>NC_047035.1:80679236-81885486 GCF_011762595.2 Tursiops truncatus | reverse complement strand
CCGAGCCCGGTAAGGAAAAAAGGGACTGCGCCTACAACAGAGCACCAGGCCCTACCTAGCAGGTGCGCACGTGAGATTGGATTCTGAGGGCACTATCAAGGAGGCTGGAGCATAGCACTGAATAAGAGGAAGTTTATTGAGTTGGAGGTATTTTTCTGAAATACAGATTTTAACATCCTAGTAAGGACCCAAGAAATGGTACATACTTGCTACTAGGCTGTATTCTAGATACACGGAAAAAGCAATGGCTCCTGGTAAATGAGAGAAAAATGCCAGAATTGTATTTCACAGAAAGACATAAGTACACTGGTGCAAGGCACACCAGCGTCACTAAGAAGTTCAGTGGTGGCTCTCCTTTGTAGACTGCTGGTGATGGTAGGAAAGCGATTACAGAACTAAGCTACCTGATAGTAATAGAGATAACAGGAACCCCACCCCACCTCTTAAAAATAGAGGCCAGATAATGATGCTTAACTCTCAGAATGAATCTAATTATCATGAGTGGCAAGGTTGCAGTAATAGCCAAGAGGGTTTGGCCAAGACAGTTATAGAAATAGTTAATACAACACAGCATCCCTCGGGGCAAAATAGATGGGATTCAACAAAGCTACTCTCTGACTTACCATCAGAATAAACCAAAAATGGATGATCAAGAAGCTGAGGGCGCACTTCCCTGGTGGCACAGTGGTTGAGAGTCTGCCTGCCGATGCAGGGGACACGGGTTCGTGCTCCTGTCCGGGAAGATCCCACATGCCGCGGAGCGGCTGGGCCCGTGAGCCATGGCCTCTGAGCCTCCGCGTCCGGAGCCTGTGCTCCGCAACGGGAGAGGCCACAACAGTGAGAGGCCCGCATACAGCAAAAAAAAAAAAAAAAAAAGAAGCTGAGGGCAATTGCCCCAATAAAAATCCGAGATCACTTGCCCAGTTATTGGACTTAATCCAGGTTTTAGATTAGAGCCAACGGTGGAAGGAAAGGCTGGGTTCCCAGAAGGAAGGACTTTGCAGAAGAAAATCTACAAATGGCCAGCAACAATTCATGGAAACCTGCTGATACCAGTTGTCTTCAGAAACATGCAAATTAAAACCAAGATGAGACACCATTTCACACCCATTAAAATGGCTATTACCTGAAAGACTGGCATTATCAAACGTTGAACAAAATGCAGAGCATTTGATTTGGGGATCCAAACTCAATCTGATAATCATCAGGTAGTAGACCTATTGTAGTCAAAGCGCATGATCAGAAGCTAACACGTCCCTCCCCCAGACGCAAAGAAGGATGTAAAGGGTTCAGGTTGTGAATCCTTTGTTTCATGGCTTTTTTTTTTCCCCCCCGGTACGGGGGCCTCTCACTGTTGTGGCCTCTCCTGTTGCCGAGCACAGGCTCCGGACGCGCAGGCTCAGTGGCCATGGCTCACGGGCCCAGCCGCTCCGTGGTATGTGGGATCTTCCCGGACCAGGGCACGAACCCGTGTCCCCTGCATCGGCAGGCGGACTCTCAACCACTGCGCCACCAGGGAAGCCCTCTTTCATGGCTTTTAAAAAAAATTTTTAAACCTTTAATTCCACTGTGAAAATATATAACCTCTGAAAACTTTTCAATGTGTAACTTTTCTGGATGTTTTCCATGCTCTGCAAGCTGTATAGTAATTAAGCTCTATAAAATTAAGTAGACTTAATTTTAGATTTACAGAAAAATCAAGAAGATAGTATAGAGTGTTCCCATATACCCCTCACCCAGTTTCCCTATTATTAACATCTTACATCAGTAGGCCACATTTGTTATCATTAATGAACCAACATTTACACATTATTATTAGCTAAAGTTCATGTTTTATTCAGTCTCCTTAGTTTTTCCCTAATGTCCTTTTTTCTGTTCCAGGATCCCATCCAGGACACCCCATTACACTTGGCTGTCATGTCTCCTTAGGCTCTTCTTTACTGTGGTAGTTTTAGACTTTCCTTGTTCTCGATGACCTTGACAGTTTTGAGGAGTGCTGGTCAGGTATATCGTAGGATGCCCCTATGTACTGGAATTTGTCTGATAGTCTCCTCGTGGTACGACTGAGGTTGTGGGACTTCCTTGGCTTTTTTATCCTGTTTTGGATAACTTTGAAAATGATCCCAGTTACTGGCTGAAGAGAGTTCTTTCTGATCTCTGGAAAACCTCAGCTTCTTGCTGCTTTAGTGGGTTGAGCTAATATTCAAATTCTGAGTAGAGTCAGAAATAGTAGAAGCAAAAGTATTAGAATATTTGCTTTCAAAAAAGACATACTCTTTGCACTGCCGAGCCTATAAAGAAGCCTAGTAATTACCATTAGCTTTTATTTAATTAGCATTTGTTTGAGTGGTACCACCTCCCCCATCACAAGGGTGCCTAAGTCTTATTTCAGCTCAATAAAGATGTTTTTCTAATCGCTTTATAATCCTTGTATTTTAATACAATACCAAGGAGCAATTAGTTTTTATGAAGGTAATTGGCATTGAAATATTACTTGTGCTTGAGATTCAGTTTTTTTTCATAAAAGCGCCATCACGTGATGAAGAAAGCAAATTTGTGCATGTTTAATTGACTAACAATAGAAAAGCTAGCAGCTGCTCTTCTTGATGTACATTTGTGGCATTTTGCTGTCTTATAAATACCTCAAACTGAACAAATAGACGGAAAATTTGAGGGGGAAAAAAAAGGTGGTTTACTATATGAAAATTTTGAGTTTTCTTTGTATTGAGGTATAGCTTATATACAGTAAAGTACACAGGTCAGTGATCGATTTGATAAGTTTTGACAGCTATTTTCCACTACCCGAGACAAAGCAAGGAGCTTTTCCATCACCCCAGAAAGTTCCCTTGTGCTTCTTTCCAGTGGATTCACCCGTCCCCCTTGACAGAGGGACCACTTTCTGATTTCTATCAGGGATTTGTTTTGCTTATTCTTAGACTTCATATAAATGCAGTCATACTGCATGTTTGTAATTTTGTTACATGTTTGTAATTTTTTATATTTAGCTTCTTTCATTTAACATATTTTGAGATTAGCCGTAATAGCAATTCAGCCCAGATCAAGGGAAATCATAGGCCCTTCTAGGCTCTATGCAAGGCAGCCCCATCTGTAATATTTATTCCTCTCGGATAATTCTCTTTAGTTGAGACACTGACAATCTAGGGCATCTCCAGAAGAAGGGTCTGGAAGTCAGTTAAGACCAAGGACCAGTTGAGAGAATTCAGACCTAGAAGACAGACTTTTATGAGGAAGAATAGAGAAGGAAAAGGGGGACAAGATAATGGTCGCACAATATTAGAAGGGCTGTCATCTGAAAGAGGAAATAAATTTTGTGTATGTAGTTCCAGAATTAGAACCTGTGGGTGGAAATTACTGGGAGGCAGTTTTCAGCTCTATATAAAGAGGAACATCTTTCAACAACAGGTCATTGGGGTACCTTGAATAGCAGTTGAGTTTCTCATTACAGAGGATGTTGAAGAAGAGGCTCATAGCTGTTTATCTTGGATGCTGTTAAAGGACATCCCATTAGGTGGGAGAGGACATCTTCCTATGACTCTGTGGTTTTCAATTTAGACAAAGCTGGGCTTTACCTCCACTTTATACTAGTTAGTTAGTGTGGTTTTTGACCTCGTATATTTCACATTGGCAACAAGGTCGTGTGCTTTTCACTCCAAGCATCTCAGAACCAGCTGCTGACATGAAAACTTTCTAAGGCTGAGTATTCAGGGCCCCAAGTGGATTTTGTGTTCTTACTTTCAAAGCGTTCTTTACCAGAAAGGGTCCTTCTCAGCCTTGTTCTCCAAGCACCCTACTGGATAGCCACAGGCAGTATGAGGTCTTCATCCCTGATAAACAGGAATACAGCATCCACAAAGGCAAATGCTACTGAAGAGTCTGCCTTATCCTCCTTCAAGGTCCAGCTTGCCACTAAAATGAAAAATTAGGGCTCGGCAAATCTTTTATGAGCTGCTGTCAGTGAGTTGGATAAACACAGAAAAGGGGTGATGAAAAGAGAGGAAATATTTATAATAGAAGGCGGCTGTCCTCTGGGGAGCTGAAAGGTCTCCTTAATCTGCCTTCAACATCTGCACACACCCTTCCTCCCCAGTCTCCCAGCCCTTAAGCCGAGGGCCAGCCACCTGCTGTGGATGACTGAATGCGGGCTCCACCCCAAGCAACTGTCCTAGAAGAAAAGAAAGCGGAGGAAATCAGTTGATCATCGTCCAGCAGATCCCAAATCGACCTCTTATCACCTTCTACAGAGCCCAGTCCTAACAAGCATCTTCAGTGTCCTCGTAGCTTGTCTTTTTCCTTTTGCTTCCCCCAGCTACTTTTCAAGTTCCCATCCATCAGGAAACCATTTCTGTACGGTGCCTGGATCTGCCCCTCCCTTTTTTCTCAAAACCGCCCATCTCTGAGCAGCCTGCCAGTGAATCTCACCCACCTGCTTCACTCCCTGACTCCACCTCTCACAGCTTGTAAACAGCTGGGCATGCCAGTGTGACCTCATTCATATATTGCCTTAGGGCACAGGCGAGTCATTTTTAGAGATACACATAAGGTTTCCTAATAATGACTCAAGGAACACGTCCTTGATTTTTCAATCTGCGGACACTTGACAATGCGATGTTGGGGTGAAAGCACATTGCAGCCCAAGTTGTTCACCAAGAGCACACTTCCAATGCCGCCTGCAGAGAAGGCGTGCCCGGTGGTGGCTCTCTGGGCCAAGAAAGATCTGATTTTTATAGCTGCTCCTTCCTCCCAAGACATTTGTGTGAGGCTCTGCCCCGGTCACATGCCTCGAGGACAGCTAATGGGCAGGATTAGGCTAACTAAGCATTCAGATGGGCACACAAAATAGCTAAAGCAACCTCAGCTCTTCCAAGCTGATTCTGCTTTCAGAGACCCTCGAGCCAGCCCACTCACTCAGAGAGGGGAAGTGGCTTATCCAACTCCTCCCTGTTAATGGAGAAACAAAGCCCAGGATAGGATGAAACCACCCAACACACACACGAGAGAGAGGAAGAAAGAGAGACAAACTGTAGCTGTTGGGGAAATGTGGGCCCAGGGCCCGGGGCCAAGCCACCCAGCAGACGCTGGCAGACAGGCAGCACATGGACAAGAAAAGAGTGAGCCACAGAGGGCTGGACAGTTATGCCGACAGTTATCCTCACAGGCAGGATTTAACCCCTCAAAATCACAAAGCAGTCTTGAGAGCAGCCAAGGAAAGCCTCTTGGCCCCAGAGCGGAGCCAGAATTCTCGGGGCAGTGCGAGTATTTAAGATGCAGCCTGCAAATGGCCCTCCATCTCCAGGAGACTTTTCTTCTCTTCTCTGCTAGCTCTCTCATGCTCTCTCCTTTTTTTTTTTCTTTTAAATACCAAACCAACACGGGAAAGTCCTAAACTTGAGGAGTATGTCAGCGAGGGCCCAGGTAACCTCTGACACACTCACAACCTGGTCAGCCAGAGTCAGAGCCAAGGCCAGTCCTCAGGGCCATAGAATGACCATAGTGCCGATCCAGGTGGGGCAGGGAGCCAACTTCCACGTGCTTTAGGGGTAAGAGGCACAATCTTGGTAGTGGAAACATTGAAAGGAAAGTCTCCTGGTTTCTAACCTCTAAGAAGGAAAATAAATCTAATTTGGGCAATTCGGGGAAGCCAGAGGGATTGGCCAGCTCAGCATTTCCTCCACCCGCCATCCCCCCCCACCGCCATCGCCCCCCCCACCCCCATTAGCAGCCCATGGGCTCTTTCACCTCGCTCCCTTCTATGCCGCCAGCACGGTTCCTTCTGTGAACCCAGTGTCCTTCCTGAGACCAGAGCAGGAGAGGGAAGGGGAGCTTCTCACATGAGGTGGAAAATAAACTAATGCTGAAATTCAAAACAAAACAAAACAAAAAACAGAACTAGGCAGGACTAGGGCAGGAACCCACATTTCCCAGTTTGGGCATGACTTACCTTATGCAAGGAGCTAAAACATGGTTAAGATAGGTTATTGTGTCAGCGGGAAGCTGGTGTAACACAGGAAGAACTGGAATTGACTTGGTAAATTGCATGTCTGACCTTGACTCTGTGAACCTGTTTTCTCATCTGTGAAATGGGAGGGTAATACCTCCCTTACAGCTTCTGTACAGGAGGAAAAGGACATGCACGTGGCCTGTGCTTCTTGACATGCACCATAAAAAGATTTCTGTGTCTTTTGCTGTCATTTAGCCAGGCTCTGGCATTCATTTCAGGTTTAATGTCACCCCAAAACATACTCAAAATTCCCTCAGATATTTAAAATATGAAGCTTTAGCTAACTCTACATGCGACATCAAAGTACTACTGTTTAGGGCTTCCCTGGTGGCGCAGTGGTTGAGAGTCTGCCTGCTGATGCGGGGGGCACGGGTTCGTGCCCCAGTATGGGAAGATCCCACATGCCGCAGAGCGGCTAGGCCCGTGAGCCATGGCCTCTGAGCCTGCGCGTCCGGATCCTGTGCTCCGCAACAGGAGAGGCCACAACAGTGAGAGGCCCGCGTACTGCAAAAAAAAAAAAAATACTACTGTTTAAGGTGAATTTTCTTTAAGTTATTCGTCTAGATCATCTGGGCTAGAGTCAAAGTTAGAGGAAATTTTCTAAAGTGTTTTGTGGCTCTTAACTGCTGTTGGAAACATCTGGGGCTTATTTTTCACCTTTGAAGAAGATATTGCCTCATAATTTTACATCTTATGGGACATCAGACACACTGGCATGTTGGCTAGAGGTAGTGCACATGAGAAACCAATTCTCACTGAATGATACCTGGATGGAAACTTCACCCTGAGAATCTCTTCCTTCAATTTCCAAATACTCTTATAGAGCATAAAGATCCTGCCAGTATTGAGAGAGGAGGGTGGGGAGAAAAGAGGGGTGGGTGGAGAATTAGAGAGAGAGAGAGAGAGAGAACTGTGCTTTGTTGATAGGAGGCGTGAAATAGCGGGAGTCAGAGGGATTGCAGTCATCCTTCGGGTGGGGAGAATGGGCCTGGAGCCTAGCCTGGGTTTGGGATGATCCCACTGGTTCCCAGACTAAGAGGTGAGTCAGAGGGGCAGGAGACGTGGAGAAGGTGAGACCGTCCTTAATGACCTAATATGCCATCAGGGAAGGTCAAGGAGGTGGGCCTGCTCTCCCCAACCTCCTTCCCCAAGGAGCACACAGCACACACTCATGTCCCCAAGCTGTAGCCTGTCCTTTTATGACTTCCTCTTCAAAGCTTCCTTGATGCTCTTCATAACCTGATTTCACTTCTAAAAAACATGTTGTAGAGGAGGAAACACCCAGAGGAATCTGCCCCAGCTCTGTATCACCATCCCTCCCCACTCCAGATGGTTCTCATTGTGAAAGTTTACCTTCTGGGCTTTCAGATATGTTTATATTCTGCCTTGAAAGGCTACTTGCTCCACATCCCCTCTCTTCCAGGTCCTTCAGAAATACCCTGCTGTCTGCTCAAGGGGGGACCCCTATTTTTGTAGTCCCAGTCATAGGGCTGTTTACTTTGTCTCAGCAGCCTACATACATTGTCACTTTTTAATCCTGACCCTAAGAAGCATGTAGTATTATCCTAATTTTAGAGAAGGAAAACAGGATCTTTGGAGAGAAGATTACTCTCTCGGTACAGAAGCAGGATTCTCAACAGGTTTTCCTTCATAATGTTACCCATTCTATAATAATTTCTCCCTAAACTTAATCCTCAATTAAAAGGAAATTTTAGAAAATTTTATTTTAGGGGCTTCCCTGGTGGCGCAGTGGTTGAGAGTCTGCCTGCCGGTGCAGGGGACACGGGTTCGTGCCCCAGTCTGGGAAGATCCCACATGCCGCGGAGCGGCTGGGCCCATGAGCCATGGCCGCTGGGCCTGCGCGTCCAGAGCCTGTGCTTCGCAATGGGAGAGGCCGCGGCAGTGAGAGGCCCGTGTACCGCAAAAAAAAAAAAAAAAAAAAGAAAATTTTATTTTATATTGGAGTATAGTTGATTAACAATGTTGTGTAAGTTTTAGTTATACAGCAAAAAGATTCAGTTATACATATACATGTATCTATTCTTTTTCAAATTCTTTTCCCATTTAGGTTATTATAGAATATCTAGCAGAGTTCCCTGTGCTATACAATAGGTCCTTGTTGGTTATCAATTTTAAATGTAGTAGTGTGTATATGTCAATCCCAAATTACCAATTTATCCTTCCCCCAACCTTTCCCCTTCGGTAACCATAAGTTTGTTTTCTAAGTCTGTGAGTCTGCTTCTGTTTTGTAAGTAAGTTCATTTGTATCGTTTTTGTTTTAGATTCCACGTATAAGTGATATCATATAATATTTGCGTTTCTCTGTCTGGCTTACTTCACCTAGTATGATAATTTCTATGTCCATGCATGTTGCTACAAATGGCATTATTTCATTCTTTTTTATGGCTGAATAATATTCCACTGTTTATATGTACCACATCTTCTTTATCCATTCATCTGTCAATGGACATTTAGGTTGCTTCCATGTCTTGGCTGTTGTAAACAGTGCTGCAGTGAACACTGGGGTGCATGTTTCCTTTTGAACCATGGTTTTCTCTGGATATATGCCCAGGAGTGGGATTGCTGGATCATATGGTAACTCTATTTTTAATTTTTTAAGGAACCTCCATACTGTTCTCCATAGTAGCTGTACCAATTTACATTCCCACCAACAGTGTAGAAGGATTCCCTTTTTTTCCACCATTTATTGTTTGTAGACTTTTTGATGATGGCCATTCTGACTGGTGTGAGGTGGTACCTCATTGTAATTTTGATTTGCATTTCTCTAATAATTAGTGATGGTGAGCATCTTTTCATATGCCTCTTGGCCATCTATATGTCTTCTTTGGAGAAATGTCTATTTAGGTCTTCTCCGCATTTTTGACTGGTTTTGTTTTGTTTTTTGATATTGAGCTTCATGAGCTGTTTGTAAATTTTCGAGATTAATCCCTGTCGGTTACATAGTTTTTGCAAATATTTTCTCCCATTCTGTGGTTTGTCTTTTTGTTTTGTTTATGGTTTCCTTTGCTGTGCAAAAGCTTTTGAGTTTAATTAGGTCTCATTTCTTTATTTTTGTTTTTATTTCCATTACTCTAGGAGATGGCTCAGAAAAGATCTTGCTGCGATGAATGTCAAAGAGTGTTGTGCCTATGTTTTCCTCTAAGAGTTTTATAGTATCTGGTCTTCCATTTAGGTCTTTAATCCATTCTGAGTTTATTTTTGTGTATGGTGTTAAAGAATGTTCTAATTTCATTCTTTTACAGATAGCTGTCCAGTTTTCCTAGCACCATTTATTGAAGAGATTATCTTTTCTCCATTGTATAGTCTTGCCTCCTTTGTTGTAGATTAATTGACCATAGGTGCATGGGTTTATTTCTGGGCTTTCTATACTGTTCCATTGATCTATATTTCTGTTTTTCTGACAGTACCATACTGTTTTGATGACTATAGCTTTGTAGCATAGTATGAAGTCAGGGAGCCTGATTCTTCCAGCTCTGTTTTTCTTTCTCAAGATTGCTTTAGCTGTTCGGGGTCTTGTGTCTCAAGAGGAATTTTTATTTTCTATCTTAAGAAAATAAATTGATGCCATGGATTTATCTTTGACGCAAGGCAATAACATTCTTGGCTGCCTATCCAACAATTGCCATCTTCCTTCTTAATATAACCCCAACTCTGTTTTTTATTCTACATAGCCAATATCTCTTAGGGAAACTAACTCTGCTTCAGGTTCAGGATGGGACAGACTGGTATAAAAATAATCCCATACCTCTTGTCTAAAACAATTTGTAATTGTCTTAGAAATGAGCATGTGGCCCAATTCTGACCAATAAGATATGAGGAGAAATTTGATGGGGTTTTCTGAAAATTTCTTTTTTGCTCTTAAGAAAAAAACAGAAATAGTGTCTCTCTCTCTCCCCCACTGTATGTGAACAAGGAAGCAAACAGCCACAATCACTACTGGCAGCCACCCAGTCATAAGAAGAGGAGCTTAGGATGAAGCCAATATGGGGAATGTCACAGAAGAGAAATGAGAATAATATGACATCACTCACTGACATCACTAAAGTACTGGATAAACCAACCCTGAAGGCAACGTTCCATCTCTGGATTTTATGCCTAACAAGCAAATACATTTTTACATGATGTTAACAAATTTGATTTAGGTTGTTTGTTCTTCACAGCTGAAAGCATCTTTAACTGATGCTGGGATCTGTCACATCTCCAGCATCCACATGACTGTGTACTCATCCTTCACATTTTGAATGATGGTTGAGAGACCCCATACAACCCTCAATCAACAAACAAAAGCCAGGTTTTGGATGTGGCAAGTTTCGTGTGGTACCTTAAAGATGGAACAAGTTTTTTGTCATTGGGCAGCCGCTGAAAGATGAAGTCAGTTTTCCCTTCCCTTGAGTCTGGGCTGGACATATGGCCTCTTCTGACTAACACAATGCAGTGAAAGTGACATTGGATAACTTCTGAGGCTGGGCCTTAAGAGACTTGCAACTTTCATCATGCCACTTGGAACACTCCCTCTTAGAACCCAGTGACCCTGTAAGACATCCACCTATCCTGTGACCATCTTGCCATTAAGAAGCCCAAGCTAGCCGTAAGAGAGAAAGAGACAGACAGGCAGACAGACCCTGTGGAGTAGCACCGAGGTGCCAGACATGATAAAACCTTCTTGAATGCAGCCAAGTGAACCCCAGCAGACTCCATAGAGAGCTAAGAATCACTCAGCTGAGCCCTATCCAAATTCATGACTCACAAATAAAAATAAGTAAAGATTGTTATTTTAAGCCACAAAGTTTTGTAGGTAGTTTATTGTACAGCCATAGATAACTGAAACGAGAAGAAAATATAGAAACTCTTTTTTCACAAGCTTCAGTAACAGAAACAAAAAGCTTTCTGCTGAACCCTTGTCTATCTAGAAACTTCATTAGTCAGCACACTCCATTCCCCCAGTGCCTCAGCTAATCCTGGATTTAAGAATGTATGACCACATAGTAAGATGGGGACACGTAGCAGGTGAATGTAAGGATGATGTTGTTCTACTACTGCTCGCCTCTACCATGATCAGATCTTGGGTTCTCATCAGAGTTTTCAAAAGACTAAAGAAAATGTGTGGGAGAATGATATGCACCCAAGGGGAGCCCACTTCCTTGGTCTCATGAGTGTTCTCCATCTACATACACACACGTACATCCACTAAGTGTGAGTTCTCGCCAGTTTCTAGTCTTTATGCTGGGCAGGACAGCGATTATTCAAGCATTTGTCCCATAAAAAGTCAGTAGAATTGGAAATAGCCACCAGTTTCTTTTTAAGCCGAACTGAAATTTTGAGCTAAATTCATTTTAACTAGGGATTTATGACGGGAAAGGAATAGTTCTCATTAAATAAGTATGAGCCTCAGACAGTGTGAATAATGACCCATTGGAAGTTTCCCAGTCCCCTAATAGCTAATTAACAGCTCATAACTGGCTTCCCTTTGTGTCTCAAGGCAAGCATGAAAAGGAGGCCTTGACTGACTAATGAGATCTGCTCAAACCGGATTAAAAATGAAAATTGGCTTTACAGACTCCAGACCTGCAAATGCACTCCACGTGAAAAGAAAGGATTATTTTTAAGGCATCTGGGCAATCAATGTGGGAACAGAGCGGGCGTACAGCCGAAGGCATTGATCAGCTAACACCCTCAGGGTGAAGCCTTTGCAGCCGCCTAGACAGAGGACCAGATGGCCAGCTGAGAGGGAAATGGCTTCCCCATTGTCATGCCGTCTCAGGGTTTGAGAGCGAAAGCCAAATAGCCTTTGCAGAGACCAGTTCTTCCTCCGTCATGTATTTCAGATAAGTGTTAAGGTAGACAGACAGCAAATTAGAAGCCAATAAATACCAATTTCCACCTCTGCGAGTCCATATTAGGAATTCTTCTTCCTCCATCAGAACTGAAGACCAGCTCTTCACTCTGAAAGGAGATGTGCTCAGCTTTCCCGAGGCAGTAGTAAGCCTATACCATGGCCACCTCCCACAGAACACTTACTGGAAAATGTTCTTGAATAGGCAGTCGTGGACTCTGGGAAAACACTGCGTGGATTTTCAGGAGCCCCTCTGCTGGAGATGCCACATCCCTTTTATGTGGCTGGTAGTGATAGTCACACTGGCTAAACCCTAGGCAAGCCCTCGCTTTTACCACCACTCCCCCTCCCCCCCAAAAAAATACTAAATTAGGATATAGAGCCAATATTTATTTGCCCCATAGAATTCCATTCAGTGCATGGGTATTGCTTTCAGTCATGGTGGAGCAGTGGTGGCGAGGGGCTCCCCTATTACCGTGAATAGTTAAAGGCCACACACAGTTAAAGGCGTGCTGATTTGGGGTTACCACAGAGCAGATGGAAATCTTCATCACTTGGCTGACCCACAAACAGCAGATTAAATGTAGAGAGTAGAGGAGGAACAACTTCCTGAGTTCATAAATAAAATGTATGACCTGCCCTAGTCAGGCAATGGGATGCTTTCTGTTAGCCAAATAGGTTGCCACTGTTCAAAAACTTAGGACGATGTTGAATTGAATTGAATTTTTATTTGATGATTTTTAAAAGGCGTTGGAGGGCTTCCCTGGTGGTGCAGTGGTTGAGAGTCTGCCTGCCGATGCAGGGAACACGGGTTTGTTTCCCGGTCCGTGAAGATCCCACATGCCGCGGAGCGGCCGGGCCCGTGAGCCATGGCCGCTGAGCCTGCGCGTCCGGAGCCTGTGCTCCGCGACGGGAGAGGCCACAGCGGTGAGAGGCCCGCGTACCGCAAAAAAAAAAAAAAGGCGTTGGAGACTTTGTAGTGCTTTCAGTTCTTCATGACAAGCCTCATCAAAAAGTGAATAAGAGCTAATGGATAAAACAATCAAAAGATTGGAAAGCCAGTTTTACCAAGCGGATTTGAATGTGTTATGCCTATCCTGCATCCCAGAAGAAGATTCCTAACCTTCCAATAGTTCAGTATCTTTAGTTTCCCCCCCGCTATGTTACCTTGGTGAAGATAGAACCACGTCAAGGTTGCACAGTGCTTTTCCTTCTCTCTCAAGAACATCTCCAATGGGTGCTCCTCACTTTCATCCACCCAGATCAAAAAAATCAATCAGGGCTTCCCTGGTGGCGCAGTGGTTGAGAGTCCGCCTGCTGATGCAGGGGACACGGGTTCGTGCCCCCGTCTGGGAAGATCCCACATGCCACGGAGTGGCTGAGCCCGTGAGCCATGGCCCTGAGCCTGCGCGTCCGGAGCCTGTGCTCCGCAATGGGAGAGGCCACAACAGTGAGAGGCCCGCGTACCGCAAAAAAAAAAAAAAATCAATCAGAAGCCAAGAACCATCAGGGCTTTCCTGGTGGCACAGTGGTTTAGAATCTGCCTGCCAATGCAGGGGACACGGGTTCGAGCCCTGGGCTGGGAAGATCCCACATGCCGCAGAGCAGCTAAGCCCATGCACCACAACTACTGAAGCCCGCACACCTGGAGCCCGTGCTCCACAACAAGAAAATCCACTGCAATGAGAAGCCCGCGCACCTCAATGAAGACCCAACGCAGCCATAAATAAATAAATAGATAAATTTATTAAATAAAAAGAAATGAAACCAAGAATCATCAGACCTTATACCAGACAACACAAGAACCAAGTCCACATCCAAAAAAATGTATGGAGTACACCTAGCCTTTATCTACTCCTTGCAGGGCTTAATGCCAACCCATTTGGTTTATTGCCAAGAAAGGTGGTAACTCTCAAAGGATGCTGCAGACGCACTAGACAGCAGTTAATTAACACTCTCTCAAGGTGAACAGAAGTGTTCTTCCAGGCTGGAAAGAATCTCTTTTTTTTTTTTTTTCAGAACTGTGACTTGGCACTGACAGTTCAAAACTGTCAACAGTAATTTGGGGCACGGGAATATGTCTCTTTAGTTATTTTAATCAGCAGCCTGTAGTGAGCACACTTCCACAGCAGAGTTCCATCTGCATAAGCTTTTGTGGAAGATTGGAAATAACATCATGTCTGCCCTCAATTAGTTGATGGGGTTAACAAGTTAGGACCAGCACAGACACCATTATAAAGGATATAGGTAAGCCCATAAAAAGTAATATTACATTAGCATTGTGAATGTATGGAGTAAGAATGACTGAAGGATGGCCAGCTTTTAAATTTGAGTTAAGCTGTTCAAGGATGAGGACATTTAAACTAGTGTATTGGACGGAGTGGTGGATGGGGATCAACAGCAGAGAGGCAAGCAAGTAAATCCTGTGCAACGATCCATGCTAGGTATGGCCAGGGGAAAACAATAACTCCTTCAAAATTCAGGACTTAGTAAGAAAAAGAGGAAATGCAGGTGTTCTTTACATCTCATTCATGCTAAACAAGCTCCAGTATAGGGTGCCTCGTGACTGATAGTGTATTTTGAAGCCTTCACTCTTTTTTCCCTTTTTAAGGGCTATGGATTGTGGTCAAATAGTAAAAGTCAACACTTTCATTTACAGAAAAATCAGCATTTCCAGGGGACTTGGAAATAATACCATTCTGAAATGCTTTGTCCTGACTGTTAAAACATTAATCCCAAAGGGAACCAGAATTTTTCATTTTCAAGGTCTACAAAAAGTTGATCCAATGTTTGATTTCTAATCATTTTCTTCGCTCCCTCGCATATAGTATTCCCAAATGATAGAATTGTAGTATTTAAGAATTTATTTTAAGGGTCATCTGGTCTAGTTCCCTTATTTTGAAGATGAGCAAACTGGGGCCTCAAGGGGCCCTGAGACTTGCCCAAGGCCATGAACAAACTAGGAGCCCCTCTTTCAGGGGGCTTTTGATGCCTACAATTCTTTCCCATGGGTCCTTTATCCCTAGTGAAATCCTGGGAAGAAGGTTCTTAAGAACAGTAAATTACCTTCACCACAATAAAGCAGTGAATCATGTACCAAAATTTCTCTCCTACCCATCACTTTATGCACTTCATCTTAAAGCTTCGTTTTTATTCTATGAAGGCAAAACAGCCTTTGAGGGTCGGATATTCTTAAGTCAGTCAATGTGGGAAGGGGGAGGTGAAAAATGAGCTCTCCGAGGATAATCACAATGAGAACAAAAGCTTTTCCAAATTATGCAATACATTATAATTATGCTTTAAAATTGCTCTTCAGCTGGAGGTGTCAATGGAGAGCATTACAATTTTTAAATAGTACTGTTCTGATGGGGATTCACGAACATTTGAGGTGTTCATGTGTGCGCATACCTATTGAGGCAAACCACAGGGCTGTAAGCGTTCATGCAGAGCTCTGGTATCCTTTCCCCCACAATAAAAAAAAAAAAGAAGAAGAAGAAGAAAAAGGAAAAAAAACCTATCTAAATGTACATGCAAGCATTGCCCTTATGGACGACGAATCCTTGAGGGAAAAGAACTGGAGCTTTCAGTTCAACACATCTAAAGACATTCTAGGCTTCCTGAAGATGTGTGGTTTGAATTTATGTGTCCTAAGCTGTCTGCCCACCCCCAGATGAAACTAGTTGAGGAACAAGAGATTGAGTGTGTTCCTAAAGTGAACAGAAAAGAATGCTGGAAGCAAAGGGATTGAAGTATGAGAAAGTACAATGTATCGCTGTTATCTATATAGCTCTCTGAACACAGCACTATGCTGGACATTTTGGGAAGTACAAGAAAGCAAAGACTTTTCTTATCTGTAGAATTAAGAAGGTCAATGATTTTAGCTACTGGCTCTTGCCCTGCCTGTAATAAGAGAGTCATGATTTACAAAGTTGTTATTTTTAAGTGTTGTTCTGAGTTTCAAATTCCTACCTTAGGCGATCCCATTTTTCTCTTCCTTGCCTTAAACTTTGACTGAATCAACAGTTTTTGTTGTTAATGTTTTTGTTCTTATATATCAATGGCTCCCAACCTGGCCTCATATTAGAATCCCCTGGGGGATCTTAAAAACAACAACAACGGGCTTCCCTGGTGGCACAGTGGTTGAGAGTCCGCCTGCCGATGCAGGGGACACGGGTTTGTGCCCCGGTCCGGGAAGATCCCACATGCCGCGGAGCGGCTGGGCCCGTGAGCCATGGCTGCTGAGCTTGTGCGTCCAGAGCCTGTGCTCCACAATGGGAGAGGCCACAGCAGTGAGAGGCCCGCATACCGCCAAAAAAAAACAACAACAACAGTAAAAAAAAAAAAAGACCAATTATATCAGAATTTCTAAGTCTGGGCATCAGTTTTTAGGAAGCTCCTTCAATGTTTCTGATGCGCAGCCATGAGTGAGAATCCTTGTTATAGATAGTATAACAAGATCATTCTGTAGAAACTTCAGTTAAAATCCATTTTGCCTATTAATTTGGTCCAAAGTTCTGAATGTGTAAACAGGCCCCATGTAGGACATAAAACCAAATGTGTCTACCAAGACCTGTAGATGGCAGTAGATGTCTCTAAGGTCCTTAGAAAATTCCAGAATTTAGTTACTTCAAATCTGGGACTATTTTCTTTTACGGACAATGCACTCTGGTTTGTCTGTAGCAAGTGCTACCTTTCTACTTCATTCTGTGGTTTTCTAAGACAGTCTCTTGTCAAAATCTTTTCCCAGATTGACCACAAGCTCTTCCCATTCACAATGGCCCTGGAACTCCTTTTGCAAGATAGGCATGCGCTAGCCAGATGTATTGGTAATGGATGTAATGCATCCCTTCCCAAAGCCTAGGTTTTATAACTAGATAGGCAACATTTTGCTTCAAGAAGGGCATAAGCTCGTGTGATAACAGTTGCTGCTTTCAGTAGCACTTCCTTCTCTACCTTGATTCTGCAACTGAGTCTGCACTGAGTGCAGGATGGGAGACTCTGAGATCAGGTGGGCACAGAGGGCAAGGAGGACAGTGCTGAGGACTATAGGGGCAGCAGCATGGAATGGTGACCCATGGGGGGCATTCTATGTATGAGTGACCATGGAAAGCTAGACTTTAAATCTTGTACTAGAATCTTTCTTTGGAATATAATTTCTTTACATAAATATTTCTTTCTACATGCACACACACACATATGAAATATATATAAATTTATTTATATTTTACCTTATATATATATAAATTTATATAGATTTTGTATATTTATGTTATATAAATAGAAGTTTTATATATGTACATATATGCATATACACACATGTATGTATAAACTGGGGAAAATATATCAGGGTGCTTGGTCAAATTCAACAGAAACTAATATTAATTTAAAAAGAAAAATGAATTTTTGGAAGGATACTGGGTACATCAGCGAATTGACAGAAAAGATGAGAACCAGACTCAGAAAATATAAGTAAGTCATGCTATCTACGGTGCTTTGCTGACGCCACCTGGATCTAGTGTCACTGGACACTCACCATTAAAATTGCTGCTGTACCCTGGATTCTCCAACATGTGAATAACCCCAACTGTGCCATCAGGAGTAGGTGCCTTTGCTGAATGCAAGTAAAATTTGGAAGCATCAGTAGAAACATAAGCAATAGATTGCAAGTTCTTTGAACCAAAGGAACATACCACATTCATCTCTCCATTAAAACATTGCCTTGGGCTTCCCTGGTGGCGCAGTGGTTGGGAGTCCGCCTGCCGATGCAGGGGACGCGGGTTCGTGCCCCGGTCCGGGAGGATCCCACATGCCGCGGGGCGGCTGGGCCCGTGGGCCATGGCCACTGGGCCTGCGTGTCCGGAGCCTGTGCTCCGCAACGGGAGAGGCCACAACAGTGAGAGGCCCGTGTACCGTTAAAAAAAAACAAAAAAAACCACATTGCCTTGCACAAAATGGTACTCTATAAATACTTGTAAATTTTAAAAATGAAAGGAAATTAATCAGCATGACATGCCATAACATGAGATGTCATGGAATAACATAGCATGAAATGCAGGCAACAGATGATGAGAAGCAGAATGTTATCACAGGATGATTTCTATGGAAGAATTTTAGTCTTAACGCTACCACTTAGGAATCTCAGACAATGGATAGTCATTTACTTCAACTTGGCCTCAATTTCTCCACGGTAAAAATAAGAATAATAATTGTCCTGCCCCTGTCATAGGATGATTTCAAGACTAGAATAAATGCTTTGAAAATAGAAGCACCATATTTTATAGGATAGAACTCTATGGGGTGCAAATAATTTCCTTCTAAAAAGCACAAATCAGAGGCCCTCAAACACCACCCACACCCCGCTTGCTAGTCCCAATCTAGAAAAACATTGCTTGTTTTAGGTTAGTCTACATGCGGATTGCTTCCTAACTTAGTGATGCAATGGGGATTTCTTGGGGAAGGTTCTTAGCTAGGTTGATGTGGACACCATGAAAGGAGACGAAGAAGTAAGAACTGAGACAGTTTACAAGAGGGTTTATTTCCTGGGGTATCTGAATAAATTTAACTCCATCACACACACTACAATGAAGACCCCAATAAGACATTCAGCCTGATGACTTCTGCAGGAGTCCAGCATTTATTTAGGGGAAAATGGTTTAGTGTGCATATTCAGTATTGAAGGACAGCAAAAGTCATGAATTAGGGCTTCTGGAGGACAGAGAACATTTCTTATATATGGGTATTTTTATGGGTATTTTTCTCCCCAGCACTTTAAATAATTTCTAGCACAGATTAGTATTTAATACATGCTGCTGAATTAACTAATGAATAAAGAATTAATCAGGTGGCTATCTACAGTATGGTATAATACCATTTCCTTAGGCTGAATGCCAATATGCTGTGTAAGTGAGCACATGGAAACTGTTAAAGAATGGGCTAATAGATGAAGGATAAATAAGAAAACAAAAACTTAGGGAGCTCCCATCCCCACCCCTACCCCTACCATCCTCAATCCAATCTAAAATGCCACTCTAAGCGACCACTGATATTCCTGTGCAGTAACCCACTCTCTAAGCACTGATTAAAAAGAAATAATTTCCCTATGCATCTCATTCTCCCTGGGTATTGACCTATTGCCCAGGGTCACAAGAGCAGAAGAATGGAGAATATTTGCAGAAGAGAGGAAATTTGTTAGGACATCTTACATTTGTATAACACCTCATACTTTTTTTCAATAGACTTTATTTTTTAGAGCAGTTTTAGGTTCACAGCACAATTGAGAGTAAGGTACAGAAATTCCCACATTCCCCCTTTCCCCACACAGGCATAGTCTCCCTCATTATTAGCATCCCCCACCTGAGTGGTACATTCATTATAACTGATGAACCTATGGTGACAAAACATTATCACCCAAAGACCACGGTTTCCATTAGGGTTCACTCTTAGTGTTAATATGTTTTATGGGTTTGGACAAATGGATACTGTTCACAGATGTATGTTTTTCAAAGTATGTTTACTGTACCAATCCTCAGTAATCCTGAAAACAAGCTTATGAAGTGGGTAGGATTTTTATCTACATTGAAATATACAGACCAATGAAGTGACTTATCCACCACTATGAATAGAAGGAACCTGGACAAGACCCCATGTCACCACAGTGAGGGGTCTTTCCATCCATGTCAGTCATTATCAATGACTTTATTGTACACAGTAAAGGGCTCAGGTGAGTCTGCCTCAATCTCACACAAGACATGAAAGTGCTTAGCGAGGTGCCGATGCTGAGACTCAGGCCAAGAAATGCTGCTTACAAATAGACTGCACAGAAAGTGCTATTTCTGAATTGCTATCCCAGGGAGAGAAGCTAAAAAAAATGTAATGTCCCAAGTTGTTTTGTGAGTTTGGGGTTTTCTTGTTGTTTTTTTTTTGTTGTTTGTTTTTTGTTTTTTTTTTGTACACTTCATCAGGTGAGATATTCTGTGCGGCAGAAGGAGCCGGGAGTAGAGGGGGAGAAGGGAGGAGGGGAGATTGACAGAGTACAAGAATAGAACATTCTAATTAACAGCTATAAAGTGAGAACTATGCAGGGCCTGTAAGGGAGAGTACCCTTCCTTGAAAAGAGATGTAAATTGGGAAATCCACAGAGAAACAACCATAGATATTGGTATAGGAACTGGACTCCATTCTTGTGGTTTGTTTGCATACATCACACTGGAAATGCTGGCCACACAATTCGTCTTTGGGCCTTAGCTTCCCCTTAACTCAAGCTTCATGAAAAAGTGACATGAATAAAGGAGGAGGAAAGAGCTAAAATATGTTACCACTCCATCAGCAGAGACCAACAACATGGTCATCTCGACTTTTAAAGTGTTACTAACAACTTGAGAAGGTAAAGAGAAGCACATATGAAACAGACCAACTCAAGCCAATAAGTAATCAAGTGCTTTGGACTATGGGTGGGACCACAGTTCTCCAACAGAGGGTGCATATACCCCAAAAGGAGACACAGGAATCTTCACCTGGACTGTTTGTCAGATAGTCATGTGTCCTGAGGGAAGAATATTTACAAGGAGGAAGAGTTGACAGTGGCTGCTCTATTTCCAATAATTGTGACAAATGGATTTGTCTGTCCCTGCTTGAATGAATTTATCAATTAGTTAGCAAAGACTAGATAATATAGCTCCCACAAAATGGACAAATGCCATGAATTGTTTTGGTAAATTATCCATGGGTTGAAAATAATATTAATGACTTCAGTACGAATTAACTACAAGAAAGTGGCAGGTCTGACATTTCTACCTCTCCTGGAAGAAGCTCCTCATCAGCTTCAATATAAGGTAAACACAAGGATGATTTTTTCAAGTATGTCAGGGTGTCAACAGAGTTTTGAAATTATCAAAAAAGAAAAAGCATTTGAAACATAGATTTACATCCACTGTTATTAACAATGAACCATGTCCCTGAGATATAAACTAATAATAACATGAAGACATCACAATTAGCATGATATTTTAAAATATTGTTTATTTCCTTTTTATCTCAGCTTTTAAAATTTCCCTCTTTTCTACATATGTTTAAGAGCAGTTGTATGTATACACTTCAAAGAATCAGTAAATACGTATGTCGGGAAATAGCTCAAAAATGCTCTGCTGGTAGGGATATGCAATCAGAAAAGCAAAGATCACTGGTTTAAGAGTGAACAGTGGAAATTCAGAGGGAGATAAATCAGTAAAAGCTGAGGTCAGGGAGAGTTTCATAGAACTTGGATTTGAAGGATGGGGGTGCACAGAGAAGGTGAGTCCAGATGAAAGAAAAAGGTGTCAAGAAAGACATAAAAAAAGGATGTTAGAGAATAGACCTGACTTCTGAGGGCTTGGCAGTGGGGAGGAATAAAGGCTTAACAGCTCAGTCTGAGACACACGTGCTTACTAGTAACAGGGAGTCGGCAAGTTTTCCTGACTTTTACTTCTTCCACTCTCATCCTGCCCTCTCTCCCTCAACTCTGCCTTTCCGTAACCTCAGCTACCTCCTCTGAAGGTGGCCCCACAAACATATCTTCATCTCTAGGCTGACTTTTCCAGGTACCTGTTCGATATCTCCTCAAACCCCCACGACTCCTCAGATTCCACAAGTCCATACATGTCATCAGCCTGAAAGAACCTCTTCACCCATCTCCATCTTCAAGCATCCGTACCCCTTTGCATTTCAGCCAAGTAGAGAGAGCTGTTCACCTAGTATCTCTTTATTGTTCTAAGAGCTACATTTTATATCTTTTTAAAGAACTAAGAGCAGTTATCCATTCAGCAGGTATTTATTAAGCACCTGCCATGTGCCAGGCACTGATCAGGGAACATCAGTGGAAAAAACACACAATGATCCCTGACATAGAGGAGCAAGGACATCTAAGTTTAAGAAAATCAATAAATAAACCTACAGGTACAATGAAATGCCAAGGCCTCCAATGACTGAACTTTGAGAAGAATTTATCTGAGATCTTTAGCAGCAACATCTATCACTTTACAGGGGCAATAGGCTGGGGTTTTGGGAGTCAGTCTGACCTGGGTTCAAATCTCATCTCCGTCACTAGCAAGCTTGTCTTCTTAGGCAAGTTACCTGAAGTCTATTTCCTTATCTGCAAAGTGGGCATAAAAATACAAAATTGAGATGTTGTACGTTTCTAAGAAATGAAATCTGTAAGTGCTTTACACATAGTTGGTGCTCAATAAATATTAGTTTCTTTCTTTTCAATAAATATGCCCGTGTTGGCTTTGCTGAGAAATGATATGTATGTGCCAATGACATACAAATAAGTCAAACTGAAAGGATAATTCGGGATGAGGGAGCTGAGGGGAAAATCCCTACCCAACCACTGCTGCCTCCTCTATGGAAGCTTCTCAATGTCCCTGTCAGAATTTGTTTTTCCTGGGCCCACTCTATTGTTTATAGACCACAGTGATTTTTACTGTGGCTATTTCTGTATCTCTGTCTCTGCATTCATTGAAGGCAGTGTCATGCTGTGCTTCCTGTCCCCTTTGGCATCCAATTTGGTGCCAACCACAAATACACGCCTCATCGAATTCAGGTAGCAACTGAACACATCAGTGAAATATCTTGTTCATTGTATCCTAGCAAGTCATTCTGTATGACTAGTGGAGCGAATTATGGGATAGGTTCTGTATGAGCCAGCTTGGGCCATCATAAAAAAGTACCAGAGACCTAAACATGGCCTTTCCTCTGTGCATGCAGAGAGCTGTCTTCCTCTTATAAGGACACCAGTCCTCTGGGATTAGGGCCCCACCTTTATAACCTCATTTGATCTAAATTATCCCCTTAAAAGCCTTGTCTCCAGTTACAGCCACACAGGGGTTCGGGCTTCAACATATGAACTGGGGAGGAGGGAAAGGGGACACACAGTTCATTCCATAACAGATCCCTAGCTTTATTTTTGTCTATGAACAGAAATGCTAATTAAAGAAAGAGGGAGAGTCATGGTCCCTGATCTCATGAAATTCACATCTCCATCTATCAAGATTGAAAACAGAGTTAGAAATGAAGAGGAAATAATGAGGAGCCCCTGATTCCACCAATGTGTAAATTATGTCAACAGGATAGATAATGCATTCATCAGGGAATTAGGAGTCCAAAACTAAATGCCAATCTCAAGCAATGCATCTAACCTCTCTTACTTAATTTTCCATTCTATAAAATGGGATTAAGACATCCTGATGCCAAAAAAAAAAAATAATGATTTTGTGATTCAGAAATAAACAAGGCAGGGACTTCCCTGGTGGCACAGTGGTTAAGAATCTGCCTGCCAACGCAGGGGACACAGGTTCGTTCCCTGGTCGGGGAAGATCCCACATGCAGCGGAGCAACTAAGCCCATGCGCCACAACTACTGAGCCTGCGCTCTAGAGCCCACGTGCCGCAACTACTGAGCCCGTGTGCTGCAACTGCTGAGCCCGCGCGCCTAGAGCTCGTGCTCCACAGCAAGAGAAGCCACCACAATGAGAAGCCCACGCACTGCAACGAAGAGTAGTCCCTGCTTGCCACAACTAGAGAAAGCCTGCGCACAGCAACGAAGACCCAACACAGCCAAAAAATAAAAAAGATAAACAAGGCAATATTCTCCATTTTTAAAACTATCTCCTTTCCCCTTATTAACATCTTCACAGTCACTGCCTTCGAAACCATATTTGGTCTTGGTTATTTTTACATTGTATAGTGCTTGGGATGAATTTGCTCCCCAAACATAGACAGTCCTTTGTGTTACGTTCTCTCCTTTGCAAGGCTTGGTATCTGAGTAAGAATTCTTGTTCTTGTCCCAGAGCAATTGAGAAGCTGCGTTTCTGATTTCTTGGCAGAGGGAGGAAAAAAAAAAACTACTCTCCTGTGTCTTCTCTCCTCATTGAACCTCATCTACCTGAAAATTTCTCTTTCTGGGCCTTCCCCTCCACAAAAGCACAAATGCACAGGCAGCACTTTTTTTTTTTTTTTTAACAAAACAGGCATGGCCCAGCCTCTTCAATGAAGCTCAGCATGGTACTCCATTCTGGTCCCTGTATATAAATTTGAGTCAACTACACAACAACTAGCCAAGGTCAGAAAGACAGTGAGACAGAAGTCCCATTCACTAGTTTTCCACCTCTCTGTGTGCCTTTTGGGTACATTGTAGAATTGTACTTCCTGGTCCCTTTGGGATTTGGTGTAGCCATGAAACTGGTTCTCGCCAATGAAGGGAAGTGACTCGTGTCACTTCTGGGTCCATCATTTATTTAGTTATGAGACTGTCCAGAGTGCTCTTCTGCTCTACCTTTGTGGCCAGCAATATTCCAGGTAGTAACTGCTTTGTTGGACTGGATCAGGAGGAAGGACACAGAGAGAATCTCCCCATCTCCCCAGATCCCCCCTTCACCAACCCAGGTCAGATATGTAGCACATGTGAGAAATAAACTTTCATTGGGTAAAGCACCAACATTTTGGGATTCTTTGTTCCTGAAGCAAAACCTAGTCTATCCTGACTGATAAAGCCAGCTACTATCATTTCTGACCCTCTCCAACACACATTCTTACAATCTCCTGAAGGATACAGTCTGTCCACCTTAGATATCACAGTCCCACACACATGGTTGTTCAGGCATACACAGCTAAATTTTACAAGAGAGAATATAGACTCTTGAGGTCAGGTAAAACACATATGTTCATGTAACTCAGTGTTCTGGATGCAAATATAAAATGCTGAAATGTTCCATAATTTGAGAGCTCTTGTTCTAGACTTGCACTGTCTGACACGGTAGCCACGAGTCACATGTGCTATTGAGCGCTCAGAATGTATGTAGTTAGTACAACTGTGGAATCAAATTTTTAAGTTTAATTTTAATTAATTCAATATTTAAGTTACCATAAAATATCTCAGATACTACTTATATTGATTATCTTTTGAAGTGGTAATATTCTGGACATATTGAGCTACTTAGCTCAATAGATTATAGATTAATTAAAATATTTTTACCTATTTCTTCTTACCTTTTAAAATGTAGCTACTAGAAAATTTAAATTTATACCTGTGGCTCACATTATATTTCTGTGGAACAGAGCTAGTCTAGAACCTAAATTGCTCAGGGTTGCAATTCTTTATTCAGATCCTGCTTCTGTCTTCCAGTCCCAAACAGAACAATGCTGTCAACTCCACTGAGTTTC
Source organism: Tursiops truncatus (assembly GCF_011762595.2). NCBI lineage: Eukaryota > Metazoa > Chordata > Mammalia > Artiodactyla > Delphinidae > Tursiops > Tursiops truncatus. The sequence continues at coordinate 81,860,420 of NC_047035.1, read as the reverse complement.
TAAGGAGTAAGTCTTCCCTCCATGGCCCTAGAAGTCCCTAACTGGCTAAGGCTGAAAGGAGTGTTTCCCCTGCTTTGCTAAGTCCTGAAGAACTCTTCCCTAGGAATCCTACCGTGTGATTCTTGTCTCTGAGGCCAGGTTCCAGTCCTGGTGACGGGTCCTTCTCCAGCTCATCCTCCTTGGAGCGCTACATTATGGCTTCATGTTTCCCTGTGTGTCCTTCTTTCACAACTACCACACAGATTATCCTTCTTAGACATAATTTGCACCTGCATGCTGACTCATCTGAGACATCTTCCTAATTTCCTTAAGGAAATTACTAAATATGACATCATATCATTTTACCCATAAAAACTTCCTTATAAGTGTATAAAACATAATGACTAAGTTTTTTAAACGTAACCACAATTAACAGCGTTACACCTCCCCAAATTAACAGTAATTCTTTAAAATCATCAAACGTCCAGACTGCTGTATTTATGTTTTAATCCTGAGCTTCCTGTGTAATGGAGGGTGGGAAGGGGAAGAGTGCCTATCAGTTTACCATAGGGTTTTAGGAAAGGAGAACATTTATTCTCACCTTCTTATGAAGAGGGTTGACTTAATCTATTGTTTTCCTTGAATGAGGTCTGAGAAAAGAGGTTTCTCCTGGATACATTGCCCCTGTCAGAATGGCCAGTTAGAGAGTACAAGACTTCTGTTGGACAACCTTGCTTATCAGTGACATCATTCAGCACCTGTCCACAGATTTCTCCTGAGGCTCTTACAGTCTCTTGCTCTTCTTGGTGAAAGTTTAAAGCGTTTTGGATGGTTTAAAGCCAGGTCATTAGGACAAGCTTACAGAATCTGCCAGAGCCTGGGGAAGAGCTAGCATGATGAGGCCTGGACTCCTTTCCTTACCCTCCTTTGCATCAGCTATTTACCTGGGCTTTGGTGCTTGGTTCCCTTTCAAAACAGCCCCTCTGAATGTCAAATAGCTGACCCAGTCTCACATTCTTCAAAGACAGGTAAAAGGTCCCCCCACCGTGACCTGTCACCCAAAGTCTTACTGAAGCTGGTTATCATTTTTGGAGCCTGCAAAGATCAAACAATTCTTCTGTAGTTGCTCAGACAGACACAGGAAAACTCCACCCCCTCCCCAACCTAACATCCTGACCCCAAAACCCAGAGTCTAGTCACTGAGCCAATAGCTTTAAGTTTGGGGTTTTGACAGCTACACAAAGCTGGGTTGCAAGAAAGTGGCTTCCAGACAAGGGTAAAGGAGAATGCACGAGGGGGCCTGCAAGTCTCCTCACTTTTAATCTGATGGTTCTTCTAATCTGCATGCTGCTTTGCACAGGTTTTCAGTTTGAGTTCCTTCTCATTCCAAACCTTGAAGTTAATTCGTTTCAGGGATTAAAGTCAGGGAGTCATCTATTTTATGAAGTAGTCAGATGAAAGACCTGCATGTACCTTGCATCATCTCTGTCCCAAACTGGGAGTCCCAGAATACAGAGGCTGACAACGGGGTAGAGATTCAAATCCAAACGGGTTACACGGGGCTTTAGACCAAATAAAACGTTGAATGTGAATAAAGAAGTGGGTGAAGAGTTTCTGTTAAGCTGTCACACCAAGCTTCTGACCTCAGCTCGCTGAGCTGACTTCATACTACTTAAACCTCAAGGCTCAGAGGCCAGAGCTACCCAGCATGCTGTGGACTGAGGGACTGGCCTGCCTGGGCCTTGATCACTGCGCAGAAATGCAAGTTTCACTCCTATCAAAGGGGCTTTGCTTACCTGCAGAGGAGTGTAGGAACACAGGTCAAGTAACAGTGAGTGTTTTACACATGTATTTAAGTGTGTTTAGTGTTTTTGCCATTCATTTTCTCTGATCCTAGAATCCAGAGCTTACCCTCTACCCACACTATCTCCCATTCATGAGCCACTAATTCCTGAAATGTCCCACTAAGTAATTTGCCTTAAGGGTAAGAATATCCTCAGAAGGGATGATACATCAAAGCTCATTGATTATTACATTATAGATGATTCTATAGTATCTTCTATACCATCGTGTTTTGAGAGAAGAAAGAAGTTTAAGGTTGCCTGAGAAAGTATTTTAGAGAAAGAAAAGTTTCCCTCCCTCACTTCTCTGCACGGGGCCAGATCTGCACGGAGATGGGGATGGGAGAGGCAGGGAGTGGGGAGTAAGGACTGGGGATATGGGGATGACCCTGGTTCTGCTTCCTCTTTCTTGTCCAACGGCCCTTCACTTCAGCTTGCTCGTTACTGGAGCATCAAGGCCAGACCAGGGAGGGTTATCTTTGTCACCTGGAGGGGAAGGAGGTGTGGTTTTATTTTAACTTCAGCTTCCTTTGCTACTTGGCTGCAGCTCTCACAAGTGTTAACTTGCTCTGCTTCTCAGAGCTGAGTATTTGCTCCCTGAGCCCATGTATTTAGGCAGAGAGGGGAAAAAAACGATCCCTTTGAAGGGAAGGTGGGTGAAAGAGAAAGCCACATTAAACAACCAGCCCGTGTTAAATTTGGACTTGCTCCTATTTGTAAGAGGTTTAAAAATACCCCGGGGCCCTTTTCTGCTTTTGCACTTTTTTATCTAGCAGCTTACCCCATTTCCAAGCAGCCCTGCGTAAAGGTACTTCCTTTGACTCTCATATACCTGCTGAGAGTTTTGATATCAGTTCTCTCTGAAGGTTTCAGGGGCTCTAGAAATGCCTGTTAGAAGCTTGAAGACTCTGGCCCCAGCTAGGGAAGAAGATCTGCATTCAACCATGACAGACAATAAGGAAGTATTCATTGTGCTCCACCCACCTGACACCCACCCCAATCTGACCAACCTAAACCCACACTGGAGGGGTGTGTCCCAGGAGGTGCTCACTCAAAGATCAGTTGATTTAATTGTTGTTGTGGAGGGCACTCGTGTAACGTGGGTTTCCAATGTCAGGAGAGTGTCTTGATTTGTCTCTGACAAGTTATGGAGCCATGGGGCTCTTCGCAGGAAATAAAATCCTTTCTGTGTTCTATAAGAACGAGTTCTTAATTACTGCACTCAAAATGAAAAAACAAATGGGAACAGACATCAATAAAGCCTAGGTTAAATACAATAGGGTGTAACCATACGTGGGAAACAGAACAGTTGCAAAAAAGAATGAGGAAGCTCTCTGGGCACTGATATGGAACAATCACCAAGCGATACTATTAAGTGATAAAAAGTAAGGTACAGAACGATGATAGTCTGCTACTAGTGTAAAATAATCTTCCTTTTTTACACACATAGCTTTCCGGAGATCCACAAAAGAAGATGTATTCTATATTGTTTCCCAGAGCTTCCAGAATGTTCAAGCCCCAGATTCCCTGAGGGACCCATCTATTGAGTGCTTACTATATGCCAGGCACTGTCTCAAATACGTAAGATCCAGATATACTCAACACTACAAAGAATAATCCCGTAAACACTCAGCTACCACAGTAGTTAACTCATTGGCCCTTATTGCATCTCTAACCCCGACCACTGTCAAACTCTGCCACCTCCACACCTGAACATACACATACTTGGGACTATTCTGAAGGAAATCACAGACATCATATCATTTTATCCATAAAAACTTCCATATAAATGTATAAAACATAATGACTAAGTTTTTAAACGTAACCACAATTAACAGCATTACACCTCCCCAAATTAACTAATTCTTTAAAATCATCGAACGTCCAGACCATGTTCACTCTCATGAGATGACCAGGAAAATTTGAACACTAACTGCGTTTGCATATAATTTTTAATTTTAGAGTTGATTTGTTCAAATCAGGATCTAAACAGGGTACATTGGCATTTGGCTGTGATTGACCTTGTCTGTTTTAATCTTTATGGGGTTATTTGAGATTTATTTGTTGAATAAATTGGGTTGCTTGACTTGCAGAGATTCTCACCTTCTGGATTTGGCTGATTGCATCCTCACAGTTTTGTTTCGGTTTTGTCTATTCGACTTCCTATGCAAATTGATGTTCGATCTAGAAGCCTAGTTTGACTCAGGTTTAATCTTTTTTAGAAGAATACTTCATAGGTGGTGGTGTGTGCAACCATCAGTAGGCATATGATGTCTGTCTCTCTTTTGGTGATATTAGCAGCCATTGATGGTCATTACCTAGATCTATTATTTCAATTAGGAGTTGCAAAATAGTGTTATCCCAGTTCTGTCACTCTTCCTTGTTTACTGGAATACTCCTATAGAGAGAAAATTTTTAACTGTTTGGTTACCCTGAGATGGAATTCTCACATGAAAAGAAAGATAAATGCTTGACCTTTTCCCTCTACTTACGAATAATTCAGGATAATGAGTTGGTCATCCAACATCCTCCAAAGATGACCAGTTAGCATTTTTTTAGTATCTTTATGAATTCATGGGTTTTAACATACCTGATATATTTTAAATCATTGTGATTTTTAGCTTTTCTGATGCTCAAATGGCTCTATCTTCGGCCAGTGTGAAGTTCAAGTTGGTTCTTGGGAAATTCAATACAAGCCCAATAGTCTTTGATAACTTCCTTGCAAACTGGTATGACAAGATATCCAAACTCCTCTTGTCTGTTGTCTGCCTTCAGACCTGGAACATCCATTTCTCCAAAAATCCCTGGTTCCTTTTTACTGGAAAATGTTATTTAGATGCTACAATCTAGCCACAAGGGGTGCTTATTGCTAATGGGTTGACCTCTGTTATGGAGGGAACCAGGAAAGAAGTATTAAAAAAAAAATACATCATTGGCTCATACTGATATTTTAATTTAATAGGATTACAGGGTTTTGCTTTGGTGATTTTGTATCCTTCTTTGTCTTACATGAAAAATCAAAGTTTCTAATCTCTTTAACATAATCTTTTATGTTATACTACAATATATGTAACCATTGCAGGTAATGATACAAACAATACCATCAGCAAGTTTTTTTGTATGTTTGTTGTTATTGCTATTGTTATTGTTTGGTTTCTTTTGCAGTTCTTTTTATCTTCACAGTTTACCACGTTAGGATTGTACAGTCACATGACTGTCTTAAATCTTGTTTTTTATTTTTAGGAATTGTTTCTTTAACTTTGAATTAATTCTTAAATAATTATATAAGACATTTACATTTGTATCAATGTTATATCTACAAAACAAGGTACATTCAGAAAAGTCTAGCTTCCAACTCTATTCTCTTTACCGTCCCCCTTCTTATTCCTTTAAGTAATTGTTTTATTTATTTTATGGTTCTTTAAATGTCATCCATACACTCATATCCCCCTTCCTGAGATAAATCTTAAAATACTATTGATATATACACTTTTTTATCTTTACTTTTTCCACTAAAACATCTTATTGAGCTGATCACTCCATGGCCATGTATAAAAATAGCCTTCTTCCTCTTTATAGCTGCACAGTATTCTACTGAAAGGTTGTTCCATAGTTTATTCAACTAACTTCCAATTTTTTGCTATAAAAACAATTCTGTAATGTATAATCATATATAAAAGTCTTTTGTTGTTGTTGTTGTTTTACAACATATTTTTCTTTTACAACATATTTCCTTCTCAAAGGAGAAGCGCGTATATAATTTTACTAGATGTGTCAACCATCCATTGTGTCTGTACCATTTTGCTTTCCAAACTAGCAATGTATGAGATTGTCTATTTCTCCACAGCCTCACCAACAAAATATGTTATCAATATTTCAGATTTTTGCTGACCTGACAGGTGACAAAATTATATCTCAGTGAAGTTTTCATGTGTATTTCTGTTTTTGTGAGGTCAAGCATCTTTTCATATGTTTAAGGACCATTTTCCTTTGTTTTTCTGTGAACTTTCTGCTCATATTTCCAGCCCGTTTTTCATAGGTGTATTGGTGTATTATTTTCTATGTTTTCAGAAGCTCTTTTACATTGCAGTATTAGCTCCTTGCTATCTAAGTTGCAAATATTTCTTTCTAGATCTAATAACCCTTTTTAAAAATATATTTTGATACCCTCAGATAAAAACACTAAAACACAAAAGAGTTAAAGAAGCTTCTAGGGCTTCCCTGGTGGCGCAGTGGTTAAGAATCCATCTGCCAATGCAGGGGACACGGGTTCGAGCCCTGGTCCGGGAAGATCCCACATGCCACGGAGCAACTAAGCCTGTGCGCCACAACTACTTAGCCTGCACTCTGGAGCCCGGGAGCCACAGCTACTGAGGCCCGTGTGCCACAACTACTGAAGCCCGCACGCCTAGAGCCCGTGCTCCGCAACAAGAGAAGCCACCGCAATGAGAAGCCTGCGCACCACAACAAAGAGTAGCCCCCGCTTGCCACAACTAGAGAAAGCCACTCACAGCAAAGAAGAACCAAAGCAGCCAAAAATAAATAAATAAATTTATTAAAAAAAAAAAAAAAAAGAAGCTCCTAAAGGCTGGGGAAAAAAAGACTGCACATTTCATGGATAATAAAACATAGGTTAGGGGCTTCCCTGGTGGCGCAGTGGTTGAGAATCCGCCTGCTGATGCAGGGGACACGGGTTCGTGCCCCGGTCCGGGAAGATCCCACATGCCGCGGAGCGGCTGGGCCCGTGAGCCATGGCCGCTGAGCCTGCGCGTCCAGAGCCTGTGCTCCGCAACGGGAGAGGCCACAACAGTGAGAGGCCCGCGTACCGAAAAAAAACAAAAAACAAAAAACATAGGTTAACAGTAGTTAATCACAAGAGGTATATCTCTGGCCTCTGGTTCTCCATGTCAGCCTTTGGATGGCAGCACATTTAGAGTCAGACGCCAGATTCCAGATCTGCCTGGATAATCCACAATACATCACCTCCACACTTGGTGCCTTTGGTTTCCATTTCTGCAAAACACCTAGCAGAGCACGCTGTTTCCATGTATATCAAGTTCATTTATTCAACAAACACTTCTGGACACCTTCCAGTTAGAGCGTAACAGTCAGGCAAGGTCTCACTGAGGTGGTGATATCTGAAGTAAGACCTAAAAAGAGAGGCCAGCCATTGTGAATGAAGATCTAGTGAATGGATTTCCAGGCAAAGGGAACATCAAATGCTAAGTCATTCAAAGAGAAAAAGTTTGAAATGTTTAAGGAACATGAGTATAGGTGGAGAACCATGAGTGAATGGACAAGTGTGGTGGGTGAGTCTGACAGCAGGGGCCAGGTTACATAGGCTTTCCTAGGTTAGGGTTAGGAGCTTGGGTTTCAACTGGCTTCCACTCTTGCCTGTGGCTCAGTTCTATTTTTTGCTGGTTTATTTGTTTGTTTGCCCCCGTTGCATTAATTATTTTCACTCTTTCTCACCTTACAACGTTAGCACTGGCTCTCTCCTACCATTCACTGCCCATTCTCTACCTTGGCCTCTGAGATTGGGAGCACTGTTCTTATTCTCCTGGGACCTGACAGCTCTTCTTCCTGGAGGAGAAAAGCAGTGTGAATGTTACCAGTTAACACACACAACCACTGCAATTAGCACAGTCACATAAGAGGCAATTCATTTTCTACACATAAAGGAAATATATGTTCACACGTGCTAACACACGTACCTGGTCTTTGCCCAACACGGATGGATAGTAACCCCTCATATATTTGCAAGTGCCTTCTTGTGCAAAGTACTTCTTGTCCAGGTACTTTATAAGTTTCTTGTGAGAGTTGTATTTATCTTTTGCACACTCTGTAAATTCTTGGAATGTTATCACATACTCAATAAACATTAGTGGCTGCTTGTTTATTAATTAACTTTCCTTGGAGTTCCACTATTACGAAGTCCTATTTCAGCTGCCATGCCACTATTGCAGGTGGTAATAACAGTTAGAGAAGCCAAGAGAACTATTCAAACTAAACATTTTTCATGCTTTACCAGCCCCACCCCTCCTGCCCCCTACAGCTGATAGTAAATGAGTCTTTCCCTACCTTAGGAAAACCTGTAAAATCTGGAAAGGGCAGTGAAGAGCTAAATGAATAATTCTCAAATGAATTAATACAGCCTGCCAGGAGCATAAGAGACCTAGGACAAAATTTCAAATGCTAGCTTTTTCTTCATAGAATGCCTGTTTAATTTGGGAGACTAAGTATTCTGCTTGAGAAAAGTGTTCCCTAATCACTTTTTATCTTTGGCTATACGTGACATTTCTCTTCTTCTGGATGACTATTTTTGACTTAGTAATTTAATTTTCATTCCAGCAGACACTTATTCTCACACACAATTGAAGAAAGTATTTAAAAGGAGACCTAAAATATAGATGTCTTCTTAGATCCAATTAATATTTAATGAGTGCCTTCTAGATGTCTGGTACTTTTCACAAACACAACTTTATTTCATTTTCTTCTGGAGTAGTGGTTTTTTTTTTTTTTGGTTTTTTTGGGTTTTTTTAGTACCAGGGCAAGTACTGGGGATGTGTACCAGTCAGGTTGGACTTTCTTATGCTGTAGTAACAAACAACCGCACACCATAGTGAATTAAAACAAAGAACGTTTATTTTCTACTCACATTAAATGTGCACCATGGGTCGGCTGGGGATCGGCTCACCATCTTCATCATTCTCGCTCTGGGTCCTAGGTCGACAGACCAATAACTACCTGGCCAGTCAGGCAAAGGAACAGCCAGAGTCTAAAAGGTCTGCCACTTGCAAATAACTTCAGTGGCCCTGGGTGGACACAAATCACTCTCAACATAACTCATTGGTCAGAACTAGTCATATGGCTTTAGGGGGGTCAAGAAGTACAATCCTACCACGTGCCCAGAAGCAGAGAGTTAGAAACAGTCAGTGACCAGCATCAAGGACATTACAGGATAGACAATTAAAATGACACACTTCTTATCTTTGCTGGAGCAATCAATCCAGTTGGGGAGACAGAAACATAAACAGAAAATTTCAATTATTGTGTGGTAAATGCAGACTGAAGTCTGCAAAGGTGGCTATTGGAGCACAGAGGGAGGGTGATGAGTTCAAATGGGAGATGTGGAGGGTAGCAAAGGCTGCCCAATGAAGGGAATAGGTGAGTGAATAGTGAATGATAGGTTTACCCTCCAGCAGCTGGAACCAAGGCAGAGGCAAGAGATAGTACAACGTATGTAGAACGAGAAGCAGAGTATCATTGCAACACAGCTGAGTGTTAAGTGCTAGGCCAGAAGGGACAAGAAGCAGACTGCAGATGTAGGCAGAAGCCAGATTGTGCCGTTGCAGGGAGCTTGAACCTTAGCCCAGGAGAAAGGGAAGTATTGGAGTGTTTAAAGCAGGAAAGTACTATGGTCAACGTGTCCTCTCTTGGGGCATACAGTCCATTGTTCCTTCTTAACTTCTTCGGAAATAAGAGAACAAGATGGTACTTAGAGAAAAATTGTGAAATCAACCCAAATTAAATCAAAGCAGAGAAATGGAAAGGTTCCATAAAGAGCAGAATGTCTCAAGCCTTAGCCAACTGGAACACCTATTAACTAATCTAAAGATATTTGGGGGTGGAGGGAGGAGCCTTGTTCAGCCTTGTTCAGCCTTTGTTCAGCCTTGAAAGCCTAAAAAGTGATTTTCACAAAGTCAAATACAGACTCTGTTCATCCAGCTCTGCCCAGAGGAGAGAGAAACGTCACAAATGGATTTTGAGAATTGCCCATCACATTGCTAAGGTCAAGCCAATTATGAGGTATTATCATAGCCTGTGCTGTTAAACAAAACCATTGTTTAAACAATTCTACTATAATACAGAATCCCTACATAATGTGATATATTATTATACATTATAATAATGTAGTTTTTTATTTTAAAGTCAGTTTCATTTTATATTAAGGTAGTTATCCCAGCTTTCTTCGTTAAGTGTTTTCATGGTATCTCTTTTATCAGCATTTTATTTTCAACCTTTTATGAATTACACTTTATGTATTTTGAAGCCATCGTATATCTAGACTATAAGATTGTGAGTTTAAAAAAAAAGAAAGAAACCTGAGCCACTGTATTTGAACCACTGAATTTAGCCCAATTACATTTATCATGATTACTGATCTATCTGGCTGGATCTAATTCCATAATTTTATTTTATGGTTTCTATTTCTCCTTCTTTCTCATTGCTGCTTTTTCTTAAATTCTGTTGGATTTATCACATCTCCTATTTTCTCTTTTGCTTTCTTCTGGTTTTGAGGTTATATTTTTTATTTCTATATTTTGAGGATAACTCTTAAATTCTACATACCACATTAATCAACAAAATCTAAATTTAATCAATATTCCCAACTTCCTCACACATAATAGAAAAACACTAGAACTTTTAAAATTCAGTAAGCTCTCTCCTATCCTACATGTTATTGTTTTTTTTCTACTTTAATTTCACTTTGAAATTACATCCCCACGATACTCATCATTTTGTTGGTGCTATTATTGTTATTGTCTATATCACTCCTTATCAATTTCTCACTGTTTCATATCAAATACTATGCACTTTGAATTCCCAGACCTTGTAGGCAATATAATTTTGGATAGCAAGCCCATGCAAGGCATAGGTCTATGATTGCATTTTCTCAGATCAGACTCTTTATTTTTCACCAAAAGCCATACAGAAACAGAGAAGTTTCGTTTTTGAGTCTTGGGCCATGGTGTAGATTTTTTTCTCTTTTGTCCTTTCACTGAGAGTACAGCCTCAGCCTCTGAATGTCCTGACTTTTGCAGACACCTCAGGTTCACTCCCCACATCATGCAAATTCTAGCTCCTTATTTCACATACTATGGTCCTCAAAGCCCACGGCCCTTGTTGCAGGAACCCATAACCCCCATACCAAGGGCAGCCAGGGTCCATTTACAAGCTTACTGATCTTCAGTTCCTTCTTCATTTCTGGAATCTAGGGATTTCCCTTTTTTTCCCTTGTAAACTCAACTATAAATTTCAAAGAATTTTTCAACATTTTATTTAGCTTTTCTCAGAATTTGTAGTGGGAGAGTTTCAGGTTCTCTTAGTCTACTCTTTTGCCAGAAGCCATAGCTTTTCTATGTAGTGTGTGTGTATATGCATATATTTATATATACATATATGTGTTTGTATATGTTTTCTATATACTTGTATCTTCTCTATTTTCTATGTATTCTACATATTTATATGTACATATATTTATGTATAAAATATTTAGACATAACTGCAACAATTGCACATAAACTCCCACAATTACTTAAGGCCAAATTTCTATAAGAAATACCTTGTTGTAATATAATGATATAGAATTGCTCATAGTGGTTTCTGCTTCTCTGATTGAACCTTGACTAATACAAAATTTGATACTGGGAGTGATTTGGTCGGTTGCTTCTAAATGCACTGGAGGGGTTGGAAAAAGAAATAATGAGCTCAGAGCTTTAAATTCCCAACTCAAAATCTGTAGAAGAGGCCCAAAATACACAACTTCCCTAATAGAAAGCTTTCTCTCCTACAGCCTTAGGGTCAAGATTTCCAAAATTACACCCAAAGTCTACTCTTGCAGGTGGCTGAATTACAATGCAAATTGACTTCCCTACCTTAATAGTTTCACAAGTTAAAGTTAGAGTAATAATTATCAAAGAGTGGGACCTTGAATATTGGGACGGGGCTTTATGGGTAAATTCCAATGAAGCTGGGCAACTTGAACTCCGAAACTCTACTAAGCCCACTTTGCCAGTAGAAGCAGTTCTTCTTCCTTCCCTGTCCAAGGAGGTTAGTGTCCTTTTGCCTGAAGAACCTGTAATCACCTTCCCTGAGGTATTTTGCATTGCAAGGAATTGGTGATCTTCCTTCCTTCCCACCAGCCTTTACTGCTCCTATACCTAGACTTGAGTCCCAGAAAATCCAAGAAGGCTCATGAGGAGGTACAATAAACACCAAAAAAAATTGGATTATTTTGACACTTTACATCAAAAGAAATCTCAGTAACAACCAGTTCCCAGACTTGAGCTAGTTCATAGAACCCCTTGAATTAAGAATAAGGACCCCCTTGAGTAAGGACGCTGCTGCACAGACTAAAAAGTTGTATTGCAAATCCTCCTAACTTTCCCCAAAGGCACCTATGGCCATTTATCAAAGTGACTGTGCACTGGAGAAGGAAAAATAATCAGACTTTTCAGGGATTATTGGACGTTCACTAATTTCTGGAGATCCAAAGCACCACTGTCTCAACTAGTCAGTAGTAGTAGCAGTTCTAATGGAGGTTGGGTGCTGAAGGGAGTTTTGACTCAAGTCTGGTTGACGTTAGTCACGGTGGATGCCTAACCTCGGACAAGATCATCATGGTACACCACAGAGATTTTTGTGGTTGTTCATTATTCATCATTAGTGTGGCAACAGATAACTGATATAATTGATCTAAGAAAATTTAGGGGAGATTAAATTCAAAGGGTCTGATTTTTAAATGCAATAAGGCATTAGCCTTATTTACAGATACTGATTCTGAAGGATAAGGGAAAGACAATTTACTTGTCCAAAATCACAAAGGATAACATAGTAAGTCCCCTACATACAGACGAGCTCCATTCCGGCAGTGCGTTTTTACGTCCAATTTGTTCATTAAGTCCAACAAAGTTAGCCTACGTGCCCAACTGACACAATTGACTACATAGTACTGTACTGTAATAGGTTTATAATACTTTTCACACAAATAATACATAAAAAACAAACACAAAAAATAAAATATTTTTAATCTTACAGTACAGTACCTTGAAAAGTACAGTAGTACCAGCTACATCACCACTGCTTTTACGCTCACTTCCAAGCATCCTGGGCTTGAAATAAAGATACTGTACTCTATACAGTACTGTACAGTAAAGTACACAAAAGTACAACCATTTGTAGAGGGTGCATGCATGTGACATGTATGCCAGACACATGAACTAACTTATGTGATTGGACATGTGAATGCACGTTCGCAACTTGAAGGTTCGTATGTAGGGAACTTACTGTATTAGAAAGTGCCCAGTTATTATTCTCTGGTGTGATGACATGTAAAAAATGTGATTATATTTCAGACAGGGTGTCATGACCCATTTAACTAAAAGACATTTGCAAGTAGGTGGTAGGATATTAAAAATTATGTCCTAACTTTATTTACATTTTTGCTATAGGCTAACTACAACTTAGCCAGCATGTTCATGGTTACCCATCTCTATTTCTACTTCTCGGCTTAGTATCTCACTGGATGGGTTATCACTATACTACTACTAATTTACTTTTTATCAAAGCATACCCAAAACTATGAGTCACCTTTTCCTTTAAGACAAAGTAGTAGAGTTCAAGTTTAGCTGTGTGCTAAGGGGCCAGCTATAAGGTGTGATTTTCAGGAGTGCAAGAAAATCAACTTGTCTTAATTCCCTTATTGGATTCTCTAAGTACCTTCTCTCTCCCATTAGTCACCCCTTGGGTTCTTATATTGAAAGGAGCTGGTAAAATTCAAATATTCCTTGACAAGGGTAACATCAAATACAAGTGTAAAAGATTTGCAGTTACTGGCGGCGGGGGGAGTTTGGAGGGAAGGGAAAGTGTGTGGAGGAGAAAGGTCAGGTCCAATGAGGTTGATGGAAGAGAAGCCCAAGTAGATGAGTCAGGGAGACACCCAAGCAGCTCCTCAGGAGGGAGAAAGGAAGCTGGGGGCAGGTTTATCTACTTCATTTGAAGGAGGCAGGTGGCCTCTTTCTAGCAGTCAGTGGGATATGATCAATTTCAAGAAGTCAAGAACAGAAGTGGTAAAACAGTAAAAATGATAGATTAGAAATTTGAAGACCTGGTGCTGGGTTCCAGCTTGACCACAGACAAGCTGTATGACCTTGGGCAGTAACTGCACCCCTAGTCCTCACTCTTCATCATCCCAAGTGAGACTCCTCAGAGCACCTTTCCTGCTTTTCAGTACTGTGAAATGTCCCCTGGCAGAGCCTCTGATCTAGATAAGAAGTGCAACAGAAATTTTGTTTTTAATCCCAGCAAGTGGCATGTGAGTAGAGGTGTGGTGTTTAACCCTAGAACAACCACATCCAGTCTTATCACTGAAGCTAATGTGCACACGACTCGAGAAGTCTTTGCCATCACTGACACTGGCAGCCCTTGTTGATTTAACGGCACTGTTTCCAAAGAAGATCACTGCTAAGCCATGGTTGCTGTGATGTTCAAGGTAACAGGTGTTTGTGGTTTCAGAGCGGGTCTTTGTACTTCACCTCTTCCTTACTCAAACTTCTCTTCAAGTCATAGCAGTCTCCTGGACGAGAAAAACCCCGAATCTTTCCAACAGTTCTAAGACCTGCTACTTCACACCACACCAAAAATTATTGTTGTTCCTAATCTCTTCCGTCTCAGGCTCCAGAGTTCATTTACCAAAGAGGTCCACAGCTAACCCATCCCCCCCTAACTTGGGGGAAATGGCTGCTACAGTGCACCCTTTAGCTGCTGTCCAGTTGTCAAGGGTCTTTGTAAATTCTTTGCCAATGCTGACTAATTCTCTCAACAGACCAGTAGGGAAATTTCTGTAGGAAACAGTTTTCCATGTGACAAAACTGAGTCAGGGAGCCTATGAACTACCCTTTACTACATCACAAGTTGACCTGAGCCTAGATCACAAGACACCAAAGTGACATGATACTCTCTCCCGTGGCTCTAAGTCTCTCACATTTGGAAATCCCTGATCCATTTACAAATTTCCCAAACTCCATCTTCACTGTTAAGAATATAAACTTTGTAGAGGTTTCCCTGGTGGCGCAGTTGTTGAGAGTCCGCCTGCCGATGCAGGGGACATGGGTTTGTGCCCCGGTCCAGGAAGATCCCACATGCCGCGGAGCGGCTGGGCCCGTGAGCCATGGCCGCTGAGCCTGCGCGTCCGAAGCCTGTGCTCCGCAGTGGGAGAGGCCATAACAGTGAGAGAGGCCCACGTACCGCAAAAAAAAAAAAATAGAATATAAACTTTGTGATTCTGTCAGACAGATATGGACTAAGCCAAGCTGATTCTATGAACATTTCATATTAATATTTATTGGGCTTTGTTTAGCATAATCCCACTTATGAGAAGCGTACATCTTTTTTCCAACACATAGGAATGATCGTCACAATCAGCCTATGGGCTCTCCCACTCTTAGACGGTAACATAAGACTCCTCCCAGCTAGTAGGTTAATGTGTAGAAGATATCAGATGGATCCAAACTTTGCTAGCCCAACTCGTGACTTTAGAGTGCAGAGGAAGGTCTCCCAGAGCTGTCCTATTTGGAATACTCATTTTAATTCGTATCCAGTGGTAGAAACTAGAAAAGTTTCTCAGGAAGCCTTTGGCCCTACTCCAACCAACTTTCTCTTGGGCAACCTCTGAACTTCATCTGAGAGTACATTTACCAAAGAAACCCACAGCTAATCTATACTCCTCTAACTTTGGAGGAAATGGGTGGAGTGGGGTCAAAGGGAGGAGGGACATGACCTACATGTGTACAAAGGGAATGTTCCCTTGAGCAGGGTGGACCCTTGAATACCCACCATAGGTTCAGGTGTACCCCAGCAGGCATTTGGGGAGTGGATTTGCCTAACCTCCTATGGACTAACTTGCACTTATTCCTTAGATCCAAGAGGAGTGAATGATGAGATCTGCCTGGAAATTTAATCAAGTTAGTTCAACCCTTTCAACCAATGAAAGATGGGCAGAAATACGTGATACATCTTAAGGGTAGATAACTACGAATGAACATACTTTTACAATTGCCCACATTTCATTGGCCAAAGCACATTACATGACCAAGCTCAACATCAGTGGGGCAGAGAAATATATTCTACCTCTAGTAGGAGAAACTGCAATATATAGCAAAGGGCATTGATGCAGAGAAAGATAAAAAGTTGAGAAAAAATATCTATTGCTGCATAACACATTATCTTTAAAACAGCAAATATTTATTATCTCACATCTTCCATGGGTCAGGAATCCAAGAGCAGCTTAGCTGGGTGATTCTGGTTCAGTGTCTCTCATGAAGTTTCAATCAAGTTGTCAGTCAGAGCTGCAGCTATCTGAGGCTTGATGGCTGAAGGCTCTG
This sequence comes from Tursiops truncatus, assembly GCF_011762595.2. NCBI lineage: Eukaryota > Metazoa > Chordata > Mammalia > Artiodactyla > Delphinidae > Tursiops > Tursiops truncatus. The sequence goes on along the minus strand of NC_047035.1, from coordinate 81,844,435 downwards.
TTTCCAAGCTCACTGCCATGGTGGTTGGCAGACCTGTTCTTTTCCATATGGATGTCTCCAGATGCTGCCTGAGTACCCCATGGCTTGGTAGCCAGCTCCCCCCTGAGTGAGTGATCCAAGGGAGAGAGAAAAAAAAAAGAGAGCCCAAGACAGACACTAATTTTTGTCACTTCATCTCAGAAGTGACATACATCACATCTTTCATATTCTATTGGTCCCACGGACCAACTCTGCTATGTGAAAGGAGACTATACAAGGGTTTGAAAACCAGAAGACAGGGATCATTGGGGGCCATCTTGGCTGTGATAGGTTGGCTATCACAGTTGTGATTTAAAATACCTTATTTAGTTATCCCCATAATCTGCTGAACTGTTTCCACACTGTAGTATTACTGGGTTCAAGCCATTACAGCTAACCCAGGGCAATCACATTTGTACAGATTTTTTTGTCAAATCATGTTAATTTTTATACCCAAAATAGTACTATAAATATCAATGGTTTTTCCCCTTTGGGCTTTTTTTTTTTTTTTTTTTTTTACATATCTGTCTGCCTGTGCATACATTTTCTTCCAAACAGCACATACTCATTACTACTTATTCTCCATTCACCAGTCGCACAGATGAGTTCTCAAATATCACTCTTTCTGTTAAGCCTTTCCTGACTATGGCTCACCTCGGTCGGTATCTTCCTATGTCTCCACAGCTTTTTGGACGTACCTCAGTGTAAAACCCTTAACCAATCACAGAGTATTTATATTCTTCTAGGTCTCCTTCATTAGACTGTGAGGCTTCCAGGGCCCAATATTCAGCATAATAGCAACTCAATAAATGTTTGAAGAAAGCATGAGAAGGAAGACAGGAGAAATAGAAGATAGGGCCTGATCTTAACAGGATTTCATGACACTGGTTTCCTACCATCTGCTAGTTAAGCTTCTCCGATGTGTCAGGCAGTATTAAATGCTTTCATAGTCGTCATCTCATGAAATCCTTGCAATAATCTAATAAATAAGAATGATTTGGGGAGGGTTTGCTTATCAAGCTCAAAAAAGTTAAATAATTTTCCAAGGAAGTGGCAAAACCAGGATTTCATCCTTGATTCTTGCATTCTAAGCTCACACTCTTCACACAACCCCATTCAGCCTCTGTAAGGAAGAGGCCCCTTGCTTTTACTGTACTGAACAGTGTACGTACTTCTTCCTAGAACGAGTTCTCTCGCTCAGTGATCCTCCCATATCAGTCCCTAAAAGTCATTTCTGAGGATATTCCTTCTCTCTTCACCTGTGCTTTGATTCGGGTTCTGGAACCCCCAGCTGGTAAAGCCTGGAAGCTCTCCCTTTCACCTAGAGGATGAGTTGTGTCTGGAGGAGTAAACACATTACAGAGGAGCCTGGAGAAACCCAGAGCCCTGCAGGCAGGAAGCGCCCAGCAGCCAGCTCCAGCTCCCTGGATCCGCTCACACAGAGGAAGCGAGCTGCCCCAGGCATGTCACTGCACATGTCCATCCCTGGAGCCAGGCAGAGAGCCCTGCAGGCTCTGACATTTAAAGGTCACATCTCCTAGGAAGTTGAGAGGATGAAATGAATGGCATACATGAAAGTATTAAGAATTGTTTGAGAGAAAACTGCGGCATAAATTCAAAATAGCATTAGCATATTTTTTGAAAACCATTATTTCCGTTAATTTCTTTTTTTTCCCCAACCAGTTAACTTGGGCACATATGGATACACACATATAAAAGTTTTTAAATAAACACACACATAATACATAAATAAATATAATACTAAATTTTTAAAATTATAAATTGAATCAAGTCATAGATATGAGAGGGGATTGTATTGCAGTCCTTTCTTTCTTCTTGTTTGCTGGCCTCCTCCACCACACCTCCTGCCTCCAGAGCGCTAAAAACCTAGTAGGTATCCTTCTGTATCTTTTTCTCCGTGCAGACACTCATACATATTCAATAATGGGTCATTACTTATTTAACAATAATGGGAACCACATTATACAAGCATTTCAGCATCATGCGTTTTTCAGTCAACAGTATGTCATAGAAATTCCCCCAAGTCAAATGGTACAGTTCCAAATTCTTCTTTTTAAAGTTACATAATATCTATGATATGACCTTGGCCCACAATCTTTTTTTAATCCACTCCCATCTTAATGAGCACTTACTTGTCTCCAGATTTTTTTTTTTTTTTTTTTTTTTTTTTTTTTTTTTTTACAAACAAGGCCGAATGTAGAGCTCCACATTTTGGTGTTTTATTTCTGTGAGCTGTGTGCTCAGAAAAAGGATTGCTGGCTCTTAGAAATTGTTTCCAGTCTGATGGGACTAAAGAGATAGCTTATTGTTACTTACGGTGCATTTCTCTTGCTACTAGTGATTGTGAGCTTTTCTTCAGGTATTTGTTACCATTTTGGTTTTTCCCTGATGAATTGTTTTTTCTATATCCTTTACCTTATTTTTGTTAGATAACTTGTCTTTTATTAACTTATGAGAGCTCTTCACATATTTAGAGAAAATCTTCTACATTGGAATGATATTTTTCCATATTTATCATTTGTTTCTTCATGTTATTTATGGTCTCCGACTTCTCCTTGTCATTTCTGTGTGTGTGTGTATGTGTGTTTGTATGTGTGCATGTGTGTATATATATTCTTAGACTCTTTTATCTATTCTTTTATAGTCTCTGGTTTTCCTATCTTAGTTAAGAAAATGTTCTCTATCTGAGATTATTCATGAAGTTTCCTAGATTTTATTGTATTTGTTGCATTAATTTTTTTGCATGTACATCTTTAGTCATCTGAAACTTATTTAACTTTCTGTAAGATAGAGCTAATTTTATCTTTATCCAGATGAAGATGAAGAAACTGTTGTGCCAGCACCATTTATTTAAAAATCCATCATTTCCTCACTGAATCACCTTAGAAGTATATTAAATCCTTCATATGCTTCAATTGTTTTCTAGTTTCTTTATTCTGTTATGCTAATCTATTTCTCTATTCCTAAAACATTATTCTTCTGTGATTACAAAATGTTCTGATATCTGGTAAAGCAAAACCAACTCAAGAAAATCCCCCCTTCTTTTTATTCCCCTTTTTCTAGCTATTCTTGGACATTTATTCTCCTGTGTGATATTTAAGATTGTTTTATCCAATTCCAAGGGGAAAGTCTATTGAGATTCTTATTGAAGTTTAATCAGATTTTTACATTAGTTTGAGGAAGATTTATTTGCAATTCTAAGCTTTTTTATAAGAACAAAGTATGTCTTTACACATCTTTTATAATTGTTATTGCTATCGGAAATGAAATATTTTCTCTGTGTTCATTTTAGGTGCTATGGTAATATGGAGAAAAGTTAATGATTTATATGCGTTTATCATATAGATAACAACCTACTTAATTCTTTTATTCTAGTATTTTTTTTACCTGATCTTCTAATTTTCCAAGTATACAATTGCATATCCATCAGAAGAGATTATTTTTTTCTTCTTTTCCCAAAGTTTTTACAAATCATTTCATTTTTAAAAATACCATTGCACTCACTAGAATCTCTAAGCCAATACTTAATAATATTATTGATGGCAGGCAATCCCACTTGTTTCTGATTCTAACTGGAAAGGTTTTAGCAAGCTTGTATCATTTTGGAAAAGGAATTTTTTCACTGTCTAGGACCTCATTTCCCAAGTCCTCTTCATTTGCTGAGAGCTGCCTGGGAATTTCCCAGGGAACAGCATGTTCCTGCTTCCCTGCAGGTTCATATAGAAGGGAGACTCAAAAGGCAAGCAGAGGGAGCGCCAGGAGTGGTGGAAGTCCTGCTCCCTCCATAAGAGAAGGGGTTCCTTTAAGGAGCGTCACACTGTAAGCATGAGTGAGAGCAGAGGCTCCGGCCTCCGTGAACGGGAAGCCATCTGTGCTCTAGTAAGGAACTCTCCGCCTGCCACCAGGTCACCAGCTGCTCCCCTTCCCTTCTTTACAGGATCACTTACTTTCTAGCAAACTCTTCTTCAGTTCAACCCAAACCAAACTTCTCATTCCACAAACCTGGGCATGGAAAGCCCAGCCCCTTCTCTGGCTCTCCACAGGCTTTCCCTTGCATCACCCTTAGGACTCCTGGAGTTCCACCTCTTCCTCCAAGTGGGGCCCACTGGCATGGGTTTCACAGGTCTCACTATGTACTACCCATCAATGACAAGTTTCTGCAGTAACAGACACTTGACTACAAATACACATGTAATATCTGGCCACCTAGGCGCTGCTCAGGAGGATATCTAATCACCATTAAAGAATTAAATCCCTAGATTTAATTTGACAATTGACAGTTGGATAATTCTTTGTTGTAGAAGGCTGTACAATGTAGGATGTTTAGCAGAATCCCTGGCCTCTTTAAATGCCAGTAGCATCCCCATTTCCAATAGACCAAAAATGGCTCCAAACATTATCCATGTTCCCTGGTGGGGGTGGGGTGAGGGCAGGGGTGGGGGGAGCAAAACCATGGCAGTTGAGAAAAGTACTGCCCTAGGCTATGTGCCCTGAAGCATACTACCTAGAGTTGCCTGTGTGTGAAATAACTTATTTGCAAATCATTGCCCGTAAATTGAAGCATCTGTCCTTGTCACTTTCAATTTGGAACTTATTTGAAACTACTGCTTCTTTCCTCTCTTCAGAGTCATACTGCTCATGGCTTGCTTCTCGTTGAAGGATGATGGCTCAGAGGTCCTGAAAGTTAATTTTGTGTGTGCAACTGTGGGGTCAGTTCACACCAATGTTATCTATTTTTAGTTGCAAGAGTAGGATTATTTTTATTGATATTTAGCCTGCTGGCATATCACTCAGCATGGAGTATGTATACTTTTGTTCCTATTGATGATGGAGATAAAATGCATGCACCTTTCAGAATTGCAATTTTCAAAAGGAAATTAGCTTTCCCCTGAGTGGCCTGACACTGCAGTTTGGTGGATGACATCCCAGTACACAACCTACAAACAAACTCTTGACTCTAGAAGTAAGTATGAGCTATTTATAGGCAAGAGATGATTTTCAAGTGGGTAGGTCAAAGGGGAAAAACAAGCTGAAAAAAGCCAGCAAGGAAATTCCCATTCACCCAGTACCTTGAAGTGAGGAACTGTAGGGCCATTCGCCAAAATGGAAAGTCTGCATCATTGTTACTAATGGAGGAATGATGTTTCAGTGAGTTTTCAGCTTGTCAACCCACTGTTTTTGACACAACCACAGACTCCATTTAAAACACAAAACCTGAAGACACATCCTTAAGACAAAGGAAACAAAGGGATTTCATACAGGATCTTGAAAACATCAATCAGATGACACGTATCCTAGCAACAGGGATGCTGGCAAAAGGCTGTCTGCTGTGAACATGGGGCTCTTCACTCTGTTGGAGATAGGTTTCCACGTGCCTGTGTATAGAGAGGCCATCAGCCTTGTGAAAGGCTGTCATGTCACTGCTGCCCTCCTTTTTGCTAAGGAAAATCAGAAAACTTTGAAGTGTCCTTGGAGGAAGTACAGTCTGGGGCAAGAGACCGGGTTGCAAGTGGCTCTGAGGTTGAAGGGGGCAGTGTCCTGAAAGGGGCAAGCCGGTGGGCTCTGCAAAGGCAGCGGTTGGTTCTTCAGGAGGTTGAGCTGTTTGAGACAACAGTCTCCTTCCCAGTCAGCCTTTCAGAGCTGTATCTCATGGTGCTGGCTCTATGGCTGCCAGCTTCACTAGGATTTAGGACAAAACCCAAGGCAAAGAGCAGCAGCTGGTTGATGGGAAGACTGTGACACTTGGTTCCCAGACCGCGGACCCAGAGCCTGCTTTCTTTTAAGATGGCTCTGAACCGAGCATGTAAGACCTATATCTAAGATATATAGATACTGTCAATCTTGACCAAGAATCAGCTAACTTTTTCTGTGCAGGCTTTTCATGCCGTAAGGGAGCACCAAAGCAGCCTTAGACAATACATAAAAGAATAGTGTGTCTGTCTCCAAATAAAACTTTACTCCCAAAAATAGGTGAGTGGGCAGGAATTGGCCCACAGACCGCAGTTTGCTGACCCCTGATCTTGATGAAAAACAGCAAACACAGCTAATTCTCCCCATCTGAAAAAGGCCACTCCCTCAAATCTGTCTGACCCCTGCCCTAGTTCAGGTCTTCATCTTCTCTATCAACACCTCTTCTCATCCCAGTCTTTCCCCTCTCCAACATACATTTTCCATTGCTGACAATATTATCCTCTTAGAATACACAGTCAACCCTTGGACAACATGGGGTTTAAGAATGCTAACCCCCTGCATATCCCTGTATCCAGCCCACCACTGGTCCAATAGTACTATAGTATTTACTATTGAAAAAAATCTGCTTGTAAGTGGGCCCGCAGAGTTCAAACCTGTGTTGTTCAAGGACTGACTGTATCATGAACCCATCATTCCTGCCTCAAAACCCTCTAATAGCTCCCCAATGCTTAGAGCAAAAAATACAAATTCCTCCATACAGCCTTGAAGCCCTCCACAATCCACTCTGCCTTCCCACGGGCATCCTGAGCTCCCACCATGGTGCCAAGGTGCCCGTCCCCAAACATGCCAGGCAGTTACTGCCTCCAGACTTTGTCTACACGTGTTCTCTACCCTGCAGGACCAGGCCCACAGTCCCTGCCTGCCAGTCATTCTCATCCTTAAACTGTCACTTCAGACTCACCTTCCCAAAGACACCTTTCCTGTCTGCCTACTGTATATGATTTGCTCCCTTCAGTGGGCTCCCATAGAGTTGATTTTATCTCTCTCTTAAAACAGCATCCTTGAGTTACAGTTCTTGCCATCTGTTGCTCCCTATTCCATAAATCATATGCTTCTTGGCTATCCCTTTTTTAGCTCTACATAGGCCACAGTATGCTCAATTCAATCATTCAATCTTTTATCTACTAACAGATGCGTTTTGTGCACCTGCTGTATATTTTGCAACATTGTCAGTGGTGGGGAGACAGCCACAAACTAGACAATATCTGCTCTCAGGCTTATAGGATAGTGAGGAAAGACAGGTCGAAATAGACAAACCAACAAACCAAAATATAAGGTCATTTCCGATTGAGAAAAACACCACTAAAAAAAAAAAAATAACCCAGGGTAATTTGTTAGGAAAACTGAGGGTGTGGGTAGGCACAAAGCTATTTTTGCTACAGGGCAGCAGGGGAGGCCCCTCTGGGCTGATGATATTTGAACTTTTACCAAGTAATGATGATGAATTAAATAGTGAGTGAGGGGAAGCAACCACTTATGCCAAGCTCTGCAGAGAGAAAGTACTTTTAAGTGTCCTTTAAAGAAATAATAAATTTAAATATTTCTAATATTAACTAAACTATAATATAGTTCTTTTAAAAAATGAGGTAAGTGTATATATGCATATATGAAAAGATATCTAAGATGTACTGTTAAGTGAAAATAAGAGCAACTTGCAGAAGTGTGTAAAATTTTAAATTTTCTTTGAAATTAAATAATTCATGTACACAGATGTTAACCCATGCCCAAGAAATTTCTGGGAGGCACAGAAGTCAAAGTTAAGAGCGGTAACTTCTAGGGGTGATATCGAAGGGCTGTGATACTTTTGTTTTCCTTTCCACACCTGTCTAAACCGTTGGAAAATTCAACAAGCATGTATCCCTTCGATAATTTTACACACCAAAAACTTTCTCATGGGAGAAAGTTTCCTTTATGAAGGCTTCTTCAGTTTTTTTTTAGTCTGTAACTTCTGGGTGAATTTTTTCCTGACATGCTGGGAGAATTCTCCTTACTGTTATTGAAACTTTTGCCCTTCTCTCCTCACTCCCAACACCAAGCAACCCCAGCCCTTCAGTACCCTTTACACACACGTGCGCACACACACACACACACACAGATGCTCACCCTCACGATCACCAAGGGCATCTTTTTTGATATGCATGGTGTCCTGAAGCATTGAGATTCCCTGTTCTAAACAGGCTAGTGTTGCCAGATAAAATACAGGACCCCAGTTAAGTTTGAGTTGCAGATAAACAGCGAATAATTTTTTAATGTAAGTATGTCCAAAATATTGCATACTAGAAATATACTAAACAATAACTCTTTGCTCAGCTGAGATTCAAATTTAACTGAGTATCCTATATCTTATATTTGCTAAATCTGACGACTTTAAAACAGGCACATGTGCTGAATGAAAGATGCTAAAATCTTGGATGAAGGACATTAAATCTTCCCCATAAACATCTTTCCACTGAGTTAGAGGTGCATTTTTCCAAACCCTGATTCTGTCTAAACATAGTCCCCATGGCTCCCCTTCTCAAAAAAATATCTACACGTGATAGGGCTTGATTGTGTGCTTCAATATTTATTCTGTTGTCCTTCCCTGAGCCTCGTCTACAGCCATGCTGCCTTAGTTACAGAGTTCAGAAGAGAGACCCCGTGTCCTCATACCAATCCACGCCTTCATGATGGCGGACACAGAGCCAGGACTCTGCTTTTCCACGGGCAGTGGTGCTGAGCCCTGATGACACACTAGAATCACCCAGAAAACTTTACAATATGCCCATGCTCAGACCCACCCCGGATAAAGTGATGGCAGAATCTCGAGCAGTGAGGCCCAGTCTTTAACACGTTCTAAAGTTCCCCAGGTGACCCTAAGGTGCAGCCAACGCTGTGAACAATTGCCTTAACACCTAAGCCATCTGTACCCTGTCTTCAAGCTTTAAGTCCCATAAAGTAGTGCCTCTCGAACTTTCTATGCAGATGGATAAGCTCGGGATGCTGTTAAAATGCAGATTCTGGCTTTTTCGTGAGAGGGTGATGCTGAGATGGGGGCAGCAGCAGTCGAAGCTAATGAAACTTAAAAGCTTTTGCACAGCAAAGAAAAACATAAACAAGAAGAAAAGACAACCCTCAGAATGGGAGAAAATATATGCAAATGAAGCAACTGACAAAGGATTAATCTCCAAAATTTACAAGCAGCTCATGCAGCTCAGTATCAAAAAAACAAACAACCCAATCCAAAAATGGGCAAAAGACCTAAATAAACATTTCTCCAAAGAAGATATACAGACTGCCAACAAACACATGAAAGAATGTTCAACATCGTTAATCATTAGAGAAATGCAAATCAAAACTACAATGAGCTGTCACCTCACACCAGTCAGAATGGCCATCATCAAAAAATCTACAAACAATAAATGCTGGAGAGGGTGGGGAGAAAAGGGAACCCTCTTGCACTGTTGGTGGGAATGTAAACTGATACAGCCACTATGGAGAACAGTACAGAGGTTCCTTAAAAAAGTAAATATAGAACTACCATATGACCCAGCAATCCCACTACTGGGCATATACCCTGAGAAAACCATAATTCAAAAAGAGTCATGTACCACAATGTTCATTGCAGCACTATTTACAATAGCCAGGACATGGAAGCAATCTAAGTGTCCCTTGACAGATGAATGCATAAAGAAGATGTGGCACATATATACAATGGAATATTACTCAGCCATAAAAAGAAAGGAAATTGAGTTATTTGTAGTGAGGTGGATGGACCTAGAGTCTGTCATACAGAGTGAAGTAAGTCAGAAAGAGAAAAACAAATACCGTATGCTAACACATATATATGGAATCTAAAAAAAGAAAAAAAAAGTTTCTGAAGAACCTAGGGGCAGGACAGGAATAAAGATGCAGACGTAGAGAATGGACTTGAGGACATGGGGAGGGGGAAGGTTAAGCTGGGACGAAGTGAGAGAGTAACATTGACATATATATACTACGAAATGTAAAAGAGCTAGTGAGTGGGAAGCAGCCGCATAGCACAGGGAGATCAGCTGGGTGCTTTGTGACCACCTAGAGGGGTGGGATAGGGAGGGTAGGAGGGAGACAAGAGGGAGGAGATATTGAGATATATGTATATGTATACAGCAGAAACTAACACACCATTGTAAAGCAATTATACTCCAAAAAAGATGTTAAAAACAATATGCAGATTCTGATTCCACAGTTCTAGGCGGGCAGGGGGTGCTGAGAGACTGCATTGATAACATGCTCCCAGGTGCTGCTGCCGGTCATTGAGACACACTTTAAGGAGCAAGGCCATTAATAATAATAATAATAATAAACAGGACTAAACCACCTTCAAATCAAAGTCATTGCTACTTTTTACTTTATAATCCATGTAATAAGCAAAATTTATAATGAGACTGGTAATGAAAAGTTTCGTTGGATCACCAGTAGTCCTAAGACTAGCACCATATGTGCACTCCCGTTTCAAGTTGCAACTTCTTTGGATTCATTTCCTATCCGTGGGAAGCTAAAGAAAATAACAGTGGTTTGAGTTTCAGCACACAGATTTTTTTTCCAATGCGAATAGTCAGAAACCTCAGGCTGACGTTTCCTTTCTAAGGGTCGTGAAACCCAACAGATCTGTCAGGCTCTGCTGTGGAATGACTTAAGTCACAGCTGTTTACAAAAAGGAGCCACCATGTCTTAGTGGACTGGCCACGTGATATGCTCTCTGGAGTCATGTAAATGGGCTAAGTGGCCTCAAGAGGGCCCTGCAGCCCTACGGCCCAAGTCCATAACTCTGCACTGGCCCCCCCGGAACAGCCCCAACTGGCTTTCCAAGGGAACTTCCCATTTGTAGTGGACAGGAGTGAGGTTCTGGAGCTCCCCAGGCTCTGGTTTGAATCTCTGCTCTTCCACTGAGTGGCTCTGTGACCTAGGACAAGTCATGTCACTTGCTTTAAGCCTTGGGTTCCTACATATCTTCTGTAAAAAAGGAAACAGAAGAGATTATAGGCAAAGTGTTTGGTTAGCACAGTGCATGGCACATTAGTAACGTTAAACCCTAGCTGTTATTGTGTCGGGTTCTCCTCCATCTCTAAGTTAATTGGAAATACTAGCCTTGATGTCCCTTACAGAGAAAAGCTGAATCACTGCATTCAAGTACAGCACATGCTGTCCTCTGTCCTGGCTTGGGTTCTAGCCTATGTGAAGGACAGCAATCTGTGGCCGCAAAGAAATACAGTAATAGCTACGTCATATCTGCACATACTAAGAAATCATATCAGGCTTGAACGCAAACAAAATCCAACAGGTTTTTCTCCTACTTCATGGAAAAGGAAGTTTGTCTTGTGACCAGAGCTACTTCCTTATAAGGCCAAGGAAGAGAGAACTAAGGACAGCTTGAGTTACCCTGTGCATCTTTTATAGGAGCAGAGACTTACAGTGTGATGCTATTAGTGGGGTCTGCAAATGTCAGGAGCGAGTAGCCAATGAAAAGAAAAGTGCGATAGGTTTTTAATATGGATGAAAAGCTGCCTGCTCTCTCCTAAGCAAGTGAGGAACAAGAGAAGCAAGGAATTCAACCCGAATTACAGGGAATCTCTGGAATAAACGGGTAAACGGGAGACGTGATGTTTTTCAGACCATGTTTCAGTGCACAACCTACCAGTATCGAGGCTGGCTTCTGGAGGGCGATTTGTGACTTGTTTCAGCAAAGAGATGATTAAAATGTAAAAAATAGCAGATAACCCTTGAAATGCCAGTGTCAGCCTCAAAGAACAGCTTCCAGAGACGAGGAGTGGGTGGACTTCCAGAGACACAGATTCAGAATCTAACTTTAGCCTGAACTTTCCAAAGCTGCTCAGCAGTACCGGGGGAAAGATTTAGTGTGAAGGCAGCTAAGAATAGCAGCTCAAATCAGACTGTGGAATTAGATGAGTTTCAATCAACCACATGTCCCCCCAGTCTCTTACCTCCTCCCAGCCTCAGTGGGACATGAATACCCATAGCACTGGAGAGTTAGGGCTATTAGAGATGAGGCTCAGACCCAGAAGAATGACGATAAGAGCTGACATTTATCGAGTGATTAAGACTTGCAGGCCTTATGCTAAGTGCTTCCCAGAGATTGATTCATTTAATACTCACCCCCGAACTAGATGTAGCTTCATTTTACAAATGGGCATATTTATACTTTGAGATACCAAGAAGCTAATCTAAGGTCACTCCACTGGTGAAGAGGTAGAACTTGGAAAAAGTGCTGGGAAATGGAAAGAAAAACTGAAAGAACTGGAAGATCAGGGACTTTGACAAGGAGGAGAGACCTTCAAGGACAGAAAGGGCTAGATAACAGGGACATGCATTGTCCTCTTGTTCTATGAGAAATGAATAGAGACTTCTTACACTGCAGCAAGGGGTAAGGAATTAGGTTAGATCTAAGGAAAAAAGATTCCAGATTGCAAAGCTATGTAACATAAGTATTCATTATTGAGGGACAATGAGAAACCGGCTGAGTTAATTTAAAAAAACAAAAACACAGGGTGGTTTTGTGCTTCTCCAAGTATGTCCCACAGGACGCTAGTTCTCTAAGACATTAATAGGTATCATCAATAGGTACTGAGAAAATATTGTGCTAAATAGATTTGAACAGATTTCTCTACTGGAGGAGCTCTAAGAGCTTTGAATAGCTAATATATGTTGTGAGTCGCCAGTTGCAGAATGGAGTAGGTGGTGTTTCCCGAACTTATTTGACCAGAACCCTTTTCATAATAGTCTTTCCTCAAATATACATGGGGAAAACCTGGGGTTTTCCAAGATTATTTAGGTATGGAACTTCCTGGAGGCTGGGAACTGGCCTTGCCAGTTGGACTGGCATGGACTATACTAAAAGTATAGTCCGTGCACGCTGTCATTGGTATGGGCATCATTTAGGAGCTAGTGAGAAATGTGGAATCTTCACCCCACCCCAGACCTACAGAATCAGAAGCAGCCTTTTAACAATGTGCCCTCATGATTTATCTGCAGATTAAAGCTTGAGAAGCTCAAAATTTCTTCACGTCTCAGGATTTAGCTAACATTAGCTGTCTGCGGCATAAAAAAACCTCCCCCAAATTTACTGTGTCTTGAAACACTAATGATTTATCTCTCATGATTCCGTAGGTTGACTTGGCTTAGTTGGTAGATTCTGCCTCAAGTGGCGTGGGCTGCTTTCACGGACTGGACTGCAAGGTCCAAGTTTTCGCTCATATATCTGGTGCCTCAGTGCTCTTCCCTGGGCCTTCTCTACATGGATAGATCAGGATTTCTCAAAGCATTGAATTCTCAGGGTATTGGCCTTCTTACATGGAAGCTGGCTTCCAAAAAGGAAGAAAAAGATGCTGCCAATTCTATTAGGGCCTGGGCTTAAAAGTTTCAGGATATCACTTCTGCTGCATTCTACTTATTAGTCAAAACAAATCATGAGACTGATTAGATTCAAGGAGCGGGGAAATGGTTTCCACCTCTTGATGAGTGAAGTGGCATGTATATACAAGGAGAGAAGGAATTGGTGGTGGCCATCTTTGGAGACCATCATACTGCCCCTCTTGGGTGATGTTAGGTGCTGTGCATGAGCCCTGCCTAAAACTAAGTGCTTGAAAAGTGTGCTAATGTGTGTCCTGGACTGGCCCTTCCTCCAAGGTCAACAGACACTTCAACCCACTTTACAAAGGAAAGGTATGTCCCATCCACAGAGCATGTCAATACGAGGGGAGGGGTGGGAGAATGGATTAAGTCTCATCATTTATCAACACCAACCAAAACTATTTATTCTGGACTTACTATGTTCCAGGAACTTATATCTGCATATATATCAGCGTACCGTGCAGCTACAAGCCTACTCTCTGAGGCTTCCAGTCTAGTGTTAGGAAACAGTCGATAAATTAGTGAATCATTAACTAAATACAATAATTTTAGGAAGCAATAGGACTATAAAGAAGATAAAATAGGGCAATATAATTGTGAGAGACTTCCTAAGTTCATTTAGATAGGAGGTCAGAGAAGGTCTCAGAGTGGGTGTGTCATTAAGCTGAGACCAGAAGTTTGGGAAGGAAGCAGCCGTTCAAAGAAATGAGGTCAGAGTGGCTAAGGATGCAAGTGCAAAGGCCCTGAGGCAGGGACATGCTCTACATGCTCAAGGGACAGAAGAAAGGCCATTGTGCCTGGAGCACATTCCATAAGGGAAAGGGAGCCCTAGCTGAGGCTGGAGAGGTGGAGAAGGCCAAGGCTTCAAAGGGCTCTGTACACAGAGTAGGAATATAAGAACCAGACCAGAGTAAGAATGTGACGTGCTCACATTATATCCTAAATGCAGTGGAAAGCCACCGGACAGTTTCATGCAGTAGGTGACGCAACTTGATTTGCATTTTTACAAGGAGGTTCTGGCTGCTGTGTGAGAAACAGATTGGAGAGAAGAGCAGAAGCAGGGAGACAGGTTTAGGAGGCTAATGCGGCAATCTGGGTGAGAGGAAATGGCAGTTAGCACTAGGTGGGCTCTTAGTGCTGCAGGGCCCTGTGGAGCGGCCCTGCCCTTGCTATCCTCCTAGCATCAGGGAAGTACAGCCAGTCATCCTCCCAGCCCCTGTGGTTCCACTCCAAACAAATACATCTTAATTGAAGCCTTCACAGAGTAGACTATTGCCCTGGATGTCTGTCTTTTTAGAATAAAATTTTCCTGGAGGTTCTTTTATACCTAGAAATAGGTATTGTGAGACATTCCATTTCCTTCCTTAATCTTCCAGGGTCCTGACCCTAAACCCCAATTGGTCCAATTGATTAGAAATCAATTAAAAACTTAATAAATGACCTTTGGTCATCACAAGCTTATCTTTCTCCTCTGTTGGGTAGAAGTTGCAACAAACAGCCCAGGTAAACTACATGACAAGGAGAGAGGCCTGGAGAACAGAAGGATCTAGCAAAACATAGCTTATTTCTGCCTTCGTTTGTTTCCCCCAAATCCTTTTTCAAAGTTCACAGCTAAGAGGAAAACAAGTAGATTGGGGGCTCAGTGCTAATGCCCACTTGCTCAAGTATTGGTAAGAGAAAAGGGACTCAGTTCCAGAGCTTGGAATGACAGTTGTGTTTTTGTAAGACTATTGCAGAAGCGGTTCCTTATAAACTAAGGCAACAGCGTTGATGGTAAGCTGGGCTGAAAAGGGGAGGGGGGAGAGAGAGAGAAGGGAGACAAGGAGAAAAGATGGTTAAATAAAGAAGGAAAAAACAGTGATAATAGAATGTGAAAAGAAAGTGGTGAGGTCAGGATCGCCGAATCTCAAACCAGAAGTACAAACTCAGTTTTCCAGCCCCTTCTGAAAATATAGAGACTGAGGCAAAGTGGCACAAGTGAGGCCAGAACCCAGCCCTTCTGATTCTCAGAGCTCTTCCTCCTCCACATTGTGATTTTGAGGATTTTGTGAAAGTCTCCACATAGAACTAAGTGCAACAGAGCACCTCGCACTGTGTGGAACTCCGTAAATATTTAATGACGCTGAGCCAGGTAGTGATAAGTGCAATCATATCAGTATTAGCACAAATGTTTCCTCAGGTCCCTGAGTAGTTTTCAATAAGGAAAAGTCAATGACAAGGGCAACAGCCGGGGTATAGAGCCAGGTAAAGATCTGTTGTTTATTTTTAGTTTGGAATTCCTCTCTGCTTCAGAGTTCATTTTCCATAGGGTTTCCTCCCTAGTAGCTGCTGTGTGCAGTTGGCTGTTGGGAAAAGAGGGAGGCTTCTAAAGGAAAAGAAAGAATGATTCTCAGCCGCTCAGGGCTAATGGCATGGGCACCAGTCTAACCAGGGGCAGCTCCTTGCTGAGGAGCTGGACTCCCAAAGAGGAAGATGTCTGGCATAGGGCGTTCTATAAAATTTTGATGAGCAAATAAAACACCCCTGACTCCTGTTCCATCTCTCAGCTCTCCTGGGCACAGAGGAAAGGTTTAAACGTACAAAAGGAGAAGAAGAAAAAGGGAAAAATAAAAGAATAACGTGTCAGTTCCTCTATTGCCTTTATGTCCTTTATTATTGCCTCTATTCCTTTATTGCCTTTATGTCCCACTCAAAGGAGATCTATTTGAAAGTTAGGAGTGTCCCTCCTAAAACTGTTATTTAAACATCCAAGAACTGTTAGTTAAGCACCCAGTGGGCGACTGAAGGTGAGGCCCAGCTGTAATGCGGGGGCCACCTGCGAAGTAGCAGGCCTTAGATGAGTTAAGCCAAAGGCGAAACACAAGTAAGAGCCACTCCACATCTCCTGAGATCAAGGGATTCAAGGCCAGTAGTGACCTAAGGGCACCTGGAGATTTAAGAAGTGCTGGCCTCGGTGGAGAAGGGGGGGAGGAACCAGTAAGGAGGATCCTTAATTCCAGGTGGAGATGGGAGGGAAGGGAGCTCTGCACTGCAGTCCAAACACTGACCAGAGCGCAGTCTCTGACACCTTGACCCACACAAGAAGGAGAGTGGAGGCTTAAAGGAGAAGAAGAAAAGTCAGTGAGTCACAACTTGTTTTTATACTGAGAGGTGGACACTCAGACATCCAAGCAAACAGGAGGAAAGGAAACCCACTTTTTTGGTACACAGAGCTATCCAAAAACTCACTTCTGACCCCTTTAAAATGAGGGGGTTCATCTAATGGGAAACTGCAAAGGCAGGGATGTGGCTGTACCTCCTTAGCACTAACATCTGTTAAGAGCACATAGTCCTCCTGGTAATATATCACTTCTATGAGATAATAAGTTCCTTGAGGGCAGGCCTCACATCTATTTCATCTCTGCATCTTTCAGTGTGGAGCTCAGGGGTTTGTACATAGAAGCACTCTGTCTGTTGAATGACGGATCATGGAGGAAGACTGTTTCCATAGCCTCTCTAAGAAGTCTCTCATCTTTCCCCATCCAATCCATACTTTACTCCAAAGCCAGGTTAACCTTCATAACACACAATTCTGTGCATGTCATATCTGTCCTCAGAACTGTCCATGGTTCCCTGGTGCACACAGTTACAACAAGTTCACTGTCCCTGGCTGATGTGCCTGCCCACTCTAGCATGCCAGCCTTGTCTCACCCCATTCCCCTTTAAACCCTCTGCTTTCCACCCTCCACCTGCACCACTCCCTAATTCCCCAACACTCTCCATGCCTTTATTCACATCTGCCATCTGCCTGGAATCACAGCAGGAGGAGGGTCAGACTAGAGGTCTGGACACCTGGCTTGAAATCCCACCTCTGCTAGTTCACTAGCTGTGTGATCTAAGGCAATTTCTTTTAAACCACTGAGTCTCATTTCTTCACCTTTAAAATGAGGGAACTTATTAACTTTGCAGAGTTGTTGTAAACTGAGCTAAAACTAGATAACATTTGTGAAAGCAGCAGGCATAGTAGGTGCCCAACACGTTTGTTCTTCCTCTTTATGACCCTTCAGTTCTGAACACAAATGACAGCTCCTTGCTATAGGCAGAAGAGCCTCTCCCTCCCTGGCCTGAGCAAGCAGGTATGGAGGATATTCATGTCACAGTGAGGGAGGTGTCATCACAGGAGGTCAGACACATCCTCCTTGGAAGCAAACAGGCTGGCAGATGACATAGCTATGTGTCCTCAGACATAGAAACCTGGAGCCATGGTGCTAGAAAGTCTTTACAGGCTATCTAACCAGATCTCCTGATTTATAAATAAGGAAACTGAAGCCCAGTGAGGAGCTGAGCCTGGCCTCCTACCTTTTCTCTTTACTCTTCACCATGCTGTGAACAAGGGCCAATCCTCCTGAACCAGCCAGATGTACAGGAATACCCTGGGGCTGAGCCTGGGACTGAAATCACAGGCCAAAGAACTTCCTAGCAAGTGTCTAGCCCATTGCCTTATTCCAGACAGGCAGGCACTGTCCACTCACCCAACATTTATTGGATGCCTACAAAGTGTCAGGTCCACACCTGTGAGGGGGATATTAAGATGCCTGAGACAGACACCATCCCTCCCTTAAGATTCCCAGCCTAGCCAGAGAGGAGTCATGTGTTCAGATAATCCCCATGCACCGTGGGAACTGTGTCCACCTGGCAGTAGGAGCACCTAAGGACTGGGCCATGCTCCCTGGGAGAGCAGAAAAATCTTCACAAAGGAGACAGATGAGTTGGACCTTGAAGAAAAAGCAGCTTGCTAAGGGTACTGATGTTGGGCAGGGCGTTCCCACTCGGTCATTTATTTTCACTGTGCAAACAAGTCCAATAGCACATGCTGGAGGGGAGGCTGTACACCCGTGTCCACTGGTGACTGTTCTCGTCACAACAGAAGATCTGGCTCCATGAAGGGCAGCCCAGGACTCTCCCAAGGTGTACCAGGGTCAGGGATGTTTTTGAGCCAAATGCCAGTTACCCAATATTTCCTCTAATTTATTTGTTTTACTCTGATTACTTCCAAAGGTCCCTTATCACCTCCTTTACTGCTGGGATTGAGGTGGGCCTACATTAGAATAACTAGAGCCTCAGATATGGAAGCCTTCATTCAGAGAAAAAGAGAGACAAAAGCAAGTGGGAAAGCTCTTCAGTGAGAAGTACGTGGGTAAACCTCCGAAAAGAAAAGGCATTGTTGCACAGTGGGCTGGTTGTGTACTCCAGGAAGCAGATGCCTAGACAGAGTTAAGAGTCCAGGAGATTTACTGGAGGTAAGACCTGTGAAAGAGAAAGAGGAAAGAGGGCAGGAGTAGGTCGGGAAAGTCTTCAGACAATGATGGAGGTCTGACACCCGACAGGAAAGGAACAGAAGAGAGGATTGGGTAGAATGTTTGGGGGCAAAGATTGCTGACAGAGAAAAAATGACTGGCCCTTGTCCCCCTGAGCTCAGTCATGGCGGGGCCACCTGAGTTGTGCTTAATGGGTTCCAAAGCTGAGGCAGATCCCAAAGGAACCTGCCCTAAAAGCAATGCCTCATGGCAGGTTCTCTCTTAAAGGGAGGTCTGAGCAACACATCTCCACAGCTGCCAAACACTCGCATCATCCTGACGTAAAAGAACTTAGAGGAGAATCTACTGTCCTGATAGACGGTAGAACCTTGTTCTGCATGTGTAGGGAGTAAACCCTGATCTTAAGATAACAGATTAACTGTAGGTTCTATTTGTTAGTTAATCACTGGTGTACCGGATAGGAAAAACTCAATCGCTACTGTTTATGGCTGGACAGTTGAGGGTAAATCTTTGCTCCTGGAGCTCTTAGCTCTCTAGGAACCAAATTCTTTGATTAAGCAAGTCACTCAACTATCTGATCACTAAATGAAAAGAAGTGTAAGTCAATGTTCTCAGCCAGATAGAGAGAGAGAATAGAGGAGAAAAAGAAGAATAATCCATGAGACCTTGAGCACCATGAATACGGGATCCCATTTTTTTACCCCCAGTGAATGGCTTGCTGCTCCCAGTGTCTGGGATATGGAAGCCCTCAAAAAATATGGAATGAATGAATAAATGGATGAAGAGATAAATGTTACCCACCACTTCTAGATAAAACAGTTCTTCCTTACCCTTGTTCCTCCCTGTGTTTAGCTTCTCAGACATATTTTGATTTTTTTCTATATTTTTCTTTACATGCCATGCTGCATCCATTGGGGTTCAGTGGTAGAGAACATAATCCTTTCTAACTAGTTTAAGTAGGAAGGGATTTATTAAATGCCTTATGGAATCACTGGGACGGGAAGGAACAGACTCTAGGTTGAGCTGTCAGGAAAGACTCCTGAAGCACACTGCAGAACCAGCCCATCAAGGGAGCTGCTGCCTCTTCTACAACGAGGAAGCTACCTGCATCAGAACTACACCACTGCCACAGCAACCAGGAAGGCGCCAAGACCTGGAATCCTCCACTGCTGCCAGCTCCAGATCACAACACACCTGCTGCAGTATGAATGAATGCCCCACACTCTGCCTCTCATCACCCAGCTCCAGGTCACAACACACCTGCTGCAGTATGAATGAATGCCCCATACTCTGCCTCTCATCACCCAGCTCCAGGTCACAACACACCTGCTGCAGTATGAATGAATGCCCCACACTCTGCCTCTCATCACCCATGAAAGTAGTAGACTCTGGAAAGGCCAATTGCCCCCACATGCTTTTTGGCCCTCAGAATCAGCAGAAGCATGCCTCATGACCCATGTCTGTCCTCCAGATCTACATGAGTGCCACTAATTGGTCAAATTTGAATCACTTCAGGAAGCCTAGCTTGGAGAGAGTTGAGAAAATGTAGTTTTTAGACTTCCAGCCTCTGCAGGATAGAAGAAAGCAGTGTGGGAGGAGGGCAGGACGAATTGATGAGCCATGTCGCCGTATTCTCCTTTGCTGAAACCTCAGAGAAGGCCTTACCCTCTTATCTTCTATCAACTGCAAAGTAAGCATGTTCAAGCCAATCCTAAGGTAGCATTCTATCCTCACTTGTGAAGAGATTTAAAACAACTTTTGTGTGTTTTCTATGGACAAAGAAAAGCAGGAGTCATTGGTCTTTAGTTGTCTTCTACAAAGAGACATCATCTATGGACTTTGGCTCCCTGGATACTACATTCAGAGTGCCATGAGGTCACTGATGTCCCTCTGTAATCATGACTTTTTGTGTGAGGTCAGATAGTTAACAACCCTTAAAGAGTTCATAGCAACCCGAAATACAACATCTAGGTTTGACTTTGACTTGTGAAAGTCAAAGTCTTGTGACTTCTATGTCTCCATGTAGAGAGTTCTGGAGCATTCATTAAACCTTGTGGACGTTACTCAGTAAAAAGGTATTTATTGAACACTTGCTGCGTGCCAAGCACCATTTGCATATGTAATCAGCATGTTGAATAATCTCACTCATAATGTATTCAGAATTGGTTTTGTCTCCCATTGTCTCTCTCTCTCTCTCTTTTTTTTTTGTTGTTGTTGAAGTATAGTTGATTTACAACATTGTGTTAGTTTCTGGTGTAGAGCAAAGTGATTCAGATATATACAGATATAGATATATAATTTTGCAGATTCTCTTCCATTATAGGTTATTATAAGATATTGAATATAGTTCCCTGTGCTATACAGTAGGACCTTGTTGTTTATCTATTTTATATACAGTAGTTTGTGTCTACTTATCCCAGACTCCTAATTTATCCCTTGCACCTCCTTTCCCCTTTGGTAACCATAAGTTTGTTTTCTGTGTCTGTGAGTCTGTTTCTGTTTTGCAAGTAAGTTCATTTGTATCATTTTTTTAGATTCCACATATAAGTGATAATCACATGATATTTGTCTTTATCTGACTTACTTCACTTAACATGATAATCTCTAGGTCCATCCATGTTGCTGCAAATGGCATTTTTTCATTCTTTTTTATGGCTGTGTAATATTCCATTGTGTATATATACCACATCTTCTTTATCCATTCATCTGTTGATGGACATTTAGGTTGTTTCCATGTCTTGGCTCTTGTAAATTGTGCTGCTATGAACATCGGGGTGTACGTATCTTTTCGAATCAGAGTTTTGTCCAGATATATGCCTAGGAGTGGGATTGCTGGATCATACGATAGTTCTATTTTTAGTTTTTTAAGGAATCTTCATACTGTTCTCCATAGTGACTGCACCAATTTACATTCCCACCAACAGTGTAGGTGTTTCCCATTGTCCCATAATGGTTCTTCAGGGGGTTAACTTTTCCTCCCCCTAGTTAAAAACCTTGGCAAGTATTGTGGCATTTTTGCTCACTCCTAGGTAATAGAACAGTATTAGAGCCACTTTAAGCCACAAAGACATTCTCACTTTGGTCATGATAATGTCCAGTCCTGTGTACTAATCAAGAGGCTGAACTCAATTTACTATTGAATCCCCTCTCCTCAGGTCTGTCTCAGGCTGGGAGCCCACAGTGGGGGAGGAGGGTTGACACTTCAGCCTTCCACTTCATGATCTTCCTCACTCCCTCACCATCATACCTAACAGAGAGGAGGAGTGGGGAGAGCGGTGGGGATCGGGCAGGACTTCCTTGACTGGGTAGCTGTGTTCTCTGGGCCTGGCACTTGCTGGTGTTGGTGTCCCTGGGCAGGTGAACTCTTTCTCTCATGAAGTGTTTTTGTAGCTCTTCATGGGTCCCCTGCTAGGCTCATCTCCCCCGCAGCCCCTTTGACCTGGTAAATACATCTGTATTCTTGGTAGCCGCTTGCAGCTCCTTCCTCGTCCCCTGGGCATTGGGCAGTGCATCTCTGGCCCCTTTTGATGGAGTTTCTCCTCTCCTCTCAAGACAGGACCTCTTTTGGACAGGAGCCAAGATGGCTCCATCTCATCTGTCTCCCAAGTGGCCTTCATCTAGTCCACAGGACATGGGGTGACACTTACGGCAGGCTTGCCCTGAAAAGTCCTTGATCTGGCTGAGGGGGTTGGGAGACGTGAAGCGCATCCTCAGGGTTACTTCTTCCATAAATCTACAGAGGGTGTGCAGGTGGCACCTTTTGTTCCTTACTCTCTTTGACAGCTGATAATTATCAAGTTGGCGCCTCAGTCAAAACAGAGGCAAGAACGGTCCCATCGTAACATCCTGTAACACGTGCTTTCTAATGTCCCTTCACAGAGATGTGCCCCTCCCTTTTACGGAGAGTTCCTCAGCAATAGCATGCTTACGTTGTTCTTCTCTCCCCCACACACGCTTCAAGAGCCATCTCATCTCCCATTCCTTTGGTGAAGCATGAAGTCTTTCTGACTGTTTAATGTTTCTCAATCTTTCACATGTTTCTCAACCTTTTTCACATGTCCCTTTCAAGTCTGCCTCTTGCATAAAGCCCTGATCCACCTGCATGCCCCCCAACACAATTAACTCACTCCTTGGACTCCCTTGGGACCTTTATATACATCGATTACTATATTATGTATTGTTTTTTTCTCCTACTATTTGCCATACATAGCCTGAGAACTCTTCAAGGACAGCACCCATATCTTAGCCAACTCACACTACTAGAGCCATACTTGGTCCATCAAAGACAATCAGTTCATTCATCCAACATGGGTTTATTGAGCAACCACTACAGGCACTGAGGACACCATGATGAACAAGACAGATAAGGCCTTCACCTTCATGGCACTTCAAGGAACTCATATGCCTTTGTAGCATCTCATGGAATACCCCTCAGAGGTCCCATCTGTGCTGGGCCCCTCAGAGATGTGGCCCAGTGAATGGCACAGTGAGATTCTTCACTCCTTAACATGGAGGTCCATCACACTAATAAACAGTTGCCACAAATAACTTCTGGAGAACTCTGACTTGTTCTACTAATGTGGACTCACTCATTCAGTGACACAGTTTATTCAAAAAAGGCCTGGTGGGCTTCCCTGGTGGCGCAGTGGTTGAGAGTCCGTCTGCCGATGCAGGGGACACGGGTTCGTGCCCCGGTCCAGGAGGATCCCACATGCCACAGAGCGGCTGGGCCCGTGAACCATGGCCCTGGAGCCTGTGCTCCGCAACGGGAGACGCCACAACAGTGAGAAGCCCACGTACCGCAAAAAAAAAAAAAAAAAAAGGCCTGGTAAGTGTCCTGTAAGTCTAATACTGGTGACTATTTTATGCTTTCTGAGAAAGGTGATGCTCCCCAGAGGAATGTTTCTTCCTCATGAGTCACCTGAGTACACACCCAGCCCAGGGCTCCCCAGCAATGACGTCAGGTCTGTGCACACAGAGAGGGAGAAAAAAAAGAGTGCTCACACAGCGAATGTTCTTGTCTTCACTTCTAATAAGAGAGTATGGCTCACTGAAGTTCTGTTGCAGTCCTTTGTGTGAGGTGGGGAGGACAGTGACAGTAAGGCAGCTTGTACCTGAACATTGGAGGTGAAGAGTACCTGAGTCTGAATCTGTCAGTGCTGACAAACACTACCCATCAAACTCATTGACAACAAGGGTCTCCAGGGCCTGGAAGGCCCTCTACTCACAAGCCATTTCTCCCCTTCCTCCATATCACAGAGCAAGAAATTTTCACCATGGGACTTCAGCTGAGGTAGGATGTCTCCAGAAGCTCTGTGTTCATATGGCCGCAAAGGGCAGTGGGTATCAGACATTCCAGTCATGGTTGACAATGTAAGTCCTTGGGCCCTCGATATTTTGATTCAGAGAGCAGTCACAGCCCCAAACACTATGGAATTTGCTATAGCTTTTGCTATATTTGCTGTAGGATTCATTCTGCATAGATTCAGTCTTGGCTTGACATCAAAGGACACAGGATAGGCAAGACTCGACAAGGGAAGAGTTGACAGACCGTGTCTAGACTCTGGGATAACACAGAGAAGAGCACATGGGGCAAAGTTGTGGGAGGCCAGGTCCCAGAGGAAGAGATATCTCAGAAAAGACAGACTCCACATCAGATCAGTGCACAGGTTGCTGGTTCCTGGGAAGAAGGAAGCTGGCAGGCCTGTGTTCACTGTGGAGCTATATATAGCAGAGACACATGGCCAATATTTCTGTTAACGTCGTTCTAGTTTCTCAGAAGCCTTCCTGAGCTAAGACTGCTCTATCCTCCATAAACCTTTCCTGTAGAAGAGGGTTCAGTCACACAACCAAGTCATGAGCCAGCTGAGCTGCCAACTTCCTGGAGACCATCGCCAAGCCCGAGGCTGGGCTCATGTTGGACCGAAGCGACTTTTCCAGGTGTCTTGAAGCAGCCGATCCACAACTTCCCTGCAAAGATGAGGTGGCACTTAAGCAAACACCACTGGTCTTCTCGTCTCACTTGGGGCTGGTTACGCTTTATGGCACTAACAGCGGAGACTAGGAGTAGAAATGAGACCTCCTCAGAGCTAACTAGAGGTTACCTAGCTTTACCACCAGGACCAGCAGGAGTACTGCTCCACCCACCTTGTGAAAGACTGCTGCAAAAATAGGCCAAGATGATGCTGACTCTGCAAATGTAGATGCAGAATGTAAGCATGATACTTCGCCTCAGCGGTTCTCCCTTTTGGACCTACGGCTCCTGTTTCATAGGTCTTGTTACTTCACCCACCTCCCACCCCTTAACAGAAACCATGGAGATTCCAAATCCCCTGCATATGCTCCTCCTTTTCTGGAATGTTTCCCCCTTTTGTTTCTCTATCTCGTACCTTCTAAGATTCAGCTCTAACTTTCAACCTCCTATCAAGGCATCCTTGACAACTCTGAACTCCAGAAATTCTAACTGTACTTGTAATCCTTGGGGTGGTTCTGAAATCTGGGGCAAAACAAAACTCTCTGAGGAGCTCTTTAAATATTTACCATCACCATCCTCAGACTGTCTGAACTTGAAATTTGGGGAGTCAGGATGGGAAATCTGTCTTTTTGGTTTGCGTTTGGGTTTGGGTTGGTTTGTTTTTTTATGTACCTGTAGACCCTCATTTAAGAGTCACTGGTCTCTAAAGAACCGTGTCGTATTTGCTATATACTGTCATAAGGGTTTTTACTGTTTGGAGTTTGCTACCTTTTTTTTCCTACCAATGCATCAGCTCCTCTGTCCAGGAGCAGGGCTCCCCACTCACTCACACACACACACACACACACACACACACAGTTCAGTGCAGTACACGGTGAAGATATAATAAATTGTTCATGCTAGATTGCCACACCTGATGAGGGGAGAAGGAAATGGAATGGTGGGAAAGTGAATGTTTATATTGTCTTATATGTCTTCCTTTTGTTGTGATTCTATGAAGAACAAATCCTATACATGCCCCAGACCATGCCGTAAAGAGCTGGTCTTAAAAGGGAAGGGTTGTGGCTAAATCCAGAGCACTGACAATGCCAAATGAAGATATAAATTAACAGGAACTCTCATTCAGTGCTGGTGGGAATGCAAAATGGTACAGCCACTTTGGGAGACAGTTTGGAAATTTCCTTCAAAACTAAACATACTCTTAGCACACGATCCAGCAGTGGTACTACTTGGTGTTTACTGAAATAAGCTGAAAATTTATGGCCACACAAAAACCCAATCATGGATATTTATATCCGCTTTATTCATAATTACCGAATCTTGGAAGCAACCAAGATGCCCTTCAGTAGGTGAATGGGTAAATAAACCATGGTATGTCTGAACAATGGAATATTATTCAGTGCTAAAAAGAAATAAGATATTAAGCCATGAAAAGACATGGAGGAAGCTCAAAAGCATATTAATAAGTTAAAGAAACCGATCTGAAAAGGCTTCATACTATGTGATTCCACCTATATGACATTTTGGAAAAAGCGAAACCATAGAGACAGTAAAAAGATCAGGGGTTGCAAGGGGTTGTGGGGAGGGAAGGATGACTAGGTGGAGCACAGAGGGTTCTTAGAGCAGTGAAACTACTCTGTATGATACTATAATGATGGATACATGTCATTATTAACTTGTCCAAACCCATAGAATGAAAAACACCAGGAGTGAACCTTAATGTAAACTCTGGACTTTGGGCGATAACGATGTGTTGACAGTGGTTCATCACTTGTAACAAATGTCCCACTTCGGAGGAGGTTGGTAATGGGGGAGGCTGTGCACGTGTGGGGTGGGAGTATATGGGAAATCTCCGTGCCTTCTCAAATTTTCTGTAAAAATAAAGTCTATTTTTAAAAAGTGAAGGAGAGGGTTAGTTATCACTGTGCTGTGTGACAACTGATGCATTTCCATCAAGTCTCATTCTAGTAGAAGGAGGGTTATGATAAGGACACAGAGATGACGGAATCTTAGAAAAGGGAATTAGGTAAAGTCAAGCCTTAGGAGCACTGAAAAGTCATCAGAAGTAGTAATAATAATGCTAATAGCTATTCTTTTGTGAGTGCTTATCCTGTGCCAGACACTGTGCTGGGCAATTCACCTGACGGCGATACCATCCTACTTCTTTAAAGATGAGGAAATTGAGTCCTAGAGCAGTTAGGTAATTTGTCCATTTCACAAATAACAGAGTCCAGGTTAGAACCCTAGCCTGTCAGACCCGAGAGTTGGAGTGTTTAACCAGTCTTTCCATTTCTTAGCATCATGTGGCTCTTTTCTTCTCTGCCTCGCTCAGTAGAAGAGCTCCTTCTACTTTCTCAGCTACTGGCACGTGATACAAAACGGCTGCCTCATCCCTAGCGCTTTTACAGAGACTCATATCTCTATGACTCCCAATTTAGATTCTTGAGGGTATATGACTATCCAATGAATTGGCTGCCTTTGAGTCAGGTATCTATCCAGGAACCAATCAACTATAGCCAGGAGGGTCACCCCAGAACTATGGGTAGTATAGATAAATTGCCAGATATGTACATTATATCGGGACATCACTTACTATGGTTGGAAACAGAAACCTGGAGTAGGCATTGTAAATTTGCTGCTTGCCTCCTATGTAGAATCAGGCATCCCCATCGTGCTATGATGAGATTTAAAGGAGTTAATCCATGGGAAGTGTATAGTGCATTACTTTGTGCCTGGTACAGAGTAATTGCTATGAATGGCATTATTATTCAAGCTGTACTAAACCATGTTTGCTCTGGTATTCTAGTATGCTATGCCCTTGACTCCCAACTTAGTTTGTTTGCCTGACCCACCTATTTCAAGAACATATGCTTCGGGTCTTCCCTGGTGGCGCAGGGGTTAAGAATCTGCCTGCCAATGCAGGGGACACGGGTTCGAGCCCTGGTCCAGGAAGATCCCACATGCCGCGGAGCACCTAAGCCCGTGCGCCACAACTACTGAGCCTGCGCTCTAGAGCCTGCGAGCCACAACTACTGAAGCCCATGTGCCCAGAGCCAGTGCACTGCAACAAGAGAAGCCACTGCAATGAAAAGCCCACGCACCGCAAGAGTAGCCCCCGCTCGCCACAACTAGAGAAAGCCCGCATGCAGCAACAAAGACCCAACACAGCCAAAAATGAATAAATAACAAATAAATTTATTTTAAAAAAACCCCAAAAACATATGCTTCAACAATTGCCAAACTGAAATGTCTCTGGAAGCACATCCTCTTCCAGTGTGGGTTTGATAACACCCTTAGACAACAAAGGTGGATAATTCCCAGTCTGAAAATGTCCAGGGCTATTCTAAAGTGACCCAAACCAATGCTAGCTTTTATCTTTGGGAAGGTCTTAAAGGAAGAAAATAGAATTCACAGAAGCAATAGGCAGATATGCCCGACAGCAAATTCTGCTCCTGAAGGCATAGGTTTTGCTCCACTGGCCCATTTAACAAGGAAGTCATTCATTAATGAGCATAAATAACAGGCAAAAAGGACTGTCAGACTGAGCTTGTCCAGACAGCCAGAGTGAGTTTATGCATTTACACGATATCCCTAAGTGATTGCACCGTACCCAGCCAGGGAATTTAAGCATTTCCAGAGGATTGCTATGAACCCCAGATAGTTCTTCTAGAATCCCTGTAAACAGAGCCTTATACAAAACAGGCATTCTGACTTTTGTTGATTCTGTAAAGAGTAGATAAAGAACAGAAGGAGGCAATGCTGCCCTGCGGCTTCATCCAAACAAGATAAGGTATTTCTCAGCCCAGGCGTAACAATAGCCACCAACTTATGTTTGTGTTATTTCAAAATTTTCATTTGATTCCCAACTATTGCCCTGCAAACAAAGTAAAGCCTCTGTTCTCCAATTTTCCAGATGATAAGGTTGAGGCCAAGCAAATTACTACTATTGCTGCTGCTAGTGAGAAGAACTAGAAGGACTCTAGAACCCAGGTCTCCTGACTGACCTGTCATTTCACTGCCCCATGATGTCTCCCTGTGGTGTGTGCTCATGGTGAAAACTATAGAAGGAACCTTCCAAATAGTGAAATCACCTGGCTGAGAAATAATCGGCGTGTCTTAAGATGTGTTCCTTAAATCACTGTTGTGTCATTATGCTTTGAGAATATGCTTGGGAATTACTGCTTACCAAGTAGCCCATCTTGATTTATAATATACATTAGTTTATTAAAGGCTCGGAGCAATTGTACACAAAGAAATCTATATAATTCATATTAACCCTGTAAGCCTCAAACCTATTTGACCATCAAATTCTTCTTGGGTATGTTATTTATCTATTTATTTATTTATTTATTTTTATTTATTTATTTTTTGCGGTACACGGGCCTCTCACTGTTGTGGCCTCTCCCGTTGGCAGAGCACAGGCTCCGGACGCGCAGGTTCAGCGGCCATGGCTCACGGGCCCAGCTGCTCCGTGGCATGTGGGATCTTCCCGGACCGGGGCACAAACCCGTGTCCCCTGCATCAGCAGGCAGACCCTCAACCACTGCGCCACCAGGGAAGCCCTGTTATTTATTAATGTCATACAGTGGACTATTCTTTGGAAAATGTTTTAGACTATGTTAAAAACAATCATTCAGTGACATAAGTAAATTAACTAAAACATTATGCCTCATTCCGTTTTGCTTGATCCTCAGTTTCTTAGACCCAAACAAATTTCTAGAAGTGATACTAATTCTAAGGAAGCTTTTTGGACATGCAGTGTGCTGTTAGGAGGCATATAAAGGGAGATGAAACTTGAAAGATTTGAAGCAGGCATTAAGAGGGCTGATTAATATAGAAATAGAGTTTCTATCTCCAACTTCAAGGTGGCCTACGGAAACTCCAGGTAGCCTTCTCTCTTCATTTTTTCTCTCCCCCTACATACTTTTCGTTTATCTAAGTCAGTTTCAGAGCTGTGTGGAGTTGAGATGGTTCTCCTTTCCTTCCTCATCTTGTGGCTTTCCCCCTAAAGAGAACTTTCTTTAATCCCCTGGGAAAATTGTCTTTCTGGAGATCAGCATCTTCTATGAAGATGAAAGCAACCACCCTGTGGTTGCTGGGAACAATGATGGCAGCATTAAGGAGAAAGGGACTGTTCATTAAGCAACCAACATCCACTGCACAGAGTGAGCCTTTCATTATTAAACTACTTTCTCACACCTTCTTATCAGTGGCCGGAGCTCCCCAGTTATCTACCAAAGCAACTTCCCTTGAAAGAATTAATTTTGAGACTGCTTGGCCCTACCTCTTTTACATCCGGATTAAATTCATTGATCCAAGTTGCCAATTTACTGAACACATTTCCCACTTGGGGAAACGCACGAGCTTCCTCGCCTGTGGCCATTCCCAAAAGCAGTCATATTTTAAGATGTTTTTTCTAGTCTTTGTCCTCACCTGGGGCCGAGGGAGGGTTTAGGAGACTGGCCACTTTCTGTAACGTGTTTTCCTTCTCACATGATCCAACATGGCTTAGTGCTCCCAGAACTTTTCTCCGACTCATGTTCTCATCTCTAAGGTTTCTTCTGTACCATCAGAGCGGTTCTTCCAGGAAACAGCCTCAGTGTTTAAGACAACGTGCCCCAGAGGGCAGCCCCTTCTCTGGCCCACAGGCTGCAGACATCACTTCCTCAGTAGTCCAACCTGCCCCCCAGAAACAGGGAATGTATTCCTTCTAAGAGGGCTTCTCAAGAGTGAGATGAGTTAGCGCCTTCCTGAGTGCCCGCTGGGAGATGGAGAGAGGATTCCCAGCCACCACTGCACCTTCCATGCCTCCACTATCTCCAGGGCCCTGAAGCCGATGTTCCCCAGCAAGACAGTGCGCTCCTGCATGGTTCCTCTTGGGGAGCCGGCTGACTGAGGGCTGCCCCCTCCATCGTTTGGCTGATACTTTACGGCCAACCCTGAGCACTGCTGAGTCACCCTTCTGGGAAGTCCAGCCTGTTACCATGTCTTTTATCTCTCTCTCGCTTGCTCAGAGCGAGAGCAAAGTTAACTTGCTAGACATTACAGAGTGAAGGATGCTTTCTTGCAGAATTTAACCACCCAGAGCAGAAAAAAGCACCCCTACTCAAATGACTCCCCTTCTCAGCTGCTTGTAATGCCCTTTTTACCATTTATATCACTCTACCTAGATTAGAAATGACATTTCTCTTAAAGGTTAAGGTAACACTTTTACCTAATAGTTATTTAAATAATAACAAAATCAAACATATATGTGAAATGTACATAACTGCTTTATAAATATTAATGTTTATATTTCATAAATACAATATTAATAAACTCACATGACAATGTTATGAGATAGGTACTCTTATTATGTCCATTTTACAGACTAGAAAACTGAGGGAGAGAAAGGTAAAGTAAATTCCCTATGCAGCTAGTGTAGTGAGTGGCAGAGCTGGTGTTACCTTTTCCTCCCGGAATCTGTGTCCTGGTGTCCCCCTCATGGAGATGAAGGGAAAGAGCAGGGCTGGGAAGCTGAGATGCCACCTAGAAATGGAGCATGAACCTGGTTGGGAGCTACCCTGCCTCCTCCCCCTGCATTCTCAGTAGGGTAAAATGGGCTGCTGGGTTCTGTTGTGCTCAGGGCCAGTAGGGACTGAGTCCAGGAGGGTCCAGTGGATGGAAAATTACTAAGAGGAGACATCAAAGGTAGGGGTATTCTTGCTAAACTGGTCTAACAAGATTCTTACCTGGGAAGGCAGGCCAAAGACTTAGACATCAAAGATGGGGGATGAGGCACTTGATCAGATATCAAGGGTAGGGGGGGCGTTCTTGCTTAACTGACTCAGCAGGATTCTTGCTAAAATTGCACCAAATAGGCCCAAGACAGGACAAGGTCAACACTTCGCGAAAGGGGCTCAGAGAGAGATACCTGATGAAAGTTTGGTCAAAGAGAGAGTCTTTGTCAACACACACACACACACACACACACACACACACAAACACACACGCACACACGCACACACCAGGTTTGCCCCCCTGCATTCCCCCTAGTGCTACTTCTTTTCTAAGAAATTGGGCTAAGTTAGGGATCAGAAGACTTGAGTTCTAATCAAGACTCGAGTTCCGCCTTGTTCTCCCTCTTCATCCTTGAGCTCTTTTTCACGAACTCCCTGAGAAGGTCCTGGGTGGTGGGGGAAAGCAAGACAGAACCACCTCCTGGGGTCCAGTCACTAGCACTAGGTCTCAGTGGCCGGGTCAAGTGGACAAGAGGCAGGAGAGTCAGAGCAAGTACCAGTTTCAAGGAGAACTTAATGCTCATTTTAACTGGTTTTCAACTACATAATAATGTAGCAAGAGGGGATTTCCTGCCATGATTTCAAAGGATGTTTAGCATCCCTGCAGGTTTAAGCACAAAGCAGGGTCAAGAAAAACGGCAAAAAACTTTGAAATGAGCAAAAAGATTATCGAGTATCCTTTCAGTGAAATGCAAGATATTGTCTGGAGGACCCTCCCAGGATTGTCTGATTCATTAGCGGTCTGTGCCTTTCTCGGTCTTCAACAATTTTGCAACTCTGTAGAGACAGACTTTAACTCATGGAGAGCTGAGAGCGATGCAAATGATTCCTGTTCATGAAAAACCAAACGAATTTTGTCCTGTGAAAAATAAAACTGATTTCCACCCTGTGGGACAGGCTGTTTTTTCATCTAGCAGCAATGTAAACCAGCATTTCTGATTGCCTATATAAAGAACTGGACTTCAGCTTTGCCTTTGAGCTAGTTGTAATAGCTTACTAGTTCTCTCAATATTCATGAGTGAATATTTGATGTGTATTCAATTTGTATGAGAGTCACTTTTTTTTTTTTTTTTTTTTTTTTTGGTACGCGGACCTCTCACTGTTGTGGCCTCTCCCGTTGCGGAGCACAGGGTCCGGACGCGCAGGCTCAGTGGCCATGGCTCACGGGCCCAGCCGCTCCGTGGCATGTGGGATCTTCCCGGACCAGGGCACGAACCTGTGTCCCCTGCATTGGCAGACGGACTCTCAACCACTGCGCCACCAGGGAAGCCCAAGAGTCACAATTTTACCTTTTAAAAAGAATTATTCTCTGACCATAGAGATTCCACAATTTGATAGCTAGCAATAAAAATCCTTTCTTACTCTTCTAGGGTGTGACCTTAAGATTAGACCAGATGCCAGATCATGCTGACGCTCAAAAAGAGGCAGCTTTAAAAGGAAATAAAGTTTTAAAAGGTTCCTTGCAAGGGGACTAGGACTTAATTATTTTTGCATTAAAGTATAGTTGATTTACAGTGTTGTGTTAATTTCTGCTGTATAGCAAAGTGACTCAGTTATACATACATTCTTTTTTATATTCTTTTCCATTATGGTTTATCTCAGAATATTGAATATAGTTCCCTGTGCTATACAGTAGGACCTTGTTGTTTATTCATTCTATATGTAATAGTTTGCATCTGCTAATCCCAAACTCCCAACCCATCCCTCCCCCACCCTGAGGACTAGGACTCATAAAGCATCTTTAATTCATTGGCAGAGACTTCCTGGAGCATTGAGATGCACCTGGGCCAACCGGAAAATATCAACTCGCAGTATCAGTGCAAAGAAAGGACATGAGAGGTATGTCTGCCAGTACACCATGTGTACGCTAGACCCACACTAAGGGGGCCTGGACAGAATCTTCTTAAAGAGAGGGATGCAAAAACCTAGATGAAGAGACCAAGAGAGAGTTCTAACTTGTGTTACTTAAGTTAGTTAAGAATTGGGGTTTCTTGGGGCTTCCCTGGTGGCACAGTGGTTGAGAGTCAGCCTGCCAATGCAGGGGACACAGGTTCATGCCCCAGTCCGGGAAGATCCCACATGCCGCAGGAGCGGCTGAGCCCGTGAGCCATGGCCACTGAGCCTGTGTGTCCGGAGCCTGTGCTCCACGGCAGGAGAGGCCACAACAGTGAGAGGCCCGCGTACCGCAAGAAAAAAAAGAAAGAATTGGGGTTTCTTTAGTTTATTTTTATAGCCCCACTTACCTATTCTTGCTTTAATTGCCTGTGCTTTTGGTGTCATGTATAAGAAATCATTGTCAAGATCAGTGGAATATTATTCCGTTTTTTCAAAGAAGGAAATCCTGCCACATGGTGACAACATGGATGAACCTGGAAGACGTTATACTAAGTGAAATAAGTCAGTCACAGCAGGACAAATACAGCATGATTCCACTTATATGAAGTGTCTGAAATCGTCGTAGAAACAGAGTAAAATGGTTGCCAGGGACTAGGGGGGAGGGAAAATAGGTTTACTGTACAGTGGGTATAAAGTTTCAGTTATACAAGATAAGTTCTAGAGATCCACTATGCCTGTAGTCAGCAATGTTGTACTGTACACTTACAAATTTTGTTAAGAGGGTAGATCTCATGTTAAGTGTTCTTACCACAATCAATCAATAAAAGTAAAACATTAAAAAAAAAAAGAATTAGTGACTGTTTAGATTCCAACTTTTCTCTGCAGTGCTCTTAATTCAGACATGGCAACATAGACTAGAATGTGGCTGTAATGATCAGGGGATGGCCGCCGACATTACCGAGCAGCTATTTCATTCCATGCCCCTGATTTTTGGTCTCCTTTATCGTACTTTACGTGAAAAAAAAAATAAGGTTGGAGGCAGTGAACAGTAGCCTTTTTTTTTTTTTTTTAAAACACAAGGGTGCTTTATTTCAAGTCCATGCCATCTAAATCTACTGAGTACAGTAACCAGGACCGGAGAGGGGACGAATTAGAACCTAAACGACAACAACAACAGCACCAGGACATTCGCCCCCTGCATTGTGAATCTTAGTTCAGAAGAATCAGTGCGCTGGCAAGGCAGGGGCCGCAGTCACAAACTGCTGACTCCCCAGCCTTGCGGGAGAGGCCACAACAGTGAGAGTCCTGCGTACCGCAAAAAAAAAAAACAAAAAAAAAACAAAAAAAAGTAAAATCAGATGTGTTTTCTCCATCCTAAAGATTGTGAACCAATGGTGATTTGAGTATGCTTCAAAGTTTGTAATTCATTATATTTCAGTCGAAATAGCAAAAAGAGGGGAAGATGGTGCTTATCCTCTGTGGGCCTTAAACACCAGTCAGGGCAGAATTCAAACTGGGCTCCAGATATCTCGACATGCAGGCTCTCCCCACTGCCCCACTGCCTCTTGGGCACAGTTAAGGTGGAGAAATAAAATGGGCTTGATCAAAGTGTTTTTCTCTTCACCATCTGCTTACCATTTTCAAACCATCTGTTCCTTCTCATGAACTATCTTGGCTATTAAGGCACTAGAGGGTGGTGAGTAGAGCTGGATTCTGGACCAGGATTTAAATTCTGACTTTGCCACTTCCTAGCTTTGAAACCCTGGGTAAGTTAGTTCATGTATCAGTGGCTCAGTTTTCTCATCTATAATAGTGGTATCTACTATTACTGTTGTGAGAGGTATCCTAATTAACACATGCTGTGACAGTTTAACTAACACAGATTATATGAATTCAAATTACAATATACAAAGAACGCATCAATGAATTCAGTAAAGTTGCAGGATACAAAATTAACACACAGAAATCTGTTGCATTTCTATACACTAACAACAAAAGATCAGAAAGAGAAATTAAAGAAACAATCCCATTTACCATCATATCAAAAAGAATAAAATGACTAGGAATAAACTTACCTAAGGAGACAAAAGACCTGTACTCCGAATACTATAAGATGCTGATGAAAGAAATCAAAGGTGACACAAGAGATGAAAAGATATACCATGTTCTTGGATTGGAAGAATGAATATTGTCAAAATGACTATACTACCCAAGGCAATCTACAAATTCAGTGCAATCCCCATCAAATTACCAATGTCATTTCTCACAGAACTAGAACAAAAAATCTTAAAATTTGTATGGAGACACAAAATACCCCAAATAGCCAAAGCAATCTTGAGGGAAAAAAAAAACAGAGCTGGAGGTATCAGGCTCCCTGGCTTCAGAGTATACTACAAAGCTACAGTCATCAAAACAGTATGGTACTGGCACAAAGAGACTTATTCATCAATGCAACAGTATAGAAAGCCCAGAAATGAGCCCACATACCTATGGTCAATTAATCTATGACAAAGGAGGCAAGACTATACAATGGAGGAAAGACAGTCTCTTCAATAAATGGTGCGGGGAAGACTGGACAGCTACATGTAAAAAAGTGAAATGTGACCATTCTTTAACACCATACACAAAAATAAACTCAAAATGGATTAAAGACCTAAATGTAAGACCAGATACTATAAAACTCTTAGAGGAAAACGTAGGCACAACACTCCTTGACATACATTGCAGCAAGATCCTAGAGTAATGGAAATAAAAACAAAAATAAACAAATGGGACCTAATTAAACTCAAAACCTTCTGCACAGAAAAGGAAACCATAAACAAAATGAAAAGACAACCCACAGAATGGGAGAAAATATTTGCAAGCAATGTGACCGACAAGGGATTAGTCTCCAGAATTTACAAACAGTTCATGGGGCTCAATATAAAAAACACAAACAACCCAATCAAAAAATGGGCAGAAGACCTAAACAGACATTTCTCCAAAGAAGAAATACAGATGGCCAAAAAGCACATGAAAAGATGTTCAACATTACTAATTATCAGAGAAATGCAAATCAAAACTACAATGAGATATTGCCTCACACCAGTCAGAACGGCCATCATCGAAAAATCTATAAGCAATAAATGCTGGAGAGGGTGTGGAGAAAAAGGAACCTTTTTGCACTGTTGGTGGGAATGTAAATTGGTACAGCCACTGTGGAGAACAGTATGGAGAGGTTCCTTAAGGAAAAAAATATAGAGCTACCATATGATCCAGCAATTCCATTCCTGAGCATATACCCAGAGAAAGACATGGTCTAGAAGGATATGTGCACCCCAATGTTCATTGCAGTGCTGTTTACAATAGCCAAGCATGGAAGCAATCTAAATGTTCATCGACAGATGAATGGATAAAGAAGATGTGGTACGAATATACAATGGAATATTACTCAGCCATTAAAAAGAATGAAATAATGCCATTTGCAGCAACATGGATGGACCTAGAAATTATCATACTAAGTGAAGTAAGCCAGACAGAGAAAGACAGATATCATATGATATTGCTTATATGCAGAATCGAAAAAGAAATGGTACAAATGAACTCATTTACAAAACAGAAACAGACCCACAGACTTAGAGAACAAATTTATGGTAATCAGGGGGAGGAATAGACTGGGAGTTTGGCATTGACATGTACACACTGCAATGTTTAAAATATGTAACCAACAAGGACCTACTGTATAGCAAGCACAGGGAATGCTGCTCAATATTCTGTAATAACCTAAATGGGAAAAGAATTTGAAAAAGGATAGATACATATATATGTATAACTGAATCACTTTGCTGAAAGTAACACAGCATTGTTAATCAACTATGCTCCAATATAAAATAAATATTTTAAAAATTACTATATATATATATATATATATGTATGTATGGCTCCCTCCCCAGCACAAGCAGAGAAAAGGCCACATGAGGACCCAGGGAAAAGGTGGCCATCTGCAAGCCAGGAAGAGAGCCTTGCCAGAAACTGGATCTGCTGCCACCTTGATCTTAGACTCCTGGCCTCCAGTGCTATGAGAAAATAAATTTCTGTTGTTTAAAAAAATAAAATCAATATATGTATAGAGTTTAAAAATAGAGCTTGATGTGTGTTAAGTGCTCAGTAAGTATTAACTGTCACCCTTATTACTCTTGGCTTCTCTCCTATGATTATTTCTTCAGGTAGGAGGAGGGTTTAACAATTAATTTAGCTATCATGGGTATAATACTGAGGCAATTTCCCGGCTACAATCTTAGCCCACTGGCCCATAACTCCCTCATTTGGCCCTATCGGTCAAGGTCATTGTCCTTGAAGTTCTGCCCAGGTGCGTGTTCAGTGGGGACTGAGCTTGGTTAGACCTTGGCATGAGGCAGGGACACAAAGGGGAACCCAGTCATTGCCTCTGAGACTATGCAGTATGTCACTGGTAGTTACTTTCCCTTGGTGAGCTTCCCATAGAATTAAAGGTGTATTTTGGTGTTCTATGCCCTGACAAAGATCAGAGGCATCTATTAAGACATGACACGGGCTCCTCAGATAAGAAAAATGTGAGACATCCCCTTCTCAAGATAAGAAAAATGTGAGACACCCCCTTCTCACCCCGACTGGCTCTTGTTCTCATACACCCACCCCAAGCTTTCCTACCAGACCCCCAGTTAGAGGACTCTTAGAGTAGAGATAAACGTCAAGATCAATTCAGCACAATTTGCAGAAGAAAAGGAGAACTAGACATCCTAAGCATTTATAGCATGAATCTTGTCTTTTTAAAAGAAGATGACGTTAAGAAGTGGTAACTACCAAACCAAAGTCTGTCATTTAAATACAGAGCAAGCATTACTTATGACAGAGCTGAGTGTGTTGAAGTATGCTCTGGAAACGAGAGTCACTTTAGATAATGACTCTTCTTGCTTTTAAGAGAATTCATGAGACTCGCTGTGCACACTGCATTGGAAAGTCATTAAAACTGCTGAAGCATGTCACGTTCAGCACTCCTGGCCACAGAAGTCTTAGAACACCCACAGGTAAGGCAGGTAAGAGCATCAGGAGTCTCCGAGATGCTACCTACTTATTAAACAATTATTTGTCCTGTGATGCCCTGGGCACTGGAGGCTACAGGGGACATAGGACACTGCTCTGCAGGACCACTTGCTGTCTGTCTGACTCTGAGTAAATAATGCAAATCCCTTTGAACTTCAGTTTCCTTGTCTGAGACATAAGGAGCAAAATACTTAAGTGTATTAGTTAGGATGCTTTTTCGGGGGTGCAGGTTACAGAAAAAGCATGACTCAAGTGCTTTAACAATAATGGTCAGTCCCGTCTCACATATCAGCCAGTGCACAGCTATGCCAGGGGTTGGGGCCTGCCTCTGCTTTGCTTGGCTCTGACCTCCTCCATCCGTGTTGGCTTCCTTTACATAGAAGCGCCAGGCAAACATCCAGACACCACAAGGTCCAGAGCAGGGAGAAGGGATATCTCTCCCTAAATGCCTCTTTTTCATCATTGAGGAAGGCTTCCCAAACTCCCACCCCCACCGGCCAGGCTTCCCTCGTACCTCACTGGCTTGAATGGTTCACACGACCACCTGTGACCCAGTCACTGGCAACAGAGGCCACGATTGGTTTAAAGTATTCAGCACTTACCCCTAGGCTGAGGGCAGAATCAGCTTCCCCAAAGACAGGATGATAGGAGGACAGAAACCTAAATAATAGCAGGACTTTGTGGACGAGGAAGAAGCAGTAGGCGGCTGATGCAGCAACCAATGATGTTCACTACACCACCCCATGAAACTCGTGATGAGCAGATGAGAGGGTGAATGAAAATGGCTCACGCAGTGCTCGGCACGTGGGCATACTAATAGCTGACATTTTTGAGGACTTCTAATGTGCCAGGCACTTTCTATGAATTCTCTGATTTAACTAGTGCCCTGTGAGGTAGGTGCCATTTTTATGCCCATTTTATGGATGAGGAGACTGGAGCACAGGTCAGTTAAGTAACTTGATCGAGGCAGAGTCTGCATTGCAACTCAGGCACTCTGACTTAAAGTCCTGCTCTCGTGCATTCATTCTCTAAGATTTACTGCACTGAAATGGTAGTCAAATTCATTACCCCATCTCTGCCTTAATCTCAAGAAATGTGTAAATTTTGAGTTCAATGGGATTCGCACGCATGAAAAATCGGAGAGCAATACAATGTAGCAGCTAGTGACAATCTCTGTGGTTTAAGAGAGGAAAGATGTAACCAATGTACATAGGGAAGACAGTAGGGGGTGATGCCGCCAGGAAGGCAACAGGGGATGGGCCTCCATGGAGGTGTGAGTTTGAGAGGCAATGGAGAGCATTCCAGACTGCTGTAGCAGCTTGGAGTTTTCAGGAATAAAAGGCCTCTCTTACATGACTTGGGCAAAGAGCAGTGGCTTTGGAATCCACTCTTTGGAGATGGAGAAGCAGAGCAGGGCTCCAGCCACAGTTTCTGCTGTAGACTTGGACTGGACCAAAGGTGGTGCTAGAGTTCAAACTTAAGGTAGTTGTGCACCTATCCTGGCCTCCACAGCCCCTATCTCCCCAAGGATTAACCCCTGTGCCTGCATTTTGGGTACCCAAGCCTTCTGAGTGACTAGAGATCTACACCCAAACCTCACGTTCTTATGAAGAGTACCCTAAGTTTTCCAGGCAGAGAGGACATTAGAATGTTGATGGAATTCCATCCTCTAGATGGAATTTCCCAGAGGAATCTGACTCGAGGGAGAGGATTTCTCTCTATATCTTACACCACTTCCTGCAGCACCAACCTTCATGCCAAGAAACACCCCCTCAAGGACATGTTCTGGGCAGGGTTTCAGGTCATGTTCTCCTAAGTCGATGTTTTTGAATCCAATCACTGTGTCTACATCCTATTTAGTCTTACCTATTATCATTTTCTGGTTTATCACCTTTTACCTTCTTTAGTCTTAAAATTACTTCCCAAATTCCTCTGCAATCTGATATTTAGGCAACAGGTACCTTTCTAGGTTAATAAAATAGATCCAAGTTGGGAAAGGTTAGTCTTTGGAGTGAGAGATTGAGCTCAATTCGCAGCACGATCACTCACCGCTGGGTGCCTCTGGACCCCAGGTCTTTGTGAAGCAAAGACCACACATGCACAACAGTACATTGCCCCATCCCGATGGTAAGCAAAGTATAAGGAAGGCATCTAGATCATTGTCTGGCATATAATTGGTGTTTTAAATGTTAGTTTCTTCCTCCCTTCTGTCCTTTTCCCTTTATAGGGGGTAGGGAGGAATGTTCAAATGTAGTAAAAGCAAAAGAACCTGTGTGTAGTTTTTAGGTTGCCTGATTATGCCACTAAGTTGCTGTGTGCCCTGGGGTGAGACCTTTACCTTCTCTGGTTCCATTTTCTCATCTACAAAAAGAGGAGGTTAGAGTCAATATTCAGAGTCACCTGTATGTTTAAGATGATATGTTCATTATATACTGTGTACATTCCCCAAGTTCAGAGTCACAGGAATTCCCCTGATTCATCTGTCTCATCCAGGCTCCAGACTCATCTCCCCCAAGTGGGTGTGGCCCAGTTTCTTCCCATTCAGCTTGGCCTGCAGGGTCCTTCCTGCCTCATACCTGTTGTGAAATGGCTATTATCTAAGACTAACAAGGACCTGCTGACCACTTAGGGAGCAGGCACGGCAGGCCCCAGCAATAGTGATCTCAGACCCGTCTAGACAGCCAGCAGTTCATTGACAGCAAAACACCTGATGGTGAGATGTCAGTGGGAGGGAATGTGAGGTCACCTCACCCTGTGGTTTGCAAACCGTGTGCCTCAGGGACCTGGAGGTTCCTCAGTGCCCCTGGCAGCTGAGGGCCGGGGAGGCAGCAACAGATGGGCCCCTTCTCACCAGAGTGGGTTCACCTCTGATTCATTCACTTCCCAGTTTTCAGCAGAGGGTTACCATGTAAATTTTAGGATTACTTGTTCTGGTTCTGTGAAAAATGTCATGGGTAATTTGATAGGGATCACATTAAAGCTATAGATTGCTTTAAGTAGTGTGACCATTTTAACAATATTAATTCTTCTAATCCAAGAGCATGGGATATCTTTCCATTTCTTTCTCAGCATATAAGTCATTCACCTCCTTGGTGAGGTTTATTCTGAAGTATTTTTTCTATGTGATTATAAAAGGGATTGTTTTTTTACATTCCCTTTCTGATATTTCATTGTTAGTGTAAAGAAATGCAATTGATTTCTGTGTGTTAATCTTGTATCCTGCCACCTTGCTGAATTCATTTATCAGTTCTAGTAGTTTTTGTGTGGAGTATTTAGGGTTTTATATATATAGTATCATGTCTTCTTCATTTAATGACAACTTTACCTCTTCCCTACCAATTTGAATACCTCTTATTTCTTTTTCTTGTCTGATTGCTGTGGCTAAGACTTCCCATACTGTGTTGAAGAGAAGTGGTGAGAATGGGCATCCCTGTCTTGTTCCAGATTTTAGCAGGACGGCTTTCAGTTTTTCACCATTGAGTATTATAGTGGCTGTGGGTTTGTCATAAATAGCTTTTATTATGTTGAGATATGTTCCCTCTATACCCACCTTGGTATGAGTTTTTATCATGAATGGTTGTTGAATTTTATTGAATGCTTTTTCTGCATCTATTGAGATGATCATATAGTTTTTGTCTTTTCTTTTGTTGATGTGGTGTATCACGTTGATTGATTTGTGTATGTTGAATCATGCTTGTGTCCCTGGCATGAATCCAGCTTGGTCATGGTGTACGATCTTTTTTATGTGTTGTTGAATTCTCTTTGTTAATATTTTGTTGAGAATTTTTGCATCTATATTCATCAGAGATACTGGCCTGTAATTTTCTTTTTTGGTAGTGGCTTTGTCTGGTTTGGGTATCCTTTCAGACTTCTGACTTGCTGAACAGTGAGGTTATATATTTGTGTTGTGTTAAGTCACTAAATTCAGAGTAATTGTTACAGCAGAACTAGGAAACGAATAGAGGAGGGTGGGAATATTGCTGTTGTGCTCGGAGCAGCTGAACGATCCTATTGTATAATGGTTGGGGGGGGGTAAGAATTTTTTTGCTTATCTATGTTTCTTATCTTTACCAAATTGAACACATATAACTTTTGTAATAAAAATGAGAAGTTATTATTTTCAAGAAGAGAACTCTTCTTGAGTTTTAGGACATGTCATCAAAGTCCTAAAAGAGAGCCAGCTAGGAGTCAGGCATCTGCAGCTTAGTGGGAGGGGAAGGGTCAACGGGTGTCAACGGGAGATACAGCGTGTGGTCTGGAATGTCTCTAATACCCATTAATTTACCCAGGGTGATAATGTCCAGGGACTCTTGAGGGATGGGTAGAGTAGAACTCAGGAACACCGGGCTTCCCCCAAAGTGAACTGAGAGAATGAATTGAGAAGTGAGCAGGCACAAGAAGAAGAAGGGGAAAAAATGAGAAAAAATTCTTTAGGCAAAAAAGGAAAAACCAAAATATTAACACGAAGGGGAATCCTCAGACACTTTACAAATCTGTATGAAGGAGGCAGACAGAGCAAAGCTCAACAGGCTGGCCCACACTGAGCAGACACATGACAGTGGAGGTTTATAGCAACCTTCCAGCAGGTTCCTTAGGGTTCCTCCCAGGAAGCAGCCCTTCCTGCAGATTTTTCCTAGCCCCCTTTTTTCCCACCAAAATATACCTGACTCATTCTAAAGATGACTGTCATATACACTTAATTCAGTCAATGTCATGGGGGAAAAAAGGAAGGAGGCTCTTTCTAGAATAGCTCTGTCTGGTAGACAATGCAAGCCATGTCATTTTTAATCCCTGAGTGGTCACATTAAAAAAAACAATAAAAAGAAACAGATGAAACTAATTTTTATAATATATTTTATTTAACTCAATATAGCCAAAGTATTATTTCAGCATGTAGTCAATATTAAAATTACACTAATGAGATATTTTATGCTCTTTATTTCATGCTGAGTCTTCAGAATCTGCCGTATATTTTGCACTTAAAGCACATCTCAATTTGGAGTAGCCACACTTCAAGTGCCCAAAAGCCACATCTGGCTAGTAGCTATGGCACAGGAGAGTGTGGTTCTCTATTAAAAGAAGTAAAGTGACCCAATGACCAAAATCAGTGGGTGATTCTAATCTGGAATCTAGTTCTATAAAAGACATTCTTAGGGCAATTGAGAACATTTGAATAGGGACTGCACAAATGGAAAAAAAATTGACTGTGGACTAGTTAATAGATACTATTATAGAACTATTATTAGTTATAAGTGAAATACTATGGGTATGTGAGAGAGTGTCTTTATACTTAGGAATTTTAGGCTGAAGTGTTCAGGGATAAAATGTCATGATGTCTGAAAATTATTCTTGAAAAGAATGTTCTTGAAAGAAAGCAAATATGGCAAACCGTTAATCATTATTGAATCTAGGTTGAAGGCAGATGGATGTCCTATGTACTATTTTTTCAACTTCCCTCTATGTTTGAAATTGATAATAAAAACTTGGGTAAAAGACACACACACACACACACACACACACACACACACACACACACACACACACACACACACACACACACACACACACACACACACACACACACACACACTCCTGCCCTAGACTCCATTCCAAACAGGGAAAATTTATCTGTTGGAGGCTCTTAATCTGCTGAACTAATTGTGTTAAAATATTTTTTATGGTAGAATATTTTATAGAGGAAGCAACATTGTTAGTAATAAGAACACAAAATTTGAAGACAAAAGATCAAGGTTCCATTTACTAGTTATGTAACTTGAGTAGCCCTTTCTTAGAAAGCTTCAATTTCCTTATTACATATAATTATATAAAATATTTTATATATAAATATTATATCACATATTAATAATATATAATATATATAAATTTATAATTATATGTATTTTATATAATTATTATTACTATATAATAATATTAAGATA
The DNA here is from genome assembly GCF_011762595.2 of Tursiops truncatus. Classification (NCBI taxonomy): domain Eukaryota; kingdom Metazoa; phylum Chordata; class Mammalia; order Artiodactyla; family Delphinidae; genus Tursiops; species Tursiops truncatus. The sequence goes on along the minus strand of NC_047035.1, from coordinate 81,800,373 downwards.
GATAGATAGATAATCAGACAGACTATAGCCTTAAATTGTTACACAAAGGACATCTAGTATGGCCTTTTAAAGGGAACTATGAATGGTAAAGACTCTACAGGAATCTCAAGCTTAGGAGCCAGCGAGTGAGGAAGCTGTTTTTGTTGAACAAACCCTGATGATATCATTTTGTTATCTGTCCACCTGGAAAGAGGCTCTCCAAAGCCTCTGTCCCTGGCCACACACTCCTGAGCTGCGATGAGGAAGCCTTTGCTCTGTGCAGGTGTCAGCACCACTTCTCCAGAGTTGACAACCAGAACCACCAGCAAGGGACATATGGGCATATGGCCGGAAATGACTTTGAAACCATGAAATCCCAAATAATATCTGGAAGTAGAAAAATCCAAATTATGTGAGAAGGAGTCATCCCCATGGACGAAGAACACTTGACATACACAAAAATATTTGTTTTGGGGCTTCCCTGGTGGCGCAGTGGTTGAGAGTCCGCCTGCCGATGCAGGGGACACGGGTTCGTGCCCCGGTCCAGGAAGATCCCACGTGCCGCGGAGCGGCTGGGCCTGTGAGCCGTGGCCGCTGAGCCTGCGCGTCCAGAGCCTGTGCTCCACAACGGGAGAGGCCACAACAGTGAGAGGCCTGAGTACCGCAAAAAAAAAAAAAAAAAAAACAAACCCAAAATGACATATTTAAGGTCAAGACTAAAACTGCTTTTAGGGATTGAGCTGAGTACTTGCTTTCCTAAACTACAAGACCAGGTGCAGCACAGAGCAAGTGTCGCAATGGAGATGATTTCAGAGACAGAGACAATTTTGACATACCAGTTTATTGTTTTTATTACATAGATTTCTCCTCTTTTTAATGAAACAAAAGAACTCAACAGAGGGGGAGCATATAAAAATCAAACTGTATAATATGAATCAATTATGAAGCTAACCAGACTCTTCAGGTAATACATGCTAGACACCGGGAAACAGAAATGAGATGAAGAAAGACAAAGACAAATGCCTTACCACCTGTGACATAATCTTTTCTAGAAAGAGTCGATGCTGTTTTGGTCAAGAGGCCAAGCTAGACTTTGAAGACATGATACAATTCTCAATTAGTTAATTGGTTCACCTTGTGGCCCAAACCGAGTCACTTAGCTCTGTGCCACGGCACAGACTCTTGTGAATAATGAGCAAAGAACGGGGATGGAAAGTCCTCTGTGAACTAAGAGGAACCATCTGTCTACCAAAATCTCAGGAAAAACTCAGGAAGGTTTGCAGTTCCCCACCCCTCAGCCCTGAAAGTCTAGTCCCCAGTCATGAAGTCTCAGTCTGGCATGTTTCCAGGGGACTCTCACAACCCTAACTCTCCCTCAGCAAACAAGTCCATCGTTAAGTGTCCATAAATAGGGTTCTTACAGGTCTCAGAGTTCTGGGTCCTCCTAGTTATGCCCAGAACAGGATTTGCTTTGTTTGACACCACAATTGATAAGACCTTCCTGAGTCCTCTAGATCAGCACTGGCTGAGATCTGAGTTAAACCTCCTTAGGGAACAACTAGACCTCAGCAGCTTTCAAGAAAAATGGGGAAAAAAAAGACATAGGGAAGAAGGAACCTGGCAAACTGGCAACCATTTCCCTGAGTTCTTTTATCTGCTGGAATGATGGTGTTTTCTGTTTGATTTGTACCTGTAATGACAGCCATGCCCCTCATGAAATACAAGATGAGAATAAGTATAGGTAGGACAGGAAAGGGTTAGCTGTTTCTTCCTCTTCCAGATGAAACTTAATGCCAAGCAATGAGCACTTCCTATCTGTAAATGGCGACTGACCTGCCAATCAAAGTGTGCTTGGATTCCAGACTGCACAGTTTCGTGTGCTTTCTCCCTGCAAAAATGAGCAACCTTGGTTCAGTCAGGGATGAAATCAGGAATACCAGGGACTGAAAGGACTTTTGTTTTAGGCCATCTTTTTAAAGCCTAATTTCCTTTAGCTCTGGTCCTATTCATGTCACTCAACAATGACTTACTGTTCAGAAGGAGCTCCATCGGCCAAAAACATTGGGTCTTGAGAGTCTGAATCAAAAGCCATCCCTGACTCTCAGAAACCTATCCTAGGTTTGGGATATCCACAACATTAGTAAAGTTACGGTGCAACAAACATTAAGACTGTTGTCAGTCTCAGGCAGCCCAACCCCCTGCCTCCAAGTGACGAGGGCAAAAAACACAAGACTGTTCAAAGGAAAAAAATCTTTCCCAGAGGATGAAATAGGACGGGACATAGTTAAGTTCTCAGGAACCTGGACCTATCATGCTTCTCTGTAGCAGAAGCTAGAAAGTAGGCAAGCGTTCCTGCTTACTGCATATCCATGTATTTCCTTATCTCTAGCCCCCCATTTTATAGGCATCTTGGATAGTTGGCCATCTTGCCCTTCCTTCATGTATTCCAGTGTCTGTAAGGACAGGTTTTGTCATGTACTCTTGGGGCTGGCAGAGATGCCAGACATCACATTAAACAGAAGATAAAATAAAAAGTGGTCCTCAAATGTCCTGGAAGAGAAAAAGGAAAGGCGAGACACTGATGGAAATAGCAAGAAATGGAAGTTGACATGTCATCTGTGAGTCTTTTAGAGAGGCTGGGAACCAGGAAGAGAAGCAGCACCGCTGAGTCAGGAACTTCCCAGCATGTGATTTGCTCTGTGTTGAAAGCACGGCAAGCGAGGGACCCTTTTTCTTCAGTGCCCAGATCTGTATCAGAAGCTGTAAGCACGTTGGGTGGGACCACAAGGTAGGGGGATACTGAGAACACTGGGTTTCTGGGATGTTCCAGGAAAGGATGGTCCAAATGGGAAATTGAGGGACTAGGCAAAATAAACACCAGAAGTCAAAATCAGACTTAACTCCTAATTTGACCAGGTGAGACCAAAAGACTGAACTTATATTGCACCTCAGAAAAATAGTCACACCTGTTGAGGGTAGATTTTAAGATTGGAGTACAGTCATGAGAATTTTTTTGAAGTATAATGATGAGCTAAAACTCTCTTCACACAAATGAATAAACACACAAACAAATCAGCACTCTTGGGTTGTAGTAAAGAAGCCCTAAGGAATAATGCTGGAATCACTTGATATAATAATTCCCCATTTTTAAAGAGAAGACCAAAGCCCCTAAAAAATGAGTCATGGAGAAGAAATTACAGTAGGAACTGCATTTTTAGCCCAATCTGCTAAGGAAACATTCACAGGTGTAGGCACACACACACAGACACACACACACGAGAGGTATGATACATGTTATATGAGAAGTGACATAATAAGGTAACAAGGCCCCGACCAACGTATTCATAGCACATTGACAACAGTTATACTTTCACTTTTCAAATAACTGAAAGTGAAAACTTGGGCCTAAAGAAATCTTAAGTCAGTGGCTCTCCCTCCCCAAACCAATGGCCAGGTCTTCTCAGAGGCAATTCTGGTTTGAGCTGGGCCAACTATCAGTGTAACTAGACCCAAATTCTGACCGTTTGATTCTCTGGCTGTGGTTGATAAGACAGCTAAAACCTCAGCACTTCATTGAGACCATCAACAGTATGGTTAGTGCTGGTTTACTGATCCTCTTTACCTCACCCAGAATTTTCTAATAGGCTACAGCCAATGAGATCAACTGTTTTGGGTACAAAATCTAATATATTATGAGTGGGAGGTGTAACAAAATGGTGATAAGCTTGGGCTTCAGAATCACACTGAGTTGAAACCCAGCTTCACATTTCACTAGCTGTGTGTCCTTGCATGAGTCACTTAACCTTTTTGAGCCTTAAACCCCACCATCTATAAAGAGAGGACAACAAGGGTAAATCATAAATTCTTTTTGTAAGGGTGACGTGAAATAAGGTGTACTTATTTCTTGGCACAGTGCTTGACATGTAGGAAGTGCTCAATATGCCAGCTCACAGAATCATCGTGAGGAACCTAGGGTAAACAGAAAATACAGACAAAAAAGTCAAAAGCATTCTGTTTGATCGTAGAATCTAGCTCAGCATAGCTTAACATGTAAGTCGGCCCTTTTCTGTTTGGTTGGTTGGTGGTTTTTGCTGCCTACCAACTGCGCCCGACAGTCTAGCCTACTTTCTGCAATAGCCCAGGGGCTGCCAGGTCTTTTCTGGCTAGGCCTCTGGGTACTATAGTTTCAAGTTCAAGTCTGACATGGAAGCAGTAGGTACTTACTCACTCCCTGGCACAGCGCTAGTATTCCTTATTCCCTATACCGACCGCCAGTTGGTCAGTAAATACTGCTTTCTTAGTTCCTCCAAGCCGGGCCCTCTGGCCTTGAATGACCCTCCAGCGCCCCTAGTTTTATCTCGCCTCCCCAGGCAAACCTCCACTTTTCATGCAATTTCTCACCTCACTGCCCTCCAGGTCACCTTTCATATGCCTCCCTACCGGGTGTTCAAAAGGGACAGAGGGAGCCCATCCTTGAAACTCACCTTTCCCCTTATATTTATACCAACATTTCTCAATAGGCAGAAGACAGTACTCTGTCACAGCCAGAAAAGAGCACTTTGTCTCTCTTGAAGGAGCCAGGCTCACGCTGAAGGCGGACTCAGGAGGCTTGGGGCCAAGAGCCCACAGGACCTAGAGGGGCCCACAAAGAGGTTCGAATTTCTTTTTAAAACCAAAGAAAAAAATGAAGGTGATAAGAACGTATGTATAATCATTGAATCCATTCCGGATTCTATTCATCTTTATGCCAAAACAATCATAAAATATACTTTAAAATATATTTTTATGGAGGAAGGGGCTCACAAATACACTGTGGCCCTGCCACTCCTGCTGAGTTGAGAGTGGTCCTATGTGGGGAGAACCGGAGGCAAACTCGCCCACCTGGACCCTGCCTCCTACGTGACCCATTTATTTCCTCTGTCTGGTACAGGACAAAAAGTCACAGCGACTCAGATTTTTAAGAGGATTTTTTATGTAGCACAGGGAACTGTACTGAGTATTTTGTAATAACCTGTAAGGGAAAAGAATCTGAAAAATATATATATATATATACATATAACCGAATCATATATATGTATAACCAAATCACCTTGCTGTATACCTGAAACTAACACAACATTGTAAATCAACTATACTTCAGTTTTTTAAAAAAGAGGATGTTTTAAACAACTGCCAACATTGATTATATAGAACTTGTCTGTTTCCATCATATGTCTAACCCAGACTTCTTCACACCTCCACGCAAATACAAAGGATGCCAGAGCACTAACACAACATCAGGATCACACCTGCATGAGCCAGGTTAAGGGCCAGCATGAGGTGACCTTCCTCAGGAAACAAAGCCTCATTTCTGGGGCACTTGAAAATCATATATAAATGGGCACTGATTGGATTTATCACAACATATGGCGATACTTTTCACTGATTAATTTAGTTGAAAAATCAACTCAGCTGAACACTTGGTTGGGTCTCCATCCATACTTATGAAGCCATCATGTAGACTCCTCCAGCTGTACACTTTGTTCGGAGGCAAGTTTTCTCAGTTTGATGCAAGGTGCAGAAACAAAACAAGACAAGACAAAAAAAGACAGTTTTCTTTTACAGTAAATGCTGGCTATCATTTGGATGAATGCCAAGACATTTCTTCAACCAAAACGTGTTGAGTCTGTTACCAGTGAGACAGGGAGGCGGATCAATCTCGATCAATACTTGCAGCAAACTTAAGCCTTCGGCTTGGTTTTTTAATCAGTGAATTTCTAATTTTCGTGATGCTGTCTTGGGTGTGACTATTATTTGTGAAAAACAGTCTCTGTACCAAGGGAACACAGCTACCTACAGGGTTAAGTCACACCCTTTTTAGTCGGGCTCACTTCCCACCTCCAAATCCAGAGGAACAGGCAAGACAGATTATTCCATCCCAATGTATACTTTCCTAAGCCTGCTATCTGCCCATGAGAGTTTCACTCTCTATTCCCACCACAAAGAATCAGACTGAAGAAAAAGATACTTAACATCCCACGTGGGGTGGAAAACTGGGCTTTGGCACAGGGGAGTGGGCTGGGGTGTTAGAACTCCACTGTCAAATCAAGAAGTAAAATGCTTGTGAGTTGTGTGTGAAATGGCCTACTTCAGTATTTCTTAAATATGAGTAAAATATGACCCCTTTTAAGGGGGAAAAAAATTTCTTCTAGACCCTTAAGGATGTGTCTGCTGATGATACCCGTGTGAGAAGCACCTACCCATATTAATTTACAATGATTTTCTCCATCGCTCACATGCAAGTGTCTTTATTAATACTCAGGAGTTTTCATTTTAATACTATGCTTATCACAGTACTTTTTTGAATGCATATTAAACAGTTTTTGTACTCAGAAAACCACATCCTTTGACTGGTCCAGGCCACTCGAATCTTTCTATTAACTGGGTTTTTTTCGAGCTTCTACCCGTGTCTTTGTAGGTGTTAAATGATTAAGTAGTATTAGTGCTAGGGTGGTGCTCAGGTGCACAATCAGAGTTTTAAAAATAGCGGTTGCATTACTAAACTAGTTTTAGCTTTTAAGTTGTTGCTGTTCTGACTGCAGCGCAGCCATTTGACAAGCTCAGTGTTGGATGGTAATTAACTCAGCCCTCTTTCCAGCAGCGCTCAACCCAAGCACCCAGAGGCTCTCTTGGGAAGCGGCGTTAATTGAATCACATCTAAAGTGGAGTGAGGGACTCAAGGCGCTCATGGGGGACCCTTCAAAGTGAGAAGCCTCTCAGATTCTGCAAAGGCAATAAGATTAAGTCAGACTTGAGAACCTTGTTTATGTATTGGCAGGGGGTGGGGAGAATCAAAGTTCCTGTGTGTAGTTCAGCAAAGCACTCTGCCCTGCTTCTTCTTTACCTCTGCATCTTCCTCATCTCTGAAACACGGGCCTCGCCTTTCCTCTTCCCGCACTTTTCTTTGGCTAGTGAGCTGTTCATGTCATCCTTTACATCTTAACCCCCACCTCACTTCCTCTGAGAAGTCGGCTCCCCATCGACCAAGACTAGTGCAGGTGTCCCTTGGATGTGATTGCATAGCACTTACTAGGTTACCAAAACATTCACCTCAACCTGGCACTCAAAACATTAGTGTGTCCACAGTGGTTGCTACGTGCTAGGCATAGACCATGTCATATAGTCATTAGCAAAGTTGCATGAGGTAGGCCTTGTTTGTACCCATTTTTACAGACATGGAAACTGAGGCTTAGAAAAGTTAACTTGCTCAGGGTCACATTACTAGGAAGCATGAGGGCTGAAATTCAAAATCAGTCTAACTCCAGAGCTCACACTTTGAATTACTATGCCATTCTGCCTCCCAAATATTTGTGAAAAACATATTGTTTGATATTTTTTGATAAACTTGAACAAAGCAGATTCACCGACAACTTAACCTTTTCTGTCCCCAGCTTCTGGTTTTTTTAAGCTATTTGGGCCAGAATCAGAAAGCAAGAAGTTCTATGCCAGAATGATTCAAAATAGGATTCATTGATGGACTAAATTCTTGCACACGATACAAAAATAAAAGTTACAAAAGGGGAAACAATGAAAAGCAAGATTCCCCCTACTCAGAGCCACCTAGTTCCCCTTTTCCAGAGATAACTACTGAGATCTATTATCCTCATGAGAGGTAGCCCTAGAGATGTATTTTGTAAACTATGATCCCAGCCTACTAATGGATCGATTTTGAGGGTCCTGACCAGCATTTGTTTTTTAATGTCATTAAAAAAAAAAAAAAAGATTTGAAAGGATCATGTTTCACACAGCTTGTGTTTCAGTTTGACGTGTAACACAAATGTACATCTGAGTCACAGAGTGTAAAATGTGACGTTACACTTCTCACCACGGAGTAATATTCAAAGCTGTTGGAAGGCCACCGACCGGGCAGACCCAGAAGTTGGACATTATGAAGGCCGCTTCCACAGAGAACCTCCCACCCTTACTTCCCATGAGTCACTCTGGAACTCAGCAGCCGGACCCTGTAAAGCAGAAGTCAGATCCCCTCCCTCCTCTGTTCAAACTCTTCCAGGGACCCCCATCTCACTGAGAGCAAAAGCCATGAGACAACATGTATTTCTGTTCGTTTGTTAATATCCTAAAACAATTCCCAAATCAAATAAAACATATGGGCTCCATGATGTAAAGAAACATGACCTGTTGTGGGGAGAGGGTCCCTGAGAAGGGGCTTCAACAGAGACGAGCCGCATCCTTCAGCTGAAAACAAGAATGGATATCTTAAAATACCATCTATATGACATTCATCAAATTCCCTTTAGAGAATCCTGGGGGTACCTTAAGGAGGTAGAACGCTCTCCAGAAGAGCTGGCCCATGGACAGAGAGACTCCCAAAGAGGCGTGGGCTGCCTCCATAAGAAGATGCCGAGGACAAAGAAACATGCAGGAGTCCAACCAGAAGCCCCCAAACTACAGGTCCGGAGCAAAAGTGGCTGCTTCTCACGTGGGCAGTTTCTCTAGCTTTGGTCCAAGGTGAGCAGCAGCAGGGATGTACAGTGTTCAGTGTGGGGTGGCCAGTCACAATAATAAAATAATGAGGCCAATTCTCCCTGTCTCAGAAACAGAAGCAACACTCAGCAGGAGAGGAAAGGATGGTGCCACATCCCCTCCCTCCTTTTCTCTCTCCATCTCTCTTCACTCTCCCGTGGAGCTGTGTGTCCCTAAATGTGGCAGCTTTGTCCTCATTGGTCCATATGGGTGCCTTAACCGGAATACCCCATGGTGTCCCCATGAGAGCGGGGGTAACCCAACTCTGCGGTGGCAGCTCCTGGAAATCAGCGTATAACATCCTAGCATATTTGGACTTGTCTGTTTATTAGACACGTAAGCTCATGTGAACAAGGCTCTTGTCTGTCATGTTCTCTGTCAGATTCTCAATGCCAAGGACAACATCTGACACTAAGTAGGCACGCAGTGAATGTATCTCAAATGGATGAAAAAATGTTAGACCACAGAGTGGAAGCTGTGGTGGCCAGTAGGTACTCCAAGCATAACCAGTCATCAGGCAGATTCTGCAAGATGGGTTTGCACCCCCTGCCTCTGGAAGGCAGCCCTGCATGTGCCCTCTGGGGCGACTTGCCAGTCTGCTATGCGTTTCGTGTAACTGTGCCTTTGTGATCTAGGTGAAAAGAGATGGCAGGCGGAAGGAAATACACAAGCAAGAGCACTGAGGCTTGTGAGGGCACAGGGCACAGCAGTTACCAGCAGTGACCAAGTCACAACCTAAGAGGTCAGGTGCCTGGGAGGGCATGGCTGGAGGCCAGGCTGGACAGGTAAGGTTAGTTGTGAAGGTGAGCAGCGTTAAGAAGTTTGTAGTTTATTCTGTAGGCAACTGGAGAATTCCTTGGCAGTTTGGAAGCAAAGAAATGACATGATCAGGTAATTCTGAAAACAACATGAAAAAAGGATCAGAGAAGAGGAGGTTCTATAACTAGGGAGGCCATTTATGAGGCTATGACACATGTTCAGGTTCAGAGATAACTGGGGCCAAGACATGTGGCTGTGGAGATGGAGAGGAAGCCCTGGGGGACAATTCGGGGAGGCGACCAGTTGGAAATATGGTTTGGGATGTTAGATATCAAGGTTAGATATTCAGACATGGGAGTCATTTGGGTCCTGTTGAAGTCATGGAAGAAATTAAAAACCTAATTTGAAAACCTAATTTGAAAAAAACCTAATTTGAAAAAAAAAAACCCACCGGATTTGAGTAGTGGATCGTTTAGAAAATCTGATGAAAACAGGTGTTTTTAGTTTCAGAGGCTTCGCAGATACTCACCAAAAAGCCAAGTAAAAGGTCTGGGGATATCAGTTAAGAGTCCCTGGTTGAAAGAAGAAAGAATAACAGAGAAAGGGTCCCAAGGAATGACCTTACCCAAAGGGTGAGCAGAAGACAACAGTGGTCCCCAACCTTTCTCAACTGTTACAGAGACATTGACTACTGCCTATCAAAGAGTTTGGAGAAGCAGAAAAGAGGATAAGAGAACAAGAGAAAAGAAGGAGCACTTTGTTCCTGAGGTCAGAGGTGTCTCAGCACCATGGAGACTAACCACATGGCAGAAGATGAAGAAAGAGATGGAGCTAACTTCTAATTTTTTAGGTGTTTGGAAAAGACAAGTTGCTCAAGTAGGAACAGCCAGAAAGCCTCTTCAAAGAGCTCAGCTGGGCCCAGAAACCCAATCAGGTGCAAGTGGAATGCAGAGCTCTCAGGAAGCCCGAGCAGAAGCAGCCTCCTAGGTAGAAGCAGGCCTCTTTCTTTAGAAAACTCAGCAAGACTCACAAGACTTGTTTCTTGAATGAACTAATAGCTAATCATTTCTGTACTTATTACATAATGAACTGCAGGTGTATAGCTGCATACAACTGCCTGCAACTGTGTTCAGTAGTGTGTATATACACCCAGTAGCCTATCTATCTAAACACATTTACATATATTTATGCATTTATATAAAGGTACGTGTTTATCCATTTGGCATGTATACATATGCATATACAGTGTAATTCTGGAAGAGTGTCATAATTTAATATTTATTAAATATCCAAATGTTCCTTCTGTGTGTATGGCTGTGACTGAGGACTTGGTTCTATTACACAATGTTCATGAGGATTCTCTGGAGAAATTTCTTACTGCTCAGGATCAAAAGAGTTGATCTTCTCTTGAGCAATTTTTTTTTTTTGTCTTGCATGTGACAGAGATTGAATTTTAGACAAGGCTTCCCTTTTGAACATGACTGCTAGAAATCCAGGAGACAAATCTTTGGTCCCACTTGTAGCAAGTGTTTTGGACTCCATGGGATGCATTAATAAAAAAATTCATTTCTGGCTCCATTTCATGTACTTTAATTTTCACTTTTCATTTCATTTCATACACTTCTTTTTGTGAGTTACACATCTTTGTAAGCTATCTTGAACTATTTGTTGTGTTTAGGATAAGGTGGCACATACATATGAGGCTTTAAGGTCCAGAACATTATGGCTGGGAAGGGACTTATTAATGTGACTAGAGTTAGGGCATGTGACACTGATAATGGGTATGTTATTAGGACAACCCCACAGCGATTACAGGGAGTCAGCCGGATCTCAGCCCAGGTCGTGGTTCTCTCTGTTGTATACTAGTTGTGTGATGGGAAGCATATTATTCTCTAACCCTTCGTTTTTTTCATCTTTAAAACAGTGACCTCTTGGTATTTGGGGGAGACGGCGTACATGAGGAACGTACAGAAAGCACTTAGCACAAGGCACTTAGTCAACATTAGCTATTGCTGTCATCACTATCTTTTCGGCAAGCAGGGGTAGGCAGCCATTTCTGACCAGATCTGCCGTCAGAAAGTCCTCCCCAGCCTTGACCCCCTCTCTGCCATATCCACAGACGCCAGGCAGCTGTGTCCCGCCTGACCTGCAGCGCACCTGCATACTCGCTGCCTCCCGCAGGGTGCCGAGCACGTATCTCCAGACCAGTCTTGTTAATTGCTACCAAGAAGACACCCAAAGGCACAGGCTAAGGCGGACCCACAACCGTGTATTCGTTCTTTACCCCACCCCCAACTCTACGCTCTGATATATACCAGAGAGGCCTGCGAGGGGACGAGGGGTCTTCGGGAAACTGGACTGAAATTCTGGAAGGTGGGGGCGGGGGAGGGGGCGTTGCCCCGAGAGCCACCAGGTGAAGCCGGTTTCCCCCGGCTCCCAACCCCTCTCCTGGCGCTGGTTTGGTGATGTCGAGGGCACCTGGAGCCTCCCCGCCCTTCCAGCTCCGCTTCCCACTTCAGCCTCGGGCCGGGAGAAGCAGCGCCGGGGGTAAAAGGCGAGATTGGAGGAAGGCGCAGGCCTCCGGGGACTACCGAGTAATGGGGGCAGTTTTCGGGGAAGAGCTGAACAGCGCCACACATTTCCTCGGCGATAACATCAGCGCTTGTCAGGTGGTTGGAGCGGGCGTGTGTGCGCGCGCGCGCGCAAGGAGGAGGACGAGGGGCGCGCTCACACAAAGTTTGTGCCTGCGGGTTCGCCGCGGTCGGGCGTCCTGGGAGAGGAGGCCGGGGCGGAGGGGCCCGGCAGGGGGTGGTGGCGATGCGCCGCACCCCGCCGAGCCTGTCCCGCCGCGCTGGGTGAGGTGGCTCCTGGAGCGCGGCCGCGGCCATGGGCACCCTGGGCAAAGCGAGAGAAGCTCCGCGGTGAGTAGGGGCGCCCGTTTCCTTTCTTGGGGCGGGGGCCACAGCGCGCGCGGCCCCAGGACCTCGCCGGGATGGGAAGTGGGGTGGGGGCCAGCACGGCGCTACCTCCTCCGGGGAGTTGCGGGCCCGGGGTGCGGACGGCGGCAGCCGGTCGGGGTCTCGGCCGAAGTCGGGGGAGACGGGCTCGAGGGACGGACGAACCCGGAGCGCCCTGCGCGTCTCGCCCGATGGACTGGGGAGGGAGCCGGGTTGTGCGGACGCGCGGCCAGAGTTGGCCCGGCTAGCCCCGGAATCGCGCTTAGCGTCCTGGTCCCCCGGCGCCGGGCCCCTGAAACTCCCACTCACGGACTTTACGCGCCCCCTGCATCTGCCGCAGCTCCTGCAGCGCCACCTGGTGGCCCGTCCTGCCCTGCGGACGTGGGGCCGGACCCAGAAGGCCCACTAACTGCCTTTGCCAGGAGTGCACAGGGGTCAGTGAGCCACATAACCACCTGGGTGGAAACCTGCACTCCCCTCCACCCACCGTGATCCTAGAGACATGTTTTAGGAGTGTCTTGGGGGTGACAGAAGATGAAGGAAAAGTGACCGTGAGTGAAAAAGCTATTGGCAGGAGAAGGAGGCCTGGAGGGGCCGGGCAACTTTGAGTTTGTCCCCCAAAGGGCCAGAACTAGACAACTGCCTGGCGACAGCCTGGGCTCAGCATAGGGCCGGGAAAGCTGTGCTCTTTCCACCTCCATCCATGCAGACTCTGTTGCTCCTGGCCGTGCCCAGTCGAGGCAGGAAGTGTTGCCCTGCTGGACCGTACGGATCTAAAAGTTCTTGGTCCTTTATGCCCTCCCCCACCCCGTCCTGCACCGTGAAGGTCCAGCGCTTTGCCTTGCACCGGACTGAGAGGAGGAGCTTAAGTACATTCAACTGAGTCTGTTTTATGGGAATGGGGAGAGGACAGGACTGGAAGAAATCCTCACTAGAAGTCAATCAAAGCCATCTTCCACTGCAAAGAAAGTTGTGGAAGCTTCCGTTCGTTCTCCTTGTCCATTTCATCCCTTACTCTTCTGGGCTGAATTTCATGAAAAGTTCAACCCGAAATTGTGACCCCCACTGAGATACCTGAGGCTGGAATGGATTGCACCTGAACCACTTCAGAGTTTTGACAGTCTCCTTCGGCAAACTGGATGGGGCCTTAGCCAGTTTTAGCCTCAGGAAACACTTTCAAGTTGTTTCTCTAGGGCGCTTTTTTTTTCTTTCTTTTTTTTTCTTAATACTTGAGGGAGCTGGTGAGGAGACATTTGCCTACTTTCCTTTAAAAATACATATGCCTTTGCAGACTTAGAGGCGAATGCATTCTATGTCTAAAATAAAGCATTTTATAAATCCTTATCTATAGCCATTTCACCAGAAGAGAACACTTTGAAGGTTTGTCACGTAGCAGTCAGTCAAGAAACTTTCACAGCAAAATTGCCCAGTTTCCTAGTTTATGGTGCACATAACCCCCATCTTCCGGACCTCTCAGCATGCCATTTGGGTTTTAGCAGTTTCTCTTCTCCCTGGTTTCTCCTGCCCAAGCCCTCTGAGTCTCAGCGGCCTCCCCCCGACTGCATCTCACCCTCCCTTCCCCGTCCCCTAAATACTCCCTTCAAGTTCATTCTTTCTGCTTGTATTGTACCAGTCCCTCCTAGTTCTGATAAAAAGCATCTACCTCTGAGAATCACCTCCTGCACCAAAGTAGTTTCCCCTACAGGTGACACTAGGAAACATTGCCAGAATTAGAGCCAGGGCAGTTTTTGGAGTCCTGAATTGTTGATGCTACCAACTGAGGGAGAAAATGGAATTTTTCCTGGACTGGCCAGATGAGAGACAGAGGTAGACACCCACATCCCGGCCCCAGTGGGAAGAGCTGTGTGTGGAGACAGCCTCCAGTTGCCGTGGCCTCTTCTCTTGGGGCTAAGGAGAAGTAATATGGAAGGCCTAAGAGAAAAAGAGGCTTCTAACAAGAAGGACTTTGTTTTCATCTTTCCCAAGTCTGCCTTGGGTAGAGGTCTTAATGGTGAAGAGGCAGCAGCTAAGGCCAAAAGCTGACTTATCCCAACACTGCACAACAAGTGCCAGGTTTAGAGAGACATCACTGCTTCTGCGGAGGGAAGGGAGCATGGCATGGACACAGGAGGCTTGGCTTCTGCCTGGCTCTGCACTGGTGCCCAGTCACATTGCCCTTCCGAGCCCAGACCCCCACATGTATGGGTGAAGGGCTTGGAGAATGACCATGGAGGGGCCATCCAGCTCTGGGGTCTGAGGACTTTGGGGGACCTGAAAAAGAAGTAGGACCCAAGATTCAGCCTTTATGTTATCAGCTATGCTTTTGGAGGTTTTTACTTTTGTCTTAAGTTGAATTGAACCTTTCAGTTCCTCTTGCTAATTCTGATGTAGTGAAAGGTGCATAGTCCCAGGCACAGTAAATATTTATTAAACCAAACCAGAGAGGTGCCAAGTACAAATCCCAGATCAAGCACATATGAGTTCTACAACCTTGTCTATGTCATTCAGCCTCTTTTAGACTCAGTTTCAGCATCGTGAAATGGAGATAACATCTTTCTGGGCTGTAAGCTTTGAAGACCATGTAAATCCCCAGCCCAGAGCCTGCCCTATCAAAGGTACTCAATTCAGAGTGGCCATTATTTTCTTTCATTTTCAGATGCTGATCTGATCTTGGGGCTATCACAGGGCCTGGGTAAAAATCAGTAATGACCAGAAACTTGATCAAGTCCTGTAACACCAACCTGATCTTTCAGAAATCACTGCCTTGGGTTAGCAGATTCCCAAGCGCCAGTTTCTGATTGGATTTCACTGAGCCCATCCTAGGTTGGAACAGGTGGCAGCAGCCAATGCCAGACCAACATTCTGGAGCTCCTTTGAAAGGGAACTCGAAGGTCAGTGTGTTCCCTTCACGAGTCTGGCTTTGTACTGAGTGGTCCCACTGTCTTTTTAACAGGGTGGTTTCCCAAAATCCATGTGTGCCCCAGCATTTTATTTTGATCTGAGTACTTCTTCAGTCCCTTCTGGGTGAGGTTACATCTTATCAAGAAGCTTTCCTCAACACTCCACCTAGAACTGGTTTTCCCTCCTCTGAGAACATCACACTTTTTGCCCTTGACACTCACAGGACAGTTATTTAAGATTTATAGAGTTATCTTTTCTTGGTCTGGTTCTGATTCTCCAACTAGATTTTTGTATTAAGGAACTTCCAGATCACCTTCATACTACAACAACTAACACATAATGAGTATGTTTTACAGTTTGCAAAGTACTTTCACAGACCATCTCACTGGTCCTCTCTGGCCTATCACACATGTGTTGCTCATAGGCTAAGTACTTATTGATTAATTAATGCCATCATGTGTTTATCAAATATATAGTGGTTAGTTAAAGTTATGGATCTCCGATATATTTCTTTTCTTCATCTCCTCTTTGGTAATAAACATGAAATAGCCAAAGCCACAGTAAGGAGAGGAGAATATACTCAAAGGAGTTATCAGCAACAACACGTATCACTAGTAAACCTTCAAAGATGATAGATATGTCTCTGTATGTTATGTTTATTTTTTTAATGGAAGGAAAAATAAAATGCTTAATTAACCTACTGATATCATTTTGCAAACAACTTGACTTATACTGTTGAGGTCATGACCAAAGATAAAGCTAAGTGAAAGTGGAGGAAGGTGACCTCTTGGGCTCTAAAGCCACTTCCAGATTCAGACTTGTCTTTTTGTATTCACTTCTGGAATAAAGCTCTCATAATCAGTAAGGACTTGATAGAATAATGTTTAATGATAAAAATGACTCAGAATGATTATCAGTAATGAAAAACAGAATCTTAGAACCAACCGAGATTTGTGAAAAAGGGCTAGATTAACATCTAAACACCACCGCCATAACCCTCACCCCCTGCACGCGGGTCCTCGGTCTTTGCCTTCTCCCCCAAAATCCTTAAAGATGTTTCTGAGGCCACCTGACTTTCTACAGTAACTCTGATGTTGCTCAAGACGAATGAATTTAGCTGAAGATGAGACCAAACTTAAATAATTCTTAAGACCCAAGTCAGTGGTCTCAGGGCTAAAATAAAAATGTATTGCTAGGAGCTAAAAACTGCCAAGAATAGTCTTGCGTCTGCCTCTTCCTTTCAGGAGCTGGAGAAAGCAGGCCAAAGCAATCCTAACCCCAGGCTGAGGAGCCCTGTTTGCAACCTGAAGTCTCACCTTGCTATTAGTGTGAGAGATGTCTCTTTAACAGCCAACCAGTCCGTTTGGTGCCCTTACCAAGTGGGAGGGGTATGTCTTATCAGCCCAACTCCCGGGATTAATTGTCGTATCTCTACTCCTTTCCTCTTCAATCTGCCTGCAGAGCGCAGAGCTGTCAGTGTGGTCGTCCTCTGGCTGCTCTACTCTCCCTGCCTTTTCTCTTTCCCCAGGAAACCTTCTCATGGCTGCAGAGCAGCCCCTAAAGCAAGACTAGAGGGGAAGCCCTCCAGCAGCCCCCTCGCCTCCCATCCCAGCCTGGCCCAGATCACCCAGTTCCGAATGATGGTGTCTCTGGGACATTTAGCCAAAGGAGCCAGCCTGGACGATCTCATCGACAGCTGTGTTCAATCTTTCGGTGAGTTGGCGAACTGCCCACATGCATAAAAATCGCTCTCTTACTTTGTTCTTCCTTAAAAAGTGCGTTATAGAATAGCAACCTAGATTGCATTTGGGGTTTAAAAATAGCTCTTGAGCCTTTGAAATGTTGGAGACTGTGCAGTGCCTATGGCACATGACTATGTGGGTGTAATAGGTCGTGATGAGAAGCGCGATTTAAAGCAAGAAAAGTTACTGAGGAGAGTTTGCATTTCCAATTTTCTCACGATGGAGGTTTTTCTTGTGATGAAAAATATGATAAAATGCAGTGGTACATCTGGTGCTTTTCTGTCCTTGTGTTCTTGGGGCACACGAAGACTAGGTTACGTGAGCAAACGCTGTTATCAAATAGAAATTCGAAAGCCTTTGGATCATTTGGAAAATAAAGTCTTAATAATTCCCCTCACAATCTTGAGGGTGGTTGTGGAGCAATAGGAAAGGACCAGGCAAAGCCAGATGTCTGTGCCTGAAAGGTACTGGCAAATGAGCAGTGTGATTGAGGATTGAGGATCTATAAAATGAGCAGACAGACACATGGGCAGGGAGTTATCTAGGCGTGCACTCTGTCATCACCCGTACTCACAGTGAGGGATGAGCAACTTAGCACAGCTGACAAGCAATTATCAACAAAGATGCCCTTTTTTTTTAAAATTTTGTAGGCACTGTCTTTCTTTTGATTGTTATATGTGAAGTAGTGATTGAAAAGTACTAAGTGTTTGTTCCCGTTCCCAAAAAGAAATGATGGAAGATTCATAGAGTTTCGATATCACCGGTCCCCCTCCTTGCCCCTTTAGAAACCCCTCCATCTCCCACCGGAAGCAGATGAGCATGTGTGTCTCAGCACAGAAGCACCACCAGCCGGCCCTGCCCTGGTGCCTCCCAGGGAGTATAGGGGAGGCTTGGTCAGATCCCAGGTAGCACAACATGCCGGGCTGTTAGAGCTCAGAGCTAGGGATTATTCATTGGCTGGACCTGTTTAGTGCTCAGTCAAACCTTATTTGTAGAATTCAGAAAAAACTGACATTTTGGAGATTCTCATTTAGTACAATTTAGCAAAACATTGAATAGTTTTTGGGGGGATATATGTATATGTATAGCTGATTCACTTTGTTATACAGCAGAAGGTAACACACCACTGTAAAACAATTATACTCCAATAAAGATGTTAAAAAAAAAAGAATAGTTTTCGTGATTCCACCATTTGGTTTAAAGCAGCGGTTCTCAAATGTTCTGCGAAATCACACAGAGGTTTTTTGTAAAACAGATTGCTGGGCCCCACCCGCAGGCTGGCCGCTCTAGCAGGTCTGGGGTAGGGCCCGAGAATTTACATTTCTGTCATTTTCCCGGGTGATGCTGCTGCAGCTGCTCCGAGAACCTCACTTTGAGAATCACTGCTTTCTTGTTTATTATCGATTTTTTTTAACTTGGAAAAGAGGGAGTATTTTTACTAGTTTAGCATTAAATTTTAATTAAATTTCTATTTAGTTACACTTTAGTCTTTCAGCTGGGATGAATTTGGGAGCAGAATGAATGGTTTTCTATTTCAAAATAATCTCTGTGGAAAATATCCATGCAAGGAGATAAGCTAGAAGATGGGGGGATGGGTGGAAGCATGGCTGTAACGAGCCATTATTCATTATGCACTTTACTTTCACCTGGTTCCCGACTTGATAAGCTGCAAAGTTCCTCATACAGTCGTGATAGTCTTATTTACTGGTCTTTAGCAGGGCACTGTGACTATTTCATGAATAAGCATTCTTATTCTCTTTCCATTTCACTGTTGAGAAAACAAGGTCCAACAATAGTTTTATCATGCCATCTTTCTTCCTCCCCTGCCAGTCATTTAGCTGCCCACTCAGTTCAAGGCTGTTGCCCTAACCTTCAAATCATCATGACCTCAACCTGAAAAATACATGACCGATTCTGAGGTCCTGCGAAATAAAAAATGACCAAGCCTGACCCACTCCCCTCAGTGAATCCTAGCAGGGCTAAAGATACTGTTTCCTGAATTATGTTGAACTGAAAAGTACCTTAAAATCCCAAAGCTATTTTTAAAAAAAAGCCATTGAGTCTAACAGTCTTTTATCCATTATCATGAAGTCTCAGTAGCCCCTAATTAAGCCCCTAATTGCATCTGACACTTGGCTGGGCATTGCATGAGAGAATTACAGTGACCGAACCTCTATTCCATTATTCAAGCTTAGAATACCTGAGGAATGCACCGTTCGGGGAAAGAAAAAATGTACCAAAGCCAGGGCAATGTTAAGGTAAGGTGTGCAGGAAGAATAAATTCTTTAAACCATGTAGACTCTGAGCGAGTTCACACCAAAGGTGAGGGCGTAGACTAGGGAGAGCAGCCGCGGTCTGTTCAAACCCCTCTCGTGCAGGGCGTGGGAATGCTGCCAGAAGGCAGCAAGGAGCCATCAGAGGCAAGGGTTTGCACCTGAGGTCCTGCAGGGTTTCCTGCCACAGAATTTACATGAAAGAGGCAAAAAAGAAAAGACACCCTATGTCTGGAGGGAATGGGAGATGACCCTTTTGTCTGCGAATTGTCTGCGAATCAGTGGACGTGTCTAGTGGGGCAGGGGTGTGGAGCTAGAGCTGGGGGCCGGGGAGCCAAAGCTGGATCGTGACAGGCAGCTATCCACGGTAGGACATTGCTTGTGCTTCTGGAGGTTTCCTCAGACGTGATCCGAGAACAGTAACGCGAGGCTGATGCTTCTCTTGAAACTTACCTTACTGGTTATTTTCTCTGGTTCGTAAAGAAGAGTTTTTGCTTTAGAGTAAAACAATCGAGCTTAGTTTTTTGCTCATGAGTTTAGAAGTCTTCTCATTTGAATACCCATGGAAAGCGAGGGAAATAGCACTACCAAAGTGTGGGGAAAGTTTTTTTTATCAGGGGGAGTGGTGCGGGGGGGGGTCATCTCTCCCTTCAGACTCAGGTTTCAGCCACTCCTCCCAACAACTTGAAAAAAAAAAAGGGAGGAAATAAAACCTCTTTTGAACACAGACTGACTAATTAGTCCATCTACTTTTTACTACTGTCTCAACCTCACCTTGATGCAGATGCCTTGAAGAGGTTTGAACTGGCTACAGCTGTGCTGACCAGTATGGCAGCCACTACCCACCTGTGGCTATTTATGTAGACATTTTGCTTAATTAAAATTAAATCAAATGTAAAATTTAGTTCCTAAGCTTCACCAGCCATAGTTCAAGTGCTCAATAGCCACAAGTGGTACCTGCTGCTGGACAGAGTAAGTAGAAAATACTCCCTTCTTTGCAGAAAGTCCATGGGATAGCACTGGCCTGGGTAGATGGTTGACCGGAAGGGCAAAAGCAGTGTGGGATTTGCATTTTTCTAGCAGCTCCAGCTAATAGTCTGACTGCTGTCTAAGGCATCCTGGGCATTTGGCAGTCTTTACCGATGGCTCTCTCTTTAGTATTATTAACCATTCATTTCAGAGGAAGGACTTATTACAAGGCTGTTAGGCATGGGTGGCCAGCACGTATAAATTAAGGCCTGTAGCAAGCCTCCCGACGCCACATACAAGGTTACAGATCTCTGATTAGAAATTCAGAGCCTTGAGTCATAGTGTGTTGCTTTCACCATGAAACAACCCACTCGCACCTTCTGTTTTAATCAGAGGTCATGCTTTACATTGTCACCATATCATTGCTCATTAATCCACTCTTCCACTGAGCATAATGAGGCAAATCATCACAACACGGGTACGTTGATGTCAAATGTGTGTGAATCACACCATCTGTTTCAGAGGTAGGAAAGACCTATGAGATCATCCGGGCTTTTTATAACGTGTTCACTTTGTAAGAGGGCTGCCAGCTTCGAGGCCCGAATGGAAGGCTTCAGATGTCCCAATTCT
The DNA here is from genome assembly GCF_011762595.2 of Tursiops truncatus. Taxonomy (NCBI): domain Eukaryota; kingdom Metazoa; phylum Chordata; class Mammalia; order Artiodactyla; family Delphinidae; genus Tursiops; species Tursiops truncatus. Next base: position 81,779,640 of record NC_047035.1, on the reverse strand, counting down.
GGCCCCCTCTGAATGCAAGACAACTTCTGACAGCCTCAGAAAGTAAACTGCAGACATGTCCCAGCAAGGGACCCTCAGCACGCAGCTCTCCTGCTCCCAGGTCGAGTGTGGGAAGAAACTCCACATCTTTGTCTTACCCGACAGCGAGAAAGGAAACGCAGCTTAGCTAGTGTCTTATTTACGGTGTGTTGTTTATTTCTTCCTTGGAGGGCTATATGTATCCATTTTCTTTGAAACTCAAAACAACTCTGAAATAGGGCAGGTATTAGTGTCTCTATGGACAGAGGAGACGATAAGTGGAGCCTGTGAGAACTGAAACAACTTGCCTCATGCCCCCAGCCCCCCAGCCCAGTCTAAAGAGAAAACACACTCCCAGAAGCCTCTGGAAAGCTGAGCTGGGCCATGCTGAGGTCCTTCTCCTAGGGCAAGCTCCCTTCACTCGGGGGGACCTGCATGCCCCACAGGACAAGTCTGCACTCTGTGCCCACAGTCTGCAGGCCTGGTGTCTCCCAGATTAGAAATTAAACTCCATTCAATGTAGGAAACATTTATTGGCCTCCATCTGTATACCAGATATCTGCTTGGAATTCTCAAACAGATTCTGAATTAATTTAAATTAGTGTGTGCATTGTATCTCCCAAACGAAAGAAACCTCCAGACTAATAGGTATATTTCCCGTACCACTAATAGATGTATTTCCTGCAGTTGGATGTTAAAAGCATTGTACAGACCTCAGCTTATTAAGGGTAAAACACTACATCTATTTTTAAAGTTAGATCCAAAAAAGGCAAACACACACTCGTTGGGACTGTTGTTCCCTCCGTGGCAGAGGGAAGATTCAGTGTTCCTCACCCCTCTGCAACTTAGTCTGTGCACCAAAGCCGAGTGCCCAGAGGCAACAAAAGCACAAGACCAGGCGCCAAGGGCCATGATGTTGAGGGTGGTCGGACCCAGGAACCAGCAACTCCAAGGAACAAAGCCAAGTGTAGGGACAGGAAAGCTGGCCATTGTGAAGACAGGCTCTTTGGGAAGAAGACCACAGCTGTCCCAGCAGCCTCCTCAGTGGCATCTCCCATCTCTGGGAGTCACGGTTGCAAGATATCATATGTATAGGATGGTCCTTTGGGCACCCACGTCCTGAGGCTCCTGGGCATCAGAGCAGCTCGCGGGCATGGCTGTTCTTAGCCCTCTGGAGTGAATTCGTATTCTCTGATTGGGATGCTGTATATTGGCAAGGAGCCTCCTTGCTGCATCTGTGATAGGCTGGCATGTCTGCCCTCTCCAGGTGTGAGGTACAGTGACTAGAGGGAATTTCCCATCTCCTCCTTTCTTAGGCCTGGCGGGCTGGGCCTTTACCTGAATTGGCCCCATTCATCTTCACAACAACTCTGTGAGGTGGATATTATTTTGCTCTTTTAATTAACAGGTAATTGAAGCTCAGGAATGTTAGTAACCTGTGGAAAGTGGCCAAACTCATTAGTGGGAGAACCGCTGAGATCTGAACTCTGACACTCCTGTTCTCTCCACTCTACAAGAGGTTTTCCAGCTTCAGCATGAATAGTCATCATTGTGGGGTGTGTTCAACTTTCAGGTTCCTGAGGGTCAACTCCAGAGCTTTTCATTCAGTCGTGGTTTTGAAGGAGGTGACCCCACAAACTGATTTTGAGAAATACCATCCTATAGCACACTTGCTTCTTGGACATCCCAGAGCATTTTCTCAGGCTTTCTAGGGAAACACGGAAAACTTAAAGAATACAAATCCTTTGAAAAACGATAGAGCAAATAGGTTTTCAACTATATGAACTAGACAATCACGAGGCGAAGCCAGTGTCCTGGCCATCTCTAAAGCAATCAGTCCAGATCTAACTAGAGAGAGGCCTGCCTTTGAGCAGGTTTGCAACTCTGGTCCCACTGCTGTCAGATTTTCCTGTATTTTTTTTTTTTTTTTTTTTTTTTTGCGGTACGCGGGCCTCTCACTGTTGTGGCCTCTCCCATTGTGTAGCACAGGCTCTGGACGCGCAGACTCAGCGGCCATGGCTCACGGGCCCAGCTGCTCCGCGGCATGTGGGATCTTCCCAGACCGGGGCACGAACCCGTGTCCCCTGCATCGACAGGCGGACTCTCAACCACTGCGCCACCAGGGAAGCCCAGATTTTCCTGTATTTCTATCCCTTTTCAAATGCAGGAACTCTTTTGAAAACTTCCCGCCTGTCAGTCTTTGGGCCGTGGAAATAAACGGAAAGTGGTGGTCTATTATTACTATGATTCGGTTCCTTGCACTCAAAGGCAGCATTCCCCATGCGCATTTCCACCTTTAAGCCACACTCAGACCCGTTTCGTGTGATGCTGGGGGCCTGGCTCCCTAGTGTATGCCAGTTCCCCGTGGGTCAGAGACCCAGAAGTAGTGGCTTAGCTGAGGGAACTGGAGACGTGCTCCTCTGAGCACTTCTTCAAAAGTGCTGCTTTTGCAGCAGACTTTTTAAGGCCCTATATTGACATGACGGTTGTTAAGTCCGTGATGGAAACACATTAGGAAATAACGTGAAAGCAAAAATGGTGTGTTCACTTGTTGGCTGTGGTTGGCAGTGAGACCACCAGGGAAGGTTATCTGAAGTGCAGACCCACCCCTGGCCCACCTCCTGTTGGTAGGACCTGCCTGCTTCTGCCTGGAGCTGTGACAGCTGCTGGACTTGGTGCCTTGGTCTGCAGGTAGTTTGGGCTACCAGCTAGTTGGGGTTGTCCTAGAGTGGTTATGAGGAAGACAGCAGGGAAAGAGCGAGAGAAGAAGCAGGGTCAGCTACGCACGTCCTACGCAGATGCACAGGGCACCACACTTGACGGGATGCTGTCACAATCTTGAAAGTCTTACTCTGTGAGAGCAGGTTGTTACGTTATCAGGAGTTTAGCAGGCCAATTGCTAAATACAGGCATCAATAAAAATTAAATTATATAAACTTACAGTTATATTAAAAATAAAAATAAGCCCTCAAAACTCATCATTTCCTAGTGTATTACCACATTTTACTGTCATCCATCTTCTTGAGATGGCCACTGTGTCTGTATGGTACAGATGCTATATAGTGATATGCTATACACGTATAGCACATACGTATCATACATATACACATAGTGGTGTGGAGATAGCTGCGTCTCTTCCCAGCTCCGTGGTCCGTGAAAGTCACGCCAGGAGCTTGACGTTCCCTGTGTTGGGAGTATTTATTCCAGGGAAAGGGGCAAACGCTACCAATCGGGTTTGTCTCGACCCCACCCCTGGAGAGGCCATCGTTAAGCTTTTACCAGCGCCTTCCCCCAGCTACAGAGGATGCTTACACGGCAAAGGGCAAAGGCGGGAAGCTGAAAACTGGAAATTTTACTTTGTGTTACCTGTTTAGGGGAAAGTGTTATTTGCCATTGTTTTGCTACTTTCATCTAATTATCTTATAAACAACTCTCCATGTGTTCTTCAAAGAAAAGGAACCATATCTCTTACCGATAAGGAGTCACATGTCAGTGAATTTGAGAAATTTTTTTGAAGTGTCAGATCTGTGGTCACAAGAGGGGAAGGGGGCTGGGGGGGTGGGTGAAAGGGGTGAAGAGGGCCAATTGTATGGTGACAGATGGTAAGTAGACTTTTGGGGGTGATCACTGTGTAGTGTATATACAAATATTGAATTATAGTGTTGTACACCTGAAACTTATGTAACAGTAAAAAGAAAAAAAATGTCACAGTGGAAATTTAAGACTGAGAGATTCTCATTTTGGAGTCGAAGTTATTCTGTGTTTTTGTTTTTTTTAATTTACCTCCTCTAAAAATTCTCCCTGATGAAACTTTCCCTTATTTCTGATCAACTAAACCTCAGTTTTGTGACTTCTGTTCTTCATAAATGCTAACATTATACGCTGTCTCTCTTCGTTTCTGATTCCATCTGTTTAATCGTTTGCCTTCATTTCTCTCTATCTGGTAACAGGCACTATTGATACATAAAACCAAGCTTTTGTTGAGTGTGTTTTCATAAGTTTGTTTGCTAACTATGTTTCTAACTTTGTGAGCTGTCCATATCTTTGCCTATTTATCACTTGTTTAATGTTTTTATTATTAGAGGTTATGAAAGCTTTTTATGGTTAAAAAAAAAAAGCCTGTTAACTCTTTGATTGGCATTTGCTACAGGCATTTTTTTTTCCTCACTCTCGTTTCAGTTTTTATGTTGTTTTGGGGACATTAATGAAATATTACATTTTTATGTAGTTAAATTTTTCATGTTTCCTTTATCTTTTCCTTTATTAACTCTGAACTTGAAAAAAGAATCCCTATTCCAAAGACTTTGTGACTATTCCATCGTCATTTTAATAAAAGTTTTATTAAATCTATTGTATGATATAATTCCATATTCCACTATTGTGGATGATCAGAAAAACTTTGTCAACAGTTTTTGCTGAAAAAAAAAAAAAAAGAAGCCTTCAGTCTTGTTTTTGAGGTTGTCATTGGCTTAAACGCAGAGCACTTGGACTGTCACTTTGTAACTCAGAGCCTCAATTTCCCCTCACTGTCAGACTCCTGAAATGATTTCTGAGACTGAAAATGTCTGGGAGAAGGCGTAATGGGGTCTCAATCATGATGTTGACTGTGAACTTGTAAGTCCTTTGGGAATTTGTCTTTTTTTAAAGCAAGTACTTTTGATTATTAGAAGAGCCAGTATCCTTAGGGTGAAGACTTAAAAGACCAACCAAATTTAAACAGATTTTTTTCCCTAAATTATTAGTATAGACTGAATCTATATTGTACTTACATAGACTTTTTTATTGTGGTAAAATGTACATAACATAAAATATACCACGTACGTAGACGTTGAAATTTTTTCTAGTAATAGTTACCTTTTGAGTATTTACTATGAACAGCACAGTGTTTATATTAATATTTTTATATACATATTCTCATTTAATTCCCACTACTTTATAAGTTCTTGTATTTACAAAGATCTAACTATAACTCAGCTCACATACTTACTTTTTTTCCAGTTTTTTTTTGAGACATAATTGACATACATCACTGTATAAGTTTAAGGTGTACAGCATAATGGTTTGATTGACATATTATGAAATGATTACCACAGGAAGGTCAGCTAACATCCATCTTCTCATATTTGTATTTACAAAGATCTAATTGTAACTCAGCTCTCCTGTCTTACTTTTTAAATTTTAATAACTTTTTTAAAACATCTTTATTGGAGTATAATTGCTAACATTTTAATAACTTTTTAAATTATTTATGTTCACTATAGAAAGCTTATAAAATACAGACTAGCAAAAAGAAGAAAATTGCATTCATCCATTCTACCACCAAAAGCAAGATAAGCACTGTCGACACAGTTGGGTATACTAGATTCTCTTCTATGCGTGTTTAGGTACTGCAGTCATATTAACTTTTTTATGGTAGATTGACTACAATTACCTCTTTGCTTTTCCTAATTCACATTTTAAACAATTATGATCTTAAAATCAGTATTAGCATTTATAAAGAGGTGTGCTGGCACACGAAGTTGCTATTCCATCCTAAAATTGATTTTAAAAAATAATTCTGGCCTCATCTCTTCACATATGAGGCATAAAAGTGAAGGTTGCTTGGCAACTAAAATGATTCTAATGAGGACTTAAAAACATTACAAGAAAAGAAAAGTAGTTACTCATTTCTTTCCAATGCTAAATGTGAATTATGATAAACGTGACTGATTATAGTTGTAATAAATGAAGGAAACAAAAAATGCTCCCATTAACTTAAAAGTCAAGAGGTGAGTTTTTTTTTTTTTTTTTCTTTTATGTATAGGGAAAGTCAGCAGGGTTTTGCTGAAGGGAAACAGAAACAGTGGAAAAATCTTGTGTCTCTGTTAACTTTCTAAGAGAATCTTAAGAAGTAGCAACTGGGAAAGATACGTAGCAGAAGCACAAAGATGCTACAGTTTGGTACGTTTGTGATTCTTCTGCGGAGATGGTGGGCAGTGGTGTGAGGGAGGACATGTTGTCTGCTTTGGTTTTTTCCAAAGAGTGGTCAAGGGCCCTGGAGAGCCTGCTGAGGTTCTTATTAAAATCTTCAGGCAGAAGATGCTGCTAGGATGGAGCTTAGATTAGAGGGACACCAGCAATTAGTTGAAATGAACAAAGGGAGTAGGGACCAGAGGTACTGTTCTTGAGGGGGGAGGGAAAGCAGAGACTGGCAGCTTTAGAGTGAAGGAGAGAGTGGAGTAACCAGAGTAGTAAGGCAGTCAAGGATGAAGTCACTTGGGAATTTCTGGGGTAGGGGAGCAAAGGTAACTTTGGCTGGCTTCCCTTCACGGATGTCTGTGAACCGCTGTTCCCGCAGGACTTGTTTTTGTCATCTTGTGAAGAGCCCCATTTAAAGGAGGCACCCAGGACATTTAGGAAGCCAAGAAATGTCCCAGCATTATGATTTATGAGTCTATCTTGTTAGAATGTAGTTACAGCCTACAGAGCATCCTTAAGTCTGGTGAGCAGTTAATCCTTTTGGTTAATTTTGCATTCACTTATTTAATGCCAGGTGCATAGGGATGTTTTCATGCTCCCTTCCCCCCTTCTTCCTCCCCAGCTCACTTGCATCCTGGGTTCCAGATTGACTCCACCCAAACCTCCTTTGGTGGGTTCACCATTTCCCTCCACTCACAGGTAGTTCAAGACACACAGTGAGTCACTCAGGCTTCTGATGTGTTGCTTTCCAGAAGACAGCTGTAGTTGCCACACTCCTGGCTGCTGGACTTTGTCTTCAGTTATTGCCAAGGATGAGCTGAGTGTGTGGTGACTGGGGTCCACCTGACTGTTTGGCACTGCTTTAAATGAACCTGGAAGGACCTATTCCCCACAATTACTGTGCCTGTGGTTCCCCCACCGTCTCTGCCCTCAGTGGCTCAGAGTCCTGTTACCTGGTCAGCAACCACCAACATCTGCCCGAGATGGACTTAGCTTCAGTTAACTGAGAAAGTGTGCCCTGAAAATTGCAAGACAGATAGAGGAGGATTCTCTGGACTAAAAGAGATTTAAGGGACATTTCAACCAGTCTTAACATGTTAACCTTTTTTCTAAATGTACACACACACATATTCATAATTATTATATAATTATATGTACTTGGAAATTTGTATGCTGAATGGATATTTAATGATATTAAGGAATTACTATCGATTTTATTTGAGGCATGTTAATGACGCATTGGGTTTTCTTTTTCTTAGGAGTTCTTATTTTTTAAAATACATACTGAAATAGTTACTGATGAAATATCATGTTTGGTATTTGCTTTTAAATAATATGGGAGGGAAAAGTGAGTGGAGTATAGATGAATTGGCCATGTTCTGATCATTGTTGAAGCCAGATAGGTCCATAGAGGTCCCTTACATTGTTTTTGCCTACTATGGTATATGCTTATAATTTTCCCTATTGAGATCTTAAAAAGAAAAGTATTCTCAAACCTAAGAAAAATAGATGATTACGAATTCCAGAAAATTCAAAGGAATCTAGTCTAATTTTCTTGGGTGATGAAACAGAGTGCTATGTCTGTCTTAAAGAGGGAAGAGGAAAGTCAAGAATAAACATAGGGTACTTTGGTTGCACAGCACTGAAATACCTTATTCGTGTCCTGTACTTGACACCCCACATCACATTCAGCCCACTCCCAGCTTCAGCACTGAGATGTTGAACTCCCGGTATCCAGAAAGACCAAAACAAAACAAAAAAAACTGCAGACTTTAATCTTCAACCCTACTGTCAGAGGCAGGACTTGGAGTTAAGTGACTGAGAGAATGTAATACTCTCCTCCCCACCCCACCTCTCTCCCTCCCTCCCTCCCTCCCTCCCTCCCTCTCTCTCTCTCTCTCTCTCTCTCTCTCTCTCTCTCTCTCTCTCTCTCTCTCTGTCACACACACACACACACACACACACACACACACACACACACACACACACACACACACACACACACACACACACAGACACACACACAGAGTTTTGATTAGGCAAATGCCATGGTCTTGGTAGAGCCTGATCCAAAGAAGGCAGTGAGCAGATTACAGAGGAGGCCATGGGAGGCCACACACCATGGTAGTCTTTGGAATCCACTCCTGACTCTGCCATTTACCAAATGTTGGCCTTAGGCAAGTTATTTTACTGCAGTTTTCTCATCTGCAAAACAGATAATAATGGTGAAAGGTTTTAAAGGTCATTTTAGTTTGGGTGAAAATTAAATGTTTGTCTTAGGTAGGTTTCCTCAGAAGCAGATCCTGAGACAAGGATTTTAATACAAATAGTTTACTTTGGAAAATGATCCTAGGAAAAAACTGGGAAGGCGGCTTATAAAGGGTGCATTGTCAAGTGGTTTATTACTCTAGAATCAAGGTAGACGACTTCAGAACTATCCTACCGAAGGCAAAGGAGCTGGGGTATTTATATGGCAAATACCTCCAGTCATTGGTTAAGGGCTGCTTCTAGGTGTTAATTCTCCAGCATGTTTTCTCCAGCATGTCTGGGCTGCCGTGCACACAGGTGGGGATGGGAAGGACCTCCAAAGGAAGCCCTCAGGCAGGTTGAAGTTGGGTGGGCATACACTATAATAGGAGGGCCTGAGAGTATGTGGGTGGGGGTACTGACGGCTCTGCTACAAAGTAAATGCTCAGTAAATGTTGGATGGGCAAATATAGGCTACATATAGGTCCAGATAAATTCAGAGCCGGTTAATAATCATACTCAAAGTGTATACATACAGACATGGGTATGGATGGATGTCGTTCTGCAGGTGTAAACACTTACGGGTGGCTCTGGACATTTTCATCAGACTTAAACACAATCTATGTTTTTGTTAGACACACTGATGGAAATAAGTACATTAGATGAAAATCAAAGTTCAGGAAGATCAATAAGGAAGAGCAGAGAACTTGGACAGCACTTCAATAGGAATAAATGTCTTGCACTGAAATGTAATAATATTGCTTTATATATATTCTGGATGGAGAAAAACTAGGGTACTTGCCATCTTATGAAAAATACCAAAGGCTATTAGTAGATTTTAAATTCAATATGAGCCTATAGTGCCATGTGACTTCTCAAAAAGTTAAAGTAATCTGGGATTGCCTTAATCGAAATAGACTTTCCAGGTTAAGGGACTAATACCCTGATTGAATTATAAGGTCTAGTCCTAATGCTAGAACTTTTTGCCCTTAGCGAGTTTCTTAACATTTCTGAGACTCAGTTTCTATCAACATGAAAGTTAATACATATCCTCTATATTGTTGTGAAGTGGAATCTTGGTAGAAAGAAATCATTTATGTAAAATTTTATCAAAATACCATTATAGTAGATAATCAAAAATAGATAAATCAAAAATAGTAGATAATCAGAATGTTAGGGTTAGGATTTAGGGTTTAGGGTTAGGTTATAGACTTGAATGTTAGTGTATCATCTTCCCAGATTAATAATGCAAACTGCCAAAGGGTGCATAATTGCATCTTGGAGATACAAGATGGAGGTATCTGGTTGAAATGCCTGTGTCAAAAGAATTACCGGATGTTGTCATAATAGGCACAGGCAGGTATGAACCTAGTACGTAGTACTGTAATTTTAAATTTTACATGAATATGAGCTATATTAATAGGCGTTTAGTGAATAAGACCCCAAAACGTAATTCCCTCATTTTTCAAAATATTAGGACAATGACAGAAATCCAACATGAACTATCTTACAGAATTTATTGAAGGAAAACAGGTATTTCATATAACTGAAGCACAGAAGGAGTACAAGATACCTGTAGGCCTTGGAAACATCTGAAATTAGGGACTAGAACACCATCAGGAGATACCAGCATGTATTTCTGTCTCTTTCTTCTTTCTCTGACTTGCTTCTCTGCTTGTCAGCTAATCATTTTCTTTCACTGAAGATTTGTTTCCTCCCTGGACAGGGAATATGGCGCTAACAACTGCAAATCCTGTATCTCTAACCATTAGAGATTTAATATTTTTTTCCTCAAGTTCAGTGAAAAAATTGCCAGGGAAGAACTTTGGTTGGTTCAAGTTGGGGTAGATGGCTACTGCTTGAACCAATCAACTATGGCCACAGGGGTGGAGTAATTTAAGAATGGAGCATTTCTCTCTAGAACCACATTACTGAATTTGGGGAAGAAATTTTTCCCAAAGGAATGCTGATGTTCTGGCCACATTAAAACAACAATGTCCCAGAAGAGACATACAGATGGCCAAGAGGCACATGAAAAGCTGCTCAACATCATTATTAGAGAAATGCAAATCAAAACTACAGTGAGGTATCACCTCACACCAGTCAGAATGGGCATCATCAGAAAATCTACAAACAACAAATGCTGGAGAGGGTGTGGAGAAAAGGGAACCCTCTTGCACTGTTGGTAGGAATGTAAATTGATACAGCCACTATGGAGAACAGTATGGAGGTTCCTCAAAAAACTAAAAATAGAATTACCATATGACCCAGCAATCCCACTACTGGACATATACCCAGAGAAAACCATAATTCAAAAAGACACATGCACCCCAGTGTTCATTGCAGCACTATTTACAATAGCCAGGTCATGGAAGCAGCGTAAATGCCCATCGACAGACGAATGGATAAAGAAAATGTGGTACATTTATACAATGGAATATTACTCAGCCATAACAAGGAACGAAATTGGGTCATTTGTAGAGACGTGGATGGACCTAGAGACTGTCATACAGAGTGAAGTAAGTCAGAAAGAAAAACAAATATCGTATATTAACGCATATATGTGGGATCTAGAAAACTGGTACAGATGAACTGGTTTGCAAGACAGAAATAGAGACACAGATGTAGAGAACAAACAACAAACGTATGGACACCAAGGTGGGGAAAGCAGGGGTGGGAGGTGGTGGTGGTGTGATGAAAGAAGGAAAAAAAAACAACATCTGTCTATTACACCAAGATCAGACCGAGCACTAGAGTGCAGGGCATTATTAAATTTAGGTTTAGTCTCTGGGTTTTAAGACAGGAATAGAAGGCTAGAAAGAGTACAGAGGAGATAAATAGTTAAGGAATGATATAGAAATCAAATCTATGAGGATATAAGATGGCAGCACCTGAAAAGATGACAAATTAGTGTTTTCTTTTTTCTTAGTCTTAACAGTATTAAGTGTATGTATGTCTTGATAATGTTATGCATAGAAGAGTTAGTATGTATATGTCCTCCCAGAGGACAGATACAGAGTAAATGGACTTCCCATTTATACACACATTAAATATCAAAACACAAACTCTCAGTTCTGGCCATGATAGATTATTGGGTATTGGAATTATTTTCCTGCTGTAAACAACTATAAAACTGGACATAACATGTGAAGCAACTTTTTTTTTTAACATGCATTTTTAAAATTTATTTATTTATTTTGGTTGAGCCGGGCTTAGTTGCGGCATGTGGGATCTTTAGTTGGGGCATGCGGACTTCTTAGTTGCAGCTTGCGGATTTCTTAGTTGCGGCATGTGGACTCTTAGTTGTGGCATGTGGACTTCTTAGTTGCAGCATGTGGACTTCTTAGTTGCAGCATGCATGTGGGATCTCGTTCCCCCACCAGGGATCGAACTCGGACCCCCTGCATTGGGAGGGCAGAGTCTTACCCACTGGACCACCGGGGAAGTCTGAAGCAACTATTTTTAGGTATTAGAAAACAGGACAGACTTGTGATTATGGATAAAATGAAAAGATATAAGGTAACCTCAAAACTTATCTTGGCTTTCTCCTGGCACTGTACAAATTGTTGTACAGAGGACTAGAACTCAGAGAGCAGCATCTTGCCTGGCAGAAGAAACAGAGTTTGCGTTCAGGGCTTCTGGGATGGCTGGAATTTGTGGATTAGGGTATTGGAAAGAAGGGATCTCTTGTCTTTGGCCAAGTGCTAAACTGTGTACAAATATGGTAAGACTCCATGCCACCAAATTGTTACTGGGGGTCTGTGAGTCAGAGGAAGTCTTATAGTCTGGGAAATATTGCAGTTTGGAACCAGCCAGAATGGAAAGATATAACACCTGAGGCATTCAGCTGAGACATGAAAAAGACCACACCACAGGAATAGGAGTACTAGAGCCCTAGAGTAAGAGCTACTCTTGAGCCACCCTAACAAAGCCTAAATCCAGGCCTTGACAGGATGAGTTTAAAACTCCAGTAAATTAAATGTGTCTATAAATTAACATGATCCAAATTCTAAACATTGTATCCACAATGCCCAGCATGTAATATAAAATTACAAGACATTTTAAAAAGCAGGAAAATGTGACCCATAACCAGAAGGGAAAAAAGTTAAGAGAAATAGACTCAGAGTTGACACAGATGTTGGAATTAGTAACTAAGGAATTTAAAACAGCGATCATAAATATGTTGAAGGACTCAGAGGAAGGTAAACAGAAGAGTAACTCAACAGATAAATGGAAACAATAAAATCAGAAGACTGACAGCACCAGCTGTTGGTGAGGATGTGGAGCATCTCGAACTCTTAAACATTATGAATGGGATTGTAAAATGATATAATCACTTCGGAAAACTGTTCAGCAGTTTCTTATAAATATACACCTACCCTGTGTCCCATCAGTTGTACTCCTAGGCACTTATACAGGAGGAAGGAAAACATGCCCATGATATGACTTATACAAGAATGTCCATAGCAGCTTTTGCCATACAGATCCAAAACTGGGAACAACCCAGATATCACTCAACATGAGAAAGAATAAACAATACGCTATGTATACAATGGAATACCTACTCATCAATAAAAAGGAATGCACTGCTGATGTAGTCAACATTGATTAATCTCAAAAATGTTTTGCTTCATGAAAGAAGCATTACACACAAAAAATACATACTGTATGATTCCAATATATGAAGTTCTAAAATAGGTAAAACTAATTTATGATTTAAAAAAAATAAGAAAAATGGCTTTATGGCGGGCTGAGTTGGAGGAACTGACTGGGAAGATAAGGGAGCTTACTGGGTCATAGAAATATGCTAAGTCTTGAGAGGGTTTGGGTTATAAGGATGTATGTATTTGTCAGAAGACATCAAACTATATGTTAAAACTTGTGCTTTCCACTGTACCTCAGTAAGATAGAAAATTTTTTTTTTCAAAAAACAAACATCAGGGCTTCCCTGGTGGCGCAGTGGTTGAGAGTCCGCCTGCCGATGCAGGGGACACGGGTTCGTGTCCCGGTCCGGGAAGATCCCACATGCCACGGAGCGGCTGGGCCCGTGAGCCATGGCCGCTGAGCCTGCGCGTCCAGAGCCTGTGCTCCGCAATGGGAGAGGCCACAACAGTGAGAGGCCCGCGTACCGCAAAAAAAAAAAAAAAAAAAAAAAAACAGCAAAACTGGCTAGCAGAAAACTGGTAGAAATTTCTTCTGTAGGAACTTTAAGTGAGAGGACATCTTTTCACAATCTATTCCCATGTGGTAGAGCTTGCTAGAAGGTAAAGCCAAGATTTTCAAGGCCTACCAGATAGCAAGTGAAGATGACTAACTTTTGTTTCATCTCTGGTTTAATCCTTTGGGTTCCTCTATGATTGTGTGTGATCACATATGTGAGGGCCAAGAGCTGAGGGACAAATGTCTAGTGACTCAGAAACCAGAGTCCCCTTCTGATGATCACTGGGCAGGGCTGGGGAGATAAATAAAACCCTGCCAAGAACATCCTTATTTAATCAGTTGACCTGCTGCTAGTGAAATACTCCTTGTAACACCCCATGAACTACAGAGGTGAAATGGCAGACTCCTTGAAAGTTAACTCATGAGACCATGCCATTGTAGAAGAGGGGTTCATTGAAATTTACCAAGAACCCACACATTTCATTTTAATCATACATGTGAGTCTGTTCCAGTTGTTTTACCAGAGTTGCTGAAATACTATAAAATGACTAATGTTCAATCCCCTTCTGGTTCCTCTCTCTGGCAGAAATATTGTGAGTGGTAAAAGGCCCAAGAGTTGGATGGTGGGAAAGGGAAAATGATATGTTTTCATATCCTGCATAAAATGCCCCTGGCCAGACAAAGTACAGCAGGGTCATCCCTGGGGTTGAGCTTTCAGTGCCCCTTCAGAAATGCCTGGAAAGTGATAGACCCCAGTGGACACTTCCCAGGGTTCCAGGGAAGAGGGGAGAGAGAAGACTGCCCAGACACCACAGGCAAAGACCCTTAATCAGCAGAGCCTGTGAAGGCCCCGGGAGAACTGACATCTTTATGTTGGAGGGTGTGAAGGACCCTGGTCTCCAGCTTCAGGGATAAAATATCCCCTCAGAATATGGCTGTGCAGGCCCGAGGGAGAGGGGAGCTTTACTAATGTACGACGGGAAACTCCCTGTGGCCCAGATCAGTTACCTTTGATCATGGTCCTCTGGCTCAGCCCACATTGCTTTCTGATGTGCTTCTGATTGTGCTTCCTGAGTCCCCACCCAGGAGTCTGTAACGTTGGCACCAAATCACCTATTTGTTAAGTACTTCCCTTGTGTCTAGCCCTGAAAACAACTGAAAGACCTCACCACTGATTTCTGAAATTGGAGCTGTCTTCATGAGGTCATTTAGTAGCTTATAGACCTACCCCAGGGCAAGGAATAAACTAAGTGGTCTAAAGCAGTCTAATCAAACTTGACTGACCATCATATCATTGGAGAGATTTTTAAAAATACAAATTCTGTGTCCATCCTTGAATATTTTGAGGCAATAGGTATGAGGTAAAGCCTTGGGATCTATTTGGGGGGAAGGTCGTTTGGTTTATTTTTTGTCTCGTCTTATTTTTAAGCTAACCAGCAGGTCTTGAAAAGTCAGTCAGGTTTAATATGTTCATTTACTTCTGGGTAAGCCTGAACATGTGCACCCTAGGATAGAAAACATTTGATTTTTTTCTCCTGAAACTCTCCATTAAATTAAGACCACCTCACTAGAAAAAGAAAAAAAAAATCACCCACTAAAGCCCCCAGATTTACCAATTGTGAATTTTTTTTCATTATGTTATCTCCTCTCAGAGTGACAATTATTATACAAATATGACCAGAGGAATACTGAAGTCTACAACACCTTAACACAGGAAGATCTTTCCTATGGTTTCCACAGGTGACCAGGTGTGTGGAAAGGTGAGAGGTAAAGGGGGAAAACACACTAAGTGGGGAAAGTATTGAAGTGCTTCCTACTACTACACAGCCTGCTCTATACCTATTCAGACTGGCGACAGCATCCTCATTTTACCTAAATCGCTAGCACGGATCAGGGAGGGACACACGTGCCAGCTGGTGCACATGAGAGGCCAAAGATGAAATAATGATATTGACCCACTGTGACCAAACTCTGAGCAAGCAGATGAGGCCAAGGCCTTGCCAACGTTCAGCCCCATCCTTGCTGACTTCTTGTATATTTTGGGGTCTGAATTTTTTTGCAAGTGGATGATCCAGCATCCCTGTGACAGATTGGGGAAGCCCTAGAGTCATTGCTCTCTTGTAATCATAGATGGCCATCTGTATGGCTCCTTGGCTTTTAAAGCAGTCAGGAAGGATGTTGACAGGGAAGGAAACTGAGAGTTAAGATACTAATGCTGACCAAGTGTGGGAGGAAAAATAATCAATTCAAGTAACTGAGCTTCCTGAATAACAGCAAAACTAGTCATGTTAGGCAAAAACCAACCTTTATTTCATGCTCTGATATGATCTCACTGTAGCAGTAAGTGTACACACATGCCCACATACACACACACACACACACACACACACTCACACACTCTGTAACCTTCCCTTAGTAGCTATGCAGTTAGGGAAAAGATGCAAGTAGAAATTAAAATAAGGTACTAGGTTCTTTAGAAATGATCCACCTGGAAAAGAGCCTTTAGGGCTCGGATTGTAAGGTATAACCAGTTTTAAAAGATTGCTGGGTGAGAGGGTGCTGCTCTCCCCTTTCTGTGGACAGACCATCTGCTTTTGCAGCATTTTAAAGTAAAGATCTGAGTAAGGGCACCTCCCCAGTTTGGTATATGAGGTCCCCAACACTGTGACCCATATCCGCATTTTCATACTTCCTGTCTACAAATGCTTTCTAATTAAGCCAAACTGGACTTCGCATCCTTTCCTGAATATACTTTTAACTCTCTGATCTCCAAGAGTAGAAACCATTTCTTCCCTCACCCAGAATGTCTTTACCTCCACCTTAGTCTGTCAATATTTGACCCCTCCTTCAAGACCCACCTCATGCCACCTATTCATAAAGGTTGAGCCATTTCTTCTAGTCAAATCTAGCCTTCCCCTTTCCCCACACTGCCTTAGTGTTTTGTTTGTACCTCCCTCCAGGCCCTTCTGTGTTCTGTACCATATTATAGCTGGCAGCTTCTAGACAGTTGCTGGGACAGGACCCTGGTTATCTCTGCATTCCCCACACTACTAGGCACAGCTCTCTTAGAACAAAGACCCTGGACTTGTTATGAGAACATCCAAGCCCGGAACACCATCCCTGCCACTGGTGGTGGTATTAACCATGGGCCAGTTGTTCATCCAGGGTGATATTCAAAATACTTAGTAACTGGCACGGCACAGGCCCCATCAGTCCACACGGATGCCACTTGGACAGACTGAACATCAGCCCTGTTTTTGTGCCTTTTTCATCTGCAAAGTGACTGTGTCCCTACCCACCTCACAAGGTGGATGTGATGGTCAAATGAGACCAAGCATGTGGAAGTACTGTGTAAGGTGAAAAGTGCTGTGCTCAGGCGTGTCCAGCTGTTTAGTGTTATTTTCAGTGCCATGTGGGGTTGGTGGCCCTGCCCTCGGCATCCCCTCCTACTCTGCTCAGAGCAGGCTCCAGAGCTGACCAAGGACTTGCTGATCAGTTGACGACACAAGTCGAAGAAATCTTGGCATCAACCTATTAGATCCCACAGAAACTCAGGATATCAGCTTCTTCAGGCATCTCCCTCTACCCTTTCAGTCCTGAAAATGTCAGTTTTTCAGTGGATATACTTTGGCAATTCTTATCTAGATCGCAAGCCCAGGAAGGCTTTTTGAACTGTAGTCTAAGCTTTTCTCACTTGAGGAGAATTGTTCTATTGCACAATGACGTTAAATTTCAGGACCCTTAAAGATATCTGGGAATCTCTGATTGTCACTGTGTCAAGGGGATGCTCTGTCTAGATCTGTAAATGGAATTAAATGCCAGTGGCATTAACACAGGTTGAAAGAAGAGCCTGAACATTAGGTCCTGCTTTATGTCCTTATCGTTTGTTGATCCGTCTTTTTACCCTTTCTTCTTAAAAACTGTGATTATTCCTTTACCATCACCTCCTTGCATCCCCTCACATCTCAGGCATAAAAATCCTTTCTACATACACCTTTCTTCCAAAGACATTTAACTCTTTCAATAAGTGCACAGCTACTGTTTTGTGTTTATCACTGGCTACTAGTCAGTATCTGTTCTTATACAGAGCAGTCTCCCCTTATCTGAGGCTTTGCTTTCTGAAGTTTGTTACCCATGGTCAACTGCAGTCTGAAAATATTAAATGGAAAATTCCAGAAGTAAATAATTCATAGGTTTCATTTTCTTATTTTTTATGGGGTATTTTTAAATCTGTTTTTTATTTTTATTTTTTTATTGAAGTAGAGTTGATTTACAATATCATGTTAGTTTCAGGTGTACAGCAAAGTGATTCAGATATATATATGTATATATGTATGTGTGTGTATATATACATATATATGTGTGTGTATACATATATATATATATTCTTTTTCAGATTCTTTTCCCTTATAGCTTATTACAAAATATTCAGTACAGTTCCCTGTGCTATACAGTAAATCCTCATTGTTTATCTATTTTATATATAGTGGTGTGTATCTGTTAATCCCAAATTCCTAATTTATCCCTCCTCCCCTTTCCCCTTTGGTAACCATAAGTTTGTTTTCTATGTCTGTGAGACTGTTTCTGTTTTGTAAATAAGTTCGTTTGTACTAATTTTTAGATTCCACGTATAAGTGACGTCATAGGGTATTTGTCTTTGTCCGGCTTACTTCACTTAGTATGGTAATCTCCAGGTCCATCCATGTTGCTGCAAATGGCATTATTTCATTCTTTTTATGGCCAAGTAATATTCCGTTTGTGTGTGTGTGTGTGTGTACACACACACACACACACACACACACACACACACTCCACATCTTCTTTATCCATTCATCTGTCAGTGGACATCTAGGTTGCTTCCATGTCTTGGCTATCGTAAATAGTGCTGCAGTGAACATTGAGGTGCATGTATCTTTTCGCATTAGAGTTTTCTCTGGATATATGTAGTGGGATTGCAGGATCCTATGGTAACTCTATTTTTAGTTTTTTAATTGCATGGCATTCCGAGTATGATGATGAAATCTCACACCGTCCTGCTTCATCCTGCCCAGGACATGAGTCATCCCTTTGTCCAGCAGATCCACACTGTAGACTCTACCCACTCACTGGTATAGGAAAAAACATACATGGTGTATATAGTATAGGGTTTGGTACTATCTTTGGTTGCAGGCATCCACTGGGGATGTTGGAATGTACCCCAGAGACTACAGCTCTGGACTCAGAATGAGAAAATAACCAGCACAATAATTTGTAGTCCCTTCCTGCCACTTCCTAGCTGTGGGACTACAAATGAGTGGTAAGGATGAGTAATTTTACCTCCCTTGTGTCTGTTTCTTCATGTGTGAAACAGCAACGTCTACCCTGCAGAGCTGTGGCGAAAATTAGAATGCCTATAGCAGGGCTCTTTTGTGCCCATCTCAAAAGGAGATGGTTCTTATTATGATTACAAGACACTGTTCAGCAATAACCCTCAGGAAACTTTGAAAAAATAAAAGTTTATTGCTTACAAGACCTGGAAATTACACAGCATACCTAGGGCCACACAGCAAGGTTGGGGTGGGGGGAGGGAGAGAGGAGAGAAAGAAAGAGAAACGGCACGCAGGCCAGGGGTTCTGAATATATTGGGGTCAAGGGTGGGTCTAATGTTTGATGGGCTCAGTCTTTATTGGTGAATTTAAGACATAAGGGCAGGAGTTTCTAAAGTATGAGGAGAGGAAAAAACAAGTAGCCCAATGGTCAGTTATTGAAATCAACCACAATGTCTAAAACCAAGGAGCCTCAGTGCAGGGAGGTGGCCTGGCCCTTTATCTAGTCTTGTGGCTGGCAGTGTGTGTATTTGAGAGATAGCCGTCTTTCAAGGATGCCTCTTTGCAATGGATGCCTCAGCAATCAAAGCTTAGGTCAGGCACTTGTGCTACAAAACAGAAAAAACAAATACAACTATCACCACAATAGCCTAGCCCACCCAAGCACCAGGGATGCTCAGTACCTTTCCAGGTAGGCTGGCACCAGAAACCCTCCAGAGCTGAGATGGAAACGATGTGCCTTTAATCTTCTCAACCCAGAATGAGCAGCAGTGGGATACAGTGGAAAGGGCTGGGCTTGAGTTGAAAGACCTGGACTCAGGTCAGGCACTCACCACGCATGTGACTTTAAGCAGCTCACCTCACCTTACTCTGTTTCCTCATCTGTAAAATAATA
The DNA here is from genome assembly GCF_011762595.2 of Tursiops truncatus. Taxonomy (NCBI): domain Eukaryota; kingdom Metazoa; phylum Chordata; class Mammalia; order Artiodactyla; family Delphinidae; genus Tursiops; species Tursiops truncatus. Next base: position 81,760,056 of record NC_047035.1, on the reverse strand, counting down.
AAAATAATACCCATCCTGCAGAGTTGGTGTGAGGTTCAAATAAGCTAACGTGCGAGGAGAGAAGGCCCTAATAAATGCATGTTGTTGGTACTTCAGCAGTGGCGCGAGGTTTCGTGTGCTACGTGACTACTGTACTGTCAGGCAGCCTAGATATTTAGGACCCACCCGTCAACCAGATATCACAGTGGTTTGGACTTAGTGCAGGACCTTGTTCTCCCCAAAAGATATCAAAGTGCTTTCCTTATCTTGACTGATCTCCTGATTATCTCTGTGCTGGGAGGGATGGAGGCAAGATATTATCAAGCTTTTATTCTGCAAAGGAGCAAACTGAGGCGTGGAAATGACAGCGCTATCCCAGGGCTTGGTAGCCTGGGTTCAGATCCCAGGACTGCCATTTACCAGCTAAACTTGGGCACGTTGCCTTACCCCTTTCTTAACCTCGGTTTCTTCATCTATCATGACAATACCACCTACCTCGTAGAGTTAATACATGTGAAGACCCTCTTGGAACAGGGCCTGGTACTGCGCTCCATGTATGTTTAACAGCTGGAGAGCAACAGAGACCGCCAGTGGGAGAGGGAGAGGGAGAGGGAGAGGGAGAGAAAGTCAGGCTGGACTTTGAATGTAGTTCACTTGTTCCGGTCAGATGCTGTATTTCCTCCGGCAGAACACCAGCTAGTGCTCCCGGCCTTCCCATCTTCCGATTGGTATCCACTTTGTGAGTTTCCGTTGCATTTTGGCTATTTCTGTAAGATGGTGACACAGCGCCAGTTCATGACATGAGCTGTTTTGAAACCCCTTCTTATTTGCTCTTGGCTCCTGAGTACAGAGCAGTTTTTTGTTTCCTTCAGTGAATGAGAGATTCCTCACCCACCTGTGAAGTTCTCTCTTTCAGAGTCATTCCTGGGTCCTCATGCAGATTTCTCTCTAGCACCTCAGTAAACCCTAAGAAATCCTTCTGTCTTGAGGGCCCGAGGGGCGGGTTGCACTTAGAACGTAGAACTGGAAAGAATTTTGGAAGGCCCCTACTTACTCTGCCATGGATTGGAACCATGCTTGCAGGAAACCACATCTGGTCTCATGGGCACGGACAGTGTGACAGACCAGCGTGGACAGCCCCTCTTTGGGTTGTGGTTAAAATGAAGTATTTCATGAAAAATCATTGTTCCACTCTGGAATAACGAGAGCCTAGCAGGAGCAAAGTAGTGTTCCAAATCCAGCAAGAGAAATAAGAACAGGTCGCCACCGTGACAGTGCTTCCCAGTTTACTAAGCGTTTCTCTGTCTTTAATCAAAGGTAATCTAATCCTCACCACAACCAAAGAAGGGGCGAGGAGGCTTTCAGAATAACTTCTGTCTGATTACAAAAGATTTTACTCAGTCCTTTTACCATACGTGATGGTGTGATGATGTTTTTTGTCCAGGCCTGTTCATTGCAGAGAATTATGAGTCAAGGACAGTTTGTGGTGAGACAGTGTTGGGGGCAGTGCCATTTTATGGCAACGTACACCAATTGCTTCAGCCCTGTCGTGCACCGGAACGAGATTAACTAGGCGTCTAGGTCTGTTAGGATCAAATCAATACTGAGAAAAACTTTCTGAAGAAGGCTGAGTTCGTGGCTAACTAGTAAGTCCCAGACAGGCCTTGTGTTATTTCACTAGGTCAGTGTTTGGAAAGTTCCCTGAGCTGCTGCTTAATACCTATCCAGCCTGTCAACAAATACGCTAAAAAAGGCCCAGGATTTAACAGACAAGATTGAAGCGATAGGAACGCGCTCCAGCAAGCAAGGAGAGAGCAGAGGGAGGGCTGCCCCAGATTCCCTTCCCTGTTGTGTTGTGTCTTTGTCTTGGGTCCGCTGGCCTCCCTCCAGCCACCTGCGGGCAGCTCTCTATGTCCTCGGGAAGCTGAGCCTGGGCCCTGCTGCCTGTCCGCCCCCAGCCGGGCACATTCTTGTGGTGCTGTGCGGGGGACAGTCACTGTGTGAGCCAAGTAGGCTGCGTTGACAGCAGCTCACCAAGGACTCAAATCACAGCTTCTCTACCCAGCTGGACAATTCGATTGTTCCCAGGGACTTAGATGGGCCTCGGAGAAGCGGCCACCTGCCCAGGGTGTTCAGTTGGTGCCGCCTTCCAACAACGGCTCTTAGAATTTGAGGTCATGGCTTCGTCCCAGAGTCCATCACCGGGTCGCAGAGTCCATCACCGGGTCGCAGACTCCATCACAGTGTCACAGACTCCATCACTGGGTCGCAGACTCCATCACCGGGTCGCAGACCCCATCACCGGGCCTACCCCATACCCATCACGCCTCCTCCCGCCCCTTGTCTTTTAGTGCCGGCCCAGCCCCCTGACCTCCACACTCGGGACTGTGTCCAATTTGCAGAACTGAAGAGGACAGCTTCCCTCACGACTTCTCAGACCCCTGATTCTTGAGACGTGACAGGTCCGGATGGAGGCTGCAGTCCCCAAGGAAGGCCACGGCCTTGCTCAGCAGAGGCAGTAGAGCTGAAAGCTCTTCTTCACTTTAGGCAATTCGTGTGCATGATTAGACATTTATAGATTGCAGTCGCTCATCCAGAAAATCTAGGTCATCCTTTACATAGAGCTTCACGCTTCGGAAGCAAAGCCGTGCGCGGGGAGGACCGTCCCCGTGGCCGTCTGCTTTGGCTGAGGGAGCGGAGCTGCTGTTGCAGGAAGAGGGAGAGGCGGGCCACTCAGGGGCTGTGAGCTCTCAGGGCACTGGTGTTTTCACCCACGTGGCCACGGGCTCTCTGGGGTCTAGTCGTCCTAGCTAAATGGTGCCAGTAACAGCCTTTGTGCTGATGTCATGAGAAGTGGTGGGTTTAAGGGTTCGGGTCTCCAGGAAGATTTTTAGTCTGTACCGTGACTGCAGTGAGAAGGGCAGGGTTGGTATGTGGATGTAGGGCTTTTGGGGGAGAAAAAGAGATATGGGCGTAAGAGGTTTAGCCTTGTAGCATGCACAGCTGGAAGTCAGAGCTCTTCCCAGTATACCTAGGCCTTACGCCGCTCACCTCCCAGCAATCCCCCGAGGAGAGGTAGATGCCAAGGAAGGAGACCTGGGCTGGGGGCCAGAGGGCCGATCCTGTCCAGGACCTTCCACTCACCAGCCCTAGACCATGGCCAACGCACGACACCTCGGTGTCCTCCTCTTTAAAACTGTGCCCACGGTGCCAGCTGCTCGCAGAGCGGTACGACTCAGGTGCTCAGCCCAGGTGGTTCTGTCCCTTGAGCCTCAGTGCTGTGAAAACAAAGTCTTGCCCTCAGGCGTTCCCGTCCAGGGAGAGCAGTGGCTCTCCCGCTGCTGGGGGCTTCAAGGACAGCTGTGTGTGCACGCGCACGTTTTGTCTGGGTATGATATACCAGGTTATCCCAGAGGGAGCCAGAGCGGGGCTTAGATTTATGAGGGCTGGGAGCTTCCCTTCTCCCGCATTCTCACCCTACGTTAAAATGTTCTTCCTTGGGTTAGAGCACCAAGTACTCCAAGAAGTCGCTGTTGCTATGCAGACATCTGAGAGGATCCACCCATGCGTCCTCCCCTCCTCCCCGAGGAATGTGCTCATCAGGGTTAACTGGGCAGCAGTCACCAGGCAAGGCCCAGAGGGCATGAGATCAGGAGTGAGGTGAGGAGGAAAGTGGGTTTGGGAGCACCTGGGAACGAGGTGCCAGGTAGGGCGGAAGCTGAGCAGGCACCGCCCTTCCGACCCCGGGTCCGTGGATGAGAGCGGCAGCCCGTGGTGCTGAGAGCTGACTGCAAGCATCTCCTCCCCGCTCCACCGTCTGACTTCATATTGGTGGCTTGGAATCGGCCACAGTGGGGGTATTAATACCACAGAAATCTGCGTGCACCACAAATCAGGGTCCCCCTCACCCCCCAGGAGAGCTGTTGTTGAAACTCTTACCAGTGCTCCCCCAGTGGCAGCCACGCGGGTTCTCACGCTTGCCCTGTGAAGCGAGACTCCGTCCTTAGCAAATCCCTTGCTTTCTCCTGGTTGGAGAAAAGATTAAGGTGCTGCTGATACATGTTGTAAGCTGCTCAGGTAGTAAAAGCTCTGAGGGCTCAAAGCATGTGTGCGTCACCACATTCTTTCTTCGCATGCACTTCCTACCCCAGCTGCAGCTGTCGGCCCTAAAAAACCAGACCAACAAACACACAACAAACCAGTAAACTTATTTTCAGCTTGTCAGTTTTTCTGCACTCTCCAAACAGGATCTAATGAGTGTAATAGTCTTGCTGTCAAGTAGAGTTTATTTCTTTGGAACATTTACCGTGTTGTAACGCGTTCAGAACTCTGTATCTGTCAGGTTCTGCCTAGATCCAGTCTCTCCTGTTACTGGTGATACTGACCTGCATTAGCAGCTGCAGCCCTGCTCTAGGCTCTGGATCCAAACCTGCCCCGTGGCTTTCTGATACTAGCTTTCCCATTGCCATTTTCTGGCCCCCGTTTTCAACACACCTGTTCTTTTGTGTGATTCCCTCCCAATGCTGATCGCTTGCTTACCCTCAATATACCAATTTCTGATATTCTGTCTTTGGTACATACAAAATCCCTTCGCACATCAAGGGATTTCCATGGAAACCGAAACATAGGGGAAGAAGGGACTCTGTACTGGAGTTTCTCTGGTGTTGGACATGTTTTATGTCCATTTTGCAGCGAGTCATTGCTGCCTCATCCCCCAGACAAGCCTTCACTGTAGGAAGGTTGCCCCCACCCCTTGTCAGCAAGAAGCAGTGCCTCGAATGCAGCCGTTTGCAAGTTTGTTCTCACGGGAGTCATATCATCAGGGAGCAGGGCATCACTCTAGGCAAGCAGCTTATTTAAGATTAAACCACAGAAAGGAAGAAAAGAGGCTATGGGCAGGTTGAGAGATAGAGGGCTAGACCAGATGGCCTCTTGAATCCTGAAGCTTTGGGTCACCTCACTGCAGATGGCAAGAGATGCTTCCTGAATCACCACGACTGGATAGGATCTCTCCTTCCCCTGAACTTTGCCACCATTCAGCATGATCTCCACGGGTTTCACTTCTAACATTGACTGCCTGATATTATGAAGTATGTTGGGTGTGTGTCTTATTCTCCAACTAGACAAGAGTTTTCTTATAGCTCTTCATATCTCCTTTGGTACCTAGGACAGTGCCTTGCACAGAGTCGATTAACTATAAAATGTTTTTAATTGAAGTAGAATGAAAGTTGCTCTACAGAGTAGTTAGAGAGCTGTATCCTCTCGTTGGAAGGGTGTAAGTAGGGCCTAGTCAGCCAGTTACCTGTGATGCCTTTAGGAGGAAGTCATGCAACAGCTAGAAGGTTGAGGTGGAAGACAGCTAAAGTCTTTTCCACCGTGAGAGTCTGTGATTCCATGAAGCATAGCTAACGCCAGCACTGAGTCTGATGATGGAAAACCAGTTGCTGGCTCACAGAGAAATGACTCTCCACATGGCTTTTCTGTTTGCTCTGTAGAGCAAATGGTCCACAGGTCGGGTGGATCTTTGACTAGCATACTTCCCTAGCAGCACACATTGCTCCCCAGGTTGAGTGATGGAGTACGTAAGGTGGGCAATTTGTGTCCCACTGAGGTTTCAACCCTTTAAAGAAGTCTCCCCCTGAAGTAGAAGGAGAAGCAGATGGTAATGAGAAAATATGCACATTTTATTATGCATTGCACATTTTACGTATTAGAATTTTTAGTATGACACCCTGCATTTTTCAGAAGCCTAAAGCTGCAAACAAAATTAAATTATTCACTGAAATGTTTAAATCAGCTTACAGCAATTATATCAAATTATCAAAATAAAATCCAGCAGTCTAGAAGGTAGACTCCCCTTGACCAGCCACTGTGAAATCTGACTTTCAAAGGGTGGCTCTTCCCCTCAAGAAGGGAGAAGTGCTGCTCCGTGAGATGAGGGCGGGAGGGGAGTGCATCCTTGATGAGGTTGTAGGAAGGTCGATGGTCAAGTTGGGGAGAGGTGGTGGCGGGAATGAGGGCAAGTGAACATGCCAGGAAGTTCTGTGGAAGAAGGGGCACCTACGAGGGGGTTGTGAAACAAGGTGCCGAGAGATGCCCTCCTGGCCTTACCGTATGCCAGCCTGCCCTCCCACAGAGCGTGTGGGGATTAACACGCCGTAGTGGGGGACCATCACAGGACTCTGTGGAAGAGGGGGTGTGAGGCAAAAGTGGAGAACGACTGTGACTGTGAATCTTAGGCACAGCACCCTTCTTATTTTAAAGCCAACTTGAATGATCACTATCAATCCGCCAAGGCATGTGAGAGTTTTTCAGAAATCATCAGATGCAAAAAGCTATCCTTTCAAATGTGCATTAATTGGTTCCAATCCAATATTCCAGTGGCGTCTCTTAGACTTGTAGCCCTAGGGACTGGAAGAGATCTTAAAGCTCATCTACTCTAGCCCCCTTCCCCCATTTAATACTTGAATTCCCTATCCTGACAAATGGTCATGCAGTGTCTTGGAAAGAGCTGGGGATCTGGAATCAAACAGACCAGGAGCCAGATCCTGAGCTCCTCCACCCATTGTCTCTTTGACCTAGAACAAACGACCTAATCTCTCTGTGCTTTCATTTCCTCAGTTATAAATTGTGAGCAGTATCAACACTGCAGAGGTGTTGTGAGAATTAGAAATAACATCAAAGTGCTGAGCATAGCCCCTGGTATTGAGTAGGACTTCAGTAAATAATAGGTTCAATGCCAATTACAATAATTGAATAAAGTGTCCCTCCCCAGCCTCCTCTTGAATACAGAGGTCTGTGATGCAAATGCTTCCGTTGTTGGGCAGGCTTAATGGTTAGAATTTTCTGCCATGTGTTGTGCCCAGTTCTCTTTCCCATAACTTTTTCTATTCATCCTCTCTGGTTCTGCCATTTGTGGCCCCACAGAACAAGTCTAAACATTCTCCCACAGTTAACGTTACAAATATTTGAAGATAATTTTAATATCTCTACTGAGTCTTCTCCATGGTAAACCTATTTGGGTCCTTGAATCTTTCTGTATGTGACTTGGTTTTCATCTCACCCAGGATACTGCTAAGCCCCTTTCCCTAATATATGAGCATCCGTGGAAGGATGCTAGCCAGCCACAAAGAACAATTGAGATAGCAAGTCTTAGATTTTATTCATACTGAATAAGTCTGCGACTGTGTCCATAACTCCAGGAACATTCTAATGCATACCCTACAAATATATTTCAGTTTCTCCTGCTTTGTACCATAACGTTCAGGAATAGAAGCACTACTATATAATTCTGTGAGGAAAGGTGCCTTATAAAAACTCTATTGTCAGATGCTGACTTGAAAACTTACATCCGTATAATTGTGGTAGATTTGATTGTGTTATTGCCTCCTCGCCCAATTTTACCTTCTCTGTGTCAGTGATTTTTTCCATATGACTTTGAGGTTCCTGCCCTTTGACTTGAGATTCAGCAGTGACTTTCTTCAGCCAACAGAATAAAGCAGAAGTGACAGCTTCTAAGCAGTCTAAGTGCCAGTTCTAAGCCTAGGCCTAAGAGGCCTTGGATACTTCCAGTTGTCCTACAGCACCCTGCCATCACCATGAGAAGAGCATACCCTGGCTAGCCCACTGGTCCAGGGAAGGTGGGGGGGCATGTAGGATAGGAGCCCTAGCAAAGCCCAGCCTATATCAGCCAACCCCTAGCCAACTTACAGACTCTTGAGGGAAAAAAAAAAAGATTACTGTTTTCAGGCACTGAATTTTGGGGTGTTTTGTTATGCAGAATTTTTGTGGCAGGAGATAAATATTACAGAAATTATGTGGGCCAGAAAACATAGCAGTACTAACCCCACCTCACCAGAGTGTAAGCTTAGAATAAGTAATGAACGATTTATAAAACTATAACAGGCTAGGTGAATACTTCTTAAAAATGATTTATCAAATTGTAACTTTCTTTTATAAACTGTGGCCAAGAAGAAAATGTGTGTATATTATATATCATTAATGAAATAGCTAATGAAAAAAGCAAACTCAATATCCAAAGATACATGAAGAGTTAAGGGGTCTCCTATTTGGTGTAGTTCACTCATTTACTCAAGAAGTGTTTAATGAGTAACTGTCATGTATCAGCACTGTTGTAGACCCTAGAGATACAGTTGTGGAAAAAACAGACAAGGTCAGGTCTCATGAAGCTTATATTCTAGCAGAGACTCAGAAAATAAAAATCAAATAAAAAAAGAGAACTTCAGATCACTGGTAAGTGTTGTGAAGAAACTCAGGCAGGACCATGGCTACCTTAAGTAGTTTAAGGAAGACGTTTCTGAGGATGTGACCTTGAAACTGAGACATAAATGACATGAATGGGCCAAGGGAAGAAAGGCCACACTGACAGAAATAACAAATGCAAAGTAGGAATAAGCTTGGAGCGTTCGAGGTATAAACAGTGGTATAGAGAGGAGTAATATGGTATGAAATGAAGTGGGAGGCTAACAGGGGCCAGAACATGTAGAGCTCTGTTGGCTGTAGCAAGGAGTCCATGTGTTATTACAAGTATCATGGAACCCATTGAAGCGTATTAAGCACATGCCCTGATTTATGGGTTTTAGGAGCTCACTCCTGGCTGCTGTGTGAAGAGCAGTTTGTGGGTAAGTGGATAAGAGTGAAAACAGGGAGGTCAATTAGGTCATCGTGGTAATGGCTACACAGCATGATGGCAAGGATGGGGAAACATGGAGAGGTTTGAGGCATATTTTGAAAGTAGAATCAAGACTTGCTAATGTATTGGATGCGAGGAAAAATGAGAAACGAAGGATGACCACTAGGTTTTTTGTTTGGGTAACTGAGAGGATGGCTGGTGGTACCATTTCCTGAGATGAGGAAAAATGGAGGAGAAGTGAATTAGGGGACGGAGAGGTCATGAATTTTGTTTGTATGAGTTAAGTCAGAAATTACACATCTATGTGGATTCACCAAGTAGGATGTGGGACATAAGAATTTGGTACTCAGGGCTGAAGATGTCTGTTGGGCAGTCATGAGCATATCAATGGTATTTTCGCCAAACGACTAGATGAATTCCCCTACCTAGAAGAAAGAAGTTAAACTTTTTTAATTTAAAACTTAAAAAGTTTTAGACTTTAAAAATTGTTAGAAAAAAAAAGAAGTGGGAGGACTAAGCCACAGAGCACAGTAACATTTAAAAGCTCAGCAAACGAAGAGGAGACAGAACAAGAGCTGGAGAGGGAAGCTGAGAGAGTGTGATGTTGTGGAAGCCAAGCGAAGAAAATGCTCCAGGAAGGAGGAGAGAGTTGTCAGCTTGGGTTGGGTTGGGTTGAATGCAACTCAAGTCATAAAGTAAGATGAGGACAGAGGCATGAGCCCTTGGATTTGGCAATGTGGACCTTGAAAATAAAAGATTGGAGACCTTGAAAATAAAAGATTTTGTGGAATAAGAAAGGTAGGAGAGGGCTTCCCTGGTGGCGCAGTGGTTGAGAGTCCGCCTGCCGATGCAGGGGACACGGGTTCGTGCCCCGGTCCGGGAAGATTCCACATGCCACGGAGCGGCTGGGCCCGTGAGCCATGGCCGCTGAGCCTGCGTGTCCGGAGCCTGTGCTCCGCAACGGGAGAGGCCACAACAGTGAGAGGCCCGCGTACCGCAAAAAAAACAACAAAAGAAAGAGAGGTAGGAGTCAAAAATGGTATGGATGAAAGGGAATGGGAGATGAGAAATTGATGACTGAGGTTTTGCTGAAAAGGGGAACAGAATGGAGAGGTGCCTAGAGTTTCAGGTTTAGTTTTATTTCATTTCGTTTTAAATAGGAGATTCTGGGGTGTGCTTAAATGCCAGTGGAAGTAAACCAGGCGAGAGAAAGAGGAAAGTTGATACTGGAGGAGAGAACGTGGACAAAGACAGTGTCAGTGTCCTTGAGAAAAAGGAGACTCAGAGCTCAGTGGAAGCATTGACCTGTGAAGTACCTTCCATGGTAATAGAGGAAGGCAGGCAGTAAGAGTAATAGAATGTGGGTAAATTGGTGGATTTGGCGGTGGGAAGGTGAGCGATCTTGTCGCGTTTGCTTATATTTTCTCAATGAGCTATGACTTTAACTCATCATTTGCGAGTGAGTCAGAACTTCTGAATCCTGAGCCCAAATGCACTATGTCCTTCATTCACCATTTGGTATACTTGGAAAGAATGAAAATGATAACCCCTTTTGTATAACGTGCTTTAAAGAGCTAGCAAATGATAAAAGAATCCATGTATATTCTTTCATTAGATATTTTCCCCTGAATCATTCAAGTTCCCAGCAGGGAACAGAATTCACATGGTTTGTTTAAGTGAAGACACTTTAATGATGGGGGCCTACTTACAGAGATGAGAGTGGAATTAAGAGATGCTGCACCCAGAGACTATCAACAGCCAGAAGTCGTTACCACCCTCAGGAGCAAAGGGTCAAAAGGGAGATTAGTATATAGTATTAGATCCCAGTAAGAGCTAGAGCCCTCAAAGCGGGACCAAGCAGCGTGATCACTCATTGAAGAGACCTGTAGCTACAGGGAAGTAGTGCCAAGCAGAGAGGGAAGGAGAAAGAAATACCTACTTCTCTCTCCTCCCATCTCTTGCCGATGCATCCCAATGGCTGAACCCAACTGGAAGCTGGCTAGCAAGGAGCCTGGTGATGCAGTCCATGGTGAAGGACAGAGACTAGATCTGCAGTGAATAACCAGCACAGCCCCTAACACTTCATGCCGTAAATGTTAAAAGATTTTGAAAACCACTCCAGGGGGAATCTTTGCACCCAATGCCATTGTATGGAATGCATCTTGTTATGTGGTACCAGCAAGATTTGCAAAACCCAAGTAAGGAGCTAACCATGATCTTTGATACAAATCATCATGGGTACTTGTAACCCACCCATAATCTCCAAAAGTCATGTTTGCCCATAGTCTTCCTCCTTTATTCCCATCCAGAGCGCACTGCCCGTAAAACTAGGGAAGCTTCCATTTCAGGGCCCCTCGTTTGCATGAGCCCACTTCCAAGGCCATGGGGCAGCCCTAGAAATGTATTCATGTGGTCATATGTTTTTGTAAAACTTGCAAGAATAAGGTATTTTAACTGTAATCTGGTAAGACTATAACTTTTTTCCCTCTGACCCCAGAAAGGACTTCCTCCTTCCCCCATTATATGCCTTTCAGGCATCACAAAGCCTGGATCTGCCTCTGCTTTCAACAGAGACTCGCATGTACCGGTGCAAATGTTATCCTTTCCCCACGATTCTACCACCTTTCTGGCAGCGTGGTTCATGAGCCTCAAAATGGACACTTGGGGTTGGGGAGGATGCAGCTGGAGGATAAAGAAAAGCAAAGAACGGAGGGATGGATGTGTGGTGTTAGAGTCAGTGGGGGCAGGGCGCTGGGCCTGCAGAGCCCGCCCTCTGGTCTTCCACCGGGAGTGATGGGGGGCTGGCAGGTGTCCCACCAGGTAACTAATTCCTCTCTGGGGCCTCGCTCAGAAGCTGCTCTTTATGTTTTCAGATGCAGACGGAAACCTGTGTCGAAGTAACCAACTGTTGCAAGTCCTGCTGACCATGCACCGAATTCTCATTTCCTCTGCTGAACTGCTCCAAAAAGTTATCACTCTATATCCTTTAGCACAGTGCCCGGCGGTCCCCAAGTGGGATTCGTTCAGCAGTGTCTTGAAATTGGAAGGATGCTTTCACTTTGGTTGGTTTGGCATAACCCTGAGTGGTTAATGGGTTCATACGTCCTTTCATGGCACGGTGTGTGTGTCTGTGTGCATGTGTGTGTGTGTGCATATGTATGTGTGTGTATCTTCTGTTGGGCGAGGCAATGTTATTGATGCTGATTGCTCTGGGAAGAGGCCAAAGAAATCAACATGCACACATAGTCTTCTTTGTTAGTTCTTGCTAGTGAAAAATAGTTTTCCTGTAGATTAATCAAAATTCATATTTATCCCATGCAAAATGACAAGGGTGCAAGCATGACTCAAGTGATAAACTGCATTGTGGCTTTCCTGTCCAATTCTTCAGCCTTCCTCAGGTTCTGAAGAGCGCTTTCTGATGCCAGAGCATCTGGAGAGGCTGCTGGTGCCTTTTTGCTTAGGCAGAGGCACTGGCTACGTGCCAAGCAAACCCTGCCGGATTCTAACCTTCTGGGGGTGTGAATGGAGTTGGGTGGAGAAAACGGCTGCCTTCTCCCTCTCCCTGATGACTGATGACACTGTGGGCTGTAGGTGGGCTGAGACTGTTTAGCACCTTGAAGCCCAGGTCCCTGGCACTGAGTCATGCTTTGTAGCTGTTCTAATCCTTTACCACCCTCCTCAGCCATCCCTTTTCATCTCATGGCACACAGAAAAAAACGTAAAGACTGAATCTCTTCTCTAAAGTGACTCATAAACCTTTACCTCTCATCTCAGAGGAGGTGTTTTCAGTGGCATTCCAAGCGTGCAACCTTGGGAGGAGTCCACGTGATGAGAGGTGCAGGTAATAATTGGATGTCTGGCCTGCAGAGAATTTTAAAACCGTAATAAAACAGACTCAGAGTTGGTGTACTTTTTATTAACTCCACGTACCAGCAATTCTAAACAATGTCAGTGATTAAATACTCCTCGCTGAAAAAATTTTGTTGCTCTAAGGACTGAGCTGTACCTGGGGCGCCTGTCTTGGTGCCCTGCCAGGTACCTGCCCCCACGGTGACAGCAGAGCCCTCTTCCTCCCCATCCTCCCTCCCACTCTCACAGAATCTTTTCTATCAGTTATCTCCCCTCTCTCCTGTCCTTCTAAACCCTGCCTCTTCAGGGGCACCTGCCTCTCAGCCTAAAACACATTCAAGTCTCCCCAACCTAAAAATAAACTCTCAACCCTGCCTCCCCTTCATTCCATTGATAGGGTTAGAAATGTGATGCACAGACTTCTTAAAATAGTCCGCACTCACTCTCTCCCATCGCTCAACTCCCACTCAGTCCTTAACCCGACTGTGGGCCCCACCCCTGTACTCAGACTTTCCTCTGATGTCACCAGTGACCTCCTAGCTGCCAAGCCTGGTGGCTTTTGTTTCCATCCTTGTTTACAGCGATGTCCGTGTAGAGGCCTTGTTGACACCCCCTGCCTCTCCAGACTCCCTCCAGGGCCCTGGGAACTGCACCTTCCCGGCTCTCCCCCCTCCTGGGCTTCCCTCCTCCACCTCTCCATCCAGCCTCTTCTTTGCGTACCTCCTCGAGATGGGGATAACATCCTGGTTTCTTCTCACTGCACTTCCCCTGGGTGATTTCCCACCAGGATTTCCACCACCATTCCTCTGAGGTCTTTCAAGTCCATATTTCTCTAACCCAAACCATTTTTTTTTAACGTTTGTACCACTTTATCCTGCAGACACTGCAATCTAATATGCCTAAAACTTAACTCATTAACTCACCACCTCAACTACTACTACTATGAGTTCTGCTTTGACACCTGTATTTTCAGTTTCAGTTCATGGTATTGCTGCCCATCCGATGGTCTTAAAGCGGCAACATCAAAGCACTCACAGTCCTCCCTGCCTTTCACCTACAGAGTCCATCACCCAATCTCAGGGTTCCTGCGTCAGAAGTGACTCTTTTCTCTCCATTCCCATGTCTCTGCCTTTGTTTGGGCCCTCACGGTCTCTCTCCCCAGCCTCTGTCCCATCCTGGGCTTCTCATCTTCACAGCCACCCTCTCCCTCGTTTATCCACCTCTGCAGTTACTTTCCTGAGAAGCGAATCAGGCAGGCCATGCACCAGAGCCTCTGCAAATAGAGGGTAATGGCAGATCCTCGGTTGCCAGGAAATGGCCCTCCACAGGCTGGCCCAGTGTGCCCCTCCAGCTCTATGCTCAGCTCTCTCAGAAACCCTTTCCCCTCCACGGTGAACGTCTCAACATACCAGACTGGAATGGCTCCTTTTACCTGTCAGTTAAAGAAGCTCGGATGGCTTCCTTTTGTTTCCTGTTTTTCCATTGTTAGAGAAAAAAAATTTAACAACATGCTTTGAATAGTTCAGATGCCTGAGAAGTACAGCCAGAACTGCCCTGGTACTTCATGGCCACAGCACTGCCCATGAGGATGTGGAGCCTGAAGCTTGCAGCAAACAATGACGATTACCCCAGGTCAGCAGATGCCTGAGCCCCTGATTACTGGCCTGCGTGTGCTGCTGTTTGCTTCATCTCCTCACGTGAGAAAGCAGTGCCTGCCTTGCTCGAGGCTGCCTCCACTGTGGCACAAGGGCTCTGCGACCTTGGGAGGCTCTGCCCTCCTGGATGGCACCTGGCACTGTGCGCTGCGGAACGGACGTGTGAAGAGAAGGGTAGGGAGCAAACAGAAGGAAGATAAACTCCACCATGAAAGGCACCACGTTGATTCTTATGTCCACCCAGTTGTCTTAAAAGAAAAGTGGGTTTTTTGTGTGTGTGAGTGCCTTCCTCATTAATAAGGAAGAAGTTAAATCTTTCAACAACTAGATCAAATAATAAAAATATAGACTCTAAGACGTATTTATCTAGAATGTGCCTTATGCTTGAATCTCTTTGCACCGAAGGGATGCATTTTCTTACCCATGTGGTATAAAGAAATGTAAAGAGAAATGTAAAGTCATGTCATTCTCACTCCTCCCTTTTATGTCCAAAGAAGGGCAAGCATTGGAACTATTCACTTCATGAAATTTGCCAGTTGCCTGGGCTTATTTTTTGGATTGATTACCGTTGTTCTTGGGGGGGGGGGGGGTGTGTGTGTGTGTGTGTGTGTGTGTGTGTGTGTATGTGTGTGTGTGTGTGTGTGTGTGTGTGTGTGTGTGTGTGTGTGTTTTGTGTTTTGTGTTTTGTGTTTCTGTTTGATTTTGGTGCTCTCGGACAGATTTTATAACAGTAAATCTATCAAAATTTAGGTTTTTTAAGTTAAAGTCATTTTATGAAACGTACAAATTTCACAGCCATAGTTTTTCTTTAGAGGTTCAAGTTTAGCTTGCAAATCTTACTGTTCTTCCTATAAGTCTAGAATGTCCCACCAGGCACTTTTAAGGAACCTTGAAAAATGTCTGGTTAATTGGAATAATGGTTTTAAACTATAATTATGAATTTTATTTCTTCTTCCAGTTTTATTGAGATATAACCGACATAAAATACTGTGTAAGTTTAAGGTTTGAAGCGTGATTCATGATAAGTTTAGTGAACATCTATCATCGCATATAGATACAAAATTAAAGAAATTTAAATTTCTTTTCTTGTGATGAGAACTTAGAATTTTCCCTCTTAGCAACTTTCATGTATAATGTCGAGCAGTGTTCATTATATTTTTATCATGTTGTACATTACATCCCTAGTACTTATTCATCTTATAAGTTTGTATCTTTTGACTGCCTTCATACAATCCCCCTTTTTCCCATCCCCTGCCTCTGGTAACCACAGATCTGATCTGTTTTTCTATGTTTGTTGTTTCTTTGTCCGTTTTTGAAGTATAATTGACCTACAACACTATGTTAGTTTCTATTACATAACAGTGATTTGATATGTCTATACATGTCAAACTGGTCACCACAATAAGTCTAGTTACGGATATGTCACCCTACAAAGATATTACATAGTTATTAACTGTATTCCCCATACGGTGCATTTCTTACCCATGTCTCATTTATTTTGCAAATGGAAGTTTGTACCTCTTAATCTTCCTCACTTATTTCTTTCTTCCCCCTACTTCCCTCCCCTCTGGCAAACACTTGTTTGTTCTCTGTACCTATAACTCTGTTTTGTTATGTTTGTGCATTTGTTTTTTCACATTCCACATATAAATAAAATCATACAGTATTTGTCTTTCTCTATCTGACTTATTTCACTTAGCATGTACCCTCTGAGTCTATCCATGTTGTCTCAAATGGCAAGATTTCATTCTTTTTTATGGCTGAGTAATATTCCAGTGTGTGTGTGTGTGTGTGTGTGTGTGTGTGTGTGTGTGTATGTACCACATCTTCTTTATACTTTCGTCTCTTGATGGACACTTAGGTTGCTTCCATATCTTAGCTATTGTGAATAATGCTGCATTGAACACATGGCTGCATATATCTCTTCTAATTAATGTTTTTGTTTTCTTCAGATAAATACGCAGGAGTGGAAATTCTGGACCATATGGTAGTTCTATTTTTAATTTTTTGAGGAACCTCCATACTGTTTTCCATAGTGGCTGCACCAATTTATGTTCCCAGCAACAGCGTGCAAGGGTTCTGTTTTCTCCAGATCTTCACCAACACTTGTCATTTGTTGTCTTTTTGATAACAGCCATTCTAACAAGTGTGAGATGATACCTCGTTGTGGTTTTGATTTGCATTTTCCTGATGATCAGTAATGTTGAGCATCTTCTCATGTGGCTTTTGGCCATTTGTCTTCCTTGGGGAAAATGTATATACAGATCCTCTGCCAGTTTTTTAATCACGTTGGTTTTTTGATGTTGAGTTGTATGAGTTCTTTGTATGTTTTGGATATTAACCCCTTATTGGATATATCATTTGCAAATATCTTCACCATTTAGTAGGTGGCCTTTTCATTTTGTTGGTGGTTTCTTTTCCTTCACTGTGCGAAAGCTTTAGTTAGATATAGTCCCATTTGGTTGTTTTTTTTTTTTAATAAATTTATTTATTTATTTTTGGCTGTGTTGGGTCTTCGTTGCTGTGCATGGGCTTTCTCTAGTTGCAGCGAGCAGGGGCTACTCCTTGTTGCAGTGTGCAGGCTTCTTATTACAGTGACTTCTCGTTGCGGAGCATGGGCTCTAGGTGCGCAAACTTCAGTAGTTGTGGCATGCGGGCTCAGTAGTTGTGGCTCATGGGCCCTAGAGTGCAGGCTCAGTAGTTGTGGCGCACAGGCTTAGTTGCTCCGCAGCATGTGGGATCTTCCCAGCCCAGGGCTCGAATCTGTGTCCCCTGCACCAGCAAGAGAATTCTTAACCACTGTGCTATCAGGGAAGCCCTAGTCTCATTTGTTTATTTTTGCTTTTGTTTCCCTTGCCTGAGGAGACATATCCAAAAACAATGTTATGAAGACTGATGTCAAAGATCATATACCTATGTTTTCTTCTTTAAGTTTTATGGTTTCAGGTCTTACTTTTTTTTTTTTACATCTTTATTGGAGTATAATTGCTGTACAATGGTGTGTTAGTTACTGCTTTATAACAAACTGAATCAGTTATACATATACATATGTTCCCATATCTCTTCCCTCTTGCGTCTCCCTCCCTCCCACCCTCCCTATCCCACCCTCTAGGTAGTCACAAAGCACCGAGCTGATCTCCCTGTGCTATGTGGCTGCTTCCCACTAGCTATCTATTTTACGTTTGGTAGTGTATATATGTCCATGCTACTCTCTCGCTTTCTCACAGCTTACCCTTCCCCCTCCCCATATCCTCAAGTCCATTCTCTAGTAGGTCTGTGTTTTTATTCCTGTCTTACCCCTAGGTTCTTCATGACATTTTTTTTCTTAAATTCCATATATGTGTGTTAGTATACAGTATTTGTCTTTCTCTTTCTGACTTACTTCACTCTGTATGACAGAATCTAGGTCCATGCACCTCATTACAAATAGCTCAATTTCGTTTCTTTTTATGGCTGAGTAATATTCCATTGTATATATGTGCCACATCTTTATCCATTCATCCGATGATGGACACTTAGGTTGTTTCCATCTCCGGGCTATTGTAAATAGAGCTGCAATGAACATTTTGGTGCATGACTCTTTTTGAATTATGGTTTTCTCAGAGTATATGCCCAGTAGTGGGATTGCTGGGTCATATGGTAGTTCTATATTTACTTTTTTAAGGAATCTCCATACTGTTCTCCATAGTGGCTGTATCAGGTTACTTTCCCACCAACAGTGTAAGAGGGTTCCCTTTTCTCCACACCCTCTCCAGCATTTATTGTTTCTAGATTTTTTGATGATGGCCATTCTAACTGGTGTGAGATGATATCTCATTGTAGTTTTGATTCGCATTTCTCTAATGATAAATGATGTTGAGCATTCTTTCATGTGTTTGTTGGCAGTCTGTATATCTTCTTTGGAGAAATGTCTATTTAGGTCTTCTGCCCATTTTTGGATTGGGCTGTTTGTTTTTTTGCATGAGCTGCTTGTAAATTTTGGAGATTAATCCTTTGTCAGTTGCTTCATTTGCAAATATTTTCTACATTCTGAGGGTTGTCTTTTGGTCTTGTTTATGGTTTCCTTTGCTGTGCAAAAGCTTTGAAGTTTCATTAGGTACCATTTATTTTTGTTTTTATTTCCATTTCTCTAGGAGGTGGGTCAAAAAGGATCTTGCTGTGATTCATGTCATAGAGTGTTCTGCCTATGTTTTCCTCTAAGAGTTCGATAGTTTCTGGCCTTACATTTAGATCTTTAATCCATTTGGAGCTTATTTTTGTGTATGGTGTTAGAGAGTGATCTAATCTCATACTTTTACATGTAACTGTCCAGTTTTCCCAGCACCACTTATTGAAGAGGCTGTCCTTTCTCCACTGTACATTCCTGCCTCCTTTATCAAAGATAAGGTGACCATATGTGCATGGGTTTATCTCTGGGTTTTCTGTCCTTTTCCATTGATTTATATTTCTGTTTTTGTACCAGTACCATACTGTCTTGATTACTGTAGCTTTCTAGTATAGTCTGAAGTCAGGGAGCCTGATTCCTCCAACTCTGTTTTTCGTTCTCAAGATTGCTTTGGCTATTCGGGGTCTTTTATGTTTCCATACAAATTGTGAAATTTTTTGTTGTAGTTCTGTGAAAACTGCCAGTGGTAGTTTGATAGGGATTGCATTGAATCTGTAGATTGCTTTGGGTAGTAGAGTCATTTTCACAGTGTTGATTCTTCCAATCCAAGAACATGGTATATCTCTCCATCTATTTGTATCATCTTTAATTTCTTTCATCAGTGTCTTATAATTTTCTGCATACAGGTCTTTTGTCTCCTTAGGTAAGTTTATTCCTAGATATTTTATTATTTTTGTTGCAGTGGTAAATGGGAGTGTTTTCTTGATTTCACTTTCAGATTTTTCATCGTTAGTGTATAGGAATGCCAGAGATTTCTGTGCATTAATTTTGTATCCTGCTACTTTACCAAATTCATTGATTAGCTCTAGTAGTTTTCTGGTAGCATCTTTAGGATTCTCTAAGTATAGTATCATGTCATCTGCAAACAGTGACAGCTTTACTTCTTCTTTTCCGATTTGGATTCCTTTTATTTCCTTTCCTTCTCTGATTGCTGTGGCTAAAACTTCCAAAACTATGTTGAATAAGAGTGGTGAGAGTGGGCAACCTTGTCTTCTTCCTGATCTTAGTGGAAGAGCTTTCAGTTTTTCACCATTGAGGATGATGTTGGCTGTGGGTTTGTCATATATGGCCTTTATTATGTTGAGGAAAGTTCCCTCTATGCCTACTTTCTGCAGGGTTTTTATCATCAATGGGTGTTGAATTTTGTCAAAAGCTTTCTCTGCATCTATTGAGATGATCATATGGTTTTTCTCCTTCAATTTGTGAATATGGTGTATCACGTTGATTGATTTGCGTATATTGAAGAATCCTTGCATTCCTGGAATAAACCCCACTTGATCATGGTATATGATCCTTTTAATGTGCTGTTGGATTCTGTTTGCTAGTATTTTGTTAAGGATTTTTGCATCTATGTTCATCAGTGATATTAGCCTGTAGTTTTCTTTCTTTGTGACATCCTTGTCTGGTTTTGGTATCAGGGTGATGGTGGCCTCGTAGAATGAGTTTGGGAGTATTCCTCCCTCTGCTATATTTTGGAAGAGTTTGAGGAGGATAGGTGTTAGCTCTTCTCTAAATGTTTGATAGATTTCGCCTGTGAAGCCATCTGGTCCTGGGCTTTTGTTTGTTGGAAGATTTTTAATCACATTTTCAATTTCAGTGCTTGTGATTGGTCTGTTCATATTTTCTATTTCTTCCTGATTCCGTCTTGGCAGTTGTGCATTTCTAAGAATTTGTCCATTTCTTCCAGGTTGTCCCTTTTATTGGCATAGAGTTGCTTGTAGTAATCTCTCATGATCTTTTGTATTTCTGCAGTGTCAGTTGTTACTTCTCCTTTTTCATTTCTAATTCTATTGATTTGAGTCTTCTCCTTTTTTTTCTTGATGAGTCTGGCTACTGGTTTATCAATTTTGTTTATCTTCTCAAAGAACCAGCTTTTAGTTTTATTGATCTTTGCTATCGTTTCCTTCATTTCTTTTTCATTTCTTTCTGATCTGATCTTTATTTCTTTCCTTCTGCTAACTTTGGAGTTTTTTTGTTCTTCTTTCTCTGATTGCTTTAGGTGCAAGGTTAGGTTGTTTATTCGAGATGTTTCCTGTTTCTTAAGGTAGGATTGTATTGCTATAAACTTCCCTCTTAGAACTGCTTTCGCTGCATCCCATAGGTTTTGGGTCATCATGTCTCCGTTGTCATTTGTTTCTAGGTATTTTTTTATTTCCTCTTTGATTTCTTCAGTGATCACTTCGTTATTAAGTAGTGTATTGTTTAGCCTCCATGTGTTTGTGTTTTTTACAGATCTTTTCCTGTAATTGACATCTAGTCTCATAGCTTTGTGGTCGGAAAAGGTACTTCATACAATTTCAATTTTCTTAAATTTACCAAGGCTTGATTTGTGACCCAAGATATGATCTATCCTGGAGAATGTTCCATGAGCACTTTAGAGAAATGTGTATTCTGTTGATTTTGGATGGAATGTCCTATAAATATCAATTAAGTCCATCTTGTTTAATGTATCATTTAAAACTTGTGTTTCCTTATTAATTTTCATTTTGGATGATCTGTCCATTGGTGAAAGTGGGGTGTTAAAGTCCCCTACTATGAATATGTTACTGTCTATTTCCCCTTTTATGGCTGTTAGTATTTGCCTTATGTATTGAGGTACTCCTATGTTGGGTGCAGAAATATTTACAATTGTTATATCTTCTTCTTGGATCGATCCCTTGATCATTATGTAGTGTCCTTCTTTGTCTCTTCTTATCGTCTTTATCTTAAAGTCTATTTTCTCTGACATGAGAATTGCTACTCCAGCTTTCTTTTGGTTTCCATTTGCATGGAATATCTTTTTCCATCCCCTCACTTTCAGTCTGTATGTGTCTCTAGGTCTGAAGTGGGTCTCTTGTAGACAGCATATATATGGGTCTTGTTTTTGTATCCATTCAGCCAGTCTGTCTTTTGGTGGGAGCATTTAATCCATTTACATTTAAGGTAATTATCGATAGGTATGTTCCTATTACCATTTTCTTAATTGTTTGGGGTTTGTTTTTGTAGGTCTTTTCCTTCTCTTGTTTTTCCTGCCTAGAGAAGTTCATTTAGCATTTGTTGTAAAGCTGGTTTGGTGGTGCTGAACTCTCTCAGCTTTTTCTTGTCTGTAAAGGTTTTAATTTCTCCATCGAGTTTGAATGAGATCCTTGCTGGGTAGAGTAATCTTGGTTGTAGATTTTTCTCCTTCATCACTTTAAATATGTCCTGCCAGTCCCTACTGGCTTGCAGAGTTTCTGCTGAAAGATCCACTGTTAACCTTATGGGGATTCTCTTGTGTGTTATTTTTCCCTTGCTGCTTTTAATATGTTTTCTTTGTATTTAATTTTTGATAGTTTGATTAATATGTGTCTTGGCGTGTTTCTCCTTGGATTTATTCTGTATGGGACTCTGTGTGCTTCCTGGACTTGATTAACTATTTCCTTTCCCATGTTAGGGAAGTTTTCAACTATAATCTCTTCAAATATTTTCTCAGTCCCTTTCTCTCTTCTTCTTCTGGAACCCCTATAATTTGAATGTTGGTGCATTTAATGTTGTCCCAGAGGTCTCTGAGACTGTCCTCAGTTCTTTTCATTCTTTTTCCTTTATTCTGCTCTGCAGTAGTTATTTCCACTATTTTATCTTCCTGGTCACTTATCCATTCTTCTGCCTCAGTTATTCTGCTATTGATCGCATCTCTAGAGTATTTTTAATTTCATTTATTGTGTTGTTCATTGTTGCTTCTTTCATCTTTAGTTCTTCTAGGTCCTTGTTAAATGTTTCTTGCATTTTCTCTATTCTATTTCCAAGATCTTGGATCATCTTTACTGTCATTATTCTTAATTCTTTTTCAGGTAGACTGCCTATTTCCTCTTCATTTTTTAGGTCTGGTCGGTTTTCATCTTGCTCCTTCATCTGCTGTGTTTTTCTGTCTTCTCATTTTGCTTATCTTACTGTGTTTGGGGTCTCCTTTTTGCAGGCTGCAGGTTCGTAGTTCCCGTTGTTTTTGGTGTCTGTCCCCAGTGGCTAAAGTTGGTTCAGTGGGTTGTGTAGGCTTCCTGGTCGAGGGGACTAGTGCCTGTGTTCTGGTGGATGAGGCTGGATCTTGCCTTTCTGGTGGGCAGGTCCACATCTGGTGGTGTGTTTTGGGGTGTCTGTGGACTTATTATGATTTTAGGCAGCCTCTCTGCTAATGGGTGGGGTTGTGTTCCTGTGTTGCTAGTTGTTTGGCATAGGGTGTCCAGCACTGTAGCTTGCTGGTCGTTGAGTGAAGCTGGGTGCTGGTGTTGAGATGGAGATCTCTGGGAGATTTTCACCATTTGATATTATGTGGAGCTGGAAGGTCTCTTGTGGACCAGTGTCCTGAAGTTGGCTCTCCCACGTCAGAGGCACAGCACTGACTCCTGGCTGCAGCACCAAGAGCCTTTCATCCACACAGCTCAGAATAAAAGGGAGAAAAAGTATAAAGAAAGAAAGAGGAAGGAAGGAAGGAAGAAAAAGAAATAGAGAGGGAGGGAGGAAGGAAGGGAGGAAGGGGATAAAATAAAATAAAGTAAGATAAAATAAAATAAAGTTATTAATATAAAGAATAATTAAGAAATTTTTTTAAAAAAGAAAAAACAAACCGGACAGATAGAACGCTAGGACAAATGGTGAAAGCAAAGCTATACAGACAAAATCTCACACAGAAGCATACACACACACACTCACAAAAAGAGGAAAAGGGGGAAAAGATCATAAACCTTGCTCTTAAAGTCCACCTCCTCAATTTGGACTGATTTGGGATGATTCATTGTCTATTCATGTATTCTACAGATGCAGGGTACATCGAGTTGATTGTGAAGCTTTAATCCGCTGCTTCTGAGGCTGCTGGGAGAGATTTCCCTTTCTCTTCTTTGTTTGCACAGCTCCTGCGTCTCAGCTTTGGATTTGGCCCTGCCTCTGCGTGTAGGTCACTGGAGGGCGTCTGTTTTTCGCTCAGGACAGGGTTAAAGGAGCAGCTGCTTCGGGGGCTCTGGCTCACTCAGGCCGGGGGAGGGAGGGGTATGGATGCGGGAGAGCCTGCAGTTGCAGAGGCCGGCGGAACGTTGCACCAACCTGAAGCATGCCACGTGTTCTCCCGGGGAAGTTGTCCCTGGATCCCGGGACCCTGGCAGTGACGGGCTGCACAGGCTCCCGAGAGGGCAGGTGTGGATAGTGACCTGTGCTCACACACAGGCTTCTTGGTGGCAGCAGCAGCAGCCTTAGCGTCCCATGCCTGTCTCTGGGGTCCGCACTGTTAGCCGCGGCTCACGCCCGTCTCTGGAGCTCCTTTAAGCAGAGCTCTTAATCCCCTCTCCTCGTGCTCCAGGAAACAAAGAGGGAAGAGAAAGTCTCTTGCCTCTTCGGCAGGTCCATACTTTTCCCCGGACTCCCTCCCAGCTAGCCGTGGTGCACTAACCCCCTGCAGGCTGTGTTCACGCCGCCAACCCCAGTCCTCTCCCTGTGCTCCAACCGAAGCCCGAGCCTCAACTCCCAGCCCCGCCCGCCTCGGCGGGTGAGCAGACAAGCCTCTCGGGCTGGTGAGTGCCGGTGGGCACCGATCCTCTGTGACGGAATCTCTCCGCTTTGCCCTCCGCACCCCTGTTGCCGTGCTCTCCTCCGTGGCTCTGAAGCTTTTCCCCTCCACCACCCGCAGTCTCCACCCGCAAAGGGGCTTCCTAATGTGTGGAACCCTTTCCTCCTTCACAGCTCCCTTCCAGAGGTGTAGGTCCCATCTCTATTCTTTTGTCTCTGTTTATTCTTTTTTCTTTTGCCCTACCCAGGTATGTCTGGAATTTCTTGCCTTTTGGGAGGTCTGGGGTCTTCTGCCAGCGTTCAGTAGGTGTTCTGTAGGAGTTGTTCCACGTGTAGATGTATTTCTGGTGTATCTGTAGGGAGGAAGGTGATCTCCACCTCTTATTCTTCCACCATCTTCCTGATTCCCCTCTAAGAATATCTGCCAAACCGCAGAGAAAACACTTTGATGACTACATGTGATATGGGAGCATAAGGTGAAGTTCAGCACACTCTCAAGTTGACATCTCTTAGGTAAAACTGGGACCCCCAAAGGGCTCTCCAAACTCCTGAACTCCACACTATGGAGGCAGCCCTTTGGATATGCTGCCTCTCTGCTTCCAGGCAGCTCAGGTCTTACATTTAAGTTCGTAATCAGTTTTGAATTCATTTTTGTGCATAGTGTCCAGTTTGCATAGTGTCCAGAATAGTCCAGTTTGATTCTTTTGCATGTAACTCTCCAGTTTCCACAATACCATTTATTTAAGAGACTGTCTTTTCTCCATTGTATGTTCTTGCCTCCTTTGTTTTAGATTAATTAACCATAAGTGTGTGGGTTAATTTCTGGGCTCTTTATTCTGTTCCATTGATCTACTTGTTTGTTTTTGTGCCAGTACCATACAGTTTTGATGACTGTAGCTTTGTAGTATAGTCTGAAGTCCAGGAGTGTGATACCTCCAGCTCTATTCTTCTTTCTCAAGATTGTTTTGCTCTTTGGGGACTTTTCTTTCCATAGAATTTTAGAATTATTTGTTTTAGTTCTGTGAAAAATGCCATTGGTGTTTTGATAGGATTGCATTGAATCAGTAGGTTGCCTTGGGTAGGATGGTCATTTTAACGGTATTCTTCTAATCCATGAATATGGTATATCTTTCCATCTGTTCTGTCATCTTCAGTCTTTTTCATCAGTGTCTTAAAGTTTTCTGACTGTGGGTCTTTTACTTACATAGTTGGATTTATTCCTGGATATTCTGTCCTTTTTGATGTGATTTAAATGGGATTGTTTTCTTAATTTCTCTTTCTGATAGTTCCTTGTTAGTATATAGAAATGCAACAGATTTTTATATATTAATCTTGTACCCTGCAACTTTACTGAATTTTTATGAACTCTGGTAGTATTTTGGTGGTATATTTAGGATTTTCTATGTATAGTATCATGTCATCTTCAAACAGTAACAGTTTTACTTCTTCTTTTCCAATTTGGATTCATTTCTTTTTCTTGTCTGATTGCTCTGGCTAGGAATAAAAGTGGTGAGAGTGGGCATCCTTGTCTTGTTCCTGATCGTAGAAGAAATTCAGTTTTCACCATTGAGTATGATGTTAGCTGTGGGCTTATAATATATGGCATTTACTATGTTGAGGTATGTTCCCTCTATACATCTTCATGGAAAGTTTTTTTTAGTCATAAATTGTTGAATTTTCTCAAATCCTTTTCTGTATCTATTGAGATGATCATATGATTTTTATTCTTTATTTATATATTCTTCAATTTGTCAATGAGGTATATCCCACTGACTGATTTGTGGATATTGAACTATCCTTGCATTCATTGGATAAATTCCACTTGTTCATGGTGTATAATTCTTTTAATATATTGTTGTATTTGGTTTGCTAATATTTTGTTGAGAATTTTTGAATCTATGTTCATCATATTTTTATCACTGATATTAGCCTGTAATTTTCTTTTTTTGTGATATCTTTGACTGGTTTTAGTAGCAGGGTGATGCTGGCCTTGTAGAATGAGTTAGGAAGTGGTCCTTCTTCTGCAGTTTTTTGGAATAGTTTGATAGGTGTTTACTCTTTTCTAAATGTTTGGTAGAATTCACCTGTGAAGCCATCTGGTCCTGGACTTTTGTTTGCTGCAAGTTTGTTTTTGTTTTGTTTTTTTTTAATTACTGATTCAATTTCATTATTGGTAATTGGTCTGCTCATATTTTCTATTTCTTCCCGGCTCAGTCTTGGAAGATTGTACATGTCTAGGAATTTGTACCTTTCTTCTAGGTTGTCCATTTTATTGGCATGTAACTGGTTGTAGTAATCTCTTACGTTCTTTTATATTTCTGTGGTATTGATTGTAACTTCTTTTTTATTTCTGATTTTATTGATTTGGGCCCTCCCATTTTTTTTTCTTGAAGAGTCTAACTATTTAGATCTGAAGTGCATCTCTTGTAGGCAGCATACATATGGATCTTGGTTTTGTATCCATTCAGCCACTCCATGTCTTTTGACTGAAGCATTTAGTCCATTTACATTTAAAGTAATTATTGATAGGCATGTACTTGTAATTTTAAATCTTAGATTTTTTAAATACTTCAGAGGCTTTTCTGAATTCTAAATAGTTTTTATAACTTCAGTAAATTAAAATTATAAACAGTAAAGCTAACATTACCTTAGATGTTCCAAAGCTATGCATAAACTTAATAAGATTTGAATTTAAAATCACAAGTGTAAATCCCTTAATTGTATATTCCAGATTGAAGTTTCAAGACTCTTGTTCTAATATGCTCTTAAACATTAAGGTATATAAGATTTCAAAAGGCATAGATCCCTTCCTAATAAAAAAATCAGTAATATGATTTGGCCTGTTTTTTACTTTGCTATATTTAAGTCTGAGTTTTCCAAGGGTTAAAATATGCATAGCCACTGAAAGAAGACTGCACAGCCCCAGTTAATTGAGACATCTGCTGGCTGCTCAGTGGATTCCTCTCAGGGGCCCTGCTGAAATTCACGGAGCCCTGGATTGTGGTTAATTTGACATGGTTTTTAGAGGAGAAAGAGGGCAGTGTCTTGCGGGGCACACAGCCCACATAGCCTGATTCCTCAGTATGTTGATGGAAGAGGGTAGGACCACCCAGGTTCGTCACTGGATTGGATTTTGCTTTTCTGTGACCTTTACAGTAAACACTTATTCTTTCCATATATCTCTAGAGATGCGTGAACTTGGTGGAACTTTGTTATTCTTTCTTGTTCTTAGAATGGCATCATTCTCGTGGAATATTCCGAATGGTATTGATCCTTAATGTGCTCTCCAGTTGTATCTGGATCATTCACATGGCTTTTTCTGACTTGCTATTACAACCTGTAAGATCAATCTACTGACATTTTCTAGGCATGTATTATCATTTTCCTATTATTGCCTTGATTATCATTACATCTGAATATTTATTCCTTCCCTTTCTTCTAATTCAATGCACAGATTTTTTATCAGTTGCTGAAAAGATAAGAACAAGCTCTTCTTTTTAGCTTGTCTCCAGCAGACTCCTAGTCTTGGGCATGGGCAGAGGTCACTTGCCCCTTCTTTACCTCTTACAGGTCACCTGTGTGGGGACATTGCTGTGCTGTTGACTTCCTACTTCTGCAGAGGAGATGCTGTGGCCTTCTTCCATAAGCGGCTTCAGCATGGGCTAAAGTCACCATCTTTGCCCTTCATAAGCATACAGCTGCACACATTGAGTTGGTTTTATCCTATGGCCAGGGAGAGAAGAAACATTAAAAGAAACTATTTGTGGGGCTGGAGGGAGGGTAGTTTTAGCAATACTTGCAAAGATGAAAGGTTGTTTGGTTTCTATAACAGAGGCTTCCATTTCCCTTAACCACAGCCATACCTATAAGGATGCCTTGGCAAAGAATTCACCAGGGCTTTGCCTGAAGATCTGCTATTTTGTAAGGTAACATTT
This sequence comes from Tursiops truncatus, assembly GCF_011762595.2. Classification (NCBI taxonomy): domain Eukaryota; kingdom Metazoa; phylum Chordata; class Mammalia; order Artiodactyla; family Delphinidae; genus Tursiops; species Tursiops truncatus. The sequence continues at coordinate 81,732,309 of NC_047035.1, read as the reverse complement.
CTGCATGCACTTGGGACTTTGTGGAGTGGGGTGAAATGAAAGAGCCAGAGACTCTAGCTCTTTCCTTGTCCTCCCTGCCTTTCCCTTTCTGACCATCTATACAACACCTCTGGACAGACCAGAAAGGGCAATTGTTAGTACTGGAAATTCCTCAGAGAGCATAGTCGGTTTTTTCTGATGTGCCTGAGCTTAATATTTTATACCAATGTTTTTGTCAACCTTCCAGCATTTTGGTATCAAGTGACATAAGGGAAAGGTTATTTTGTTTGTTTTTATTCCCAAGTATAAAAGTAATGTAGCTCATATTAGAGCACTTTGAAAATATAGAGAAGAAGAATATAACTATAGTAATAATCACTTATATCCAACTACCTATTTTGGTATATTTCCCTTGTCTCTTTCCAAGTAGGTTTTTTAACATAGTAGAGATCAAAATACATACAAAATTTTGTATCCTGTAGTTTTCACTTAACTTTAAATCATAGGAATCTTCTCTAGTCATTAAAAACTTTTTGTAAACATTATTTTTAATGGCCATGTAATATCCTGAGGTATAATAAAGTGTAATTTACAGATGCATTGTCCAATCTTTGGACGTTTGGTTTGTCTGCCATTGTCTTATTTATCATTCTCTCTGATACACATGGTTGTGCCTAAATCTTTGCAGTGGCTTCCTTCATTATGATTCATCTTATCATAGCATAGCATTTAATATGTGGGGCGCAGAGGACTGTCAGTGGGTGGTTTTCTTCTCTTCCCCCCACCCCTACTCCAGTTCCTTATATTCTGTGTAGAGAATATAGATTCTATATTCCCAGGAATATAGAACAAACCAGCCCGTCTTTTTCTGAATCCTTTTTGCGGGAAGAACCCACCACAATGTAAGTCCTTGGCTTCAGTTTTGGCTTGTGTTTTTTAAATCCCACCATGTAGGTATTGGATAACAGAATTCTGGATCATGTTTAAAATAGATGCCAGCTTGGCAAGCACTATGGAAGAGTTTCAGGAACTGGTGAAAGCTAACGGCGAGGAGCTGCACTGCCGCCTGATTGACACAACTCAAATGTGAGTGTCGTGGTTTTGACGCCTCTTTCGAAACCACCTCCCTCCTGTAATACAACCCAGGCCACTCAGCAAGGCTCTGCGTCCCGCTGTGACGTCTGCTCTACCCACCCCAAGAAGCCCTCAGGCAGGTTCAGATGGCCTCATGAAAGAGAAAAGCTTGACATGTAGCAGGAAAGCAGAGAAGCCCCCTGGTGATAACAGTGTACGTGACCAATATCCAAGAGTAGGAAAAAAGTCTCAGTGAAAAAGAAATCAGGAAGCCAGATATTGACTAAAATTTGTATAAATCCCAATAAACTGAAAGTGTGGTGACTAAATTGGTGCCTCTTCAGCAGCTAACGCCTGGAGGGCCCCTGCACTTATAAATGGGGAAGGGACTGCTGGAAAATGGATCGAGCAAAGGGTTTATAACATATTCGGTAGGCCAGAAAGTTCTGCAAGAGACACTTAGACCTATGCAGAGATAGAAAGGATCTCAGGAATACTGCATATTATTCCTTGGATTTCTTATTTATGAGATGGTCCCACTCTGGAAAAATGAATGCCTGTCCTAATCTGGGGAGAGGAGAGTACACTCATCATATGCTAAGGTTTTCACAATGTGGCCCCTTTGTTTTAGAATAATACAGATCCCTAGGACATAGAATTCTAGGACTGAAACATATTTTCAAGATGATTTTATCCAACGTCCTGGGAAACAGGCTCAGCAAGGCTTGCTTTTCTGGGGTCACACAGCTAGCTGAGTTAATGGCAGAGCAGAATCTGGACTGTGAGAGCCCTCAGTGCCCTGTGCCGTGGCCGTGTGGAAATGATTTCCAAATCACATGTCAGAGTCCCAATTAAATCTACATAGCGGGTTGGACTCTCTGTACTTCTTTGTTTAGAATTATAATAACTTGAGAGGTAAAAGAAGGTTTTACAGTAACAGTGTCTCCATTTTTTAAATGCAGCACACAGGGCCCAGGGCAGTTCTCAAACCCTGATTTCCTTATCCCAATACACCCCTAGCTGACTTTCCTCTACCAATATTTTCCACAGTATATTCTTTAGGAATTAGTCAGTGGGATATTGCCCGACCAGATATACTTGAGAAAGAGAGAGTCGAACTTCCTTTTTGCAATGCATCTCAGAGTGTGTAATATGCTCTTTGGCTAAGGGGGCTGCAGAATTTGTAGCATTTCCCAAACTCATTTGACCACAGAACCCTTTTGTCAAGAGACAAGGTTCTCAGGAATACAGGTTTGGGAAACACAGATCTGCAGCCTGCTACCTTTCTCTTTGCTTCCTTAGTGTAGGAAATTGAAACTGAGTAAGAAACACGTGGATTGATTACAAGAAAATGTGTGGGGGGCTAACTCTAGGGTTAGCTAGACTTCCTTGGTCATTTCAGTGGCTGGGGACATTCGAGGAAAATGCCACAAGTCTGCCCAGAGTGACCACCTGTTCCTACACATGATTACCCAGCATGGCATCTCCTCTCTGTGGTTCTCTGTGCTTTTCTGGCATGAAAACTGCCCCACTACCTTGAGATTTCCAACCACATAGAGTCCCCATCACCCTCATGAGATGAGGAAACACACAGAAGGCATGGAGAGAGCAGACCTGCCAGGGCTACACAGAGGAGCCAGGACACTGTGAACAATGCCCGAGACTCTGTCCTTCCCACAGACTTAAGACAAATGCATTTTACCCAGTTCCCATGGCACGTTCAGAAGGCTCAGGGAAAACCATCAAAGCTTCCTAGTCGCCACCGTAGGAAAAACTGATGTGGGGAAACTGTTAATGCATTGCTTTGACCAAGGAAAGTTAGGTAACGGTGCTTTGCATAGTCTTGTGGGAAGCGTTAATGGATTTATTTGCATTAAAAAGCAATTTTGATTTATTCTTTTTCCCTGTCTTCTCCCTTTCATTTTAACCCACAAAAGCAATGCCCGTGACTGGTCCAGGAAACTGACTCAAAGGATAAAATCGAACACCAGCAAGAAACGAAAAGTCTCCCTGCTCTTTGACCATCTGGAACCAGAAGAGCTCTCCGAGCACCTTACCTACCTGGAGTTCAAGTCCTTCCGGAGGATATCTGTATGTACCCGAGGGGCCGGAGAAAAGCTTCCCTGGGATATCTCTGAAAATAAGCAGAGGAATTCAACAGGCCATCCACCTCCTAACCCTAGAGGCCCCCTCAGCGCTGGTAGGCTTTCCCATCACTCTGTGTCGTTGGGAAAATCAGGACACGCTGCCTTGTTTGTTGCTCCTGCTTTGCTGCACGCTCCCATCCTCCAAGCCCACCTCCCTCAGCCCACCACTCGCTCAAGTGGCAATACTGTGGGCACACATGGTACCCTGCACACGTGAGTGTACACACAACATGCATGCGCATACACACACACACACACACATTTTATTCCTGATAATCATTAGGCTTCCAGAATGGTTTTAATTTTCCTCCAAAAAAATGAGGCTAAGTCCTGTAAGAGGACTTGAATTCATTCTAGAATAGGCTTTGGATGGCTGTGGGAAATCTCAAAATAAATCAGATGCTACTGGTCTAGCCCAGAATTTACCTAAACCCTTGAGGTGGTGCTGACATGGCCCAGCAGTCTCCCCTGATTCTAGAGAGAAGTTGTGCTGACACAAACCTTGCTCACTGAAACTCCATATGTGATACCAAAGAACACCAGCTCCATACAAGAGAACTTGCCAACAGAGCCTCACTGGCCGATATGATTTCCTGAGAAATGACTCCATTCAGCCCCCACCGCTATGGAAAGATACAGTTCTGAGCTTTGCTCTAAAAGTAGAGACTACCTAGTTGCTGGATGCATTTCTTAGATGTACCTGTTCCCTGCTGAGGTGATGGAGGCCCAGGGGTGGCTTGGACCAGGTCACACAGTTTATTAGAGTCAGAGCTGAGACCAGGATCACAAGCCTCTCTCGGTCACTCAGCACCAATTAATTGAGGCTGCTTGTGTTTGGAAGGAGAGCTGCAAACCAGGTTACAGGGGTTATTATAGCTTTTCTCCCATAATGTTGACAGCCTCCCTGTTTTCACACAGCTATTTTGCCAATCAGCCAGGAACCTCCCCACCCGCTCCAGCCCAATTTGGAAATACGTCTCCAAGCATTCATCTGCATGGGGACCTCCAGTCTCCTCACTGGCTCCCCTCAGACAGAACCACAGGCCCCAGTTGGAACGCTCCCCCTGGGGGGTTTCCATTTGGCAGTGCCTCTCGTGTCACGGGGGAAGGACACTGAAAAGAGCCGTCTATCACACTGGAAATCTGAGCTGTACTGGGGCCCAACTGGTAGGACTGCTCTGTCAGGCCTGTGGGCTGTCTGCTCCCTGCCAGGGCTCAGATCAGTGGAGGTGGAAGGGAAGAGTCAGTGCAGAACAAGGCCTCTGCGCCAGTGCTCCCCCAGTGTCGGTGCAGGGTTCTAGCTGCAAATGAAGACATCAGCTTGAACCTTCATTTCTTTTGAATGTCACGGTCGCCTCGTAGAAGACTTTTGGGGGGATCTTTTTGTTTTACCTACACAGTTCTAAACAGTTTTGCCCACGTAGGGTGGGAGGGAAATTTATCTCTGCTATGAATTGAGTGACATTTGATATTTTCTGATTATTATAATACTTTGGAGGGGGGAATAATTATACTGAGATAATTCTTTTAAAAAACAAGTGGATTCAATATGTTACATTTCGAATGGGAGGGGTATATAAATGTATTCACTGGAATGAATCGGGGAACTTTTTCTTAGAACTGGTAAGATTTGTGCTGTATATGTCTCTCTTAAGGAGTAGGTTTGGTCTACTCATATTTTTCCACCCATCAGCAAACAGCACAGAAAAATGGGGCTCAGTTAATCTGCATTCATTTTATTCAGGTTATGAGATCTTCTCATCAGTGTATTACTAGTCAGGCAGGACTAAGGTGTGTACGCTGATGACAACCCCCTCAACCCTTCCCACCCAATCTCAGCGGCCTAACAAAGCAAAAGTTTATTTTTCACTCCTGCACAGGGGCCTCTGCTGACCACAGGTGCTCAGAGCCTGGGTGTGGGAGGCTTCATCTTGACATAGATCTCCACGATCTCTGCAGCCTGGAAAGGCAACATAGCCAATCATTCACTGGCTCTTCTATCTCAAAAGTCGTCACATCTATCAGCAACTCCTAAATATCTGAAGATTTTTAGGGTATGAAATGATAGTGTGCTCAACTTCCTAAAAGAATTTCCCTGAAAAGCATTCGTTCCAATACAATCCCAGCGAGAGGATTTTTCTTTATTTCTGGAATGTGCGTATTACTAATATAAACATCATTATTAAAACAGTTCCCTTGTTTCTGCAAAAAAAAAAAAAAAGGTCATCACGTCACTTCCACTGACATTCTCCTGGCTAAACTGTCATGTGGTCACACCTGATCTCAAAGGGCAGAGTTGAGAAATGGAGAGCTGGAAATAGCTGGGGAACAGCACTGAAAACTCCCATGGGAGCACTGGAGCAGAGCAAACTCTCCTCCCTCTGTTATACTATTTGAGCAGAAGGATTGTTTGTGACAGGGACACAGTAGCTGCAGTCATGACTTATACACTGATCTTCTGAGACATTTCCAGCTTCACATCTGCTGTTTGTTTCAGCGTCAGCCATAGTGAATGCCATTGCCCAGGTGAATGGGAAGCTGTGGTCCCCAAATAATAGCTAACCAGTGTCACGTACCCCACTCACTTCGCCCCTGCTCAAGTTGGCGAATAGAGGGAAATCCAGACAGGGCTGTTTGATCATGAGGTTAATAATATCTTGTTAGCACCACCTCACACTTATGTAGTATTTTGAAAAGTTAAAGTGCTTTCACAGGTTATCATGTTTGATCTTATTAACAATTCCATGTCCTAAATAGGACAGATGTTATCCCGGTTTTGTTTTTGTTTTTGCGCTACGCGGGTCTCTCACTGTTGTGGCCTCTCCCTTTGCGGAGCACAGGCTCCGGATGCGCAGGCTCAGTGGCCATGGCTCACGGGCCCAGCCGCTCTGCAGCATGTGGGATCTTCCCAGACCGGGGCACGAACCCGTGTCCCCTGCATCGGTAGGTGGTCTCTCAACCACTGCGCCACCAGGGAAGCCCTATCCCATTTTTAAGTTAAGAAAACAGCTAGGAGAGAGAGAAGAAGAGTGTGTAACACAGTAGATTTTGTGAGATGATCTTTTTTTTTCCCCCTTACCTTCAGCAACATAGCTGGAACTAGTACTGAGATTTTTCTTGTATACTGTATTCTTTAGAATTGAAAAGGGGCACTATCCCTATCTACTCCACATAATATTGGGGTTAACTTGTATGTGTACACATCCATTTAGGCCTAATGACGTTTGATGTAGAGGGACCATGCTGTGGGTAGAATAAGAAAGATGTCCTTCCTACCATCCTTGTCTGCAGGAGAGGAAAGCCAAGAGCTCATCTGTCCCTTAGCAGATTCTAGCCATCAACTCAGCAGAGGTAATAAGCCCCTCAGGTCTCCCAGAATACTGGAGCGGCAGTCCTGATGAGTTTCTTTTTCCCCAGTTCTCCGATTATCAGAATTACCTCGTGAATAGCTGCGTGAAGGAGAACCCTACCATGGAGCGGTCCATTGCCCTGTGTAACGGCATCTCCCAGTGGGTACAACTGATGGTTCTCAGCCGCCCCACCCCCCAGCTCCGAGCTGAAGTCTTCATCAAGTTCATCCAGGTGGCTCAGGTGAGTGACTGGATTGACTTAGCGCCTGGGCTAAGAGGTAAATTATCCCCTCTTCCCCCAGCCTAGTCTATCCATTAGAGCTGCTTTCTCATCATGAACCTCCGGGTGGGGTTTGTGCACTTTTAGCTGCCCCCAGATCTAGATACGGTGACTCTTCTACATCCCACACAAGGGCCGTACGGAGAGGGCCCTACAGGCCACCTTCAAGGTCAGGATATGGTTAGATCTGTTTAGATCTTTAACATTTTTCAGAAGATGCTTACCAGCCTATATTGTTTTACCAAATGTGGCCCACATGGCAAAGGAAAGGGCAATTTCAGGTTTTAGTGGAGCTGGACCAGCCTGATTTAGGTCTGTGAGCCCATGTTGTGTTGAATGGCTGGGTTTAGTGTTTGAGGGGCAGAGTTTAGGCATCTGATAAGAGAAAAGCATATACTGTGAACACATATTTGAAATTTCACAGATATTCTAGCATCTCTGTCCCAGTTACTGTCCTATATAGGCATTGGCGTTGCCCTCAGAAATAAAAGTCTGGTTACTTTGGGGTGAAGGATATAAAGGATTATGCTGAACGATATATTTTTTCATCTCTAGATGTTCTAGACCAGTGTTTCTTAAAGTGTGGTACATGGACCACCTGCTCTGATGTTAACTAAAGCACGGATCCCTAAGCTCAACCCCAGATCTGGGGAATCAGAACATCTGTACTTGAGTCCAGAAATCTTTGTGTTAAACAAGTACTTTGGGTGTTAGAAGCCACTGCTGTAGAGGGTGGTCCACAGACCAGCTGAAACTAAAGGAGGAAGACATGACGCTTTGCTAGATTTGGGACCTCCTGGTCTGGAATTAAGCCTTAGGAAAGAAATGGACAGAAAATTGCAATACCTGATTGCTAGCCTTTGGCCAGAATTAGGAAGACTCATAACACAGAAATGAGAAGCAGCATCTAAGCTCCCATGTAACTGGCATGTACAGTGACTCTGTTTTCTGTGTCACAGAAGCTCCACCAACTACAGAACTTCAATACGTTGATGGCTGTGATAGGAGGGCTCTGTCACAGCTCAATCTCCAGGCTCAAGGAGACAAGTTCACATGTCCCGCATGAAATCAATAAGGTCAGTGCTCCTGTCTCCTCCCGGGCCTCTTAGCAGCATTCCTAGGACTAACGTCAGCGTTTCCTCCTTGAGGGGCAGCCCAGAGAGCATTTCCGAACCAAAGCATCCCTTTTCAACCAGGCAAAATACCAAGGAAGCAACCCTAAGAAAACCCACAGGACAGGAACGGGGATGTCACAGATTTGAGAGTGACTGTGACTCAGTCTGGCCGCAGTGTTACTGCACCCGTTCCCGCTGGTGATTTGAAACAATGTGTGTGTCTTTCCCATGTTCATATGCCACTGAGTATCCGGAGTCACCATCTTTAGTGAGAACTCACTTGCTCTAGCAAGGAAGAGTGGTTCAGTGACCATAGTTCAGTCTGCATGTCAAGTGAGGTTATTTAGTGACACGTTAGAAACCTAGCTAGCTGGAACCCTTGGAGAGTGACATTATGGAGAGCTGAATTTTTCCAGATAGTTGGAAATGAGCTTTTCAGGTACCATTTTTTAATAGGTGGTATTTTATTGAGGAACATTTTTCTTAAGTGTCCTATGTACTTTCCTACGTTATTAATTAGATTTTATAGAAAGGACTTTAATCCTTTATACCTACGGCTGTTATCACACATGTAAACCGCTATGATATAGTACAGGTATAAATGCAGCTACTTATGGTATGGGTTTGATAACAGCTGCTCTGGGCATTTCATCTCATTTGGCCTCCCTTACTGAACTCAAACCCCAGTCCCCTCGCGAGCTCTCTTCTTAGGGAGAGATGTATGAGCCTCGTTGCCACATCCGTTTTCCCAGGTGTTCAGCCTCCTTTCAGAAAGCCTCTTATTAATCATCCTTGCTCTGACAATGCTGGGGTCTGGGGACACCGCTCCACCCCCACCTCCCAGTGGTCTGGTCACCTTATAATTCCCTCATAGTGCTGGCTGGGAGCTGGCAGAACAACTGAAGACTGCCTGTGTCTCGGAGGGAGAGAATCACAGAATTTCAAGGGCCTTCGTGTCATTTCGTTTACGAGATGTAGCTTGCTGCTCTGCAGCTTGGGGTCCCCCCATAGCAGTGCTTCCTGTCTGTAGCTGCTTGACCTTCGGGGTGGTCTGCATAGTGAATTCCTAAGTCCAGAATTAAAGCTAGTGTCCTGCAGTAGTTTATGTCACCTTCCAAGGGGAACAAAAATACCTTTGTCATCTTTGCTGCTAGTCTCTCGTCTTGTGAGCATTTCCCACACTCCACACTCGCGCGCCCTGTTTCCTTAGAGGTGTGTGAGGAGGCTCTCTTGGCAGCCACATGGCTGCCGGGGGCTGACTCCCAGACCTCAAGCTCTTCATCGGGAGAAAGGGTACTTTAGGCCACGATTTTATTACAGGAATTTCCAGCACAGTGTTTAAAGTGGTTGTTTTGTGTTGTGACGTGAGTCTGTCCTTCCTGTCTTTGCTTCTGAGAAGGCCGGTCACCACACGTGGGGGTGGGGTTCTGTGAACTGCGTGCTGACTTAAAGCAGGTGCACTGGAAGGAACAGCAGACCTGGCTGTGCCCTTGCTGTGCTGGGAGCGGCCACACGCCCTCTGGCCACGGCAGAGCACAGGCTCTAACGCAGAGCCCCCCACGGCCTCTGCCTCGTCCTCTCTCAGGTCCATTGCTGGGAATTGGTCTAGTCTGTTCAGTCTCCCTATCTAGGGTTTCGGTCATGGGTGGAATGTCACCTGCTTCCTAGGCATAGGCCCATCTTGAGACTCACCGAGCCAAGGCCCACAGAGCGCAGCATAAGGAATAACACCACTTGACAGGTGACTGAAGCGCCACGCTGGAAACACGCTTCCCCGTGCCAGCTGCGTGGGCAGCACACTTGAAGTGTTGTGCGGTGCAGTGTCTTTGGAATCATTCGGAAGACACTAGGGAAGGGGACTGCGTGGCTTGGGGTAGAAGTCAGAGAGACACTTACTATGCACTGTATACTCTTGTACTTTTAAAATCTTTTTTATCGTGTGCTTATTTTTTTAAAGAACAATTTTAGCATAAAAATGGTAAATAAAACCTCATCTAGGGGCTTCCCTGGTGGCGCAGTGGTTGAGAGTCCGCCTGCCGATGCAGGAGACATGGGTTCGTGCCCCGATCTGGGAGTGTCCCACATGCCGCGGAGCAGCTGGGCCCGTGAGCCATGGCCGCTGAGCCTGCGCGTCCGGAGCCTGTGCTCCGCAACGGGAGAGGCCACAACAGTGAGAGGCCCGCGTACCGCAAAAAAAAAAAAAAAAAAAAACAAACCTCATCTAGAATTTTCCAGTTATGTTGTAAAGCACAGCTTGCGTTTTCTAAATCTACTCTGCGATGTTTGACATAAGCTGGAGTTTTAACTGGGGAGTCAGAATCTACACCTTTAGGTGGACCACCCCCTGCCTGACAAATCAGGGATGGGGTGAAATTATGGTAGGAGCTGAGAGTAAAAGGCAGCCGCTGCAGAAACGCAGCCTGCCTGGATGGTACCTGTGACTGGCTCCCTTCCTCTGCTTTGTAGGTTCTGGGTGAGATGACCGAGCTGCTGTCCTCCTGCAGAAACTATGACAACTACCGGCGTGCCTACGGGGAGTGCACCCACTTCAAGATCCCCATCCTGGGGGTACACCTCAAGGACCTCATCTCCCTGTATGAAGCCATGCCCGACTATCTGGAGGAGGGGAAGGTGAACGTCCACAAGCTGCTGGCCCTTTACAATCATATCAATGAACTGGTCCAGCTGCAAGAGGTGGCCCCACCCCTGGAGGCCAACAAGGACCTGGTGCACCTGCTGACGGTGAGGCTCCATGGGAGACAAATTACTGAGCGCTACCTCATCAAAGATCAGCTCAGTTAAGCCTCACAAGAACTCTATGAAGTGGATACTCTCATTACCTCCATTTTATGGATGGGGATTCTGAGGCACAAAGACGTAACTTTCCAGAAGCCACACGTTATTAAGCAGCAGATCCTGGGCTCAGACCCGGGTGGTGGGACTCCGGGGCTGTGCTCTTAAGCACCATGCCCTTTGGACCTCTAGGAGTGTTCCCCTCCCCCTACAAAAGCCAGTCCTAAGCTCTCTGGGAGGAGCTGATAGCAAATCAGGATACAAGGCTTGGTAAGAGATTGGAGACAGTCGGTTTTCATTTAAAAAAAGGACAAGGCATTGAGTTTAAAAAAAAAGGAAAAAATAGGTTCATTATTTGGGTCCTGCTACCACTGGCTTGGATCCCAGAGACATTTAAGCCAAGGGCAGGCGAACACTTGTGATGCAGGAGACCAGGATTTGCACTTTGGGTGGGGGGTGAGATCAGATGAACTCCCTTCCAGACCTGTGATTCTGTAGTTCACCAGCTGTGTGACTGACTGTGGGCACATAACTCTCTCTGTTTCCTTCTCTGTAAAATCAGAGGGATTCATCTCTGCGATGACTTCTCCCTTCTCTTTCAGTTCTAAAATTAGACAATTTTTAATCTGCTTTTTTTGCAGAACGGAATAATCACTGTAGCCTCTTCCTACCTCACAGGATTATTCTGATAGTGCCTCAGGCTTTGCATCCAGCTGGTGTCTAATCCCAGCCCTTTTGCTAATTGTCCAGGTGACCTTGGCTAGTTTCAGCCTTAGACCGCATTATCTGAGGAAAGAGGCACTGAACCTTAACTTTCTTGGTTCACCCGCATTATCTGAGGAAAGAGGCACTGAACCTTAACTTTCTTGGTTCACAAATTCTGTGAGGAAAACTAAGCATTTCCCTCCCAAAATATACGTAAGCCATATATACTAAAAAATATGGATGTTTTTGAGTTCTGAACCCCCTGAAGCCCATCCACAGAATCCAGATTAGGAACAAGATTATTTCTAAGACCTCTCTCCTCTAAAGTTTTTCTTATATGAAACTCTTAATATTGTTTGATATTACCTGTTCTCATTTAAACTGGGTTCTGTTGCTGGAATCAAACTTTAATGGTATCAGGCCATGCAAACTGTCCCTTCAGATCATCCGTCTGCTTTGGGAGAGAACACGTGAGGTGTGGACCATCTGACTAGATAGGGCCTTTGGCCTAAGCTCTGCCTAGAAGCTTAGCTATTAAACCATAGTTTAAAAGTGGGCATCTTGAGACTTCTCCAAAGTTTAAAAATACTTTAACAAAAACTAACGCTTGCCCTACTGCAATGGTAGATGTTATACCCCCAAAATTTTGTGAATTTTTAAAAACAAATGACTTACAGCCTAAAAGGGTAAACCACTAGAGAGGAAGAACCAAGAAAGAAACACATCGGCCCTGGGAAAGGCAAACAGCATCCTAGCAATTAACTCTGTTCTCCTTTGATCTGCAGTTATCCCTAGATCTCTACTACACTGAAGACGAAATCTACGAGCTTTCTTATGCCCGGGAGCCCAGGAACCACAAAGCCCCCGTGAGTTTTTCATAGTAAGACGCCCATGTGTAACAGGTGCTTTACAAGCCTCTCATCAAGGTCATCCATCTTGGAATGGACTTTAGTTCAGGTTAAAAAGCAGATTATCTTTTTACTATGTGCCCAACATTGTGCTAGGAATAAGAAAAGCTTCAGCATATGTATTAGGAATAGTTCCTGACCATAAAGAGTTTGTACACAACTCGAGGGGATAAGACTAATATGTGAACAGTAAATAACTACATGCCATGAGTGTCAGAAGGAGTGGGGGAATCAGCCAGTGGTTTACTAGTTAGAGAAAGGATATAGCATGGTAGGCTGGAGTGACCTCTCCCTCCTATTAATTATAAAGTGTCCTCAAGGCAGTTGTTTCTCTTCATGATTTGTTGATGATAATGATATGTATATTCATCAGATGCTCAGCTTCAGAGGACTTTCAACTTGGTAGATAGAAAAGCCCCCACGTCTTGTATTCACGTGGGTCAGAAAGAGCAGTCTGCTGGGTCTTTTGACCTCTTATGATGAGAAGTCCTGTGCACAGTCCTGGCTGCACAGTAGGGACTTCACAGGTTATCTGGCCCTGGCTTCCTACAGGCAGGTGAAATAATTTCAGTCTTCCTTCTGAAGAACCAGTAATTCCCACAGTCTCCTGGGCAGCTCCCCAGCTCCAAGCAAGTGGTACTCAAGGGTAGAGAGTTGCCTGTACATGAGAAATTCAGCTTATCTGTTCAGATGGCTAAATTTCATTGTTTCTATACAGAAAGACCAAGTTCTAGCATACTATTGTAACCAAAGATATTCACTGAACATGTTCAGCAGGTTTCAGGGTGTTGGAGGGCATTCCAACGAAAAGGGGACCTTCTTTCATTTTTCGAAGAGATTTTAATTTGGGCCAAGTCTCAGATACTTAGGAATGGATTCCATCTCAGCCTGTCTAGGCCTCACTTCTTGTTTTTTTTTCTTGCGTGTCTTCCTGCCTTTTAGCTATTTTTCTCCTCATCCTTGTCTCTACTAAATAGTAAGTAGAGAACAGAGAGGAAAAATTTTTTTTAATGTTACTGGAGTGTACCTGCTGTTCAGGTGTACAGCAAAGTGATTCAGTTATACGTATACATATATTCTTTTTCAGATTCTTTTCTCATATAGGTTATCACAGAACATTGAGTAAAGTTTCCTGTGCTATACAGTAGGTCCTTGTTGGTTATCTGTTTTATATATAGTAGTGTGTGTATGTTAATCCCAAATTCCTGATTTATCCCTCCCCCCAACATTTCCCCTTTGGTAACCATAAGTTTGTTTTTGATATCTGTAAGTATGTTTCTGTTTTGTAAATAAGTTCATTTGTATCATTTTTAAAATTAGATTCCACATATGAGTGATATATGATATTTGTCTGACTTACTTAGTATGATAATCTCTAGGTCTATCCATGTTGTTGCAAAGGGCATTATATCATTCTTTTTTATGGCTGAGTAATATTCCATCATATATACGTACATCTTCTTTATCCTTTCTTCTGTCAATGGACATTTAGGTTGCTTCCATGTCCTGGCTATTGTAAATAGTGCTGCAGTGAACACTGGAGTGCATGTATCTTTTCGAATTATGGTTTTCTCCAGATATATGCCCAGGAGTGGGATTGCTGGATCATATGGTAGCTCTATTTTTAGCTTTTAACTGTTCTCCATAGTGGTTGTACCAATTTACATTCCCACCAACAGTGTAGGAGGGTTCCCTTTTCTCCACACCCTCTCCAGCATTTATTGTTTGTAGACATTTTGATGATGGCCATTCTGACCAGTGTGAGGTGATACCTCATGGTGGTTTTGATTTGCATTTCTCTGATAATTAGTGATGCTGACCATCTTTTCATGTGAATTTTGGCCATCTGTATGTCTTCTTCGGAGAAATGTCTATTTAGATCTTCTGCCCATTTTTTGATTGGGTCGTTTGTGGCTTTGTTTGATATAGAGCTGCATGAGTTGTTTATTTTGGAGATTAATCCTTTGTCAGCCACTTCATTTGCAAATATTTTCTCCCATTCTGTGGGCTGTGTTTTTGTTTTTTATGGTTTCCTTTGCTGTGCAAAAGCCTTTAAGTTTAATTAGATCCCAGTTTATTTTTTTTTAATTTTCATTACTCTAGGAGGTGGATCAAAAAAGATCTTGTTGCGATTTATGTCAAAGAGTGTTCTGCCTATGTTTCCTTCCAAGAGTTTTATAGTGTCCAGCCTTACATTTAGGTCTTGATCTGTTTTGAGTTTATTTTTGTGTATGGTGTTAGAGAATGTTCTAATTTCATTCTCTTATACATAGCTGTCCAGTTTTCCCAGCACCACTTATTGAAGAGACTGTCTTTCCTCCACTGTATATTCTTGTCTCCTTTATCATAGATTAATTGACCATAGGTGTATAGGTTTATTTCTGGGTTTTCTATCCTGTTCCATTGATCTATATTTCTGTTTTTGCACCAATACCATACTGTTTTGATTACTGTAGCTTTGTAGTATAGTCTGAAGTCAGGGGGCCTGATTCCTCCAGCTCCGTTTTTCTTTCTCAGGATTGCTTTGGCTATTTGAGGTCTTTTGTGTTTCCATACAAATTTTAAAATTTTTTGTTCTAGTTCTGTGAAAAATGCCATTGGTAATTTGATAGGGATTACATTGAATCTGTAGATTACTCTGGGTGATATAGTCATTTTGAAAATATTTATTCTTCCAATGCAAGAACATGGTATATCTTTCCATCTGTTTGTGTCATCCTCAGTTGCTTTCACCAGTGTCTTATAGTTTTCGGAGTACAGGTGTTTTGTCTCCTTAGGTAGGTTTATTCCTAGGTATTCTTTTGATTCGATGGTAAATTATGTTGTTTCCTTTATTTCTCATTCTGATCTTTCATTGTTAGTGTGTAGGAATGCAAGAGATTTCTGTGTATTAATTTTGTATCCTGAAACTACCAAATGCACTGATGAGATCTAGTAGTTTCCTGGTAGAATCTTTAGGATGTTCTGTGTATAGTAAGTACCATGTCATCTGCAAACAGTGATAGTTTTACTTCTTTTCCAATTTGGATTCCTTTTATTTTTCTTCTCTGAGTCCCATGGCTAGAACTTCCAAAACTATGTTGAATAAAACTGGAGACAGTGGACATCCTTGTCTTGTTCCTGATCTTAGAGGGAATGCTTTCAGCTTTTCACCATTGAGAACGGTGTTAGCTGTGGGTTTGTCATATATGGCCTTTATTATGTTGAGGTAGGTCCCCTCTATGCCCACTTTCTGGAGAGTTTTTATCATAAATGGGTGTTGAATTTTGTCAAAAGCTTTTAACTGCATCTATTGAAATCATCATATGATTTTTACTCTTTAGTTTGTTAATGTGGTGTATCACACTGATTGATTTGCAGATATTGAAAAATCCTTGTATCCCTGGATAAATCCTATTTGATCATGGTGTATGATCCTTTTAATGTATTATTAGATTCGGTTTGCTAGTATTGATATTTTGTTGAGTTTTTGCATCTGTGTTCATCAGTGATACTGGCCTGTAATTTCTTTCTTTTTTTTGCGGTCGGCGGGGGGTATCTTTGTCTGGTTTTGGTATCAGGGTGATGGTTGCCTCCTAGAATGAGCTTGGGAGTGTTCCTTCCACTGCAATATTTTGGAGGAGTTTGAGAAGGACAGGTGTTAAACTCTTTTTTTGTTTTTTTTTTGTTTGATAGAATTCACCTGTGAAGCCATCCGGTCCTGGACTTTTGTTTGTTGGAAGTTTTTAAATCACTGTTTCAATTTCAGTACTTGAGATTGGTCTGTTCATATTTTCTATTTCTTCCTGGTTCAGTCTTGGAAGCTTGTATCTTTCTAAGAATTTGTCCATTTCTTCTAGGTTGTCCATTTTATTGGCACAGAGTTGTTTGTAGTAGTCTGTATTTCTGTGGTGTCAGTTGCAACTTCTTTTTCATTTCTAACTTTATTGATTTGAGCCCTCTCCCTCTTTTTCTTGATGAGTCTGGCTAAAGGTTTATCAATTTTATCTTTTCAAAGAACCAGCTTTTAGTTTCATTGATCTTTGCTATTGTTTTCTTCATCTCTATCTCATTTATTTCTGCTCTGATCTTTATGATTTCTCTCCTTCTACTAACTGGGTTTTGTTTGTTGTTCTTTCTGTAGTTGCTTTAGAAAGAGAAAATTTAAATGATCTACTTTACTCTTTGTTGATAGCTTCAACAAAAGCTTTAATAGAGAGGGAAGTGAAACTCCAGGCATATTGAAAATTTTAAATTATCTTAGATGGAGACAATGTATGTGAGGAGCTCTTTATAAACTGTAAAGCACAACACTTGTGTTAAAGCACAACACTTGTGTTAGGCAAGGTTACTGTTCTAGATTTCAGTTACGTGCGGGCCCTCTGCTCCTTGCCACTGCACATAGTTGAGGGTTGTCCACAGCTGCAGCTACCAGGTAATGGGAAAGGAAGGAGCTTAAGGTTATAGCATTGCATTATAGTCATGGGGATTTCTCTGAATATTTCATTTTAGCCACTAACACCTTCAAAGCCACCAGTAGTTGTGGACTGGGCCTCTGGAGTATCTCCCAAACCTGATCCAAAGACCATAAGCAAACACGTCCAGAGGATGGTAGATGTAAGTACAGCTGTGTTTGCACAGATGAAAAGCAAGGCATTGCCTGGCTTAGTGTTGTGTATGGGGAGAGGGGAGCACAGTGGTAGAAACACAAAGGTAAGAAACTTGAAACTCGTTCCTATGTGAGCACAGGGAACCAGTTACTTCTCATATTGTGGCTGCAGAACAGTTCAGAAGTTACATTTTGCCAACACACTTTGGCCTCTTCTGGGGGGAGGTGTACCTCTTAAAGGCCTAGCAAGAGATCATATATTTAAAGGTTGTCAGTTGATTTGGGGGCAGAGAGAGGTTGGAAAAGATTTGAGTGTAAGTAAGGGTGATGAGAATCTAAAACTGAAAAGTGTGACACTGCTTGATTCAATTCACTGTGCTAAATGCTGAGGAGGGGTATACCTTCATATTTCTACATTTATCCTGTGGACCATTCCAGTGTAACAAGAAAAGAACGAGCCAGCAAGTGACAGAACAATTGGTAGAGGATTAAGAGGGGGTAGGGAGCACTTCCGACTGGGCTGTTAGTAGAAGCTACACAGAGAAGTGGCAATCTGAGCTGTGCAGTGAAGAAAGGGCAGAGTGAAGGGGGAACATCCCCCAGTGCAGTGAGCTAGGAGTACAGAGCAGCTGGGGTGAGGGCATATTGACATGCTAATGGAATTGAAAGCATCTGGCCACCCTCCAGATGCTGGTACCTGCAGAGACCTGGGATGTGGCCCACTGAATCTCGGCAGCAGCTTAAGGAGCAGGTTTCCTTGTTCCTCTCACTTAGACTGAGGTGTTCTGGCCCCTTTGTCATTTGGCTATGATTGGTTTCTCTTTCGTAATCACCAAAGAAACTCCTTTTTCACAGTCTGTATTCAAGAACTATGATCATGACCAGGATGGATACATTTCCCAGGAAGAATTTGAAAAGATTGCTGCGAGTTTTCCATTTTCCTTCTGTGTGATGGACAAAGACAGGTGAGGGTTTGTGTATGGGAATATATGGCTGTGAACCTGTTGGTAAGAACGCTTTATGGGTGTGTCACTAGAAGAATTTGTAAACTCAGATGTGTTGCTGATGTGGTCACTTAATGAATCTCAGTGCTATGCCTGTCCGGCTTTACCATGAAAAATGCATGTTTTAAATGCAAAGACTCCATAATTCTGCCAGTTTAGGAATAGTCTAGTCAACTGTAAGTAAGAAAAAGTTTAGTCTTCCTTCTTGCTTTGTCCTTACAGATTATGAGGAACAACTAATATTTACTAATATTTTGCATACTTACTTTTCTCAAGAAGTTGGTTCTCTGTGTGAAACCAAATGTTTGGTTGGTGGGTTACAGTTATATAGTAGGTGCTGTCTAAAGTCAGAAACCTCAGCATAAGATATTTCCCTATACCCACATTTCCATCACTTCTTTTTCAAGTCTTGTGGATAGTGGTTAAGTTAGTTAGGAAAACCTGGTTTAGCCAAAGAGTGACTCTGTGGAAATGAGTAATGCCATCTCACCTCCTTACACATGCTACCCAGACATCCTTATTAAAAGGAGGGCTCATGGAAGTAAGTGTCAGGTAATACATACTGTACTACCCCTCAAGGATACAAAGAGAGTGAGTTTCTAAGGCTAGAAGCTGCCTTGCTACCCAGCCCCGCTCACATCCTTCTCTCTCATTTGCGGGCAGGGAAGGTCTCATCAGCAGAGAAGAGATCACTGCCTACTTCATGAGGGCCAGCTCCATCTACTCCAAGCTGGGCCTGGGCTTTCCTCACAACTTCCAAGAGACAACCTACCTGAAGCCCACTTTCTGTGACAACTGTGCTGGATTTGTGAGTTGTTCTCAGAGTGCTTTGGGGTTGAACGTGGGGAGGGGTATGAGACAGTTTAAAGTGATTAAGCCAGGTACAGACCTCATGCACCTTTATCAACTCTTCCTGCCTAGAGCCTAAGCAAACACCTACAATAACCTCCTCCTCAAATGCATGGGTTTTACTTGCACTCATCTTTTCCCGTTTCTTCCTGGTTTATTTTCTCCTCTGGTAGAAGGGCCTGGGATAAATGGTGAGGAAATGTTGAATTTGGGATATACTTTTAAAGTATTATATCCATATGCTGTTAGAAAAGAGAAATATGAGACATCCTCACCCCTTCAAAAGGAACTGCCTTTTAAGAAGTCACTTGGGCTCTGCCCCTCCCCTGTCCCACCCCGACCAACAGTTTCCTCCTAAACTGAGTTGTGACCCCAGGATTCTGTATACTTGCTCTTTAGTTTGGAGTCTCAAGAAGCCTATTTGTCCTGTGATTCATCCACTTCAGACCTGGGTCATAAATCCACTGTAGTAAGCTTCTTGAGAACATTTACCTCTGATCAGCACAAACTTTTCCTGTTTTCAGTTTAAGGCCAGGAGGGATTAAGACACATGAGAGATAAATGGGGTTTCCTTCCCACTTGAGGTAGAGCAGAATGAGGGAA
Source organism: Tursiops truncatus (assembly GCF_011762595.2). Lineage (NCBI taxonomy): Eukaryota > Metazoa > Chordata > Mammalia > Artiodactyla > Delphinidae > Tursiops > Tursiops truncatus. Next base: position 81,712,914 of record NC_047035.1, on the reverse strand, counting down.
AACAAAGAATGGATGTCTAGCCTCCTGCCAGGTAGATGAAGGACCTATGGTGCATTCTAACTGTCTCTTCTTTGTCCCACAGCTCTGGGGAGTGATCAAACAGGGGTATCGGTGTAAAGGTAAGGCCCAGCTTTGTCCAGTGTGTTGTCGCTCTACCCATAGTAGTTGTCCATTCAGTCCACAGCTTCTCAGCACACCTCACAACCTCATCTTCAAACTGGCTTCCCTAGAGCACCCCCTGAGAGTGATTGCCACCACAAAGAAGAGAGGAATCTGGGTGACTGACTAGTTATGCAGCTCATTACAAGAGCCTCACTTTGCCTTGTTTGCCCTGGAAATAGGGATGACTGGTAGATTATGCTCTCATATGGTCATGGGTCCCCAAAGACAGGCACAGAATCACTTCTGAAACAAAAGATAAGTGATTACCAAAGGCCCTTGTCAGCTTTCCTTTTATCAGTAGATATCCCAGGATAATTGTCCTTCCTTATGACTAGAAAAGTTCAGGAGTAAAGGAGAAAAGACCTTTTACTGCAAGGAAGAAAGAATAAGACCTAACAGCTGGGAGCCTCCAGGGTCTCCTTAGAGTAGGCAGTATGTGCAGGATGACCAAGAAAAACACCACTTCTGTCTAGGAGAGCAGGATGCCACTTCTGATTCCCAGACTCATAAGGGCTGTGACAAGGTTGTGAGAAGAACAACCCAGTGAGAAGAATGCTAAGTTCAATGGAAGTGTTAAGTGTCCTAGCTCCAGAAGACAGGACAGGCATGTGTGACGAGAGCACTGCATGCATGTGGTTTTGAGACCCTGGAGGAGAAAGTGAAAGACTTCCTGATCAGGGTGTCTTGTCCACAGACTGCGGGATGAACTGCCACAAACAATGCAAAGACCTGGTTGTGTTCGAGTGCAAGAAGCGAGCCAAGAACTCAACAGCTCCCACAGAGAACAGCACCTCTGTGGGGCCAACGTCCAACCTTTGCTCATTGGGAGCCAAAGATCTGCACCATGGTAAGCAAGCACTGGGAATGTTCATCTTGGGAAGTGAAGATAGAAGAATATGGTTTTCGGGGAGGAAAGATTACCTTTATCCTTCCTACTTGTAATAAAAACCACCACAAACATGCCTGTATATTATGCACCCTGTATTTTAAGAGTTCCATTTCACCTGTGGACACCACAATTCTGTCACACACAATGCAGACTTTCTTGGGAGAAAAGTGGCAGAGAGCACCATGAAGGTCTGCGGCCTCAGAGTGAAGCCTGGAAAGGGGCTGCACCTAGAGGTTTCTCTTCTCCAGACCATCTCTCCCCAGTCCCCAGAGCTTTGCCCAATAGTGACAAGAGGAGGACTGCCAGGAAGTAGACTAATAGGTAGGTTAAACATAGGTGTATCATGGGCAACAAATGAAAATTGCTGTAGAAGTGCTATTTGGCAAGGTCTGCTTGTAGTGAAAAAACCGACTACTGGTTATCACTGTTATCTATTAAATGGTAAATATAAACCCTAGATATACAGAAAGCTTGGGACGGAATCTTAGGCACGCTACCTTTTGGGGAGCAAAAGAAAGCAAGCAAATAGAAAAAAGCAACAGAAAAGGAGCCTTTAAGGATGGCCTTTCCTCAGGGTGGATGCAGCCTGACACCAGTGGCCATAGCTTGGCCAGCAAGGCCCCTGGATTTCAGCCCCCTTACCCCCTAAACTGCCTGCTTGAAAATGAGTCCACTTTGGGCCTATGGAACTCCTGTACCAATAAGAAAAGTCTCATTTGAAACTAATGTGTCAATATTGAGTCTCTGCTCTTCTGAGCCAAAGTACTAACATGTCACGTACCTTCCTACAGCACCAGAGGAAGGACCTTTCACATTCCCTAATGGGGAGGCTGTGGAACACAATGAAGAAAGTAAGGATCGGACCATCATGCTCATGGGAGTGTCCTCACAGAAGATTTCTGTTCGGTTGAAGAGGACTGTTGCCCACAAGGCCACCCAGACTGAAGCACTGTCTTGGCTTGGCAGTGAGGGCCCTTCCAGTCACTTTGTGCTATCTTCCCCAAGGAAGACGGCCCAGGATACTCTGTATGTACTTCCCAGCACTACATCTCCATGCCCCAGCCCAGTCTTGGTCAGAAAGCGGGCTTTCGTCAAGTGGGAGAATAAAGAATCCCTCATAAAATCAAAGGAGGAGCTCCGTCACCTCAGACTCCCAACCTACCAAGAGCTGGAACAGGTACCCTCTTTTCCTTTTTTTCAGACTCTGAGAAAAGTGGGGCTCAACCAGGGAAGAACATGTAAACTGAAGATTCAGACCAGGTTGATTATTAGAAAGATAAAGGGGGAAAAAAAGGATTCTGCTTTGTCTCAAAGAAACCAGTGGGGGGCCCTGGTTCACATTATGTAACTAGGACAGGATAGACAGGGCTCCTATTGCCATAAAGGTACAATCTCGAAGTGTTGGTACCAGGGCCCAAAGCTCTGTGCACAGTAGGCTCCTTGAGAAAAACCACTTTCTATTGATCAGCTTTACTGTGGTGACACCACACCCTTTTTCTAGACTTAAAAGCAAGTTGCCTAAATCCTCCCTCCCTAGAGGTCTTTGGGGGCCTTCATGGTTGCCTGGACATCTTCCTAAAAGGAGGTGAGCACCGTGCTATCAAAAAAAAGGGAGGGAGTATTTAGCTCACTGCAGAAAAAGCCTCCTTCTTAATACGGAATGAGGGAACTCTTCTCTAAAACATCAGGGGATGTGCTGATTTTACATACACACACAGCTAAATCAACAGTAGTTGGAAAATGCACCATTGATTATAATCTATAGCAATATAATGTAGTAAATTGTAACAGTTGTGGTAGCAGAATTGCTTTTTATCTGTTAGGCTCACAATGTCCTAATCATAAGTTATCTAATGGAGGTGTTAGAAAAGACAAAATAAGGTTTACCAAGAAGAATATGATGCCAAGGTTTGATGAGAAGGGGGATAATAAGGTTAAGAATAGAAAAAAAGAAAGTAGGAGCTGGGACAACGGGGGACAACAGGCAGTTGTCCAAATACTCAATTCCATAGGGTCATCACTAATTACTTCTTTTTGTTTAGAGTACAAAGCTCAGGGTGAGAGCTGGTTTAGACAGACCTCTTGTCATGGGACAGTAGTTTCTTACCAAAGATAGGGTAAGGCCTGTCTGCCTTTTTTCCCCAAAACATCATTTGGAGGCCTATCAATCAGTACAAACACAAAACCAACATCTAACTGGCTAGAATTCCTTACATAATTCTACACACTACATAGTAAAACTGCCCAAGAGGTTCTCAGGATTCCCTACCTGGTCCTCAGGGTTGCACCTTCCCTGTCAGACCCCCAGGAATTGAAGAAACATGTTAGATAATGTACGTGAAACTCTTGGTTTGGTGCCTAGAACAAAAACATAATATTAGGAGGAACGCTTGAGAAAAGAACAGATTTTCTGGAATAAAAGTAGTCACTCAGACTATTTTAAGACATGCTTTAAGAATCAATCAATCAGAACATCTTCTGATGCGGGTGACACAAAGCCCTCTCTAGGGGTAGAAGCAGCCAGAATCAACTTTCAAGAACAATGAAAGAAACCTTGAAAAGTGAACTTGATAGAGTAGAAAGAACTTCAGTCTTGGGGACAAAGATCTGTGCTTCTAGTCCCAGATATTTCTTACTCCTGCTGATAAACTCTGTGACCTGTTTGGTCCTCTGTAAAATACAGTCCATGCGCTCTACAGCTTGCTTCAGATCCTGACATTTTACAGGCCGTGTAAAAGGAGCAATGTAGTTGTTGGCAACAGTGACTTCTTGCTGCAAGAAGTGGGTGGTAGAAAGATTTCAGGTGACTGAGTTAGTTAGGTCCAGTATTCATTCCTACCCGGTAATACCAGAGCTGGTAAACCCTCTTTACTTTTATCCTTGTCATTGGGACCTAAGGACCAGAATTCACTATGCATGTTTTAGAGTATTTAAAATAATATGTAATATTCATATTATAATTAATAAATATTATACATTATTTTAAGTATGTGTATACCTCTAAGCCACCACAGGACAAAAGAAAATGCAAAGCCTCTTAGGTTCAAATCCCCAGTCTGATACTATATCGACCTCTATTAATCATGTAACACAGTACCTGGCACATAGCAAATACTCAATATTACACAGTAGCTACCAGACAGCTATCTATCTAGGTAATTTATGTTGAGAAACAACTCATGTATCCCAAATTACCCTCCCATATTTTGGGGGGTAATCAGTATGGTATAAGTAAGGTAAAAACACGAGATTCAAAGTCTTGAAGACCAGCAACATCAGCATCACGGTGGCATGTGTTGCTCCTGTTTTCTCTCTCCTTTTATTTATAGCTAAACTGGTCATTCATAAACAAACAAAAGTGACTCTACACCTTACACCAGACCACCCAGTAGATTTCTACCCACCTGTTCTTCAGAGAAGAGAATAGCTTCACAGGACCTCAGAGAGGGCTGTGAAGCCAAGGGAGTTGGTGAGCCTGCCCCACGTCAACTTGCTGCTATCAGGAGGAAAAAGATCAGACTGGAAATAAATAAAATAGAGACCAGAAAAACAAATAGAAAGGATCGACAAAAAAGATAAAATCGATAATCATTTAGCAGTAACTGCTCTTAAAACAGCCAGTTGCGCCACAGCAAACCAAAGCTTCATGTACACTGACAAAAGATAGATAAACAAAATGGACAAACCTTTATTCACACTAAGAAAAAAGAGGGACTTCCCTGGTGGTCCAGTGGTAAAGAATCTGCCTTCCAATGCACGGGACGCAGGTTCAATCCCTGGTCAGGGAACTAAGATTCCCACATGCCGTGGGGCAACTAAGCCCACGTGCTCTGGAGCCCATGCACTGCAATGAAAGGTCCCACATGCCGCAACGAAGATCCCGCGTGTTGCAACTAAGACCTGACACAGCCAGAAAGAGAGGGAGAGGGAGAGAAAGAAAGGGAGGGAGAAGGCTCAAATATGTAAAATTAAAATGACAAAAGGAGACATTACAAGTGTTACTACACAAATACATAGGCCCATAAGAGACTATTATGAGTAATTATATGCCAACAAACTAGATAACCTAGAAGAAATGAATACGTTTACAGAATTATACAACCAAACGACTGAATCAAGAAAAATACAGAAAATCTGAACAGACCAGTAACAAAGTCTTTGAATCAGTAATCAAAATCCTCCCAACACAGAAAACCCCAGGATCAGACGGCTTCACTGGCAAATTCTACCCAATACTCAAAGAATTAACACCAGTCCTTCTTAAAACCTTCCAAAAAATAGAGGGAATATTTGCAAACTCATTCTGCGAGGGCAGTTTTACCCTGATACCGAAGCCAGATAAAGAAACTACAAGAAAACCAAACTACAGACCAGTATCACTGATGACTATACATGCAAAAATTCTCAACAAAATATTAGCATACTGAACTCAAGAACACATCAAAAAGATTTTTATACACCATGAAAAGTAGGGTTTATCCCTAGCATGCAAAGACAGTTCAACATAGGCAAATCAATAAATGTAATCATCACATTAGTAAAATGAAAGATAAAAATCATGTGGTCATCTCAACAGATGCAGAAAAACATCTGACAAAATTTCATGATAAAAACCCTGCTCAGACTGGATAAAAGGAATAAACCTCAACATAATAAGGGCCATATATGACAAACCCACAGCTAACATTATGCTCAATGGAGAAAATTTCAAAGCTTTTCCACCAAGATCAAGAACACTCTCACCACTAAGTGCCCATCAATAGATGAACGGATAAAGATATGGTATTGATTTAGTGGTGTATGTACATACAATGCAATACTACTCAGCCATAAAAAAGTGAAATAATGCCACTTGCAGCAACATGGAGGGACCTAGAGATTATCATACTAAGTGAAGTCAGTCAGAAAAATACCATATAATATCACTTACATGTGGAATCTAAAATATGACCTAAAGTACTGACAGTCTCAGCTACAGCGATTAGGCAAGACAAGAAAGTAAAAAAGCATCCAAATCAGGAACGATGTAGCAAAACTGTCACTGTTTGCAGATGATGAGTCTGTACATAGAAAAACCTAAAGATTAAGCAAAAAAAACTGTTGAAACTAATAAACATTTTTTGTTAAACTGCAGTATACAAAGTCAACTTATAGAATCAGTTGCATTTCTATATACACTAAGGACGAAACATCTGAAAAAGAAATCTTTCCCCTTCACAATAGCATCAGAAACAATAAAATTGGAATAAATTTAATCAAGGAAATGAAAGATTTCTACAATGAAAACTACAAGACTTTGCAGAAAGACATCCTGTGTTCATGGATCAGAAGAATTAAGATTGCTAAAAGGTCTGGCAGAAGACCTGAATTCTTTCCTTCCAAAGGAGACATACAGATGGCCAAAAGGCTCATGAAAAGATGCTCATCATCACTAATTATTAGAGAAATGAAAATCAGAACTACAATGAGGTACCACCTCACACTGGTCAGAATGGCCATCATTAAAAAGTCTACAAATAATAAACACTGGAGAGGGTGTGGAGAAAAGGGAACCTCCTACACTGTTGGTGGGAATGTAAATTGGTACAACCACTATGGAAAACAGTATGGAGGTTCCTTAAAAAACTAAAAGTAGAACTACCATGTGATCCAGCAATCCCATTCCTGGGCATATATCTGGACAAAACTATAATTCAAAAAGATACATGAACCCCACTGTTCACAGCAGCACTATTTACAACAGCCAAGACACAGAAGCAACCTAAGTGCCCGTCAACAGATGAATGGATAAAGATATAGTATGGATTTAGTGGTGTGTATATATATATATATATATATATATATATATATATATATATATATATATCTATAGACACACACACAATGCAATACTACTCAGCCATAAAAAAGAATGAAATAATGCCACTTGTAGCAACATGGATGGACCTAGAGATTATCATACTAAGTGAAGTCAGTAGAAAAATACCATATGATATCACTTACCATATGTGGAATCTAAAATATGACCTAAATGAACTTATCCATGAAACAGAAACAGACTCACAGACACAGAGAACAGACTTGTGGTTGCCAAGGGGGGAGGGGTGGGGGAGGGGTGGGGGAGGGGTCGATTGGGAATTTGGAATTAGCAGATGCAAACTATTAACATACAGAATGGATAAACAACAAGGTCCTACTGTATAGCACAGAGAACTATATTCAATATCCTGTGATAAACCATAATGGAAAAGAATATGAAAAAAGAATATGTATATGTGTATAACTGAATTACTTTGCTGTATAGCAGAAACTAACACAACATTGTAAATCAACTAGACTTCAACAAAATAAATTTTTTTAAAAGACTTAAAATATCCATACTATCCAAAGCAATCTATAGCTTCAATGCAATTCTCATCAAAATGCCAATGGAATTCTTTACAGAAATAGAAAAAAAAGTCCTAAAATTTATATGGAACCATGAAAGATCCTGAATAACCAAAGTAATCCTGATGCAAGAGCACAAAGCTGGAGGTACCACACTTAATTTCAAATTATACTACAAAGCTACAGTAATAAAAACAGTATGGTACTGGCACAAAAACAGACACATAAACCAATGGAACAGAAAAGAGCCCAGAATTAAACCCCTGCATATACAGTCAACTAATATATTCAACAAGGGAGCCCAGAGCACCCAAGCAGAAAGGAAAGTCTCTTCACAAATGTTGTTGGGAAAACTGGATAAGCACATGCAGAGCAACGAAATTCGACCCCCATCTTACACCACTGATAAAAATTCACTCAAAATGGATCAAAGAGGTAAACATGAAGCCTGATACTATGAAACTCCTTGTCACTGGTCTTTGGCAATGAATTTTTGGATATGACACCAAAAGCAAAAAATCATCAAATGGGACTACATTAACTAAAAAGCTTTTGCACAGCAAGGAAACCATCAATAAAATGAAAAGGCAATCAACTGAATGGGGGAAGATATTTGCAAATGATATATCTGGTAAGGAGTTATTTAAAATATGTAAAGAACTCATACAACTCAATAACAACAAAATCTGATTACAAAACAGAAGAACTATATAGACTTTTTTCCCAAAGAAAACATACAAATGGCCGACAGGTACATGAAAAGATACTCCACATCACCCATCATCAGAGAAGTGCAATTCAAAACCACAATGAGGGCTTCCCTGGTGGCGCAGTGGTTGAGAGTCTGCCTGCCGATGCAGGGGACGTGGGTTTGTGCCCCAGTCTGGGAAGATCCCACATGCCGCGGAGCGGCTGGGCCCATGAGCCATGGCCGCTAAGCCTGCGCGTCCGGAGCCTGTGCTCCGCAACGGGAGAGGCCACAGCAGTAAGAGGCCCCTGTACCGCAAAAAAAAGAAAAAAAAAAACCACAATGAGATATCATCTCACACCTATTAGGATGGCTATCATCAAGAACACAAGATAACAAGTGCTCATGAGGATGTTCAGAAAAGGGAACCCTCGTGCACTGCTGGGGGGAATGAAAATTGGTGCAGCCAATATGGAAAACACTAGGAGATTTCTCAAAAGACTGAAAAAAACTACTATATGATCCAGCAATTCCACTCCTGGGTATATATCCAAAGAAAATGAAAACACTTAATTCAGAAAGATACACACACCCCAATGTTCTTACCATTATTTACAATAGCCAAGATATAGAAGCAACTTAAGTGTCCATCAACAGATGAATTGATAAAGAAGATGTATGTATATATATATGCATATACATACATGCAATGGAATATTACTCAGCCATAAACAAAGAATGAAATTCTGCCACTTACAACACTGGAAATCAACAGCTGCCTCTATAACTAAATCACTGCAAATTAAATAAATCCCAGTTTACGGGGATGGGATAAAATTCTTATCTTTCTCAAGAGTCTGTTAGTTTTCAATGATTTGGAGGAGAAAATATGTAATATGATTATATATGTAATATCGCATGTGAACTATAATATCACATATTATAGAATTCCAAGTCACTGCTTTCATACCTCAGACCTGACCAAGACTATTTCTGCCAAGTTTAGGTCTGTTACACAATATTCAAAGATTTTCTCATTATTCATCTATTGCCCAGGAATGGTTTATTCTGCCTGCTAGCCACTCACATCTTTGATGTAACAAAACTAATTGTTGTTTACACATGCTCATTTGATATTTAATGTGTTATTTTTTATTCAGGGCAAAATACATGCCTTGAAAACACTTTTTAATTCTCAGCCACAGTGAATAGATGCCAATCAAGTGTAGTACTCCCAGTACTGTAACTGATTTGCCATTCGTTGCTGCTTTATTAACATACCTCATTCTTTTTTTTTTTAAAGGAAATAAACACCCTGAAAGCAGATAATAATGCTCTAAAGATCCAACTGAAATATGCACAGAAGAAGATAGAAACCCTCCAGCTTGCAAGAAGCAATCATGTCTTGGCTCAGATGGAGCAGGGTGACTGTTCTTAGCCCAGAAACTCAAGCAGCACAAACTGCAGAGTGTATCAGAGATCTCATTTCCTAAAACTCTTAACACAAAGACCTGGGAAACCTTAGACTGACTGGCTTTCAAAAGGGTACTTTAAAGAAGGAAAGCTGGTTACTCTTCTGTTACTTAAAAGATTCCAACTGTGTGGTATGGTTTTCTCTTCCAGCCAGTTGAATCAAAGGGAGGAAAGCTGAAGAATGCAAAGTATTTGCCATTCATACCAGAATTTACCCCCCCACCACCGGGACTAATATCAAAAGCATGATAAAAAACATGACTATAGTTTTCTGACAAGATAGCTTCTATGTGGCCTGCCCAGCTGCTTCTTCCTTAGAACTAAAATCCCTGGAAAATGAATTTGTTTCCTTCCCATTTTTTCCTGAGGCATTTATTTTGTTCCATCCAAAGCTTGCTTATAGTGGAAAAATACTCACATTCCAAAAGTAGAACCGCTTCCTCTGTATTTCAGCATTCTTTACAAATCTGGTTCCCACTTCACTACCTCAGATCTAATCAATTTGCCTTTTCCCCTTCTTCCTCACTACGTTCTAACACACATGAGGATATCTACTTAGAAGAGAACTTCTAGAGATGCAGCCATAAATTTGGGGAGAGCAGGAAGGGACTATTAAACAACATGACATCATCCAATTACAGGTCAACTCATAGTTTTAGTCTGAGTCATAAAAGAAGTAGCCAAGTTAAGTACCTGGAAATGTGGCTATTAGCACCTCACACATGGCTGGCTAATTAGCTAAAACAAACATAACGCAAACATGATGTTTGTCCCTCATATAATCTACACTGGATAGAATGAAGAATTTATGGCTTTTTAAAAATGTTTAACTCTCATATGCCATCCTATTTTTTTTTCTTGAAGTTTCTGAACTGAATTTGAGCTTGTACTGTCTTCACTATTAATACTATTTAGAAATAAGCTAATTGGATCAGAGGCTTCAATAACAGCTGACAGCATGTACATATGTACATATTATGTATATACAACATCAGTCATGCATGTGGCTTGGAATTCTGTTTCTTCCTTAGTAAAATGTGTGAGTTAAACGACTTTTGGTCATGTACACAAATTCACGAAGTTCAGTTTGCTACAAGATCAAGAAATTGCTCAGAATGTAAATTGTATTGTTTGGCAAAATCACAAGAGTCCTGTGAGTTTTCTGTTAAGGTTAATGATAAATGGGCTCATTTAATTATCTGGGCAACTATTCACAAATTTCTTTGTCAGACTCTTTATTTCTCTAAAAAAAATTCATATGATCATTTTCTTTTGGTGGGGAGAACTTACCTTCCATGCTTGGAAAGCCTGACACCAAGCTGACTTAAAGTTCATACACAAGTTGACCAACTGCCAAGCATATAATCTCAGCAACCAAAAGTTCCAAACCTAAAGCCAACAACACCAAGTCTTAATCAGAAACAAATTATATATATAGTATAAGCTTCCTTGGAGAATCCATATCATTTAAGAAGTTTCTTTGATGAAAGACCAGTTCCCATTTGCACACCTCCTTGTACTGAACTGAGCTTTAGTGAAAAAGCTAGTGACTAGCTTTCAGTTAGTGATTTAAGGAATCACTTTACACACAAATCTACCTTTTTCTAAATCCAAACTCAGAAATCCCCATGGCAGGGCTGCTTAGGTCCACCACTTGGTATATAATCCTATAAGAAGTACTTTGCTACTTATTTACCTTATGTGGAACAAATATGAGTTTATAATCATCCTTAAAATTCATATTCTTCACCTATTCTTTTCCTCTGACCAAAGACGGTACAATGCAATTTCTTTAAGCATAGTTATGAAACACAATTAAATTTTTTTCATTCTTGTTACCCAGGATCCAAAATACAGAGCCCAGGTTAGTTTCTATGTAAATAATTTGTGATCTAGAGGAATTCAAAAGGTCACAGTCTCCTTAATTAGTCAAATTAACATGGCTAGAAAGTCTCAAGCATTCCAGAATTTATCACTGAAATGGATAGGAAGCAGTAGTTTCACCACAAGTCTTTACAGTCTAGCAAGGGCCAAATAAGTATAGTGTATAAATTAATATTATTTGCTCTGAACTACATGGGATTAATGAAATCTACAGAAATAATATGAAACAAATTTTTTGTTCATCAAGCCTAGGATACAAATTTGTGTCTTGTATCAACTTGAAATAAATTTGGGCACATATTTATCTGCTGAAACAAGGACAAATCTTGTTAACAACAGTGTCATTTCTTATTTTCTTTGGTAATTGATTTGCTGTTTTACTGGCCAAATGTGAATTTCTGTTTAAAGATGTATAATGTAAAAGAACTGCAAGGAAAAAACAAATGTACAGATTGTAAAGGTGTTTTTTTTTTTGATACCTAAGTTTTCTTTGTGTAATATTTGTATGATAAAAGACATTAGGATCCCTACGGCATAGATGTCCTGTGTTTCTTCTAGTTCATGAACATATAGAAGCCTCACCTGAATTTTTACTATAATCGACAGCTGAGACCACTCCCTACTTCTGTTAACCAAACCAAACTGAGTCTTCCTGAAAGGAAAAGCAAAGCAACTAATTATTCAGTATACATTTTTCTAAATCTTTCTATAACATGAAGTAGTAACATATAGAAATATTCAACCTTTTCCCATCTTATTGCATAATGACTTACAGTGATCCCCAAATATTATATCTACAGATACTTAACACTGAAGGAGACAAATCTGAGGTTGTCATTCCTGTGGCTTTCAGCTTTAATTCCACAGTTCTATCTAAGAAAACTAGCAAGTAAAGAAGAGAAACTTTGAAGCTATGGATGGAATTGGTAGAGGATGGTTCAATCTAGTGGACAGATCACCCAGAGCAATTCATTTATGCTCATGATTGTCTAGAGTGATTAGAGATAGCTGTGATTTTTCCTTAATGATCAGCCAACTTTTGTTTAACTAGACCAATGAAGGGGGTTGTGGGGGGAGAACAGGGACATATTCCAATCACTCAAATTCCATGGTGGAATGTATTCTGGTACACTTGGATGTGGTATATTTATCATTTTGGCATTTCATAGTCCTTCATACAAAACAATGAAGTCACACTGACAACTTGGCCCTAGAAGAGAGATTAAACTACCTACCCTCTCCTCCACCCACAATTCCCACTCCAAATCTCTCTACCCTGTGCCCCTTACAAGGTATAGATTGTATCATTCCTCAGAACATTCTCCATCACAAATATTTTGGGGGTTATCATACCTTCTTTTGACACACATAAAGGTAATTAAATGCTTTTTGGTTTAAGATGTTTTTTTCTGTTTAGTGAGGCAAGATTTCCCTGATCTGCAGAACACAAGGGAACAGGTTAAAAGGAAATACTTCATCTCTTCTTTTACCGAGAGCTTATGTGTAATGTTGTGGTAATTATGTATGGATGGACAAATCCAGGTAACAGGTCAGTTACTTCTTTAATCCAGAAACTCCCAGTAAGATCATGTCTATAGGTGCTATTAGATACCACAGGATAGACCAAGGCAGGGAGAAGAAAAAAGGGGAGGGAAAATGAGGTAGTAGGAAAAAATAAGATTAAGAACTAGGCAAAAAAGAATGATGAAGAGGTGGCACAGAAGAAGGTGTTAGATTTTAGGAAGCAGTGGAGTGCCATTCATCATACTCTGCATTTGTATTGCATTCAATTTATAAAAGCATTTTCACATTATGGCCTTTCACATTAAGGCCCCAAATTGCCTTATTGCTATTCTAGATATTGCTTAGCAAACTTTTCTATGAAAGAAATTTTTACTGAAAGAAGATTTTCATGAAAATCCTACCTCACAGGAAAGAATAAGATATTAGGTTCTAGACCACTCAGCTTTTCATTCAAGTGAAGTTTATAGGAATGTGTAAATAAGAGTGGTTCCGGCTCCAACAAGATTCCAGGAGCAAGTGCTAAACTTGGATAAGATTTACAGTGAGTAGCAGATAACCCAACAGCACTCCTATGAAGGTACAAAGAAATCTTACAGAAATTAATAAACTAATGTTTCTACCATTATTAGCCATAAACCTTTAGTAATAAAAGAAGCTGAAAGTAGTTGTAAACCCATCCTGTATCAGCAACTAAAGTTCCTGAAAAGAAATGAAGCAGAAATGTAAAGGTTTTAAATGAACAGTTTAAGTAATAACTTTTTTGAAATATTTTACTCCAGTGGTCTTTGCGTATATATTTTTTAAAATTATTTATTTTTCAGAGTTCATAGCTACTGATAAAAGTGTTTCCTTATATGGAAAGGCTTTTCTTCAACTATCACAAATGAAATTAAGTCTCTTCATTACATGTAAAATTTTTTTAAAATCTAAGCTTAAGAATAACCAAAAAAATTTATGTTTTCCTATCCTGAACAAATTTCCTCAAAGGGTTAGCTTGAAAAATACATGGCCAAGACTGCGGTGTACACAATATGTGAAGGTTTAACATTATTTTAGATTTCTCCACAGGGTTTACTGTAAAACAAAACAACAACAAGAATAACACTGCCAAATATCAAATACCATTTGTCCACAGGTACTCAGCCTTCTATCTGTTGAGTTGGTTAGACCACAGAAAGTTGTTATGCACAAGAGTTGACCAGGAGCCTACAGATTTTAAAGTGGGATTGAAAACATTTATGTGACTATCTTTTTCTCTCTCTACACTAAGAGAAAAATGCATTACTTGGGCCACCTCTTAAACCATTCACAACAGGCCTTTATAAATTCTCAACAAATTGGACTTGTACTTAGGTCTTTATAAAATAACCTGAGAAGGTACAAGTATCACATTCCTTATTTGACAAATGAGGACAAATTAATCCTTGAGAGCTATGGCCATTTCAACCCATAGCACCCCTGGACTAATGCCATGATTTGAATTCACAACTCCTGATTCTCAAGCCTTCGACTGCTCCAAACACCAAACCACATTTAATCATTCCCCAACCCTTTGTTTCCCAAATCTAGCTGAGAATCAGAATTACCACGGGATACCCTGGCCCTGCCTCTGATCTACTGAAACTGGATATGAGTGTCCTAATCCTGTGTAGCACAGTGCAGCCTGCCTTTTAATATTCGGAGACCTAAAGTGATGGCACAAATGATGAAGAAACCAATTTACAGAAATATTTTTCACACCACCATGTAAAATTAGTACATGTCTTTGTCCCTTTAGAGTAATTCTGACCTCAGTCTTTAATTCTGCTGTCAAACAAAACCATATAGATTTCAAATCCAGTTGGAAAATAAATCAAATATGCATAGCAAAAACCAGACTTCAGCTTCAATTAATGGAATTTTAACACAAACCTGGCCAGAGGAATTGCTCATATAAAAGAAAGAAAAAGTCAAGAAATCTTCCTCCTGAACACAACTATCAATCAGCCCCTTTCCCTATTTTGTAAAGTAGGATTAACAAACACAAAACACAGCCACAGGAATACAGATGAGGCAATAGTCTATATTCCTTTCCACTACAAGTGGGGTCATTTATGTGTTTCAGACCTGAATAAAATACAGGTAACAATCTAAATTCAATCATGACAATAAAATACTTTCTATTTTCCAAGTTTGATGGTAATAATATATTTACACTTTTAAAAATAATTTTTGCTCGTTTTTTTTTGTTTTTTAAAAAGACATAACATGCTCAAGAGTACACAGAATACAGAAAAAATCATCACTTTGTCTAAGAGATCAAATAGTAGTATAAAACAATGCTCTTTACATACTAAACCCAATTCAAGAATGATATCATCAGGGAATCTAACATGGTGTTTACTTCAAAGATGACATTCAAGTAGTTATTTAGAACACTATGCCTAATGTATCTATTAAGAAGTAAGCCTGCTATCTAAATGCTTAGCTTTTAATATCTTCTATATCCACCACCACCTCCTCCACCTCCTCCATATGGATCTCCATAACCTCTTCCTCCATAGCCCCCTCTTCCTCCATAGCCCCCTCTTCCACCATAATCTCCCCTGCCTTGGAAACCTCCTCCTCTACCACCCCCTCCTCCACCTCCACCCCACCCCCCTCCCCCTCCCCCTCCCCAACCGCCTCTTCCACTCCCACCACCTCCTCTACCTCCACCTCCACCACCCCAACCACCCCTTCCGCCGCCTTCTTGTCTCTTTTGCCAAGGGGGCATTTCAGGGGGTGGTGGTTCAATTTCATTCGGCCGTCCTCCCCTGTCAGGCACCCTTCCCATCAGCACCTGTGTAAAGAAATATCTTCTTTCAGTTTCCAATATTTTAAAAGTTAAAATTTACATAAAGGATACAAGCAATATTGAAGTTATTGTTCTAATAAAGAAACAGAAGTCAAGTATTTAAGGACATGAAAGTATCAGACACAGCAGTATGAATTAATATTGAAAATACAAATGTGATGTGTGACAAATTCCTCACAATGTGCTGTTATTTTTAAGCAATGTGGGGGAATATTTCTGAAACTTAAGGACTTGTTTAAATTTGTTTAGCAAATTTTATAACAAATGTAGTACCCATCACACTAAGAAATTTTTTTAGCAAAACATTTACAAAATACATACCTTACATTAATTGACTTCATATCCGTTTATGCAACAACTCTGGACTTTCTATTGCCATTGGTTTGGTAATAGATTATCCAATAAAAGACTATTTCTGAGCACATTTTATTTCAACAGAGTATGAAGTATATATGATAACATGTGGGTATAATGCAGTCAGAGATGAACATAATGGCTATAATCCAAGGTTATCACTGTAAAGAGATACAAGGATTTTCAATGAACTATTCCTTTTTTTTTTTTTTTTTTTTGCGGTACACGGGCCTCTCACTGTTGTGGCCTCTCCCATTGTGGAGCACAGGCTCCGGATGCGCAGCCTCAGCGGCCATGGCTCACGGGCCCAGCCGCTCCACGGCATGTGGGATCTTCCCGGACCGGGGCACAAACCCATGTCCCCTGCATCGGGAGGCGGACTCTCAACCACTGCGCCACCAGGGAAGCCTGAACTATTCCTTTTTTATGAGAAATTAAGCTAACTTTCAATGATACTAGTTACTATATTATAGAGAAAAGAGAGACTTGATACACTTCCTTAACCATGCTTTATAATGCTTTGAAGGATAAACCAAGGAAGAGTTTGCTTTAAGTCCCCAACTTTCTGTAGAAAGGAACTACTTTATATGCCTGTGTACAGAGACCAACAGGAAGCAAATAGCTTCCTGCTAGTCTCTTTCAGGAAAGAAGGTAAACCAGAAGTGCCTCAACTAAAATGATCTATGAATCAGTTGTGTTCTACTTCCTTTGATTCTCTAATCAAAATAATGTTTTACTACTTTATGTCATAAATGAAAGACAAAAAGTACAACATCCTCACTGTGGGACAAGGTTCGAAGAAGCAAACTTTCTTTTAAAAGTCAGCAATAACATCCTAATTACCAAATCCAAAAAATATCAGTAGCTTTTTTCTTGGTTGTTATCTTCATTGGTCTCTCCACCAAACATGCTATGTGGGTGGATATACAGGGACGCTGTTCCAAGATCTCATAAGATTGCCCTCAAATAACCAGACTATAAATTACAAACTCAGAAAAGAGATGGGTAATGTCACTTAAAGAAATAGAACTCTTGATCCATCAAGACTAGCTTATAACCTGATGCAAGACATTAAGTAACATATTTAAAGACAGAACACTTTAAGAAGAGAGGAGGTAGGTCTAAAATGGAAGCAGGAAGGCCCAAACACTGGTGCCTAACTTAGCAATAATTAGCAAACTGACTTTACATACAGCTATCCCTTGATACAGGATACCTTTCTCACTGCATTGAGTGAGAAACGATGTTTTAAAATTACCCAAATGCCTTACTTCTGATTTCTTGCTCTTTTGTAGTAGTTTGTCATAGAGTGATCTATCTAAATAAAGAGTAAGTATATGCTAATCAAGCTAATATAAACATTCTAAATTAGTTTGTTAACGCTAATGTCATAAAGTAAAAAATTCAGACTCTGAGCTTATTTAAGACTACTGTCAGAGCAATGGATCTATACTCTGAATCAGGAAATGGAACCTCCAAGAGATTCCGCAACTTGCCCAAGGTGACTGCTCTAAGTAAATGATAGAGCTAGGATGTGAACCCAAAGCATGGACTCCTCCCTTTACACCAAGGATCTAAGGAATATGTGAGTACCCGAAATGACTCCTACAGATTTTTACTGACAAAAAATGATTACATTATTGGAAAGAAGGCAAATAATTCTTGCTAATGCTATTCATAAAAATAATTCTTAATTCCTCTAATTCAGATAAAACTGTGGTTTAATTTATGAATACAGAAATTCAAACAAACATGCACACAGAAAACATTACTAAGCCTAAATTGACTGAAGGCCCTCCACCACTCTCTTTTCTAGGAGTTCACTAGGATTAAAAGAAAAATGGATTAAATCTGTAAAAACATCAAACAAGGATATTATAAATTCATTATCCGCTGTTACTGAAAGAAAGACCAACCTTATTAATGGCACATGCTGTCTTCTCCCGGCTGGAGCCACTACTTGTCCTGATGATCTTGGATAGATCTTCACGGGCAGCAAGTAGATGTGCCAAGGTTATTGTTGTCTTGGGTGACAAAGCGTAACGCTTAGGCTGGTAAATTCTTGCTATGTCATCTGTTTTTATCTAAATGACAAAATTCAGGGAAAAAAGGAACCAAAGAACATTTCAATGAAAGAGCAATGGTGGGACTTCCCTGGTGATCCAGTGGTTAAGACTCCACCTTCCAATGCAGGGGACGTGGGTTCCATCCCTTGTCAGGGAACTAAGATCCCACATGCCGTGGGGCAACTCAGCCTGCGTACCCCAACTACTCAGCCCACGCACTCTAGAGCCCGTGCGCCACAACTGAGAAGTCCGCACGCAATAACAAAAGATCCTGCATGCCACACTAAAGATCCTGCATACCACAACTAAAGATCCCACGTACTATAACAAAGATCCTGCATGCCACAACTAAAGATCCTGCATGCTGCAAAGATCCCACGTGCCACAACTAAGACCCAACGCAGCCAAATTAATTAATTAATTTTAAAAAAGGGCGATGGCAATCATAATCTTCAGAAAGAAAAAAAGGAGATAATAACACAAGCAAAGAAACAGAGGAGCAAAACATTCAAATATCTGATACTCTGTAAGTAGAATGAGAAAGAAAAAAGCCCAACAGATGCTAAAAGGCTACATAACTACCAGTAACAACTCATTTAAAAAGTAACGAAAAAAAAATCCCATTCATATTAACAAAAAGCAAAATACCTAAAAATAGCTGTACCAAAAACACACACAGAACCTTTAAGAAGAAAACATTAGTAAATCTACAAAAACAGAAGTAAAACTTGAATAAACAGAAATACCAAGTTTCTGGATGGGGACATTGAGTATTGTTGGTTTCCCTCAAAATTAACTTATAGATTTATTGCAGTCCTACTGGAATATTTTTTGGGGGAGAGTGGTGGGCAGGGAGGTAGGGGATATCTAAATCATCATTGCCTTAAGAGTTAACATTCATTGACTACTTGTTAAATGAGCCAAGCTATTTATTCTTCATCTAATATCATATCTTTAATCTTCAAAACATCCTTTTAGAGTGGTTGTATAGATAACACTATACTATCCTACCTCGGTCTAATTAAATGGAACTGGTAGGGGGAATAGATTGATGAAACAAAAGAGGCAATTGAGATTCAGGGCCTCATAAATGCATGAATGCAATAAATGATAGAGGAGGCATCAAAGATCAGTGAGACAAAAAGGCATGAAGGAAACTTAAATGTCTATTATTAAGTGAAAGAAGCTAATCTGAAAATAATAATCTGTATGACTTCAACTATATGACATTCTGGAAAAAGCAAAACTATAGAGATAGTAAAAAGATTAAATGGGTTGCCAGGGGTTGTGCGGAGGGAGGGAAGAATAGGCAAAGCAGAGAAGATTTTTCTGGCAGTGAAAATATTCTGTAGGATACTATAATGGTGGATACCTGTCTTTGTGTATTTTTTCAAAACCATAGAATGTGCAGCACCAAGAGTGAAACCTAATATAAACTATGGGACTTTGGATAATAATGATGTATCAATGTAGGTTCATCAGCTGCAAAAATTTACTACTCTCGTGGGGGATGATGATGGGCGGGTTATGTGTGGGGGGGGCAGGAGGTAAATGGAAATCTCAAAACCTTCTGTTCAATATTGCTATGAACCTTTAACTGCTCTAAAAATGAAGAATATTAAAACATTAAAAAAAAGAGCAATGAGAAAAGAAATAGATTTTTTAAATCGTGCTGCAATGAACTGTTGTCTAATTGTAAAATAATAATAATAATCAACATATAACTAAGGGGATTCCAAATATAATAAAGAGTTCATTGTTTAACTACAAGCAACTATATGCCAATAAAATGGACAACCTAGAAGAAATGGACAAATTCTCAAAAAGATACAAGCTTCCAAGACTGAACCAGGAAGAAATAGAAAATATGAACACATCAATCACAAGTACTGAAATTAAAACAGTGATTTTAAAACTTCCAACAAACAAAAGTCCAGGACCAGATGGCTTCACAGGCAAATTCTGTCAAACATTTAGAGAAGGGTTAACACCTATCCTTCTCAAACTTGCAGAGAAAGTAACAACCCCCAAGCTCATTCTACAAGGCCACCATCACCCTGATACCAAAAACAGACAAAGATATCACAAAAAAAGAAAATTACAGGCCAATATCACTGATGAATATAGATGCAAAAATCCTCAACAAAATACTAGTAAACTAAATGCAACAACACATTAAAACAATCATACACAATGATCAAGTGGGATTTATCCCAGGGATATAAGGATTCTTCAACATACATAAATCAATGTGATACACAACATTAACAAACTGAATAAAAACCATATGACCATCTCAATAGATGCAGAAAAAGCTTCTGACAAAAATCAACACTCATCTATGATACAAACTCTCCAGAAAGTGGACACAGAGGAAGCATATCTCAACATAGTAAAGGCCATATACAACAAACCCACAGCAAACATCATTCTCAATGGTGAAAAACTGAAAGCACTTCCTCTAAGATCAAGAACAAGACAAGGATGTCCACTGTCTCCACTTTTATTCAACATAGATTTAAAAGTCCTAGGCATGGCAATCAGAGAAGAAAAAGAAATAAAAGGAATCCAAATAGGAAAAGAAGTAAAACTATCACTGTTTGCAGATGACATGATACTATACATAGAAAATCCTAAAGATGCTACCAGAAAACTACTAGAGCTCATCAATGAATTTGGTAAAGTTGTAGGATATAAAATTAATACACAGATATTTCTTGCATTCCTATACATTAACAATTAAAGATCAGAAAGAGAAATTAGGGAAACAATCGCATCTACCACCGCATAAAATACCTGTACTCAGGAGGCAAAAGACCTGTACTCAGAAAACTATAAGATATTGATGAAAGAAATCAAAGATGACACAAACAGATGGAAAGATATACCATGTTCTTGGATTGGAAGAATCAATATTGTCAAAATGACTATACTACCCAAAGTAATCCACAGATTCGATGCAATCCCTATCAAATTATCAATAGCATTTTTCACAGAATTAGAACAAGAAAATGTTACAATTTGTATGGAGACACAAAAGATCCTGAATAGCCAAGGCAATCTTGAGAAAGAAAAACGGAGCTGGAGGAATCAGGCTCCCTGACTTCAGACTATACTACAAAGCTACAGTAATCAAAACAGTATGGTACTGGCACAGAAACAGAAATATAGATTAATGGAACAGTATAGAAAGCCCAGAGATAAACTCACATACCCATGGTCACCTAATCTACGACAAAGGAGGCAAGACTATATACTGGAGAAAAGACAGTCTGTTCAATAAGAGGTGCTGGGGAAACTGGACAGCTACATGTAAAAGAATGAAATTAGCACATTCCCTAACACCATACACAAAAATAAACTCAAAATGGATTAAAGACTTAAATGTAAGACCAGATACTATAAAACTCTTAGAGGAAAACATATGCAGAACACTGACATAAACTGCAGCAAGATCTTTTTTGATCCTCCTCCAAGAGTAATGAAAATAAAAACAAATGGGACCTAATGAAACTTAAAAGCTTTTGAACAGCAAAGGAAATCATCAATAAAACTAAAAGAAAACCCACAGAATGGGAGAAAATATTTGCAAACAAAGTGACTGACAAGGGATTAATCTCCAAAATATACAAACCGCTCATGCAGCCTAATATCAAAAAAACAAACAACCCAATCAACAAATGGGCAGAAGATCTAAATAGACATTTCTCCAAAGAAGACATACAGATGGCTAAAAAGCACATGAAAAGATGCTCAATATCACTAATTATTAGAGAATGCAAATCAAAACTACAATGAGGTATCACCTCACACTTGTTATGGCCATCATCAAAAAATCTACATACAACAAATGCTGGAGAGGGTG
Organism: Tursiops truncatus; assembly: GCF_011762595.2. Taxonomy (NCBI): domain Eukaryota; kingdom Metazoa; phylum Chordata; class Mammalia; order Artiodactyla; family Delphinidae; genus Tursiops; species Tursiops truncatus. Next base: position 81,690,786 of record NC_047035.1, on the reverse strand, counting down.
TGGAGAAAAGGGAACCCTCCTACACTGTTGGTGGGAATGTAAATTGATACAGCCACTATTGAGAACAGTATGGAGGTTCCTCAAGAAACTAAAAATAGAATTACCACATGACCCAGCAATCCCACTCCCGGGCATATAGCCAGAGAAAACCATGATTCAAAGACACATGCACCCCAATGTTCATTGCAGCACTATTTACAATAGCCAGGTCATGGAAGCAACCTAAATGCCCATCGACAGACGAATGGATAAAGAAGATGTGGTACATATATACAATGAAATATTACTCAGCCATAAAAAGGAACGAAATTGGGTCATTTGTTGAAACGTGGATCTAGAGACTGTCATACAGAGTGAAGTCAGAAAGAGAAAAACAAATATTGTATATTAACGCATATATGTGGAACCTAGAAAATGGTACAGATGATCCAGTTTGCTGAGCAGAAATTGAGACAGAGAAGCAGAGAAAAAACATATGGACACCAAGGGGGTAAGTGGTGTGGGGCGGGAGTGGTGTGATGAACTGGGAGATTGGGATTGACATGTATACACTGATGTGTATAATATGGATGACTAATAAGAAAAATATATATATTTGATAGTGGAATGGACTTGGAATCTTTGATCACCTAAGACACTTCCTTGAACTTTGTAGGTGTCTAAAATAATATTCAGTAATTCTTTGCCAACTGCTGATCTTAATGAACTAAATAAGGCTTTTGTCTTAGCTTTTTTAATAAGTTATAACACAGAGAAAAGTGTATAAGTCGTAAGTTTAACTATAAACTTATGACTTATGTGAGTTATCTGAACTCCCACTAGTATAACCACTACTCAGATCAAGAAACAGAACTTTCCCAGCACCTCGGAAGCCTTCCTTATACTATTTCCTGGTCATGACCCCTGCTTTCTGTTCCCATAATCACTACTACCTTCACCATAAATTTGTTTTGGCCAGTTTTGAATTTTTTAAAAAGAAACCATACAATGTATATCATTTTATGTCTGCCTTGTTTTGCTGAATATTGCTCATGTGTTTTATTTCTGTTGTTGCTTATAGCAATACTCACTTATTTTTATTGTCTTCTATATTTTATTATATAAATGCAAAATATAGTCTAATGTTGATGAACAAAAAAAAAAGAAATCCTGGGCATGGACTGACTTCGTGTTAAGAAACCCATTACAGGCAGGGAAAAAAATGACAAAATGAATATATAAGGTCAAGAATTTGTATGCAAAAAAAAAAAAAAGCACATGAAAAGATGCTCAATATCACTAATTATTAGAGAAATGCAAATCAAAACTACAATGAGGTATCACCTCACACTTGTTAGAATGGCCATCATCAAAAAATCTACAAACAATAAATGTTGGAGAGGGAGTGGAGAAAAGGGAACCCTCCTACACTGTTGGTGGGAATGTAAATTGGTACAGCCACTATGGAGAACAGTATGGAGATTCCTTAAAAAACTAAAAGTAGAGCTACCATATGATCTAGCAATCCCACTCATAGGCATATATCTGGAGAAAACCATAATTAGAAAGGGTACATGCACCCCAATGTTCACTGCAGCACTACTTACAATAACCAGGACATGGAAGCAACCTAAATGTCCATCAAAAGAGGAATGGATAACGAAGATGTGGTACATATATACAATGAAATATTACTCAGCCATAAAAAAGGATGAAATAATGCCATCTGCAGCAACATGGATGGACCTAGAGTTTATCATAGTAAGTAAGTCAGACAGAGAAAGACAAGTATCATATGATATCACTTATATGTGGAATCCAAAAAAATCGTACAAAAGAACCTATTTACAAAACAGAAATCGAGTCACAGATGTAGAAAACAAACTTATGGTTACCAAGGGGGAAAGGGAGGGGGGAGGGATAAACTGGGAGATTCGGACTGACATAGACACACTACTATATATAAAATAGATAACTAATAAGAACCTACCTTATAGCACAGGGAACTCTATTCAATACTCTGTGTAATGACCTATATGGGAATAGAATCTACAAAAGAGTGGATATAGGTATATGTATAACTGACTCACTTTGCTGTACAGCAGAAACTCACACAACACTGTAAATCAACTACACTCCAATAAAAAAATTAATTATAAATTTTTAAAAAGAGTTCACTGTTTAAAGTTTTATTTTAAACTGAAAAACTTAACCATATTATAGACTAAAATTTCTGCACAGCAAAAGACATAAAACAAAAGACCACTGGGGAAAATATTTTCAACAAATAAAGCAACTAGCTAACTTCCTTAATATATAAAAAGCTCAATCAGAAGGAAAACAGGAAGACCTTAAGGGGAAAAAAAGACAAGACACAAATAGAAATTTCAAAAAAGAGGAAATTCAAATGACTAATAAGCTTATGAAAAAATGTTCAACTGTACCACTAATAAAAAATATACAAGTTAAAACAACTTAGTCTTTTTTAACCATCAAGTTAGCCATAAAATTGATAATATTCTAAATACTAAAGAAGCTAAAGTGAAGGCAAAATTTCATTTACCCTACTTGTAGGAGCTTAAATTCATACAAACTTTGTAAAAAACAATTTGGTGATGTGAATCAAGAGCATTAAGAGTCATAACCTTTCACACAGTAAATTTCCATTTAGGAATCCCTAGGAATCCATGGGTTTCACATCTGCAGACGTGGAGGGCTGATTGTGCAGTTACATGGGACAACATGGATGAAACTTGAAAGCATTATGCTAAGAAGCCAGACATAAAAAGCCACATATTGTATGACTCCTTATATATATGAAATATCCAGAACAGGCAAATCCAAAGAGACAGAAAGTAGGTTATAGTAGTGAGTGTCAGAAAAGGAAGTTGAAGGTACAGCAAATGACCACTAATAGGCGCATGTTTCTTTTGGTGGTGAGGGAAACGTTGTGGAATTAGATAATGGCACAGAATACAGTGAATATACTAAAAACCACTGAACTGTACACTTTAAGATGGTGAATTATAACTCAAAAAATAAGAAATAAATTAAAAATCAATTTTAAAAGGACACCGAAATAGAACTTTTAGAGATATGGGGCCATGATCACAATATATTCAGGAAAAAAAAAAAAAAAAAGCAAACTATAAAAGTATACTCAGTCCTATTTCAATACCAGCAAAGTAACAGAGAAACCAGATTAACCATACTAATAAACATGTATAATCTTTTTGAAGGGCAACTCTGGAGTGTGCATCAAAAGCATTATAATGCATACTCTTTGATCAAGGAATTCCACTTTTAGGAATATACCATGGACATGAACAAAAATTTAGCTGCCAAAAATTTTATTACAGGGTCAAAGGAGACAAAATTAAAGGAAAACTCAATGTCAATCAATAGAGTATATCTGTATGCAAAAGATTTTAAATGCTGTAGAACAATATTTGATGAGTCATTCAACATCAGACACATGAAATAGGGAGAATAAGATAAAGATATATTAAATTTAACAAGAAAAGAAAACTCAGGGTATAAATGTATATACTCACATAATCAATTGAAAAGGATGGCATGAAAGGCCAAAATTTGATCTATACTCTGAGAAAAAAGATATTTAAAAAATCTTCCGGACTAAGGGAAAAACAACAAAAACACAACCTCCTTGTCCTAAAACATGATGAAAAAAGACCAAGATGAGAAGATAAGATATCAAGATATTTCCTAAAGGTATTTTCTCAAACACACTAAATTATTTTTTTCAAAAAATATACATATACTACAATAAACAGAATGGAAAAAGGGGATACAGGTAAGAAGGGAACCAACATCTCAGAAAATGAAACTGGGAGCCAAAAATAGGGGTTAACTGTCTATTTGTGGAATAGTCTATTCTTCCAACCCCTGGTGCCATGTTGCCACTCCTCCTCCTCTGGCCAAAGGAGAATAATGTATAGAAAAAAAAAATGAGGCTTCCCTTCTTGAAACACTGAGCAGCTACAGAGAAAAGACTTCTCCAAATGAGCATCAGGAATTTCCACAGCACAGGAGGCAGCTCCAGAGTCTGACATCAACAATCCTGATCAACAACTACAGTTCCCAATCAGTTTTTCAGTGTCTTCTCTTAAATATGGACAACAAAGGACCATCATGATTTGAAGAAAGCCACCACGAGAGAGAGACCAAGAAAAACAAACCAAAAATTGCCCTGGAAGAGACAGAAATAATTAAGGGGGGAAAAAAAAAACAACCTTTTTTAAAAAAAAATTTTTCATCCCCATTGAAGAAGATAGCACGTTCATAAAACAAGAAAAAAAAAAACATGAAAAAGGAAAACTCAAGAAGCAAAAAGAATTCCTGGAAATGAAAAAATGATGGCAGAAACAAAAATTTAGTGCCAAGCACAAAATAAAATTGAGGACATTTCCAAGAAAGTCAATCAAAAAGGAAGAGACAGAAAATGAGAAAAAAAATAAAGCAACTCAAGTGGATCTATCCAGGGGGTCTAATATCTGAATAACAAGAGTTTCAGAAAGAGAAAACAAAAGGGAAGAAATTAATAAAGAGAAATATAAAAGCTAAGAGTCTACAGATTGAAATGCCCACCTAATGTTTAGCACAATGAATTCAGGAAGACCCAGACTGACATATGCTGTGAAATTTCAGAACTCCAAGGATAAAGAAGAGAGTCCAACCACCAGGGAAGTCCCTGTTTTTCTTTAATTAACAATGATTTTTCTTTCTTTTTTTTTAACAATGATCTTTTGATGTTCCTACTACCTCGTTCCTTGCAAAAACTCCTATATATCCTGACTCCTCCCTTACCTCTCTTCAGAGCAGTCCCTCAGAGTCATCTGAGAGGCTGTCTTCCAGGCTTAAGTCCTCAGCAAGTCTGTCAAATAAAATGTAACTCTCAAAAAAAAAAAAAAAAAAAAAAAAAGAAGAGGGTCCAAAAGCTCCCAGTGAAAAATAAAAGGTCATCCAAAAGGACAGGCAATGGCACTGGGTTTCTCAACAGCAGCACTATATGCTAGAAAACAATGAAGCAATGCCTTCAATATTCTTTTTTTTTTTTTTTTTCCTTCAATATTCTTAGAGAAAAATGTTTTCCACCTAGAATTTTATATTTACCCAAACTATCAATCAAATGTGGCAGCAGAATAAACATTTTTAGAATTCAAGGGTTCAGAAAAATCACTCCTATGCACCCTTTGTTAGGAAGTTATTTGTGGACTTACTATGGCAGATTGAGGGAATAAACAATGAAAGAGAAGGCCATGGAATCCAGGAAATAGTGGAGTAGCCAAGGATAGGCAAGCAAACAGCCCAAACTGCAGTAGAAGGATACAAGCTTTTAGGAGGGAAAGTATAGAAAAGAGGACTCATTAGAATACTTGATTTTTAAAAGTATATTTAAAAAAGAGAAAAAGAAAAGAAAAGAAAAAAGCAGCAGCCACATATGATAACGAAATACAATGCAGGAAAAAAATAAACTTCAATTAGAAGACACCTGGTAAACAGAATGGCTCCCCCGAGATCTCCACATCCTAATCCCTGGAACCTGTGAATATGTCACCTTGAAGATACAGATGTGAGTTAAGTTAGGGATCTTGAGATGGATTATCTGGGTAAGCCCAGTGTAACCACAAGGCTCCTGATAAGAGAGAGAGAGCAGAAGGCATGTGACAATGGAAGCAGAAGGAGAAAGAATGGAAGATCCTACACTATTGATTTTGAAGATGGAGGATGAGGTCATGACTCGAGGTACACAGGTGGTATCTGGAAGCTAGTAAATGCAAGGAAACAGATTCTCCCCTGAAGTGTCCGGGAGGAATGCAACCCTGCCAATACCTTCATTTTAGGACTTCTGATCTCTAGATCTGTAAGAAAATAAATGTGTATTATTTAAACCACGAAGTTTGTGGTAATTTATTACAGCAGCCATAGGAAACCAATGTGGGGCACCACATGGAGAGAGAGACCACCTAAGGGCCAAGATGACAAGTGAAGCACCCCAAGAAACAGTTAGCAAAACCCAGACATGTGAGGCAACCGTCTTGGATGTTCCAGCCCAACCCAGCCCAGGTATCAGTTGAATGAAGCTGCATAAATGACCCCAGTTGATACAATATGGGGGCAGGACAACTACCCAGTTAATCCAAAGAATGTAATAATAATATCTGAGAGTAACAGGCACAGATTTACCCTCCTACCTGAGACAACTATAAAACTGGACAACCCACGTGAACCAGTGATTTTCAGACACTGGACATCAAGGAGCACAGGACACAATGATCCCTCAAACAGGGGAAGCAAATGTTTTCCTATAATCATCCCAGCTTACAGTCTGGAGTGGAGGATCCCAGACGCCGCCTGGGTACAGATTACAGACATAAAATGGGAATGATGGGTGACAGCTCTCTAGAAAACTACCTGAAGAGATCCATATTTGGGAATGCCCCCACCCTCCAACCCTCTCTTCAACTGGAACACACTCCACAGCCTTAAGCCACCTTTAAGGTTTGTTCAGGCATCAGTGCTACCTGATTCATTCCTAAATCTATCTTTCTTTTTTATTTTTTTCTGAATAAAAAAATCAGTATTTTACTTTTTCGACAGTTGAATAAAAGGATTTAGACATATATCAAATGGGAAAAAAGGGTTTTAATCCCTCTGTGCAATAGGAAGAGAGACATACTATACTGGAAAGACTGCAAAGACCATGAGGAGAGAAACCAGAGAATACGTGGCCTCAGTCCCATCATTTCAGAACACAGTAGCAGCTTGTCTGTTAATTTCTTTCCTCTCAGCCTGGGTGACCTCTCACAAGCTTAACAGTAACAGGGAGTCTAACACTGCTTCTGAGCAGGTGCTTTCTGCAGACAGGTGCTATTTATCAGAGAAGATTTAGACAGGATAACATTGAGGAGTGATGTGTTACTTTAACCAGATTGCAAAGCTGAAAAAGAATAATGAACCTCACATTAGTTAAATAAACAAAGCGACAGTAAGCACAATAAGCAGACAGGCATGATGCTTACAGAAGAGTCACCTCTTTTTGTGTACAGTGTGCCACATTGCACTTGCTGTTCAAATATATGTTTTAATAAATGTCCTTTAATGTGTACATGAAATAGAGTAGGCATTCAACTATTTGTTGAATGAAAATAACAATATATTATGTATAAAGAAAAATCTGATCTCATATCATCAGAAACAGATTTTGTCAACCACTACTTTTGATCTTTTGGACCAGACAGATCTTGTTGTGAAGGGCTATCCTGTGTACTGTAGGGTGTTTAGCAGTAAATCCTTCTTTCTTGACCAGTTGCTCACTATATCTATCTCACTATCACATATGATGCCTTCTTTTATGTATATCCTTGCATAAATCACAACATCTATGAGTTTTAAATAAATGTGAAAGATATGGGAAGAAATTAAGATATTTGCAAACAGGGACTTATACAAGACCAGGATCATTATTTAAGACCAGCAGTTGGCCTGGGCAGGAGCTTCAGAGTGATAAAGTACAAATGTGGCATCGTTACCTAACAGACAAGAGAGCCTGAAGAGCTGTCACAGAGTACCACCTACAGGACACAAATGGAAAAACAGCCTTACCTTTGCTCTATCAGACCATCCAAAGGACTGCACTGTTACATCTAATCGTTTCATCAACATCCGCCGACGGCACTCATATTCACAGGAAAGGGCATCGTTGATTCTTTCCAGTTGTTCCTAAGGAATTTGGAAACAAAAATCATAACCTTTAGACTCATTATGCACAGAAAAGAAATTTCAGAATTGTGGTCAATACGTCCTATTAATTCAAAAGGTGGTACTTGATGGTCATTTTCTGATCCCATGAAACTTTACAGTAAATTATTTAGATAAAGATATTTGATAGAACATATAAAATATTCGGAAGATACTAAACATACAAATTAAACTCTACAATTGGTACAGTTTACCTGATCTTCAATCAAACATGTTAATTTACGTAAAACGTCTACTTGCAAAGTAGTTTGGACCAATAAGGAAAGAAAATACCAACAACTTCCCATCTTGTTGGCGTTGAGCTACTACACTTTTCAAATTACAACTATGCTAACATATTAGGGACTATAAATACTTTTGGCCAGGTTTTTTTTTTTAATTAATAATCTGAGTGAAGAAATGTTAGGACCTACTGTTCTAGAATATCATTCCATTTTAATTCTCCAATATAAAAAATGCATGCTACACACTGTAAAATCTAGATGTCCATCTATAAAATTAAGTCATATTCACTACTTTAATTACATAAAGCTAATAAAAAGGTGGGGGGGTGACTTACCGCCTGTTCCAGATTTAAATCAATTTTCAGCAGTGGTTTTCCCACGTGATTTTTCTGGACATGTGAGAGAATATCTTTCACCTAAAATTAAACATAAAAGATTGTGAAAATGTGTATCCCTAATTTAAAACGATCTTATTCTTGCTTAAAACGCTTTGAATGCTAGAGAATTAATAAAATGTTAAAGAGAAATAGTTAAAATATACCTTCACATAATAGGAAAGAATATCACTACAATGCAGAGTATCTTTCTCAAAGAAGCATTAGTTACATTAATTCAAGCTATAGCACACCTTTTCCAGAGTAAGAAATAATGTACATGGACAATTAAAGAAGTAGCTACTAAAAGGTTTTATTATGAGAATCTATAATTTACATGTGAAATAAATTCAGAGTTTCTTCTTAAGATGGCACGCTCTTACATGCTGACAAATTCTCAAAAGGGATACTAAAACCTTTGCTGAGTATGTTGGTTTTACTCCATTAAATATTCTGTACACATTCCATTGTTCAGCAAGACAACACAGGAGAGCAAGCCCTCTCAATTAGTCGCCACATACACATTTCATTACTTTTGCAAAGCCACTGATTTGAATTACTTGAAACATTTTTATTTTGGTGAACAAGATTTAGACATTTGCTTTTGCTTCAGCAATATCAGAGGTCATTCAAACAGAATGAAATATTTACAGTTGCTTAGTTATAAAGTAACTAGAGAAAATAATCAGGAAGAGTTCACATTTTGAGGAGTATGAACCTTATTTAATGTTGGGGGACCTCTTTTAAAAAGAATTAAAAATTATGAACACAAAATTAGCTTGGAAACTGGTGGTGGTAATGGGAAGTGACTGTAAATGGGCACATGGTTTCTTCTGAGAATGATGGAAATGTTCTAAAATTAGATTTTGATGATGTTGTACTCTGTAAATATACTACAATTCATTGAATTGTATACTTTAAATGGGCGAATTTTACAGCACTTAAATTATATCTTGAGAAAGCTATTTTTGAAAAATGAGCTTAGAAAGAACTTGTGCAAATTAGGGGGTCCCAAAGCTTAAGCTTTACATCACAGTAAAGCTACCACTACAACAGTGATTACTGACACTGCTCTTACACATTGAAAAGAATTATTATTTTCTTAAAACATACCATTTCTGTAGATTCCTCACTATTGTAAATACCTTCGATTTTGATATTTCATATACTACTAAAAGTTTTAGTCATAACCCCTTACTCAAGAGGGACTCTGAATGCATGCTTAAGTTTCTCACATATAATCACATTCCCTGTATTTCAACATTAGATAACAGTTTTAATAACTTTGAGAATCACTTGAGATAAAGAGGGAGTTAAGAGCAGACTCTGAGGTTGACCATCTGGGTTTGAAACTCCAGTCTACCACTACTACTACTTAGAAACTTGCTTGTCTAATTTATTAAATCTTTCAGTACCTCAATTTTCTCAAATGGCTGTTGTAAATAATAATATTACTACTTCATTATAGGTGATGTAAGAATGCAATGAGTTATTACATATAAACATTTAGCACAGTAAATGCTGTATGTGTGCTGTTAATATTACTATAATTACTTTAGATTTACATTTGAACAGCTTCGAGCTAAAAGATAATGATAAATTTCCTCCCCAATGGTGACGAAGTGTCTTCTGGACACATCGTACATAGAAGAAAATATGGAAATTTTTGCTTTTGATAGGAACTGAATGGAGAAGTAAGTCATTATAGGTAAATATTTAGCCATGATGGCCATAGTAACTACTACCTTATAATTAGCCTGCCAGCACTTGAACACAGGCATTACAGCCTGCTTTAAGCAGGGAAAAGAGGTTTGGGGGTATTTTTAAATTCTAACTGAAACTCATAAAAAGAAAAAACCTCTCTGGGATCAATATGTGTAAGCACTGGGAGATTAGGAAGAGTCTAGAAATCTGTCTCAATTTGAAATAGCCCCAGATATTTTAGCCAACCCCAGATCATTCTTAATCCAGAGAAACAAATTCTGAAGAGCAATTTATTAACTCTACACCAGTGTTTCTGAGCTGGGATTCATAGGCTTATTCTTTGGTTTACAAGTTCTAGGGGAAAAAAAAAAGTTTTTATACTGTGTTTTCATCTTAATGATACTAAAATTCTCTGACATTCAGTAAGACAAATCTTTTTATTTTTCAGTTCATAAATTATCAATGCAAAGAGTACTTCATTCAAGAATTTAGTTTAAAACAGCATGTCTAAAAACAGAGTTTTAGTACCTATTCTTGAGGGTGAGAATTTTCTTTTCCTTAAAAATGAATCTTGTATTATTCCCCTAGAGGACTCCTACAGAACCTAGGAATTAAGCCAGAATTTGGTCTGTGAGAGTATCATTCTCTCTAATCGATGGCTTGACTGGGAACAAGGATAGTTTAATAACTGGAAAAAAAAAAAGCTAGAAGTACACAGGTTTTAGTTGTTTTTAACTACTCCATCAGGGTACTCATTCATTTATTCACTATACAACAAACATTTACTAAACACTTATCCACCAGAAATTGTGCATTTCTTTGCTCACTGCCAAAGACAACCACACTGCAATTCTATTAACAACATCCATTAAAAAGAAATTTAGTTTGCCTTTGACTTCATACGATAACTATACTTCTTTCATTATACCGTAATACAACCTTGTTTAGAAAAGGGTCCCTTAAAGTTGCAAAAGGATTTCTATCAGGGCAAACCTTCACAAAGCCTAGCACTCACTCATTAAGATCCGATTCCTGAATATTACTTATAGTCAAATTAGGTCACATGCATATTAACTCCAAATCCAAAATTTAGTTTACACGAAGATAAATGTTTCTTTAAATAGAATGTATATCTTGTAGTTAAAGGAAATACAGTTGACCCTTGAACAACATGGGTTTGAACTGTGCTGGTCCACTTACATGTGAATTTTTTTCACTAAATAAAATTACAGTACTATCTGATCCACAGGTGGTTGAATTTACAAATGCGAACTGCAGATACAGGGGGACAACAGTGAAGTTGTATGTTAATTATCGACTCTGCAGAGGGTTAGCACCCCTAAGTCCCACATTGTTCAAGGATCAACTGTATTTTCATTTTTAATTCAACATTTACATATCAGCATTTAACTGAATTTGGGGGAAATGAAAAATAAAACAAATACAATACCTTTGATTCCACTTGGTTCAGCATAAGTGGAATGTCAGAAGTTGTTGACTTGGGAATACCAAGGGTATCGCAGATAGCTTGAACTTCCTGATAAATTTCACTATTTTTATCTAATTGAGAACTTTTACGTTTCTTGTTCTGTAATATCTGTAAAGCTTGAAGCTCTGTACTTAAAAATACTATAATAAGAAAAGGGAAAAACAAATAATGTTAAAATGCACAAGAATGCTTTAAAGATCCCACTTCTGGGTATACATGCAAAGGGAAAATCAGGATCTCAAAGAGATCTTCACTACCATATTCACTACTGTACTGTTCATAACAGCCTAGATTTGGAAACAACCTAGGTGTCCTTCAACAGACGAATGGATAAAGAAAATGTGGTATATGTATACAATGGAATTATTATCCAGCTTTAAAAAAGAAGAAAATCCAGCCATTTGTGACAACATGGATGAACCTGGAGGACACTGTGCAAAGAGAAATAAGCCAGACGCAGAAAGACAAATACTAATGATATCACTTCTATGAGGAATCGAAAACAGTCAAACTCCTAAAGTAGAAAGTAGAATGGTGATTACCAGGCCGGGGAAGGAGGAAACAAGGAGTTTAGTTAAATATAAATTTTATATTCGTTAAATATAAATTTCTGAAGAACTGGTGATCTGTTTTATTGAAGTTTTATAATCAGAGGTACCGGGACTTCCCTGGTGGCGCAGTGGTTAAGAATCTGCCTGCCAATGCAGGGGACACAGGTTCAATCCCTGGTCTGGGAAGATCCCACATGCCGCGGAGCAACTAAGCCCGTGCGCCACAACTACTGAGCCTGCGCTCTAGAGCCCACGAGCCACAACTACCGAAGCCCATGCGCCTAGAGTCTGTCCTCCACAACAAGAGAACCCACCGCAATGAGAAGCCCGTGCAACACAACGAAGAGTAGTCCCCACTCGCCACAACTAGAGAAAGCCCGCGCGCAGTAACTAAGACCCAACGCAGCCAAAAAAAAATAAATACGTTAAAAAATCAGAGGGACCTTGGCATAGTCCTCATAAGCAAAGTTTGATACATACTGGTTATATAAGATGAATAAGTCCTAGAGATCTACTTTACAGCATAGTGCCTATAGTTAACAATACTATATTGTACACTTAAAAATTTGCTAAGACAGTAAATCTTACATTAAGTATTCTTATCACAAAAAGAAATAATAATAAAGAGGGCAGAAGGAAATTTTTTTTTAAATAGTGCCTACTTGCAAAGAGTTTAAAGCCTAGTAGGAGAGACCCACCTGTACTTCAACAATTTTAAAATGCTTAAGAATGTATAAGACTGATAAAATATTCTCTCTCTGATATGCACAGCTCAAGCCAGGGGAGAATGTATAGCTTTAACTGATCTATTAAGCAGATTGAGCAATTTGAAAAACTGCCTTTAAGACAGACCACCCCAGGCTGTTCACAAGTCCTTTCACTGTCACCATTTTATTTCATCCTTTCAACAGCCATATTTTAAAAAATCATTCAAAAATCTTAGATGGAAAAAACAAAACAAACAACACAAAATGGAAACAGACTCATATACACAGAGAACAAATAGGTAGTTGCCAGAAAGAAGGGGTGTGGGGGTGGGGTAGAATAGGTGAAGGGGCTTAAGAGGTACAAACCTCCAGAAAGAAAAGGAATCAGCCATAGGGGTGTAACACACAATATAAAATACGGTCAATAATACTGTAATAACCTCGTATGGGGACAGATGGTTACTAGATTTACCATGGTGACCATTTCATAATGTATGCAGATGTCAAATCACTATGTGGTACACCTGAAACTATTTTATGTGAACTCTATTTCAATTAAAAAAAACCTAAAAAATATCATTTTGGAAAGCAAAAAATTATCTTAAATCATTACAGTCTTTTTTAAAATTAACTTTTACAACAGTACAGTTAAGATATTGGGGTTTGTTTTTATTTGTTTAAAGTTATACACACACACAATTTAATACAACAGTTCCGACTTCAGCTGAGCAGAAAAAATATCTGAGAAATTGTTTAAAAGTACAAGTACCAGGGTCCCACCCTCAGAGATTCTGAACCAGTAGGTCTGAAGTAGGATCTGGGAATCTGTGTGGTTTTAGACCCAAGGTGACTCTCATGGGCAGGCAGGATCGAGAGCCACTAATATAAGATTTTTTCATGTAATCTATACACGATCGTCTAAAGAACCCACAAAAAGTTAAGACCAACATGTATCAAACTTTGCACATGAGGACTATGCCAAGGTCCCTGATTTTTTAACTTCATTAAGCAGATCACCAGTTCTTCAAAAATTTATATTTTGTGCAGAATCATGGCTGAAGTCTGTCTTTGTTCTATGGAAACATGCTGTATGTAACAGTACAAACAAGAGTTCAGTCTAGTATTTAAAATGCTAATTCTCACAGATGGGAAATAATACAGTGAAAAGTCTTCTTCCCACCACAGATCCTCAGATTCCCCCTCCCCAGAGGCAATCACCAGTGTTAGTTTCTTGGGCATATTTTTAGGCACGCGCACGTGTGTGTGTGTATGTATATATTTAGTATATGTCTCTACCACCTATGCACTTTTATTTCTTTTAGAGAAACAAGAGCATACGATACATGTTCCGTATATTTTTTATTTACCAATATATCTTAGAGATCATTCCATATTTACACATTTTATCTACTCTCATTCTAATGGCTATAGAATGGTATCACTGCAAAGATGTACCATTTCTATTTAACTACTACAAACAATGCCATAATGAACATTCTTTTCATATATCTTTGTACAGTTAGTATGAACTCCTAGTCATTGAACTGCCAAGTCAAAAGACAGGTGAATTTTAATTGTGTTATTGAAAATTTGCCTTTCCAAAAATGCCTTTTCATGCCTTATGTACTTTACATATTTTTCCAGTGAGCTTTTTTATTTATATTTATTTTTTTGGCTGTGTTGGGTCTCCGTTTCTGTGCAAGGGCTTTCTCTAGTTGTGGCAAGCGGGGGCCACTCTTCATCGCAGTGCGCAGGCCTCTCACTGTCGTGGCCTCTCTTGTTGCGGAGCACAGGCTCCAGACGCGCAGGCTCAGTAGTCCAATGAGTTTTTATCTCTATAAAAGCTCTCCACATAGTAAGGAATGTGGCCCTTTTCATCTTACACACGTTGCAAACAATTCTAAAAGAACATGAAGAAGCTTATTATATCAGTATGTTTTAAAGGTAGTCAAACTAAAGATAAAGATGAAATAGATGCTGGTAAGATTGTGAATTGGTATAACCTTTCTGGAGCAAATTATGGCAATATATCTAGACCAGAGAATTTTTTTAAATGTTCATGATCTTTGTCTAAGTAACCAAAAATATGAACAAAAAAATTAATTTAAAATAGAAAAACTGGGACTTCCCTGGTGGCGCAGTAGTTAAGAATCTGCCTGCCAACGCAGGGGACACGGGTTCAAGCCCTGGTCCAGGAAGATTCGACATGCGGCGGAGCAACTAAGCCCGTGCGCCACAACTACTGAGCCCACACGCCTAGAGCCCATGCTCTGCAACAACAGAAGCCACCACAATAAGAAGCCCACGCACCGCAACGAAGAGTAGCCCCCGCTCACCGCAACTAGAGAAAGCCTACACGCAACAAAGACCCAACATAGCCATAAATAGATATAGATAGATAGATAAATTAGAAAAATCCAAATACCCTCAAATTTGAAATCTGTTAAGTAAAAATGCCCATAACATAGAATGTTATGTAGCCAATTTAAATTATTTTTTCAAAAAATACTAAGTGATGGGAAAATGCTCACAATACATTAAATGAAGCAGAGGAAGAGCAGGAACTACATCTGTAACAGATCTAAATCTTATTTAAATATGTGTGTACAAAGGAAAAAGAGAAGGAAAAGGAAATACACTGAAAAGTTATTCATGATCCTCTCTGGGGAGTGAAATTATAAATTATTTTCTTCTTTTCATATTTATCTACTTTGTAAGATTTCTATGATGAGCATGTATTTTTTCAACATGTAACATAAAATTTACCATTCTAACTATTTTTAAGTGTACAGTGGCATTAAGTGCATTCACACGGTTGTATAACCATCACCACCATCCATCCACCCATCTCCAGAACATTTTCATCTTCCTCAACTGAAACTTTGTACTCATTTAACAATTCCCCATTTCACCACATCTCCTGAGTATGTATGTTTATAATCAGAAAAAACTATACCAACCTCTCTTATATCTCCTCTTTACTGTTATTTGGACCAGAAACTTATATTACCATTATTGCTGAGCTTCTTAGAAGCAAAGGCAAAAAGGGAAACATGATGATTTACACAGTTCTCACTGACTAACATAAAGAATTACAGATTACCTATATCTAAGGTAAGGATAAGGTAATCTAAGGATTACCTATATCTATATGCAAGTTCCTCATGGCCAGTGCTTCTTACCTTCCTTTGTGTCCCAATACACCTAAGGGTTACTGTGACCTCCCATTAGTAACAATGGTTCATTAAATCAGTGACTTACACTGAATGGGAGGAAGACAAGGAAATAGTGTAAGAAATGAGGGAAGGGCACATAATTTTTATCCTCCCCAAAACAAACAAGATAATTCAAATGTCAACACTTCCAACACCACCAGTAGTTAAACACATAAACATGGTTTCTGCTCTAATGAAACTAACATTTTAACACTAGAACATAGAGGAATATATCACATGCATCTTTTTATAAATGGTACAACCTAAAATAGAAATCTTCAATAATAGAAAATGTTAGAAAAATTCTTTCAAATAGTCACCGCTTGTAGAACTTCCAAAATAGCATGAAATTAAACTAACTGAATTTTTAAAAATTTTAAGGGAGCCAATATAAATAAATGGATGTTATTCATAGTAATTGTTTAGATATAGGTAATCTGTACTCCAAATTCACCCCTGATGAAAATAGGCCACACTCACTAAAATTCAAGTGGCACAAGAGCACAATTTTTTTTTTAAACTGATACATCCCTAATGCTTAGAGCAGTTTCTGGTACAGTAGAAAGGGATCAATGAATATTTTTGAACCATCATTCAGTGCCTATCATCTAATAATCTGCTTAGCAGCCTAGTTTCAGAGAGTTTTAAGATTAAATAGCAGTTTGGAGATCACCACTTTAGCCAATTAGTCATAAATGTAAAGAGATGAATTAGGTGAAGGAAAAATTACTGAAGTACCATACAAGTCACAAACACTGGGCATTCTATATTGGCCAAATAAATCATAAGTGTTAGAAATCTTAAAGAGTACTTTAGTAGAATTTATACTACATTTATATAAAAATCTCTGAGTTAGTTTCATATTTTAAGCCAAATATTAAAAATTTTCTAATACACAAAATATCTAATGATTCATTAATTAAAGTTCATAAATCTTGACTTGAAAGTAACACAAACCAGATTAAACACATGCATTTAAATTGTTCAAAGAAACATAACTTACATAGAAGTTTCAAACAGTCATCCTTCTTTTTTAAACGGTCTTTAATATCTCCTGATACGAGTACAGAATATGGACATGCCATTTCTTTTAAAAAGCCACTTATCTCAAGCTGGAAGCTTTCTAGATCATCTTTCCCTTTAAACAAGAAAAGGTATAAAACATTTACTAAATATTTACCATGTAATCTGATACTATCAAATCTACCACTAGTTGATTTTAATTTTATATTCAATTCCAAATTTTACTTTGACATTAAATCCTTAAATGTGTGACCCCAAAAGCTTAGGTCAAAGTAACCAAAACATATTTCTACATATGGAAAGCAACAATTAAATTCAAGAACATAAGTATCTAATCATGAAATTATAAATATTTTTATATTTAAATCTCTGATATCTTCCAATGGGCTTTCCATAAAAGCAGATAAAATGGAAATATTTTATGTTAGTAACTGAAATATTAAAAGCATTATTATGGCTATAATTATTAATTGGCTTCAGAGCAAATGATCCATTTCTATTGTATTTCTATGGATTTGGATAATAAATGCTATCATCAAATTAAGCCTCAGCACTTATCTTTCTTTCATCATCTAATTATGTGGGAACTTGTGTCATAAGTTCTGAATTCAGCTTATTTTACTTAGCTTCAAGTGAATTCTATTAGATTTGGCAAGGAAAAAAACAATTTAAAAGGACAGCATCAGAAGGGAAGGCTACTGGTCTCCTAGCAAATGCCCCCACAAATTTTATTTTTCATTTTATTACATGTCTGAAATTCTACCAATCAAAGACCCACAAGAACTCCAGCTACCAGTACAGTAGTGAATTAAATAAACCTTGTGAGCTAGTACAGGAGTTTTTTATAAACGTATTCCTATGTGAATCCATGTCCTGAGTTATAGGTTTGGTAATACAACTTAAATTAGGGATTAAATATATGCATACTTTAGGGGAAAAAAACACCTTAATTCAAAATAAGCAGTATTCAAAACTTAAACTTTTTAAATAACCAAATTCAGACTCTTCTTTTTCTAAAGAACAATACTAAATTCAAGACAGCAGATAAACAATAATTATTTATAATTTTATATAAATTTAAGAACCAATTTTGGATTAGTCAATATAAAATTTAATCCAAAGATATTTAAATCACATATTGAAGTTGTTTGTAGTAATGACTTTTCTTTGTACAGTGAGCACATTATAGATAAAACTGTAAATCATAACCTATCATTTCATTTTACTAGTAAACAGAAAAGTAAATAAAACTCAATAGCAATACCAGCTGAAGTGATACTTTCTTCCAAGTTGCACAATGATTTTATTTGAGAGCCTAACCAAACACAGAGCTCTGAAAATTCAGGTGAAGATAGTCCACCCTCTGCTGCCTTTATAAGGGCTTGCTCTTCTAACAGTGGTCCCTTATACCTAGAAAGGAAGATATAAAAGGTTAAAACAAACAAACAAAACCCTAATACACCTAATACTTTTTCATCAACGTCTGCTGCCTGTCTTTGTAAATAAAATATTATTGGAACACAGCCAACAACTGTACCCATTTACAAACTCTCTCTGGCTGTTTTCCTGTATTTGTGACAGAGACAGTGTGGCCAGTAAAGCCTAAAATTTTTACTATCTGGTCTGTTACAGAAATAGTTTGCTGATTTCTGCTCTATATAATTAACATTTGACTTTGTTTTAAAATTTTTTAGTAAAATTATCAACCAATTTTAAGATAAATATTACATATAACAAGGTCAAATAGAATAGAGTCTAATAACTATAACTTTTCTTATTCTTACAAGAATAAGAAAAAGGTAATATAGTGAAAAAAGAACAGATGCAAATTTAAATTAAAAAAATTAAAACTGAGGACATATGAGATTTTAACCTTAACCATTTCTTTTATAATTTTATACTTTTAAACACTGCTACAAAGTGTATTTGAATAGAACCTTAAATTTTCAAACCATTTTTATATATTACCTTAATTGAATTTGATACCAGTTTTCTACTTTTACTGTTCTTTCTGTAACTGAGCCTTTTTTTCCCCCACATTATTAAACTTGTAAGTTTTAGCACAGTTGATGGGTTTTAATCCATTGCATTTACTTTCGTTTGATACTCAAATTGTCCTATCTCTGATTAGTGGGAGCACATTCATGTTACTCAATGAGTCCTTTGATTTGTCCCCATTATTCTTTAAATATTTTCCTTGCTTTCTATACAATATGTTCCTCCCCTATACCTGTAATCAGCCATTTCTCCAAGAAGCCCTGATTCTCTTCAATGGTATTTAGAATACACAATCTGGTCGTAAAGGTTAATCACTGTATCTGTACCTTTTTAAAAGAAATTATATCAGGAGTTCACACTGCTATTTCCAGTTCAAATTTAGAATTATAGGGTTTTTACCTATTTTGTTTTACATTTTTATCTATTTTTCTCTTACAATGAAAATTCTGTTTTTTTATGACATTTACAGAATCCTAGTAAATATAAAAATAACATAAATTACATAGTTTCAGAACAGAAAAAACAGCATTATTACTAAAAATAAAATTAATGAAAACAATTTATATTTTTATCATTAGGATAGATTCCAGTAAGGATGTATAGAAAAACAATTCCTTTCCATGTGATTAAACCTCCTACTCAATACACTGATAGGTATTTTTTTCATTTTGCTTTTAATTTTTAGGGGTTTGTCTCTCTTTTTTTGTTTTGATTTCATTTTAATTTTGCTTTACAATTATGTAAAACATTTATACGGTTTCAAAGTCTAAAACAAAACAAGGTACATTCAGACAATTCTAGCTTGCAATCTTAATACTGTTCCATCTAGTACTCTGTTTCCTCCCTTCCTCATAGGAAACCGTATTTATTAGTTTGGGGTTGTCAAACCATAATGTTTTAAAATATAAACATATATATACACAAAATATATATATATATATATATAAATGTATCTTTTTTAGATAAAAGGCAGCCTACTATCTACTGTTCTATTCCTTTTTTTAAACATACACATGCACAGACACATATTTATATATACTAGAGATCTGTAGAGATACTATTCAAACATTTTTATAGTTGTATCCACTGTCTGGATATACCATATTTTATTTGCTATGCCCTCACTGAAGGACATTTTGGTTTTTTGTAATGCTTTGCTATTAAAAAAATTGGGCAAATTTTTGTCAGTGTATATCTGGAATAGATTTCTAGAGGTAGGATCACTGGATCAAAGGGTAAATGGCTATCCAACTTTGCTGGCTAATGTTAAATTTGCCTATACAGGGGTTGTACCACTGAAGTAGAAGAGTATCCATTACCCATAACTTACCAAACATTTGACTCATGTCAAAAATCTGGATTTTTGACCAGCTGGTATCTCAGTATAGTTTTAATTTACATTTCTCTTATGGCACGACTGTACATCTTTTGATATGTTTAAAGGCCATTTGTGTTTCTTTTTCTCTAAATTCTCTGGTCATATTTCACGAAGGGTGAGTAGTTTCAAAGCCCCATTTTGCAGATAAGAAATTAAGGCTCAACAAGGTTAGGATACCTGCCTTAAGTAGCAGGCCAGATGAATATTCCAATTCATCTACTCTTTACAGCAATGATTTGAAGTTATTATTATCCTAATTCTGTAGGACCAGAAGATAATATCAGAAGTTCAATGACGACACTCTGATTTAAATCCAGATTTGACCCCAAATGCTCCATGTGAACTCAAACTTCTCTCTACACTAATAAGGAAACAAAGTAAATAACCTGGCCAGGTAATGCAGCCAGGTAAAGAAAGCTGGGACTAGACCAGTCTCTGCTCCTCCAACCAAGACTGGTTCCCCTGTATTACCTTTCTACCATCATATCTTACAGCACCTCTCATTGAGACTTAACAGTAAATATCTTATTTCCCCCTACATGTTTTCACTTCTGCAATAAAGCAATAATCATAAGCTCCTGAAAAAATGTAACTAATTCATATTATTGGTAAGTTATTTTTACTGAAATGCCAATTTTAAAATTCAGCAAAAATTTACTGAATCACCAAAAATACTAAATCCTGAATACACAAGCTTTAATGCCTCAGTTCCTCAAAATAGGTAAAAAGAAAAAGAAAAAAGAAATGCATTTAACAAACCTGAATATCTAATAACAATCATAATCATATAGCAACTAACATTTATAAACTAATCTTAGGCCAGTGCTATGTGCTGTATGTATATTACCTTATTTAACTGTCACAATATCCTGTAAGATAGGTATTATTATCATGCTTAGTTTGTTCTATAAATTCTTATTGAATTAGGAAAGTGCTACTCTTACTCCAAAGAGTAACTCCGAAGAGTAATAACTTAGTAGTAACTGGGGACACCTCCCCTAGGCCTAGACTCCCCCAGGGCCATGCACACTTGAACCATAGTTGCTGATCTGACACTGCTCTAAGCTGGGTGAACCAAACCTTCAGTCCAGTAGGGCCATTGGTAAACCTTCACAAAGACACAGCCGGGGTCTAACTTACTTTCTGTTTTCTATTTTCATCGGCCAACATATAAAATATTAGACCCTTTCTTTCCCCCTGTCATTTACCCACCCTACTGGCTTGCCTCTGATCCAGCTCTCCACTTCTTCCTGCTTCTCAAACTCTTCCATATGTTACATCCATAAAAAACAACTCTCCTATTCTGTCAATGTCTTCTCAGAATGATTTATCCCTACTGCCTCTAGCTTTGGGTATTTTACTCTTAAGTGCCTGACGGTCAAATGGTGGGGTTTTTGTCCTCCTTGCTTCGGAATACAGCATCCATATCACTGCTCTCCCATTATCTTTTTTTTTAAATTGAAATATAGTTGATTTACAATGTTGTTAGTTTCAGATGCACAGCAAAGTGATTCATTATACGTACATATATATCTATTTTTTTTCAGACTCTTTTCCCTTATAGGTTATTAAAAAATACTGAGTATAGTTCCCTGAGCTATACAGTAGGTCCTTGTTTATCTATTTTATATACAGTAGCATGTATATGTTAATCCCAAACTCCTAATTTACCCCTCCCCACCCACACACTTTCCTCTTTGGTAACCGTAAGTTTGTTTTCTATGTCCTGTGGGTCTATTTCTGTTTTGTATATAAGTTCATTTTTGTATCATTCTTTTTTTAGATTCCACATATAAGTGATATTATATGATATTTGTCTTTCTCTGGCTTACTTCATTTAGTATGATAATCTCTAAGTCTATCCATGTTGCTGCAAATGGCATTATTTCATTCTTTTTTATGACTAATATTCCATTGTATAAATACACCACATCTTCTTTATCCATTCCTCCATCGATGGACATTTAGGTTGCTTCCATGTCTTGGCTATTATAAATAGTGCTGCAATGAACATTGGAGTGCATGTATTTTTTCAAATTATGGTTTTCTCCAGATGTATGCCCAGGAGTGGGACTGCAGGCTCATATGGTAGTTCTACTTTTAGTTTTTTAAGGAACCTCCATACTGTTCTCCATAGTGGCTGCACCAATTTACATTCCCACCAACAGTGTAGGAGGGTTCCCTTTTCTCCACACCCTGTCCAGCATTTATTGTTTGTAGACTTTTTGAAGATGGTCATTCTGACCAGTGTGAGGTGATGGTAGTTTTGATTTGCATTTCTCTAATAATTAGAGATGTTGAGCATCTTTTCACGTGCTTTTTGGCCATCGGTATGTCTTCTTTGGAGAAATGTCTATTTAGATCTTCTGCCCATTTTTTGATCGACTCCCTCATTATCTTATAAATATCTCCCGCTCTCTCCAGGCTCAGGCCAGTCAGATATGCCACCCTCTTTCTCTCGTGGTTTTCACCTATCAATCTCTTGGACACTCTTCAACATTCCCTGTGCTCAGTTTTTCCTCTCCATTCCTATTTTTTTCAATTATACTGAGTTTCTTCGAAGTCCATATGTATACCCTTTCCAATACCCTGAGCTCTCAATTCCCTAACCTCCTCTTTTCCAACCTTTGCCACTGCACATAAGTAAGCCACACCCAGATCATGCCATCACCTGGAACTATGTCACCTCCGAAATCACTAACTTGAACATGTCACTCCCTGACCATAGCCTACTATCTATCCTTCCAGCTTGCTCTTTTGACCACACTTAATATCATCTCTACCTCAGTTCCTATGGTCCCTCCACATTCTCTGCATTTCCTAGCTTCCGGCTGTCTTCACTTTCTTCCCTGTCCAATTGAGATTCCAAAGTGTATCATTTTATTTTGTTGCTCAATAAACACCTGTTGAAGAAATGAATCCTTTATACTGTCATCTCCTTCAGCTCTAATAGCCAATCAAATCACTGAGACCAGTAATATACTTCTTTCTATATCCACTGCCACTGAGCAACCATCACTTCTTGCCTAGACTACTAACTAATTCTCCAATCTATTTTCCACCTTGCTGACAGAGGTAACTTTTCAAACTAGACATCTAATCCAGCGGTCCCCAACCTTTTTGGCACCAAGGACCAGTTTTGTGGAAGACAATTTTTCCACAGAGGGGGCGGAGGGAGGGGAGTAGGGGAGCTGGTTCAGGCGGTAATGTGAGCCATGGGGAGCAGCAGATGAAGCTTTGCTCGCTCCACGCTCACCTCCTGCTGCGCAGCCTGGTTCCTGACAGGCCTCAGACCACTACTGGCCCACAGCCCCCGGGGGGTTGGGGACCCCTGATCTAATCACTCCCTTTTTTATTTAAAATTCTTCAATCATGTCGTATTGCTGTCATGACAAAGAACAAAATCCTCAACATGGCCTGAAAGCTGCTGCATGCCCTGTTCCTCGCTGATCCAATCTTCTAACACTGGTCCTTGCTCTCTGCCCTCCGGCTACATCAGCCCCCTTCCAGTTCTCCTAATATGGCAGATCCTTTCCACTTTAAGGTCTTTCATATTTTGTCCTCACTGTAAGGACACCTTTGTCCTCCTTTCCCAGCCAACTTCACCTAGTTAACTCCTACTCACCCTTCCTATTTCAACTCAAATGTCACTTCCTCAGTAATCTGTCACTAACCCCTAAGACTACATAGGTCCTCCTGCCACATTATGTCACCCTGTTCTTTTCCTTTGAAACACTTATTTTAGTTTATAAATATTTGTGTGATCATGTCTTTTTCTCCACCAGACTGTAAGCTCCATTGGGACAGGAACCAAGTCTGTTTTGCTCACCAATGACTTCTCAGAACAGCGTCCAATACAGAGCTGTGCTCAGTAAATATGTGAAATAAATTTCCCTCCACAATGGTGGTTCTCAACCTAGGCTGTGAAGCTTTTTAAAAATATGCATGCCTATATCGCACCCCTGAAGATCATGCTTCACACAGCTGGTGGTATATACCACACTGAAACATTTTTTTACAAGCTCCAAACATGATTTTGATGTATTACCAGGGTTGAGATACACTGTTCTACAAAAATCATAGATTGTCAGAACTGAGACTTCTGAAATCTGATCCAGCCTGCTCCTTTCACAGATTAGGAAACTAAGTTATTACTACACTGTTTTCGTTTATAATGTACTACATCACTAAACTGTTCTTTCACATAGATTTTCCCTTTTAATTCCTCCCTTTAATTTCCTATTTTATCTGATAAACTGAAGTACCTTCACTGATATCCTAAATGTTTTAATCACAACAGAAAATGCATTATTCACAATCTACATGGAAATTTTGAAACGCATGTTCAATTACAACACATATTGTAAATAAACAATTACTTTTTTCACTTTTCATTATCATTATAGGAAAATTCAAACTTCAAAATCTTGTCCTTAATTATTCCAGGAAAAATCAGTTCTAAAGTATGTTTTAAATCAGTTCTAAACTGTTTTACTTTCTATAGTGAATAATCTAAAATAATTTTCCTTGATAAAAGCCAAGATTATACCAAACTTCATTTTTCAAAACACCTATAATATAAACAAATTCAAAGAATGAAAGAAAAAAAAAAGCACTGACTTTCCAGTTTTCAAAAACTATTTATAGAATCCCACTAGTCTTATCTGGAATACTTGGGAGCTCAAACTATTTGGGTCCAAAACACTTTAATTATTTTAACTTTTTGTGTTGGTTACTTCCTTAACCAAGTTACGTGAAAATTTCCACGGGATTTCACAGAAGTAAAAATGCCCCCTAAGTAATCACTGGCTCTGTTCTTTCACTTGACAAATATTTATTCAGGATCTAGTAAGTGCAAGGCTCTGTAACAATGAGTCACTGCAAAGTAGGTACTATCAGGGTCCCAAAGAAGCAATTGATAGAGGAGCAAGTGCAGTTTTAAGAAAAATAAAGGGGGGCGAGAGGGTGGTTCAAGCTTCACGATAGTACTGCAAAGGCACAGCCTATCCTATCCAAGAAACTCCAGACGTGGCAGGGCACACAATTTTACAGATGGCTCCAATGTCTTTAATTAATGTGTATTTTTTTGACTTGCAACTATCTGGCCCTATGCTTACCTCTGTGCACTCTCTGCTTTGAACTTTTCTTCATTTACTTACCCATTCATCCAACCACTATTTATTGTAGCAGATCTGGTTGTAGGATGTTTTGGGGAACAAGACAAGTAAGGTACCTGTTCTCCTGGAGCTGACTTTTGTGTATTAGTGGGTGGAGGGTGGATGTTCAAGAGACAATAAATAAATGTTCAGGACAAGATAATTTGGGATTGGGACCCCAGGGCTGTGAAGAAAAACAGGATGAGGCTGAAGGAGAGACTATTTTGCATGTATTGATACCCATGCCTGCAAGTATTAACATCATTCCAGGAGCTCTCATAGCACTTAACCACCCTGAATTGCAAACACCCGTAGACTCTTTATAGTCCCCGACTAGGTAACCTACTAGTAATCTGAAAACTGTCTTCCTCCTCGGCCTAGCACAAATACGCATTAATGAATACAGATTAACACCAAATTAGTATGTTGTTAATGAATGGAAGAAACGGTGAAATGAATGGACTTGCACTGAACTAAAACCCCTTTCTCGGGTCAAGGAAGCAGGAGATTCGCTCCCGCGCCCTAATTAATCCACAGGTTGTACAAGGTAGGAGACAACAGTCAACAGCTGCACTCCGGCTTCCAGCGCCTCTCCCCCGGAGCGTCAATAACAATACCACCCGCGGGGCAGCAACTAATTGCCCACAGGAGTGCTGCCAGCCGGGCCCCTCCGCGCCTTCGCCGCGGGTCCCGGCTGCGGAGTTCCGAGGCAAGTAGTTCGGAGGAGGGGGACAAGCGCCCCAGCTCTCCGGGCCTGCTCCACCCCCCAAGCGGATTTCTCTCCCGCCTCTCTCTTAACTCTGTCCGCGCCGGAGACAGCGAGGCAGGGACGGAGGCCTGCACCGAGCGGCAAGAGCTCAGCGAAGGCCCACGGGGAGGAGACTGAGGCAGCCATCGGAGGTACAGCTTACGTTTTCGGGGGAAAGGCGGCCCCAGGACTACTCACCCCAGTGCCTCTAGAGTGTCAAGCACGTCCCCCTCCATCGTAGCTTCGGGACCCGGTTCCGGCCCTCTCATGGTCCTTCGGCCCAAAGCTGTTCTGCGCTCTAAGGAGCCCGCCGGAAACTGGCGTCGCGGCGCCAAGGTTCCGGCCGGCTCTCAACCTGGACTGCCTAGGAGTGCCTCTGGCACTGGGGGACAAAACGTTCCCGGCCCGGAGGCAATTGGCTCTCCTGCCTAAAACCAACTTATGTAACAATGCTAACTTTTAAAAATAATAATAATAAATAGTAGAAATAAAAAGACTTCTTTGAGTTGTCTTAGCAAACATCGTGATTCTACCAAGTTCTCAACCAGATTCCGGCTTTCCCTTTTTACAACAAAAATCCCTAAATGAAATATTAATTATCTTGAGCTAAAGTTGTACATAATATCATGTACCTAAACAAATAATTTTTAAATGAATATACACAACAAAGCTCCAACTTCAAAGAAAAATAGAGAAGGAAATTTATAACAAAATATTGTTTCATTATGAAATGTAGAAGATCAATGAAGTGATCAGATGCTTGCATCTATCTATAGAATCCTCTTCAACACACATACAGGCTATGTGTTGCACTGCTGACAAAATATAGGCGAGTTGTATAAAAACAAAAATTCCATAGGCAGAATAGGGTAGCTGATGTGCTTTCCCCAAATTGTGCTTTCCCCAAATTCTCCATAAAACTCCAAACAAACAAAACACAGTAGTCCCTCTGTGTACTATTTATGGAGAATTCAGTGTCTATCTAAAGAATACAAAATATATTTTAGGGTTCATATGTAAAAGAGTCAGCATAGAGCATAAAATTATTAACAGTTATATCACCCAAATGAATAACCAAATGAACTATTGAAAGTTGTGCAAAACAGTAACTATTGGTCCTTGTAAAGGACTGTCCCATGCCTCACAGAATACATAACATCCCTGGCCCTAATGCACTAAAGACACTAATGCTCTCACCTCCCAAATCACTGTTACAAATGAAAAGCTTACCAATAAATTTGTAAAATCCCCTGAGGGAAGCTTACACATAAATTTGAACAAATATCAATAATGACTCCTCTACCATATACCCAGGCTTAAGTATAAAATTATTTGCAGCTTAATGTATTTGAATTAATCTCTAAACCAAAGGCAGAGAATGTATGTTCTAAGTGGTTATTGCCTCTCTCAAAGAGTTGAAGTCATAGAAAGTACTATTCTTAGTAACCTTAGGAGACATCAATAAGGACATTTCATAATGATAAATGTGTCAGGACAACACAATGCTATAACAACCCTAAATGTTATAGGACCCAACCAGCCTCAAAATATATAAATACAAAACTTAACAAACTTGAAGGAGAAATAGGCAAATCCACAATCACAAAGGAAGATTTTAAACACATTAACTGATGTAATAAGCAGTAAAAAAAAAAAAAAGAAAGAAATCAATAGACATACACAAGACTTGGAAAACATGATTTACAAATGTGATATAAGAATCACTGCTCCCCAAACCTTCAGAATATGAATTTTTTCAAGTTCATATATGTAATTTATAAAATTGACTTTATACTGTAACTGAAAGTAAGTTTCATCACTTTCAAAGACCGAAATCATAAAAAGTATGTTCTCTGACCACATTAGAATTAAACAAGGAATCAATAAGAAAAAAAGAAAACTAAAAAAGTCCCCAAATATTTGATGTTCAGAATTTAAGGAATGCACTTCTAAATAATCAGATTAAACTAGAATTAAACTAGAGATTAAATTAAACAACAAATGGATATAAGAAAATATTTTTGAACTGAATGGTGATAAAAAATACCACATCAACATGTGAAAGATGCAGGTAGACCCATTCTTAAAAGAAAATATATAGCATTAAATGCAAATATTAGAAATGATAAAAGATTGAAAATTAATTATCTAAGTATCAATCTCAAGAAGCCAAAAAGCAAACCAATTAAATTCAAAGAAACAAAAAGATAGAAATAATAAAGAGTAGACATCAATGAAATGAGGGAAAATACAATAAAGAAATGAAGCCAAATTTGAGTCTTTTTGCAAGGATAATAGTATTGACAAACCTTTAGCCAAACTGATCAAGAAAAAATAAGTACAAAAGAAGAAGCAAATAACCAATATGAGGAATGAAAAGGGGGACATTGGTACTGGTCAGTACCAATGGACAGTAAGAGGATGTTATGAATAATTTTATGCCAATAAATTTGAAAATTTTGATGAAATTGATAAATTCCTTGAGAAACACAATTTAACAAAAATGATACAAGGAAAATTTAAAATATGAAAAGTTCTACATCTATTAAAGAAATTGAATGACAAATTAGACATCACCCACAAAGAACACTCCAAGCCCAGAGTGTTTTCCTGATGAATTTCCCCAAACCCTTAAGAAAGAGATAACACCAACCTTATACAAACATTTCCAGAAACTAGAAAAACATGTAGTAGTTTGCAATGCTTTTTAAAAGAACATTACCTTAAAACGAACATCAATAAGGACATTATTAAAAAGAATTTATTGACTAATTCCTCTCGTGAACAGATAGCTGCACTTACACAGTCACTCGAGTATGACAAAATCACCATTGTAGTTCAGGTCTTTACAATACATGGTGCTGGGTCAATGGGATATCCAAATCGTGCTACCTCATGCTATTATCAACACAAATAATCAATAAACAATCTATATTAAGGAATAGAAGAGAGTTTTATTCAAGCCAAGCTGAGGACTATAGCCAGGGAGCACAGATTCAAGAAGCACTTGAACTGTGTTCTGACTGACTGCAAAATGGGGGAGGCTTATATAGGCAAAACCCACAAAGTTACAGAAGTTGTTTGTCAAGAAATAGTATTGGAGCTGGCAAGAAGTAAGGATGCTTGTTAAGCAAGGTTAGTTGATGTCCAAAATAATTGCACAGTCACAGAGGGAGACCTTCAGACCATAAGGTTGCAGCTGGCAGCCTCTGGCAGATACTGTTTTGAAAATGAATGGTGGTATCCTTGAGTTTGATACAGCTCAGAAAATTCAAGTTCCCAGGGATGCAGGACCATGTCTGAAACCACAACCACAATGGCCACCAGGCTCCATTTTGGATGCCTGAACCCCAGTTACTCCATCTTAATTTTTAATTGATCTTAAATATATCATCATTGAAATCTTTCCTTTAGAAAGCACTGATGATCAATTTTGGTCTCATGTCCCTTTCATCGCCGGAATGGCTAATAACCTGCTCCAAATCCACTGAGTTCCTCAGAGCTGGGGTAGATTTGCCCCCAGGAAATTCACATTGCAAGGAGGAAAAAGAAGAGTCTGTTACAAGCTTGGATCACATTTGAGCCCAGATAGACTTCAGGGGTATGGTCTCAGGCAGGTCGTGTTTTGATTACAATCAAGGTTAGTTGATCCCTCAGGGATATAATTGAAACTGCACATCTCAGATTCGGACTCGAACCCATTTGCACTTCAGATGGGACTTGAATCCACAATCTCTGGCTTTGGAGGGGACTCAAACCCACAACCTCCCAGCTGAAATCACATACCTGGTCTCAGAACTTAATGAAGTTCAGGTTCTTTATGTCTCAGCACAGAAGGAATTCTGCAAGAGGCAAAGAAGACAGGCAAGAAGTAGATTAATATAGGATGCTTGTGAAGGATACAAGCGGACAGGCAAGGGGGCTCTAAGTGGGAAAGCAGGTTTATTTAGAGAGATACACGTTCCTTATGTGTCTGTCTCAAAAGTGGAAAGCAGCCCTGGGAGATACACACTCCACAGACAGAGTGTGGGCCCTCTCAAAGGTGTGGAGGTGGTTAGTTTTTATAGGGTGGGTAATTTCATAGGCTCACAATTGGGAGGATTATTCCAAATATTTTGGGGAAGGGGCAGGGATTTCCAGGAATTGGGCCACCACCCACTTTTTGGCCTTTTATGGTTGGCCTCAGAACTGTCATGGCACCTCTGGGTGCGTCATTTAGATGCCTATATTTATATTACAATGAGCATAAAATGAGGCTCAAGGTCTACTGGGAGTCGAATCTTCCTCCATGTTGGGCCTAATTGGCTCTAACCAGTTTTTGTCATATTCTCAACAGCTGTGTCATTCTTTTCATGTGCCCTGCCCCTTCCCCCCAACCCTCATTCCCCCTTCAGAGATTTTACTCCTATAATTGTATGGGAAGCAGAGGGGCGATAGATGATCTGTTTCCTGTAGCTGCTTCAGTGTTGAGTAGGGGCATTGACCCTGCCTGTCAGGGAGTAAAAATCTCTGGATGCCTTATTTAGGGGCTCTAGCTGCAGGACAGCTCCTTGTTTTAAGTCAGTGTGGGCTAGAATCCTCGCAGAGCCATCCTCTTGATGTGGAACTGTTAACTGCTTCCATAGGCTTCTTATGAATGGTCTTGAAGATGAAGCACTTTTGCAACAGCATCAGAGTACAATAATAGCTGTCTATAAATAAGACTTAAAAGGCATGGTTAAATATCTGGTTACAGAGTAATCAATAAAGAAACTTGGTTACAATAACCAGAATTACACCTGATTATTTAATTTAATTACTTTTAATTTAACAGAGTTTGGGCTTGGTATAGTAACTTAAAGATATAATATTTGTTTATATAGGATTCTTGGCCTGAATTTCCTATCTCTGGTGGTAAGGGCGTCCTTCTACTTCCAGATGCAGGGGGTACACTTTTCACATGGGAGATATATTTCCTGCTTTCAGGGAGACAGAAAGGAGGGTGAGAGTGTCCCCCTTGCATTGGCTGTTTCTTAAGTAACTTTAATTCAAAATAATCAATATGCCATTGAGGCACATTTTGTGGTTGCCTACCTAGGGGCCCAATAGTTTCCTCTTCTGAAACATCCCTGGAAGTTTCACGTATTAAAAGCTGAGCTGGTAACTGTGAAGAGAATGGGTTAGTAGAGTCTTCCATTTCTTTGAACCAGTTTTTAGTTCTGAAAACAGCTCAGTTTAGTTAAACAGTTATATCTCATTTTAGGAGGTGGTGATACAGGTGTGTTCCCAAAGCTGGGACTATGGGGCAAGCAATCTGGTATTTAATAAGAGGACTTTCATAGAAATGAAAGAAAAACAAAGGTTAATCATTAGAGCAACTTATAAACCAGTTTCTGGGCCCAAGAGGCAGTCAATCAAGATTTCTAGATGTCAGGGTCAAAGCATCTTTTGCAGTTTGAAATGTCTCTAATGATGTCACCAGGTGTTCAAGTAAACTTTCTGAGTGGCTCATACAGAAACAAACATGAGGATTATTTAAATATGAGCTGTTGTGGCAATTTCTCTGAAGTTTGTATCAAGTCATTTAGCTTCAGGAAAAGGGCTTAGTCTGAGAATTCTGCAGAAATCAGGGAGAAAAAGATAAGTGTTTCAATTCTGCTTAAAAATGTTTAATTTACTAAATTGTTTTAAGTCTTTAAAATTTTTTCCTTTTATCTGGAAAACAAATTATTAAAAATCAGTATTTTAGACAAAACGATAAAAAATTATAATCATATTTATCAGTTCATTCAATCCTATGTAATTCTTTTTTCATTTTATTTTTGAATTTTATTTTTATACAGGTTATTAGTTATCTATTTTATACATATTAGTGTATATACGTCAATCCCAATCTCCCAATTCATCCCACCACGACCAGCCCCCCGCCATGTAATTAATTCTTTTTTAAAGGATTTTTTTTGTTTTTAAATATTTGTTTGGCTGCACCAGGTCTTAGTTGCAGCATACAGGATCTTCACTGCAGCATGTGGGTCTTTAGTTGTGGCTTGCAGCATCTCTAGTTGTGGCATGCGGGATCTAGTTCCCTGACCAGGGAACAAACCCCGGGCCCCCTGCATTGGGAGCGTGGAGTCTTAACCACTGGACCACCAGGGAAGTCCCCCATGTAATTAATTCTTGCTCTGCTTGAGTCCAGTTTTTCCATTAGTTCCACTGACCTTGCCTGATGATTGAAGGTGTTAGGGACAGTGATAATTTCAAGAGGTTTGCAAGGTTTGCTTTTCTCTTTTGGCCACACCGCATGGCATGTGGGATCTTAGTTCCCTGACCAAGGAACAAACCCACGCCCCCTGCAGTGGAAGCACAGAGTCCTAACCACTGGACCACCAGGGATGCCTCCTCAAGGTTTTTCTTAACACTTTCACGATTCGCCTCGTTAAGTGGGTGCCTTCCTCACTAGACATTGTGAAAGGTATACCCCAAGTGGAAAACACATTTTTTAAACAGTTTCTTTGCTATTGTGAGGGCATCAGCCTCATGGCAAGAGGAGGCTTTCACACATCACATGAAAAAGGAGGTTTGCCAGGGAGTTGGGAAGAACCAAGCGACCATCTTGGGTTTCCCACTGCGCTGTTTGTTTCCTTTATAGCTGTTGTTTACTCATCTTAAATTCTCTGATTCAGGAGCAGACTGTTGCCATGTTACAAGGACATCAGGATGGCAAAAGCCTGGCAATGAGAGATCAAATTTTTGCAGCAGAATGGGCTTTATCCACATGTGTCACAATCTTTACAGATTCTTTTATTGTTTCTGCCTTTGTATGAAAGTCAGTTTGGGCATTTCCCTGATACTTGGGTTCAGTCCTCTTAGTGTGAGCTTCAATTTTGCTGACAGATAACATTTTACCTCAGGACATACAAGGCTTCTAGAAATTTCACATAATATTCTGGAACATTTATATCTGTACAGACACAACATAAAGAAAGCTTAACATTGCTTCTTATCTGATAATGCTTCTTATGTAATTTAACAAATCAAATATACATGATTAGTTAAATGTCTCTCTTTTTGTAAGGAGAGAGGACATCCAAAGTTGTAAGTCAAAAGACTTTATTAGAATTTGATTTGGAGGAAGTTTGTCAAAAATACCAAAAAGATCTTAAAACACTTACTCAAATGGGGTCATAGGTCACTGCGAAACAATACTTATTCTATAAACCAAGGTAATGAAAACGATTTCAAAGGCAAATACAGAAAGTTGCAACAGATTCCTTAAAAGGTTAAAGAAACTTTACAATCTTTTATCAAAACCAGATAATTATTCCAAGAAGACTTTGTCTTCTTAATAGACAGAGAAAATCAGATTCTAGTTTTGTACCACCCTTACATTTAATATTAAAACTCATTTACTTAATTAAATTCATTCCAATCTTAGCCAGTCCTGATCACATACAAAATTTTTTCTTAGGATTTCTTTTCCACAAGCTTTCTATAACTTCTTTTTTTACCTTCAGATTTTGTCCTATGCTTTCCCTCTTTCTCTTTTCTCTTTTTTTCCTACCTCTCTTAGGATAAAATTATTTTCTTTTCCTTTAACAAGATGCATTTCCATTCCTTATACTTTCTCTTACTGACAACATATATCCTACTTTACACATACAGTCATTTTTTAATCTTATTATTTCTAATAATTTTAGTACAATATTTCAATAAAGCACAAAATATATTTATTAATAGTCTCAAACATATTTAGTCTCTATAATAAGGGGTCAAAAGTAGATAAAAATAGACTTCTTAAGCAATTAATGTTTCAGTATTTTATCTCATTTAAAAATTATCTAGACATTCAATGAATTTCCATTATTTAATTTAACTTAACAAAACTCTAAGGTTTAAGTTACCAAAAGTTTTGAGGAAACTATTTTTAAACAGACATACCCCAAAACATAATTTTTCTTTTAGCTAAAAACTCTCATATCATTTATATCTATTTCATTACTTATAAAAATTTTTATCATACCAAGTCATTTTTCTTGTTGACAAAATTTTGTAACAGAAATAAGATGAGGAAAGGTTTCCACACACTGTAAGTCCCCTCACTGGCAGGGAGATAGCCGAGACAAAGGGGAAGCTTTGGAGCCTCAGAGCAGAGCACAGCAACTGGTTTGCTTCGAGGAGGGCAAAGCACAGAGGGACCTGCACAATTGGTACCACCACCTGGCACTCCCCAACCTGAAATGCCCCTCCACTGGGATGGGCGGGGACTGGGGGCTGAGGCTCAGGCTTCGGAGGTCAGACCTGGGGAAAGGACTGGGGTTGGCTGTGTGGAGACAGCCTGAGGGGGCAAGGGTGTGGTGTACCATAACCCAGGGAATACAGGAAGAAGCCTGGGCCCACCAAAAAGGCAAGGCACCATTGTTGGGAGGGGGTGTGAAAAGAGGGGAGGGACTGCCATAGGAACTTCTCTCTCCACTCAAGCTCTCAGGTGGCAGGGCACTGCCTACATGAACTTCAGGGGCAGGAGTGAGCTGCCACTACCATCTCAGACTCCAGAGGTGGGCGCAGACCGCTGCCACCACTGAGGGTCCCACAAAAGGGTGCCAACCGCTGCCCCTGCCTTCCTGGGAGTGTGTGTGGGCTGCGCACCTGCACACACCCTATCAAGGGGATAACGGCCAGCACACACTGAGGAAAGAGATGGCAAGCATTCAAACCAAAAACAGCCTTCACACCAAAAACATATTATACCCACAAAAGCTACACAGGGCCACTCCCACATATAAATAGCCCTCCAAGACTACAGTAGATAATTGTTTTTCCTTAGAGAAATATAAGCAAAGTGAAGAAGCAGAGGAACCACTCCCAGTTAAAAGACTGACAGAATTCCCCTGAAGGAACAAACAGTGAAACAGACCTCTTCAGTCTAATAGACACTGCGTTCAAAAGGAGGTAATGAAAATACTGAAGGAATTAAGAAAGGCTATCAACAGAAAAGCAGATTACTGTAAAAAGGAATTAGAAATTTTAAGGAGGAGTCAAGAAAAATTAGAAAATTAATTTGCCAAGACAATAACTGAGCTAAAGGCAATGAATAGTAGAATGAATAATGCAGAAGAAAGAATAAGTATCTGGAAGAAAGAATAATGGAAATTACCCAGTCAAAATGGCAGACAGAAAACCAAATTAAAAAAATGAAAGCAATATAAAAGACCTATGGGCTAATATAAATTGGGTCAATCTATGCATAATAGGGATTCCAGAAGGAGAAGAAAGAGAAAAGAGGACTGAAAATGTATTTGAAGAAATTATGGCTGAAAACTTCCCAAACCTAAAGAAGGAAACAGATATCCAGATACAGGAGGCACAAAGGGTCCCAAACAAGATGAACCCAAACAGACCTATATCAAGACATATTATAATAAAAGGCAAAAGTTAAAGAGGATTCTGAAGGCAGCAAGAGAAAAACAAAGAGTTAATTACAAGGGAACCCCCATAAGGCTATCAGCTGATTTCTCTACAGGCAAGAAGGGAATAGCAAAATATACTCAAAGTCTTGAAAGGAAAAGAAAACTTCAACCTAGAATACTCTACCCAGCAAGATTACCATTTAGAATAAGAGAAGAAATAAAGAATTTCTCAGACAAGCAAAAATGAAAAGAATACAGCAATACTAAACCTATCCTACAAGAAATATTGAAAGTGTTCTCTAAATAGTAAAGAAGATGATACAGGAAGGAGGAAATCATAATTGGAAAGTAAATCACTTAAATTAGCTAGTAAACAGATCAGGAAGAAAGGAAAAAAAAACTATTTATGAAAGTGATGATAAACATAAGGAACAGCAAAAGGACAAACATGAAGAAGTGAAATAGGACATCAAAATCATAAAAGGTGGGGAAGGAGAGTAAGAAAATGTAGAATTTTTTTTTTAGAATGTACCTGAGCCTATATTACTATCAGTCTAACGTAAGCAGATATAGGAAGGGGTTAACATACTTGAAAAACAGGGCAACCACAAATCAAAAACATACAGTAGATTCACAAAGACCAAAAATAAGAGAACACAAGCATAAAATAGAAGGAAATCATCAAACCACAAAAAAAAAAAAGAAAAAGGAACAAAGAAGAAACATCAAATCATCTGGAAAACAAGGTTTAAAATGGCAATAAATACATATGTATCAATAATTACCTTAAATGTCAATGGACTGAATACTCCAATCAAAAGACAGAGTGGGGACTTCCCTGGTGGGGCAGTGGTTAAGAATCCGCCGGCCAATGCAGGAGACACGGGTTCGAGCCCTGGTCCAGGAAGATCCCACATGCCACAGAGCAACTAAGCCCATGTGCCACAACTACTGAGCCTGCGCTCTAGAGCCCATGAGCCACAACTACTGAGCCCACGTGCCACAACAACTGAAGCCCACGCGCCTAGAGCCCGTGCTGCCAACAAGAGAAGTCACCACAATGAGAAGCTTATGCACCACAACGAGGAGTAGCCCCCGCTCACTGCAACCAGAGAAAAGACCGCGTGCAGCAACAAAGACCCAACGCAGCCAAAAATAAAATAAATAAATTTATATATTTTAAAAAAAGACATAGAGTGGCAGACAGGATAAAAAAACAAGAGCCTACAATATGCTGCCTTCAAGAGATCCATCTTAGGGCAAAGGACACACATAGATTGAAAGTGAGGGGATGGAAAAAGATATTTCATGCAAACGGAAATGACAAGAAAGCAAGAGTTGCAGTACTCATATCAGACAAAAATAGACTTTAAAACAAAGGCCGTAGGGCTTCCCTGGTGGCGCAGTGGTTGAGAGTCCGCCTGCCGATGCAGGGGACACAGGTTCGTGCCCCAGTCCGGGAGGATCCCACATGCCGCGGAGCGGCTGGGCCCATGAGCCATGGCCACTAAGCCTGCGCGTCCGGAGCCTGTGCTCCGCAATGGGAGAGGCCACAACAGTGAGAGGCCCGCATACCGCAAAAAAAAAAAAAAAAAAAAAAAAGGCCATAAAGAAAGATAAAGTAGGACACTATGTAAAGGTAAAAGGATTAATACAAGAGGATTTTACACCCATCAACATATATGCACCTAATATAGGAGCACCCAAATACATAAAACAAATGCTAACAGACATAAAGGGAGAAATCGATGGGAATACAATAATATTAGGACACTTTAACACCCCACTCATGTCAGTGGATAGATCTTCTAGACAGAAAATCAGTAAGGCAAAAGATCCTAAATGATACAATGGAACAGTTAGACTTAATTGATATTTTCAGGACATTACATCCAAAAGACCCAGAATACACATTCTTTTCAAGTGCACATGGAACATTCTCTAGGATTGACCACATACTAGGGCATAAAACTAACCTCAACAAATTTAAGAGTATAGAAATTATTTCAAGCATCTTCTCTGACCACAATGGCATGAAACTAGAAATCAACCACAGGGAAAGAAATGAGAAAAAAATGATGACATGGAGCCTAAACGACATGCTACTAAAAGAACGATGGGTCAACAAGGAAATAAAAAAGAAAATTTAAAAATACCTTGATAAAAATTACAATGAAGACTAAACCATACAAAATCTATGGGGTACAGCAAAAGTAGGTCTTCAAGGGATGTTCATAGCAATACAGGCCTTCCTCAAAAAACAAGAAAAATCTCAAATAAACAACCTAACATACCACCTAAAAGAATTACAAAAAGAAGAACAAACAAAACCTAAAGTCAGAAAAAGGAAAAAATAATAATAAAGATCAGGGAGGAAATACATAAAATAGAGATTAGAAAACAATAGAAAGAAAATCAATAAAACAGAGAGCTGGTTCTTTGAAAGTGTAAACAAAATTGACAAACCTCTGGCCAGGCTCACCAAGAAGAAAAGAAAAGAGAGGGAACCCAAACAAACAAAATAAGAAATGAAAAAGGAGGAATCTCAACCAATACCACAGCAATACTAAAAAACCATAAGAGAATACTATGAACAACTATATGCCAAAAAAATTGACAACCTAGAAGAAATGGACAACTTTCTAGAAACATACAGCCCACCAAAACTGAATCAAGAAGAAATAGATAATTTGAACACCTTGATCACTAGAAGGGAAATATAATCTGTAATTAAAAAAAAAAAAAACTCCCTACAAACAAAAGTCCAGGACCAGATGGCTTCACAGGCAAATTCTGCCAAACATACAAAGAAGAACCTATACTGATCCTTCTCAAACTCTTCCAAAAGACTGAAGAGGAGGGAACACTCCCAAAGACATTCTATGAAGCCACCATCACCCTGATACCAAAACCAGACAAAGACACCATCAAAAAAAGAAAATTACAGGCCAACATCTTTGATGAATATAGATGCAAAAATTCTCAACAAAATATTAGCAAACTGAATCCAACAACACATAAAAAGATCATACACAATGACCAAGTGAGATTCAGCACAAGTTCACAAGGATGGTTCAACATATGCAAATCAATCAATGCAATACACCACATCAACAAAGAAAAGTCAAAAATCACGTGATCATCTCAATAGATGCAGAAAAAGCATTTGACAAAATGTGACATCCATTCATGATAAAAACTCTTACCACAGTGGGTATAGAGGGAACATATCTCAACAGAATAAAAGCCATTTATGACAAACTCATAGCCAATATAATACGCAGCGGTGAAAAGCTAAAAGCGTTCCCACTAAAATCTGCAATAAGACAAGGATGCCCACTCTCGGCACTTCTATTCAACATACCACTGGAAGTCCTAGCTCCAGCAATCAGACAAGAAAAAGAAATAAAAGTATCCAAATTGTAAGGGAAGAGGTAAAACTCTATATGCAAATGACATGATACTACTGATATATATAGAAACCCTAAGGACTCCACACAAAACTACTAGATCTAATAAATGAATTCAGCAAAGTAGCAGGATACAAGATCGACATTCAGAAATCAGTTTCATTTCTTTACACTAACAATGAAATAACAGTAAGGAAATGTAAACAAACAATCCTTTTTAAAATCACACCAAAAAAAAAATACCTAGGAATAAATCTGACCAAGGAGGTGAAAGACTTATACACTGAGAACTATAAAATATTAATAAAGGAAACTGAAGAGGATCCAAAGAAATGGAAAGATATCCCATGATCTTAGATTGGAATAATTCATATTGTTAAAATGGCAATACTACCCAAAGCAATCTACAGATTTAATGCAATCCCTATCAAATTACCCATGACATTTTTCACAGAACTAGAACAAAAAATCCAAAAATTTATATGGAACCATAGAAGACCCAGAATTGCCAAAGCAATCCTGACAAAAAAAAAAACAAAGCAGGAGGCATAACTCTCCCAGACTTCAGACAATCCTACAAAATCTACAGTAATCAAAACAGCGTGGTATTGGTACAAAAACAGACATACGGATCAATGGAACAGAATAGCGAGCCCAGAAGTAAACCCACACAATTATGGTCAATTAATGTTCAATAAAGGAGGCAAAAATATAAAATCAGAAAAAGTCTCTTCAACAAGTGGTTCTGGGAAAGTTGGACAGCTGAATGTAAATCAATGAAATTTGAACACACCTCTCACCATGCACAAAAATAAACTCAAAAAGGCTTAAAGACTCAAACATAAGACATGGCACCGTAAAACTTCTAGAAGAGAGCATAGGCAAAACATTCTCTGACATAAATCATACCAATGTTTTCTTAGGTCTCCCAAGGCAATAGAAATAAAAACAAAACTAAACAAATGGGACCTAATCAAACTTACAAGCTTTTGCATAGCAAAGGAAGCATTAAAGAAAAATTAAAAGACAACCTATGGAATGGGAGAAAAATATTTGCAAACAATGCAACCAACAAGGGCTTAATCTCCAAAATATACAAACAGCTCATACAACTCAACAACAAAACAACAAACAACCCAATCGAAAAATGTGCAGAAGACCTTGATAGACATTTCTCCAAAGAAGACAAATGGCCAATAGACACATGAAAAGATGCTCAACATAACTAATTATTCAAAAATTGCAAATCAAAACTACCTCACACCAGTAAGAATGGCGATCTTTAAAAAGTCTACAAGTGGGACTTTCCTGGTGGTTCAGTGGTTAAGAATCCACCTGCCAATGCAGGGACATGGGTTCAATCCCTGGTCTGGGAGGATCCCACATGCTGCAGAGCAACTAAGCCCAGGCGCCACAATTACTGAGCCCACATGTCACAACTACTGAAGCCCACATGCCTAGAGCCCATGCTCCACAGCAAGAGAAACCACCACAATGAGAAGCCCGCACACCACAATGAAGAGTAGCCACCGCTTGCCGCAACTAGAGAAAGCCCCCATGCAGCAACGAAGACCCAACACAACCAAGATAAAAAAATAAATAAATAAAATAAATTAATTTAAAAAGTCTACAAGTAACAAATGCTGGAGAGTGTGTGGAGAAAAGGGAACCCTCCTACACTTTTGGTGGGAATATAAATTGGTACTGCCACTATGGAGAACAGTATGGAGGTTCCTCAAAAAACTAAAAATAGAATTACCCTATGATCCAGCAATCCCATTCCTGGGCATCTACCTGGACAAAACTACAATTCAAAAATATACATGCACCCCTATGTTCACAACAGCACTATTCACCATAGCCAACACATGGAAACCACCTAAGTGTCCATTTACAGATAAATGGATAAAGAAGATGTGGTACATATATACAATGGAATACTACTCAGCCATAAAAAAGAATGAAATAATGCCATTTGCAGTGACATGGATAGACCTAGACATTATCATACTAAGTGAAGTAAGTCAGAAAGAGAAAGGCAAATAGCATATCACTTATATGTGGAATCTAACATATGGCACAAATGAACCTACCTACAAAACAGAAACAGACTCACAGACATAGAGAACAGACTTGTGGTTGCCAAGGATGGGGGGAGGGAGAGGGATGGAGTAGGAGTCTGGGGTTAGTAGATGCAAACTATTACATTTAGAATGGATAAACAAAAGGTCCTACTGTATAGCACAGGGAACTATATCCATTCTCCTGGGATAAACCATAATGGAAAAGAATATAAAAAAAGAATGTATATATGTGTATAAATGAGTCATTTTGCAGTACAGCAGAAATTAGGACAACACTGTAAATCAACTATATTTCAATAAAAAGTAAAAATAAAATCAATATTAATTTAATATTGAATATTTCCCAGATCATGTGAACCTGAAATTCCTTTGGGTAGTTTCCATTATATTTCTGAGAGAATTTATATAAGTGTTTAATTTTCTTTAAGCCAATTAAATATAGCCCTTTTACAAGTTAATTTTGGTAATGCCATCTGAAGGTAGAAACATTTATAATATACATACATAGACATACATACATCCAGAAAGACACAGACAGAGGTCTCAGTTTTCGTTTTAAGACTTAGTCATGAATCAGGTATTACAATATAAAACTCACTAGTCTATACATAACAGATGGAATAAGTTAACTTTACTCATTTGAGTTTAAAAAGGCTTCGTTTCCTTTTTTTTTTTCCTTTTAGTTTTAGGTTCCTCTGATTGAGCCAAGGTTGTAGTGTCAGGCAATGTGGGCTGTGTTTACATTTCAAAGACATAAGATTTATAACTTTAAGGGAGAAAGAAAGAAAATGTAAGCTTTCTCTAGAAGGACTTTAGTTCTCTTAGGATCAGAATTTTGAAAAGACGTTTCATCAAGCTGGCTTTCTCACTGTGTATGCAAAAAACCAATTTTGGAATGTCAAAAGAGCCCCATTTTGGCCATTTAAGATCTAAGTTATTTTTTGTTAAATCTTCCCATTTGTCAAGTACTTGCAATTA
Source organism: Tursiops truncatus (assembly GCF_011762595.2). Lineage (NCBI taxonomy): Eukaryota > Metazoa > Chordata > Mammalia > Artiodactyla > Delphinidae > Tursiops > Tursiops truncatus. Next base: position 81,648,600 of record NC_047035.1, on the reverse strand, counting down.
TTGGCTCCCTACATGTTGTACATAAAACCAGCCAGAGTTCCAGTGGGTGCCTGCCCATCCTGGAGCTGGTAGGCTTTAAAAGCACAACTTTGCATTTTGTTTTAGTTTCATTTTACTACAAAGTCTGAACAATTTCTAAGGACAGTGTATTGGGTCAGAAGTGTGCTGCTTGTGAGCTTACCTTCTCAAGGTGGCACCTTTGGTTCACCTCTTTCGTGTCTTGGTTTTTCCTTCTGGCAGTCTAAAGCCACCATGTGGGCTTGAAGCACTGGATGACCAATCCTTATGTGTGTGTTCCTTGGTCAGCCATCAATTACTTAAGGTGTCATGATGGGGTTCCCTATAGGACCACTACACATCACAAGGATCAATCCTCAGACTCTTCTGCTAGGTTCTCAGTCACCTAAGAACACCTTGAGGCTGGAAGGAGCTAGTGTCCCTTCTCTTTGAAGCTGAATGAACTCAGTTTCTCATTTTGCTGTCAAACAGTTTAAGACGATATAGATATAGATATAGATAAATATTTCCAGTTTTAATCCAAATTAAAAAGAGGTCAGAGGCTTCCCTGGTGGCGCAGTGGTTGAGAGTCCGCCTGCTGATGCAGGGGACACGGGTTCGTGCCCCGGTCTGGGAGGATCCCACATGCTGCGGAGTGGCTGGGCCTGTGGGCCGTAGCCGCTGGGCCTGCGCATCCGGAGCCTGTGCTCCGCAACGGGAGAGGCCACAGCAGTGAGAGGCCCGTGTACCGCAAAAAAAAAAAAAAAAAAAAAAAAAAAGAGGTCAGCCAGCCCAGTTCATTCCAAAATTCCCCCTAGGCTTTCCTTGCCTAGGAAATTCCCCCTAGGTCCCTTTCACCTAGGAAATGTACCAGTAACCCTGACCCCTTAAGACTCCTAATCTTAAGATCTTAACAGCTTGAATAAAAGTCAGGACCAACAACTTAAAATAAGGAGGTCCTGATATCAGGGGAGGAACTCACTGAATCACATGAAGAGTTCTGTAAAGCCAGGGGGCTCAGGTCCCCAGGCTTGGTACCATATGCCAGTTCAAAGTAGATTCCAGGTAACCTCAGGTGGGTTTCTCTAATATCCTGCAGACTACACCAAGCAATATTGATGCAAATAATTAACAATCAATCTATATCACGGAATAGAAGACAGCTTTATGTGAGCCAGGCTGAGGACTATAGCCTGGGAGATACAGATTCAAGAAGCACTTGAATTGTGTTCTGCCTGACTACAAAACGGGGGAGGCCTATATAGGAAAAACCACAAAGTTATAGAAGTTGTTTGTCAAGAACTAGGGTTGGGACTGGCAAGAAGTAAGGATGCTTGTTAAGCAAGGTTAGTTGGCGTCCAAAATAGTTGCACAGTCACAGAGGGAGACCTTGAGACCATAAGGTTGCAGCTGGCAGCCTCAGGCAGATACTGTTTTGAAAATGAATGGTGGTATCCTTGAGTTTGATACAGTTCAGAAAATTCTCGTTCTCAGGGATGCAGGACCATGTCTGAAACCACATCCACAATGGCCCCCAGGTTCCATTTTGGATGTCTGAACCCCAGTTACTCCATTTTAATTTTTAATTGATCTTAAATACATCATCACTATACACAAAAGTCAATTCCAGAAGGACTGTAGATGTAAATTACAAGATTAAACAAAGTTTCTAGAAGATAATATAAAATATATTCATGAAATCGGGATAGGCAGATATTACTTAGTCTATTAGTTAGGGCTTTTCTGTCCTATTTAAGAAAATTTTGCCTATTCCACAGGACATATAGATACTTTATATTATATTGACAACTTGGTCTTTATTAAAATTAAGTTCATAAAAAGATCCCATTAAGAAATTGAGAAGGCAAGCTAAACAAGTGAGAGAAAATATCTACAATACATATATCTGACAAGGATTCATATTCAGATTATGTAAAGAAATCCTTCAAATCAATAAGAAAAAGTCAGACAAGTCAAAGGGGGAAAAACTGGACAAAAGACTTAAATAGCCATTTCACAAAAGAGTGGTAAATAACTATATGAAAGTGTTCAACCTCACTGCCATTAGAGAAATGCAAATTAAAATACTACTGAAGACTTCCCTGGTGGCGCAGTGGTTAAGAATCCGCCTGCCAATGCAGGGGACATGGGTTCGATCCCTGGTCCAGGAAGATCCAACATGCTGCGGAGCAGCTAAGCCCGTGCGCCACAACTACTGAGCCCATGTGCCACAACTATTGAAGCCTGCGCGTCTAGAGCCCATGCTCCACGACAACAGAAGCCACCACAGTGAGAAGCCCGCACACCACAGCAAAGAGTAGCCCCTGCTCACAACTAGAGAAAGCCCAAGTGCAGCAAGGAAGACCCAACACAGCCAAAAATAAATAATAATAATAATAATAATAATACTGAGATACCACTGTATATATATATAGAGACACACACACAGAGAATGGCTAAAATTACAAAAGAACGCAATATCTAATGTCAGCAAGAATGTAAAACTAGATCTCTTACACGCTATCAATGGGAACATAAATTTAGGGGGAAAACTTAAGCAGTGTTAATTAAAGCTGAACCTATACAATCCCTATGGCTCAGCACCAAAAGCCATGTACAAGAATGTTTATAGCAGCCTTATTCATATCAGCCAAAGACTGGAAAGAATCCAAGTGTCTGTTTACAGTAGAATGGATAAATAAATTAAGGAGTAATCATGCAATGGAATGTTCTATGCGATGAAAATGGACAAACCACTGCCACATACAACATTAATGAACCACAGAAACACATCATTAAGCAAAAGCATCCAGGCATAAAAGAGTTCTTTCTACTGCAAGAGTTCTTTAAATCTTTTAAAAAGACTTAAAAGCAGACAAATGGTGATAGAAGTCAAAATTGTGATCTTCTTTAGGAAGGGATAATGACTGGCAGAGGTACGAGGGAGGGGCTCTCTGGTGTTGGTAATGTTCTGTATCTTGAGCAGATGTGTTCAATTTACAGACATTCATTGAGCTGTATACTTAGGAATTCTGTACTTGTCTGTATATATGTTTTACTTTATTTTTTTTAAGTTTACTTTAGAAATAAATTAATAATGTACATTTAAAAATGGTTAAAATGGCAAATCTTTTATGTTGTATATATATATTGTCACAATAAAAAAAATGAATAATGTAAAGTACTCAAAATAGTGTCTGTACACAGTAAGCACATAATAAATTGTATCAATTAGCTTGGGTTCAGTAGAGAACAGAGTTTCTGGAAAAGCTTAGGTGGTAAGACGTTATTGGTAGGTCCAACCCTAGAGAAGCAAGAAGGACAGAAGAAGCAAGCAAGGCAGGAAAGTGGAGCGAATATATGGTAGTGCATCACCAAGCTGGCCACAGCTTGGTAACAACAATTGCATTGCTCTGCCTTTTCACTGATGTGCTATGAAGCTACTGAATTTCTCAATCATCCCTCTGGGTAAAAGATGAAGAATTTATCAGCTAGCTCATGTTTCTGTCTGTCAAAGTTTGCTCCAAGAGGAGGATGACTCCCCCACACATCCAGGTGTGCACCTCAGCAGCTATACTGAGTCCCCAGGGCAGAAAAATGCCAGGCACATGACATGGAAATAACACTACAGTGTGCCCACAAGTGGCCTGAAGATTTCAGAGCAGGCAAGGCAATGAGGCCTTCAGTCTGTAGGAGCAAGGGAGGCCACTTAACAGCACAAGCTATTGCTAGGGCCACTCTGGTCAGAGCACAATGTACATGCATGGCTCTGGGTGATGCCTAAACTAAGTCCAGTCAGTTCAGCACTTGCTTCACTCAGAGCCACTTGCACTCACTTGTAATGTATTAAATATCCTCCCTTCTTCCTTGACAGGAGAGATACAAGACTAATCTGTCAAGGTGGTAGACTCTGTAACCTCCTCAAAAGACTTTTAAATGATCAGCAAACCTGAGTATCCAATAGGCCATTTCAGCATTCTATCAGGACAGCTGCTTCTCAGAGGGCACATGGTAGGTAGCACCTCTAAACATTTTTGTGTTTCATCCATTGTCTCACCATCTTTGTCATAAAACGGATAACTTATTTCAAGACAATATTGTCATCGGTAAAACATTCTGTGAGCCCTCAGTTGGTGATGACAGCAGAGAAACTGTAGCCAGAAAAGGCAAAGTCTGATCCAGAAACAAAACCCTCTCTAAGATGGAATATAACCAACCTTCCACCAGGTGCCTGGGTGGAATCCTTAAGGAAAAAACCATCTACAGGCCTTAGCTTCCTGCATGTTAGCATTCAGTAGTGCAATAAGGTACTCTATATATCTTCTCTCCTTTTCTACCTTACCTTCCTCTTCAATTATTCTTGCTTCCCTAGGATTGAACTTACTAATAACGTGTTAGTACCTAAGCTTTTGCCTCCAGCTGTGTTTTCTAGGGAACCCACACTAAGACAATTGATAGCATTAAGTGCTTCCTATGTACCTGCCACTGCTTTAAACACTTTACCGATTCACTAATTTTTAAAGTAAACTTTTAAAAGAAATTAAAAGCAAAACACATACACAATAAAGTACTGAGTTCCTCAGCCTTGATGAAGGGAAACCCAAGTTGTTGGGTCAATGCATAACTCATCCTTGTTACATTCGTGGGCTCTTTAGGAAAACACTGCGGTGGCTGAGGATAGGGTCTGGCTGACATCCATGGGATGGAACATCCTGTCCTCCTGATTGTTGAGTGTATCTTTGGTGCTAGACATGTTCCTATCAACCTTAAGATGAGACACAAAGATCCATTTCCATTGGGCCCACTCCCTTAGATCTAAACATTATCTCTCCCCCAGACCTCCTTTATCCCTAATTTTCCAGTCAAGACACTTGCTTTCCCAGGATTCAATACCCATACCTCCAACATGCTGGACTGCAAGGAAAAACTGTTCTAAGACAGTCCCTGAGCTAGAGGAAAAGGAGGGTATTTACCAGATCATCTCCTTCTGTATCTTTCTCACTGGCCCCAAATTTCCTGCACTTAAGGTTGCATCATTTTTCCCCTTTGACACTCTATCTAGGTGCCAAATCCCATGTCCTGTGGTCTGGGTTTCCTCCAAGTGCAGAAGCACAGAAGGAGCCAGAAACTCCAGATGTTCATGGCTGGCTGGCCAAGAAACATGACAATGGCAAAGGAAGAGAACTTAGAACTCTAAGGGCAAGAAACATAGTTGGCCTCAGACAGAGGCCCAAGAGGAGTCAGGCAGATGCAGTGGTAGCTGAGGTAAAGCAGGCAGCTACTAGTCCAGGAGGAAAGCCAAGAAGGCACATAAAATGTGTGTCCAACATACACATGGCCTAAAAGGCCATGCCTGATCTGGCTCTTGCTTATCTCTCCACGTTGTTCACTTCACTGGCCTCTGATCGCTTTCTCTGTTGAGCTGCATCCCTCATTCCCAGAGTGTACTCAGTAACTATTTGTGGAATAGAAAGAAGAGAATAGAACAGAATAGAACTGAACCATGGTATCCACAGATACATTGTTTTGGATTCTGTGAATATTGTAAAATTTCTGGCCTTAATATCATCTATTATCAGGAGGTATTAAATTCTGTGGCAATTCCTAGATTTCATTCAGGTTAATTTTACCTTCAAGGCATCAGTAATAGTGCAGGAACATCATTAGACAGATTGGTTTGATTAGAGGAATGATGGTCCTTTACCCAGGGCCAACCATATAATGTGCATGTCCCAGTGCAAAATGAAAAAGTTAAAAAATTATGAATAATTTCAAGATGGTGGGAATTCCCTGGTGGTCCAGAGGTTAGGACTCCGTGCTCTCACTGCCAAAGGCCTGGGTTCAATCCCTGGTGGGGAACAAAGATCCCACAAGCTGCGTAGCGTGGCATTAAACCAAGCATGGAGCTTTGCTAAAAGTAGGTTCTGTGCAACTGCACAGGTCACATGCCCATGAAGCTGGCCCTCCTGAACCCACCAAAAGGCAGAGGAGTTTATGAATTCTAGCATTGAGCTATCAGAGGCTGTACAGTAAAACTGTACTCTTCTGCATCAACCCCAAGATCCTGTCTGACTGGTCTTAGTGCACACTGATATATTCATAAATGGTCTGTGTTCAAACTTATCTTCTTGACTAAGGGAACTACGTCTACCTTACTAGTTGCCAAGAATGGGTGGGTCCTCCCAGACTATATTACATGTGTAGGAAATCCAAGGTGAGTTTCTACTGGCATCATACAAACTGGAAAAAAACAGTCAGTAGCCATACACTCTTTTTCTTTTTATCAGCTCTTATACAAGGAGTTTTATGGTAAGATCTAGAAGAAAGCTCATCACTTTCTGCCCACATTGGACAGATTAAAATTCAGTCACATTAACCCCAACCTATCTTCAGGGAAGCTGGGAAATATAGACTTCCCAAGTGCAAAGAAGAAAAAATAAATGGTTGGTGAAGCCACTGAATTTTTTCTATCACAATATTCTTCTAAAAGACTTACTACTCCAATTAGGAACATCTGGCAGGGAGTATCTGAATCCCCTTGATCCCACTTGCTGAACAGACATAACTCTCTCATTATTGTCTCTTGTCTGAAAGTTCTATTTTTTCTAGCATTGGAGACTGTAATACTGGACTTTGCTTTGCATCACCCTCTAGGTCTCAGAATTCTGTTGTTTAGAAATGTACTAAAAACAAAATAAAAATAAAAAATCAGCAACAAAAACTCAACTCAGTTTGGCTTAATTAGGTACATAATTCATTAGTTTACGTACCTAAAGTGTCCAAAATCCAGGCCAAACACATAGTGTAGTCAGGGCTCCAGATCTACCTATCCATTTCTCTATGAATCCCTGAGTTCTGGCCCCATGGTTGGCTTCATCCTCGAGAAGACTCCCCTCATGGTCACAAGATGGGTGCCAGTAGCAATCAAAACTACATACTTCTTCATTTACATTCAAAGGCAAAGAAATGCTTGCTTCCTAACACCACTGGAAATAAAACCAGAACTTCATCTGATTGGTCATCCTCCAATTAATCAGGTATATTAGAGGTGGTTGCCTCCCTGACATCCATTCTCCATTCACTCTTCCTAACAAAACTTCAACTCAGTAGACATGCAAAGCCTTCCCCCATGCAACCATACACTTTAAAGTTAGCTGGTTACAGTCTTGGTCCAGAGGCAGGGTTATTTGTTCTAATTTTATCACATTCTCCTTGTGAGAATAAAAATGTGACCTAAATTCATCAATAAGACACAGCAGGGGGGATCTATCCAACAAGAGGATATGACATTTGTAAATATTTATGCACCCAATATAGGAGCACCTAAGTAGATAAGCAAATGTTAGCAATCCTAAAGGGAGAAATAGACAGCAATATAATAACATTAGGGGATTTTAATATCCCACTTTTATCAATGGATAGGTCATCCAAACAGAAAATCAATAAGGAAACATTGGCCTTAAATGACACATTAGACCAGACATGTTAACAGACATGTATAGTACATTCCATCCAAAAGCAACAGAAAACACATTTTGCTCAAGCACACACGGAACTTTCTCCAGGATAAATCATATGTTAGGCCATAAAACAAGTCTTAATAGATATAAAAGATTGAAATCATATCAAGCATCTTTTCCAATCACAACGGTATGAAGCTAGAAATCACTTACAAGAAGAAAACTAAAAAAAACTCCCAGGTACGTGGAGATAAAATAACATGGTACTGAACAACAATGGGTCAAAGAAGAACTCAAAAGAGAAATCAAAGAATACCTTGAGACAAAGGAAGATGGAAATGCAACGTGCCAAAACTTAAGGGATGCAGCAAAAGCAGTTCTGAGAGGGAAACACATAGTGGTAAATGTCTAAATTAAGAAGGTAGGTCTCAAATAAACAACCTAACTTTATACCTCAAGAAGCTAAGAAAAGAAGAACAAATGAAGCCCAAAGTTAGTCGAAGGCAGGAAATAATAAAGATCAGAAGAGATCAATGAAACAGAGACTAAAAGACAACAGAAAAGATCAAAGAAACTAAGAGCTTATTTTTTGAAAAGATAAACAAAATTTAGCTAGACTCACCAAGAAGAAAAGACAGGACTCAAATAAAATAAGAAATGAAAGAGGAGAAACTACAACTGACACTACAGAAATACAAAGGAACACAAGAGACTACTATGAACAATTTTAATTATATGCCAACAAATTGGACAACCTAGAAGAAATGAACTCCTAGAAATATACAACCTACCAATACTGAATTATGAAGAAATAGAAAATCTGAACAGACTGATTACTAGTGATGAAACTGAACCAGTAATCAAAAACCTCCCAACAAACAAAAGTTCAGGATCAGATGGTTACACTGGTGAATTCAACCAAATATTTGAAGAGGAATTAATACCAATCCTTCCCAAACTCTTCCAAAAAATAAAAGAGGAAGGAACACATCCAAACTCATTTTACAAGACCAGCATTACCCTGATCCCAAAATCAGACAAGGACACTACCAAAAGGGAAAACAGGCCAATATCCCTGTTGAACAGAAATGCAAAAATCCTCAACAAGATATTAGCAAACCTAAATCAGCAATACTTTAAAAGAAACCTCTACCACAATCAAGTGGGATTTATTGCAGGAATGCAAGGCTTGTTTAACACCTGCAAATCAATCGATGTGATACACCACATTAACAAAATGAAGGATAAAAATCATATAATCATTTCAATAGATGCAGAAAAAGCATTTGACATAATATTTCAATATCTATTTATGATAAAAAAAAAACTCAATAAAGTGGATATAGCTGGAATATACCTCAACATAATAAAGACCATATAAGACAAGCCCACAGTTGACATCACACTCAACAGTGAAAAGCTGAAAGCTTTTCCTCTAAGATCAGAAACAAGACAAGGTTGCCCATTCTCACCCCTTTTTTTCAACAAAGTATTAGAAGTCCTAGCCAGAGCACTTAGGCAAAAGAAATAAAAAGTATCCAAATCAGAAACAAAGAAGTAAAACTGTCTCTATTTACAGATGACTTAATATATGCAGAAAGCCCCAAAGACTCTACAAAAAAAAAAAAAAAACTGTTAGAATAAATGAATTCAGTAAACTTGCAGGATACAAAATCTATATACAAAAGTCTGTTGTGTTTCTATACACTAATAACAAACTGGCAGTAAGAGAAATTAAGAAAACAATCCCATTTACAACTACATTAAAAAGAAAAAAATACTTGAGAATAAATTTAATCAAGAAGATGAAAAACTTGTACACTGAAAACTATAAGACATTGATGAAAGAAATTGAAGAAGATGTCAATAATGGAAAGATATTCTGTGCTAATGGATTGGAAGAATTAATATTGTGAAAATGTCCATATTACCTAAATCAGTCTACAGAGTCAATACAATCTCTTCCAAAATTCCAATGACATTTTTCACAAAAATAGAACAAACAATCCTAAGATTTGTATGGAACCACAAAAGATCCCAAATAGGCAAAGCAATCTTGAGAAAGAAAAACAAAGCTAAATTCATCACACTTCCTGATTTCAAACTTTATTACAAAGGTATATTAATCAAAACAGTATGGTATTGGCATAAAAACAAACACATAGATCAATGTAACAAAATAGAGACCCCACATATAAACCCACACAGCTATTGTCAATTAATTTATGACAAAGGAACCAAGAATACACAATGGGGAAAGGATAGTCTCTTCAATAACTGTTGTTGGAAAAACTGGACAGCCACATGCAAAAGCATAAAAATGGACTCCTAACTTACACCATACACAAATATCAACACAAAACGGAACAAGAACTTTAACATAAAACTTGAAACCAGGGCTTCCCTGGTGGCGCAGTGGTTGAGAGTCCGCCTGCCGATGCAGGGGACACGGGTTCGTGCCCTGGTCCGGGAAGATCCCACATGCTGTGGAGTGGCTGGGCCCGTGAGCCATGGCCGCTGATCCTGTGCGTCCGGAGCCTGTGCTCTGCAACGGGAGAGGCCACAACAGTGAGAGGCCCGTGTATCGCAAAAAAAAAAAAAAAAAAAAAAAAAAAAAAAAAAAACTTGAAACCATAAAAATCCTAGAAGAAAAAATAGACGGTAAGCTCCTTAATGTCCTTGACATCTTGGCAATACTATAGATAGATACTTTTTATTGTATCTATCTTGACACAAAAAGCAAGAGCAAAAAAAGCAAGAATAAACAACAGGACTACAACAAACTAAAAATCTTCTGCATAGCAAAGCAAACCATCAACAAAATGAAAAGGCAACCTATGGAATGGGAGAAAATATTTGCAAATTGTGTAACTAATAAGGGGTTAATATCCTACACACACACACACACACACACACACACACACACACACATATATAATGAGCTCTTACAACTCAGTAGCAAAAAACAATCCAATTAAAAAAATGGGCAGAGGATCTGGATATTTTTCAAAGAAGACATACAGATGGCCAACAGGCACATGAAAAGGTGCTAAACATCACTAATCATCAGAGAAGTGCAAATCAAAACCACAATGAGATATCACCTCACCTACTAGAATGGTTGTCATTAAAAAGACAAGCAATAACAAGTGTTGGTAAGGATGTGGAGAAAAGGGAACCTTTGTGCACTGCTGGTGGGATTGTAAATTGGTATGGCCACGGTAGAAAACAGTTTGGAGGTTCTTCAAATATTAAAAATAGAACAAACATATGATCCAACAATTCCACTTCTGGGTACTTACAAAGAAAATAAAAATACTAACTTGAAAAAATATCTGTATTCTGCACCGTCATGGTCATAACAGCATTATTTACAATAGCCTAGACATGGAAACAACATAAGTGTCCATCGATGGATGAAAAGATGAAGAAGTTGTGAGATATATATCTTGCAACAACATGGTTGGTTCTTGAAGTCATCATGTTAAGTGAAATAAGTCAGAGAGAGAAAGACAAATACTGTATGATCTCACTTATATGTGGAATCTAAAACAACAACAAAACCCCACCAAACTGAGAGAAAAATAGATCTGATTTGTAGTTACTAGAGGCAGGGGGTGGGGGTACTGGAGGAAGGTGGTCAAAAGATACAGACTTCCAGTTTAAGATAGATAAGCACTAGGTATGCAATGTACAACATGATAACTACAGATAAGCACTAGGTATGCAATGTACAACATGATAACTACAATACTGACGTATGATATACAGGAAAGTTGTTAGGAGAGTAAATCCTCAGAGTTTTCCTCACAAGGAGAATTTTTTTCTCTTTTCTTTTTATTGTATCTATATGAGATGATGGATGTAAACTAAACCTACTGTGGTAATCATTTCACAATGCATGTAAATCAAACCATCATGTTGTCTACCTTAAACCTATATAGTAATATATGTCAATTATATAAATAAAACTGGAAAATTAAGAAGAACAGAGTTGAAGAATTAACATTACTTTATTTCAAGATTTTCCATAAAGGTACAGTAATTAAGATAGCATTTTTTTAAACATTTTTATTTGAGTATAATTGCTTTACAATGGTGTGCCAGTTTCTGCTGTACGACGAAGTGAATCAGCTATATATATATATATATATATATATATATATATATCACAATATCCCTTCCCTCTTGCGCCTCCCTCTCACTCTCCCTATCCCACCCCTCTAGGTGGTCACAAAGCACCGAGCTGATCTCCCTGTGCTATGTGGCTGCTTCCCACTAGCTATCTATTTTACATTTGGTAGCATATATATGTCAGTGTTACTCTCTCACTTCCTCCCAGCTTACACGTCCCCCTCCCCATGTCCTCAAGTCCATTCTCTACATCTGCATCTTTATTCTTGTCCTGCCCCTAGGTTCTTCAGAACCTTTTTCTTTTCTTTAGATTCCATATATATATGTTAATATAAGGTATTTTTCTCTTTCTCACTTCACTCTGTATGACAGACTCTAGGTCCATCCACCTCACTACAAAGAACTCAGTTTCACTTCCTTTTATGAGACAGCATGGTTTTATTGTAAAGACAGACAGATATATCAGTAGAACAGAGAAGAGTGTACATAAATAAACCTAAACACATATGGACATTTGCCTTTTGACCGAGGTACAAAGGCAATTCAATGGAGAAAGGATAGATTGATTTTACAAATGGTGCTGGAAAATTTAAATAATCATATGAAAAAGAAAAAAATAACTGATCTATATCTTTTATCATATACAAAATTTACTTTAAAATGGGTCAGAGGTCTAAATATAAATCCTAACAATATAAAGCTTTAGAAGTAAACATAGGAGAAAATCTTCATGACTTTAGTTTAGGCCAAGATTTCTGAGATATGATGCCAAATACATAATCCAAAAAGGGAAAATTTGATAAATTGCACTTCATCAAAATGAAAAATTTTGCTCTTCAAAACACACCATTAAGAGAATGAAAAGCAAGACACAGACCCTGAGAAAATATTTTAAAGTCATACATGTAATAAAGGAATCCAGAATATGTAAAGAATTCAACTCAAAAAAAAACCACAAAACCCATTTTTTTGTGGGGAGGGCCACACTGCATGGCTTGCAGAATCATAATTCCCCAACCAGGGATTGAACCCAGGCCCCCAGCAGTGGAAGAGCCAAGTTCTAACCACTGGACCGCCAGGGAAGCCCCCTCCATTTTTAAAAATAGACAAAAGATTTGAACAGATACCTCACCAAAGAAGACATATGGATTGCAAATAAGTACATAAAACTATGCTCAATATCATTTGTCATAAATGCAAATTAAAATCACAATGAAATACCACTACATACCTATGAGAATGGCTAATATTAATAAGATTGACCATACCAAACGTGGGGAAGATGTGGAGCAACTAGAAATCTCACATACCACCATTAGAAATATAAAATTGTTATAATCACTTTGGACTACAGTGTGACAGCTTCTTAAAATGTTAAATGTATACCCGCCATCTGATCCTCCATTCCACAACTAGGCATTTATTCAAGAGAAAAGCAAGCATATGTACTGACAAACATGCTAATATTTGTATGCTAATTATTTGTAATAGTCCCAAACTGGAAATAATCCAAACGTCTGTCAACATTTCAATGGAATGGATAAATGCATTGTGGTATTTCCATAAAATAGAATACTACTCAACAATAAAACAGATGGACTGCTAATACACACAACAATATGGATGAATCTCAAAATAATTATGAAGAGTAAAAGAAGCCAGACAAAAAAGAAATACGTAGTATATTATTCCATGAAATTCTAGAAAATGAAAAGTAATCTATAGTGATAAAAAGCATATGAGTGGTTGCCTGGAGACTGGTAAGGGTATTAGGGTGGGGTGAGATGGAGGATTACAAAGGATCAAAAGGAAATATTTAAAGGTTATAGATGTTTGTTACCTTGATTGCGATGTTGGTTTCACATAGGTCAACATTGATTAAATTGTACACCTTAAATATGTACCGTTTGTTATATGTCAATTATACACCAATAAAACTGTTTTTAAAAATGAATTTAAGTGACACAGGTATAGCATTACAGTCATCACCACCTCCCTTGTGCACCTGTAGACTTTTATAATATGGACAATCACCAACTCTTCTAAGCCTAGTCTAGATCTCATCATTCTTCTTAACATTGCTCCTTTTCTGAGCTCTGTCAGACTATCAGAAGAAACAGGGCATGTGAGATGGGAGAAAGAAGAGCTACTTATGTAATATTACAAATTCTCTTATGAAGCTTTATATGTAAGTAAGATGATCAATTCAGCTAAATAGTTTGCTCTTCCTTTTACTGAATAGTTTAGCCTATGTCACATTTAGAACTCTGTGCTGCAAGAAACAGAAACCCCAATCCAAACTGGCTTAAGCTAAAATGGAGATGTGTTGGCTTAAGTAAAGTTATAGTTGAAGATTTTTGGGAATAGTTTTAACCAGAGGCTTCATAATGTTAACAAGGCCTTGGTTCTATTTCTCTACAATTCTCTCATCTCTACTCTCTCAGATGTAGGCTTTGTCCTCAGTCTGGGTTTTTGTATTTGGGTTGTATTTTGTGGTGTTGTTGTTGTTTTTTTTTTTTTTTTTTTTTTGCTTCTTTGAACGACAAAGGAGGATTTCTTTCCGTGATGCTCTCAGAAAAGGGAAAGTACCTGGGAAAGAGAACCTCTCAGCCATATCTCCTTGCTTCTCATCGGCCCAAACGGGGTTCTGTGCCCATCTGTGTACTAATCCCTGAGGCCAGATGAAGAGGGTGCGCTGAGTTAAGCTTATCAGAACCCAGCCCTGAAGCTGACAGTAAGGTGAGCATCCTTTGAGCACATGGGCTTTGGGGAGGTAGAAAGGGGTACCCAGACAACAACTGGGGAAGTGTTAGAGGAAGGTGAATAAATGTTGGGCAAACCAAACAGCAAAGATTCACCTTAATGGTGTCATATTTACTGTTTTATGTTAAATTATATTGCAAATACAGGATACACATATTAATACATGAAGGTCAGCATTACATGAGTAATATCATGTAAGCAATCGTGGATTTTTCCCCAGCTTTAGTGAGATATAGTTGACATACAACATTGTGCAAGGTGTAACATTTAAGGTATACAATGTGTTGATTTAGTACACTTAGATATTGAAAAAAAATGACCAACACAGCTTTAATAAATGCCTGCATCACATCTCCTAATTACTATTTTTTCTTTGTGGTGAGAACATTTAAGATCTACTCTCAGAGGTGACATCACCAAGATAGTGACATAGGTCATTCCCAGCTTCACTACCCCTCACAGGAAGAACAACTAAAAACTATTCATGGACTAGACACCACTGAGAAAAATCCTAGAACATGAAAGCACCCCCTGCACCACAGAGACCAAGGCAGACGGTATTAGAGGAGTAAAAGGAGCTGCTACACAGGGACCTCATTGCCCCTCCTGCAGCACTCCCCAAGAGGTCTCCACTGAGCCTCCCGGGAGAAAAGAGAGCCCAAGGTGGACATCCACCTTCCCCAGCATCGTAAGTCACTTCTTGGGAGTCCCGCTCCAGTCTCCCTTCAGGGAGATGGCAGGGGAACGCGCAGGGCTTGACTATGGGGAATCTGATTGTGATAAAGAAAGGGGATGGGGCTTGCAACAAACAGCAAACACTTGGATCTTGGCGGGCCAGCAGTAGTCCCAGCCAGCAGCTTTGCTCATCTGCAAAGCCAAGACAGTGGCACAGTCTGATCAGGGAACTCAGCAGGGTGAAGGTCTGCCGGATTTGGGATCTCAAACAGAGTGCCTTGCTGGTCCTGGAGCCTGGTCTTCCCCACAACAACCTGCCCAGGCAAGGGAGATGAGTTAGAGACTGGCCTGACCAGGAAGTCTGGTCAGAACACCTGGAAGCTACACAGCCCAGCAACACTAAAACAGATCCCTACAGGCAGAGCTGATCATCTGCAGAGCAAAGGCAATGGCACTGTTCAGCCAGGGAACTTGGAGAATGGGTCAGCTTCCGTCAAGACCACAAACAAAGAGCCTGGCCAAGCTTGGAGCCCGTTCCCCTACTCTCCCCAGGCAGGTGTGCTAATTCATAGCCCTGTCTACTGCTGAGTCCATTCCTGACCTCATTCGACCACAAACCCTGACTAGGAACTCCTGAGAAGCTGCTTGTATCAGTGAATTCTCAACAGAAACTTTTCAGGCCAGGAAAGAAGGGGATGATATATACAAAATATTGAAAAAAATGTGTCTGCCAAGAATTCTATATGCAAAAAAGCTATCCTCCAGAAATGAAGGAGTCAGAAAGATGTTCCCAAATAAACAAAAGTTGAGGGAGTTCATCACTACTAGACCTGCCTTACAAAAAATTGCTAAAGGGAGTTATTTGAGTGGAAGTTAAAGGACACTGATGAACATCACAAAAACACAAAAAGGTAGTATAAAACTCACTAGTGGGCTTCCCTGGTGGCACGGTGGTTGAGAGTCCACCTGCCGATTCAGGGGACACGGGTTCATGCCCCGGTCCGGGAAGATCCCACATGCCGTGGAGCGGCTAGGCCCATGAGCCATGGCCGCGGAGCCTGTGCTCCGCAGCGGGAGAGACCGCAGCAGTGAGAGGGCTGCGTACCTCAAAAAAAACAAAAAAAAACAAAAAAAACAAAAAACTGCAAATCAGTCAGTGTGATACATCACATTAACAAACTGAAGAATAAAAACCATATGATCATCTCAATAGATGCAGTAAAAGCTTTTGACAAAATTCAACATCCAGTTATGATAAAAACTCTCCAGAAAGTGGGCATAGAGGGAACCTACCTCAACATAATAAAGGCCATGTATGACAAACCCACAGCAAACATGATTCTCAATGATGAAAAACTGAAAACATTTCCTCTAAGATCAGGAGCAGGACAAGGATGTCCACTCTTGCCACTTTTATTCAACATAGTTTTGGAAGTCCTAGCCGCAGCAATCAGAGAAGAAATAAAAGAAATCCAGATTGGAAAAGAAGTAAAACTGTCACTGTTTGCAGATGACATGTTACTATATATAGACAATCCTGAAGATGCTACCAGAAAACTACTAGAGCTCATCAATGAATTTGGTAAAGTTGCAGGATATAAATTTAATATACAGGGACTTCCCTGGTGGTGCAGTGGTTAAGAATCCACCTGCCAATGCAGGGGACCCGGGTTTGATCCCTGGTCCAGAAGATCCCACATGCCGTGGAGCAACTAAACTCTTGTGCCACAACTACTGAGCCTGCACTCTAGAGCCCACGAGCCACAACTACTGAAGCCCGTGTGCCCAAGGCCTGTGCTCCACAACAAGAGAAGCCAACGCAATGAGAAGTCTGTGCACTGCAAAGAGTAGCCCCCACTCGCTGCAACTAGAGAAAGCCTGCGCAGCAATGAGGACCCAACACAGCCAAAAATAAATAAATAAATGTATTTTTAAAAATCCCACCCCCCCAAATTAACACACAGAAATCTCTTGCATTTCTATACACTAAAATGAAAGATCAGAAAGAGAAATTAAGGAAGCAATCCCATTTACCATCTCATCAAAAAGAATAAAATACCTAGGAATAAACCTACCTAAGCAGGCAAAAGACCTGTACTCTGAAAACTGTAAGATGTTGATGAAAGAAATTGAAGATAACAAACAGATGGAAAGATGTACTATGTTCTTGGCTTGGAAGAATCAATATTGTCAAAATGACTATACTACCCAAGGCAGTCTACAGATTCAATGCAATCCCTATCAAATTACCAATGGCATTTTTCACAGAACTAGAACAAAAAATTTTTAAATTTGTATGGAAACACAAAAGACCCCAAATAGCCAAAGCAATTCTGAAAAAGAAAAATGGAGCTTGAGGAATCAGGCTCCCTGACTTCAGACTATACTACAAAGCTACAATAATCAAAACAGTATGATCGTGGCACAAATACAGAAATATAGATCAATGGAACAGGATAGAAAACCCAGAAATAAACCCATGCACTTATGGTCAATTATTTTACAACAAAGGAGGCAAGACTGTACAATGGAGGAGAGACAGTCTCTTCAATAAATAGTGCTGAGAAAACTGGACAGCTACAAGTAAAAAAATGAAATTAGAACATTCTTTAACACCATACACAAAAGTAAACTCAAAATGGATTAAAGACCTAAATGTAAGACTGGTTACTATAAAACTCTTAGAGGAAAACATAGGTAGAATACTCTTTGACATAAATTGCAGCAATATCTTTTTTGATCCACCTCCTAGAGTAATGAAAATAAAAACAAACAAATGGGGTCTAATTAAACTTAAAAGCTTTTGCACAGCAAAGGAAACCATAAACAAAATGAAAAGGCAATCCACAGAATGGGAGAAAGTATTTGCAAATAAAGTGACTGACAAGGGATTAATCTCCAAAATATACAAAAAACTCATGTAGCTCTCTCTCTATATATATATAGTAAAGAAAAAAAAAACCAATCAAAAAATGGGCAGAAGATCTAAATAGACATTTCTCCAATACAAACATACAGATGGCCAAAAAGCACATGCAAAGATGCTCAAAAACACTAATTATTAGAGAAATGCAAATGGAAACTATAATGGGTATCACCTCACATTGGTCAGAATGGCCATCATCAGAAAGCGCACAAATGATAAATGCTGGAGAGAGTGTGGGGAAAAGGGAACCCTCCTACACTGTTGGTGGGAATGTAAATTGGTACAACTACTATGGAGAACAGTATGCAAGTCCCTTTAAAAACTAACTATAGAACTACCATATGATCCGGCAATCCCACTCCTGGGCATATATCTGGAGAAAACCATAATTCGAAAAGATACATGCACCCCAATGTTCATTGCAGCTCTATTTACAATAGTCAAGACATGGACGCAACCTATATCTCCACTGAGAGAGGAGTGGATTAAGAAGATTTGGTACATATATACAATGGAATATTACTCAGCCATAAAACAAGAATGAAATAACACCATTTGTAGCAACATGGATGGACCTAGAGATTATCATACTAAGTGAAGTAAGTCAGACTAAGGCAAATATCATATGGTATCATTCATATGTGGGAGCTAAAAAAATGATACAAATGAACTTATTTACTAAACAGAAACAGACTCACAGACTTTGAAAACAAATGTATGGTTACCAAAGGAGAAACATGGGGGGAGGGATAAATTAGGAGTTGGATTAACATATACACACTACTATATGTAACATAGATAATCAACAAGGACCTACTGTATAGCACAGGTAACTCTACTCAGTATTCTGTAATAACCTATATGGGAAAAGAATCTGAAAAAGAATGGATATATGTATAACTGAGTCACTTAGCTGTACACCTGAAACAAACACAACATTGTAAATCAACTATATTCCAACATAAAATAAAAATTAAATTTAAAAAAAAGGATCTAGTTACTGTTCTTTTATTTCTTATGTGATCAGAGCCTGAAATCCCACCTTTGAATAATCTTCTCCCACTGTCCGGAGATTCAAACACACAGTTACTGATAGGTAAGTGCCTTTTCTCGTTAATTAGTGCTTTTCTAACAGCAAAGATAGACTTTCCTCTTCTCTCTCACAACAGAAGCCAACGCCATTACTCAAATTGCTCTATAGGACACAACTTTGTTTTTCAATCCCCAGTTAAACTAGTATAAATTAAACTCAACTCTCTGACAGAATATTTTTCTCAGCCTTATCAAGTTTAATTTTATCCAAATGTAAAAAACGTCCACAAATATAGTTGTATGTCCAAGAGAGAGAAATGGGTTCCAGAGAAAAATTCCTGGAGAGACATCCCTACACCATTATAATTTATATAGTGTATTTAACATGGTAGATATCACTGGGATGCATATAAAGACATGGGGGTGGGGGCAGAAGAGAATTATCTGAGTCATTAATTGTGGTGGTTTAAAACCTTGCCCACAGATTCTTTGACACCACTTCCACAGAGAGGTGGAGGCTATACCTTTCCCTGCATGTGGGAGGGTGTGTGACTGCTAGACCAGTAGTGCACAGTGGAAGTGATGCTATAACTTAGGCTAGATCAAAGGCCACACAATTCATGATTCTTTTATTAAACAGTGGCCTTTGGTTCTCTGGTCTGCCATGTAAAAAGTTGAAGGCCAACATGCTATGAGAAAGCATAGTCTACCTGAAGAGGCCCTTGTGGGTGTTCTGGTCCCAAACCTCAGCAGATATCCAGCAGACAGCCAGCATCAACTCCCAGCTTCTGAGTCATCTTAGCGGAGGCCCCCAAATATTATAAGCAGAGATAAACCATCCGACTATATTCTTTCTGAATTCTTTTTTTTGGCCGCGCTATGGCTTGTGGGATCTTAATTCCCCAACCAAGGATCGAACCCGGGCCCTCAGCAGTAAAAGCACGGAGTCCTAACCACTGGACTGCCAGGGAATTCCCTCTTTCTGAATTCTTCACCCATAGAATCCATAAAAATGATGAAATATTTTAAGCTGCTAAGTTAGTTTGATAAACAGGATGGTAAAGGAATAAGCTTCTAAAGGGAAGATGTTTTCGGCTGGGGAAGAGAACGGGGAACACTGGATGCTGTTGCTGTTGTCTAGACATAAGGTGATAAAGCTGTGAATGAGTCTTGGGGCCGAAGGAATGAAGGTCAGGGACAGCTAGTGTACTTACTGAAAGGGGGGAAAAGATGCTCTTACCGCTGATAAAATATGAGGAAAAGGAAGAAAGAAGAATCACAGATCAAGTCATAACATTTTCTTAAACTAAAGAGCCCTTGGGATGACCTAATTACATCCATTTTCCAGGTGAACTGTCAGTCCCAGAGCAGTTGAGTGACTTGCCCAGTCTCAAGTGTGATTCCAGTCACTACCAGAGCTGAGCCGCTGTCATAAAATCCAAGCCTCTCCTCCTTGCTCCCACCTCCTCTGGGTGAAGACATGGTGATCACCATGGTGATCATGGTGTCCTCCGCCATAGGCCAGAGTGATGGAGAAGGCCAAGAAGGCCCCAGAGCACAGCAGTATGGATAATAATCACTGATACACTAAAAGTAGATGAGACAATAGCCCAGGGAGGAGGGGAGGATGCAGGAAGTTCTATCTAACCACTCCACCCCTATCTCTAAGATAAAACCATCAGGATATTAGGGAGTGGAGCCTCTAATGGGAGGAGTGAAGGGACTATAAATATCCGAGAACTGGTAGGATTGGGCCCTCTGAGCCATCTGCTCGAAGAAAAGACATTCAGAAGCGCCTTGGAAGAGGATGAGGCCTGGAGAGGCTTGAACCATCAACCTGCCTTCTAGTTAGTCCAGCTTCATTCACCAGGAAAGATCAGGAGTTAAAAATCCAAGCTGGGGGGCTTCCCTGGTGGCGCGGTGGTTGAGAGTCCGCCTGCCGATGCAGGGGACGCGGGTTCGTGCTCCCGTCCGGGAGGATCCCACGTGCCGCGGAGCGGCTGCGCGTCCAGAGCCTGTGCTCCGCAACGGGAGAGGCCGCAACCATGAGAGGCCCGCGTACCGCAAAAAAAAAAAAAAAAAAAAAAAAAAAAAAAAATCCAAGCTGGGGCCTGTTGTCTGGGAACAAGGACAATGTCTAGAGCACCACGGGCTTTATATCCTGAGAAACAATGAAGGAGAAAAGGTAGAGACTGTAGGGGTCCCCTAATAGGCAGCCTCCTGACTCCGGGGCTTCTGACTCCTGAGAACAAGAAGGATGGTGATATTAACAAAAACTGGGAAATTTCCAGTGGGCAAGGCAGAGGGAAAGAAAGAAAATGAAAGCCAAATTTGTATAGGCTCCCTTAAGAGCCCTGGGGGTCCCTGCCAGTTCCCTTCAAGCCAAGGGGAGAATGCAGCTAATCTCAGCCACCTCTGCCCCTATACCACCACCAGCTGGAGTAATTCCAGCATATCTACTTGCTGTTCTCACAGTTTACAGACCAAGCTAACATTTCTTTGAACAAAGATTTCTAACTTAAACATTTTTTGAGAACTACTACTGCGAGGCATCATCCCAGCTGCATTTTGGTTCCTAGCTTTTCTGTGTTCTACGATTAAAAATATGAAAACACAGGTATTTGACTTAATTCACCTGTGCTGGCCCAGAAAGCCTGCCACTCAGAACCATGTGGAGAGCTTGCTCCACAAAGACATATCCAGACTCCATCCTCAGAGATTCTGATTCAGCAAAAGAGGTGGGACCTAGAAATATATATATATATATATATATATATATATATATATATATATATGCAAGGTTTTCAGATGATTCTACTGAAGAGTAAGGTTTGGAAACCACTCTTGTACTAAATATTTACGTATATTTTGAATTTAAACAATAGCATAAACCAGTTAACTGCCCCTTTTTCAGTTGTACTTTTAAAAATATTAATAAAAATGTTAAATATATTCCAAAAGTGTGAGGGGAGGAGGGGAAGGTAAGGAGATTCAGTGAGGTACCTTGCATTACGTGTCGGTTTTTTTCAGTTCGCCTCAAAATGTGCACGTATAAATCCTTCTCTTACCAATTGGTCATCGCGTGCAACTTCTAATATCCACTGCTCCTGTAAGCCACCATTCACAGGGCAGGTATCTGTCATGTCTCCGGTCCTTTGCCTCCTCTGTTTTCTTCCAGTCTGAGCCACTGTTCCAGCAACCACGCCATCATGGAGCCTCATCCTTGCTACCGAAGCCAGTGACTCCGCCCACGTGAGCCCGGCTTTTATAGGCTACTCAGGTGTTGCAGATGATCAGCCAGATTGGGAACAGCCACCTAAGTGGTATTTTCAATAGCCTACCTTGCTTTTCTAAACAGTGGTGTGTCCCTTCCAGGTGAATGATATTAAAGGAAATAAACCTTATTCCTTTGGAAGACTTTGAAACAAATCGAGAAAAAACATCAGTTTTACAATCTGAAATACATTTCTTCACACTGATATCAATGAAGACCTGCAAACATCTAAGCCATGAATAAGTGCATCAGTTAAAATCTATTTCCCCATGCATAAAATAAGTGATAAGACCTTCTTATAGGTAGGTTTGTGAGGAAAGAGGGATTTGAGTTACGAGGTTTCCTACCCTGAGTTAGGAATCATGTGAACTCAATTCAAATTGATTAAAAGCACTTTGTTTAAATTTCACTGGATAGTTCTAATCTGTAACTGTAAAGCCGGCAGTGTCTGAGTTCAAAGTATTGTTTAAAAACAAAAACAAAGACAAGCAAATGCTATCATGTATCGATTTAAACTCTGCCCAGGGAGCAGTAACTTCTGAAAGTACCTTTTGGGAGGAGGAATGTTTCACACTTTATAGAGCAAAGTGAAACTTCTGGTTGGAAAGATATCATTAAGGGAATTTTTGTGTTCTTGGAGGCTTAACGTATCCAAACAAACATTTCTTATCCAGTTAGTGAGATGAAGAAGAAAAGACTGACTTTAGCAATAAATACACAATTTGACTCCCTCAACTGAAATAGCCACTGAATTCAGGAAGAGAAGAAAAGTGCAAGGATTTTTCTTTTAATATTTATTTATGACTGCATTGGGTCTTTGTTGCTGCGCGCGGGCTTTCTCTAGTCGCAGTGCGCAGGCTTCTCATTGTGGTGGCTTCTCTTGTTGCGGAGCACGGGCTCTAGGCACGCGGGCTTAGTACGCGGGCTTGCGGGCTCTAGAGCACAGGCTTAGTAGTTGTGGCACACGGCCTTAGTTGCTCCACGGCATGTGGGATCTTCCCGGACCGGGGCTTGAACCCATGTCCCCTGCATTGGCAGGTGGATTCTTAACCACTGCGCCACCAGGGAAGCCCGCAAGGATTTTTTTTTTTAAGTTTCAGGCTAGATAAAAAATATTTGGAGCCTGTGCTAGTGATGAGAAAGGTCTGATAGAATTTAGAGTAAGTTATAAAGATACATACTAATCAAACTCTAGAACTAAGACATGAATCAGATTACAGTATAACTGATAGTTGGTCATGATTAGCTACAGATTTAAAGCTGCAATCAGCTTTATTAGGAAATAAAGGTGATTTTTCAGTCTTCATTTTAATAAATCCTATATATACCTCTCACCTGTTCCCAAACTCTGACGAGAAAGAATGGGGTATTATATATGACCCTTAAAACTTCAGCATAGTATTTCAGCTTTTCCTTCAATTCCATGGACTACCCCCAATTCTCTAATAATTTATTTTTAGCTTAAGTTAGGTTCTGCTACTTGCAACCAACCAAAGCAAATGGAAACATCACTCCATAAATATTTACCTGAAACTTAATAAAATCAACGTTAAATTTAGGAGTATATGGTATAGAATAATATTTAGCTGCATTTAAAAGGAAAGAATGCCTCTATCCTGAGTCCTTTAGCTCCTACCTATGACTTCCAATACCCTATAGCCCAAGTTTTATGGAAATCATACTGTTGACAGCAGGACTCATTTTTCATCCCATTCTCATAAATCCTATTATTATTAACTTGGGATGCCAGGTTTTTCCTAAATTATAGCCAGTTCTATTCACTAGTGTTTCGTGGTTTATTTCAAATTGATTACAAGACAAATCTAATGATCATTAAACTAGAAGGGAACATAATAAAAATTTCTAAAAGTAGGTTAATTTTATCTGAAGAATGTGATATTTAAAGATATACTTTTTTCTTTCCCCAAAGACATAGTATCAAATTATTCCTTGCTCTAATAAATTATTATGTAAAGCTATTTTTTAAGAACCAAGTAATTTTCATGTCATTCTAAAGTGCTTGCTAAAAAAATTAGATAACATTTAGTACTGTTGGAAATGAAGTAATCTCTCAAAACAGAATTAGTATCTTTATACCTGAAATAAGCAAAAGCATAAGTATGTCACAGGTGTCTCCTTAGTCCATTCTTTTTGTACAATTTGTGACAAATTTTCAAGGATTATATTTTCTTGAAATGCTTGGAACGATGAGGCCATTCGATGTTGTTTGCTGCAAAGCAGGAGTCAGAAATAAGATGCAGGAGCATTGAAAGGACGTGGGTGTGAGATCACAGAAGAATTTGGGAGAGGTTTTTCAGTCTTGTTATATACAGACTCTGTCAAGCTCAATTTTTCACCAGCAGAGAATGTTAAATTGCTGATTACCCGTGTAGATTTTGGAAGCACCAGGCAGACCCCATTATTCCAGCCCCCCACCCAAAATCATCCTCACCCATTTGCTGATTTCTGGAATCCCACCAGACATCCTGTGTCAGTCATTAAGACACAGATGCCGCTCAGCTCTGGGATTCATAATGGTTTAGGAACTTGGTGTGGTTTTAATCCTAGCTCAGTCACATGCTAGGCTGCAGAGACTCCGCCTGCAGAAGTACACACCACACTCCTGATTATTTCATAAGGGCTCTTTGAAAGAGGAAGATCTTCCCAGCATTCTGCTCCACGGGGAAAGCTCAGACTCTCACAGGCCTCTTTGAGACCAGCCCTTTCAGATCACAACTTGGCCGCTCCCAGGAGGTCTGGGACCATCTCAAAGCCCTGGATCATGTCATTCCTAAACCAGTGTCAGACTTGTCCACTAATTCCACCCTCCTGATGCTTTAGGGCAACTTTATTTCAAAGGACCCTTAGCCAGGGTCCATCTCAACAGGGCTCCCTAACTTTGACTCTTTCAGGCTATAGAATTTAAGCTATCAGTTCCTTTCGCCCCAGGAGACCCTGGTCTCCTTATGCCAATTGTTCCACCTTCTTTCCTGGGGCTTTGCTTTCTAGTTCAGTCTGCTTCCCAGTTTTTGAGGAGCAACAACAGACTACATTATCTGGCCAAAAGAGAGAACTGTATCAGAAGACAGACTCAGGGACGGCTGTGTTACGACCTGGTGACAGAGTTTACTAGACAGTAGGGGATATGCTTTCTATTGTCACCACTCTCCTCCTTCTTTGGCAAGGTAGCAGTCAGAGTGGAACAGAAGATCAGGACAATGCAGGGCAACAGATGGTGGGTGTGGGAGGAGGGGGTCTTGGGGAATCGTGCCAACCTAGGCATGGGGCATCTTGTCTAGGAAAAGCAGTGCCTGGCAATGATCTGAGAGCCACATGATGGACTAGAAGAGGAAAGAAACCCAAGGGGTGGTAGGAGGATGCTGGATATGTAGGAGCATGCCTGAGATATTCTAGCTCAAGAAGGGAACCATTTCCTCAGTGAGACTGGGCCAGAGACTACTGCTTAGTTGCAATGATTCATAGTCCTCCATTTAATTTTTTTTTAAAAAAACAAAAGCTAAGATGATTGGCTCATAAGACCAGAATGTTTTAAAATTTAGAGGAAGAATCACAGACTCCTATAGCAGAGCTGGCAGGGACTTTAGAGTTTACCTATTCTCCACTAACTTCCTGTGTTAAACTTTTCTTTATACCATCCCTGACAGAGGCTCACATGGCCCCTCCTTGGAAGTCACTCCCTCAAACAGCAGCACATTTTGATTGTTAGATCAAATTGTCAGGCTAGTAGGCTCTCTATACGACTCCAAATGGATGGACTCCATGTCCCCACATCACTACTAATCACAGGTCTGCCCTCTAGATTGAAACAGTGTTACAGTCTAGGAGCAGGCATGGTCTATACCTACAGATTTATCCCCCAAGAAGGGATGAAAAACAGAAATACTTTGTCATTTTAGACACAGTGTTTATCTCTTCAGGGATGATTTTCAAGTATTCAATGATTCTGAAGGGAGAGTATGCCAGGGGAAATAATATATTTTCCCTTTGAAACCAGGGTTGAGACAGGGTGTTATATACACAGAAGTACCTATTCATTATTTTATTCAATCAACACATATGAAGCACATACGATGTGCAAGACTCTATGCTCAGAGACAAAGGGGTCCAGCACTCGGGGGCTAGTCTACAAGTCGGAAAAATGTCTAGGACCCCGGGGCCTCTAAGATACGTCCAAATTGCCTCAAGAGGTGAAAAGAAATCCTTAGTCCTCTTGCAGCATAAGGGCCTTGGAGCACAGATCAACAGAGATGTGCTCAGAAAGAGCTGGGGTTCTCAGGAGTGGACCACTGAGGTGGACCGTGTGCCCTGAATCCACACCTTTAATGTCTCTGTTCACCTGACAGCATTTGTGTTTTTTGGGGCAGAACATGGGAAGGATTAATCTAAAGAGAGCTGGCAACTAACATAAAAGAAAATGAAGAATGTCAATTACCTACTGTTTCCACGTTTCAGGGATGCTTTTTCATGTAAAGCCATGCAACATGGAACAAAAAGCCCTGAATGCAACTGATTTCAAAGAGATGCAGAACTTGCTGTGATTCTCTAACTCACACAAACACTGGGGAGCCACCAGCTGGCACGCGGCGCAGCCTAGCTGAACAAGAAGCAGAAATCGCTGCGGAGCCGCTAGGGGGTACCTCAGCTCCAGCGAGCAGAGAGAGACTCCCGCACACTCGAGGAAGCCACAGCGATGTTGCCTCTTGCCTTAATTTTGTCCTTTAAAATTTTTAACCACGGATTTCTGCCTCTTCTCTTGAACATCCACTAACAAGAGAGCACTCAGTGCTGCGTTTATACATTAGAAACAACCATCGAAAATAAAAGGATATTAAATGAAACGAGCTAATTGAGGCCTCTGTGAAGGGAGGAAGTTTAGGGTCTCATCTCAATCTGTCCTTTTAATTGTCGTAATTTCCCATGAGCACGAAGTAAGAGATAAATGGGGCATAGACTATTCTGCATGTCGTTAGGGGGTGGAGATGCTCAGGCGGGGTGACGGGATCGTGGTGGAGGCAGTCACCGCCCAGCCCTGCCTCCCCACCCCGCCCAGAAGATGCCTTAAACGCAGCAAACTCCTCAGCCTGGCCAAGGGAATGTTTAGAGCTGAGAGCTGTTTCTATTAGCTGCGTCTCCATCAGTCCAAGAATGAGACCTGCCACTCCTGTGTGGGACAAGTACTTAGCCGAGGACACCCAATACACAATGGACCCAACTTTTAGAAAATTCAAAATAAATGTGAGATCAGACGGAACCTATAAAACAACCAAATACAGACCTCTAGTCACATTGTAAAAGCGCTAACATTACAAAAGCACTATCACCTTTTAAAAGGATGACCTTGTTGTGGGATTTCATTTGAAAGAAATCTTAGTGCATTTAAAATAGGTGAAATTACAAAAATTTTAAAGCATACCTTTCACATACCTTATGGCATACTGAATTATCCTAGTAACGGGGAAAAAAGCATTATCTTTATAAGAAATCAGTGCCATTACCATTAATTTTTATTCTAAGTTTAGTTTTATGTGCTATGTAATTATCTTATAATGGTGGTATTCAAATATGAGATGTAAGACAATTTAAATTTAAGGAGGAAAATGCCAATCAGTTGTTTAAAAAATACGATGGACACGTTAAGGTCAGACTTAAAAGCAATGGGAACAAAATTCCTACTCAAACTGTTTTCTCCTTTGTTCCTAAATATTTAGCACTGCAACCATTTAGCTGTTGAAATGCAAAGATTTCGATTGTATTGCTGAAGTGGAAATTGCTGAGATCTTTAAAAATATCATTTATGAAGGAAAAAAGAATTTGCATGAACCCTGCACTAATGAAAGCTATGGATATACACTTTTCAGGGAATGTTTGAGCCCCGGGTTAACAATCTCTGCTTTAGACTGGAGGTGACATGGACTTTGAGAAAAGATGAAATATATGGAAGCTGAAGGGCCCATCACCCCCCAAATTGCATCTGTTCCTCGTGGCCCCAGGCAGCCAGAGTGCCAAGCAGAGAATGCCTTTGGCAGAGAATCTGTAGGGTCCAAGCTTTGCACAGGAATGACCTGGAGAAGCGTCTTCACACAGGCTAAGCATCCAGCAGATGGGACTGCTGGTCTATCGTGGGCAGCGAGGGTCAAGTTGAGCAGCTGGGCCCCAAGTCTCCCGCCTCCTCTCCAACCCAAGCAGCTTCATCTGTTTCCATATTGGGCTTCTGAATATGATTGTATTTGAAGGAAAGTTTTTGCTGCTAAAAAATATGGATAACAAGATTTAAAAGTTTTTTTTTTTTTGGATCATCAGTGGTTATTTTCCTATTTTTGCTTTCTGCATCTTCCAAATTTTCAACAATGAAAAAGTATTACGTGTGTAATTAAAATACACCAAATTTATATTAAAATAAAAGAATAAGCTTTGCCTACTTCTCCAAAAAAAAAAAAAGTGCTGAAAACAGGCTTTCCGCCAGGATTGTAGCATTTTGAATGTGAGTTGCAGTTTTCAAACATAAAGCACAGCTGTTTTGTCTCTAACCCTGAAGCTGTGAAAAAGGGGAATGATTTTGAAAGCAGGAACAGGAAAAGACTATTGAGAAAAGTGGCTGCTATTTCTAGGCTGAAGTCTCCCTGGCAACACTGTTCTCAGAAGCTGTGCCTTCCTACGTGGTCTTATCGGGATTCATGAGTGATGAATCCAGAGGATTCACAAGACCCTAAGTCAGCAGAGACCAGGAGAGATTTGAGACAAAGCAGAGAGTCACGGCAGGCCAGAGAGATGTGACAGACAAACGGTGTACTGCAGTGGGTGCCTCTCGTGGTTACTGCAGCCCCGTGGTCCACAGAGAGCTGCAAGAAGTTGGGAACAGAGAGGTTGCTGAGTTAGCAGCCAGAAAGGTAAGGATGAGGTTCCTGAGATGTGAGAGGGCTGAAGACAACAAGAACTATGGCTGAATAAAGAGTGTAGCTTCAAGCTACAAAGAGCAGCATGTGAGCTTAGTCAGCAATTGACCAGTACAGGAAAACTGCAGCATTACCAAAAAAAAAAAAAGGTAGGGAATGATTTAGAGGTGAGAAACTCTAAAGCAACCACCATCAAAGAAAAACTAAGCCCAGTGCAATTTTAGTACAAAGTGCAAGAGGTAAAAAGAATAACCATAGTTTTCCTGACTAGATCCAGAGATATCCCATTCAGTTGGATACAGCAATTCATGACTGTATGAATGCAATGAAACAGAGATACATCAGAGATTTAAAAAACAAAAACAAAAAACCTGCATCAGAAAAGGTCTAAAAACATGCATAATGGAAACTGGACAGAGCCAGTACAGAGAGATCCTGAGTCAGCTTCTCCATCAGCATACATCTAAAGCAATGGTTCTCCAAGTATGGTACCCAGCCCAGCAGCACCAGCAGTACCTGGGAGCTTGTTGCAAATGCAAATTCCCAGACTCCACCTCAGACCTACTGAATCACAGGCTCTAGGAGTGAGGGCCAAGAATCTGTGCCTTAGCAAGCCCACAATGTTTTGATGCACACTAAATTTTGAGAACCATTGATACAGAGGCCTTGAAATCACCAGGAAAAGCTACCTATCGAACATAGTAAGGCAAAGCAAGGAACATCAAGAGAGTATGATGCCAGATGTAGCCAATCAGGAACTGAGATTCATCCTTAAGCTGCCCCCCCGCCCCCACCCCATGGCCATAATGCTTATCAATCTCCCCACCCTCGTTCAAGTCACCACTGTCTGCTGCCTGGACTACTATCATAGCACCTGTCCAGATTTGGCCAGGGAAGTCCTGGCTTGAACCTGTGGTCCTGCTGTAATGAGAAGTCTCCCTTTCACTCTCAAAATCGTCCAGATTTTAAATTATGTGGTTTCCCCTGTAATTGTCTCCTGACCATTTTCCCTGCCTCCACTCTTGCCCAGCTCCAGTAGGTTCTCTTCCCAGAAGCTAAAAAATATAAATCGTTCCTGTTACTCCTCTTTTACAAAACCCTTCAATGACTTTTCGCTGCTCTGAGATAAAATGCGAACGCCTCCCAGTGGCCCACAGCACCGATCCTGCCATCTTTGCCTCATTCCGTGTCCCCGCTTGCTTTCTTTGTTCCAGGTACAGTAGCCTCCCATCAGTACCTTTACAAGCCAAGTTCATCGGCCCTCAAGGCCTCTGCTGGTCCTTCGTCCTGCATTGCTCTCAATCTCCGTCCCTCTGCCAATGTCAGGTACTCTCCTGTTCTTATTTAATATCCCAAATGAGTTCTCAAATAGTCTTTGAAGGTTTTGTTTTAATGACTACAATTTCCCATAGTATGGATGCAGCATAATTTATTTAACCATTCCCTAAAATTGTGGATTAAGATTGTTCCCCATTTTGT
Organism: Tursiops truncatus; assembly: GCF_011762595.2. NCBI lineage: Eukaryota > Metazoa > Chordata > Mammalia > Artiodactyla > Delphinidae > Tursiops > Tursiops truncatus. The sequence goes on along the minus strand of NC_047035.1, from coordinate 81,617,946 downwards.
TGTTATTGTTAGTAAAGCTGTTACATGAATTAGTCACTGTTCTTGGTTGCAACCAACTCAAAACTACCTCAGGCAAAAAGGGAAATTTATTGGAATGATACTGGAGTTTCTCCACAAATAACATAAGGGTTAAACAATGAAACTGCAGAAAAGGCAGGATTAGCGGAATAACTGGGACCAAGGACATAATTGTAATCAGGACACCATTGATAGATATAGAATGTACATGTATATGTCCACACAAACATATACATGTACATATGTACACACATATGTATATATACATGTATATTAAAACTTCCATTCATCTCTCCTTCCCTCTGTGTGCAGTATTACCCTTTCTCACTAGGAAAGACTCACTCCCCTTGGTGGGTAACACGGCTGCCAGTGTTCTCAAATCATGACTCTCAGCACCAGAGACAGATGTGGATTCATACTCCCAGTTCCAAAGTCAAAATTCTCCAAGGAAGGATTCTAATTGGCTCAACTTGGGTCAAGTGCCCTCCCTTGGGTCAATCAGCTATAAGAGCTTTTGTACAAACCCCATGGCTGCCGAGGAGGATGACACCCAGCAAAAGGGGGCTATTTTTCTCAGAACAAGGGCAGAAAGATGCTAAGCAAACACAATTATAGACATCTACTGTAGATAAGCTATTTGCTTGTAAGGATATGGGGGGTGGAATCTTTTCAATCACATGATATTTCTAAATTACTTAATGTGGACATAAAAGGAAATGGTTTTTAAAGCCCATAATTTCAATCTCTTAAAAGTCTTTCTTTTTTTATATTTCTTTCAAATATTTTCCCACATGTATAAATGTAACTGAGCAGGACCCCATGGGGCCTTCCCAGGACAGTCGGTCCCATGTCCTCTGCCTGCTTCTTGTTTGTAGAAAAGCTTTAACCTCCTAGGTCTTCCCCAAGTCCCAAAGAGCAAATTTATCAAAGAAGCGAGAAAATGCCAAAACAAAGGAAAACAGTCAAGCAAGACAAAACAATAATAGTTTAGCCATTAAACAACAGCAAGCACCTTTAGTTCCTCCTCAAGGGCTATAGATGATATTCTGAGCCATACCTTGAGCTGTTTTGCAGATACTGAAACCTCCACCAGGTGGAAGAAGTTAACACAAGCACGTAGACTCCCAGACCAGCTGGAACCAGAAGGTTGATTATGTTGACTCCTGATTACCTCACCTCTAACTAATCAGAAGAATGTCCACGAGCTGATCACACACCCTGCAACCCTCTCCCTTAACCCTGTCATGAAAAACCTTTCCCTGACAGCCACTGGGGAGTTCTGGTCTTTTGAGCCTGAGCCTCCCTTACTCTTTGCTTGGCCTTGCAATAAATGCTGTACTTTCCTTCACCACAACCTGGTGTCAGTAGGTTGGATTTACTGTGTGCAGGTGAGCAGACCTAAATTTGGTTGAGTAACATACATAGTTTTATATAATTGCATTCAAATTAAATGTAAAATCATAATTAAGGCTCTGGCCACTTACAATTTTGTCAAATATTTTTCTATTTCTGCATTGTCTTTCCTGTTTTTTCTCATCTCGTTATAAAAATAATATTTGCTCACTGTACTACTACTACTACTACCATTAATAATAATGGCTAAAACTTGTATGGGACTTCCTGTGTGCCAGACACTGTCCTATACACATTATATATTTTAATGCATTGAATTTTGGCCCATCTGCCTGAGTCCTGAGCTTATGAGGTAGGTGCAGTTATTATCATCATTTCTTTGGAAAAGGTAACTGAGGCACAGAGAGGTTGACATGTGCTAGCAAGTGGCAGAGCTGGGCTTCAATCCCAGGGAAACCAGCTCTAGACTCCCAATAGCAATACTTAGAGGAAGCAGGAAAAACAGCACTCGTGATCCTGACTCCCTGAGGCCACATCTACTTACATTTTGGTGTATCTTCCTCTCATTTTTTTTTTTTTTTTGCGGTACGTGGGCCTCTCACTGTTGTGGCCTCTCCTGTTGCGGAGCACAGGCTCTGGACGCGCAGGCTCAGCGGCCATGGCTCACGGGCCCAGCTGCTCCGCGGCATGTGGGATCTTCCCGGACCGGGGCACAAACCCGTGTACCCTGCATCGGCAGGCGGACTCTCAACCACTGCGCCACCAGGGAAGCCCTCATCTTTTTTTTTAATTTGCATTTTTCTTCTGACACAGTTGAAATTATACCATAAAATGGATGGTAAATATTTGGCAGGTATCACACCATTCCCTACCCTGACCCCCATCCCACCCCAAACAACAACATCCCATGTCCACTTTTGTTCACACCATTCTTTCCCACTCAGCCCAGATGTGGCCTCAAAGTTTATCTGGAAAAAAACCACAAAAACAAAAACAGCCACTCACAATCAGTTCAAGTTGACACACAGCATAAAACCACATACAATTTCTATACTATTCATCCTTATGACTCCTACATTTCGCCAGGTTGTTAAAAACCTTTTAAAACATTAGTTTTAAGACAGAGTAACTTTTCCATTTCTTAAAGATAATCATTTAGTTATTTACAATATTTTACTATAATGAATAGTACAGAGCTATTTTTATATAGTAGATAATGCTGTAATAACATAAATTTTATCCTTTTTTTCCTTAATATAGATTCCAATAGAGAGCATACATGTCAGACCATTTATATCACAACTTCCCCAATATGCAGTTTTTTCGTTTTCACTTATTTCTCAGACAGCTGCATTTGTTGTCGGGGGGTATGCAGGAAGGAGAGGTCTGGACTGATGTAATGGGGAGGGCGGATGCCTCTCCCTTACTCCTGATGTCACAGGTGGAACACTCCTGGTTCCTTTCCCATCCCTTCACTCACTTCCCCGGGGTGAGTGGAGCAGTGACTTATCTGTTCAGCAAGTTGAGCCTAAAAACCAGTCATGTTTGGGATTGTCTCATCCTTTCTGAGCCAAGCCTGCCTTCAGGCAGCGTCTGTTCTGCTCAGCCCCTCCAGGCTGGATGTTTACAAGACAGATACCGATGTCGGGGAGACATCTGTGGGTACAGCTATCTAGTCCTAGGGTTCAGTTAGGAAAGCCTGTAGTCCATAGAGATAAGGCACATCCTCCAATATGAACTATAGCAACAACATAAGGGAATATTTTGGCCCATCTCCCCAAGTTCTGATTATTTCTAAATCAGTGCAGAACTTGGGCAGATAAGATGTGTGCTATTTACCCCCAACCCTCAATAAGCTGGAATAGTTATAGGAATTTTCATGATATTTTCCAAACTCTAACATATTTTAAACTATTTTTGCACTTTTATATACAGTTGTGCTTTGTATAAGCTTACTCATTTACAGCCATTTAGCTTCAAAATGTTGGCAGTTTTGCTACATTTTCATCGGGTATTTTGTTTTACAAGTGAAAATTCTGCAGCCAGCCTGGGTGCTGTTTCTCTGTAGGTAATTTTTCCCCTGCGTAAACATTTTTAAATCATTGTTAAGCTTTTTAAGAGTTTTTTTAAATGTGGACCAATTTTAAAGTCTTTATTGAGTTTGTTACAATATTGCTTCTGTTTTATGTTTTGGCTTTTTGCCCGCAAGGCATGTGGGATCTTAGCTCCCTGACCAGGAATCACACCCGGACCCCCCTGCATTGGAAGGCGAAGTCTTAACCATTGGACCGCCAGGGAAGTTCTGTATTGTTAGTTTTTTTTAAAACATTCAGGTTATGCCTAAAGATGATTCTCTTTTCACTGATTTTGCCTGGAATGTGGTAAACTAGTTCCATGTACATATATTTATTTGTTTTTAATTTTTAAGCTTAGGAAATTTATCTTTGATCAAGTTTGTACTCCAATTGTCCTTGTTTTTTAATCTTTGTTTTTGTTTTGTGACCAGAAGCCTCTATTACTACAGGAATAGATCTCTACTCCTGTCCTGTCAATCATCTTCTGTCTCATTTTCATCTCTTTGTCCTCCCTGCATTTTCAAGAATCTTCTCAAATTTGTTTTCCATGTCTCTGATTCAACTTTTACCATGTTAACCCTGCTCCATCCTGCTTCTATTTTTGTGCTGGGCACATATGTGAACAGTAAATGTTTCCTGAGTAAATAACGAATGATTACTATGGAATTTTTACTTTCTCTGTTTGTTCTCTTTTCTCCTTTCATGTACTACTTTTCATTTAGTGCCAGTGTTTTTTCATGTCAGCTACATTCTCTCTCTAGTTTTTGTTCCCATTTCATAGAGGCATGTCTTTCTGCAGTCTAGGGGCACACCAAATGATTTTCTCCTGGTTCGTATGATAAACCATTTTTCAGAGGTTTGTCCTTTCTCTGAATCTTGAGAATGATGCTTTCCTCCTCTTATCGATACTTGGCAATACTTTTCTCCATGGGCCCACATGTTACTCTCTCTTCTCATCCTGGAGTGAGGTGAGCTCCATTCAAATCTTGTGTTGGCTAATACATACATAGAATGCATGCTTTCCACCTGACCCCGCTCCAAGTGGGATGGTTTGAGTCACCTTCTCAGATCTGATGTCCGTGTATGAGTTGATGCACACAGTTTTCAGCTAGTTCCCAGTTTCTAGCATTCACTTTAGATTTCATCTAATAGGGATATGCTGGAATGAAACAGGCTCTTGCCCTGCCCCATTGCATGACTCTCAGATGCTCTGAACAGATGGAGTTTATAAAGCACGACAGTCCCCATGCGCCGACAATGCTTCCTGACTGCTCCCACCGCAGCACTTTACTTGTGGGAATCAAACCTCCCAGGATGAAATTCGGTCCTCTCTTACTTCCTGCCCAGTTGTTTCCTGAAAGTGTTTTATTCTGCTGAATACAGAAAAAAGAGGTACAGATGGGAAACCGGGACAACACTGGCTGCTTCAAGGGAAAGTGCCAACACAGGAGAGGGAAGACTCCATTTTTTTTCATTTGGTTCAAATCTTCTAATTCTGAATGACAGACAAAAAGGTGGGTCCACCCATGTTTGTTCTGGTTGGGACAGCACGGAATAGATCACCAGTCATTTTTTCCAAATCAGCTTCTTGGGCTTTATAATTGTTGTAAAAATCTTTCAGATTCTGGCCCTGGGTTGACTAGTGGTCAACCAATGTTTGGGGATGGTTTTCAAAGTAGGCTTCTAAAGTCAGAAAGGCTTCTGTCTGCCCCCCGCTTCTCTACTCACCAGCTCTTTGACCTTTGGAAAGATGCTTTGTATCTCCAAGCCTGCTATCCTCATGTGTAAAATGGGGATGATACAGTATCCACTCTATCAGTATGTTGTCAGAAATAATTGGGTTAAGCATCTGTCATAGAGTAAATGCAGATACTCCTAGCACTGTTTTTAGTGCTATTTTAAGTTTTCATTTTTATCTGCATAGGTATTAACAAATAATTTTTATTTTTATTATGTAATTATTGAGTATTCATTTTATAACATTTGGAAAATATTGTCAAGCAAAAAGAAAAACAAAATTAAATCACCTAGACTCCTAACATCCAGAAGAACCACCTGGACATTTTGCATGTTTTTTCCATTTTCTTACCATGAGTGTGTGGTTGGGGGAGGTATGGGTGTGTATGAAGAAAAGCAAGCTAATACTATTTTCTAACCTATTCTTTCACTGTTTTCCACAAACATGCTCCATGTTGCAAACTATTCTCTGACATTACTTCCGATGGCTGCATAATATGCCATTGTATGGATATGTCAAAATTTATTTTATTTAACCTATCATTGGACATTCAGAATTATGAAAATTATTTTATTACTATCAACACAGAGATGGACATTCTAATAAATAAACTTTTTCTCTTCATCTATGTTCATTTTCTTAAATAAATTCCTGGAAGTGGAAGTGTTAGGTCAAATGATGTTTCTTACCTATTGCCAAATTGCCTGCTACAAAGTTCACAGCATTTGCCAGTTTGTACCACCTTCAATAGCACAAAAATGATAACATTTTAAATGTAATTATTAGTGAGAAGGAACGTTTTAGTCAGTTTATTGGTAATTTAAGTTTCTTTTCCTTTTTTCTATGTGTTACCTACTTGTGATTTTCAAGTTTTTTAATGAAGCATTTGTTTCACTGACTTTTAAGGGAACTCTTTATTTAATAAGCATTTTAATCCTTTATCAGTATTCCTTTATCTATGAAGAAATATATTTCTTTATTAAATGTTTAGTATAATTCACTGGTGATGTTATATTGACCTGTAGTTTTCTTTGTGGAAATATTTATAATTATGGATTCAATTTCCTCACTAGATATAGATTTTTAGATCTTCTCATTCTTTTTTTATCAGTTTTGGTAAATTATGTTTTTCTAGCAATTTGTGCACTTCATCTAAAATTTCAAATTATTTGCCAGAAAAACATTTATAATATCCTCTTTTATCTTTTTAATTTACATGTATTGATGTTCCTTTTTTTTTCATTCCTACCATTAGTAACTTGTGATATCTCTCTTTTTCCCTTGATTGCCAGGAGACTATCCATTTTCTCAGTCTCTTTGCTTTTACATGTGTGTGTTTGTATTGGTAGCGTACTGATTTACAAAATTTATTCTGTTATGTAAATCTATCTTTCTTTCTCTGTGATTACTCTTCCCTCTCATAATCACATAAATATTATATGTATTTTCTTTCAGTTATTTTTAATTTCTTCGGTGGTTGTTATTATGTTAACATTTTTAAATAAAAATAATATAGGCACATATTTAAAGAAAATGTACCAAACAGTTCAGAAAGGTGTAATATGAAAAGTTCAGTTCTCTCTCTCTTCACCCCCATTCCCAGTCTCACTTCTCAGAGCTCCTATAATAAGTTCTATGCATACCTCCAGAATATATTTCTGCATGGGCCAGCATGTGTGTGTATGCACTACATATAATTATTTTAACACATTTTGGAACAGACAGTTCTAAACACTATACATATATTCCAAACATTCTATACATGTATTCACATGTTGTTATTGTTAGATATTTGCTTTCAAGAATAATGCTTAGGGCTTCCCTGGTGGCGCAGTAGTTGAGAGTCCGCCTGCCGATGCAGCGGACACGGGTTCGTGCCCCGGTCCGGGAAGATCCCACACGCCGCGGAGCGGCTGGGCCCGTGAGCCTTGGCCGCTGAGCCTGCGCGAACGGAGCATGTGCTCCACAACGGCAGAGGCCACAGCAGTGAGAGGGGCCCGCGTACCACTAAAAAAAAAAAAATTAAAAAAATAATGATTATGTCCTTCTAAATTTGTGATTTTCAAACTTTAACATGTATCAGAATCACCTGCCAGGTTTATTAAAACACAGACTGCTGGTGCTACTCCCAGTTTCTGACTCACTAAGTTCTGGGGAGGGGCCCAATATTTTGCATTTTAACAAGTTCCTTAGTGTTGCTGATCTTGCTGGTCTGAGACCACTCTTTAAGGATCACTGCTCTCATTGATTATTTCAAAGTCCCAGAGTAAAGCCCTCCATTCAAGCGTATTTAATGAAGAAGAATGGAACCCCATGAATGGGAGCAGTCACTGGTATGGCAGGACCCACTCAGGAATTCCGTCTTCTGGGGCTGCCAGCCAGCCCCTTTTCCACACAGACACCACTTTCAAAATTGACATCCTGTTGATTAATCAAGTGCTAATACGTTTCCAGAGAGACCTGAATTTAAGCCATTATTGTATGTGACCACATGTGTGTGGCTCACAGGACACGTGGCCCATCTTTAGAGGCTGCCTTGTGTGCCAAGTGCAGTCCTCAGCCCTGCACCAGCATCATGCTTATTTGAGACACGGATTCCCGCTCCAGCCCTGAGAATCTGGAGCTCCTGGGATCTGCATTTTTAAAAAGCACCCAAGGCAATTTTTATGCACCCTTGCATTTTCTAACTCTGGTCTGGGGAATGGAGCAGATGTCAAGACCACTAGGGAAAAAGTTGTTAAGGAAGCCTCTGGAAGCAGGGCATGGCACAACAAAAAGGAAAATAAAAACTGAAACAGGAGTGCCTCCCAGCGCCGAATGCCATTTATTAGTCACCTCCTGTGTACCCAGCACTCTAACACTTCATCTGCATCTCCTCCTTGTATGCTCACAATACTACGGTAAGAATGAGGATGCAGAGTTGAAGGAAGAAGAACAAGGAAGTGGTGGCACTGAGATTTGAACCCAATGCCTGTGTTCTTTTTCTATTCCATACCATACCCTTCACCATTTCACCTGAGTGAAGCAGGAGGTAGGTGAGGGTGCTCCCACACAGGTAGTGTCCTTTGAGTGGGGATGTGAGGATAGTGGCAGAATTTTTGGTGCTCCTTACATGGATGTGCCCGGTGATAAAGAGGATGGGAATGGCTGAGTCACTGGTGAATCTGGGGATACAGAGAGCCACCGTGAATGATAAGAGCTCAAGTAGAGTTTTCAGTCTGAAATGCTCAATTTGGCCATTGGCAATGCCTCATTTCTCAGACAACTATTCAGTCAACCATCCTGTGAGTCACCATCCCAAAAAAATGAGTGTGATTATGGAAACCCACCAGGCACCGAGAACAGGAAAGCATTGGGAGTCTGGGAAGGCCCCAGACTAACATTGCCAAGATCTCCTTCCTTCTGATTTTTAAATCCATGTGTGCTTCTTGGAAAATTTAATCCACATGTTTTGGGATCATTTACACTTAACCCATCAAAATGTAGTTTTATTAGAGCCATTTGATGTCTAAGAAGCTCGATGTGCTTTCTCCTTCTTTCTTTCTTGAATATAAACCTCTAAAAGCATTCTTTCCCACCCCTAGCCCCAACTTCTAAAGCTGGAATTTATATTTTGTCAATAAAAATTAGCCTAGAACCTGAAAACAGGCAACCTCAGGCCTAACCTAGCCTACGAAAAGTTACAAATATGTTCTCTCATTTCCCAGAAACGGCCCCTAGCAGCTGTGGGTAGAAAGCCTACCATCCTGCAGATTCCACCTCCTCCACAGACAGCCTTCCGCCTGGCAGGGGAACACAAGATGTATTCCAGACCCTTGCTTTTAATTCAAAGAGAGCTTTGCCCACTTTTCTCAGGGTAGCATTCTGGAAGCCCAGTTTAGTGATTCATTCCAGTGAAATCCACAGGATACCAAACCATGGTGAAGAGACTCTAAACTGTTTCCATCTCACTCCCATGGAAGTATTTCTCTGAAAAGAGCATCCCAGCCTCTGCCAAATGCTAATCACCCAGAGCCTCTTCAGGGACACCTGAAATAGAAAATAGTGAGCATTATACACAGCACACTTCCAAGTAGGGAAAGAATAATTATATCCAAATCCATTGTTTGTTATTTATTTCATATGCTCTATTCCCCTTTTGCTTTGCTAGGTTGGTTGCAATTTGATACAGTTTTTCCAACTTGGGGCTACCATTAAATTACTTACTAGCTTCTAGACTTTGTTTTCTGTAGTCCTTCAAAAGCAAACCCCAATCCATCCAGGGTGAATTGCTCCCTGGCATGAGATTTCTTTTTTACTTTTCTTTTTTTTTTTTTTTTGGCCATGCCGTGCAGCATGCTCAATCTTAGTTCCCCCACCAGGGATCAAACTTGTGCCCCCTGCCGTGGAAGCGTGGCGTCTTATCCACTGGACCACCAGGGAAGTCCCGAGATTTCATTTTAAGTTAAGAGGCATAAATTGATATAAAACAGTATGGCAATTCCTCAAGAAATTAAACATGGAATTACCATGCAATCTAGCCATTCTATTTCTGGATATATGTCCAAAAAATGACAGAGTCTTGAAAAGATATTTGTACATCAATGTTCGCAGCTGCATTATTCACAGAAGCCAAATGGTGGAAGCAACCCCAAGTATCCATTGACAGATAAATAGATAAACAAAATATGGTATATATACACTTACAATGGAATGCTACAACACAGAGGAACTTGAGGACATCATGCTAAGTGAATAAACCATCCACAAAGGGGACAATTACTGTCTAATATCACTTACATGAGGTACCTAGAGTAGACAAATTCATACACACAGAAAGTAGAATGAGGTTGCCAGAGGCTGGAGACGAAGGCGAATGGGGAGTTATTCTTTAATGGATAGAGAGTTTCAGTTTTGCAAGATGCAAAGAGTTCTGGAGATGGACAGTGCTGATGGTTGCACAATAATGTGCATGGACTTAATGCCACTGAATTATACCCTTTAAAATGGTTAGGATGGTAAATTTTATGTTATGTCTATTTTACCATGATTAAAAAAAAAGGAATAGGTTGACCCCAAGCATGTGAAGAGTGGTAGACTTGAGGCTATTTTGCAACTCATCAGCATCCACCTTGGGAAGTTTAATCTTGTTTTGTCCTTGACCTTGGAATCGTTTTTGATTGGCTAAAAACACTAATGGATTCCATGGTCTTTTATTGTCTCTTAATTGCTATTATCTCTGCTTCTTAGCTTTAACATTAATGCAGAACTGGTAAGGTCTTATTGAGACACTGACTTTGAGAAGTAATCAGTTGAATAGTTCATTTTTTCTCCCAAAGCCTGAGGGATAATAAAGCCTTCTAGAATAGGGTGACAGGGTGACGCTAAGTATTAAATTGTATCCCTCAAAACCCAAGAAAAATGGTCCAAAAATAAGTAAAATCAAGTGATAAATATAGGAATACAAACTCATGCTATATTCTTTGAAAGTGGTGACCAGAAAAGATATCCCATGCTCTCAGATTGGAAGAATTATTATCCTTAAGAAGGCAATACTACCCAAAGCAGTCTACAGAGTTAATGCAATCCCTACCAAATTACCCATGACATTTTTCACAGAACTAGAACAAATAATCCTAAAATTCAGAATTCCGATGTAGTGATTACAGTTTTAGCAATCGGTTAGGGCCATAGGACCACTGAGGATGGAAGGCATTCATAGTGGAGCAACAGAACAGGAGCCCAGGTCTCTGACACTGTGCAGTGCCCAAACTGTCCTGGATTGACAACCTCTACATTTCAACATATATGCAAATCCAACCATCATGCTGTACACCTTAAAGTTATACAGTGATCCATGTCAATTATTGCTCAATAAAACTGGAGAAAAAGGAAGGTAGCCGTAGACTACCTTCTACGTAAAGAACAAACATGCCTCTGTTCCAATAAAATTTTATTTACTTACTACATAATTTATGACTTTATGTATGTATTTGCAGGTGGTGGGTGGGCCTGATTTGTTTGGCTTACAAGCTATAGTTTGCCAACCTCTGGTCTAGAAGAACTGAATCCTCTAGACTCTAAATCCTGTCCTCTGTTCTCTGGGCTAAGTTACAAATAAATTTAAAAAAAATATATGAACTCTGGAAGTCTCCACACTAATTGGCTTGTGATCAAAAATGGGATTCAAAAGGAAGAAATGCACCATCCATGAACCAGAGCCTCCCTGCCCCATCCATCTCCATCTGGATCTACAAATGATAGGGGTGGTGTTTTCAGATCACTCTGTTCTGTGACATAGATACCATTAACATAGCACATCCTAACTGTAAATACACATGACCTCTAAGTCAAGTTGGAAAGGGGGCAGGGGGAGGAAGGAAAGATGTTTCTCGGAAACTCTTTTCTTTTTTTTTTTTTTTAAATTCAAACAGAAAGTCACAAAAATTATAATCATCCTCATCAGTTCACTCAGTCCCATGTAATTAATTTCTTTTTCATCTTGATCTTTTGTTGGCACTTGTATGAATTCATCAGTTTTCCATTAGAGTTCTGAAAATGCTTATTCATTCAGTTTAGCAGCATAGTCAGTTACCAGAAACCTGTACTTGTCAGAGTCTTTTCCATGAATTTGGAAACTCTTTTCAAAAGAAGACATTATCACACATTGTCTGGACAGAATTGTTTTTAAGTCAGTCTTTTGGTTTTACATACTTCAGAAGGAATTTGATGCTCCAATTAATCTTGGTTAGTACATTAATCGACCAATATAAATAAAAGTTAGTAAAGATAATAATATCTAACATTTCATGAGCCTTAAGTTCCAGACAGGCATCCTGATACAACATGTAGTATCATATTGAATCTTGGCAAAATCTCAGTCTCCCAGAATGTATGGAGCAGCTATTTGAGGACTCTGGAAGGTAAATGGTAGCAGGTGGGATGAGGAAGAAAACCAGATTAAAATGACCACCATACTGGCGATGTTTACCACTTTTTTCCCTCTCTGGTATCCCCAGGGCCTGAACTCAAGGCAGCCTGGAACTCAGAAGTGGACATTGGTGTGAACAGAGTTCCAGGAAAAGACCTCTAGATCTGGATTTGGAGCAGAAAGTAACTCCTAAAGCTCAGAGAGGATGCAGAGGTCCCCCTCCCTCTATTTCCCTTCTATTTTCCTATGTCTGCAATCCCACGGCAGCACCGCAGAGGCTGCAATTCAACTGGAGCCAGACTTTGAGAGATGGGAGCCTTCCTGTCCAGTGGGTGGAGCTGTGATCCCAAGACAGTGGGGCGAACCTGGCTGCCTGTGTTTTTATCTCTCTCTCCAATCTTCCACCCCTTGGCCCTGTGGACAACACAGTGGTGCAACTAAAGCCACAGCATTCTGGCCAGAGGACCAAAGAGGGGAGCCCAGGGAACCAAAAACTACAGGAAAATTGCAGAGAGGAATAAGCTCAGGAAAGTGAACCCATAAAGGTTTTTTGTGAACTACCGGGCTCACCTTCTTGTTCTTACGTGGGTCTGATCCTAATGGGCATACCAAAAGCTTGGAAAACTAAACTAACAATAGACTACTGCCCAGGTTGCAGACTGACTACTAGGTGGTGCATATGCCGGCAAGTGGGCAGGCCTGCCCATAAAGAAATAGCAGGAGGGAGTTTTTCCCATTATGGAACTGTTCTGTATCCTGATTGTGGTGGTAGCACAAATCTGTGGCGGTATTAACATTCATAACACTGTACACCAAAAAGAAAGCCAACAACAACAAAAAGCAATTTTGCATGATAATTTAAAAAATAGAATCAACAACAACAAAGTAAGTCACAGTGAGACAGTGTACCTCTCACATTTCTTAGATGTGTCAGAATTGACTCACGCTAACTTAGGCAGAAAAGGGTTAAATCTGAAGACTATTGATTGGCTCACAGGATTGACAGGAAGGGCAAAGAACAAGGACTGGAAAAGTGATACTACAGAAGTCTCTGGTAGCACTGGGTGTTCAGTTCTGCCACAGACACTCATGTCTACCTGCTCCTTTGGCTGTCATAGAGATTCCCAGGATGGGCAGGGGGGCAACTGTAAACAGGAGAGGTGGTCAGATGTCAGGTGGCAAAAATAATTAAATAAAATACCATTGTTAGCCCCTCCTGCAGATAACTAGTTGAGCACAGTTTCTACAACTTCCTTGAGTTCATGCAATTTTACCAGGACTCAAAACTTGTGCTGCTAAAAACCACACAACAATGGCTGAGAATCTCTCCAACTGCAGGAGAGCTTTGTGGAAACAATGTTGCCTGTCTAAAAGCAAAGAGGAGAAGTAATTTGAAGCAGAAATTCCAACTTCCTCCTGGCTCTGCAATTCAAGGGAATGCTAACCCAGCTGTTTGTTTTTCTTTTTAACAGTTTGTTTTGTCTTTGAAATATAAACACTGAATTTTTTAGTATGTGCACTGCCTCTGATATATTCCCTAGAGCAGTAGCATTCGAGCTTTTTTGTTCACATACCCATCAGCAAATATTTTTGAGCATTGCCCCTAATAATATATGTAAGTTTATTTATAAGTTATATATACTACGATATTTATATATTGTGTGCATTCTAACATCTTAAAAAACATGAAATATTTTAAAATAACATTTGTTAAAACAATACAAAATCATTTTGTATTTCATTAATACATTATTAATGTGAGCAATGGTACTGAATATGCTTCGAATATCTGATCCTAAAGTCAGCTTTTATACTTGATTTAATGGAAGCTATATTTACAAAGATATGTAAATCCAAATGAAAGAAGTACATTATTGGCTATGTTTATTAAACTATGGTTCGTATTATTTAAACTTCATCTACCAGTTTACAAAAGGGTTTTTTGGGGGGGAGAGGAGGGAAATCTGGTTAGTAAATTTCCATTTCTCCTGCTGTTGGGCAAACAATTGGAAAATGTTGCATTTTTGTATTTTTAACAAATGACTTCAAGACTCACTGAAAATTTTGTTTTAGCGAGAAAAATTTTAATAGGTTAGAAAACCATAAGAATTCTAGTTTTTAATGGCTGTGCAACTGCGAGATTTTAGAAGTGTTGACCTGATATCATTTGCAACAACAAAATCTTGAGATGATGGAAATGTTTTTCAAACATTCCTTTTCAAAATTCTCCATAGCACAAATTTCTTTTGAAAGGTGGTTCTTTGCTTACTGTTAAATATCACCCTTTACCTTGTAGGAATAGATCAAGAATGCTAATTTAAAAAAATATATGCTAGCGAGCATGCTATCTGTATGGCATCAGAGAAAACATCAGCAAATTTTGTACACTTCATCTTTCATAAAGCAAATCTCATACTTCATATTTCCCTTTCAATGGAATTCTGCTTCCAGTTTTGGTGGACTAGGTTGTTTCAGAACTACTTCCCCATTTATAACAACTAGAAAAATTAAACAAAAAAAATTTTAAATGTGTTTGCTACACTGTTGATGGGAATGTAAGTTGGTGCAGCCACTATGGAAAACAGTATGGAGGTTCCTCAGAAAACTAAAAATAAAACTACCATATGACCCAGCAATCACACTTCTGGGCATATATCCAGACAAAACTCTAATCCAAAAAGATAAATGCACCCCCATGTTCATAGCAGCACTATTCACAATAGCCAAGACACGGAAGCAACCTAAACGTCTATAGACAGATGAATGGATAAAGAAGATGTGGTACATATATACAATGGAATACTACTCAGCCACAAAAAAGTACAAAATAATGCCATTTGCAGCAACATGGAGGCAACTAGAGATTATCATACTAAGTGAAGTAAGTCAGAAAGAGAAAGACAAATACCATATGATATCACTTATATGTGGAATCTAAAATATGACACAAAGGAACCTATCTACAAAACAGAAACAGACTTACGGTCACAGAGAACAGACTTGTGGTTGCCAAGGGGAAAGAGGCTGGTGGAGGGATGGAGTGGGAGGTTGGGGTTAGCAGATGTAAGCTCTTATATATAGAAGGGCTAAACAACAACAAGGTCCTACTATATAGCATGGAGAACTATATTCAGTATCCTATGATAAACCATAATGGAAAAGAATATTACAAAAAAGAATGTATTATATATAACTGAATCACTTTGTTGTACAGCAGAAATGAACACAACATGGTAAATCAACTATACTTCAATTAAAAAAAAATGTGTTTGGAAGTATTAGAGAGCTACTAAGGTGGTGGGAAATTGTGGACCAAGATCCAAGAGAGAGGTGAGCCCAGACAGGTAAGCCCAGCATTTAGCGCTGCCTTTCCCCTCTAGGCAATTTCCAGTCTAAAAAATAATGGCTGAAAGCCTAAATAAGCTTTTAACAGATTTACAGGACTAGGGAAACAAAAATCAGAGAAGGAGCCCTGGTAGGCAGATAGATAACCAGATACAGAAATATAGATGTAAATGTATATCTCCGTATGCATATAGCTACATATATTCCTGAGGCTGTCCACTGAGAAGGTCTGTGAGCAACCCCTCAATAACAGTGAAGCACTTACTGCCCAGATCTTGATCTCTAAGTACCATCCTCCACTAATAGGTACTACAGCTTAGTGGAGAAATGGCAGGTTACAGGGAAAGTACAAGATGAGCCTGGAACATCTGTTGTGCCAGAAAGTAAAAAAGTGCTCAGAAATTGATGGGGACATGTCAAAGGCACAGAAGGTGGTGTGAAAGGGCTGACACTGGCCAAATCTGGGACAATAGAGTATCAAAATAAATGATGATAAGGTGTCATAACTCTTTGAAAAACCATGAGTCCACACTTAACATAATGAAATAAATAATAAACAAATGTGGGGAAGAGAAAGCTTCACCTTACGGTGGAATGTCAACAATGTAGAAAGGGACATTAAAACCAGTGGGGGAAAGTCCGATGACTTTGATGAATGAATAAATAAATGGTAGTATACCACCACCACCACCAACACCAACAACAACAGAAGGACAATATTGGGGAAGCCAAACTACTTGAGTTCCTACTGACCAAGAACAGGACAATGGGAACATCAATAAAGATAATGATGTGTAAAGGATTAAAACATGTCAAATATGTTAAATCCAGGAGTCCCTGGATTTAAAAAATACTCAAAAAAATCTCATTCACTGCTTCTGAAGGATTCTAGAAACCACCTCACTATTTTGAAAACTGATAAGTGAAATGAAAGAATCAAGCATTTATCTTGCCTGTCCTGTATGACCTAGCTACCAAATAGTTGCTGAGAGAACTTCCCTTTTATGGAGAATCTCACTTCACAAAAGAAGGAACAAAGGAGTTAGAAAAGCATCATTTTGCGCCCCCCTAATGAATTCATGGTACCAGATAGAACACTGTTGGCTGATAATATCACAAAAAGAAAGAAAAACAACCACACATTACACATCTCCTAGCAGAAGCATAACCCACCACCCATGAAGTCATCTCACCAAAAACAAACAGCAAAACAAAACCCTGCCTCTGACCAAGACTCTTGACTCAATTTCCAATTTACAGAAAATACCAAGAATAATATATACTGGGATATCTTATATCACCACAAAGATGTGATCAGTAAAATCCAGACTGTGGAAAACTACAAAACAACATTTCTTCAACAAAAAATTGCAAGGCAGAAAAAAGAAATTAAAAGAGACTTAAGAGACATATCAACTAATCACAACATATGGACTTTATTTGGGTCCTGATTCAAACAAGCAAACTTAAAATTATGACACAAACAAGAAGATATGAACATCAACTTGGATATTTGTTGGTATTAAGGAATTACTATTAACTGTTTTTAACTGTTTGTGATAATAGTATTACTTATATTTTTATAGGAGTCCTTATCTTTTAGAGACACATACTGAAATGTTTACAGATGAAATGATACAGATTCAACCCAATCCTTTTAGAATTTCCTTTAGAATACTTGATGTGGGGGAGAAAGTTAAGGTATATATAGGTAAGATTAGCTCTGAGCTGAAAATTGTTGAAGATGGGTATTTTGTATATTGAATGTTCATCTTATTCTTCTTATTCCATCTACTTTGTATAGGTTTGAAATTTTTCATAAGAAAACTTTTTTTTCAAAATTAGCGTGCTGTCTCAAATACAAGGCCTCCACATATGCTGTTCATGGGGCATCGACCAGGCTAAGAGGACAAATGGGGACAGAAGTCCAACCCTGGCCTTTCTTGCCAAGCCATTTGCCTTGGAGGGCAGGGGCATCAGCAGGAAGAAGGAACTTGTATTTTTTTAATGCTTCACTTAGAAGCCATTTTATATTCATAATGAGAAATCCTTTTTTTTTTTTTGGTCGCACTGCACCACATGTGGGATCTTAGTTCCCCAACCAGGGATCTAACAGGCGCCCCCTGCATTGGAAGGGCAAAGTCTTATTAACCACTGGACCACCAGGGAAGTCCCGAGAAATCATCCTTTTAAAAATTTGCGTAAAGGCGACTATCAGAGGATTCTTGTTGGGGGTTGCATTCAAGAGCTAGGATCACTGAGCATAACCTCTAATTTGGAGAAATGCAATGGAGTTATAAGAGCAGCTCAGATACCACCAGCAGAAGCAGGGAAAACCAGATGAGAGAGAACAGCACCAACCCCATTTTTCCAAGGAGCAGCAGCTGCATCAGGAGGAAAAGGGGACCTAGTTTGCACAAACTCACGGCCACTAGGAGGTGCAGAAGACTCACTGCAGCCTCAGTGACAGGAGGAGATAAAAGGCATTTAGTTCCAGTAAGTGCTTTGGATGAGGCTCAAAGCATCCACCTTGCAATTATCTTCAAGCCTGTGTCCCTAAGGTGCGGGTAGCCTCAGGAAACACAGGCCTACAGAACACAAGCGCACACACCACCCTGCCCCAAAGCATTCATAAATTCTTACAGTCCCAGGATGCTGGCTAATATCCCACGGGTGACTATTCATCGATTCTGGCCAGCTGTGTGAACCTGTATATCCCGAGGTTATTAGGCAACTAAACATGAGGAGTCCCTTTCAAAATGGTGATTGGCTTTGCTTCAGTCACTATGATTTCAATGGCTAAAAAATGTATTTAAATTGCAGGTGATCAGCTGCTTGGAAGGCAGCCTCATCACGTTGCAGCACACGCAGCATCCTTCTCACCACCCCCGCTTCCACTCAAGCACAGCCCTCGGCCTCCCACACATTCCCACAGCCGCGCGTGCACAGAGAGAAGAAATGCCGGTTCTCAGACGAGCCGCATGGGGAGCCTGACTCCTGGGTTTCCTCCCTGGTGATTTCCCGACTTGGCTTCTGCAGGAAGCAGAGCTGCTTTTCTCCCAGAGGAGGCCAAATGTCATAAGAGAGGAAAAGGCTGCTGGCAACAAAGGGGCCCCCGAATGAGAGAGCAGGGGAAAGGTTGGACCTAAGATCCTGCACAGATCATTTTACCGGAATGGAGAGAGAAAAATGAAGGTTTTTCTAAAGCTGATTCATGTACTCCAGACCCTTCTTGTCCTCGTGCCTCTGCATTCCTTCCTGGATTCTGCCCCCCCGCCCCCGTGTATATCCCTTCATTGCTAGTTCTGGAAATCAGTGATAGGTTAGCATGGTGCTCATCCCATGTTGTCACCTAGCAACGTGATGTTCATAAATAGCCACAATCAGCTCTTCTCCAAAAACGGCTAAAACTTCTTTTAAAGACATCAGGAAAAATGCTTAGCTCTTTCCGAGCTGGTGTGAAATAGTCCCTTGTCTCAGCCCTCCTATTCCCAGTCTTCCTCTTCCCATTCTCAGTTTGACCTCCCAGCATGTTTACTGTTTATACTGTCTTTTTTTTCAAATGCACATTTCCTTCTACAGGGTCACATAACATCTGTTCATGTAAAAGCCTCCCAGTAGTTCTGTGGACTTTATTCGGCTCAAAAACAACCCAAAAGCCAAAAACATTCCTGCTTAATCCGCATCCCTTGCACTTTAGAATAATTCAAACTAAAAGTCGTAGAATACTAAGGCTGAGAAAGAACTACTTCAGGTAAGTTAAGATCTTACTAATCAGAAAAGAGTTTTACACTTTTATTTAAAAGTTTAAATATACAAGAAAAAAAAGTGTCCCTTTAACTAGGCCAACATCTAGCAAACATTAATTAACTCAAAAATCCAACATACATATTTCGGTCATCTACTATAGTTCAAATACTGTTCCGGGTGATGACACAAAGATGAATAAGGTTATGTCATTTAAGGGTTCACAAGGTAGTGGGAAATGGTATGAAATTCTCATTGCAAATGGACTAAACAGCATTCAGGACAAGCCCCAGACTTTGAAGTGTTACCACTACAATTGTAGTTGTTAAAAGACGGTGAGTCACAGATGAACAACCTTCATGTAGAAATCATGAGGACCGAGCAAAATTCCAGCATTTTTTAGTAGAATGGAGTCTCAGGGTCATGGCTGGAGCAAGGGGATGCATGCTGGTGCCATGCACTGTACTGTGATGGGAGAACTGTGAAGTTTAGGAGGGAGAGGAGTCTTATTTGGGCTATGTTAAGTTTGAGATGTCTAGTAGATGTCCATTTCCATCAGTCAGGCAAAAAGCGGACACACACTCAAACTGGAGCACTGAGGAGAGTTGACTAAAGGGACTGTTATAAGAGCAGGGGCAAGGAGACCAACAAGTGGTGGGGAAACTCCCTGGACAAGCCACAGCACAGAACAGTGACTGTGACCAGCTCCAGGACTAACAGGACAAGGGGAGGAAGGGCGGGCTTATCAGAAGCCAGAAAAGATAGTAGTAGCTGGTGAGCCCGCAAAGAGGAAGACAAGGCAATGCCTGCCCCACCTCCTCTCCTTCCTATCTATCACTGATGCCTCCCATTGGGAAAGACAGCTTGGTGATGCTGCACATAATGGTCAGCCTTGCAGGGCTCAGTACAGATGGGAGGAGAGTGAAGCTGGAAGGGGAAATGGAAAATATCCAGCACCACATCCAAATGGAGAGGTTAAGAACATTTTTTTTTTTTTTTTTTGGTTATGTAAGTTTGGGAGTTAGGGGAGAGGTTGAAATCAGAGATACAAATTTGGGAGCCTTTCAGTTAACAGATGGTAACTAGAGCCATGTTTCTGGCTGAGATCACTCAGAGAAGATAAAAGGGCCAAGGTCCAAGCCCAGGGACACAATTTAGTCGCTTAGCAGAGGAGGAGGAGCTAGCAAAGGAGCCTGAAAAGGAGAACCAAGAGTCTACTCCTTTCTGCAATAATCAGAAAGGAGTATTCCTAGAGCTAAAGGAAAAAAGTTTCAAGAAAGAAGGAAGGGTCGGTCTAGTGTCCTGAATGAAGCTGAGAGGTTGAGAAGGAGTCTCTTTCATATAGAGATAAAAGGACAAGCACAAGTGTAATCATTCTGTTGAATAAGCAGGACTTTAAAGGTACAGCAGAAACAAACTTTAATCTCTTTCTCACAGTTGCCTTGATAATTCTTTTGAGTGGGCTGATTTTGTTTCACCAACATAGATGCAATTTAAGCCAGGCCCACGATTTTTCTGGCCACTCTCAGATTAATGACTTATTCATGGCTTCCTGAATTTTCTTTCTGTTGGTTTTCAGACCTGGAAGGGCCCTTAGAGCTCAGGGACCAATGGGTGGATGCCCTCTGTCCATGTAGGACCTCCATACACAAACATGCAGAACCACCCCTGGGCACCAGGGGACACAGGTGTGTCTTATCTCATCTACAGCACTTCTCATTTCCCCTCCCAGTGTTCACTCTGCACTCGAGTTACCTGCAATGCCAAGTATGAAATGATCTCAGTGCCCCTCTAGGTGGTTATTGTCTACAAGGAAAACAGATCTAATAACTTGGAGTGTTCTGGTCCGGGGGTACTTGGGCCTCAGGGGAGGACCAGGGGAAGAGGGCAATGCTTAATACTATTCATTTATTTCAAAAATATTTATTGAGCTCTCACTTTGCTAGGTGCTAGAAATTCAAATGATGAACAAAAATAAACACAGCTCCCGATCTCATGGGAATTACAGTTTATGATTTATCAAACAATCGCACAAATAAATGTCAAGTGCGTGCAGGAAGCCACGAGAGAGTGTAACCAGTCAGGGAGTCCGGGGAAAGCTTTCCTGAGGAAATGATGCCAGGGCTTCTTGAAAGTTGAATAGGAATTCATCAGGGGAGGAGACTTGTGGGAGCTGTCAGGTTTAGGAATGCCTGAGCAAAGGTCTTGTGGCAAGAGGGAGCTTGATCTGAAAGAAAGCCTGAATGTCTGGAACCCTAGAGGCCAAGGGGGCTGTAGAGTGCACATGGCAGTATTAAGGGGCTGTGCTTTTGTCCTAGGGCCAATGGGGAGCCATGGAAGGGATCTGAGCAGGGGAGGCCCTCCCTCTGACTTGAAGAGTAGGGAAGGGACTGGGGGAGATGGGCCAGGGCACAGATGGATATGGGTGGAACAGACTAATGGTGACAAGAGGCAATGGCAGCTTGGACCAAGGAGGTGGTGCTGAGCAGTGGCCCTGGCAGTGGGAATGCAGGAGAGGGTGGGTCCAGAAGAGTGCTGAGTTTCTAGCTTGCAGACTGGTCAGATGGTGACGATGATCACTGATTCATGAAGCAAAGAAAGGGCAGAAGACCATAAACAATGTGAGGATCATTCTGTTCTTTATACCATCTCTCAATAGAACCTGCTTTCAGCCATTTCTCTCCTTTATGGACTATCATGAGTATGAAATAATCACCAATTCTGTTAAGGAGATAGCAAGCTACTGAATGCAGTGTTTCACTCTTCAATGTGGGCCGCACTTCTCACAAAATGCATAGACATTTCCAAAGCACATTCACATCCAGCATTTTATTTTATCCTCACCAAAATCTCATCAGTTCCCCTACTCATCCTTATTTAAAGATCAGCGCTTTCACAATCTTGATCCAATTGTGGTGTGTATTTCTGGGCACATCATCAAAAACCTGCAGCTGCTAAATCCATTATGAAATCTTAGAATCTCAGAGGTTTAAGGGAACATTAGCTCTCAGTTACTTCTAAACCACTCATTTTGCTGAGGCTCAAAGAGCTAGCTAGAGGCAGAGTCAGGGTTATAGTCAAACAAAACAAACACAAAACAAGTAATACTCCCAATCACTGATAGTTACATTATTACTTTCTTATAGGGTTTTTATACACGGGAAACTCAAGACTCACCTAAAAGTGTCCCCATCACGCTCATGGGACAACCCAGTTCTGCTGACAAGCAGTCCGCATCAATCAGCGAAAGGTGTCGTGCTCCATACTATGTGATACACTTTCTCAATTGCCTTCTCTCAGAAAGCTGCCCCAGCTCTGACAGAGGCCCCCAAAGCGGGAGACGGTGAATCAGAAATGCCTGCTCTAGCAGAGGCCCAGGGTAGTTCTTTGAAGACGCACTAGGGTATTGTCAGTTGGGTGGTTGCCTGGAACTCACTGGTTGGGGGATTTGAGGACAAGAGGACTGCTAAAGGGAGAGGAGATAATGAGTGGTGTGGTGGTACTAAAATAAACAAACCAGCAAACAAACCAAGCTTCACATATATAAAATCAACCCCCAAACTTTTCTATGAGTCTTTTACCCTTCAAGCTTGCTCTTGATGTTTATTTGAATCTGATTTGTTCAGCAGGAAAATGCTGAAGGCAAGAAATGAGAGATTTCCAAACAGAGGGTTTGCCCCAAACTTAAATCCAGTCCCTCACCCTCAGGACTGCCTGCCTCTGTCTTGGGTCACTCTTCAACAAACGTCCCTTAAGAACTCTCAGTGCTAGGCATTGTGCGAGGGTCTGGGGACTTGATACAAACATGGAAAAGATACTCTCCCTGTGCTTAAGGGGATGACAGTCTAGCAGGGGGCAAAGACTCAGAACTAGATATCACTGTACAAAGATAAGTGCTGCAGAAGTTACCAGGAAAGATTGTTGGGGAATGTTGGGGGGACCATCACAAAGGAGATGACATGAAGTTTTGAGAAGTACATATAATTTGAAAGGCAGCCAAGGGCATTCCAGGAAGAGGAAATAGAGTGTGCAAAGGGCATAGAAACATGGAAGCGCTAGGGAGAAATTGTCAGGTGATGGCAGGAGATAAGGGACCAGAAGCAATCCACTGCAATGTAGTCTATATATGCTCAGGGTCTTGGCACATAGTAGAAGCTCATTTTGCTACAGTCACACTGAGGAACAAGAAACTTCAAATTCTCAGTGGTTTGCAACAATGAAGGTGATTTGTCATTCATGTTACATATCAGCAATGAACCAGCTGGGGTTCAGCAGCTCTGTGGCTCTGAGGTTCTACCCCAGGTTGCAGGTGGACTGTGTGCAAACTCCACAGCTCCCCATTCTAGGACTCACGTAGAGCAGCAGCCCCTCTAGGAGGTGCACTATTCTCATGGCAGAGGGCATATCTCTAAAAGCTTCTGTTTAGAACCCACACTCACATCTCCACTGGCCCAAGCAAGCCAGGTGGCCAAGCCAAAGGAATGGGGAAGTATAATAGGAAGGCAATAACAAGGATGATGATGTAAAATTCTCTTCCAGGGGAGGGAACAGATGATTGGAAATGATACTGCAATGATTGAGAGGGAGCAAAGAAGAGGCTATTGTAGTAATAAAAAGTAATGGCAGTGGTTCAGTTACGTACTGCTGCATAACAAATCATCCCCAAATGTAGTGGTTTAGGCACAACAGTCATTTTAGTATTGCTCATGGTTTCTGTGGGTCTAGAATTCAAGAAGGGCTCAGCTGGACGGTTCTGGTTTGGAAGTTTATAGTGCACTTGCAATGGGAGTTTGGGGACGGAGGGATAGCTGGGACGGGAGACTGGATCTGTGCTCTCCCATGGACTCTCCATGTCAGTTGGTTTGTGCATTCTCACAACATGGTGACTCCAGGGCACCCAGACTGCTTATATGATAACAGAAGGCTTCAAAGTTGAGTATTCCAGTCAACAGTGCAAAAGCTGCATCATCTTTTTTGATTTAGCTTGGAGAATCACACCAGAGTACAGATCAACAAACCTTCTCTATAAAGGCCCAGAGAGTAAATGTTTTAGGCTTTGTGAGCCACATGGTCTCTGCCACAACTACTCATAACCACTCAACTTGGCCATTGTAGCATGAAAGCAGCTACAGTCAATTAAATGAGCATGGCTATGTTCCAAGAACACTTAATTTATGGACAATGAAATCTGAATTTCACATAATTTTCACGTGTTGTGAAATATTATTCTCTTGATTTTTTTTTCAACCATTTAAAAATGTAAAGAACACTCTTAGCTTGCAGGCTGTATGAGAACAGGCATCAGGGCAGACTTGCACAGGCTATGATTTACCAACCCCTGCTCTACCAGAGAGATATCTAGTTGGGTATGTCCACTGGCAGTCGGAAACACAAGTTTTATACTCATGAAAAATGTCTGAGCCAGAGTTACAGAGTTGGGTGTCACCTGCACAAGGGTGGCAGCTGAAGACCCCCAAACCAATGGGATTTCCCCAGAAATGGGCACTGAGTGGGAAGTCAAGTTATCTCAGGGTGGAATCTTTGGGACTACAGCAATCAAGGGGTGATTTGAGGAGACAATGAAGAAAGGCCAGAGGAGGACCAGAGCCCAGACCCCATTTCACCTTTTACCTCGACTCTAAATTTCAATCTTCTTGTCCTCACCTCCCTTCCCTTTTCCCAACCCTAATCCCCACCCCCAGGCACTACTCTCAAAGTCAGAGGTAGAGAACAAGGTATATAACACTTGAAATTGGAGATTTTTTCACCCTCCTTTCTGTCCATTCATTCATGCACAAAACAAAATAACTTTATTTGTGAAATCATATGTCATTTAAATACTAGGTGTCATTACTGCATTTTAAAGATTTTCTTAAAGAAAGCTGGCATAATAGATTTTTATGAACCACAATAATTTACCAAATAGAGAAACAGACTAACAAATTTAACCATATGGGTTAGTATTTGAAAACATTATTATCTGCATCTTACTGACTGACAAGGAAAATAAATTTCTCTAAAGGGGACACTAAATTGAAGCCTTTTGTAAAGAGACTGAAAGTTGCTTAACTACATTTTCTCCACTTCTTTAGTCTTTCAAGAATCTGTTTAGAATTTCTTCGGAGAAGAGACCCTAACCCTGGGTAAATAATTGAAGTAATGAATGTATTTTTTATTCAATGTTGGGGGGCCAGGAATGATAGATCTCTTGGCACATGAAAGGTCTGTGCAGGACGCACAATAATATTCGATGAGCAAGGTATTAGAAGTGAGTTCAGATAATTTTGTGAATTGAGGCCAGGTTAAAAGTAACAGAAAAGCAGAAGTAGCATTGTCATGATGCAGCTCAAAAGAAGCAAGGCAAAAGCAACCCAATCACATGACAAGCTCTGAGAGGACAGATTTCTAACCGTGGTGAGGTGGGAACGTGTGGGTTGGTGGGGGGACCCTCAGGGACCTTTCTGTGATTCATTTATACAGTTTCCACATAGCCAATCATTCATTTATTTAGCAAATACTGAGCGAACTTCTAAGCAGAGATACAAGTCAAAATGAAGAGTACTCTGTGGGGCTGAAGTATAAACAACATTTAAATAGCATTCAGTCTTTGCCCAGTGGAAATTATACTTTGTTAGTGAAGATTCCTCATGTGCTTGAAAGGATGGCTCTGGATTGCAAACATAAAATTTTCTATTGACCCCCCTTCCTTTGAGATTAGTGAAGCTAGAAACCCAGCCTAAGGAAACTGTAATTTCAAAGCCCTTTGCTTGTGATGCCGACAGCCAATGATCAGGAGGTTGGCACCTTTATTTAAGAAAACAACTTAATGGGGTTTCCCTGGTGGCTCAGTGGTTGAGAGTCCGCCTGCCGATGCAGGGGACACAGGTTCATGTCCCGGTCCGGGAAGATCCCACATGCCACGGAGCGGCTGTGCCCGTGAGCCATGGCCGCTGAGCCTGCACGTCTGGAGCCTGTGCTCCGCAACAGGAGAGGCCACAACAGTGAGAGGCTCGTGTACCACAAAAAAAAAAAAAAAGAAAGAAAGAAAACAACTTAATGAGTGTTTCTGTTTTGTAAATTAGGTCCTGGGGCCCAGTGTGGAGAACTATAGCTTCCAGTCTAATAATGTAAGGCTATCTCCTTGAAGGATAGGGGAAATCTTTGCATAATTCTGTTCTGCTATTTCAGAGGTTACCTTAGAATTTGTAGTATAAATATTTATGTCTGTCTTCATGTGATAACATTTCACGTATAATCTAAGGACTTTGCAATTCCATTTCTCTCCTCCTAGCTTTTGTGCTATTGTCATACATTTTATTTCTACATCTGTTATATACCACACACTACATTGTTTTTATTATTAGTTACACCGTCAATATTCTTGTAAAAAGAATTAAATATGAGTAAAGCATTTATTTGATCATGTAGTTACTACTTCTGGTGCTTTTCATTCCTTTGTTTATACCCAGATTTCCATCTGGTATCATTTTCATTCTGGCTGAAAGACTTTTTGCATTTATTACAGTGTAGGTCTGCTAGTAATGAATTCTTTCAGCTTTCATATAACTCTCTTTATTTCAGCTTTGCTTTTGAAATATATTTTTGTTGGATATAGAATGCTGATCTTGTTTATTTGTCCTTGTTTATTTGATCCAATTTTGCCAAAAGTTTATCGACTTTATTAGCTTTTTCAAAACCAACTTTTGGCTCTATTGATCCTCTATATTGCATGTTTTCTAGTTTATTAAATTCCAACCTTATCTTCTGTAAAAATTTTAATAAACAGAAACCTCAGTTAAAGAGAGTCAGGAGACCAGAAGGGGGCACTCTCATGTCCTGTGGTGAGAGCAGAGCCCAACAAGAAGAATGAACCCTCTTCTTTCCAGGCAAGGACTCAGCCAATGAAAAGGCATGGACTCTACCTCTTTCAACTTCCTTTTCCTCTCTGTAACATTGTTCTCCTTCCCTTGCCATGCAGGACATGCACGTGGCCAACCATGGTTCCAGACCCTGAATTACAATTCTCGGCCGATCCCAAATAAACTCATTTTTGCTGGAGAAATATCTGGCAGTCTATTTATCTCAGGTCAACTCTTCTTGTTCTCTTCCTTTATAAACTTTCTTCATCTTTATTACACTATTTTTCTAACTTTTCATATTGGCTTTTTAGTAGCTCATTAGTTTTAACACTTTCTTCTTTTCTAATATTAGAATTTAAAGCCATAAATTTCTCTCCAAGTATTGCTTTAGCTGCATCTTTCATGCTTTGATATTTATTTTTATTTTTGTTCTGCTCTAAAGAATCTTAAATTTTTATTTTAAGTAACCACAAGCTATTTAGAAGTGTGATTTTAATGTTCCTTATATATATATATTTCTACTTATCTTTCTGTTTCCTAACTTCATTGAGATCAGAGATCTGTTTTTGACCGAATTTGTTTTCTGGCCCAATATATAGTCAATTTTTATAAATTTTCTAAATGTGTTTGAAAACAAAGTATGTTCTGCAATTTGGGGGTACAATATGTATTCATTAGATGAAGCTTATTTATTATGTAATTAATCCTATGAGCCCCATAAAAGGTCAGGGCAAAATAATTTATATACTAATTTTATATCTCTAAATTTGATTGCTCCTCAAATCTATATTCATATATTTAAGTCCCTAGTCAACTTCTCCACTGCAAATAGTCACTGCAAATGTGATACAGCCTCCCCACCCCCACCCCCAAGACTTGCTCCTTTCCCAGGCTTGTCTATATCAACATTTCTCCAGATTTAAGCCCCCAAATTATTCTCTTCTACTGATTCCCTTCTCCCACAGACCCCATTTAATCTATTAGGAAATCCTTTTGATGTCTCCTCCAAAACATATGTAAATTTTGTCCACTTCTTTTCATCCTTGCTATCTCCACCCTGATCCAAACAAGAGTATCTCACAAAGACTAACAGTCTCTCAGTTGGCCTTCCTCCTTTCTGTTTTGCCTCCCTCCTCCCCAATCAGTTCTCTGTACAGTTCTCAGAGTAATCTTTTAGAATTGTAAATTATAAAATGTCATCCCCCACTTAAAACCCTTCAATTATTTCCTCTCATACTTAAAATAAAATAAAAACTCCTTACCTTGGTTTAAAAAGCCTATGTGATCTGGCTTCTGACATTCTCCCCATGCTCACTCTGTTCCTGTTCTGCTCTTCTAGCTCATCCTGTAACCCATAAAGCTTGTTCCCAGCTCAGGGCCTGCATTAGACAGGATGGGGATAGGTTATGCAACTGTAAGACACAATCCCCAAATCACACAAAGTAACCCGAGGGGCTAGGTCATTCTCTAAGACAACTGTTGTCCATGAGAAGACTCAATAATTCAGGCTGCCTCAGTCTTGAGGTTCTACCATCTCAATATGTGGCCTTACCCATGATTGTTACGGTACAGGAAGAGGGTACTAGAGGGTCTTCTATCAGCCTGGAAATTATTTATATTACTTCGTCTCACAGTCTGTTTTCCAGAACTTGTCCATAAGCCCACCCACCTGCAAGATAGTGGGGAAGTGTGTACTCCTGTGTGCCAAGAAGAAACAAGTAAGACATGAATACCAAAGTCTCTACCACAGGACTGTTCCCTCTTCCTGGGATGCGCTTTCCTCTAATTTTCACATGACTGGCTCCCTATTGACACTTGGATTTCATCTCAAAAGCCACTTTCTTAGGCTGTCATTGGCCACCCAGGTATATAACTTTCAACTCTCTGATTTAGTTGTTTGTTCATTGAATACACTCTCTCCGACCTAGAATATAGGCTCCATGAAAGCTGGTAACTTGTCTGTCTTGCTCATCTTGGAATTGCCTTAATAAATATTTGTTGAATAATTTAATAATTACTCAAAAAAGTAAATCTGATCATGGCATCCTCCTCCCGTTAACGGATTTTTATAATCATCAGGATAAAGTTTAAACTTTCTGGTAAGACATATGAGTCTTCATAATATAATGTCTGATTACCTTTCATTCATCCCCAGGGACTGCCACTGGGGATACGGCAGTAAACTTAGAATCTTTAGCTTCATATCTTGGTGTGACTCTTTCCTGTACTCAGTGTTAGACAAAGTCACATAAACAACCTAAGACAGCTAACAAAGTTCTGCTTCTTCAGATAGATACTCTTTTAAAGTTTAGGATTTATTTAGTGAGGATGGGGACAGATTAATGGTCTACTGATACAAACTGTACACAGAAAGTGATTCACTTTGTAATTGCTTTCACTGGCTAAAGTTGAATCAACACTCTAAAATGATTCAGGAAAATGCTTATCACTTAGCTAAATTATGCTTATCATTTAGTTAAATACTAAATTATGTCACTGAAACAAAATAAAACAAAACAAACAACCCCAAAGCACCATGGACTTAAAGGTTTATTCCTTACTTGGGTAAAGTCCAGAGAAGTTCAGGTGGTCCTCCTCCATCATGTTACACCAGGTATACATGACTTCCAAGAAATCCTTAGCAGGGCAAGAGACAAACGAGGCCCACTGGTCTTAATTGCCTTGCCCCAACACTTCACTACCCCTCAAATCATCTGGCTAGAATTAGTCTTATGGCCTCAACCCATCCCCAGGGGAAGCTTGGAGATGTAGAGAAGCAAATGGATACTGGATCAGCACTAACAATCTCTGCTTTAATCAGTTCATCAGTTATTCCTTTGATCCTTTCTATCCACACTAAGAACACAATCAATCCATTCCCAAGTGAGACAACATAAAGTACCTTCTTAGTGTTGTATCCAGCTTAATGTCCTGGATCTCCAAATGACCTATGTATTTCTCTTCTTTGAGACATGTTTCTTCTCCATATATCTAGTAGTCAATTGATCTGCTCCTCCCTCCAACACATCCAATATACAATGCTGAAGCAAGAATGGGCTAATTAAAATAAAAACTCTCATTTGACAGGAGAAAGGAATAGTAGACATAAAGCAATAAATAAATCTATTAATCATTAAAAAAAAATAGGCCACAGAGCAGCCAGATCATGAAATGTCTCTGTTCAAAACCTTCCAGTGGATTTTTATCACCCTCAGAATAAAATCTGAACTCCTCCCCCTGCCTTACAAGGCCCTGAGATCTGGTGCCTGGTACTCTGTGACTTCCCCTCCTTTCATGAGCTTCCTCACTCTGCCACCTCTAGTCACACTAGCCTCTTTGCTGTTCAACAAGCCAAACTCCTTCCTCTTCAGACCCTTTGCATTTGCTCTTCCTTCAACCTGGATAGTTCTTTTCCTACTTAAAATTTACATGGCCTTCCCTTACTACTCTACGTGAAATGGCACCTCCCAAACATCCTTTAAATAGTTGGCATTGCCTGGAGATGTAACATTCAAAAGAGGAAGAAATCTGTACCACGATGGCTATTTCTGACATTGCTTTAGGGAAAAATGGGGTGTAAAAAGAAAACCTTTTGACTATGGGCTCACCTGATTATGGATTCCAAAGGTGTCCACTAACAAACTTCTCTTTCGCCCAAACTCTCAGAAAACCACCATCACAAGAAACAATAGACAACAAGCTTATATTACTGAAAAAAGGGAATGGGTGTAAGGAAAGGGGAATATAGTTTAAAATTTATCATTTCTCTATGTTTGCACTCGATAGTTCAAGTTGCTCTTAACTCCCTCGTTGGTTCTAGGTGCTGAAGTATTCTTTCAAGTCACCACCATTCGATTCCTCAATCCCACACAAACCACTTCTTTTGTCTAAATCTGGGGATATCTCAACCTGAAGATCTCAGTTTAACACCATTTTGTTGCAGTCTAAAGTACTTTCACCTTCCAGTAATATTTACCATCTTTTGTTAAAAAAAAAAGATGTTCAAGTGATTCAATGCCTAAGCCTCAACATCAGTAGTGTGAGATGACTTAAGGGAAAATGAGAAACTAAGATAATAACCAGGTTGCTGGCTCAGACTACTGGATGTACAGTGGTATCACCATCTAACAAGGCAGAGAAGAGAAAAAAGGTTTAAGGAATGGGGGAAATAAGTTTTGGACTTACTGAATTTGAGACGCATGCAAGAGATGCACTGTAGGAAGTTGGATGTATGGGTTTAAAGTACAGGCTGTGTTTCTATATAAGTTAATGACCTTAACACTAATATCTTAACCTCTTTGGACCTGTTTCTACATTTGTAAAATAAGGGTGTTATACTGATCTCTAAGGGGCCTTCCAGTCCTAAAATGTCAGTGAACTCAATTTTTTCAGTAATCTTAAATAATTTGGTTTGGATTCCTATTTCTTTCTTAGAACTTTGGGGTTTCATGCTATCCGTATATTTTACTTTGATAATTTAACAAGAACTATTAACTAGCTGGGAGCTTATACATTCATACAACCTTATTTTCTCTTAAATTTTAAGAAAGAGTGAAACACTGTGGATTCCTCTACTGATGAAAGACACACATTTAAGCTTGCTGGTCATTCTTGGTAAGAATATAAAAATGAATTATAATACACTATTGAAATTTCTTCTCCATGAATTCTTCTCTTCATAGATTTGGAGAAGTTGGAGACATTATTCCTATAACAGGGGAGAAAAAAAAATTGAGAGCACAAAAGGGGTTTATGTTTGACAAGTAATATCCATAAGATCTCCTGTATCACATTTTTAAAAGAAAGTATCTTACAATTTGACAATGCAAAATTAGTAGGTAATGGAAATGAAAGCTAAACAGGTCTCAGTTTTATCATCCAGAAAGAATCTTACTTCAGTATTAGAAATTCTGGAATTCTTCCTGTCCTACTTCTTTCCAAACTGTACACAGACTCTTGGTTATTGTATTATTTCTAAGTTAAAATTAAGTTTGAGGGAAGTGGGGACAGTAAACTCATCAATCTGACACGTGTGTAAGTAGCAGCCCTGATACTAAATGCAACTCTGGTTTAAAGACAGGCTTTGTTTTTAAAGGCTTTGTACTTCACAGAATAATCATACTGTTCAACTTAAATAAAATTTCATTTTAACAGAACAATATGATTATTCTATGAAGTACATCTGTGACTCTTATAACGAAACACAAAACTGCATTGTGACTAAAAGCATGGGCTTTGGAGTAAGACAATTTGGTTCAATCCCGATACCTCTAATGTGATCTTGGGGATAGTTTTTAACCTCTTGAAACCTAAACCTCTTCTTTAAGTAAAATGAGGATAATACTTACATTATATGGTTATTTGAGGACTGTAAGTGATCATTTAAAAACATAAAATAAAGACTGCTAGACAAAAGAAAACACCATTTCAACTATGATTTTGTTAGACTTTTATTATACATTTTTTTAGCCATTATTTTAAGGATACCTCTAAAACTGCAAATCTTAGAGTAGTTGGCTTTAAAGTTGACTCCAACTTCCATATTATTAATGCTGATGTTTTTTAAGGACTACTGTGTGCATGACACTATATTGACAGCCAAGCAGAAACCCTAGTTTCAATTTCTCTTGTGTAAAAACTATTCTACTTACTTGTGGGTATTAACTTGATGTGAAGAACATAAAGAAAATTTCTGAAAACCTGTAAATAAACACATAAGACTAACATTTCATAATTCATGGTAAAGGTATAAACAGTTAATTCTTGATTTTTCAAATAAATACAACTGTAATATAAGTAATTCAAAAGTTATTCTGGTGTTGAAATACATTATGATTTTTGAGTACTGTCCTAATAATTTTTCATTTAGATTAATTTTGCTTATATTACAAGTTAAGTGAAACTCTGATACCAAAAAAAAAAAAAAAAAAAAGAGTAAGAGTAGTGGGTTAAAAATTTCCCACACATCATTTAAGGCAGTTAATCCAGACTTCGTTGTAACATGTTCCCAAACCAAATAATGTATCAGGTAACAAACTATAAAAAAAAATCTGGATACAATCAAGGGTGAATAAATAAGTCATTAAAATGAACTATACATGACCTTTTGGTTAAAAATACACCTTAAAAAATTATGATCAAAAGCTTCCATTTCTACTACTGCTTTCTGCTTTAGTAATTATTATCTCTTATGTGATAGTTTGTTATCTCTAGAAGAGTAAGAAAAAGTCCTTTTATATTTCATGATAGGTTTAATCAGGTAATTAAAACAAATTCTTATGATATCATCTGATATGTCCAATTACATGGGTATGATGTAACAAAAACAGTTACAAACTTATATATGCGTATTTACATTATATATCCAAAACTATCAAGCTAGTCAACTATATCTAAGGAGATACATTATGACATGAGTTAAACAATTTTTCATTGCTTATTGGAAAGAATGCAGTCAAGCTTTTAATGGAAATAATATACAAGTGAGGCACTTCTGAGGTCAAAAATAGAAAGCAAATGATACTACATACTGGCAATGTTCACAAAAATCTCTATGCGTATCTTTAATACAAAGGCTTTTCAACTAGATTATTCTTGAAAAATTTCAAAACTAGCAACTTATGCAATTTAAGGAGCTTTCAGGAACAATGGCTAACATCAGTGTTTCAAAGCATATCAAAGTTTTATAACCACCTGGCTGCTAGGCAAACAGTACCTTAATAACTTAAAGCCTCCCCCACCTTATTTTTTGGTTTATATAAATTATCTCAGGTTGTGATTTCTTTGTTTTGACTTACTTCAAAACACCTTATGGTGCTATTATTGTGGAGTACAGACCAATTTTTTTTTTTTTTAAGTGTAACAATGATGCAAGTTTCTAGTGCTTCCCCTTATACTTAGAAATGTGATCTTGGAAATCAAATTAAGAATAAGAATATTTAGTTAAGAATCTATGTTTTCCAGGTAACTAAAGTTTTCAAAGTTTCATGTAGAAAAATGTTACACTTGTTTAATATATCTTTAGGCTAAAATAAAAAACTCAATCTTAAACATATATTCCAAAGTGTATCACAAAACCTAAAGTAAATTTCAACAAAATAAACATCCTTAAGATTCTTTAAATCTGGAGGAAAGTACGTATTTCCTGTATTTCTGAGACATATAGGTATTAAGAAACATCTCTGTAGTGTTCCTTTAAGGGGGGGCTGGGGAGAGAAAAAGAAAAGACAAGACTTACCCAAGATATCAGATGGCACTATACACATGAATTGAAAGTGCATTTGTATTACTTCAAAAGTTCATTTTAGGCACTGCTGAATAACCAATGAAAATAGGTAGTTTTAAGTTTCCCCCTTTAAATTTTAACCCCTGCCCAACATTATCCCAGAGACACACACACTCTCTGAAGTTGTCATGATGAAATACAGTGATGTTTATTTTTTTCTAAAAAATTCTCCCTGACTGGTAATGGGAGGAAAAGTAAGAATACCATTTTGGTAATGGCTTTTGCAAGTTGAAAGAATTGGTTCTATAAATGCTTCGGCACATTAAGTTTGATTGCCAGTTCCAAATATCGATAAATATTTTAAAACAGGATATGTAAGAAAAAAGTGCTTAAAATCTTTCAACAAGACACATTAGGGAAAAGACTGGTTTTACAGTTCCTTTGAGATATTTCTTATTCCTGCTTTCTCCATTTGGAGGTGGCCACCACTTAAATAGCCCTTTACTGGTAGTAATGATGAATGAACCCTTTCAGATCCCAATTGCCACCTCACGTATGGTCTATAAATCATCCAGTAGGTGGTGCTGAAGTTACATACCTCATATTTCTTCCGAAATCAAATGACTCCCCTGTCAACTCAGGAGACAAATCATTTAAGGATTATCAATTCTGAACAAGCCATCAGACGAAAAGTCTTTCTTGTCATGCCATCTAGATGATTTCATTTTCAATATTTACTATTACTTAAGCAGTTTTGTTTAGCCATTTGCTTCTACTACCAGATTAAAACCAAAGAGAAAGGTTTTAGAGGACAAGCCAATTGGCAGTGCCAAATCTGTAATGCAGAACAAGAAAATGTTCCTGAATATACCTATACACGTTTAAGAACGAGAAATTTAACCTAAGAATTCACATAAGAATTCTAATTTACTCAAGAGAAAATTTCCACATAGGGATTCAGGTAACATTATATTATCAGTTAGTCTTCTAGACTGATTTGGAACCTGGGTGTGTTAAACTATAAAGATCCAAGGTAAAATAAAAACCATTTCATGACCATAGTTTTTAATGAAGAAACTTGTTTAAAACTGTAAAGGAAAAATGGGGATGGGACGGAAAAATCTTAGCAGCAAAGTGGTTAAACAAATTGAAAATATTAATGCACAAACATTAAAATATTAAAGCATATATGTTGCATATAAAATACAGTACAGGACCAGGAGTTGCACTATACTGATTAGTGCTCAACAGAAGAAATGATTAAATTTGTTCTTCCCAGAAGTATATACACAGTTCATTTCCACAGCATTTTCCTATATAGCCAGCAAGTTATTTTCTTCAGTTGTTCACACCTGATCAAACCTGAATTATAAACTCAGCACTTACAAATACGAAAATTATTCACAAGGAAAACCAGTATTTCCATTTTACCAATAAAAAGTAATTTTGAAAGTTAACAGTCTATTCTAGGAAACCAAGTTTAGCTGAAAACTTCAGGGATGAAGATCATCTGGTGTAGCAGCTTCCAAATATATAAACAGTAAAAATAAGACTTAAAACTGCTGCTACGGTATCATGTTTTGGACTTAGTTCATCCAATTAATTTTTAGTACAAAACTAGAAATAACCTCTTCTTCATAACATCTATAGTTATCAATATATTTTTCTTCTTTTCAATGTGAAATAATACTTTAAGATGATCTATATACACAATGTTGTCAGTTCAAGCTGTCATATAAATATAAATGCTTTCTTAAAAAAAGTATTTTACAGACAGATAGTGTTATATACATTGTTCAGTTTGATCTGGGGCAAAAGAAGAAAGCTAACACAAGCTTAAGTGTGATATGTAAAAAGAATGATTACATAAATGACATTTAAAAACCTGCATAGAAAATGAGCTTCTAACAGTAGTGTGATTTTAATTTTTATCACTTCTGAAACTTCAAGCCATTAAAAAAAGGCACACTTCTCAACTTTTCCCTTTAAGGAAATGTTCTTAAGGAACCCCTTACTTGGTTAGAGTTTTAATGTAACACTTTAAAAAAAAAAAAAAAAAAAAAGACAAATTTGACCCCAAAGTACTTCAAACAATTTGCTAGAACATTTATCCAACTACTTTGTAAATAAAACATCCAGTAAGACAATGCTCTGCAAAAGAAATAAATTTATACGTACAAGATATTTCATTCACAATACTGGATTAAATACTTTCTTGGGATAGTTTAGCACATCCTTTACATAAAATAATTTTGCTTTTGGCCAGTTTAAATAAAATAAAATGCAACTGAGAAAAGGTATCATTGTTATGTGATAATAAGCACTGAGAATTAAGCTAAAAAGTTAGTAACACAGCTGAACATATTCTGGTTTAGCAGAATGATAAGTGGAAATCTCAGGAGGAAACTGTTTTACTTACTCTAACTATCCAGTTACACTTTTCACCTTGTAAAACATTTGTAAATGCAATATAATTTTTTGAAGGAGGAAACTCTGAAAGAAAACAACTTGCTGGTTGAATACCACAAAAAACAAAACAACAACCCAAAACCTTACTTTTTTCTATAATGTTTACTCAGTCTCTTTTTATATAAAAATAAGTGTTATGTTCCCATCATAACATTAGACAATTACATCTGTGCTTTAAAAAAAAGTTGGTCACTCAAGGCTATTAGAATATTTTTTAAGGATTTTAGATTACCAGAATGTACAGATATAACTCAATATAAACTGTAGCCAGAGGGAAATGACAATGAAAATATCAAATCATTCACATGGAACCAAAATGTTATTAACTAGATAAGTAAAATATTCAAAATATAATGGAATGTGACAGTAGATATATGTACATCTACTTCAGAACTAGGAAGGGGAGGAAAAGTTTAATATGTAATAACTCGTACCTTATATTTAGTTAAATATAAACATTTGTTATTTATACATAAAACTGCTTTCAAAAAACAACTAATAAATGATTTAGTTGCACTTGTTTTACTTCTTACAGTTCCCAAGTGTTAACTTTTTTTAGATTGAAATCAACTGTCCCCTAGTGCACTTTAAGTTTATATCTTAATGAATTCAAACCTTTAAAAGTCCCATCACCTAATGCATAAATATACAAAAATGCCAAAAAATTAACCCCTTTTAGTTGGATCATATTTATGCTCACTTTATATAGCCAATAACCAGAAATGGTTTCCTTTTGCAAATATTCTTTAGAACCTGCAACAAAACATGCCATGCACTCCAGGGAAAAAGTTAGGCATGGCTAGCATTTGTGAAATGCCAAGAACTGATGAGTTCTGCTTCCTCCACGTGTGGCCCCAATGATACCAGGCAAGATTTCATAATGCTTGCCAAAAGCTTCCACAAATCCAAGTTAGCTAACTCCTGGACACAAAGATTTTAAGCTCATTTTGGCACTGGATGCTTTCATCCAGCAGCTTTATGTTTCCCACCACAGCACCCACACGCCTCACCACAACGATGGCACATTCTCAAAGGGACGTAGCAGCACATACATGGTACAATGAAAGACAAAGCTACTAGGGCTAACCATCGTAAGCAGAACTTGTCATCGCTAGTGTCACATGAACAGGGATCAGAAAAATCTCCCTCTGAGTCTGACATACAATGATACAACATGCTCTCTGCACAGAGCATGCAACTAACTTGATATATGCATCTTTTAATAGGGTCTGGAGCATCCTGACACTTTCCCCTGCCATTTTCTTCATGATTAAACCTTTCTTGGCAGTATACGCAGCGAGAACGTTCACCATCTTCTTTTCTTCGTTTTGACTTCTTAAATTTTAATGAGGAAGGCTGTGTCTTAAATACCACAGAGTCTTTGAGTGAACTTAACTTAGTCTCATCCCCACAAGAGTACAGATAGTCTGATTTTTTACTGTCTGGTTTAGAAAACTGAATACTGGAGTCAGTATCATCTCTCTCCAAGTCACTTTTCCACATGTCAGGATGTCTGTAGTCTGCATAGCGACGTATTAAGATATCGCGAGGGTTTATTCTGACAATCTCATCCTCATCTTGAAAGCTCACATGTCGGATTGATTTCAAAGGGACCTAAAAAGGAAAGAGATGAAAATTGCAATAATGACTGTGAAGGTTAATTTTATGTGCCAACTTGGCTGGGCCACAGTGCCCAGATATTATTTTAACATTATTTTACATGTTTAAGTGAAGATGTTTCTTGGACGAGATAAACATTTCAATGGGTAGACCATAAGTGTAGTAGATTATCCTCCATGACGTAGGTGGCTTTCATCCAATCAGCTGAAGGCTTTATTAGTACAAAGACTGACCTTGCTGGAACAAGAAAGAATTCTACCAGCAGTCTGCCTTTGGATACAGACTACAGCTCTTCCCTAGGTCTCAAGCCTGACAGCCTACCCTGCAGATTTTGAATATGTACCTCTACCATCCCATGAGCCAATTCCTTAAAATAAGTCTCTTTCTCTTTATATATATATATATATCTCTTGTTGGTTCTGTTTCTCTGGAGAACCCTGACTCATACAGATTTTAGTACCAAGGTGTAGGATGTTGTGCTAACAAACATCTAAAAATGTGGCAGTGCCTTTGGAACTGGGTAATGGGTAGGGGCTGAAAGAGTTTTGAGGTGCATGTTATAAAAAGGCTAGGTAGCTTTGAAGAGACTTGGTAGAAATAAGAACATTAAAGGTGCTTCTGGTGAGGGCTTGGATGGAAATGAGGAACATACTGTTGACACCAGAGGAAAGTTGATCCTTGTTATAAAGTGGCAAAGAATGCGGGTGAATTGTATTCTAGTCTCTTGTGGAAGGTAGAATTTGTGAGTGATGGACTTGGATATTTAGCATAAATTTACAAGCAAAGTGCTGAGGGTGCAGCCTAGTTCCTCCTTGCTGCTTATACTACAATATGAGAAGGAAGTGATTAATTGAAATAGTAATTTTTAAAACAAAAATGAACCAGAAGTTGAAGAGCAAGAAAATTCTCAGGAAGATGCTATCACTGATGGCCAAGGGGATGGGGCCACCTCCCTCATGAGCCCAGAGGAATTCTGCCTCAGGATGAATCAAACTTTGAGTTCACTTACACTTGAGTTAGATGGTATTTAGATGAGATTTGGGACCTAGAAGTGATGTTAGAAAGGGTTAAGTTTTTTGGGGTGT
Organism: Tursiops truncatus; assembly: GCF_011762595.2. Classification (NCBI taxonomy): domain Eukaryota; kingdom Metazoa; phylum Chordata; class Mammalia; order Artiodactyla; family Delphinidae; genus Tursiops; species Tursiops truncatus. Next base: position 81,578,502 of record NC_047035.1, on the reverse strand, counting down.
TGTGATGGGGTGAATGTATTTTGCATGTGAGAAGAGGGACCAGAGGGTGGAACGTTATAGGCTGAATTGTGTCCCCCCAAATCCATATGTTGATGCCCCAATCCCAGTATGTCAGAATATGACTGCATTTGGAAATAGGGCCTTTTAAAAAGGTGATTAAAATATAAGGCCCTTAGGGTAGGCCTTAATCCAATTTGATTGGTATCCTTATAAGAAGAAGAAATTTGGACAGAAAGAGAGAGAGACAGACCAGAGATGTGGGTGCACAGAGGAAAAAAAACACAGCCAGAAGGTGACCATTGGCAAGCCAAGGAGAAAGGCCACAGAAGAAACCAAATGCATCAACACCTTGAACTGGGACTTCCAGTTTCCAGAACTGTGAGCAAATAAATGTTTGTTGTTTAAGCCACTCTGTCTGTGGTATTTTGTTATGACAGCCCTGGCAAACTAATACAAAGACATACATGTTCATAGGTTGGCTATACAAGTCTCTGAAAATGGCTTAAAACACATCACACTCTCTCATCCTTCTGGGTAGCCTGTTTCCTTGAGGCCAGGGAGAAAAGTAAATTTTTCAGGCATAAATCAAAATGACGCTTCCCTTCACCCATATAAGTGGGCTTCTAGTAGTCACATTTATATCTTCTAGTGCCAGTCCCTGGACACAGTGACTACTTTATAAGTAAGCACATGAATCCACGTTGGGGCAGACTTCTATTCCCCATATATTTGGAATTGTGGCTAAAAAAACTCCACGTCTGGACTAAAGGTGCAGTGATGGATGCAGACCATTATATTACAACATACGATTCCTACTGGTGATAAGTATACTGACAATCCCCCAGACTCAAACCAGAAATTTGGAGGGAATTTAAGTAATGGGGTTTAGAAGTATATATAAACAAATGGAAAATTTATACACTAAAAAACAATTCTAGTACAACTCAACTATATGGAGAATTAGAAAGACTGGAAAATTTCACTTACATGTTAATTAGTTACATTCCAAATCAGAAGATAAAACTAAGATTACTTACCTTATTTTGGGACTTTAGGCTTCCACATTCCTTGGGTATTTGCCGCTGTACGTATTCTATACTTCTGCCCTGAATGTCTAGGCCTGGATGACTGAACATTATCTAAAATACAAACAATTTCTACTTAAGTGACAAAAGAATGCATTCCTTATTTTTAATAAAACTATATATAATGTGTATTCCAAAACTTCATAATCTATTAGCAGTAAGGGTTTTCAAAATGGTTTTAACAAAAAGCATTACTTGAGTCATCCTATTTATTATTTAAACTTAGGTCTTTCCTTATACATTTAAAATTTAATTTAAAAAGTAATACAGACTTCTGGTTTCTGTTTTGGCATGTAAGGAGCTTGGAAGCTGCCATTCTGTTGTAACAACAAGTAAAAAAAGCTGAACAACAACAAAAAATATCCACAACTCCTCTTAGATCTATGAGAGAGGAGGACACAGGGCAAACCCCACCCCTAAGACTGCAGAGAGCAAAAAAAAGGGAGTCACTGCTTACCAGAGCAGAGACTCATGAGTGAAAATCACCATGGAAACCAGTGCCAGGGTTGGGGGGGAAAAAAAAACTCAACTGTAATTGACAAATTGCTGGAGGCTCAGGATGGACAACTCTGACAGTTAAAAAAACTCCTGGTTGGGGGTGGGGACAGTCATTGTGATGCCCCCAAACTCTTGTGAGTTTACCTCGAGGAGATCAACCAGGTTCCCACAATAAGTATCAGAAAAAGCCATACATGCTTCCAGCAGGGGAGTGAAGAAGGAACCATTACGAAATGTGCCAGAACACTGTTCTTAACAAGGCCTGTCCTCAGGAGAAACTAGTTAAGGAGGGTCTGACCTACTGTGGTATTATCAGAGTCTATTTGATCTGGAGGAGGGGATATATCCAACACTAGTCAACTCTAACCATCTGACACACCTAAAGGGAGAGAAAAAACGGATAAATAATTGTGATATTCACAATCCTGAGGGAAAGGCTCAGACTAAAAGACTGAGACCTAATCACAACCATAGAATACTTCCTCTTCCTATACACTTTACCACTACATCACTAAAGGCTTATTTACAGCAGTTCCTTTTACCCAGCACATCATGTCTAGCAATCAAGAAAAACGAGAAAAAAACATACCAAAAGACAAAAATACATTTTGAAATGACAGAACAAGCATCAGAACCAGATATGGCAGGGATATTGGAATCAGCAGACTAGGAATTTAAAACAACTATGATTAATATGCTAAGACTCCAATGTTTAAAGTAGATAGCATACAAGAACAAAAGAGCAATGCAAGCAGAGAAATAGAAATCCTAATAAAGAATACCGCCCCCTGCAGAAAAATCTAGAGATCAAAAGTACTAAGAATACCTGTGATGAGCTTAGTAGACTGGACATGGCTGAGGAAAAAAACCTCTGAGCTTGAGGATTAAGCAACAGAAATCTCCAAAATTGAAAGGAAAGATAACAAAGACTGAAAAAAAAAAGACTATTCAAGAACTGTGGGACAACTACAAAAGGTGTAACATACACAAGACAGAAAGAACAGATGAAGAAAGAGTGAAAGGAACAAAAGAAATATATGAAATAATAATGACTGAGAATTTACCCAAATTAATGTCAGATGTCCAATCACATATCCAAGAAGCTCAGAGAACAGCAAGCAGGAAAATGGAGGGAGGGAAAAAGGAGGGGAAAAAAAAAAAAAAAAAAAGCACCTAAGCATATCATTTTCAAACTATAAAAAATCAAAGATAAAGAAAAAAATCCTGAAAGATGCCAGAGGAAAAATATTTTACTTATAAAGAGTAATTACATCTGACTTCTTTGCAGAAACCATGCAAGCAAGAAGAGTGAAGTGAAATAGTTAAAGTGGTAAGAGAAAAAGTCTGCCAACCTAGAATTATGTACCCTGCAAAATTATCCTTCAGAAGTGAAGGAGACTGGTGGGAATGTATTGGTGCAACCACTGTGGAAAAGAGTATGGAGGTTTCTCAAAATACTAAAAATAGAACTACCATATGACCCAGCAATTCCACTTCTGGGTATATATCTGAAAGAAACATGAACACTAATTTGAAAAGATACACGCACCCCAATGTTTATAGCAGCATTATTTACAATTGCCAAGATATGGAAGCAACCTAAGTGTCCATCAACAGATGAATGGATAAGACGTGGTGTGTATAAACACACACACACACACACACACACACACACACACACACACACATGCACACACACATACACAATGGAATATCACTCATCCATAAAAAAGAAATTTTCACATTTCCAACAACACAGATGGACTTGGAGGGTATTTCACTAAGTGAAGTTAGAGAAAGAAAAATACTCTATGATATCACTTGCATGTGAAATCTAAAAAATACAACGAACTATTGATTATAACAAAAAAGAAACAGACTCTCAGATACAGAGAACAAATTAGTGGTTATCAGTGGGTAGAGGGAAGGGGGGGGCAACATGGGGGTAGGAGATTAAGAGAGACAAGCTATCATGTAAAAGAAAAATTAAATCTAAAAATAAACATTAAAAAAATGTGAAAGAAACATAAAGACTTTCTTAAGCAAAAAAAAAATGGAGGCAATTTGTTGCTGGTAGACCTGCCTTATAAGAAATGTTAACAGAGGTTCTTTAGAGAGAAGGAAAATAATATAGGTCAGAAACTTGGATCTACATGAGAATGCAAGAGCAGTTAAGAATAAATAAGTGAAAATAAAATAAAACTTTTAATTTTCTCATTCTTAACTGAGCTAACAGAAGTTTGTTCAAAAAAATAGCAACAGTGGGGGACCTCCCCGGCGGTCCAGTGGTTAAGAATCCATGCTTCCGGACTTCCCTGGTGGCGCAGTGGTTGAGAGTCTGCCTGCTGATGCAGGGGACACGGGTTGGTGCCCCAGTCCGGGAGGATCCCACATGCCGTGGAGTGGCTGGGCCTGTGAGCCATGGTCAGGGAACTAAGGTCCTGCATGCCAAGCAGCGTGGCCAAAAACAAAAACAGCAACAGTGTACTTGATCATGTATGATTATGCACATATTTACATACATATGCATATATATGTATATAAAATAAGATGACTGACAGCAATGATGCAAGTGGAAGGAGGAATTAGGATTATGGTTATTATAAAGTACTCCCACTCACTGTAAAGTGGTTTAGTGTTGTTAGAGTAAAAGTGAATGGCTGGAGAAAAATACAACACACTAATACTAACCAAAAGAAAGCAGGAGCTCCTATATTAATTTCAGACAGAGCAGACTTCAAAACAAGGAAAGTTATCAGTGATAAAGAAGGCATTATATAATGATAAAGGGGTTAATTCCCCAAGAAGACATAACAATCCTCATTGTGTATGTGTTTAACAACACAGCATCAAATTATGTGAGGCAAAAACTGATAGAACCTGAAGGAAACGGATATACCCATTATCATAGCTGGAGACTTCAACATCCCTCTCTATCAGAAATGAACAGACTGATGTCTTGAGAACCAAAAGTAACTTTACAATCTCTGCATCATACCTGGAATCCATCCTTCTTGGCTTCTTCTGGCTCACTACTGGATCTTCCGCATGAAGCAGACCCAATTTTTTGTGGGTCTGAAATTTCACCAGGGGTTTGCTTTTACCATGTGTCCTAGGGTTCTGTCTGTTCATTTTTTTGGTGGTTGTTGTTTTTCTTTCTTCCTTTTTTTTCTGAGTTATGTGGCTGGGAGGGTCTTGGTACTCTGGCTGGGTGTTGGGCCTGAGCCTCCATAGTGGGAGTACTGAGTCCAGGACACTGGACAACCAGAAACCTCCCGGCCCCACATAATATCAATCAGCAAGAGCTCTCTCAGAGATCTTCATCTCCACACTAAGACCCAGCTCCACCCAATGGCCAGCAACCTCCAGTGCTGGATGCCCCATGCCAAACAACTAGCAAGACAGGAACACAACCCCACCCATGAGCAGAGAGGCTGCCTAAAGTCATACTAAGTTCATGGACACTCCAAAACACACAACGAGCTGCAGTCCTGCCCACCAGAAGGACAAGAAACAGCTCCACCCACCAGAACACAGGCACGAGTCCCCTCCACCAGGAAGCCTACACAAGCCACTGAACCAACTTCACCCACTGGGGCATACAGCAAAAAATAACAGGCAATATGAACCTGCAGCCTGTGAAAAGGAGACCCCAAACACAATAAATTAAACAAAATGAGAAAACAGAGAAATATGCAGCAGATGAAGAAGCAAGGTAAAAACCCACAAGACCAAACAACTGAAGAGGAAATAGGCAGTCTACCTGAAAAAGAATTCAGAATAATGATAGTAAAGATGATTCAAAATCTTGGAAATAGAATAGAGAAAATACAAGAAATGTTTAACAAGGACCTAGAAGAACTAAAAAGCAAACAAAGAATGATGAACAACACAATAAGTAAAATTAAAAATACTCTAGAAGTAATCAATACCAGAATAACTGAGGCAGAAGAACGGATAAGTGACCTGGAAGATAAAATAGTGGAAATAACTACCGCAGAGCAGAATAAAGAAAAAAAGAATGAAAAGAATTGAGGACAGTCTCAGAGACCTCTGGGACAACAGTAAAGGAACCAATATTTGATTATAGGGGTCTCAGAAGAAGAGAAAAAGAAAGAGTCTGAGAAAATATTTGAAGACATTATAGTTGAAAACTTCCCAACATGGGAAAGGAAAGAGTCAATCAAGTACAGGAAGTGCAGAGAGTCCCATACAGGATAAAGCCAAGGAGAAACATGAAAAGACACATATTAATCAAACTATCAAAAAATAAATTCAAAGAAAAAATATTAAAAGCAGCAAGGGAAAAGTAACAAATAACATACAAGGGAATCTCCATAAGATTAACAGCTGATCTTTCAGCAGAAACTCTCCAAGCCAGAAGGGAGTGGTAGGATATTAAAGTGATGAAAGGGAAAAACCTACAACAAAGATTACTCTACACAGCAAGGATCTCATTCAGGTTCAACAGAGAAATTAAAACCTTTACAGACAAGCAAAAGTTAGGAGAATTCAGCACCACAAAACCAGCTTTACAAAAAATGCTAAAGGAACTTCTCTAGGCAGGAAACACAAGAGAAAGAAGAAAAAGACCTACAAAAACAAACCCAAAACAATTAAGAAAACGGTAACAGGAACATACATATTGATAATTAACTTCAATGTAAAGGATTAAATGTTCCCACCAAAAGACACAGACTAGCTGAATGAATACAAGAACAAGACCCACATGTATGCTGTCTGCAAGAGACCACTTCAGACCTAGAAACACATACAGACTGAAAGTGAGGGGATGGAAAAAGGTATTCCATGCAAATGGAAATCAAAAGAAAGCTGAAGTAGCAATACTCATAATCAGACAAAACAGACTTTAAAATAAAGACTATTACAAGAGACAAAGAAGGACACTACATAATGATCAAGGGATCAATCCAAGAAGAAGATATAACAATTGTGAATATTTATGTACCCAACATAGGAGCACATCAATACATAAGGCAAACGCTAACAGCCATAAAAGGGGGAATCAACAGTAACAATAATAGTAGGGGACTTTTAACACCCACCCCACTTTCACCAAAGGACAGATCATCCAAAATGAAAATAAAAAAGGAGACACAAGCTTTAAAAGACACATTAGACCAGATAGACTTAACTGATATTTATAGGACATTCCATCCAAAAACAACAGAATACAGTTTCTACTTAACTGCTCATGGAACATTCTACAGGATAGATCATATCTTGGGTCACAAATCAAGCCTCTGTAAATTTAAGAAAACTGAAATAGTAAAAAGTATCTTTTCCAACCACAATGCTATGAGACGAGATATCAATTACAGGGAAAAAACTGTAAAAAATATAAACACATGGAGGCTAAACAATACTCTACTAAATAACCAAGAGATCACTGAAGAAATCAAAGAGGAAACCAAAAAATACCTAGAAACAAATGACAATGAAAACCAGATGGCCCAAAACCTATCGGATGCAGCAAAAGCAGTTCTAAGACAGACGTTTATAACAATACAATCCTACCTCAAGAAACAATAAAAATCTCAAATAAACAACCTAAATTTACACCTAAAGCAATTAGAGAAAGAAGAACAAAAATCCCCCCGAAAGTTAGCAGAAGGAAAGAAATCATAAACATCAGATCAGAAATAAATGAAAAAGAAAAGAAGGAAACAATAGCAAAGATCAATAAAACTAAAAAAGCTGGTTCTTTGAGAAGATAAACAAAACTGATAAACCATTAGCCAGACTCATCAAGAAAAAAAGGGAGAAAAATCAAATCAACAGAATTAGAAATGCAAAAGGAGAAGTAACAACTGAAAGTGCAGAATTACAAAGGATCATGAGAGACTACCACAAGCAACTATATGCCAATAAAATGGACAACCTGGAAGAAATGAACAAATTCTTAGAAAAGCATAACCTTCTGAAACTGAGCCAGGAAGAAATAGAAAATATGAAGAGACCAATCACAAGTACTGAAACTGAAACTGATTAAGAATTTTCCAACAAACAAAAGCCCAGGACCAGACATCTTCACAGGTGAATTCTATTAAACATTTAGAGAAGAGCTAACACCCACCCTTCTCACACTCTTCCAAGACATAGCAGAGGGGGGAACACTCCCAAATTCATCCTACAAGGCCACCATCACCCTGATACCAAAACCAGACAAAGATGTCACAAAGAAAGAAAACTGCAGGCCAGTATCACTGATGGACATAGATGCAAAAATCCTCAACAAAATACTAGCAAACAGAATCCAACAGCACGTTAAAAGGACCATACACCATGATCAAGTGGGGTTTATGACAGGAACGCAAGGATTCTTCAATATACGCAAATCGATCAATGTGATACACCATATTAACAAACTGAGGATAAAAACAGTATGATCATCTCAATAGATGCAGAAAAAGCTTTTGACAAAAATTCAAAACCCATTTATGATAAAAACTCTCCAGAAAGTGGGCATAGAGGGAACCTACCTCAACATAATAAAGGCTATATATGACAAACCCACAGCCAACATCATTCTCAATGGTGAAAAACTGAAACCATTTCCTCTAAGATCAGGAACAAGACAAGGTTGCCTACTCTCACCACTATTATTCAACATGGTTTCGGAAGTTTTAGCCACAGCAATCAGAGAAGAAAAAGAAATAAAAGGAATCAAAATTGGAAAAGAAGAAGTAAAACTGTCACTGTTTGCAGATGACATGAAAGTATACATAGAGAATCCTAAAGATGCTACCAGAAAACTATCAGAGATAATCAATGGATTTGGTAAAGTAACAGGATACAAAATTAATGCACAGAAATCTCTTGCATACCTATAGACTAATGATGAAAAATCTGAAAAAGAAATTAAGGAAACAATCCCATTTACCACTGCAAAAAAGAGAGGAAAATACCTAGGAATAAACCTACCTAAGGAGACAAAAGACCTGTATGCAGAAAACTGTAAGACACTGATGAAAGAAATTAAAGAGGATACAAACAGCTGGAGAGATATACCATGTTCTTGGATTGGAAGAATCAACCTTGTGAAAATGACTATACTACTACCCAAAGCAATCTACAGATTAAATGTAATCCCTAGCAAGCTACCAATGGCATTTTTCACAGAACTAGAACAAAAAATTTTACAATATGTATGGAAACACAAAAGACCCCAAAGAGCCAAAGCAATCCTGAGAAAGAAAAATGGAGCTGGAGGAATCAGGCTCCCTGAGTTCACACTATACTACAAAGGTACAGTAATCAAGACAGTATGGTTGGTACTGGCTCAAAAACAGAAATATAGATCAATGGAACAGGATAGAAAGCCCAGAGAAATCCATGCACACATGGTCACCTTATCTTTGATAAAGGAGGCAAGGATAAACAATAGAGAAAAGACAGCCTCTTCAATAAGTGGTGCTGGGAAAACAGGACAGCTACATGTAAAAGAATGAAATCAGAACACTCCCTAACACCATACACAAAAATAAACTCAAAATGGATTAAAGACCTAAATGTAAGGCCAGACACTATAAAACTCTTAGAGGGAAACATAGGCAGAACACTCTATGACATAAATCACAGCAAGATCCTTTTTGACCCACCTCCTAGAGAAATGGAAATAAAAACAGAAATGATCAAATGGGACCTAATGAAACTTAAAATCTTTTGCACAGCAAAGGAAACCATAAACAAGACCAAAAGACAACCCTCAGAATGGGAGAAAATATTTGCAAATGAAGCAATTGACAAAGGATTAATCTCCAAAATATACAAGCAGCTCATGCAGCTCAATATCAAAAAAACAAACAACCCAATCCAAAAATGGGCAGACCTAAATAGACATTTCTCCAAAGAAGATATACAGATTGCCAACAAACACATGAAAGGATGCTCAACATCACTAATCATTAGAGAAATGCAAATCAAAACCACAATGAGGTATCACCTCACACCGGTGAGAATGGCCATCATCCAAAAATCTCCAAACAATAAATGCTGGAGAGGGTGTGGAGAAATGGGAACCCTCTTGCACTGTTGGTGGGAATGTAAATTGATATAGCCACTAGAGAACAGTTTGGAGGTTCCTTAGAAAACTAAAAATAGAACTACCATATGATCCAGTAATCCCACTACTGGGCATATACCCTGAGAAAACCATAATTCAAAAGGAGACACGTACCACAATGTTCATTGCAGCTCTATTTACAATAGCCAGGAAATGGAAGCAACCTAAGTGTCCGTCGACAGATGAATGGATAAAGAAGATGTGGCACATATATATAATGGAGTATTACTTGGCTATAAAAAGAAATGAAATTGAGTTATTTGCAGTGAGGTGGATGGACCTAGAGTCTGTCATACAGAGTGAAATAACTCAGAAAGAGAAAAACAAATACCGTATGCTAACACATATATATGGAACCTAAAAAAAAAAGTGCTTCTGATGAACATAGGGGCAGGACAGGAATAAAGACACAGACGTAGAGAATGGACTTGAGGACCTGGGGAGTGGGTAGGGTAAGCTGGGATGAAGTAAAAGAGTAGCACTGACATATATACACTACCAAAGGTAAAACAGGTAGCTAGTGGGAAGCAGCTGCATAGTACAGGGAGATCAGCTCGGTGCTCTGACCACCTAGAGGTGTGGGATAGGGAGGGTGGGAGGGAGGTGTAAGAGGGAGGGGATATGGGGATATATGTATACATATAACTGATTCATTTTGTTATACAGCAGAAACTAACACAACATTGTAAAGCAATTATACTCCAATAAAGATGCTAAAAAACAATAAAGAAATGAACAGATTCAGCAAGCAGAGAATCAGTAAGGACACAGGTGAACTAAACAACACCTTCAATCAAGTGGATATAATTGACATCTGAAGACTACTTCATCCAACAACAGCAGAATACACATTTTTGCAAGCTTACCTGGAACCTTAAGCAAGATAGACCACATTCTTGAACATAAAACAAACCTTAACAAATTTAAAAGAGTAGAAATCATACAATGTCCATTCTCAGACTACGAAGGAATTAACGTACAAGTCAGTAACAGAAGGATATCTGGAAAATCACCAAATAAGTGGAAGTTAAACAACACACTTCTAAATAACGCATGGGTCAAAGAAGAAATATCAACAAAAATTAAAAATTATTTTGAAATAAATAGAAATGAAAACACAACTTATCAAATGTTGTGGGCTACAGCAATAGTAGTGCATAGAGGGAAATTTATAGCATTAAATATATTAGGAAAGAATATCTAAAATCAATAATATAAGTTTCTACCTTAGAAAACTAGGAAAAGATTCAATCCACAGCAAGCAAAAGAAATAATAAGAATTAGAGTAGAAATCAATGAAACTGAAAACAGGAAATCAACAGAGAATATTAATTAAACCAAAAGCTGGTTCTTTAAAAAGATCCGCAAAACTGATAAGCCTCTAGTCAGGACAACTAAGAGAAAAAAAAAAGAGGACACAAATCACTAACTATCAGAAAGGAAAGAGGAGGTATCACTACAGATTCCATGAACATTTACAAGGATAATAAAGGAATGCTATGAACAACTCTACATCCACTAATCTGATAACCTAGATGAAATGTATCTATTCCTTGAAAGGCACAATCTGCCAAAACTCACACAAGAAGAAGAAAACAATCTGAATAGGTCTATATCTATTAAAGAAGTTGAACGGATAATTAATAACCTTCCAAAATAGAAAGCACACAGATCCAGCTGGGGTTTACTGGTGAATACCACAAAACTTTAAGTAAGAAATTATACCAATTCTCTCCAATCTCTTTCAGAAGATAGAAAACAGAAAATACTTCCTAACTCATTCCAAGAGGTCAGCATTATCTTAATCCTAAAACCAGACAAAAACATTACCAAAAAGGAAAACAAACAAAAATACAGACATCTCAAATAAACACTGATGCAAAAATCCTCAACAAAATATTAGCTCATTGAATCCAACAATGTATAGAAAGAATTATACATCATGACCAAGTGGATTCAACCCCACTATGCAAGGCTGGTTTAACATTAAAATATCTATTAATGTAACACATCAAATCACATGATCTTATCGATATATTGTGAAAAAGTATTTGACAAAATCCAACACCCATTCATGATAAAAACTCTGTAAACTGGGAACAGTGGAGAACTTCTTCAACTTATAAAGAATATCTACAGAAACCCTGAAACTAATATAATTAATGGTGAGAAACTTTTAGTTTTCCCACTAAGATCAGGTACAAGGAGGCAAGGATGTCCCTTCTCTCACCATTCCTTTTCAGCATCATACTGGAATTTCTAGCTAATGAAGTAAGACAAGAAAAAGACATAAACAGTATACAGATTGAGAAGAAATAAAGCTGTCCATGTTCACAGATGACATGATCATCTATATAGAAAATTTGAAAAAATCAACAAAATAACTCCTGCATCTAATAAATGATTTATAGTAAAGTTGCAGGATACAAGGCTTATACACAAAAGACAATCACTTTTCTATAAACCAACAATGAACAAGGGATTTCCCTGGTGGTCCAGGGGTTAAGACTCTGTGCTTCCACTGCAGGGGGCAAAGGTTTGATTCCTGGTCAGGGAACTAAGACTCCACATGCTATACGGTGCGGCAAAAACAAACAAACAAACAAACCAGAAGTGGAATTTGAAATTAAAAACCATTTACGTTAGCATCCCCCAAAATGAAATACTTAATGCATAAGTCTAACAAAATACGTACAAGATCTGTATGAGGAAAACTATCAAACTCTGATGAATGAAATCAAAGAAATAAATACAGATAATCCATGTTTGTAAATTGGAAGATTCAAGGCTGTCACATGTCAGTTTTTCCCCAGCTGGCCTATAGATTCAATGCAATCCCAATTAATATCCCAGCAAGTTATTTTGTGGATATTAACAAAATGGTTCTGAAGTTTACATAGACAGGCAAAAGACCCAGAATACCCAACACAGTACTGAGGGAGAATAAAAGTTAGAGGACTGACATTATCTGACTTCAAGATCTTCTATAAAGTTACACTAAGAAAGACGGTGTGGTACCAGCAAAAAAAAAAAAATAGGTCAATGGAACAGAATAGATGACTTTGGTTATGGCAGTGACTTTTAAGATATATCAAAGATTCATGAAAGAAAGCATTGATAAGCTGGGCCTCATTAAAATTAAAAACATCTACTCTGAAAAATAAAATGTCAAGAGAATGAGAAGACAAGTCACAGAGTAAGAGAAAATATTGTAAAAGATACCTGATAAAGGACTGATACCTATAATGTACAAAAACCTCTTTTTTTCTTTATATGTGTCATATTTTTCATTCATAGGTTTCTTCTTTAGATAAAATATACAAAGAACTATTAAAAAATCAACAATAAGAAAATAAACAACCTGATTTAAAAATGTGCCAAGGATCTCAACAGACACTTCCCCAAGGAAGATATACAGATGGCAAATCAGCATATTAAAAGATGCTCCACGCCATAAGTCACCAGGGAAATGCAAGTTAAAAATACGAGATACCACTACACACCCAGTAGCATGGCCAATATCCAGAACACTGACAACACCAAGTGCTGGGGAGGACACGGAGCAACAGGAAACCTCATTCATTACTGATGGGAATGCAAAATGGTACAGCCACTTGGGAAAACAATTTGGCAGTTTCTTATAAAACTAAGCATACTCTTCCCATATGATCCAGCAATTGTGCTCCTTGGTATTTACCCGAGGGAATCAAAAACATGTCCACACAAAAACCTGCACACAAATGTTTACAGCAGCCTTATTTATAATTGCTAAAACTTGGAAGAAACTAAGTTTGTTTATCTATTCAGTAGGCTCAATGGATACACAAACAGTGGTATATCCAGACAATGGAATATTACTCAGTATTGAAAAAAAAAGACATGAAAAAACCTTACGTGCATATTACAAAGTGAAAGGTTACATACTGTATGATTCCAACTATATGACATTCTGGTAAAGGTAAAACTATGGAGACAGTAAAAAGATCAGTGGTTGCCAGGATCTGTGTTTGGGAGAAGGGAGAGGTAAGGAGGGAAGAACAGGCAGAGAACAGAGGATTTTTAGGTCAGTGAAAAAAGTCTATATGATACTATAATGATGGACACATATCATTATATATTTGTCCAAATCCACAGAATGCACAACACCAAGAACGAACCCTACTGTAAACTATGCACTTTGGGTGATTATATGATGTATCAATGTTGGTTCACCAACTGTAACAAATGTACCACTCAGGTGGTACTTACCACTTTTTGGCCACATATTTAATTTACACACACATGCAAGTGTGCGTATGTGTTTATACATATAGCTTTACCTAATTCTTTTAATAGCAGCTTAGTATTCCATTGAATGGATGACTTAATTTAACTAGTCTGATTTATATATATATAGGCTTTTCCCCACCTTTTGTGTTACAAACAATACTGCATAAATTATCCTTATACATATTTATCTTTAATACACATGTCCAAGTGTATCTGTATCAGAAATTGCTAAAAGTAAAAATGCTGGATTAAAAAGTTTGTACGCTTCAATTCAAAAAGCAATTTAAATGGATATATCCAACTCGAACCACCTACTCAGTATTAGTAGTGTCTTAAACAGGAAAGAAAGTTTAATAAAAATAGTTAATGACTGAAGAGGTTATCTCATTCCTGGCCTTGTTTCCTGCAGTTTTGAATTTTACTTTCATTAGCACTTTAATCACATGGTAGGAACATAAAGAGAAACAGAAGTATTTCAATTTTACTTATGTTGTAGGACTAAAGGACTGATGTGGGATGAAGTAAGATTTCTGGATTACTTTTTTTTTTAAAAGATCTTTATTTTTGGCTGCATTGGGTCTTCACTGCTGCATGCAGGCTTTTTCTAGTGGCGGCGAGCTTGTGCTACTCTTCTTTGCGGTGCGCAGGCTTCTCATTGTGGTGGCTTCTCCTGTTGTGGAGCATAGGCTCTAGGTGCTTGGGCTTCAGTAGTTGTGGCTCGTGGGCTCTAGGGCACAGGCTGGATTACTTTTGCATGATTATAACCTCTCCAATGTTTTTTTTTTAATTTTTATTGGAGTATAATTGACTTACAATGTGTGTTAGTTTCACATGTACAGCAAAGTGAATCAGTTATACATATACATATATCCACTCTTTTTTTTAAAGTGTATTTTTGACTCATTTTGGGTCTTTGTTGCTGTGCGCAGGCTCTCTCTAGTTGCGGCGAGCAGGGGCCACTCTTAATCGTGGTGTGTGGGCTTCTCACTGCGGTGGCCTCTCTTGTTACGGAGCACGGGTTCTGAGCGCACAGGCTTCAGTAGTTGTGGCCTGTGGGCTCAGTAGTTGTGGCTCGCAAGCTCTAGAGCGCAGGCTCAGTGGTTGTGGCGCACAGGCTTAGCTGCTCTGAGGCATGTGGGATCTTCCTGGACCAGGGCTCGAACCTGTGTTCCCTGCATTGGCAGGCGGATTCTTAACCACTGTGCCACCAGGAAAGCCCCATATATCCACTCTTTTAAAAGATATATGATATCTTTTCATGAAGAAAATACAAAGCTTTATTGAGCACTATTGATGAGCTAAATAGAAGGATATATTATATATTCATGGAAAAGAAGGCTAAATTCTTCCCCAAACTAATATACAGATTCAGTGCAATTCAAATACAGACTGCAGATGGATTTTTCAACAAACTTGATAAGCTAATTCTAATTTTTTTTTTTGGCCACACCCCATGGCATGTGGGATCCTAGTTCCCCAACCAGGGATTGAACCCACACCCCCTGCACTGGAAGGTGGAGTCTTAACCACTGGATCACTGGGGAAGTCCCAAGCTAATTCTAAATTCTGTGGAAGAGTAAACAGGTCCCCCACCCACCAACAAAAAAGAGAAGAAGAAAAAAGTGGTAGATGCACTTGCTCTACAGATACTAAGACTTGCTATAGAGTTAAAACATCCTATAGTAAAGAAGACAAGTGGCACTGGTGCCAGGACAAACAGACCAACAGATAAGAGAGACCAGAAATAGAAACTTGATATATGACAGATATGGCACTGCCTATCAGCAGGGGGAAGGATCCAATAAGTGGTGCTGTTAACAATCAGTAATCCATATGGAAAAAATAAAAGTGGAACAAAAATCAGTTTGTTTTACGAACAAAACTGCAAAACTTTTAGAATAAAATCAAGAGAAAAATCTTTCAGATAAGGGTGGGGAGGAGTTTTTAAAAACACCACCACGAAAAGAATGATAAATTCAATTGTATTATATTTTGGAACATCTGTTCACCAAAACACCATAAAAAGAGTGAAAAACCACCATAAACTAGGAGATACTGGCCAAAAATAAAATTCAAAAAGAAGTGTCACTGAAAATTTTATTACTCAATAACAAGTTATATAAGAGTATATGGTTAAAATTAGTTTGTAATGGAATATTCAGCGTTATTTCTCTAACCTCTCAAATGCTCAAAATATCTCTCTTATAGTCACAGAACACACGAATCTTATAAACTAATTTGCCCAAGAGCCTTTTTATAGCACATCAATATCAAGGGCCCATTTCTGTACACCCTAAAGAAACTCTTGCACAAGAATAGCTGAGGGGCAAGAAAGTTTGTACTAGCAGTATGCCTAATATCAAAAATATGGAAACAACTAAAATATCTACTGGCAGAAGAAAAAGAAGTGGTAGAATTACCAAGAAAAGCATAAGAATGCTAATAAGCAAACACAGTCCAAGGTAAAGGTCACCTCTAGGATGAAGGCAAGGGAACAGGATTGGAGGTGCTCTTTTTTAAAAGTTTTTTGCTTTCTCAGGTATTCATTACATGTATTATTTTCTATGTATTAAATACATCATAAACCTTTGATTGTAAGACCATAATACATGTGGTCTTATTCATCTGCAGTGAAATGACCTCCAGGAACTTGAAAGTAAGTGAAATTGAGTAAAAGAACTATAATGGCCTCCAGGCCTATTAGATTTAACTAAAACCTGACTGAGAGCACTAGCAGTTTGAAAGAATGTACCTAATCCATCAAAAGGATTTAAGTAGTCCACGGAAGCACAGAAAATGAGCCAAAGACAAACACTGACAATACCTGTTTAAGCACTGCTAGAGGGAAAAACCTAAACTAGTGTTAGGTGACAATTCTCCATGGGTCTCACTTCTGCAGATACAGTGAGTAGAGGTACTATCTGCCTTTGCTTCAGACTATCTTTTCAAAGATGTGTGAATAGGGAAACCCTTGAAAGATATAGTATCTCTCCTTCGAAGTTAGGTTTGTTTAGTTAACGAGTATAACAAAGACACTGTGTCCCTCCCTGGCAAAAGTCAGGCAGGATTATCGCCCATTATAAAAGACTGAGGTTCCCCAAAACTCAGGGTTCCAATATTGGGATGCAAACCCACTGAGTGTGCAATATTCACCTGAGCAGCTTAGCACCACCCCCATGGGACTTGGGAAGCAAGGGGAACTGACACAAACATGAAGCTCATGCTACTCTATTGTGCTGTGAGTAACAGTCCTTTGTCTCTGACCTAGCAGTCTTATGTCTTCTGGCAGCATTCATATAACTTGCTAGCTAGGGTTAAATCTCACACTCTTCATATTTCTTGACAGCAACGAAGTAGTCTAGTCCTTTTGGCAAGGCTATTCCTCTGATGTAGGATGCTTCCAAGGTGATGCTGTTAGCATTTATTCATCTATTCTTTCATTCAACAAATATTTACTGGGTGCTTACTCTATCTTAGGAACTTCTAGATTCCTGAACGTATCAGTGAACAAACAAAAAAAGTACAAATAGGAGACAAATTATAATCAGGAAATAAGTGTTATTAACAAAAGTAAAATAGCATAAGGATACAGTGATGGAAGGGTTGGTATTTCATTTAGAGTGCTCAGGGAAGGCTTCACAGAAGAGGTGACCTGAAGTAAGGAGCAAGCTCCAGGAGCATCTGGAGGAAGAGTGTTCCAGATAAAAGGAAGAGCAGATGCAAAGCCCCTGAGGCATAGATATTCTTAATATACTTAAAACATAGGAGGTCGAGGTATTAAGGAGCTTGTGAGTGAGAAAGAATAGAAAATAAATCTGGGGAAGCCACGAACAAAATCATGCACAGCTCTGTAAAACCTCTGTATGTTGTTCTAAATAGAATGTTAGACTTTTATAAAGTTTTGAACACATTTGATTTGTATCTTTTTAAAGGATCACTTTGGTTACTGTGTGAACAGATTATTAGAGTGGATGGGAAGGATAAGAGGGGAAGTAGGGAAATTAGAAGACTATAGCAGTAAGAAATGATGAACGTCTGAGAAATATACTTTGAATGTAGTGCTTACAGGATTGCTGATTGACTGCTGATATCTACAGTATGAGATTGAGAGAGGAACGAGTCAGGATAGCTTCAAGTTTCTGCCCTGAGCAAATGTATAAGTGATATACCATTTACGTATATGGGAAACACTGGCATTAGACTTAATTAGAGTGGAGGAAGGGGGATAATCCTAACTGAAGTTCCAATCATGGGAGGACCAGAGAGGCTGAATGAATACATGCTATTAGCCTGGTACTTGCCCAGGTCATTACGATAAGTCCCCACCAACGTACATAGCCTGAGAATATATGTATCTTGCGACCTTAAGTAACCTAATTAATCATATCTATTGGCAGGGAACCTTTCACAATCTGTGTCTAACTTGAATATTTCAAACTATATTTATTTATTTGCTGTGGTATGGCTGTATTGGGACTTGCTGGAAGAAAAATTCCCAGATGATCCAGCAGGCTTTTTATTTTCTCTTTACCCCCTGCCCCCATATTCAAGTTTTTAAGATAAAAACAATTAAATTTTAGGTTTATCCAAGAATGCGAGGGCACACACTGCTGAATTGATCAAGTCTGAATTTCATTAACCTTCTACCTCCTTTTTAATAAATCTGTAGTTCTACCTAAACTTCTCTTCAGTCTAGAAAAATGAAGTAATTCCTCTTTCAGTGTAATTCCTGTGTCCTTGATAGTCTCCTTTGGGTCTTTATCAATTATTCTCTCTGTCCCAAATCTTTAACTTCTCACTTTCTTTAACCCTTCAAATTTCAAACATATTTATTTCCTTGGCCCTCCACCTTCTAGCTCCACCTGCTCTCTAAAGGAAGGCCTCTGTAGTCAAACTTTTGAAAGGAGCTCAGACAAAAAGAAAAAAAGTTGTTTCTTCTACTGTCATGAATGCCTCCTAATCCCACTGAAACTATGCTAGGGGTAACAATTACCTTTACAGAGATGAATCCAGGATTCATCCAGGTCCTTTATTGGACCATGTAATTGCAATATATTAATTAACTACTCCTTCACTTACCTTTTTAACTCTCCTTCTCAGGCTTCTGCGACATTATTGCCCTTTCCTAGTTCTCCTATCTGTGTGACTGTTCTTCTTCAACACCCTGTCTTTTAACATTTAGTGATCCTCAGTGTTCCAGCTTTGAATACTATTCTTCTTACAAAGTAATTCAAACTTCTCTCATAGTTTTAATTTCCATCGTTAGATAATGACTCCCAACTTTAAGTTCAGTCCATATCTCTCCCTGAGCCTCAGATTTAGAAACAATATTTGAAGAGACAATGGTGGAGAAATTTCTAAATCTGTTCAAAGATATCAGCCAGATTCAAAAAGCTCTATAAACCCAATAAAAAAACCTAGTACCTAGGCATAGCTAATAAAACAGCAAAAAGCCAAAGATAGACAGCATTTCTCAATAGCAATGATGGAAAAGTGTAGACAATGGTGTGACATCTTTTAAAGTGGTGAAAGAAAATAAATGATAACTTAGAATGTGACAGTCAGCAAAACATCCTTCAAATATGGAGGAAATAAAAGATGTTTCCAGAAAAACGACAACGAAGATTCACCAACAGCAATAAGCAGCCAATGATCCTACATGGTAGTACGGTAATAAACAAGGGATTAAAGAACAGCCAAAAGCATAAGTAGACGGATAAACTGAAATCAATGTTGACTGTTTAAAATATTATTTTGGGAGGTTATAAATACCTACACACAGAATGAATTTCATGACAACAACAACACAAACGGTAAATGAAGAAGAGATAAATGGCATTAAGGTATTGTAGGATCCATGCATTTTCCAGAAGTGGTTTAAAAAACAATCAATTTAGGGTAGATTCTAAGGAGTTAACAATGCGTATTGTGACCTCTAGGATTACAATAAAAGCACTGAACTGTATTATTAATTATCTAATAAAAAAGAAAAATTAAGTAGTTAAATATACCTGAATAAGTCAAGTGGAGGAAATAATGAACAAAGAAAAATGGGGCAAACAGAAAACAAGTAAGATGGTAGATTTATACTATATCAATAATTGCAGTAAAAGTAAGGAGACAAAATACTCTAAAACACAAAAACACCCTGAGAAAAAGACGAAACCCAACTGCATATGGTTTAAAAGAGACATCTTATATATGACATATAAATGTTGAAAGTACAAGGATGGGAAAACACACACTGTGTAAACGTTAGCCAAAAGAAAATATCAGACATAGTAGACTTTTAGGCAAAAAGTATTACCAGAGATAAGGAAGGATATTTCATAATGACAAGAGAGTCAATTCAACATAAAGGTATGACAATTATAAAATTACAAGCAATAGCCTCAAAATATATAAAGTAAATAACTGATGGAATTAAAACAAGATGATTCTACCATCAAAGTTGGAGATTTTTAAACATACCTTGCTCAGTTACTGACAAGCAGATTTTTTTAAAGTTAATAAGGATAACAAACCTGACCTAATATATAGAAAGAACACTACACACAACATCTAAGAATATGAAGTCTTTTCAAGTGCACATGGCACACGGACCTTATGTTGAGTCATTAAATAAGCCTCAACAAATGTTAACGAATGAAATCATTCAGAGTATATTCTTAGAATATCTGCAATAAAAAGAAAAGTAGAAAACCCCAAATGTTTAAAAATCAATCCATTTCTGAATAATAATGAAAATATGGCATATCATCATTTTGCCAATGACTAATGTCAGAAGCAGGGTAGTACACAGCAATTGACTGCACTATTCATTCAACTTCTAGTATGTTTGAAATTTTCCATAAAAAAGGAATAAAAACCAAAATCCTGTAAAAAGACTTTCCAAAAAGAATTAGAAAATCAGCATAGTCCTGTATCTGTTAAAGAAATCGATCTGTAGCTCAAAATCATCTGATAAAGAAAATTCTGGGCTCAGATGGCTTCACCAGGAAATTCTACCAAACATTTAAGAAAAACAACAAATTTAAACTTTTCCACAAACTGCAAGAAAGAAACACTGCCCAATTTGTTTCATGGAGTTAGCATACCTTGATTACAACACCTGCCTGGGATTTTATGGGAAAAGAAAATTATATGCCAATCTCTTCCATGAACACAGACATAAGAATCCTAGATAAAATATTATTAAACCCAATTTTATGTGTGCATATGTTTATATGTGTATGTATAATGAGTATTATATGGCAACCAAGATGGGTTTATTCCAAGACTGCAAGGTTGCAAACCAATTATTACAATTTACCAATCAACAGAATCAACAAGGAAAAAAATTAGAATCATCTCAATTACTGCAGAAGCATGTCATAAAAAACTTAGTGATGTGGGAATAATAGAGAGATACCTTAATCTGTTAAAAGGATCTATGAAAATATACAGCAAATATCATAGTTAATGATGAATGCAATGAATATAGAAAGCTTTCCCCTGAGATAAGGAACAAAATAAGAAAGTCAATCCCCCATGCACTAGAAGTCCTAGCCAGTGTGACAAGAAACAGACATTTAAAAAATTTACAGATTTTAAGTACAGAGTTAATAAATTAGTTTAACAATGTCTCTGGATATAAGGTCAATTTACAAAATATACTTATAATAATTAATAACTAAATAAACTTACAAAAATTAAATACCTAAGAATAAATCTAACAAAAGATGAATGAATTTACCATTTCATGGATTAGAAGATTCAGTATTGTCAAGATGTTAACTTCCTCCAAATTAATTTATGAATGCAATACAATGTCAATCAAAATTCTAGGAGTTTTGTGGAAATTGATAAGCTGATTCTAAAATTTACATACGTCCAAGAACAACAAGATCTTAAAGGACAAAGCTGGGGGACATAACTCCCAGATCCCAGAAATATTATATAACTACTGTTATTTTAAAAGTGTGGTACCAGTATAAAAATAGACAAATAGGCTAAGGGAACAGAACAGAGAATAGAAATAGATCCACACACATACAGTCACATGACAAAGCTGAAAATGCAATGCACTTGTTTCAGAAAGCTAGGATTTTTTACTATACGGTGCTGGATCACTGGCTATCCAGATTTGGTGGTTGTGGTGCAGGCAGGGAAGCTTTGACCTCAATCTTATACCACTTACAAAAATCAAACATGAAAGAAAAAATAATAAAGTTTCTAAAAGACAACATAAAATATCTTCATGGCTTGGTGAGGATACTCAAAGATTTCTTATACATGACACAAAAAGCACTAACCACAGAGGAAACGATCACTAAATCACTCTTCTATTAAAATTAAGAACTCTTATTCAGCAAAAGACATTATTAAGAGAGTAAAAAGACCACCAGAGAGAAGATATCTGCAATATATATATCCAACAAAGGACTTATTTCCAAAATAAACAAAAAGAAAATGGCTATAAATCAATAAGAAAAAGACAACTCAATATTAGATGTGCAAAATACTTGAATAGGTGCTTTACAAAACAGAATTTCTAAATGGTCAATAAGCATATAAAAAAAGGTGCTCAGGGCTTCCCTGGTGGCGCAGTGGTTGAGAGTCCGCCTGACGATGCAGGGGGCACGGGTTCGTGCCCCGGCCCGGGAAGATCCCACATGCCACGGAGCAGCTGGGCCCGTGAGCCATGGCCACTGGGCCTGCGCGTCCGGAGCCTGTGCTCCGCAATGGGAGAGGCCACAACAGTGAGAGGGCCGTGTACCAAAAAGAAAAAAAATAAAAAAAAAAAAAGGTGCTCAACAGCAGTAGTAATCAGGAAAGTATAAACTAAAATCACAATAAAATACTACTTTACTTCCACTAAGTGACTAAATTGGGGAAAAAAAGGGGGAGGGGGGAAGGGGGGGTGCAATACAAGTATTCAGGAAAATTCCCACGACTAGTGGGAATGTAAACCTGGTACACCGCTATGGATTTTTGTTTGTAAGTAAAAGTGACACTCCATAAAAATGCACTGCGTTTAATCTGTGGTTCCTTGTGTCTTCTGGCACATGAATGTGTACCCAGGTTTGCGAAACAACAAACAAGATTTAAGCCCAAGGTGGTTTGCAGGACATAAAACCCCGACAGTCTGGCTCTTGTTCTCTTTGCCTCTCTTTTTCACCCTCCATGTTGTTTTCCCCCTAGATCATGCATACCTCTGCTCATACTGTTCCCTGCTATGGACTAAATGTTTGTGTCACCCCTGCCCCCCCCAAATTATATGAAACCCAAACCCCCAATGTGATGCTATTTGGAGATGGGGTCTTCAGGAGGTAATTAGGTCATGAAGGGTGTGGACCTGGTAGGATTAGTGCCTTTTATAAGAGACACCAGAGAGCTTGCTCACTTGGGCGTTCTCTGGCACTGAGACAAAGCAGCTGTCTGTAATCCAAGAAGAGAGCCCTCACTAGGAATCAACCATGCTGGCACCCTAACCTTGGGACTTCCAAGCCTTCAGAACTGTGAGGAAAAAACCTGTTATTTAACCCACCCAGTTTATGGTATTTTGTTATGGCAGACTATGCTGACTAAAATTCTCTCTGTTTAGAACATTCATCCCCTCGCTCCTCCTGTGTTTTCCCCCCCAATTTTCATCACCAGCCCCACCCTCTTCAATTAGTTAACAATTTTTCTCATCCTTGAAAAGTTCAGGTGTATCTTAAGAAAAAACACAAACTCTCATCTTCCACAACGACTTCAATACCCCTATCCTGTGCTCCCAATCACTATGAGCACGTATCTATTATGCCATCATAAACTCTTTTAGAACAGAAACTATGGTTTATGTTCCTTTGTATCCCTCTACTGGATAATGAAAATGTAACTAACACCTTTTCCCCTTTATCATCAAAAAATTTAAAGTCAAATTTATGACTCAATTATTAAACCTGTTTAGGACATTATGACATATATGTATTGTCTCATTCCAGATTTGATTCATTATAAATCTTATTCTCCTGGGTTTCTGTTGTTCTTTGACTGGTAAAGGGCAGATGGTCCTAATGTTCTCATCTAACACATCCGATTTCTATAAATATGAATAATATATTGAAAAATATTTATTTTCTCACCTGATTGGCTTGGCTTTGCAGGTAGACTCTTCTGGCATTCAGATCTTCAAAGGGAGAAGGTCTTGAGCTTCTGTAAGGCTCACTGGTTATAACTGTCTCTTGCTGGAAGAGATGATCTTTCACTAGAGAACTGGAAGTATCCTCTTCAGCTGCCTAATGGGAACAATCCCCAAATCATTAGTTACCAGAATGTAAAAAACAACAACAAAATAAGATACCTTTACTCTAACAAAAATTTAGCAAATCAGTAAGTATGTACCACGACCATCAATGTGTATGGCAATTCCCCAAACTCAAATGTGCGTTAGGAAGCCATGTCAAAATAAAATAATATGAATTTAAAAAAAAAATCAACTTTATAAGCAAAATGGACTTTCTTAAAAAAATAACATAGGAAGAATTAGAAGGCTATCCATGCCAAGTGAGAAAGATATCTAATTACAATAAAGCTGTTAATTATAACTAAAAGTGATATATGTACACAGAAAATGAAGAAATTATGAGGAAAAAATACAAATCAATAAAATTGTTACTTTGCAAGTTTTTTTTAAAGAACTTTTTTCTTTTTACACAGTACCAAGGATTGTGCTGTGTGATACGAGGGATCGAAGAAGGAAGACAGTAGTCCACGTAATTTTAAAAGTAACTGAATGACTGAATGAATTAATTAGCCTGAACTTGCTGATTATTTAGAAGGATTCTAACCATATACAAGACTCAGTGAAGGAGATATGCTCAATCAATGACAGTCACTAACAAAATGCTTTTGGAATTTCATAAACAATATTTCTGTGAAATAAATGTTGAATAAGTGAAACTTAGCACATTACAAAACAGAAAGTCCTGAAAAGGTTTTGTTTCTTTTTTTTATTTTTTTAAGAAATGAGATAACTCTTTGCTATTATTTTTCCCGTTAGTATATAATTATTTGGGAAGAAAAAGTGACAGCCAACTAAAATTACAGAAATACCTTTACTGGCTCACTCTAAAGTAATTTAGAGTAATCATTATAGGGCTAATAATTTTAAAGGTAGAAACATTTACAAGCTTTTTTATAAAAATAAAAAACATTAAAATTTGGTATTACTTCTAATATTAAGCAATAAAGTTCATAAAAGTTATTAAAATTTGGTATTACTTCTAATATTAAGCAATAAAGTTCATAAAAGTTATAGCTAAGATATTATAAATTTATAAATGCATGTTCTGGTCCTTGCTCTGAAACAAAGAAGCTTTGTGACATTTAATTTTTCTGGAACTCAGTTTTTTCAATTAAATAATTATAATACCTATACTGTTTTATGACATGGATTGTCATAAGGATTTAGTGAGATGGTAATATATGTGAAAATGCTCTGAAAACTAAAAGCTGTTATTTTATCAGGAAGCAATTAAACTTTAAAAAATGTATCTGAGAGTCTATTGTCACTTAAAACTACATGTGTCAAACCCAGTTAATTGCTATTTTTAGCTAATTTTCCTAATAGTTGTATCAATGTGTTATGACAGTTAATGCTAAGTTATTGGAAAGGAGGTGGCTAAATAATGGTATTCAGCAAACATTCTTTCAAAATTAATGATCAAAATTGGAGAGAGTAAAAAGAATTCAGGAAGCATATTTATTTGTTCCAGGGAGTTTTCAAAATAAATGACCCAAGTAATTGTCAAAAATCATAAGCAAACTGAACAGAAGAAAACAACAATAACAACAAAAAGGTTTAGAGAAAGGGCCTAGGTTGGAACCTTGTCTTATCCAACTTGGGTATGAAATTTAAGCAATTAACTTCTCTAAATCACAGCTCCTTTTTATTATAAACTGGGTATAGTATTTGTATTAAAAATCTCAGGGGGCTTCCCTGGTGGCGCAGTGGTTGAGAGTCCGCCTGCCGATGCAGGGGACACGGGTTCGTGCCCCGGTCCAGGAAGATCCCACATGCCGCGGAGCGGCTGGGCCCGTGAGCCATGGCCGCTGAGCCTGCGCGTCCGGAGCCTGTGCTCCGCAACGGGAGAGGCCACAACAGTGAGAGGCCCAAGTAACGCAAAAAAAAAAAAACAAAAAAAAAAAACTCAGGGTTAGTTGAGATACTCAAGAGATTAAAAACTATAAACAAGCATAAACTGTATTAGTAGTGATCATAAAGTAATTATGCTTTTAATGGTGACAACTATTTTGATCAGGTTGTCTTTACTGTATTCTAATCTAACTGAGAAGTCATTTAAGAATTGTAAAATATAATAAAGCTTACTTAAAAATCTGTATCTTAACAAATACAAAATGTTTACATGACCCAGTGTTTTACTGTACTGACTGAGGTTAATTCTACTTACATTAAACAGTAATAAATTTCATTTTGATTAAAAATAAATACATTATTTTTTAAAGGGAAATATCAAAAGTATTGTTTCATTATTAAACAAATAAAATGTGTATAGTATTTGCGTAATAAATGATTTAGTTCAACTTAAAAATGCTTACCAAAATACCTGGAATTAACCTATTAATTAGAAATACTGGGACTTCCCTGGTGGCACAGTGGATGAAACTCTGCGCTCCCAATGCAAAGGGTCCAGGTTCAATCTAGATCTACATGCATGCCGCAACTAAGAGTTCCCATGCCACAAAGAAGGAGCCCATGAGCTGCAACTAAGACATGGTGCCATCAAATAAATAAATAAATATTTTTTTAAAAAAGAAATATTTCATACTACACAGTGAATTTATAACTATACACCTAAATGTGCCTCAGCTAATAAAATAACTAAAACATCTTTCAGGTGTCTGATATGGTAAAAATAAACAAACCAACCCTCACTGTTTGAAAATGTAGAGTCTGCAATCTATAATAAGGGACATATTATACATGAATTGTGAGAAACTAACATTTTTAGAGAATCCTAAACAGGAAAAGACCATTTTCCTACTATCTATGTCTCTTTCAGCAAGTTTAAATTTAGGTGTATATTAAGTTGACAAAGTATTAAAAAAAGTGGTGATAAGGAAAATGGTCATTCTCATTCACTGCTTATTCTATACACAGGAGGAAAATCCAGACCAACCATTTCTGAAAAGCAATTTTAGTAAAATGTATCAAAAGCTTTTAAAACATTCACACATTTTGACCACTTATTCAATCTAGTAAAGAAAAAAATTGTACTAAATGGAAAGAGCTTTAGGCACAAAATATTTTTCTCAGAATTTTTTAATAGTAAAAATGAAGAAATAACCTTAATGTCCTAAATTAAGGGAATGGTTATGTAAATTATGGTATGCCCACTTAATGGAATGAGTGGTCATTTGAAATTAGGTTTATGAATAATACCTACTTTGTGGAGAAATGTTTAATGTTAAAAAATCAGTATATAAAATTTTATTTATAGTATTATAACCATAAAAAGATGAAAGGTTAAAAGGATATAAAATGAATGCTAATATTATTCCTTGATGGTATGATTATGAATGATTTTCCAATTTTTCTAGAGGTTATTTACGTTTATAAGGGTGATTTCTTTTAAAATCTAGGTATATACTTTCCCCTCTTCTTTTGATATAGAGTCATAATATTTAAAAATACAATACAATTATATTCTATCAAAATAGTCAAGTAATTCAACTGACTAATGAACCAGTCACTTGCTTTTTGGCATAAGTAGATTCCTCCCTCCACCCCCCCGCCACTCTGTATTTGAGATAATAAACTGAGACATTGTTCAACCCTTGCCCTAAACCCTTCTGGATTCATGCAGAATATCTCTTTTGGTCAGTAAAATAAAATAATTTTCTAAACAAGCTAATCTTCTGAGTGTCTTTCAAATCCATTTTCTCTTCTCCATATCCACTTACCTACTCTCTTAATGCAAGCTCTCATTATCCTTTTTTGCCTCTCTTATTTTAGTAGGTTTCTAAGTGATCTCCTTGTTTCCAGTCTTGTGAAAAGGCTAGGCGTGCAAATCTGTTGGTTTTTCTACTCAGAACCCTTCTAAGGTATCCAATTATCAAAGCTCTATTGGGGAACCCTGTACACACTGGAGAATAGAGGGCCGAGAATCATTATTGTCTGAGGAACGCTTTCAAGATACATAATTTACACAATCCATAGAAACGGGCTCTCTCACCCCAGAAGCACTGAGGTACAAGATAAAGTCCAATTTTATTTCACAGGAAAAAGGAACAGACAACAAATACATGAAAAGAAGATGATGGACTTCAATTAAAGACTTAAAAATGTGATGACAATTTTTTATACGGACTAGAAAAGATGGAAAATATAATAATACTCAACACTGGCAAGGGTATGGAGAAACAGGATATTTTGCACTGTTGGTGGGAGTGCACTTTTTCTTTGAGAAAGTGATCGTATATACAGATACATACACACACAAATAATCATTGTAGCACTCTTTTTAACAAAAAAAGAAAAGGAGAAAACATCCTGTGGCTGTATCAGCACAGGACTGGTTAAAAAATTATGGTATACATATATGATAGAATTCTAAAAGCCATTAAAAAGATCTGTATGCAGTACTCACAAGATATTGCTAAATGAAAAAAAGCTAGGGACAGAACTGTTAGTATGACATGATCCTATCTGTCAAATTGATAGGATGGATGAATAGGTATTTTAAAATTTTATCAGTTTAAGGAAGGATATACACCAAACCACTGATATTTCCCTTAGGAAATATTTTATATAAAGGACTATAGACATAATAATATAAAGGTAATAAAGCGAATATGTGTATACTTATCACCCAACTTAAGAAAGAGAAATAACCAAGACAACAAATATTATATTATCAAGACAACAAATAATAGCATCCCCCACCTCTACCACTTGGATAGGTAAATATTATCTTGAAGTAGTTGTTTATTTTACAATTTCTTACTGTTCTTTACAGCTTTACCACATAAGTATTATTCCTAAACAATATTTAGTTCTAGATGCTTCTGAATTTTATTTGACCGATATCATGCTATTTGGGACATTTTGGAACTTGCTTTTTTTGCTCATTTTTTTTCATGAAACTTATTCATGTTGATATATGTAGCAATAGCTCACTCATTTTCACTTCTTTGTAGAGATGATAGCTAACACCTATTAAGCATTTTCTATGTAGCAGACATTGTCTCCAGTACTTTACATGGGTGAACTCATTTCATCCTCACAACAACCCTTTGAGCTAGTTAGCATTATTATCTCTCTATTCCACAGGAAGAAACTAAAGCTCAAAGACATTATGTAACTTGCCTAAGATAAAACACTTAATTTTTTGCTCTTTCAAACAAGGGTGCTAAGAACATTCTTCTATAGGCCTCATGATACATATATACAAGAATTTTTCTGGTACATATCCAGGGGTGGAAATGCTAGATTATAAGATACACGTATGCTCTGATTTATAAAATAAAAATTATTTTCCAAGGTGGTTTTAACAATTCATATATCCACAAGCAATGTTCTATATTCTCACTAAGACTAGGCATTATCACAACTTTCACTCTTATTTATGGATATGCTATTTAATTTCTATGATAATGGACTAGTCTTACTAAAAATTACATAGTGTTTTCTTTTCATGAACAAGAAATTTTGAGAATGAACAAAAGAACTAACATATGAATGCATAGGTCTGTTACTTTACCATGGCTCCTACCCTACTGTTTCATCATCTCTTTTTGCTTCAGATGTACTGTTTCTCTCCAGTACTGTCTAACATTTCACACTTCTGATTCTTTGTACATGTCATTTCCTCTGCCCACAAAGACTATCTTCAATTTTTCCACTAGAAAAACTCCTTTTTAGAGTTTGGGATTAACATATACACACTACTATATATAAAACAGATAATCAACAAGGACCTACTATATAGCACAGGGAACTCTACTCAATATTCTGTAATAACCTATATGGGAAAAGAATCTGAAAAAGAATGAATGTATGTATACGTATAACTGAATCACTTTGCTGTACACCTGAAACTAACACAACGTAAATCAACCATACTCCAATATAAAATAAAAATTAAAAAAAAGAACTCCTTAACATCAGCCATAAACGCCTCGAAAAGTCTGTTAATCCACTCCAAAGTTACTCCCTCCTCTGAACTTCCTCAAAAATACTTATATCTATCACCCTATATTCTAAGTGTTCTTTTATTTGTATTTTTCCCGTGAGCCAGTAATGACTTTCCCTCTGTTTTATTCCTAGAGCTTAGAACTATACCTGACACACAGTGAGTACCCTATAAATAATCAGTGATATGCAAATAACCACAAGTCAGATCACAGTATATTAATATAGATCCTTGGGAGTAACTTTGGCAATAGAAAAAAATGTAGAAAAAGAACTCCTTAAACAACAATGAAAAGTCTTCACCTGCAAAAGAAATAATTTTAATAACTGTTAAAAGTTCAAATTACACAAAAAATTCTTCACACACACCCCCGTATGGAATAGCACCTATTATTATTTGACATGTATCTTTCTAGACTTAATATATATATATATATATATGTTTATAGTCTATGTATAATTTGATTCCATTTATATATTTAGGTCTATCCATGTAGTGCTTTCTTTTACCACAAAACATACCATGAACCTCTCCCTGTGTCAATATATAAAGGTGTACCCTGTGCTTTAAAATGGTTGCAAAGAAGTTCAATATTTGTATATGTTATGTATTCTGTAGGCAAAACTCGAATTAGGGGCATTTAAATAGCTTCCAATTTTTTGGTCATATACATTTCAACACACCTCCTTATAAATACATCTTGGTGCACTGGTAGTATTATTTCCTTAGGATTAATTCCCATTAATACTAGAGAGTATAAGCTACCCTCTAGCAAACTTATGTGCCCTTTGAAAACCTCTCAAGAAAGACTATTTCCTCACATCTTTACCCACACTGGGCCTTATCATTTAACTATCTCTGCCAAACTCATATAAGAAAAAATTTTTAATTGTTATTTTATAAAAAAGATTATTTGTACTATTTCCATTATTAAAATTAATAGTAGCCAAAACATTTTTTAAAACTTGGATCAGACTGAGTAAAAAGTATTCTGGCTTAGTCAAACTTGAATGTTTTTTACTGGATTAAAACTCTTTAAAGGTAACAATTACTATGGGAAAAGGGGTGTAATCTCAAGTTAGGTGGTGGAAAATGCCAAAAAATCTTCCACAAGAGCAGAAAATCTAATGTATGATACGCACAAAGGATGTACATACATTTGCATGAGCTCCAGCTTTTAAAAAGTTGTCTATAGCAGTAATATACATCCACATTCAATGCTTTTAGTACTGTGCTGGCATTGGCTCATCTGTATTACCTAAAAAGTAAACCATGCCAATATTTCATGTACAGTGGAAATCTGTTCCACTCTCAGAGGCTGGTATAATAATTATTCTTCTATGGTTGCTCAGAGATTGTTTAGCTTTTTATTTCTCCAAGACTATTACAGCAATTTTGTGTGTAGAGGCAAAAGGATGCAGTATAAAGTAATAAAATAATTCTAGCTGTAGTTCTCTTTCAGAACATAAGTCTAGATGACAGCTGTAGAGAAAATAAATACAGATTTTGCTTTTCTCCTTCCTTTGTCCCTTCTCTCTATATTAATTCTGAGGCAGAGAAAACAGCATTGTTCTGTAAACTTTTTAAAATGTATGATTCCCAATAAACAATATAGTGCGAAAAAACCTGATATCACAGTCTATCAGTTGTTCCAAACTTTCATTCTTGTAGTTGTATTATCGCAAATCACAGGTTTGAACGTGTGACTGGGTCGTATTCAACAAGAGAAGTTTTAAATAATTATATTATTAGTTTACTTTAGCATGATGAAAAAATTTTAGATGTTCTTTGATAAAGAAATCTTATATTCTAGCATTGCATATGTTAAAAATGATATCAAAGCTATTCTTTTGGTATTTAAAACTATACAAATTATGCAAACTTAGAAAGCACAGAAAAGGAAAAAAATGACTAACAATACTACAAGCCCAACAAAATCACTATTTACACTTTGATGTAGCACCCAGCAGCAATGCATTTTATATTTGACCACCAATGTCTCCTATTCTGTTTGCTAGATTTCTTTAGTTACTTTTTATTAGTTTAAGAATAAACTAAACCTTGAATTTTCAATTTTGCATGTCTATGAGCTTTGTCTAAAAATACTAATAGCATATATAGTATTTTGTTTAGGCAACCTGAACACAGTAATCAGTGATGAAATAATATGGAAGGCATACGAGAAAAGTACTAACATATAATGTCCAGCAAAAACAAAAAAGAAAAACAAGTCCTCCACCTTATTAATCAACACAAACTACACTTTAAATGAAAAGTTAGTTTGGCTTAAATGTGGTATTAGGTTTTCAGGGATTGTTTATTGTCTGCAAATCTGTTTGTTAGTTAATAGGCAGGCAACAGTTGCATAGTTTCTGCTAACTATATAAATCTTTAGACAATCCTTTAATTGGTAAATCTATTTCTAGGATTTTATCCTAAGGTCACATTCAGAAGTACCAACAAAAATTAATGTACAAGACTGTGGAAAATAAAGTAAATGTTCAACGAAACATGAATGGTTAAATAAACTGTAGTATAGTTACACAATATAATGGCAAAATTCAAAGACTCTGAAATCAGACTGCGTGGGTTCAAATTTTATGATTTGTACTACTTAAATTCCAACCACCACTATCACTACCATTACCAATACAAACAAAAATCCTATCAAAAACACAATCCAAATGGAGAAGAGACTGATTCTGATGGTACTTTTAAAAAGAAGTATGTATTTGAATATAACATGCAAGAACAAAGGAAAACTTAAGCAG
This sequence comes from Tursiops truncatus, assembly GCF_011762595.2. Taxonomy (NCBI): domain Eukaryota; kingdom Metazoa; phylum Chordata; class Mammalia; order Artiodactyla; family Delphinidae; genus Tursiops; species Tursiops truncatus. Next base: position 81,545,612 of record NC_047035.1, on the reverse strand, counting down.
AAGAACCCAAAATCTTTTTTTTTTTTTTTTTTTTTTTTGGTACGCGGGCCTCTCACTGCTGTGGCCTCTCCCGTTGCGGAGCACAGGCTCCGGACGCGCAGGCTCAGTGGCCATGGCTCACGGGCCCAGCCGCTCGTGGCATGTGGGATCTTCCCGGACTGGGGCACGAACCCGTGTCCCCTGCATCGGCAGGCGGACTCTCAACCACTGCGCCACCAGGGAAGCCCCCAAAATCTTAATAGCAATTACCACTAGGTAGGGATAAATGATTCCTGATTTCTTCTTTATAATTTTCTAACTAATCAAATATCCTACATGAAGATTAGTTTAAGAGTCAAGGAAAAATTACATAGTGACAAAATATTATGCAAAAAGATTATATAGAGTTTTTTTACTCCCTTATTAGATAATTAAACTCAATCTAAAATATATAAAGGTTACAGGAACTTAACTATAAGGTAGGATGGTGAGAGATCACAGTAATATAAAATCCATTTTGCTAGCTAAATAAAGTTCTATCCATTAACTTCGTTTTCAGATATAGAGCCTTATTAAAATGTTACTACCTCTGAAAATGAGTACATGAACAATTCATAGCGCCCTTGACTAAAGCAAATGACTTTGAACAATAAATGTAAATCACAATCCTTTTAATCATTTGGCTCAAAAATGACCTTACTTAATTCTAAAAAAGAGTAAGTTAGTCAAGTATTTCTCAGTGGCGAAGAGAAAATATGATACCTTTTCACTTCAGATCAATTAGGTGTCACCTTTCTTCTGTCCCAAAGCATGGAATCTGAGATCTTTTCCTCTTATAATCACAAACCAATCGTGAGGTGAGTTTTATGGGTTTTGTTAGCAATCTAGCCTATCTGAGCAATAAGAACTGTTACGACTAACAACTCTGGTTGGAAAAACACTGTAAAAATAATCTTAAAGCAAATGTAAGCTAACATTAAAAAAAAACACCCCACCTAACCGGCTCATTAAAATACTTAAATAAAGAAACCAAATGAAAAGAACATTCATACCTTACTGCTGCTTGGTTTTTTTTTTCTTTTAACTCCTTAATTTTGAAGATTTTTCTTCAAAAAACCTTTCCTACCAACTATGTATATGGTCAAAATTGTACTAAACATCAGGGATAAAAGATGAGCAAGATATGATTTTAAATCCAAATAATGATGTTATGAAACCTTTCAAAGACAAGTATGAAATAGAAAGGTAAATACCTTTCTGATGATTTATGATACTGATAAAGATACTGAATTGCTGAAAGCTGAAAGTTATCTACCAGCAAATAATCAAATGTTTAGCATAGTTATTGGAACAGAACAGGTACTCAAATATTTACTGAATGAATTAATAAGTATTCAAAATGGAGAGGATTTCCACTCTGATATTTAAAGTCTTAAAGACATTTATGATCTAACTAACAGTCATTACTTCCTTGGGGTTAAAATAATTAGAGAATGGGTTATTCTTTTAAAGCCATTTTAGTTTTCTTTGCAAATAATCCCTAATAAAGTAAACCTGACATAACCACTATCATAAACTACAGTCAACTTGCACTCAAGATAATTTCAAAATGTTTATGTATGTCAAGCCCATAGGTGGTTTACAAAATAATGTACTTTGTTCCTAATAAAGTGGTTAACTGAATTAGAATACTTTATAACCTCCAATACATTCCAAAATAAGAATGATGTATGTGAAAACTTTAGCATATCATGAAATAAATGGTACTAAAGTAAACTTAAGAGTTTTCTTTGGCAGTTTAATTCTGTAAGTTGATTCTTTTTTTTTAAAATTTCACATTTTGCTAGCATCTCAGTATCCCCCAGCCCCTTTTGGTATAATTAAGGTTAATATATTATACATGCATAATCGGGCTCAGAATTTTTTAAACTAATAAGAACTGTGTTTTTTTCTACCTGAACATACTTTTAGTTGTAAAGGGGCTATAAAACCAAGATATAATACAATCTTCTATTGAAAAATGGAATTTAACCTAAGCTAGATGGTATCATCTAAAAAAGTTGAGAATGGGAGCAAGATAAAATGAACATGACTATAAATGTTAGCTTTCATTCTACTCATCTTCCTTTTCTGCTTATGTATTGGTTAGCTGTTGGTGCATAACCACCAATTACCACAAAACTGCAGCTTCAAAGAACATTTACTATCTCATAGTTTCTTTGAGTAAGAAATTTGGGAGCAACTTAGCTGAATGGTGTTCCTTAAGTACAGTTCCTCTCGCTGTGAGGACCCATGAACTGAACAGACAAATTATCTGCCCCATACACAACCAAAATACAATGGTAGGACAGGCAGAGGATAACTTATAAAACTTCTGGTTCAGAATAAGAGAAAATGGAGTCACTGATCCAAAGTAATTCTGTAATCAAGGTGGGAACACGTTAGAAGTTCCTTGAATATGGGAATAATTCTCCATAGCTCTTGGCTCTGCCCTTTGAGATTGTGGTTCTATTTCTGAGTTATCTTTCCGTTTTATGAAAGGAAGTCCATGTTTACATGTAAAATGTTTTTCAACCTGCTTCTTGCCGGTAAAATTCTGGGGATCCAAGGGGCCGCTCCTCAGACTGGTAATATTTCTACCAATTAACTCTTTTGAAAACTTTGTGAGTCTCTTGGGAATCTTACTGGGATTCACACTCTGTTAGACAAAAAGCACAGTCACAATTCTGAGACAAACTCTTCTCTACTTTAAATTTCTGCTGAGGACACCCTTAATCTGCTTTAAGCCCTATTACTTTGATTGAAAGGTTCTCTGAGGCTCACATTACATCCTTCTGAGGTTTTAACAAAGGATTTTACAGTCACACCACTGGCTTCATCTTTAGACAAACCTATTCTGAGAGTGCCCAGGATATGATCTTTGCCTGGAAGCCATTTCCTAATTTTAGCATAGTTTGACATATTGAGAGGATGAGAATTTTCCAAACCACCAAGTCCTGGTTCTTTTTGTTTGCTTAGGAGCCCTTCCTGAGCCTATTTCTCCCATCCACTGCTTTACCATAACCAGAAGTAGTACATTTTCTACTTCACTTATTACTACAGGTAACAGTGTTGCTAAACTTTCTGCTACTATATAACAGTGATTTCCTTTCTTTCAGTTTCCAATACGGTGTTCTTCATTTTCATTTAAGACCTCGTCAGCAGTCTCCTCAAAGGCTTAACTTTAAGCTTCTATCTACTGTCCCCAAGTTCAAATTATATGCCACATTTTGAAGTATTTGTTATGGCAGCACCACATTATTATGGGTAGCAAAGTCTCTATTAGTAACCAATTACCCCAAACCTAGAGGCTTAAAATGAAATTTGTTATTTTACAGTTTCTGTAGGTCATGAATTCAGGAACAGCTTAATGAGGTGGTTCCACCTCACAGTCCCTAGGGAAGTTACAGTTAAAACATCAACCATGACTGCAGTCATCTGATGGCTCATTTGGGGGTGAATGACTTGCATCCAAGATGGCTCATTAACATGTTTATTGTCACAAAACTTCAGTTCCTCACCACAAGCACATCTCCATAGAGTTGCTTGAGTGTCCCCATGACATGGCAGTTGGCATCCTCCAGTACAGGGGATCTAAGAGAGCCAAAAGAAGCTGCAATACCTTTTATGGCCTACCTTTGGAAGTCATACTCTTGTCATTTCTACCATATACTCCTTATTAAAAAACAACCCAGTAAGTATAGCGCCCACTCAAGGGGAGGAGAATAAGATTCCACCAAAAGGAATATAATTTAAGAATCTATTTTTAAAACACCACAGTAAGTAAAAACCAAGAACTAAAACTTGATATAAAAATTGCTCTTAGTGAAATTACACTTACATGGAAGCCTATTTTAGAGTCTCTAGTGACAATGCACATTTTCTATTTTATTATGAAAATAAAAACCAAGCAAGTGCTTCAGTGTATAATGAAGCTAAAATATAAATAACTCTTTTAGGTGTGTGTGTGTACGAGAGAGAGAGAGAGAGAGAGAGAGAGAGAGAGAGAGAGAGAGAGAGAGAGAGAGAGAGAGAGAGAGAGTGTGTGTGTGTGTGTGTGTGTGTGTGTGTGTGTGTGTGTGTGTGTGTGTGTGTGTGTGTGTGTGTGTAACCTGTTGGACTGGGGGCAGTGGAGAGACCTTACTATGAAACAGAGATCCCAAGGAGCTAAAAACAGATTAACTACTTGTTGCTTTGGTTATACAATAATTCTCTTTACTAGCCATTGATGGCAATATGCACAAAGTCTTGCAAACAATTAAGTCCTGTAAAAGTTTTTCCTCTATACAGTGCTATATATAGAAATGAAGTAAAACCAAAGCAGAATGTTAAAAAATTCTTTTTAAAGTTGAATTTTAACCAAATTTACTCTCTTCACAGGGAGCAATTCAGAAAATGTTTCCCCATTTCCAGCTCCATATTCTCATTGATACCAGAACAGAACTTTAGGAAACACTTAACTATAAAAAGTATACTTATTTTGCATTTTATTATTTATTTCTTATACCTAATTAACGGAAACTGAGTTTTTAAAATAATAATTAATCATCAAGAAAATAAACAGATTCATATATTAAAACACAAATAAGAACTCTTAAATATACTATAAGGATAATGGGTTAGGATACATCTATTGAAAACAAATTAGATAGACACAAAAAAGATTAAAAATTGTAAACTTGAAAAAACATTTAAGGTCACAAAATATCATTATGCATTTAAGTGAAAAAAAAAAGCTACAGAATAATGATATCATAGTAACACATGTGTACCCATTTATTTGTCCAGAAAAAAACTCAGAGGCTATATTTAAAAATACGTATGGGACTTCCCTGGTGGTCCAGTGGCTAAGACTCTGTGCTCCCAATGCAGGGGGCCTGGATTCGATCCCTGGTCAGAGAACTAGATCCCACATGCTGCAACTAAGACTTTGCATGCCGCAACTAAAGATCCCATGTGCCGCAACTAAAGATCCTGCATGCAGCAACGAAGATCCTACATGTGGCAACAAAGATCTTGCGTGCTGCAGCTAAGACCTGAAGCAACCAAATAAATAAATAAATATTTAAAAAAATATGTATGATGGCTATCATGGATGGTAGCATATCTATGTTTTATTTTTTGAACTTTACTATATTTCTCAAATTTTCAGAAATAAAAACCATTTTTATTTTCTGATTATAAATGTACATAAAACATTTTGCCATGTCCTTTAGGTGATGACTATTTTTACAATAATATGAATAACTGATTATTAATACAAGGTATACATATAAATTTGGGTTCTTTCACTATTCTCCTAAAAGTATTAATACTTTAGGAAATTAAAAGTACTAAAAAGAAAGCCATATAGCTCAGAATCCCACAATCCAAAAGTAACAAATTTAACATTTTAGCTGAGTAACAATGGGTGACAACACCATATAATTATCTGTTTTTACTACTCAATACACTGCAAGTAAATTAATAATAAGATTTTTAGTGGTCGCATGACAAAGATACCTTAATTAATTCAACCATTTCCATTCCATTTAGATAGCTTATTTTTTATTATCAATATTTCATACACACACCCCCAAAAATCTGTGTATACAAATTTTTTGTGTATCTCTATTTCCTTAAATTGATTCACTGGATCAATAGGTATGAATATTTCTTTTTTTTTTTTAAAGATTTTTTTTTTTAATGTGGACCAATTTTAAAGCCTTTATTGAATTTGTTACCATACTGCTTCTGCTTTATGTTTTGGCTTTTTGGCCACAAGGTATGTGGGATCTTAGCTCCCCGACCAGGGATCGAACCTGAAACATTGGAAGGGGAAGTCTTAACCATTGGACCACCAGGGAAGTCCTGTTTCTCTTTTTAAGGCTTTTAAATACATTATTACCAAACTTCTTTCTAAAAAGAATCTACCAATCTATATTTTCTAGCAGAGCATCAATCTGTCAACCTCATGGAAAGACACAGTCTGGGGTAATATTAATTTTTAAATCTTTGATAATTTCATAACTAATAAATGTTAATTTATACTACCTGCTGATTACTAGTGATATAAAACAGAAGGGTGTCCATATGCTTATTCATAATTTGAAATTACTTTTCTATGAATTTTTAATACAAGTACCTTGCCTATGCGGTGGGGTATCTGTGATGGTTAATTTTATGTCAACTTGGCTAGGCGATGGTGGCAAGTGGTTTGGTCAAACACCAGTCTAACTATTGTGAAGGTAATTTTCATATGTGACTAACATCTAAATCAGAGACTCAGAGTAAAGGAGATTATCCTCCATAAAGTGGGTAGACTCATTCTGGAAAGACTTAAAGAAAAGACTGACGTCCCCCAAGGAGGAAGGAAGTCTGCCTTGAGACTGCCTTCTGACTCAAGAGCAAAACATCAACTCCTGCCAGAACTTCTGGGATGCCTGCCTACCTGCTTACTCTGTGAATTTTGGACTGGCCAGTTCCCACAGTCACATGAGCCAATTCCTTAAACAAACAAACCGAACAAAACCAAGTCCTCTTTATACATATTAATAAATACATACATATATATGTGTGTATATATATATATATATACATACATACACACATTCTATTGGTTCTGTTTCCCTGCATTTCCTGACATATACAGTGACCAGAAATTTCTTAAGAATTTATATGAATTGTTTATTTATTACGGCTAGTGATTTCCTCCACAACCTTTATGTCTAGAAATTCCTTTTAATCCAAACTACTTACTTGTAAGTTGTCTTCTGCTCCTTCAGTTTCATTTTTAAATGCTGGGCATCCTAAGAAAACGGGTAAAAGTTAATTAAGCATAGAATTTTTGTTTTAGATTTTAGTATTGCTGACTCACTGATAATACCACTATGATATTGTAGAAGACTAATCAGAGATCATTCTGGACTGCCTGGCAACCAGTCAGATGTTGGTCACTCATACTTGCCCCTCTGTTATACAGAGAATAAAGCAATTGTTTTCCTCTTCTACAGGTAAATTTCCAGTTACTTACTTAAAGAGGTGTTTTCTGTGAAAGTACGCTATCTCTGGCAAGCCCTGCCTCTGATTTCTCTCAAATACTGAAACTGTCAGGAAAAGTATATGCACCACTCTCTTCTGGTGTTTAGGTAATACCCACGTGATTTATTCAATTTTTCTAAGTACTCTGACCCAGGAAACAGTATTTAGTACCCCCAACTAGGATTTTAGTAGCTTTAGTAAGGCAAAAAAATGAGCCTTAATCCACTGTTGATAGTCAATAGCCAATTGTTGCTATTGACTTTTGTGTACCAATGCCTCTATATAAGTTTTCATGGCGTTCAAGAGTGCCTTTAGTTCCAATAAATTAATAAGGAAGGATTTACCATAGGAAAGTATTCTGACTTTATGCTACCCTTGAGACATAGCTATCATGGAGATGAAGAGAAAGCTGCCCTATGGAAAGGGTGCATAGTTTATTCTTACTGTCATGGGAGGCTAAGTAAGAAAATGGGATTGCTGAAAACCTATACAGTGGCTGATAATAATGCTAACCAGTATGTTTTCAAAAATGTTCAAAAACAATGAGACAGGCTGAGTACTGTAGCCTATTCTACCTGGCTAGGTGTTTGTAAGCTTCTCATTAATTTTCTTTTAAAAGGTTAATAAACCCAATCTATCTGATCCTAGTGAAAGAAGTATGTTCCTATGGGGGTATGAATGTGGGCATAAAAGTATTCAAAACTAAATATTCCAGCAACCATGGATAATGATTTTCTTTTTAAACCACTGGTTCTTCAACACTAACAAAATATTAGAATTAACTGGGAAACTTTAAAAAAATTATACTGATGCCAGAACACAGTCTCAAACCAATAATGTCAGAACCTCTGAGGGGTGAGGCATTGGGCATCATAAATTTTTTTATTTTTAAGTTTCTTGCAGTGGTTTGAGCACGACAACTACTACTCGAGAATCTGAAGATCCATATTCATCTTGCCCCTCCCTAAATTCATGATATATAATCATCTGACAATTCCTCACCACATGTGAAATGAACAGGAACTTAAAAAAAAAAAAGGAATGCCTCAGCACCACTCCCCAGGCAGTTTGATTCAAGTGAGCTGGAGTGGGGACCAATTATGCTATTTTTCAAAAGGCTCCCAGGTGATTCAAATGTGCAGGGAACAATGAGAACACTGATATAGGAAGAATTTATGGGTTCTTGTACTAAAAATGAGTGCTATCATTTCATGGAATTTTTTTCTGAATCAGAAATCAAAGACTGTTTGTTTACCAAATTCTAGTCTTTTAAAGTGGCTAAATACATTATTTAACTTCAGTTTCACACACTTAGCAATACATATTTGTACTAAGCATTTCCACGTTCTTGCCTATGGTTTGTCTCGTAATTAGTTTATTTCTTCTGATTTTCCTACTAAAATGCCATCTTCAAAATATATGAGTCACAATGTTGTCAACACATTTTCATTCAGTTATGTTGTATAAGAAGGTTATTTCTACTAATAGAGATAATGTTTCTTCTTAATTAGAAAAGCAAATCAAATCTTAGTTATGACTTCTTTGGGGGAAAGAAATGGGTTTTAATGTGATTTCTTTTTGTTTAATTAAGCACAGGCCAGTCTTACATGTAAATATTCTTTCTCCCTTTAAAACCTGCAAGCTTTAGAGTTAATGATCTTAACAGATTGGTAAGATATACAAAGGGATAGATTGGGTTGAGGTCTCTGCCAATCCTTATTAATGAAATCAGATAAAGCAGTAAGGAAGGTTTTGCCATAGAATAACTGGAGTTGACATATATTTGATTATTACAAATTTTCTCTTTATAATTACCAAAACAAGGATATGAGTAACATACTCACGAAGGATTTTCAAAGTTCTACCTGACTGCTGCCCTCTTCTTTGAGCTCTTATTTTTAAAACTTTTAAATTATCTGAAGTGTGCTCTTGATGGGCTCTTCAAGATAATACATGTAACTGGTATATACTGTGATGTGACAAACATAAAACAGATTAAGGAGCCCATTATTTTATCTTCACCTACAGTCAGCTTTCAAAGCCTAATCTCATATCACAAAAGCTGACTTGCTTGAAGTCACTTCTACTATATATAACTGATAAACAAATTAAGAAAACAGTCAAAATAACCTACCTTGAGAAATATCTTCTATAGCTCTTCGAATGCCTCTATCAAAAGCCCTAGCATCAGCAGGACTTTGAAAGGTAAGACCAAATTTCTTGTCATCAATCTTCCAGTGGTGAAATGTTGGAGTGACCTTATTGTAAATGAGGTCTTTTTTAAGCATACATTCCAAAACCACCTGCCAAAAGTTAAATGCCAAAATTACTATACATATATCAAATGCATCTAATGTAGCTCTTAAATACAAAGGTAGGTGAGAAGAGAGCTGTTATATTTTAATAAAAGCACTCCCAACCCATTAATATAGAGGTCTTGCTACTTAATCTACTCACAAAGTCACTCAATACAGAAATTAAGATGGGATTAAAGAAGATTCTGGGAAGATGGCAGGAGGCAAGAAGCACCAGGAATCTGTCTCCCTACCTAGACAAAACTGACTGGCAGAATCTGTCTGCTGTGACTATGTTAGAACTCTATAGAGTCTGTTGAAAGCTTTTAACTTCCAGGGAAGACATGGACAGTAAATTGCAGTTAATTTTGTCTATTTCAGGTAGTAGCACAGTAGCAGCACCTCCTTCATCCCAACTCCCAGCCATAGGGCAGAGAGCCCTGCACATGCAAATTACAGAAGCCATGGTAGGTAAAAAGGACCTTATCCTCCAAGTATCAGGGATCGGTGCTCTCATCACTAATTGCTGCTTCTGATCACAGAGGTGCAGACAAGGAGGAGGGTAGCCATTTGCCACTGTTGTATCTTCCCTCATTGCTGCAAGTTCCTCTGCATCAGAATGAAGTGACTTCCAAGGTATTTAAAAAGCCAGCTCCCTTTTTTATCTGTCATTTACCACTTTTTCCCATGATGGGAGCCAGACACTGAAGACTAGGACATTCAAAAATAACTACATATACAGGAAGAATTAGAAAGTGACTATGCATATCCAGGGAAAGGCTCAGAAAAGACATGAAAAAACCTTAAATTTACACCTCAGGCCGATCCTTGGCACAGAGACAACCTACAACAATCAAAAAAACAAAAACAAAAAACAATAACAAAAATTAGGAAACTCCAAGGAAGGGAATAATCTGATTTCCATATTACCATATTCCAAGTTACCATATTATGATTTAAATGTCCAGTGTTCAACAGAAAAATCCCAAAGCATTCAAAGATTCTCCATATCTTATTTAGTTCTTTGAGCATCTTTACAACAGTTTTTTTTTAATAAGTCTTTGTCTAATGATCTGCTGTTGGGTCTTTTCTGGGACATTTTCTGTTGATTTCTTTTTGTTTCTCTCAGTAGGTCATATAGCAAAGTATGACATAAAACAATGTATGAACAAAATGGAAGTAACAATAAAGAGGTAGAAAATCTAAAAAGAAACTAAAAAATTCTGAAGCTGAAAAGTAAATAACTAAAATGAAAACTCCAATTAGAGGGATTCAAAAGCAGATTTGAGTAGGCACAAAAAATAAACAGTGAACTGGAAGATAGGGCAAAAGAAATTAGAGTCTGAGGAGCAGAAAGGAAAAAGACTGAAGAAACACAAACAGAGTCTAAGAGACCTGCGGGCAGCATCAAGAGGACCAACATATACATCGTGGGAACTAGAAGAACAAGAAAGGGGCAGAGAGAATATGTGAAGAAAGAATGGTTGAAAACTCCCCAAATTTTATGAAAGTCATGAACATAAACATCCAAGAAGCTCAACAAACTTTGAATAAGATGAACTCAACAGGCCACACAGAGACACAGAGATTCTTCATATTAGCAAGAGAAGTGAATTATCACATATAAGGAATCCTCAATAAGAACGTCAGCAGATTTCTCTTCAGAAACTTTGGAGGCTAGAAGATAGTGGGTGGACATATTCAAAGTGCTGAAAGAAAAAGCTGTCAACCAAGAATTCTATATTTGGCAAAAATATCCTTCAAAAGTAACAAAGAAATTAAGCCATTTCCAGATAAACAAAAGCTAAGGGAGTTTGTTTCCACTAGATCTGCCCTGCAAAAAATGCAAAAGGGAGACCTACACGGTGAAATAAAATGACAAGAAAGTAAATTTAAGCCATATGAAGAAATAAAGGTAAATACAAGGGCAATTATAAAAGCAATATTTTTAACATTGGTTTGAAACTCCACTTTATGTTTTCTATAAAATTTAAGAGAGACTATTACATTTAAAGAAAACAATGAATTATTAGTGTAAAAGCTAAGTATTGCTGTAACTGTGGTGTATAACTCCAAATGTTGTTTTCTACAAAATTTGAGAGACTAATACATTTAAAAGAAGTATTAATTTATGTTTCTGGGCAAACAGTGTATAAAGATGTAATTTATCAACAAATGAAAGGGGTGAGGTCAAAGCTGTAAAGAAACAGTTTTTGTATGTTATTGAAGTTAAGCTAGTTTAAATCCCAATTAGAGTGTTATAACTTTAGGATGTTAAGTGCAACCTCCATGGTAACCACAAAGAAAATAGCTATAGAATATAAATAAAAGGAAATGAGAAAGGAATTTAAACATTTTGTTATGATCAACTAAACACAAAGGAAGATACGAATGCAGGAAATGAGGGAGAAAAAGGCTACTAGGGACATACAAAGACAGCAAAATCACAGAAGTCCCTCCTTATCAGCAATTACTTAAAACGTAAATGGATTTAACTGTCCAACCAAATGACAGAGATTGGCAGAGCAAATAAAAGCACGACCAAAGACACAAACAGGTTGAAAGTGAAAGGATGGAAAAAAACATTCCATGCAAAGAGCAACCAAAAGGGATCAGGGGTGGCTATACTAATATCAGACAAAATAGACTTTAAATAAAAAAGGACATTATAATAAAAATATTATATATTGATAAATGGTTCAATACGGCAAAAAGATACAACAATAAACATTTAGGTACTTAGTAACAGACCATCAAAATATATAAAGCAAAAATTGACACAACTGAAGGGAGAAACACAGTTCTACAGTAATAGTTGGAGATGTCAATACCTCACTCACATAATCGACAGAAGAACCAGACAGAATATAAAGATATAGAGAATTTAACATAGTAAACCAACTAGACCAAACAGACATATACAAAACAGTCTACTCAGCAACAGAACACACATTTTTCTGAAGTGCACATGGGATATTTTTCAGGACAGACCATATGTTAGGCCACAAATTAATCTCAATAAAATAAAAAATATGGATATCATACAAAGTATCTTTGGCCACAATAAGATGAAATTAAAAATCAATAACAAAAGGACAACTGGAAAATTTTTAAAAAATTGGGAATTTTTAAATTCCAAGAAGAAATCAAAGAAGAAATCAAAGAAGAAATCACAAGGGAAATTACAAAATACTTAGAGAGCGAAAACACAACATATCAAAACTTATAGCACACAGTGAAAGCAGTACTAAGGGGAAAATTTAGAAACACCTGCATTAAAAAAAAAAAAGAAAGAAAAATCTTAAATCAACAACATAACTTTACAATTTAAGGAACTAGAAAAGAAGAACAAACTAAACTCAAACCTAGCAGAAGAAAGGAAATAATAATGATGAGGGCAGAAACAAATTAGAGAACAGAAAAATAATAGAGAAAATCAATGAATCCAACAGTTGGTTCTTCAAAAAGATTTTAATAAGTCCTTTAGCTAGAAGGACTAAGAAGAAAAAGAGAGAAGATGCAAATTGACACAAATTATAAAAATCAGAAATGAAAGTGGAGACATTACCATCAATTCTACAGAAATAAAAAGCATTATAAGAGAGTACTATGAACAATTGTACATCAACAAGTCAGATAACCTAGATTTAACAGACAAATTACTAGAAACATAAAACAGACCAAGACTAAATCAGAAATAAATAGAAAATTTGAATAGATATATAGCTAGTAAGTAGATAGGATCAGTAATTAAATGTCTCTCAATAAAGAAAAACCCTGGACCTGATGGCTTCACTGGTGAATTATATCAAACATTTAAAGAACTAATACCAATACTTCAAACTTTCCCAAAAGATTGAAGGAGTAAACACTTCCTAACTCATTCTATGAGGACAGCATTGTGCTGATACCAAAGCCAAAGACATTACAAGAAAACTATGTATCAATATCCTTTATGAATACTGATGCAAAAAATCCTCAACAAATGAATGCAAGGATGGTTAAACACATGAAAACTGATCAATGTAATATCCTACTTGAACAGAATAAAGGGGAAAAAAATCCACATGATCATCGCAATTGATGCAGAAAAAGCATTTAACAAAATTCAACATCTTTTCATGATAAAAATACCTAACAAGAACTAGAAGGAAACTACCCCAACATATTTGACAACAGTGCCAAGACCATTCAGTGGAAGAAAGGAAAGTCTTTTCAACAAATGGTACTGGGAAACTGGATGTGCACAGGCAAAAGAATGAAGTTGGACCCTTATCTAACACCACAGGCAATAATTAACTCAAAATGTATCAAGGACCCTAAGAAGACCTAAAACGATAAAACTCCTAGAAGAAAACATAGGGCAATAAATGTCATATGTCAATGTCAATGTCATTTCATGACATTGGATTTAGCAATGTTTTATTGGATATGACACCAAAGGCACAGGTAACAAAAGAAAAAATAATGGTGCACTACTAATCACTTCTTCCCAACTCCACATGCAGTGACGTTATATTGACTGAAAACTGCCACGGTGGGAGTATGTTAAGCTATAAAGCATTTCCTCTCTACAATCCCCCTGCCCTCCCCCACCAAAAGCTGATTGTTAAATTTTACCAGCCTGTCACTGAATATCTGTGATAGTTAAGTCTTGTTATTCTGAAATAAGTAACAAAGAAGGTAACAAAATAATGTCCTGCTTGCTTACAGGCAAAGTGTGTTAGCACCTGGCATTTAACAAAGATTTAACTATCTGTTGCAACAACCATTTTGCAATAATACTAATAAAATTCATAATTATATTAGGTTTTGGAATTCAAGAAGTTAAAATTGGCATTATGGATTACTGCAACATATTTACTGTATTCATAAACAGTGGGAAAGAGATATGTATTTTAGAAGACTGCTAAATTGCAATTGTTAAAAAAGAGAAGGACATAAAAAAATGGAGTTTGGTCCTACAGTCATTATTACATGAAAATGTCACTAAATTAATCTTTAATACATGAAAATATTGCTGAATTAGCTCCTCTCTGAAACGTCCCAAAGTTGTTTTCCAACTATTATCTGTTAGATAAATAAAATTTCAACGTGATCTATACTCATCTATACCACTTATTTACAAATGGCCATCTATTTTTTTATAGAGGTTCCAAAAACACATAGAAAAATAAATTTTTAAAATGAGCTTTAAAATACACTGAGGAAATGGTAAGGATAATGAACTAGTTCTTTGTTTTTTGCGGTACGCGGGACTCTCACTGTTGTGGCCTTTCCCGTTGCGGAGCACAGGCTCCGGACGCGCAGGCTCAGCGGCCATGGCTCACTGGCCCAGCCGCTCCGTGGCATGTGGGATCTTCCCGGACTGGGGTACGAACCCGTGTCCCCTGCAACAGCAGGTGGACTCTCAACCACTGCGCCACCAGGGAAGCCCTGAACTAGTTCTTTGACTCATACAAGTACCTATGCAAGAATGTGTTCCACCTAAAAGTCATACAAATACTGAGGTTGCACATCATACACATCATGTTGGTACAAAAACAAAATGTCACCTAATTATGAAGTAGATGTCAATTTATGTTATTTACTTTTATCTACAAAGTAACATTAGGAAATAAAATATATCTTACTGTTCATAGTATGTATTTAACGTACCATTAAAAATAATTATCATTTAGGAAAAGGCTACTATGGCAGTAGCTCTTCTGAATTTAGGAATAGGTAATGAGAAAGAAAAGTGTAGGTAATCTACTGACATAACCACTCACCATCTTTGCAGATAATTTAAAAACTATGCTTCCTAGAACATTCTGCATCACTCAGCATTTACATAATTATCAAAGCCTCCATATCTAGGGCATAATAATTTCTCATCTAAGTCACACAATATATTAAAAAGTTGTTCTGCTTCTGACTTTAAGTAGCATTTAAAAAATAAATGCATTCTCATCACACTAAAGACAATATAAATCACACCTTTATTAAGTAATAGGGATAACAACTGTCCATCTCAAATTTTTTAAAAAGATCAATGAGATTAAAAAGGTGTTAAAAAAAAAAGTACTTAAAAGAATGTCTCATAAGGCTTCTACCTACCATGTGATCAATACTAAATCTGCATTCCAGAAAAAACAAAAATAATTTTAAGAGCTAGAAGGATTCTTAAAAGTTAGTGAATTATGCTGCCTCCCATTTCCACTGCCTCTTCTCAACTATATCAGAACAATGTGCTCTGACTTTAGTTCACTGCAGTTTTCACTGTATTAATTCTGTATCTTAAGATCACAGTAATATTAACAGTAACAGGCATACAGGAAGCAGATTCAAAGTTTACCATATCTATGATTGGAATAACTAGCAAACAAACTGTAGAAAATGGCAATTACATTTTTGCCAAGAGATTACGATCAACCAATCCAGCACTGCCAGGTGAATTATTTATGCTGTTGGAAAAATAAGGTACCCTGATAAATTACTTCTGGCCAGTAGGGAGTTATATCTATTAATTACCAATAAAGTAAAGTAACAGGTGTTCTACAGGCCTGAAGTGGTTACATCTCTCCCAGAATACAAGACCTGCACTCACTCTTAGAACTTTTTTACAAGAGAAGATCTAGTACAAAATGAAATGAATAATTTTAATTTCTGTTAAGACTACCCTAAAAGCAACTGCCAGAAGCCATTAAAAGTATAACCGTAAAAATAGTCTGTAAACAGCTGTCAAACTTGAAACACATCTCTAGCTAAATCTAATTATTAATTGACTATACTTCTTTCCGGGGTTAAGGAGTGATGTGAATTTCATCAGACCTCCATAGTAACCATGAAGGACATGTATAAATTAGAGAAAGATAAATTTGAAAGTAGGCTAGTGGCACTGCCCTTATTTCTACCCTAAAGAAGACAGGTTATATATTAAATTAATAAGCAGAAAAGATATTGAGTGTAAATAACAACTGTAAAGTGAATATTAAGTGTAAGAGTGACTCAACAAGAATAACTACAAAAGAATATGCTGCCAAAATAACTTGACATCAATAACCCCTAATGGATCCACTAAGCACGTGGCTAGTTAACGAAGAAGAAATTAAAGAGTCATGTTTTATAATCAGTACTAGAATATTTTGAACTTTTGGATCATCTACAAGTGTACTGGGATTAGAAAAGAATCACTATTTATTATAAACTATAAAAAAGAATAATGGAAAAAAATTTAACTAGAAAAAGCAACAAGAAATTCAAAAGCACTTAAATGTTTTTATACTGACACCTCTAAAAGAAAAAATTTCAGACTTTTACATACCAATATACCTGACTAGGTTTGAGTAGAATATAGTCACTGCAAACAGACTGACTGGAACCACCTTTAGGAAGGGGACTATACCAAAGGGAGAATATTAAGGAGTATTTGGCAGAACAGCTTTACATTTTAATATTATAGACTCTAAATAGGTCTAAGTTGCTTAAGACATACAAGTCTTTTCTAGCTAGATAAATACTTTTGGAACCATGATTAATAAGATCTTGAAGTCTTTTGAGATAGTGGTAACAAAAAGAACGAATATTCTTTGTCTTTCTTCTAAAAAGGTTAAATAGATATTATGAAAGAACAAACAGATGCACAGGTGAACTCTGAATTTAAGGAAAGCGAAACTACTATTAGCATAAATATATTAAAATCTATATAGACCAAGGGAGTCAGGGAACAGAAGTGGTTTCCTTACAGTACCAAGCTAAGAGTTAAAAGAGAAAGGAAAAGAAGAAAGATGGTTAATGAGAATGGATATTCTTCACATGAGTAAAAAATTTCCAAAATAAAATAATTAAGATATGAATAACAGAAGGAACAGGAACAGTACACATACACTTCCCAAGAAGAAAAATGTTATTAAAGCGTAAGAGGAATTTTGGTATAGAAATTAATTAAGCTTGTGGGTTCTACAGCTTAGAATAGCTGGGTCCCATCTACTCTCCACCACTCATTACCCATCTGACTTGAGAATTAAATAAGGCAATACATACAGAGAACTCAAATAGTGTCTGACAACAGAGTAGATCTTCAATACATACTAGTAGCAGTGGTGATTTTGGTCACAAGGTGATGCCACTAGCCCATAATAGTACAGTTGCTATGAAAGCCTGAGAGGTCAGTATTTACTTTTTTGAGTATGGGAGGGGGAGGAGTTTGAATGATAAATAAAGGTACTCAGGACCTCAAAGAGCTTATGAATAGATTCCGTGAAGCTTAAGTTATTTGATTCTAAAGACAGTGAAAACATAATCTCCAATGCTTTTCCTTCTTCTGAAAGAAATTCTAGGATATATTACAGAGAAAAAATTACAGAGAAAAAAAGTGGGGGAGGGTACACCACAGTTACTAAATAACTAAAACTTCTGAAGATATATTCCAAGTTATTTTGGGAAATATAGAGCAAATTACTGGACTGTTTGCCAGAAGAATTTAAAATAGACCAAGCCAAAAATGGGTATAAGTACATTTCTGTTTCACTAATAACAACTAATAATTTGGGAGAGCAAAGTTAAAAATGTACTTTCAAACTACTATGTAACTTTATTATAGATGCTACCTTACAAGTAGGTAATTACATGTTTACAAAAAGTATTATCTAAGATGTAGTAATAGGTGGTAACTAGACAAATTACTTTAGTAACTTTCTGAAATACCTTTGAATCAAGGAAAAAACATTTCATTTTTGAAATAAAAACTCCATATTCAAGTTAAATTACTTGATAACCAAAATCAATAATTGGTATCTCAAATAGTTGCCTTGTATTATGAACTTTAGTTTTCTGGATGACATAAAAACTAGTATCTTTTATAAAGGACACCAGTGCATTCTATGAAATATGAAACTATATTGTTATCAAATAACACATTTTTACTAATTATCTAGTAATAAAAATTTGTGTTCAAAGCTGGATTCTGAGATGAATAAGATTTTAGAAAAAATTTTAAAAGTAACAGAAGGAACAGTGGTAGTGTTTCTTCTCAAATAATAACAGTTCAGCTACCACAAAAGGAAGGGAGGGAGCCAATAGTTTAAAAATATGTCTATGTCGTGAAAGACTGAGGAACTGCTCCAGATTAAAGGAGCATAAAGACACATGACAGCTAAATGCTACATGATCTTGTACTGAGAGAACAAAAATGTTGTAAGAACATTATTAGAACAGTTGGTGAAACTGGAATATGGACTAAAGTACTACATTTATGTTAAATTTCCTAAATAGGATAATTATACCGTGACTACATAATCAAAACTGAAGGCAGAGCGAAGATTTAGAAAGTAATCAAGAGTACAGTGTGGGACTTCCCTGGTGGTCCAGTGGGTAAGACTCTGTGCTCCCATTGCAGGGGGCCCGGGTTCGATCCCTGGTTGGGGAACTAGATCCCACATGCATGCTGCAACTAAGAGTTCACATTCCGCAACTAAGAAGACTGCATGCTGCAAGTAAGAGTCCACATGCCACAAGGAAGGTCCCACATACCGCAACTAAGACCCGGCGCAGACAAAATAAATAAATAATAAAATAAATATTAAAAAACGAAGAATACAATACAATGTAAGGTTTTATGACCTCAAATTTGAAAATCTAAGTGAAATAGCAATTTCCTAGAAAAATTATAACTTACCAAAACTGATTGAAAATAGAAAACCATTAGAAACTTGTAACCATTAAAGAAACTGGATCAGTAGAAAATGATAGTGAAAGGCAACAAGATGAGGGAACAGGAGATGAGATACAAAACAGAGGAGGGAACTGTCACAATTAGGATACTGCTCTAACTCCTGGTGGCAAATTCTTAGGCACAGGCAATATGCCCCTGCTTCTTTACTTGGCTCTTTCCCAAGTCCCCACAGGCTGTCAGAACTCTGAATTGCTAGAATAAAACTAAATAAGCTTAAACAATTCTCTTCACCCTCAACTGGGTCTGCATAATTTGGAGAGGGGCCTGTACAATTCTGATGGAATCAATCTCAGTGATCTAAGAATTTAACAGCCATGAACCTTTATTAACTGACTTACACAGCAATATCTATGTAACAAAAAAACCATTTAGAAACACAAGAATATCCAAAAACATAATGATAGTTGTAGATCTTCAGCCTTTAAATTGAAGCAAACACACACATAAAAAGGATACGTAAGATTTGAATAATTTAGTAAATAAGGTTAAACTTTATAAATTCAAACCTTTATATTACAGTGAATTGAAGTCTTTCAAAAGGTTATGGATGTTGGAACAAGGAAGGATCTCAAATCAATAATTGAAGTTCCTACCTCAAGAAACTAGAAAAAGGAGAGCAAAATAAACCCAAAGCAAGATGAAGGAAGAAAATATCAAATAATAGAAATGAACAGAAATAGAAATTGAAAATAGATGGGGGGGAAACTCAATGAAACAAAAAGCTGGTCTAAAAAAAAAAGCAACAAAATTGATAAATCTCTAGTAAGACTGACAAATTAAAAATGAATACACAAATCACCAATTTTAGGAATGAGACGGGATATTGCTAAAGATCCTTGTAGCCTTTAAAACACTACTTGAGATACTAAATACAACTTTACACTCAAATTAGACAGCTTAGAAGAAATGGACCAATTCTTTGAAAATCACATTATTATCAAAACTCAACCAATATAAAATAGATAAACCTAAACAGTTCTGTAACCATTAAAGACGCTGATTTTGTAATTTAAAAGCTCTCAAAAAGAGATCACTCTTGGGAATTCCCTGGCAGTCCAGCAGTTAAGACTCCACACTTTCACTGCCAAGGGCCCAGGGTTTGATCCCTGGTCAGGGAACTAAGACCCCACAAGCTGCAGGGCGTGGCCAAAAAAGAAAAAGAAAAAAAAAAAAAAGAGAGAGAGATCTCTATACTGAGATGGTTTCACTGGAGAATTCTACCAAATATTATCAGAGGAACTAACATCAATTTTTCACAAACTCTTTCAGAAAACAGAAGAGGAGGAAATACTACCCAATTCATTTTATGAGGCCACCAATATCTTGATACCAACACTATACAAAGACAGTACCAAAAAAAGAGAAAACTACAGACCAGTATCTCTCATGAATTTAAACACAAAACTTCTCCAAAAATAGTAGCATATCAAACCCAACAATATACAAAAAGATTACACACCATGACCAAGTGGGACTTATTCCAGGAATACAAGGCTGGGTCAACATTAAAAAAATCAATCAGTGTAATCTATATCAACAAGCTAAAGATGTGATCATATCAACTGACACAGAAAAAACCTTTGACAAATTCCAACACCCATTCATAATAAAAAATTATCAGCAACTCAATAAAAATCTATAGGGACTTCCCTGGTGGCACAGTGGTTAAGAATCCACCTGCCAATGCAGGGGATACGGGCTCAATCCCTGGTACGAAAAGATCCCACATGCCGCGAAGCAACTAAGCCTGTGTGCTACAACTACTGAGCCTGCGCTCTAGAGCCCACGAGCCACAACTACTGAAGCCCGTGCACCTACTGAAGCCCGCGCACCTAGAGCCCATGGTCTGCAACAAGAGAAGCCACCGCAATGAAAAGCCTACACACTGCAATGAAGAGTAGCCCCCGCTTGCCGCAACTAGAGAAAGCCTGCGCACAACAATGAAGACCCAACACAGCCAAAAAACAAAACAAAAAAATCATCTATAAAAAACTCTATAGCTAACATCATACTCAAGGGTGAAAGACTGAATATGTTTCCGTTAAAATCTGAATGAGGCAAGGATGTCCACTATGACCATTCTTATTCAACACAGAACTTAAAGTTCTAGCCACTGCAATAAGGAAAAAAAAAAGAAATAAAAGGTATAGAGGGCTTCCCTGGTGGCGCAGTGGTTGAGAGTCTGCCTGCCGATGCAGGGGACACGGGTTCGTGCCCCGGTCCGGGAAGATCCCACATGCCGCGGAGCGGCTGGGCCCATGAGCCATGGCCACTGAACCTGCGTGTCCGGAGCCTGTGCTCCGCAACGGGAGAGACCACAACAGTGAGAGGCCTGCGTACCTCCAAAAAAAAAAAAAAAAAAAAAAAGGTATACAGATTGAAAAGGAAGAAATAAAGCTTTTCATATTTGTAGATGACATGATTGTCTACATTAGAAAATCCCAGGGAATCTACCACAAAACCTCACAGTTCAGCAAGGTAACAGGATGCAAGATCAACACACGAAAATTAATTGAATTTCTATACACATACAATGAGCATGCACTAACCAAAATTATAAACACAATACTATCTACAATTGCTCTAAGAAAAATTAAACACTTAGGTATATGCTTAACAAAACATATCTTTAGGATCTATACATTGAAAATTATAAAATGCTAATGAAAGAATTCAAAGACCTAAACTGGAGACATACCACATTCATGGACTGGAAGATTCAACGCAGTAAATATGTCAATTCTCCCCAACTGACCAACAGGTTTAATACAATTCTTGTCAAAATCCAGTAAAGATTTTTGTTGACATAGACAAGATCATTCTAAAATTTATATGGAAAGGCACAAACCCTAGAATAGCTGAAATAATATTGAAAAAGAAGAATAAAATGGGAGAAATCACTTTACCCACTATTTGGACTTACAATACAGCTACAGTAAAACAGTATGTGATACCTATTGTGGGATAGACAGAGCAATGGAACAAAATGGAGAACCTACATAAAAATGCTTAACTGATTTTTTAAGAGTACAAAAGTAATTTAATGAAATGACAACTTTTTCAACAAGTGGTTCTGGAAAAAATTGGACATTTGTAGGCAAAAGAACTGAACCTTGACCTAAGTATCACACCTTATATAAAAATTATTTAAAATGGACCACAGACTTAAATATAAAATATAAAACTATAAAACTTAAAATAGGATAAATCTTCAGGACGCAGGATTAGGGAAAGTGTTCACGAACTTGACACCTAAAATGTGATCCATGAAAGGAAGAACTGATAAAGTGAACTTCATCAATTTAAAACTCTGCTCTGCAAAATATCCCGTGAAGGTTAAAAAGACAATCTGTAGACTGGGAGAAAATATTTAGAAACCATATATCCTGAAAAGGACTAGTATCTAAAATTTAAAAAAAACCTTCAAAACTCAACAGCAAAAAAAACTAACAATCTAATGAGAAAACAGGAAAAGGACACAAACAGATATTTCACTAAAGAAGATACAAATAAGCACATAAAAAGATATTCAACCTTAGCCATTAGGGAAATGGAAATTAAAACTACAACGAGCTACCACTACACACGTATCAACACGACTAAAATAAAAAATACTGACTACACAAATGCAGGCAAGAATCCCTAGAAACTGGATTGCTCATACACTGCTGGTGGAAATTTAACATGGTACAGCCACCCAGGAAGAAAGTCTAGCAGTTTCTTATGAAACTCAGCATAAAACTACCATACAACCCAGCAACTGTACTCTTGGTCATCTATCCCAGAGAAAAGTCAGCACCCAGATCTAGGACTTCCAAGTCTCCAGAACTGTGAGAAAATAAATTTCTGCTGTTTAAATCAGCCAGTCTGTTGTGTTTTGTTATGGCAGCCTGAGCAGACTGATACAAGAAGTCTAAATCATACCATCACAGTGTACACCTTAAACTTAAAAACAAAGAAGCCTAGTACACAGAAGGCTCTCAAACAGCTGTTGATTAATTAAAAGAATAATATCAATCAACCAATCAACTAAAAGCATGCTACATTCAGATTATAATTTAGTAAGGAAATATTTAGAAAACTATTAAGGTCAATAATTTGAGATCAAAGATTTTGGGCTTTAGCTATTAGGGAGGCTATTATCCATTATAATAGTTTAGTGGCAATGGGAATGTAATGGAAAGGTTGTGAAATATATCACAATCAGGTATAAAAGGGAAAGATGAAGCCAAGATAATCATGATGAACCTGACAGACTAGATCAACCAGTATAAATCAATAACTAAAGAATGAAATGTTAGTTCAAAACAACTGAATAATAAGTATTAAGCTGACATTTTCTAAAAAGAGGAAATAATAGCAACCAGGAAGGTAATATGGGTTACATTCTAAATCTTAATTTTCAGGAAACCGCTCACACACACACAAACACAGGAAACCGCTAACATCCCCCCCGCCACACACACAGCTATTTTTTGCTCCAAAAGAAAGAGAATAGAAATGCAGCAGGCAGGTTTTTTTCCCCTTCAAGGAATATTAGTAGTATTAAAGAATGAACTATTTTAAAACTGCTGGGAGAAAGTCACAAAACTCATGGTTGTACAGAAAAGTAATTAATAGTATAATTTATTATCTTTTCAATGGATTGACCCTAAAATGAACAGGTGATTCTAAACTAGATGAATGTTATTATTATTAGCATTTCTTTCAATTACAGTCCTTCACCGCAAAACTGGTTTGCCCAAGGTGCTTCCTCTAACTCAATTTTCCTATTTGTCCATCTGTGAGTTACCTGTGACAATAAAAGGGAAATTGTTTCTGCCATTATTATTTCCTCAGGACTAGCAAGCTGTATGTACACATTCTCTATTCCACATACAACTTGTAGTATACTATCTTTATAGTATTTAATTAATGTAAAAGAGGGGCTAGCATTTCTCTAAGTTCAATGCATGCTTTTAGTGAACGATGAGTAACTCAGTAAGGCAACATCGTGGAAGTGTTGTCTTTGGGAAACAAGTAGATAGATTCAAGGAAGTAAGGGTCAGATTATACGAGTTTATTGTGGTGAAATTAAGGAGATGAAATTGTATCTAGGAATTTTGGGGAAACTACTAAAGGAATATGAGACCCAAGCTTTAGAAAGTTCAGTATTGTAAGCAATACAAAAGTTAGAGAGAGGTGAAAACTGGGCCTTGAACAAATATTAGAAACCTTATCTGCAATAATACAGACAAGACTGAAGAGGGGTAGAGATAAAAAGGATGAAACAGAATCAAGAATAAAGAAGACCTGATTGAATAAATGGAGGAATCACTCATACCTAGGTTTATGACTATTTTTTTCTATCTATCTATCTAGTTATGACTGTGTTGGGTCTTCGTTGCTGTGCGCAGGCTTTCTCTAGTTGTGGTGAGCGGGGGCTAGTCTTTGTTTCGGTGCGCAGGCTTCTCATTGCAGTGGCTTCTCTTGTTGTGGAGCACGGGCTCTAAGTGCGCAGGCTTCAGTAGCTGCGGCACACGGGCTTCAGTAGTTGTGGGTCACGGGCTCCAGAGTGGAAGTTCAGTAGTTGTGGCACGTGGGCTTAGTTGCTCCATGGCATGTGGGATCTTCCGAGACCAGGGCTCAAGCCCATGTCCGCTGCAGTGGCAGGCAATCGGATTCTTACCCACTGTGCTACCGGGGAAGCCCTCTGACTATTATTGATGCATACTTTGATATCATTCACCAAATCCATGAAAAGTCCAAGATCTTATACAGTGTAGCATAAGAATTTAAGTAAGAATATAGATTTATCCTACTTTAAGAATACTGAAGATTTAAAAATCTGAACATATAAACTAAAATATAAGGCCTTGTTCATTATAGAAATCTTTATTCAAATGTTACCTAGATCTTCTCAGTAAGGCCTTCCTTGGTTATTCTAAGTAAAACTTTAACTAACCTCCCCACAAAAAATCCCCTACACTCCTTTTTCCCCAGCACTTAATACTTTCTAATATTATGTATAGCATAATATTCATTTACTTATTTATTTACGGTAGTATTTCTCTGGCCCTCACCACAATGTATGTTCCCTTAGGAACGGGGATTTCTGTCTTTGTCCATTTACATATCCCCAATGCCTAGAACAGCAAATATCTAGCAAATAGTAGATGCTCAATAAATATTTGTTGCATGAAAGACTCACCTTTAAATACTGAATTTTCCCTTTTAACAATGGGTATTCAACAAAGTTCCTTTAGTGTAAGGTAAGATTAAAACTCAGCAACAGGGGCGTCCCTGGTGGTGAAGTGGTTAAGAATCCGCCTGCCAATGCAGGGGACACGGGTTCAATCCCTGGTCCGGGAAGATCCCACATGCCATGGAGCAACTAAGCCCATGTGCCACAACTACTGACCCACATGCCACAACTACTGAAACCCGTGCTCCTAGAGCCCATGCTCCACAGCAAGAGAAGCCACCGCAATGAGAAGCCCGTGCACTGCAACAAAGAGTATCCCCCACTCGCCACAACTAGAGAAAGCCCGCACGCAGCAACGAAGATCCAATGCAGCCAAAAATAAATAAATAAAACAAATAAATTTTTTAAAAAAAACAACTCAGCAACATATTTTCCACTGAAATATCAATGAAAGAGTGGTTTAAATGACTGATAAGGAAAATTCAGATTGGATTTAAAAAGAAAATAATAAAAGATACTAAATATAATAAAAGAATTAAAGAATAATAATAAAATAATAATAAAGATAATAAAATAATAAAAGAAGCCAGAAGGAATCTAGCGAAATGAGTGGCACAGATAATAGAGTAAGCATCAAACTGTACAGCAAGGGATGGGAAATAAAATAGAAATGACAGGAAATTGTAAAACTCCTCAAATGGAAAAGTTCTGGTAACAACCAGATCCAGGAAAGTAGCCTGCTGAAATGAAGACCAGAAGGTCAGGCCATGCAAAGAAAAGTAGCCAAGAATGATGATGAGGCTCAGACGTGGAAAAGTTGGCATTTAGAAGGAATTGCTAAGATCAGTAGATGAAAATAAAAGCTAAAGGATGGTGTTCTGAATGGTACAGAGTATCAGTAAAAAAATGTCTATATGTGGGTTATATAGTAACATTCTGTGAGGGGAACAAGGAACAACAAAAATGCTGACACTACCTCTATTCCCACTCCCACTTATTTCCCAACTCTGTGATATTATGGTGAACAGGAAAACCAGTATCTTTCAAGAGACAGAGCTGCTGAGTCCTAAGGGTAATGCCAGTTAACAGAATTGGTTTTTTAGTGGAGGAAGAGTACTGTAGAAGGACTGATGTTTCACAATAGAATAATTCACAGAGGCACAGTGGGAAAGGCTAAGCAGAAAATTGTTCTGTACTTTATAAAGTTCAATCCAAGGCAGAAAGATATTTCCCTGGTCTTTTGGGGTTTCCCATGGTGGAAAGGAGGATGAGTCTCATTTTTAATAAAGCTACTGCTATGCTATAATCATTTTATTTTCTTCTTTAAAAATACTCGAGTTTTGCTTTAGGCTCTAATAACTGTAAAGAAACTCCATTTTAGAAATGTATCTTTTTAAACAACAGAACTATTATCTCATAGGCATTTTAATTTTTATAAACCACTTTTATCCACAACCTAATTACTTATTAATCCAAAACAACAATTCCTTAATCTCTTTGGCAACTTCCTAAACTTGATATCTCCTGCTTTTTCCTTTCTTTGTTTCAATTATTATACTTAGTATAAACTCTAAGTTTATAATGATAGCTATAAGTTTGCTTTGACATTGAACAGTGCCTTTTTCTATTTTCCACAGAACATCTTAAGTACAGAGGTTGTGGTTGTAAGTCTTACTGTATCTTTCTATGTAGCCCACTCGATTTTTGTCATCTCTTAGCACACAATATGCTTTAAAAAGCACAATAACATTGATTAGTAAATTTACAGTATTTTATTGTCCTACAATAAAAGCTTAAGAATGGCTAATTTAGATCCCCAGTTATTAAAAACTTTGTTTAGTAGTAAATATTTTAGCAAAAATTTAATATCATTATTGAAAGTTTATTCAGGTACTTATAAAGACTTTAAAAGTGTATTATAGTTCAGTATTTTAGATTTTCCTATCACATACAATTCAACTAAAAATGATCAAATAATTTAACATATACATATGGTAAGATGACAAAATGTTTGCCTATAAAATAGCAATGTCACACCAATAGAGAAGAGCCACTACAGAAAAATGAATGCAAAAGAGAAAGTTTCTATCATGGAGATCTGAAGCACTACAGTAAAGATTATTTATACAAATTAACAGTTAAGTTTTAGTTAGCATTTAAAAAAATGTGATCCAAGATAACACTAATTTATATTAAAGAATTAAAGGGAGAAATCAAAGCTATAAAGATTTAGAAGGAAATGGATGATACAACTCATACATATCAAGAAAAGGGGTTCTGAGAAGCTATCCTTGTCAAAGACCATTCCATACATCCCTAAGTATCTGGGAGAAAGTACTTTCATTATCTTGGGCTACAACACCAAAGCCTGGTGTTTTTTCAATTTCTCCTGAATTATCAATAAAGTATGAAAGCCAATTACATAAAGCAGTGCTTTCCAACTTATTTCTCAGGCATACTCAGAAAAATAACAATTATAAGGCAACCAGAAAAGAGAAGGAGCCTAGTGGTTAAGAGGCAAAGAGACTTGGAGGCTCCAGCCACTTTTACCTATTCATGGCACATAGCTTGGGAAGCTCTAATTTAGATTAGCAACTTGGGAAATAAACTCTACCTTTGTAAGTATCACAAAAACAAGCAAGTTATAGGTAAGCATCAGAGGAAATAATTTCAGGTCACTCTGAATGAATGAATACTGAGCAAATTATACAAAATACCACCTTCTTGAAAAATCCTCATCAGCCTGCTCTTGATTTGTGCTCCCTTTCTTATCAAAAAAAAAAAAAAAAAAGAAAAAAAAAGAAAAAAGAAAAAAAGAGTGAAATATAACCCTCTGGGAAGTATAACAAGACATTTTTAGTACAAGTACTTGTAAATCTAAGACTGGAAAAATCTTCTACTAAATGCTTCGTTCACTCTTCAGAAAAGCCATCTTTCATCTTCACTACTGTAACTAGTATTTTGACTATTATAAGCCCTCTTTAAAATATTATCTAGGGCTTCCCTGGTGGCGCAGTGGTTGAGGGTCCGCCTGCCGATGCAGGGGACACGGGTTCGTGGCCCAGTCCGGGAGGATCCCACGTGCCGTGGAGTGGCTGGGCCCGTGAGCCATGGCCGCTGGGCCTGCGCGTCCAGAGCATGTGCTCTGCAGTGGGAGAGGCCACAGCAGTGAGAGGCCCGCGTACCGCAAAAAATATATATATATATTATCTAGTATTTCCTTATTAGCTACACAAGTGGCTATAGGTACCTCATTACTAATTATCCATTCTTTCTTAAAGGACACAAGTTTTTTCCTGAGGTATGAGGGGTAGGTATCTCACTTCATTTCTAGAATTCATCCAAGGTAGAGGACTCTAAGATGTGACCCACAGACAAAATGGGTAGAGAACACAGTTTGTAGCACTATCTTTTACATGATTAACTATTACATAGGAACAATATTAAAGTTCAGTTTACTCATCAAGAAGGATATTAAAGAAAACTATCATTAACTTTGTAAACTTATAGATTCAACAGTCACAGTGTACACCTGTTTTATATTACTAGAACCCAGAAAAATGGATTAAAATAAAGCCAATCAATAAAAATATCTATAGAAATGGACATTAATGACCCCCAAAAGCGGTGATAATGTAAAAGAATAATACTTCAATTCTGTAATTGCTTCAGAAGTATCTTAGAAGTGTATTATGCAGCAGAAGGGGCCAATTAATCTGCTTATTTCAATGTCACTGTCCCATTTGTCTTGAGACTTCACAAGACTGCTACTTTCAATTTATGGCCATGCATTATTGCCTCTGCCTTTGGTCATACAATTTCCCCATAACCTAAAATGCTTTATTATAACTATTCCCTACAAAAATTAAGACAATCCTCCAATTGAAAGTAATGTTTCCTTTATGTCTACACTGAGATATATTTATCATTCCTGTTTCACAAATAACAAGCTTCCTCGAGGAGAAATGGTTAAGTGAAACAACTGTTTTGATTCCTAGGTCAGTGCTTCTATCAAAAGAACCTATTTTCTTGTTAGTCTATTATGATTCTACACCTTAGGATTAAGTTAAGGCCCTTTTTTATGTCCCACATTAGGAAATAAGTTTGTATTATGTCCAAATCCCAGGCTTACTCTCTCTAAGCTTATGTCAAAGCCACACTCTGAGCAACCACCTAAAACATTAATCTGAGCTTATCTCTGACCAGCCTCACTCCTAGTGATGCAGATTTGGTTCCTTATTTAATTTTCCTCAAGTAAACTGTCCATGCTCATCAATATAGCCAATAGAGTAGTCCCTTGGTATCCACAGGGGATTGGTTCCAGGACCCGCCCCCCAGCCCCCACTGATACTAAAATCTGCAGATGCTCAAGTCCTTATATAAAATGGCATAGTATTTGCATATAACCCACACATCCTCCCTCCCATATACTTTAAGTCATCTCTAAATTATTTATAATACCTAATACAAAGTAAATGCTATGTAAATAGTTGGCAGCACAAGGAGAATTCAGGTTTTGCTTTTTAGAACTTTCTGTAAGTTCTTTTCCAAATATTTTCCATCTGTGGTTGGTTGAATCCAGAGATGTGAAATCCATGGATACGTAGGGTCGACTGTGTTGTTTCACTCTGATATTTTTTTTCCCTCTTTTTCACATCTAGGTCATCTTTTCCTTGTTCTTATGCTTTTTCTAGCAAGCTTTTTTTCCCTCCCTTTCTCCACCTTTGACTTCTTTCTTCCCTTTTTCCATCTTTACTATTAAAAAATGCCTTAGATTGTCACTATTTTATTCAGTTTCTAAAATCTACAACTTCTTCTCCAACACTCGCCAATTATCAACAGCTCAGACAAAAAGCACTACACTCCAGGATGGGTCACCATAGGCTCTCTCTTAGAAGTCTACAAGCCATATTTTAAATAAGCATCAGTATATGTTAGCCACCATGTTATCCAAGGCCAGAACCACATTTAAATATTTAAACTTTTAGAGATGACATGTTAAATTTATCATATATACTTCTGACTTCAAATGGGGTTTCCTAGTCCTAAAACCACATTCTGGTTAATTGAGATACACAGTAGTAAATCCTAAACTCACAAAAAATTAGAGTTAGAAGGCTTTCAAGACGATTTAGGAAAACTCTCCAGTTAACTGAGACAGAAACTGGAGCACAGACAAGTTAGGCAACTTTTAAAATTACTGAAATAATTCAATAGTAAAAAATATCCAGAAATCAAGAACCAAAATTAAAAGTAGTATAAAATGTTCATGTATAAAAGAATTATTCAACACTTAAAACACATTTTCAATAGAAATAATACTATAGATGCTGAATGAGCTCACAAACTAATCCACAGATATATAGTTAAAGGGAATAACAGTTATGTTCAAGAGTCTTGGAAATTTTGGGCACTTTTATTCTCTTTTTGCTTCTAAGTTGTATGCTCTCTGCTTAATGCAGGAATGACATTAACATTACTCAGCTTTTTAGATATGATTTGTTTTTGGCTCACAAATGAAATAAAAGAGAAAGAGCTTTCTACACTAATTAAGAGAGAGTAGACGTCTAACATTATCAAAGGTTAGATTCAAATTTTTAAATATATGAATGTAAGAAAACACTTGTCTGGGTGGAAGATAGTAGAGTTAAAACCTAGGATGGCCACCAGGTAGTCATATGATGAGCCTAGATTGATAGGGGATGAAGAGAAACAATCTGAGAACACAAGAGTCTAGGATAAGGGCCAGCAAAATGTTTCTATAAGGGGCCAGATATTTACAGTCTCTGTTGCAACTACTCAACTCTGTCACTGCAGCCAGAGACAAAATGTAAACAGATCAGCTTGGCTATGTTCCAATAAAACTTTACTTATGGACATAGAAATTTGAATTTCATATAATTTTCATGTTCATAAAATTATTACTCTTTGATTTTTTCCAGTCATTTAAAAATGTAAAAACCATTCTTAACTCATGGGCTGTACAAAAACACATGACAGGCCTGGATGTGGCCTGTGGACTATAGTGCCAACCTCCAGTCTAGGCAACAGTGGGGAGAAGGGGAAGATGGTGCACCTGGGTTAATAACTAGGGGGACTATTCATGAATGTTCTTGCATTAAACCTAACAGAAAAGCAGCTCCCCTCTAACACATGCACATTAACGTCAGTCCCAGCTGCAAAGAAACAGGCATATTTTGCTGTCTTTAACTTTAAAAGAGCTACAGAAACAATCATTGATCCTGGACAAAAATAATTTTCATAAATAATAGTATACTAATCATAATTTTAAACAGAAAATTCATTCTATAGAATATTAAAATTATAGCAATAGAAGCATTATTCATTACCATTTTGTCCCTGAGTCGCTCTCCACGGATAAAAAAGTCAGCACAGCCATTCTCTTCCTGGTGGGGGACTTTGAAGACAGTGACGCAGCTTAGTCCACTCCCTCCAAGTGGTAACCATCCACCACTTGAGTCATCCCGGGTCATCACCACAGCTCGCACTCGTGCATAACTATTACTAAAATAGATGCAAAGATTAGAAGTTAGCTTTTCCATAAACAAAAAACAGCCAAGGTGTCAGTCTTGCTTGAGAAACCAAAGACCACATCAATTAACGTGTAGTAACTAAAGTGTTTACTACTTCCATGACAGTCCACAGACAGTAACCTGATTGAAAAAGATCAAAAACCACAGAGTAACTGACTTAAAGGTTAACTTATTTTGAAGACCAATCTCACAATAAAAGACTACAGCTCGATTATTTCAATTCATCATTTGAGTAGTTCAAGCACATCTGATTGCCATGGAACATGTAACAAAGGATCCCAGAGACAAACACGGTCAAACTACAGTCTGCCATCACATTTATCTAATATATGTCCACCTCCTACAATATAATCAGGACAAATTACTGCTGTATCTTAGCACATTTAATTGTGACATCTGTATGTTTCTAACATTTGAAATATAAGTAAAATGCTGAAACAAACATGCTTATTAGCTCAGACACATTTTTGATTATTTCTAACACCTCGGAATCTAAATCACAAATATATATAAACATGTTTTATTTTAGTAAGTTATCAGATAAATTGGTCTTTCATGCCCTCTTTTTGGCAGACTATTCTTAAGAGAGACCATATTCTAATTCCATTTAGAATCATTTCCCAGTATTAGCTACAACTATTTTTTACATAAAATCTAAGTAATGTTTCATATACTAATGTTCTAGATAACTGACATCTCAGCATTTTAGTTGTAAAACTTTTAATAATTATTAATGAAATCCTTTCTAAAAGTGGTATACCTTGCTGACTTCTTAGAAAATTACACTGAATATAACTTAAACATGTCTTGGTTATTACTACTATCAACTGAGATTCAATGTAACAATTATGTGCTACTTATTGTCTCTGCACATTCTAAGTGTTAAGTTGCCAGTTGTCATTTCTGTTGTCAGAGTGCTTGTGTGAGATCTACCCCTTGCTTTTTTTCTACTTTACTATACACATAAGGCATATTGATATTAAATATAAAGTTCAACAAATTCTGACAAATTACACATCTGTACAACCAACAGGATAATCAAGATACAGAACTCCAGAAAATTCCCTGAAGCCTCCCTCCCATCAAATAGGTAACCTAGGTAACACTGCTATCCCCGGTTTCTAATATATACATTAGTTTTGCCTGTTATGGGCCTTCACATAAATGGAATCAAATAGAATCAGGACTTGTACCCTTTTTGTCTCACTTCTTTCACTCATTATGCTGTTGTATTAGTACTTCATTCTTTTTTTACCACTAAGCAGAGTCCTCTCACTGAATAAATATATCACAATTCATTTATTCTTTCTTATGTTGATGGGCATTTGAAATGTTCCTAGCTGTTGGCTATTATGAATAAAGCTGTTACAAACATTCTTGTATAAGTCTTTTGTAGACGTATGTTTTCATTTCTCTTTAATAATTACCTAGGAATGGAATTGATGAGTCATAGGGTAGTAGGTTTACCTATGTAAGAAACTAACAAACTGGTTTCCAAAGTGATTGGACCATTATACATTCCCATCAACAATGTATGATAGTTTCAGTTACTCCTCATCTGTGCCAACACTTGTTGTTTCCAGTTTTTTAAACTTTACTCATTGTAGTAAGTATATAAGTGGTAACCCATTGTGATTTTTATATCCATTTTCCATGATGGATTCATGATGTTGTGCATTTTTTTCATATGCTCATTGGTCACATTTATATGCCTTCTTTTTAAGTCTTTTTTTTCTTTTTTTCTCTGCCATACCGTGTGGCACACGGGATCTTAGTTCCCCAACCAGGGATCAAACCCATGCTCACTGCAGTGGAAGTGCAGAGTCTTAACCACCGTACCACCAGGGAAGTCCCAGTCTTTTATTTTTTATTGTGCTGTCTTTTATTATTGATTTTTAGAAGTTCTTCATATAGTCTCGACACAAGTCTTCGGCCAGAGAGTTGTATACTTTTAAAGCTGCACTGTGTTGTTGGTAAGGAGTCTGAAGTCAAAACTTTATTAAGTTGGATCCTAGCTCAGTAATGTACCTACATGTCCTTGAGAAAGTTACAATACCTACCTTTAATAAACGTAAACGATGCCTGACACATAAACACCATATAAGTGTTATTATAAGTTAATTATTACTACAACAAAGAATTTAAAATTGAAGTAGTTGTCATACTGGTAATTCAAAGCCAGGAAGGAGCTGGGAAAAAATAAAATTTACAAGGTCAAACAAAATCCTCTATTACTAGGGTCAAAATAATTCTTTGTATAGAAGTTCTGAAAGTCTTTAGATTTACAGACGACTATTCTGTCTAAGCTTTTTATTATTCAGTTGTTTAGAGGCTCTGATTCTTGCCTGGGGCCAATTCTTACCAATCTTCAGTTCAGAGAACTGACCAGAGGAGTTATGGGTGCATAAAAACTGGGCTGAGGTCGATATCAAATTGGAATCCTCCTTCCGGGAGGAGCTGGAACAAGTTACCTCTACTATAAATAAACATGACATGCATCCCAAGAAGCTGGAGAAGATTACAGTGGAAACCATCTTGGAGGGATAGAAGTAATAGTAAATGAAGGTTATTTGGTTTATTAAGAGTTTAAGTCTAAGTATATACCAGAAACATGGCACATAACTTAGACATATTAGGCTCAGATTAAATATGTGTGAATTGAACTCATGCATGTAAAGCTCAACACATTTGAAGTTCAGTGAAGTTACGAAGTCATTAAGGTAGAACTTCGGTCAAAACCAAAATTCAAGTTCCCCATAATTATTTAAGTGTTTATTTTACTCTAGGATCCTGACTCTTCCTTCTCACTTAATTATGTAGTAAATTAGAAAATTTAAGAATTTTATACTAGATTCTACAAGACTGGGGAGACCCAAGGAGGAAAATAACCCCATTTAGAAGCTCAGTGTATATTTTAACTTCGAGTGCAGCAGCAGTTATCCTCTTCAGAGCATATGGACTCTTATTTTATCATCTTTGAATATTACTAATTCTCACTTACAATTTATATAATGCTTCTTAGGCATATTTTGTATTTTTAAAATATAAAACTGCTTAAGCAAGAGTATTAGAAAATACACGAAAACCCTAGTAATTTTAAAAGTTATTTTATGATGGTGATATCAGAATATTTTCCCTTCATTTTTCAGTTTCTCCAAAAATTATTTTATAATTAATATTTATAAATTAAAAGTAATTTAAATAAATTAAAAACACATTTTAACTATATCTTGGCTTTCCTCAAAATACTGCAGAAACTTTAGAATGTTAGTTTTAACAGTGTAGGAATATGTTTTAAACAAAAGTATCCCTAACGTAATTCTCCTCACCACTCCAATTTCTTTTTTCCTGTTTTATGAAAGTACCACCTAGAAGAGATGTGTTGCCCTTTTAGGAAAATTGAATAAAATAAAGATTTCCTTACTGGAAGAATAAGGTTGCCTGATTCATTGTTCACCTTAATACAACAAAAGAGGTTTTAAAGCTGGCCAATAATTTATATAAACTGTTTTTTGAATCTCGTGTTTTCAACCATACCAAATATATAACTGCTTCCCTTAACTATTCAAGTTGATCCTTTAAACTTTAAGGTATTCTAGAAGCTTATGTAAATAAATTTGTACTCCCTATACCACAGCCTTCATTAGTTTAGAATTTAACAACTCAGCTTTCAACTTTAAGCTCTAAGACTAGAATACTTAACACAAAAATTTTCAAGTTGTTTAATGTGGGGTTTTTTTTGAAAGACCTTCCTTCCTGCCAAGGTTAAACTTTTCACCTGTGCTTTTAATCTCATAACTTCCTTGCCTTCAAATGTCTTCTTTCCCCAAATAAAAACAGTAACTCCTGTCTAAAAACATGCAACCACTCCCAAAGACATTAGTGGCAGCTCTTATAAACTTTGTTATACTCTGCTTTGTAGTATTATTAAAATCTGTAATTATAATCCCCTACTTAGATAAAAATGACTTATGAGCAAGGAACGAAATCAGTCTCCTACTTAAAATAACAACAAATGTTTTTTCCTGATCATGTGGACAATAGATGCCCATTCTAGTAAATGTGGAAAATAAAGAAAAATAGTATTTGCCATCATGGAATTAAAATTTAAGAATTTGTAGGATTTTTTACTCTCTCTGGGTATCATGTTTGCAATCTACTAGTCTCTGAGACAACAGCTATGTTTATATAATGACAATGTACTCTTATTGTCAAAAACTCAGCATTTCATTCTTGGTCTTCTTTAAAATAGCTGAAAGGCACTTGTTCCCAGTAATTTATCTAAAAAGTCGAAGAGGATGTGGAGAAAAGGGAACCCTTGTATACTGTTGGTAGGGATGTAAACTGGTGCAGTCACGATGGAAAACAGTATGGAGGTTCCTCAAAAAACTAAACATAGAACTACCATATAATCCAGCAATTCCACTCCTGGGTATATACCTGGAAAAAATGAAAACACTTATTCGAAAAGATACATGCAGCCCAATGTTCATAGCAGCACTGTTTACAATAGCCAAGACACAGAAGCAACCCAAGTGTGCCTGTCAACATATGACTGGATTAAGAAGATGTAGTATATATACAGTGTGTGTCTATATATAGAGAGAGAAGAAAGAAGAACAGAGAGAAGAGGGAAGAAAAACAAAGGAAAGGTATTTTAGATGCTACTGAAACTGTGATTAAAGCACAGTTACCTACTTCCTATGAAGAAAATACATATATGGCTAAAAACTTATATTTGAACACAATTCTGGGGATTCACACTCCCCTCCAAGAGGTTCACAAACCTGAGATTAAGAACATTTAATCCCTAGGGCAAAGTTGCTCTGCAATAGGTTTTTAGGTCCTATAATTTACAGATTTATCAAGATGATAATTCCTTACAAATGTGTTATCTGAATGCTGGTTAAGAAGAGTTACATCACATTCTCTTAAGTAGACCACAAAATTATACTTCCAAGTGAATGAAATATGTTAAGTAATATTCAGAAAATGAAAATGAAACCAAAATAAGAGCAATTAAAGTAGAAAAGAGAGGCGGAAGAGGAGGTCAGAATCAGAGAGTTGAAAATGCTACACTACTTGGCTTTGAAGATGGAAGAAGGGTCGTGAGACAAGAATACGGGCTTCTAGAAGCCGGAAAAGGCAGGGAAATGAATTCTTCCCTAGATTTTCCAGGAAGAATGCAGCTCTACGAATAACTTGATTTTAGCCCACTGAGATCCATTTGGACTTCTGACCTTCAGACTACAATATAATATATTTGTATTATTTTAAGCCACTAAGTTTGTAGTGATTTGTTACAGTAGCAACAGGAAACAATACAAAAGATGAGGGAAAAACCTTCTTGAGGATATGAAAGCAATCCATATACAGGAGGCAAAGATAACTATTTTCCATTTCTAACTACAACTGTACCAAAACAAAATAGCCCAAAATACCCTCAAAGAACAACAACAAAAAAGAGAAGATACTTAGAATTCCTTAAGATTTGTTCAGTACAATGAGAATTTATGATATTTTCCCATAGAGGGATATTTACAGTGACAAAACATCCTATGTTCTCTACAGTATATTTTAAGTAAACATTACCATCCAAAATGTTAAACATTATTACAGAGACTGGGTATAAAAAAAGGAAGCATTTAATAGAAGTAATTTATGATATAGCACGTCACAGTGTAAGTACTTACTTGCTTTCTAAGCTATAAAGAAGCAGATGATATTTAGAAGATAGCCACATTAGGACTATTCACTTATCCAGTAAGCATTTATTTATATGCTTCACACATAAACAAAATTTAAAAGTTATGGTTCTTCCCTATAGAAGCTCACAAGTTAGTGGGCAAAGATATATTAACACAAATTGGGAGTACAGGAGAGGAAATGACTAATATTCATATTTGATGTGGATTTTGAACAGCAGTATATCAGGTAGAAAAAGGCAACGGACGCTCCATGGAGGGAGCATGACACAAGTATGTCATGTTTAAGGACGAATATTAAGTTCAAAAGAAGATGGCAGGCATAAGCAGGAGAAGGGTAAGAAATGAAATAATACTTAACTTACTGGACCTTACTGTATCAAGTCTTGCACACCACGAACAAAGTTAGTACTCTAATTTATCACAATAAAGAGACCACAGGGTGACAAAAGCAAGGGAGTAGAATACACTGACTTGTGTTTTAACAGAACTTTACTGCATCAACCCCAATGAGATGGGTTATTTCTTCATTTTACAGATATGGAAAGTAAGGAATTAGTTTAATTAGAAAGATAAAGGTCTTGAAATACTCCTTCTGTATTGGCAACTTTTTTTTTTTGGCTGAGTTGGGTCTTCATTGCTGCACGTGGGCTTTCTCTAGTTGTGGCGAGCGGGGGCTACTCTTTGTTGCGGTGCATGGGCTTCTCATTGCAGTGGATTCTCTTGTTGTGGAACACGGGCTCTAGGCACGCAGGCTTCAGTAGTTGCAGCACGCGGCCTCAGTAGTTGCAGCACACAGGCTTCAGCAGTTGTGTCACTAGGCTCAGTAGTTGTGGCTCACTGGCTCTAGAGTGCAGGTTCAGTAGTTGTGGCGCACAGGCTTAGTTGCTCCGCGGCACGTGGGATCTTCCCAGACCAGGGCTCGAACCCATGTCCCCTGCATTGGCAGGCAGATTCTTAACCACTGTGCCACCAGGGAAGTCCCTGTACTGGCAACTTCTAAAACTATAACACTTATTATTTTCCATGCAGCAGTCATCAGTCTAAAGCACCACATGGCAGTTAATAATACTGTGTTTAATAGCAAGTCAGATTTCCTAGATTCCAAAGGCAGTTGAATCATTTAAAAGTTAAAATCTTGAGCAAATTAAACTCTCTGTACCCTCATTTTCCTGATTTGTAAAATGGGGATAATAACTGCATCTACTGCAGGGTTTGAGAACTAAATGAGGAAATTATGCAAAGTGCTTATTAGCATTGTACCTGGCTCACAGTTAGGTACTCAATAAATGTTACCACTATATGGACTTGATATAATAAACTAACTCTATGATGTTACAATATCTGCATTCTGAAATGGCCTAAATTTGCCTCATTCTGTATTTATGATAGTTTTATATAACAAACTGAGGAGACAGCCCCCCATCAGAACCTTTTACTTTTAGTAAAAATTTTTTTTTTTTTTTTTATTTTTTATTTTTTTTTTTTTTTTACTTTTAGTAAAAATTTTTAACCACAGCTAAGTATCAGCATCTGTTATCAAAATATTCCACAAACTGCTTACATGATGGAAACCTTTACATCTAACCAAGTCATAGGCATCTGGGAAGTCTCCCACAATAATGAAAACATAAAACTAAAATCTGAAGAATAAAGAGGTATTCACAAAATATTCCTTTAAAATCAACCATTCTAGTTTCTGCTAAACAGTATCATCAACCTGCCAAAGTAGTTTAAAATTTTAACACTTAGTATGGCCCTGCCTTCTGGCATGACTACTGTCCATGTCTTAGTATGTCCCCCAACTCCTTGACTACCAGCGCCGATCTTATGAAGTTTTCTAGTCTATGTCAGAAGAGCTGATATAAATAAAAGTATTCACTGTCAGTAAGAGATCAGAATGTAGAAGACAGGGAACCAACATTAATACTAGAGTTCATAATGAGATAAAAACGTTAGAATAAAATATGGTAAGTTTTAGAATAATCTTGTAGTAGAAAAGGCTTAAGATCCAGAGGCCATTAAAAAATAAAAAGATAAATTCAACTATACAAAACACATTCCTGCATAGTAAAAAAAAAAAAACCCGTAAAGTTAAAAAAAAAAAGTAACAAATTGAGAAAAAATGTACAGCAATATGTATTAGCCTTCTATTGCTGCTATAACAAATTACTGAAAACTTAGTGGCATAAAACAACACAAATTTACACAGTTCTATGAGTTGGAAGTCCAAAGGGCTTCACAAGGCTAAAATCAAGGTGCTGGCACTGTTGCATTCCTTTTAGGAGGCCGTAGAAGAGAATGGGTTTCCTTGTCTTTTCCAAATCCTACAAGTCATCCACATTCCCTAGTTTGTGGCCTTCTTCCATCTTCAAAGCCAGGAATATTTTTTTCTCTCTGACCCTTCTGCTATAGTCACATCTCTCTCTGACTGCAGTCCCACAGTCAGGAAAGGTTCTCCAATTTTAAGGATTTGTGTGATTCAATTGGGCCCATCCAGATACTCCAGGATAATCACCCCATATCAAAGCTCATAACCTTAATCACCTCTGCAAAGTCCTAACATATTCACAGGTTCTGAGGATGAGGGCAAGGACATCTTTGAGGTATGGGTGTTTGGGGGAGGAGGATCAACACACTGTTCTAACAGAAAACAAGCACAGTATTTCCTTAAAAGTAACTTCAAAAATAATAAGAAAAAAAATCGACAAACCAGAATAAAATAGGCAAAGTTCACGAACAAAATTCACAGAAGAAAAATATAGGTGCCATGAAATACATAAATTAAAAACCCCTAACTTTATTCAAAATAAGAGGACTGCAAATTAAAGACCATTATTCATTTATCAGATTGGCAAATACCAAGAAATTAGTTAACACAGAAGTTGGTGAGGAGTACAGAAGTACGTTTGGAAGGTTATTTGGAAATATCTATCAAAACTTAAGATGTACATATTTTGTGACTCAGCAAATGCTACTTCTACCCATTTTCTTTTACATGTATGAAATTAAACCTTTATAAGCAAAGTTTAAAGAAAAATGTTGCTTTTAACAGAAAAAAAGGATGAAAGCAACCTAAAGAAGACTCAATAGGAAACTAGTAAAATTATGGAACACCTATTCAATGCAATATTATGTAGCCATGATAAAAATGAGGAAGCTCTTTACATTGTCAAAGTAAGCTGATCTCTAAGTTCTATTAAGTTTTTTTTAAAGGTACGTATGTATGTTTAGTATGCAACCATTTGTGGCAAAAAACACATTCACACATATGCTTGTATATGAATAGAATCTTTACATAATAAAACTGGTAACTGTTTCTCTAGCAAGGAGAAATGAGACAGAGGTACAAGGGTAATTTTCCTTTCATTAAATAACCTTTTATATTTTTTGAATTTTGTACCATGTGTATGTATTACCCATTCAAAAATACATTTACCGAACTCTTATACATACACACACACTCCCTGAAGGGCTATGATCTCAAAACAGTATTTGTCTAACAGGAGCTAGCACTTGCCATTAACAGTACAATGATGACTATTTTGCAGAATGCAGATTGATCTGAACAGCCTTGTTCCCTCCCTGATGTCAAAAGCTGCTACACCCTGCACCCCTCCCATCAACCTGAGAGAGGCAATAGCTCTGCTCTGTTCCCACCTGTTTACAATTTATAGTTCTCTCCAGTCATACACACACACTTGTTCAAACATAAGGACTGGCATCCCAGCTCTCTCCACATACTTCTAAGAACATCCCACAAATCATATCATATGCATGTATTCCTTTGAAAGATGTTGGGCTCATTTTACTACACTTAAAGTAGTTGCTCTGTATAAGGGCAGAAAGCAAATAAGGTCTTACCTGAAGAAAGCTGGATATTCTCATACTGGATATACAAAAAATAGGCATGTCCTAAGAGAGGAAATATAAACTCAGAAGGTGGACAGTCAGGAGAAAGGATTCCAGAGTCCTCTCACACCTTAGAACAAGGTTTCAAGAAGGAAAGGTATGCTTGAGGGGTTCCTGGGTGGTAGGAGAAAAATGACTTCTACCCTTTGAAAGCAGACATGTTTAGCAGAGAGGTATTCCTACAGATGCCAAGGTGAACATGGACAATCTCTAAATTACAACAATTATCTAGTTTTATTTATTACTCTCCAGAAAGTCTTTCCTGATGCCTATCATTGGGCTAGATATCTTTTGTAAATGCTTCCATCATGTAAAGTGTGAGCAGGAGACTCAAATAATTGATATTTGATGGTTAGCTGTGGTTGATAATTCTTATTTAAAGCAAAAAGGAAACAGTGCTCTCTTTTTCTGATTTAGGTTAGGTACGTTATATCCTCATGAGCATTGCTATGTAGTTATATGAGAAGTTCCTTTTTACCAAGTAGGAAGAAGGCACAGTAGTTTATTACTCTAGTTTCTCAGGGTCTTTAGTAAATTTATTCTGCCTGATTTTATCTGTGCCACCAGGGATATTAATGAAAAAATTGTAGGTTTATGCCTGAGATGAAGTAATAATCTTTTGACTGTATCAGGGCAATGGCAAGAACATTCAGTGAGAGATCACTGTTCTCTCTGGTCAGGGAACAGACTCAGGGAAATTCAATTGACAGTACTGAAGAGGGAATTCTTTCACTGTCAATATGAGATGGCTTTCGCTAATGAAGCCAAAAGAATCCCTTACATTTAATATCTACAACTTCTGAATATGTTGCTAACCCCTTCTATATGGTTCTGTACATGTTACCTTATTTTTAGTAGAGGTGAAGGGCACTCACTTTTTTAAATGCACCTGCATGCAAGTATTTAGAGTGCAGCTTTGCCCATGCTAAGAATGCATATAACATCTTGGCATTTAATGGCAAGGAACAGAGGAATAACAAGGGTAAGCTGCCAACCCTGAAAATCTAGGATGCCAATTCTTCAGGGGTCAGGCCACAAGCCGAGGATGCTAAAGATATGGAATCAGTGGCAGGGACCCAGATTAATCAGCAAAATAATCTCCTGAGAAAAAGAAAGTATCTCCACATTCAATATTAAAAATCACCAACATCTGAGAGTACGGGTTATGGCTAACACGTGAAGGTAAGTCCTATGAGTACCTCCATAAAATAGGCATTTAATAAATATGTGTACAACTGAATCCAGAAATATAAAATAAAATCCAATGAAGCAGCATGAAGACTTCTCAGCTCTTCTTATACCTATCAAGAGTGTTCAGTGGTTCTTACAATACCTATCAAGAGAAAACTAGACAGCACGAGGTGGCTTGAACACTTAATCAAATGATAATCGAGTCAAAATTTAGGAGCCTTCAGTGATGGAGGTACATAAATACACAATGTTAATAACACTATCCTACAGAAGGACGTTTATAGAGTTCCTCTGAAAATGCCACATTAGTCTGGGAATAGAAAGTACAATGGTAAATAGCTAATCCTAACTGTGCAATTGTGAGACCTTTGAACATTTTTTTCCTTCCAAATTCAACATAAATGGATTCAGTTTTCACTGCAAATTTAATACCCTACAGCAGTGCTGTCCAATCGAAATACAACGCAAGCCAAATACATAATCTTCAACTTTCCAGTAGTTAGAGTAAAAAAGTAAAGAGGAGGATGGCCGTGAAAATGGTAGAAAAAGGAGCTCTAAGAGTCCATCCCACAACACAAATACTGAAAAAGGAAAAGAACAAAAATTCCCAGGCAACTTTGTCAGAACTCTAGAAAACAGCCAAAGGTTTACAGTGATGAAGCAAATCCTAAATCAAAAGGCAACTTTAAAGTGGTAGGAAAGCTTTGTGGCACTTTTACTTGCCAGTGGTCTAACCTCACTTCCCACCCCTGCCTCAGCAGTGGTCTTGTTTTTTTAAAATAAATTTATTTATTTATTTATTTTTGGCTGTGTTGGGTCTTCGTTGCTGTACGTGGGCTTTCTCTAGTTGCGGTGAGCAGGGGCTACTCTTCGTTGCAGTGTGTGGGCTTCTCACTGCGGTGGCTTCTCTTGTTGTGGAGCACGGGGTCCAGGCACACAGGCTTCAGTAGTTGGGGCACACAGGCTCAGTAGTTGTGGCACACAGGCTTAGCTGCTCTGCAGCATGTGGGA
The DNA here is from genome assembly GCF_011762595.2 of Tursiops truncatus. NCBI lineage: Eukaryota > Metazoa > Chordata > Mammalia > Artiodactyla > Delphinidae > Tursiops > Tursiops truncatus. The sequence goes on along the minus strand of NC_047035.1, from coordinate 81,502,008 downwards.
ACTTCCCAGACCAGGGCTCAAACCCATGTCCCCTGCATTAGCAGGCAGATTCTTAACCACTGCACCACCAGGGAAGTTCCATCAGCAATGGTCTTAAAGATGACAGTCTGCATTCTGAGTATGGGATCCTGGTCCCTGGTTCCAGAGAGAGCACAGCAGACCTTAGTCTCAAAGAATCCTGTCTGGAGCTATGTGAAGGACTGACACAAGGCGTTTGCATTCCTCAAACACATCGGAAGACAAATGAACGACCAGCTGCTGCTGGGGGCAAAATATCACAATGAGGCCAACAATAGATGTACCAGAAGCCTGGGAGGAAAAGCTGGGGAGACAGTTTTTCTAGGGAATTAAGAAGCCATATGCATACCCAGGGCAGAACACATGTTCATAAATGTTCTGGGAAGACCCAAAGTTTTCATCTAGGCTCAGCACAAGCAGGAAGTAATGGGTAAGGCAAAGTTGTAAACGGCTTGTCTAAGCATTAAAGGAGTGCCATGATACAGAGATAATCTGCAAAGAACGGAAGAGTTTTCCTTCCTTCCTCCCTCCCTCCCTCTCTCTTTTTTAAAACTCCTGGTGTTTAAGAAAATCTTTGTCAAAACACAAAAGGATCACAGGCAACAAGAACAGAGACTTCAGAGACCACACATGGCAAAGAATAAAGACTTTACAAAAATAGTTTAGAAAAACAACCTAAAACCACAGCCCACAGCCAGCAACAAAACAAACCCTGAAGAATGGGAAGAATACAAGTTCCAGAGTTATCACATTAAAATATCCAAACTTCTCAATTTTCAACAAAAATTTATGAATTATAAAGAGAAACATGAAAGTATGGCCCATTCACAGATGAAGTTAATCGAAGCTGTCCCTGATGAAGCAGAGATACTGGACTTACTACACAAACACTTTAAGTCAACTGTCTTAAATATACTCAAAGAGGTAAAGGAAACCAGGAAAACAATGTATGAGCAAATAGAAAATATCAATAAAGAAATAGAAATTACAAAAAGGAACCAATATTACTCAGCCGTAAAAAGGAACGAAATTGGGTCATTTGTAGAGATGTGGATGGACCTAGAGACTGTCATACAGAGTGAAGTAAGTCAGAAAGAGAAAAACAAATATTGTATATTAATGCATATATGTGGAATCTAGAAAGATGGTACAGATGAACCAGTCTGCAAGGCAGAAATAGACACAGATGTAGAGAACAAACGTATGGACACCAAAGGGGGAAAGCGGGGGGGGGGGGTGTGATGAATTGGGAGATTGGGATTGACATCTATACACTGAAGTGTATAAAATGGATAACTAATAAGAACCTGCTATATAAAAAATAAAATAAAACAAAATTCAAAAAAAAAAATAGTAGCCAAATAGAAATTTGGGAGCTGGTAAGTACAGTACCTGAAATGAAAACTTCATTAAAAAGTTTCAATAGCAGATTTGAGCAAGCAGAAGAATCAGTGAGCTTAAAGATATGTCAACTGAAATGACCCAATCTGAGGTGCAGAAAGAAAAATGAATGAGAAAAAATGAGCAGAGCCTAAGAAATCTGTGGGATGCTATCAAATGTACCAATGTATGTGTAATGGGGGGGCTCAGCAGAGAAGAGAAAGGGGCAGAAAGAATATCTGAAGTGGCCAGAAAACTTTCCAAATTTGATAAAGATATAATAAATCTACACATCCAAGAAGTCAAACTCCAAAATGGATAAACAAAGAGATAGAAACTGGAGTTGTTGAAAGACAAAGAATCTTGAAAGCAGTGAAAGAAAAGCTACTCGTCATACACAAGGGAATCTCAATAAGATTAACAGCCGACTTATAGCAAACAATGGAGGCCAGAGGCAGTGGGATGACATATTTCAGGTGCTGAAAGAAAAAAAAATGTCAACCAATCTATACATAACAGAAGTACCCTTCAAAAATGAAAAAGAAATTAAGACATTCTCAGATAACTAAAGGGCTGAGGGAGTTTGCCTCTATCCTTTGGGATGAAATTAAAGGACACTAGATAGTAACTCAAAGCCATATGAAGAAATAAAGAACTCTGGCAAGGGTTATTACATAGGTAAATATAAAGCTATTATTATTGTATTTTTGGTTTTTAACTTCTCTTTTTGTCTACAGTAATAATAAATCTGTATTAATGGGCCCATTAATGTATAAAGATGTAAACTGTGACAATAACAATATAATAGGGAGTGGAGATGAACAGAAGCAGAGCTTTTATAGGCTATTAAAGCTAAGCTAGTATCAATTTAAACTATATCAACTTATATACTGTCTATAAGACACTGACTTTACATCCAAAACTACAAACAGGTTGAAAATGAAAAGATGAGAACAGTATTCCATAAAACAAGAGAGCTGGGATGAATATATTAATATTATTATAAGAAACAGAGGTCATTATATATTGATAAAAGGGTCAATTCATGAAGAAGATGTAACACTTATAAACATATAAGAGTCCCAAACTATATGAAGTAAACACTGACAAAACTGAAGGGAGAAATAGACCTACAGTAATAGTTGGAGACTTTAATACCCACCATACTTTTAATAATGAATACAACATCATCTAATAAAAAAAGAATAAAGTACTGATGTGCTGCAACATGGTACCTCACAAATATGCTAAATGAAAAAAAAATGCCATACACAAAAGGTCACATACTGGCATGATTTCATTTATATGAAATTCCTAAAATAGGCAAATCTATAGACAGAAAATAGATTGGTGGTTGCCAGGGGATTAGGGGTATGGTAAAGTTTTGAAAAACTGCTTAATGGATATGGGTTTGTTTTTTTTTTGGGGGTGGGGGGGGGCGGCTACACAGCTTGCAGGATCTTAATTCCCTGACCAGGGATTGAACCAGGGCTCTCAGCAGTGAAAGCACAGAGTCCTAACCACTGCACAGCCAGGGAATTCCCATGGGTCTGTGGTTTTTTTTAGGGTGATGAAAAGTTTTGGAACTACACAGAGATGGGGGTTGCACAGCAATATGAACGTACTAAATGCCACTAAGCTGTACGCTTTAAATGGTTAAATTTATGTTATATGTGAATTTCATCTCAATTTTTAAAAAGTAAACGCAGGTGGAATTAATGTTAATAGTATACTTTAATCCATTATATCCAACATATTTAAATAGATAATACAAAATAATCAATGAGGTATTTTATATTTTTTTCATACTAAGTGTTTGAAATTTGGTGCACATTTTACAAATACAGCGTATGTCAATTCTGATTAGTGCTCAACAGTCATATGTAGCTAACAGCTACCATACTGGCCAGGGAATCTTATTAAAAGATTACAAAAATAAGTTGTCAGGTGAGCATATATTGAAAGAAGACATTCTTAAAATCTGGAATACTTACTTTCTATCTTACAACACTTGTAGGTAATCTCCAGTGCTTTCTCTTTTTTACAAATTGAAGTAGCCACCAAAGAAATAAATATATGCATAATCCTACCTTCGACCATATTTTCTCCCCTGGAATGGTCTTTACAGCTAGGTAAAAGACCACCACTTAACTCTCATCTTGTCCTTTAGAGACTATAAAGGCTTCTCCTTCTGGTGAATTCAATGTATTCATCACATATCTTTCAGGCAGTTATTACCCTTATGATTCCTCTAACATTATCTTCTATTATTTAACTTCCAATTCTCCAATTTATCACATCTTAAACTTCCCTGCCCACCTGTATGTAGTGCCTCGTATACAGCAAGAACTTAACATTCAACATCTTCCTGTTCCATCGTAACTCTCTCCCTACTACAACTAATAAATAATATTTCATATGCAGGTAATGAAGATACCAAAAGGACACCTGCAACATCCTCGTAGCAATTCAGGGGCTATTCTTTAGCTCCTTAATTGATAATTCAGTTATGAGGGGATGAAACCCCATGCGTATGAAATCATGAATGCATGGAAACACTCCTGGCTTAAAAGCCCCACATTCCATACAAGAGTCAAAATTATCTCGTAACAAACAGTCCATGGACATAGCTCCTTGAACTCCTGGCAAGGGATATACCCAAGTAAACAAATACACCACATTCAGGGCAGAGCAAAGCTCTGGCTTTCCACCAGGTATATATATTTAGTTCATTCACAATCTTCTCCATGCAGATGCCGTTTACCAATCAGCAATGTTGCCTACTAACACAACTGACATTCTATCTTCATCAGGATTCCAGATGACCAGAGCTTAACCCAAAGTCATTTTCCATGAAGGAGAATAGATTTGGTTTGGTCTTTATTATGTAAAACAGAGTAACTGCTAAGTAGATGGGGACACATTTACATACATACATAAGGAGGTGCTCGCTCAATGTAATTCAGTTTATTAATATCAACAATCAGAATACGGATATTACCTAATTATATGTAACTTATTCATTGTAATAATATTCTGTTTAAGACTAAAGTTTCTTATGTATGTATTTGTAATAATGAGTTGTAAATATGAAAACATTGCTGCTTTCAACAAGTAAAATATCCTCCAACAACATCTCAACTAAAATGTCACTGACAGAGGCAGAAAGATATTCTAGTCACACCTTATTTAAAAAGTGGACTGCGACAGAACATTTAGAAATAGCATCAGATATGTATCCGGAGTTGTGGGGACAAGAGAGCAGGTGAGGAAGTTTATGAGAACTGCCAGCCAATTTGTGCTGGCAGAGTAGATTTTAAAAGTGGGAAGACAGGACATATGCTCCTCCGAATCAAGCCTTCTGAGAAGAAAGTCTGGCAGCTGCCAATTAACCACAGGAAAAGGGATCCCTTTGGGGATCAAAACAAAGACATTCTCTTGATAACATTTCTCCAGTTAGACTAAAATAACTAAGATTCAATTTCATAACTAGTTTTTTTTTCTTACAGTGAGATTTCTTTAACTCCTCAATTTTTCCATACCCAATTACATAGATGGTAAGCGATAGAGCAAAGATTCAAACAAAGGTCTGAATAGAAAGCCTATGCTTTTTATCACTGTTACAACCAAGCAAATGCATGGTTGATATAACTCACTAATATTCTGGTATTCACGTTTATATGTATTCACTTACTCAAGAATGAAATATTTTAATCTTTCTCCACAGTTCCAAGAAGCTGTTGGATTCTTATAAAGTTAAAAAGTAATCTCTCTTGCATGTGTACATGCACACGCATGCACATGCACACACACACACACACAGACACACACACCCCTGCCCGCATGTGGACATGACATACAAATGTCTATGTGGTACATTTAGCAGGATCCCTGCTATTGAGTTGCTTGAAGTGTACTGACAAGGCTTCAAACCAAAAGGGTTTTCATTTTAAACAAAACTGACTTCATTTTAAAGTCGACTCTGGTTAAGCTTCCTTATTTATCTCCCCCCAACCCAATTAGCTCTAGGTATGCAAAATCCTTATAGTTGCAGCAGAGAATGCCTCTTCTTATAGCTCAAAAGTCGTGGAATTGAGTCTCATGTCTCTGATTTGTCTGCCCTGAACTAATCACACCCATGGAGGGTCAACCCACTCAAGCCAAAAGGCCTAAAAGTGAAGGAATGACTTCCCCCAAGAAAAGTACTTTTCCTTGGTACTTTTTAATTGCACCTTTTAACAGAAGAATAATCAAGGTATACTTGGCATACTAAAACAATAGATGACCATTACAATATTGAAGAAGGTAATATGGGCTTGAATTCAAGATAAGGTAAAAAATTAATCAAAATGGGCTACACATCATGAAAGTGGACATACAAGTATGCAATAAAAGTTATTCTTGCTTGAGCTGGAAGATTACTGAAGACAACAAAAATGAATTACACTAAATAGGAATGCTACTGGTGAAGGCCTTGCGTATTCAAAAGGGAACTATTCTAAGCTTCTGTGTAGGGAGGATGTAATTAAATTGATATCCAAGAGTAATTATATTGAAAAATACGATCAGGAAACCTTGGAATATTCAGGAAGCAGAGCGAGAAAGGCAGCTAGGAAAGATGTTATTTGAATCCAAATGCTATTTCAATAATGAAACCTGGGAAAGCAGCAGTATCTTTACAGATAGAAGTTCAAGGTAGAATCCTCAATCCTCCTTTTAAACAAAACTCATAACAAATATTATGAAAATAAGGAGAGGATACAAAAAATACAGTAGTCAAAGATAACCTCCAATACTGTAAGCTTGTAAAGATTCAGTCCAGTGGTAGAACACAGTGTAAATGATGCAGAAAAGAATCTATCGTAATCTAGAATAAGAGTCGTCATCGATTGTGGTAAGAACACTCAAAGGAATTAACTAAAAAGCCATGGGGAGCATAAGTAATTCAACAGTCCCTAGCACATAATAGATATTTGATAAAAAATAAGATATATGGATGAATGGACTGGATGTCTTTTACAAGCCATATATCATATTAAACAGAAAGTATCCAAAGATGAATAAGACACAGTCCCTGTTCTCAAAGAAATCACAATACACTAACTTGAATAAGTAATAAGGGCAATAATTTTTTTTAATTACCATTAATTCTGGTAATGGAAGATTCAAAAATGAAACAGAAGCCTGTAAAAAAAAGAAAAGTAAAATATACTGAGACTGAGCTTTGGGAGAAATACTCCTCCTTTTAAGGAGGAAGAGAGGAGTCAGTGATAGGGGTCAGAGTACTTAAGATCGGTAGGAAAATTTGAGGAATACAGTGTAATGAAAACCAGGACAACAATTTGTCTTAAAATGCAAAAGAGAAGCCTAGTTTATTGGAAACATGATTTGAAAGCAAAAGTACTAATGGATTGATACAATAAATGTAGAACACTCATTTCTCCAGCAATAGAGAATAAAGTAATAATTCAGATTCTGCTAGTATCTTTTTGTTAAACAAATCATTTTAAGTAAGACTGTCTGTTAGAAAGGAATTAATAGCTATATATCAATGTTTGAATTTTCTATCTCTTCTCATTTCACAGAAGACTCAGCCTATAAAGATACCTCTAATAGTATCTTAGGTCTTAACGCAAAGGTCAAAAACAAACATAAATGAACAAAAATAGTAAAGTGCTTATAATACTTGTAGTGGTGGGGACTGTGGCCATCTAAAGCGAATATGTAACACTCCATTCTAGCAGCTGCCTTGCAGGAATGCAAGCTCAGTATTACGAGAATGTTTTGATCTTTTTAGAGAACCTGGAAATCCTGCCTATATGAAGTCCCCTGACTTCTTAAATACTGGCTCATTTATATGTGGACCGGCTTCACCTGCAGTTTTCATCTTTTGTTTTAAATAAATAATGAATCTTTAGTTCAACCGAAATAAAAATTGTTTTTATCCACTTTAACCACTGCATTCCTCTCTTTTTAACTAAAACACTATGCAATAAACATAGCATTTGGCATCTCCTACACAATGCGAGAAATACGAAACAGCAATTAACCAATTAGTACTTTATGCTTAATTCCCTAAACTAAATGTCACTTTAATACATTTTTTCATTTCAAAGTGCTGAATACACTTTGCTCTTAAACACGAAACACAAAACATGTAAAATCCCAACAAATTCATTTAATAACGACCACATGAGTGACCAGGAATCATGGCCAAACTTGCTCCAGATAAAAATTCCACTGGTTCAGAGGTTCTTAAACTCATGTCCAAGGGTTGGCTCATTCTGTGAGTATTATCTGGAGAACTTTAAAAAAACACAGGCTGCCAAGGTCTACTGGTCTACTCCCTTGATTCCTAAAGGATGAGGCTTAGGAAAGCTGTATTTTAAATTTCTTAGAGTCCTGACGTGTAGCTGTATTTAGGAATAACTACTTATTCAGAATATTAATAAGTTATAAAACTAATCTAATTTTGAATACATTAGAACTGAAAATCTGTCACTATAAATTCTACTTAGAATAATTTATTTCCTATCACTTCAGGCAATATAGTCAGACAGGTTACTCTAGTATTAGGCCTTAGATAATCTTAAAAATTAAAGTTCCAAAGGAAAGCACTAACTCAAGAATTCAACAGTCAGAACTAAAATACTGAGTTAAAATATCTTGGCAATCTAAAGTCCTTTAATAGCTCCTTAGCATGACTTACAAAACAACACCTCTCTGACTACCTCTCTCCAACCATAACAGCATTCTTTCCACGCTTTAAACAGTCTCCCTCTACCCCAGGTCCTCTGCACTTACTTGGAGACTCCCCTGAGATATTCTATTGGCTTCCTCCTTAAGCATTAGATAACATGAATCCTCCTCAAATTAGATTCACCCAATCTAAACTAGCCCCAACATCCAGCTTCCCTCCACCCATATCTATTACACTCTATTTCTTTTCCTGGTTTTCTTTTCCTCATAATGCTTATGACTATCTGAAATTATCTTATTTACTTCTTTCTTTCTTTTTTTTAAAGATTTTTTTTTCACATGGACCATTTTTAAAGTCTTTATTGAATTTGTGACATATTGCTTCTGTTTTACGTTTTGGTTTTTTGGCCCCGAGGGATGTGGAATCTTAGCTCCCCGACCAGGGATCGAACCCGAACCCCCTGCATTGGAAGGCAAAGTCTTAACCACTAGACTACCAGGGAAGTCCCTTATTTACTTATTTCTTTAGGTATTTATTTTCTGTCTCCTATTAATAGGACTTATGTTCCATGTGAGCAGGGACACTGTTTTCTTTGCTCACTAGAATGTTATCTGAGATATAGTAAGTGCTCAATATGTATGTAATTGTTGAATAAATGAACAGAAAAACATACAAACCCCCCCAATTTTACTTCTAACTTAAATGTGCACATTGATAAACCTCTATGAAGACAATAAAATGTTTTATACAATTTTTAGTACTAAGCAAGATTAAAATAGGAAATTTCCCTTAGCTTCCTCTACCTTCCTCCTCTGAGCTCCCTTCCTCCAGAAACGTCATTCCCCTGTACCCTTGTGGTCAAGTAATTTTGACTTGAGGCAGGTAAGCCTAAGAGCCTCCGAAACCAACTCTAATGACACTGAGAGTTGCAAGCAAGTACATTCTTACAATCCTAGCAAAACCCAAAAGATATAAAATTTGTCTCAACTATGTGTCATTCAGGGAAGACTACCTCAGATCTCAGAGTGATTTGTCTACCCAGGAAATAAGTACACTCTGGATCCAATGAGAGCTGAAGGATGAACAGAGGTAAATTAGAAAGAAGGGGAACAGTGAAGGAAGGGATAGAGTGGTTTTCTTGATAGAAGACTACTTTATGCAAAGGGCACTTTTTTCTTCAAGGAGTTCACCATCTAAATTGCATTATTAAATAGCATGAGAAACAATACAAATAGCAACATAATAATGTGCACTATAAATAAAAAATACATAGAAACAGAGCAGGAGCAGAGTTTTAAATATAAATTTGATAAATTTAATAAAGTAGGATGATACTATTTTTACATAGTTTGCAGCCCAAGATTCAAATGCTGAAAAGGGAACTAATCTGGGAATGAAGAAACACTGTTTCAGAAAAACTTAACTACCTTGAATGATGCTTTAAAAAAATTTTTTTTAATTCAACATTAATTCTTGAAAATATTCTTGGTAAAGAAATATTAGAAAAATACTTCCCTAACATGGTAAAAGCTATTAAAAACTCAATGATTATTACATACCTCTAAGTGAAACACCTGAGATGCTTCTATTATAGCCAGTTATATAGGACATTACTGAGGAAGTTAAAAAAATTAATATTGCAGTTATATGATTAAAGAGGAGTGAGGAAGGAAAAGAGAAATGAAATACAAATATTGATTTAAAAATTATCCTTATTTGTAGATCATATGATTGCTTATCTAAAAAAACACAAGCAGAGACTTCCCTGGTAGTCCAGGGGTAAAGAATCCACCTTCCAGTGCAGGGGACGTGGGTTCTATCCCTGGTCGGGGAACTAAGATCCCACATGCTGCGGGGCAACTAAGCCCACGCACCACAACTAGAGAGCCTGCGTGCCACAAACTACAGAGCCCACATGCCACAACCAGAGAGAAGCCTGAGCGCCACAACTACAGAGAAGCCAGCACACCACAACGAAGAGCTTGCATGCCACAATGAAAGATCCCGCATGCCACAATAAAGATCTCACGTGTCGCAAGTAAGACCCGACATAGCCCACCCCTCCAAAAAAACAAGCAAATTTGTTAGAAAAATAAGGAAGACTTTCTGTTTCCAGACCAGCCCATACGAAGCTTGGAAGCCACCAATCTATGCTAACAACAAGTAAAAAGTTGAACAAACTTAAAAATCAACGACACTTCTTAGGTCCATAAGAGAAGTGAGGTCACAGGGCAAACCACTGCCCCCAAACTTGGAAAGCCAGGCAGATGAATACAGAGAATGACAATTTATTGGAACAGAAACGCAAGAGCAGAGAGCTCTTTGGGAAACAGTGCTGGGGTAGGGGAACCTAAGCTATAACTGATGAATTGCTGGAGGCTCAGTGTGGACAATTCTGAGATTAAAAACTCTAAGGAGACCCAGTCATCGAAATGCCCCCCACTTTTGTGAGTTTTACCTCTTGGTACTCTACCAAGTTCTCACAGTAAATATCAGAGAAAAATCCCGTCATATTTCTAGAAGGGGGAAAGGAAGCATTCTGAAATACATGGAGCACACTGTTCTTAACAAAGTTTGCCCTTGGGAGAAATTTAACCAGAGTCTAACCTCCTAAAGTTGTATCAGAACCTAACTGACCTAAGGGAAGGTAAATAAATACCCAGCTACAGCCCACTCCAGCCATCTTGTCCTACCTAAGAGGGGTGAGGGAGAAACAAAGAAGCATTTGAGAAGTTCACAGTCCAGAGACATAGGATCACAAAAGACTAAGTTCTGGAGACCAAATGTTCAGCAATGTTATTGTAATTAACAATACTGTATTATATACTTGAAGTTTGCTAACAGGGTACATTTTAACTGTTTTTACCACCAAAAAGAAAAAGGAAAAAAAAATAAAAAAGATAACTATATGCTGTGATAAATATGTTAATTACACTGACTGTGGTGATTATTTCATAATATATGTGAATATCAACACCAAACTGTACATCTTAAGTATAACCAATTTTTATTTGTCAATTATAACTCATTAAAGCTGGAGGAAAAGAAGACCTAATAATAGAACTATAAAACACTTCCCTACCGCCCTCACATTTTACCACTGCATTATTAAAGGCCTATTTACAGCAGTTCCTTTCAGCCAATACATCATGTCCGGCTATCAAGAAAAAATTACAAGGCATACTAAAAGGTAACAAACACAATTTAAAGAGACAGAGCATCAGAACCAGACTCAGATATGACAGAGATGTTGGCATCATCAAACCAAGAATTTAAAACAACTGTGATTAATACGCTACACCATCAAGAGTAATTCCTAATGTAAACTATGGACTCTGAGTAATAATGATATATCATCAACACAGATTCATCAACTGTAACAAATGTACCATTCTAGTGGGGGATGTTGATGATGGTAGCAGATAGGCATGTGTTTGCACAGGCAGTATGTGGGAAATCTGTACCTTCCACTCAATTTTGCTGTGAACCTAAAACTTCGCTACAAAAATAAAGTCTGTTAAAAAAAAAAAAAACAAGTGCAGTGTAGCAGTTGGATATAAGAAATAATTTAAAAATTAACTGGCTTTCTTATTTACCAGTGAATTAAGAAATTACAATACAAAAAGAGCCAATCTACAATAAAAAATATAAAATTACTAAACTAAAATGTGTAGGATCAATATAAAGAAATCTGTAAAACTTTAATGAAGAGGATAAAGGACCTGAGTGAATAAAAGGACATTTTATTGTAAGTTTTCTAAAGATGATAATTCTATGTAAATTCTGTTTATTTGTTGCAAATTCAGTTTAAAATATCAGTGGACTTTTTTGGGGAAAAAGAAGGTAACAAAAAAAAGTGTCTAAGTATATTTAGAAGCCAAGAACACTTGAGTGATCTTTTAAAAACATAAGTCAGGTCACATGACTCTTGCTCAAAACCCTGCAAGAGCTACATATTTCATTCATGGTAAGAGGCTAAGCCCTAAGACTCCGTTTTAGAGAAATAAAAAGATAAAATGTGAATAATACACCTTAAAAAAAAAACCTGGAAAACTTCACAACATGATGTCATCACGGCTATCCCTTAGTAGCAGAGTTAGAGGTTACCTTTATTCTCTTCTTTTATAATCACAAAAACAATAAAAGTACCAAAATGAAACAAAGCAATTCAAGGTCTAATAATAAACATTTAATAGCAAACATTTACGTAGCTCTTACCATATGCCTAATCTATTTGGGACTTATCTTTAATTCTGATGATAACCCTGCAAAATGGTGTTATTCTATATTACAGATAAGGAAACTAAAGTTTCAAGAGGTTAAGTAACTTACGTCACTTGGAAGTGACTGAGCAAGGATTTAAAACCCATGCTGTTCTAGTTCTGCTCCACAACTTATAGCTGTGACTAGAAAGTAAAAAAGAAAGTCGCTCTTTACCTCCAGCTTCATTTATGTAAAAGTAAGAATAGTATTTGGAATAAATATTCTTTATCAGTTATATTTTCCATTTTTCTACAATTTTATAAGTCTAAATATAAGGTCAGAGCATCTACTTAAAAAAATGATTCCACAATCATGACTCCCCCTTCTGCAGAGAAACAAGTCTCAAATCTGTAATCCTAATTTCACAAAGTAAACATGTCCACCCTGACAACATACCCTTTATATAAAGCCCAATACCACTCCATCCCCTGACCCCAAAAATGTTCAGCAACCTAGTATACCTCATGGAAATCCACTAAAACTTAGGAGATGCTTTTCAATTATGAGCAACATTGGATTTAAATCAGCATCGTGGTCCTCATACACAGTAGTTTAAAAAACAAAACAAAAACAGCATGCCAGTAAGGCTCCTACTAACCTACAAGCCACGGTCCTCATGTGAAATTAAAAACAGGGAATGGTGAAATAAAACAACCATCGCCAAACTTTAATCATCAAGTTAAACAACCATCGCCAAATTTTAATCATCAAATTATAATCTATAAACTTTCATTTTAAAATCTGTAATAAGTAAAAGATTATAGTTAAGATATAGAGAATATATTTCCCATTAGTATTAGGAAATAGGCATAGATAAGAATTTTCAAGTGTTTCTAATATCCAAAAACTCAAACCAGTCTAATACCACTTATCTATCTGGGTCAGCAGCTTTTATATCAGACACAGCTTGAGCAGAATAAGGAATTCTTAATGAACATATAGTAAAATCACACCTATTTCCAAAAAGATGTATACATGGGAACATGTATGATCTCAGTAATGCTGGCGAAAGCATCAAGGAGTGAAAGCTTTTTCATTCCACAGATAAAATTCATATAGATATTCCACAGATAAGTTTAAAACAGCCACAAAAACATACTTTCTTTGCCCTATAAGAGCCCATAGCATCTACTAATGAGGAAGGTATGTTGAGATGGGTAGGAACTTTACATTTAAAATTTTCAGGAACTTCCTATAAGTGAACATGAATTGAGTATGTGTGCTTTCCTTTAAACCAAAAGATTAACAGATGATTTTTTCATCATCCATACATCTCAAACTGTGAGGTACTTCTCCAAAGGTATGCATTTTATTTTTATACAGAAAAATGTGCATTTTTCAGAAGGTGGAAACTTCAAATCAGAGTGGTGTACTAAGTGTATAAAAATTAAAAAGCATAGAACTTTTAAGCAGTTATAAGGAACCTGAAAGACATAGACTAATACAACACACAACACAGGTTAAAGAAAAGATCCATTTTGAAAAGATCCACACTGATGATCATAATTCTTTTTAACTCAGTTTGAAAATAACAAGTTGAGAAACTCCCAACTTCACGAGACAGTCCATTCCATTATTAGCCAACTCACATCATTAGGAAGTTGTCTTTTTCATAAAACAAAAATTTACATCCCCACCCTTTAACCTCCATCTGGTTTTATTCTCAGGAATAAGAGAATCTAAGTTTACTCCAAATATTTTCTGAGGTTTTTAATCATCTGGAGATAGCTAACATTTTTTGCTGATCAACTCTTCCCAAGCTCAACATGACAAGTTCCTATGACTCTTCCTCATCTAACCTAGTTTCGAAATATCTCATCATACTGGTAGATTATGAATTTGTCACAATGGCTATGTGTGTGTGGGAAAAGAATAAATAACAACTTTTTAGATATGGATGTTAGGTGATGGGCTAAGCTCACTCACTAGGCAAAGCAGTTCACTGCTTTCTCCTTCAATGTGCCATCCATTTTACAACCACATTCCTGAATGATGGTCAAGAGTTCACGTTCTAAGTAGTCCTTTTAGTTGTAAGAGATGCTAAATAATTTGCACTTACTCGTTCTCGTTTGGTTTTGCAAACAGTTGGTTTTGCTTACAAAACAAAATGTAGTTTGCTGGTCCACATACAGGCTCATTAACTTCCTGAATACAGTGCCCAACCAAATGTCCTAAATAACTGAGGCTAAAATATCACATTTTTCATCTCATCTATTTTTAGATAAAACAGATTTAGTAGCCTAACTCAATTATAATTACCATCACAAAAACAATAATGGATTTTTTAAAAACCTGGGACAAAGACAGTCGATGAACAGTGATTAACTTTGGATGATAAGAATCTACATGACCGTTACCTTCTTTGCATCTTTTACTTTTCTAAAAATTAAATAAACAACTCACCCACAAGCTAAATAAACTATTTCTTACCAAGATCCTGCTGACTAGCATGAGGATCTGAACTGTGCTTTCAGAGATGCTTTTTCATTTACCTGTTGTTCCTATTAATGAAGGGATTCTGATTAAAATCCCTTTGAAATCCCTTTAAAAAGGCAAATCAGATATTTCTCTTCCAACTTACATTAGCTATATTTTAGGCATTACTGTTGATTACTGGTATCAATGATTCCTAAAACTAAAGAAGAGGATGACATCTCTAAATAAATTATTTCCCTTTACAGATACAGGGGAAAAAATCTACGGTGGAAAACACACAGAATTAACAGTCAAAAATCAAAGTTCCCACTGAGACTGATAAAATGCAACTGTAACATTTTGGGCAAACTATTTTATCATTCCAGGCCTTAATACCCTCATCCAAAAAACTTAAAGAGACAAGATGCTATTTAATCGAAATCCTTTCTCATTCTAAATTTCTTTGATTCCATGAACTATCCAAGACATGTAAAACTATCCCAGGTAGTCCATCATAAATATTTGTCAATTAATACTTAGTATTTATTTTACAGTATGAACTTTTAAAGTTTCTTTGCAACGAATTACTTACTTCTACTACTACTACTACTATTAATAGCTAACACTTCAGTACTTGCTATTTACACAGTTCAATGTTTTACATGGATTACATTTAATCCTCACAATAGTCTTCCAAAACATATAATTATTATCCTCATTTTACAGACATGATTTACAAAAGTCCAAGATCACAAAACTGGTAAGTGACAGAACCAGGCTTCCAATCTTGGCAGAATGAACTCAAAATCCCCCATGGAGGTATACAGAATAAACTTGTTCATCAAACCCTCAACATGACAACTAACAGACACTCTGAAAGCGTGAATACATATATAACAGAAACAGTACTTCACACAGTAGGCAGTATAAAACTTGGATTTAAAACAACTTTATAATATTTATTAAACTTTATGATCTTAGGCAAATCACTTAAGTCTCTTTGCTTACATGGAATATGGGAAAAATAGTATCGACTCAAGAAGCTACTGTAAGAATTAAAAGCAACAACATAAAATGCTTACGTAAGTGTGCTTAGCAAACATATCATATATGGTTGCATAATATTACTAAATTAAGTGGCAATGTATTAAAAGGAGGCACATAAATATTATATATTAATCTAAATACTATATATTCATTTAGCATAATTTATATATAATATATAAATCAGCCATTTGGATTCATGGATAATGAATCAACTTATTTTATTTTTCTTCAGCTAAGACAGCAAAAGAGATGATTTATTGTACACGTTACATTCTCAGCCACAACTGAGAAGAGAACTAGTCCAGAATATCACAGGTCCAGGGCAAAGGACCAAAAGGGGACCGTTTTGATACGAGCAGGTTGGGTCTCTCGAAGGTGGGTGAAGCGATCATAATGGCCATGGATGTTCCAGATTCGTCGAGACATCTTCTAGACAGGAGGCAGGCAGTCTGACAGTTTGTACCAGCTTGCCTGGCCCCTGGCTGCCCTTTGTTTCTGTTCCCGTGGCCTCCACTGGTACGAGTTTACTTGGACCTCTGCCTCACCTTTCTCCTTTTGCGCTTCAGCCTGCACATGCGTTTCTTCCTCCACTTTGCTCTCATGGGGCGGAGGTTTCTCAGAAGATGGCGCTAAGGCCGAGAGCCATGGATAATTAATCAATTTACAATAGCCATACCACCTACCTCAACCCCTTAACTATTGAGGGGAAAAAAAAAATGCCACACAGTAAACATTCTCAGCACAATGTCCTCCCAAAACATATACTCAAATACTACCAATGTCTAGCATACTGCCTTAACCATAGCAAGAATATAATATTTTTGGGACTGTAATGACTATTTTATGTTTTGAAACAGCTATACCTATTATAATGTTTAATAATTTTCTCGAATATTACGAACTAAAGTGTGCCCTGTCCGTGCCAGGAAAGACAAATAACAGAATTAACGGAAAAGACAAATGTAAGGAAGGAATTACAGTGATATAGGAGAGTAAGTAGAAAGAACCCGGACTTTGGACAGAGAAGGCCTGAGTTTATGTCCCAACTATATCTCTTTTACCTGGCTGTTATGAACAAGACTTTTAACTTTCAGCTTAGTTTTCTTCATCTGTAAAATGGGGTTAGTACCACCAGCATCACCCTAATGCCAATAAGCACACCTACCACTCACATAATAGTTTCTAAATATAATTCTCCAATAAAAGAAACCAGAGTTCCTTGGATAAATAGGATGACTCTACAGCTGTGGCAGGGAAAATACGAAATGAGCCTAGACCATCTTGTGAAGCCAAAAAGGAAGTGCTCATCTGCAGTCAATTAAGCCGACCGCGCCCTTTTCCCCATGGGGGCCCCGTGTGCAATGGCTGCAAACAGCAGCCTCCTTGGTAGTGTATGCAGCCTGTTGCCTCTATGGGTTGCCCAAACGGACCTTGGAGACAGCCCTTTCCAGTGGCCATTCATGACTGGCATGCTGTCCCAGTCTAGGCTCCAGACAGGTGTTCATGGTGCCTTTGGAAAGCCCCAGGGCACAGTGGCCAGGGTCCTCATTGGCCAAGTCATCGTGTCCATCCGCACCAAGCTGCAGAGCAAGGAGCATGTGATTGAGGCCTTCTGCAGGGCCAAGTTCAAGTTCCCTGGCTGCCAGAAGATCCATATCTCCAAGAAGTAGGGATTTACTAAGCTGACTGCAGATGAATTTGAAAACAGGGTAGCAGAAAAGTGGCTCATCCCGGGCGGGTGTGGGGTCAAATACATGCCTAATTGTGGCCCCTGGACAAATGGTGGGCCCTGCATTCATGACAGCCTTAACAGTGTCCCCTCCTTGCTCATGCCCACCAATAAATCCTACTTCCCTGTCAAAAAACAAAAAAAAATTTTTAAACAAACAAACAAAAGGAAAACAAAAAGGAAGTGCTCAAAAAATGAAGGAACACGTCAAAAGGCACAGAAGCCAACTTGATGGGGCTCCCAATGGCCAAATCTGGGACAACAGAGCATCAAAATAATGACAGCAATGGACTATTGTCCATACTAATAGAAATAAATAATAAATAAATAAATGGTGGGGAGAAGAGAAAGCTTATCTATAGAATTCCAATTAATAAAGGTGAAAGGAATAATGGAAACAAAATCACCAATTCGGCATACATCACAATATTTGTTACAAACAAGACTCATAAACAGACATTAAAAATAGTGAGCAAATGTATAATAGGAAACAGGATATTTACATAATCTCAAAGTATCACTCCCCAGAAGATGCTTATTACACAAAGGATCTATCATTTGAGAAACTGGCAGGCATCATCTTAACCAAATGATCAAAGTTCATATAATCAGTATGGGATATATCACCATCACAGACCTCCTAAAGCATGAGGACACCTTCACTCTATAGTATTGTTGCCCAAAATGTTTAACTTCAATTTAATCAAGACTGAGCATCAAATGCAAACTGAAGAACATTCCATAAAATACCTGGCCAGTACTCTTCAAAAAAGTTTCAAAATTATGAAAGAAACACCGAAGAGCTATTCCAGATTAAAGGAGGCTAAGGAGACATGAATACTTAATACAATATGCAAAGCTGGATTGTATCCTGAACTAGAAAAAGGACATTATGGAACTGATGAAACTTGAAGTAAGGTCAGTAGATAATATTACCTCGATGTTAATTTCCTGATTCGACTATGTAAGATACTAAAATTTTGGGAAGCCAGTTGAAGAATATATGGATATTCTTTGGATATTTTTTCCTACTTTTTATAGGAAAAAATTATTTTGTAGGTCTAAAATTATTTCAAAGTGAGATTATATAAACACACATGAATTTCTGAAGAAACACAGCAATGTGAGGAAGACTAGCTTATACTTGTTTTACCAATAACTGCCACATATCTTTGAGCAGCTCTTTAGTATATAATAGTGAAAAAATTCTCAAGATTATGTAGGCTGGTAAGAGGCAATGACAGACCTACATATTCATGTAATCCCTTCAGTGCTTCTACCTTGACATCTCTGCCCATAAAATCTCCAATTTTTAATACAAATAATTAAGAGGAAACAGAGAAAAATTACAGTAGGTTCACGACAAGTTATGTGAGGAGTTTGGAACCACAACTGTGTACTTCACCTAAAATGCCCCTTAGTCTTCCTATCAGAAATTTAGGCAGTCTGAACCATTTATCTATCTTTGAACGACATATCTCATGCTCTTACACTAAAGCCTGACCCAACTGGGCTAAACAATTACAAATTACTCATTTCAAAGCTCTTGCTAGTCAGACATGATTTTTTAAAAAGAAAAGACTAAAATCATTCACATCCTATAAATAAACATTAATATATAGAACTTTATAATATATAAAGTCTAAAGTTATAAAAAGACTGCGTTCACAGTAATCATCTACCCTTAGCTCTAAGTTGTTAAGACACTAAATCTTTTGCCTTTCTTACACAATCTACCCTACTTCAAAGTGCACTGAAAGACAAGACTATAGCTACTTTGTCAGATCACAAGACTACTGAACTATACACCAAGTTACACATAACATGTAAACATGTCTCTTCAAAATGAAGTAATTTTTACTTTCAATGTTTTTCCTCACTCTTCTGGGACAACTGTATTTTCCCCTAGCAGAGAATCAAGTCCTTCATTACCAAAGAACCAATCATGTATTTCTAAAAGCAGATTGAGAACTCTGTGAAGGCAAAGACCCAGATTTTACTCATCTACATCCCCAAAGCCTATAGGCTTAACACCTGGGATCTCAAAAAGGTTAGTTTCCAATCCTTTCTCTGGCATATAAGAAAGGCTCAATAAACGTTTATTGTAGCTGTTTCATTCAGTATCAACACTAATGACTGTGCCAAACCTAAGAGCAATGTAAAATCCAGAAGAAGGACTAAATCTGACTAATAAGAAATGCTGCAACATTCTGATCTCCATCTGTTTGGCTGCTTCTATCAGCCTACCACTCCAACACACGTGTGATTGATCCTTTAGGGCCCACTGCACCGAAAACATTTAACTACCACTAAATGTGCAGCACACACATAACAGATTTGGATTAACAGACTTTTCTTTACTGAAACAGTTCTAAATACTATTTTTACAGAACCTAAACACTTTAACATCTGCGGTTTAGATAATACCCTACTTTGTCAAGATATATGGATAATTAGGTGTATATTGTTGGGTCTAGAATTTTGTCATTCAACATTAAGCAAATAACTTCTCATCTATCACTACAATTAGAATTTTAAAATAACACTTCATCTTAACTCAGTACCTACAAGGTAAAACAAAAAACATAACATCTACCAAGCATCTAGCAGATTACGAAGATGATTGGCTTAATAAATAAACTACCTCAAGAACAATACCTACAAATGTTAAAGGAAAAAATTTCATTCAGTACAAGAGATGTACATACAAAAGCCTATGTGGAGATGAGTATACATTCATGTCCACACCAGAATTTTTTTTAACTACTTAATAGATTAAAAAGATTCTATTAAAAAATAAAGAATTAACTTTAAATAAAATTATACAGTGAAATAAAGTACACTAAACTGTTTCACATTTTAATATTTAAAAAGAGAAAATGTGAATAAGATTACCCTGAAATTATGAAATATATAGGAGATTATGTCAAATTACAAAATACTAGAGCCAAAAATGCTAGCTATCATCTGAGCCATCTTACTTGTTCTAGGAAACTCAGGTTTTCTAAGAAATTGCTTTTTAAAGGAAGACTATACAATGGACAATACACAATAATATAAGGAAAGAATAACCAACACTCACTATCACAAGCACATAAAGGCCAAGAAATTGATGGGGATAGGGGAAAAAGGAAAGAGGTGAATGCACAGATATCCATTTGGAGAGGTAAAATATCACAACATTTCAGAGGCTGGACTCCGCATCCCGACCTAACCAAGCTTGAATCCTAACAGTCATTTACTAACTAACCTCATCATGCCTCAATTTCCTCATCTATAAAATGGATGTAACAGTACCCAATAGAGTGGTTGTGGGATTTTAAGAATTTATTAATTCATATAAGCACTGAGAACAGTGTCTGGCACATAGTAAGCAATCAAAAAATTTTAGCAAATGTCATTATCTGCTATAAAAATACAGTTTTTATACCCATTCTCTTACATTGCCAGTAGGAGTACAAATTGGAACTATGCGGGGACACAGTTTGGCATTACCTTATAAACTTGAAAATTTACAACATAACTTAAATCCAACTATTTTACTCCTAAATATATATTAAAGAGAACCTTTAGCATATATGCATCAGAAGCATATTACAAACATGTTCACAGTGGTAATGTTCATGATAGGAAATAACTGAAAATAACTCAAATATCCTTAGACAACAGATTGTCTATATTGTGGTAATGTCACACAATGGAATCTTATACGTCAGGGCAAATGAACAAAAAGCTATAGCAAAAAGAATGGACACATCTTACTATTACTGAGTGTAAAAAAAAATCAAGTTCAGGAGTTGATATTTACATAAGTATATTCCTTTTAGAGAGTTCAAATATATATGGTAAAGTTTTTTTAATAGGAAATAAATGGTAAATACACAACTCAGGATAGAGTAACCTCTAAGAAGAGATAAAAGGAATATAACAGAAGCACAATAGGTACATTTTAGTAATCATCACTGTCCTGATTCTTGGATTGTACTGTGAGTGGGTATTTGTCAATTAAATAAAAAAGTAAAATTACTAGACTACAGAGGTCCATATATAGACCAATGATGACACTATGAACCAAGATAATGATTAGTCTAATTCTGTGCACCAAAGGTTTTTTAAAAAAGAATTGAGAGTTAATTGTAACCTGCTTTGGAATGAAGGGTCAAATGACATAATTCATGTTTGACACGCAGCAAAATGCTTAATACACATTAGCTACTATCTAAAATGGTATTTTATTACAGAATAAAACACATTTTAAGATTTAAAATCTCTTCTCACTCTAAACCAACCTCTTTCCCACCTCCTAAAGCAGAAACCATCCCTAAAAAAGACAGAGACCTGCTCAGCAAACTAGTGGCACAGCAGGGCTCCTGATTCCCTACCAATCCAATTCTCCTTCCACTAGATCAGTATGTACAAACTCAATTTTGTTTTGATAGTCATGACCTTCATTACTTTTTTGCTTTATATGTGTACCATATCCAAAATATGTTGTTCCTAAAAGGAAAGGTTTTAATCACAACAGCCAATTAAAAAAAAAAACTATCACAAGCCATAAATAGATGGTAACCATAAAATTTAATATAGTAAAAGCCAAACAGTATTGGCTCATCTACCAGAGACTGAGGTTGACATCACTCCTTCCTTATTAAAAAACAACAACAGGGCTTCCCTGGTGGCGCAGTGGTTGAGAGTCCGCCTGCCGATGCAGGGGACACGGGTTCGTGCCCCGGTCCGGGAAGATCCCACATGCCGCGGAGCAGTTAGGCCCGTGAGCCATGGCCGCTGAGCCTACGCGTCCGGAGCCTGTGCTCCGCAACGGGAGAGACCACGACAGTAAGAGGCCCGCGTACCGCCAAAACAAACAAACAAAAAAACAACAAACATACAAAAAATAAAGTTTAATTTAATTAAGATGCAAAATGTATTGAGAAAGGAGTAACTTGTCAATTTAATGCCACATCTGTGAAACAACTGAAATTACCTTACATACCAGGGGCAAGTTCCATACTTTGGAAAATGCTGCACTTCCTCTAGCTGTCCCCCTATTTAAAAGATTAGAATTTTTTTCAGCAAACTGGCTAAGATTGAATAGAGACCATGTCATTGGTTTCAAAAATTTCCTGGGACTGAAGGGTTAGAAACACTCAGGATATGCACTATCTGATAAAGGAATCATTAGCATGTGGCAATTTAAATTAAAATTTTAGTTCCTCAGTCCTTCAAGCCACATTTCAAGTACTCATAAGCCAAACAGCCACACAGGAGCATCATACTGGACAGCACAAACAGAACATTTCCTTCACCACAGAAACTTCTATTGGAAACACTGCTTTAGATTCTCAAAGAACTCCGATAAGGCCCAAATGGTAGCAAATGGAAATAAGGAAAATTTCAGCAGAGGAAAAAAAAAAGTATTTCAATAAAGTAATAGAAACATTTGGAAAGAACTGAGAGACAGTGAATTAAAACCTAGTGGTAAAAATATATTTTCTACAATTGCTTTATAATGATTTCAAAGGCTGGAGATGTACAAAAGCAGGCAGGAATCCCTCCCCAACTAAGATAGTAAGGTTATTACTTCAACCGAGGAAAAGACTTAAATACTTAGAAAATAAGGTAAGAGACTGCAGTCGTATCTGAAGGCATACTGGCAAATAGCGCTTATTGTGTACCAAACACTGCTTTAATATATGAGCTTATGAAAACTCTTATAATTACCTTACCTTCATTAATAAAGAAATAAGGAAAGCATGCTCAAATAATGGACAGAATATCAACAGTAACTATCTTTCAAAAACAGTGGGTCTTGTATAACCAATTCTCATTTACCATCCCCTGATCACTTTAAAGCATTTAGGATCTCCCCCATCCCACTTCAGGTTCTCAACATTCTTGTGAACTTGTTTTACTGAAAACAATATTTTAAAAGGGCATTTTCCAGTGCATTTAATACACAGTTTGATTTTAACTATGTAGATATTTCGCAAAGCTTCTCGATATATAGGTTACATAACCTATGTAGATATTTTGCATTACTTCTCAATATGTAGGTTATATAATCTTTAATTTAGCTATATTCATTAGATGTACAATCCCCTTCAGTTCCCCAAACAGGCCCAGACATTTCAGTTCTAAGGTTTAGGTTCATTTTCCTCAGCTTTCCTCCTCTCCCTAAGGTTTTGCTAGAACCTTTTCTTTTTCTGCCTTCTGCCTTACCTCTCTTTCCCCCCCCCCAATCCTCTAGAAAACACTACCTTTCCCTGTGAGTAAATCAAAATTCATACATACATAAATCCATTTTTATACAATTTTCAGGCAAAAACTAATGTATGGATGAGAAAAGATTACTGTCTTCATTAGCACAGATGCTTAGACACTAGAAGATTTGCTCTAAGTCACATAAGTAAATGGCAAAACTGAGACTAGAACCTGAGTTTTTCTTTCTTTTCTACACAGCTTTGCAGATTTCTTAGTGTGCCAATTAGCATAATTTTATTCTTTCTGACCCAGGTAATTCACTATCTATATAAATCGTATGATCTACATGAAGTTTTTAGAGAAACAACAAATTTTAAATTTCAAATCCTTCCTATATATTTCTTGCCTTTATAAAACTTTTAATAAGAGTGCAAAAAAGAAAATTTCTTCTATGAGTAATTTCCAGTTGTCTTCCAAGTTTTCTACAATGTGATTATATTGTTTTTGTACTTCAAAAAGTTTCTATTAATGTTTGCTGGATTCATACATTCCTACTTTTTGTTTGAAAATGGCAGCTGCTATAATTACAGTGCACAGTCATGACTTACCCTTGAGCAACACCATAATGTACCCAAAATGCTGCCTCTCACCAGAGTACACATTCTCCCAGGAATGTGTCATACAAGTTAGAGACATATAATGCCATAGGATATAAATACGTAAAGACTGCATGGTTAAGAGTTCTTTTTTTCCTAATATAAATGACTAAAAACATTTCATATTGAAAATACAACTCTATTATTGATTAAAATGCAATATTCACATGATATCTTTGTGATAGTTTACTAGATTTCAAAATAATTACACAATCTTACAGGCTGCTTTGGGATACACTCCCTTAACATTTGGGGCACTTCGGTGCCCTGAAAGAAATCTGAGAAGCAATGACTTAAGGCTTATTATCTATAATCTAGTTACAGCAATTCAAATCTGAATTCCCCTACAATGCCTCACAACTCAACCTTGAAATGCACTCCCCCTGAGAATCCTATACCTTTTCATATTATCTCCTTCATGAAATAATAAGCTGAACATAAATGTAAATCTTTGGTACCAATAAGGAGATACACCCTTAGAGGACAATATCCCATATAACGCACTGTAGTTCAGAACTGGGTACTTTTAACTACAAGGGTTTTTACCAGCATTAACTTCTTACACAGAATAAAATATTCTGTAATATATAATTCTAGTCTACAGAATACAGAAGTCAGCCTATGTCATCACAGTAAGTCTAAGTTGTTTTACAAAAGGTTTTGTGTGTGTGTGTATGAATGCATGTATGTATGTATGTACACTGTCAAACAGTATAAAGTATTTGTTACTGTTACAGTCGAGAGTTTAAAAGCTACTGTTTCAGGGTACAGGGTTTGGAGTCTTCACCAGCTATGTAATCTTTGCTAAGCTATTCAACTTTCCTAAGCCCCAGCTTCCTCACCTTTGTAAATGGTGGTAATAATAGTAATAACACTTAAAAGAGTTGTTATGAAGACTAATTCTATCAAATGATTTTAAGACAATGCTGGTAATAACTCAAATATTATCTATCATTTAATTACATACTGGGAGCTATGTAAAAAAACCCGCAAGGTACTAAAGAACAAAAATGGAATCTAAGAAATATGAGAATGTCATTTATAAATAATCCACAACAGAGAAAATACAAATTTTTGGAAGCAGCATTTCATAACCAGAATTTTTAAAAAACCACTTATATTCTTTGACATAATTATTTCACTCCTGTAAATTCATCCTAAGAAATTAATTGAACAGAAATAAAACAATTATATGCAGAAAGGATGCCCATTACAATGTTACTTATAAGAGCTGGACACCTGAAGTGTTCACTAAGAAGAAAACAGCTATGTAAACTTATGGTACAACCTGATGAACTATTATAGGCATTAAAATAATGATTACTAAAAACTATGTATAAGCATAGAAATTCTTTAAGTATATCCAGTGAAAATAAATATTCATACATACACTATTAAAACAAGTAAAATATATTTGTATGGAACTAGAAGCAACTGAAAACTATGTTGGGTTTTTAATTGATTTTGTTCTTTCTTTGATGTAATTATTGCTCCTTGTCCTCCCCAAAACAAAGAAAAGTCAGCATCTTGGTTCATTCAGGTTGCAATAACAAAATACGACAGACTGGGTAGCTAATAAACAACAGAAATTTATTTTTAACAGTTCTGGAGGCTGACAAGTTCAAGATCGAGGTGCCAGCATGGCTGGGTATAGGCCTTCTTCCTGGTTCATAGCTAGGGACTTTTCACATGGTGCAAGGGGCTAGGGATCTCTGTGGAACCTCCATCCTCATGATTTAAGCACCTCCTAAAGGCCCCACCTCATTATACCATTGTCTTTGGAGGTTAGGATTTCAACATGAGTTTGGTGGGGAAACAAACATTCAGACAGTAAGAGTCAGTTAAAAGGATTCAGCTCAGTTTTCCTCCTCCTAAGTACCTAGCTAAATCTATCTGAAACGGCGTAAATGCAAAAATGGGACTAGAAGTTAGCCATAATCAAACGACTTTTATTTGATGTATGCTGGGGCCTAGTACACATTACACAGTTTCAGACTCAACAATAATAGGGTCTATATAAAATCAGATACATTCTTTTTCTTTTGGCTGACTTAGAAGCCAAGTTTGGCTCTCTCCAGAAGTATCAAGATAAAAAACTGCTAAGGAAAACTAAGATGATTAGAGAGGTCACCTTGTCTTATTCATTCATCTCCTGTCTCTCCCCTTCCTTTTTGAAAAAATCATAATGCAGAGTTGAAGAATATCTTAATTTGATATGCTACTTATTAAAGTTATTTGCTATATTTTCTTAACCTTTACTAAGTTAATTAAGTTTGGATTTTTAGATCAAATAATTCTCAAGAGAAAAAGCATATACATTTTTCATCATCGTATTTTTAAGTTCCTGATTTACATTCATTCAAGATCTTGATTTGTAAACCAAGTTTCAGTAATTACGCATCTAAGGCTGTTATTTTTGAATTAACAAGTGATACAGTTTCAGAATAATAATTCTAAACATCAGGCTAAATCAAAATATAAACAAATTTTTCCTTTAGCTGTTGATGACTATAAAATGAACTAAACATAAGCTTACAGATCTTTAGCTGTCCAAATTAAAGTCGGCACTAAACCACAAGCAATGAACTTCTAGCTAGCAGATCTAGCCTCTCTCACCTATTAACAGGGATCCTAGTTGATTATAGCTGCAAAAAATTAAATGTCTAAATCTTTAATAACCTGAAAAAAAAATTCCTCTCCCCTTCTTCCATGAAAGTAGATTTTTTTTCCCTCCATATAATTTGAAACCTCCTTCATTCGACTCTGAGAAAGATGGCTTTTCCCTGAAATTGATGGAGAGACATCAAATCTACTCATATGTACTTCCAAAATGTGCTCAGGTATTAAAATTGCTTTAAAAATGTTCACAATACAGATTTAAATTATTTTTTTGCTTGTTGGAATGTTTAAATTTTAAGTTTTTCTGAAAAGCAGCTTTTTAACATTTAAACTGAAATACAATTCTTCCAGCAGATCAATAATCCTTTTTTAAAAGTAACCCTACCTTCGGGCTAAATGAAAATGAGCACTGATTATTTCATGAACATAGTACCTTTCTTCTCAAGAACTAAAAGTTATTTTTAATATTCTCTTATCTCTAATCAAAAAATGTTATTGGGAGGGGAGGTTACGTGTTATCTTAACATGGCTCTGAAGTAGGGCCATGTTATCCTGGTTTTACAGATGGAGAATCAAGCACAAAGACAGGTTACATGGTCTTAATGGGACAGTCAGTAGTAACCACAGGATCATGTTAATTATGAACACCATGTTAATTGTAGAAATTTAATTAGTGAATTTTGTTTTGAAAAGGCCTTTCTAACCACATTAGGATTGGAGTACACAAAAAATACAAAACATTCTGTCAAAGACATATAATTTATTTGGATAAAGCCCTACAAAATCAGTCAACATCTTGATCAGCCTCTCAGAAAACAAAGTTCTTAATAAAATCCAAATCTGGATAATTTATTCATATGTCTGTCTTCCTCTCTATTTCCTAATTCCCAACACCCCTCATTCTTGGTAGGACCATTATTACATGAGATCCTATTCATTTCCAATACTCTCAACTCCTCCAGGCTAAGCCCTTCCCTTTTCTTATCCTCCTCCCCTTGACATACTCCTTTTCAATTTCCAATCCCAAAACCCTTACTCCTGTCTCTTTAAATTGCAGGGGCAGATGTCAGTATTCATACTCCCACTCTAAGCAGCTCATCCTACACACTTATAAAATACACTGGCGCTGGCTCAGGATTCCTCTCCACCTCAACTTCTGATACCAACCCAGCAACTTGAACAGCCACAGTGGTGACCTTTTAAAATATCCTAACAGATCCTGGTTCCTCTACTTTTAACAACCTGTTTCTACTTTAATCTTCCCTCATATGTTATCACTCTGAAGCCTGTGTTCTTTGATCAAAATCTATCTTTCGATTTTCCCCACTTCCACTCTACATGCTCTTTAACTTTACCAAAACTTGCAGTCCCTCAAAACAGCTGTCACTTCTACTTGTCTACCTATCACTTCAAACTTAGTTTTTTTCTTCAAAATCCAGTCTGGCCATTAAATATATGAGATATAGTGTAGTATAAATACAGTGCAATTTGAATCTCAGTTCTAACACTTACTCCCTTGCGTGGCTGTGGGCAAGTTACTAAACCTCTCTTAAGTCTCAGTTATCTCATCTGTAAACTATGGATAACACTTGGCTCACATGGTCATTAGAAGGATTAAATCTACAACAGTATCTGACACAAGCAGTACAACAGTTGCAAGACTCCGCTTTCCTGGGCCTTGCTCTCCCAATTACCCACCTTTCCTTAAATCTCTTTTTCTCTTCCTCTCCACTACTGACATCATCTCATCCAACAAATAATCTCAACTATTAACACTTCCCCCTAAATTTATGTAATCTTACTTTTTGCTGTCTCCACTTCATCACTTCCCATTTTGTCTTCAATACTTTCTCTCCTACCTCTCAAGATTTTTCTTTTGTTGTCTCTTCTCACTCTCCCTTGAAAACACTCCTGATTCTCCCTATTCATTTTTCTATTACTATTTAATACTCTCCTTGGTCAATTTTCCACTTCAACTACAGGCATACTTGGGAGATACTGCAGGTTTGGTTTAGACCACTGAAATAACTTATGCTTGTTTGGGGTTTTTTCCCATCTTCTTGGAATGCCCTTCCTCTTTCCATTGCCCTCTTCTCTGGCTGACTCCTAAATGCCATCTCTTTTCTGAAGGCTTCCTTCATACAACTCCCACTATGCCACCCACCAAAGGTAGAATTACTTTCTTCTTAAGCCTTGAAGAACTTCATAAGCAGAGCACTCACCACATTTCAGAGGGATCTAGTTCCCTTGCTGGATAGTGAAAGCAGTTATCTGGTTTTACTTACCTTTGTATCTCCGGGGGTAAAGAAAAGTCAAGTGCCCAGTAGGCAGTCAAATGTCACTGAACTGAAATTCTTGAAGAAAATCCAGAAAAACTAAGAAATCCATATATATAATTCAGCAACTAAAATTTTGAAATGTTTTTACATATTACTAAGGGGGCAAACCCAGAACTGATCCCTAATCCCAATCTCAGAATATCAATGTAATTCACAACAGAACAGTAAAAAATGTTTGGTGATTTTATGCCAAAGTTAATCATTAACATTCTGATGTGGTAAAAGTTACAATAACTTTGAAAAAGCAGCATTAAAGTCACATTTCACTAAATTCCATCTAAATTTCGGTAATGCAACTACTGGATACCAACACATTAACAAATACGGTGTATTTGTGAAAGTAATCTCTAACCAAGGGAATAGACAAAATGTGTCTAATCATAAGAAACAGTACCATTATATACTACCAGGAGACCAATTACATTCTGCATTCCAAGTCATAATGGCCTTTATCTAAACTATACTCCCTGTTTTACAGATAACATTTAGAAATAAAATGATAAAACTGATATTAGATTAAAATTTAATTTCCAATTACTCTTAAATTTACCAAAGCTTATTCTTCATACTCTAAATATAGAAAATGCCTTCCAAGGTAATTTTAAAATTTCAGATACAAAGTAATTTATGTAGTCAATCCTGTATTTATGAGCTACATGAATGATTAAATGTGGATTTCAGAAATACAAAGAAAATCACTTAGGATTCTTGAACTAAAAGCAACACTAAAAGTTGATAAAATCCAACACTCTCATTTTAAATCAGAAAAATTAAAAGTCTAAATCTTCTAGGAAGCAGAAAAATAATATAAATCCATATTTATGAACAATTATAAATCTATAAATTATGGACATTCACTTCCATATTATAAGCAGAGACTGAATGACAATCTGGCATTTAAGACTGTATCATTTCTCTTCCTTAATCTTCAAATGTGACAAACTACATTGATTTTCTCATGTTGACATTTTTGCAATCTCACGATAAACTCGGTTTTACTGTGAGGCTTTGTTGTTTTTAGTTCACTGAACTGGGTTTAATTTGCTACTTTTTGAAAATTCTCAGACAGTATCTCTCAATATTTCCTCTCCATTACCTCTTCTTTTGCAACCCTTAGCTGTAACTTGGACTTGTTCATCTTATCGTCTGTGTTTCTTAATCTTCCTATTTTATAATCTCTATCTTTGGGTTCAGTCTTTAGGGCCTCAGTCATAGCGGGAGAATTTAGCTTTTTGTGCCATGGACCTCTTCGGCAGTCTGGTGAAGCCAATGGCCCCCTTTCTCAGAATATTAAAGGCTTAAAACAAACTACATAAAATTACAAAAGAAATCAATTATATTGAAATAATTATCAAAATATTTTTAATTTTGGTGCTTGCTTTGGCAGCACATATAGTAAAATATTATTTTTGATATAGTAATGTTTTTGTACTAACATATTAAAATACAAGCTCTAGCAATGGCTTAATAACTATAATAATTTCAAACTAGTGATGACCGTAAGTGCTATTTCAAGATATCTGTAACAACTGAACAGCAATTGTACTGTAAGAAAGAAAAAAATCTGATTTCTATTGGTGTTATGCGTTGAATTGAATCTCTCCAAAAAAGATGTTGGGTCCTAACCCCCAGTACCCCAGAATGTGACCTTATTTGGAAAGAGGGTCACTGCAGATGTAATTAGTTAAGAGAAGGTCATACTGGAGTTGAGTGTGCTCCTAATCCAGTAGTGTCCTTATGAGAAGATGAGCATGACACACACGTGGTACTTTGTTACAGCAGCCCTAGGAAACTAATACAGTTGCTGTCGCAAGTACCTCTGATGCTGCTATGCTTTGCTGGTATTTTCTTCAATTATGAAAGTAAACAAGTTTCAGTTAGAGATTAGTAAAAACACTCTGAATTCTAAGACTCTTATGTCTAAATCAATTTAACACCTCAGTCTGAGATCCATTACTAATAAATTATGCTTTAGCAAAAATAATGAACTATGTTTAAACAAAAATACACCAATAAGTTTGTCTGTTTTCCATTTCAAACCATTCTGAGTGCCACAAAAACAACATCTTGGGGATTTGTAGTAACTTTGGTACTGGACTCTAAAATCAGATGCAGCTATGACACACAACTTGAGATAAACAGCAAATTCAACTTAAATGTTAAAGAATGAAAAAATTCATTGAGTTAATTTGTTGCACTGAATAAATGTGAAATTATCCTTTAGTATTAGATTAACATAATTTGTATGAATAACCAAATGAGAAGATTTACTTTTGACACTTCTAGGCCAGTAAGTAAAGCATGAGGGCTGGTATCTTGTTAATATATTCCTCTCAGAACCACTCAAATTGATGTTTAAGCCCAATAGCCTTTTGTTTACTTATTCATCCAGAGACCATATTTATTTAAAAGAAAAAAAAAAGAGCACTACAAAGTTCTCCATCTGTGATGTATATATATTATCAAAGACACATGGCTATTAAATTAAGCTCAAAATGAGAAAGTCTTAAAAGATTATGAATGCACCATTTCCAAATTTATCTTGTTTCTTCAAAATTCATGCTTCTACTTCATAATACTACAAGATCTCTACTGGAACTCTTTTATTTGCTTAAATATGTCAAAATCAACAACCTAATAAAACTGACCAATTAACAAATATGTATGTTACAAGTCTAGTGACTTGCAATGTGTCTATCACTGTATTACTTTAGGGTAATTTAGCACAAGAAGGGCCCATAATGATGCTTAGTTCAAATTCCTTGATTTACAAGTGAGCAAACTGAGGGCCACAAAGGCTGTCACTTGCCCAGAATCACAGAATAGATTAGTGACAGTGAGGACAGAAATGCATCTCCCAATTCCAAGCCCAATGTTCTTTATATTATACCATACTGCATAAAAGTTGGTAAGAGTTAAATTATCTGCAGATGCCTTTTGTATGATCATTTTAATTCTGCTTATATTTAAAAACAGTCCAATTGCCCCAAAACAACCTAACAAGTTTTTTGAAAACTCAATTTTATTTTATTATCCATCACATCTTAAAAGTAGGAACATGATCTCACTTCCACCTTCAAAATTGGCAAAATTTTTTTCAAAGAGAACTGGACAGACATTTCAAGGCATAAGCACTCTCACACACTGTTTCTTTTCTAGAGGGCAATTTAGCAGAAAAAATAAAACAACTTAAAATTTGCATCTTTTACTCCACTCCTAGACTATTTCAAGGAAAAAGTAATATATTTGGATGAAGTCAGAACTCAGGATCAAATGCAGCATTGTTCAGAAACAAGAGACATAGTAGACTGATTAAAACTAATATATGTTATACAGTGAATATAATGTAGGCATTAAAAATTATGTTTTAGGAAATATTTAATGACACAGGAAAATGTTCACAATATATTAAGATATGATAGTACCTACTATGCAATTCTACTCTGTTGAAGCTACATGTATATACATAAATTACATAATACATGTGTAAAGCATTTATCACATATTTTTATTCTTGGCACATGGTAAAAATCCAATAAATGAATATGATTCATCATCAACATCACAGAAAAGGTAAAGTTTGATTATATGTCAAATGTTAAGACTTATTAAACAAATAAATATTTGTTTAATAAATAATTACTTACTTTAAAGACCATTTTGTACATTATTTGAAATGAACTATTACTCTTGCATGGAGGAATTTTTTTTTTTTTAATGGCACTTTTAATGCAGTTCCAGTTCCTACTGAAGGTCAGAGAAGAAAAGCAGACTTTCACCAACCCTTCCCCAAGTTTGGCACTGCATAAGACAAAGTGTTACAGACTTATAATATGATCCTTCAGTAATTCTTGATTAATTATATACCCACAGTCAACCTCTGAGAACTATTTCTCTCTCTACACAGAACTCTAATTTCAAATAAGCATGTACTAGAGGATTTCACAATGAGGCCTCTAGAGGCCTTACTGGATTTTACCACAATGGCTATCTAGAAAAGGTTAACAGTTTGCCAAGATATTGGTGATTTTCACTCTTTTTAAAGGTCGAAATCAGGTGGAAAAACATTCGAGTGTTAAGAACAGTCTCTACTTTAAGTAAATACCTTTTGATTGTGGATTTAAAAAAAGAGAGAAAAGCAAAAGGAAAAAATAAACATAAGGCCCAAATAAAATCCATATTACAGGGCAGTTTTAAACTATGCTAAGGCTTTAAGGGCATCTACAATAATATCTCTCTTGTTTCTTCATAATATGTATGATTGTATATAATAAATTGCCATTTCAAAACATTACTATATATATATGAAAGATGAAATATGTAAGTTATCGGGATAAAGTCTACATTCCGAAGAAGTTCACTCTTTGTGATTTAGCTATTACACAAACAATGCGGGCTGTAATAAAACTGATTATCAGATGAACACATCACTTTCTAAAATAAAAAAAATTTTAAAGTAACACCTCCAAGAGTTTGTCCCCATGAAGAGTTAACATCTCATGGCAAAAAATTATACGCTAAAACATATTATTCTTGACCTACCAAAATTAACATAACAAAGCCCCTAGTAGGGAAAAATTTACTAATAAACCAGGATAAATTTGTGAAAACAGAATTCTAAAAGTCTGGGTGAGTGAGATAATTTCCAAACTGTCCCATACTAAATACATTAAAAAAAATTTTTTTTTAAAAGGCAATCCTACCAGTAAATATTGCCCTTAGGTGTTTCAAATATCAAAATCTTTGGACTTAAACCACCGGGAATATTTATTCATTTTTAGTGTAAAAGTGGTATCATCCACTGATAATCACTACACCGAAAAACCTGTACTCTCAATTTGTCCATGACAAGTATTTGAAAAAGAGCTCACTTAAAAACTGTATTTCACAGGTGTGTCAATTCACATTCCCATATTAGCGTTTCTAATTAGCTGCACCCAAAAAGGAGGTATTCAATATTTTATTTTAAATATAGTAATTAGTCCTCTCCCATCTCCAAAATAGAACTTGACATTTTAATCCAGGCTACTTTCTTAAAAGAAGACGGCAGCAAAAATTATCGTCATTCTGTTCGGATTTTTAGCAGTTTTTCTCCTAACTAAGCGCTGAGATACTTCTTGATCTCTCTCAAAGTAGGTCTAATCTGCGGAAGGCAGTGAGACAGTGTACTGCACTGTGAATGGACAGCCAGGTATTTTATGAATGGAGGCGATCACGTGATCCCAGCACCTCCCCGAACTGATATTTCCCACATAACTGTGTCAACATTCTGAGAACAGGGGTAGTTGTTTGTGTGGGCGTCTATTTTTGAATTTAACCTATAACTTCGAATTCTCCTTACTTTCTGAACTCAAAAATCTACATGAAGACAGACAGTTGAGCTTCGAATTTTTTTCTTGGGAAATCCTTTCAAGATGTCCAAGGTGATGGATGTTTAATTATTTTTTTATGAATGAAGAGTGTGCTATGCAAATGAGGGCGATTCACAAAAAGAGAGAGAACATGGCGGCCACTTCTGCTTCTAGACTGCACTGACACTGCAGCAATCCACCTTCTCCCACCCCCGCTCATCAGAAGAGTGTGTTGAGGGGTGGGGGGACGCTGCTTGGCATTTCTCAAGCTATTTTATGTTAAACAAGCCTAGGCCTTGGACTTTAAAGTTTTCTCAGAAAGGTCTGATCCGAGGAATGCACTTTACTTAAAGGAATGCGTCCTAGGACTAGTCCTAACTCACTTAACCATTTCCAACCCTCCGAAGATAAAACTTGAATTTAATTACAAGAAAACGGACACAAATATTCGCATGGAATTAAACCCCGTCTCAATAGGAAACTGTTGCCGCACTATTATTCCTCCAGTCAGCTGTTATGTTAAAGCAAAATATTTAAAAGGCAAAGTATTTCGTTTGGAAAACATAAGGACAGCCCAAATAAACAAAAACTTAAGCCGGGACGCTCTACAAGTTAATGAATGAAGTCATCAACATGTTCAGCAATGTAAACAGTGTTAAATCAACGTAAACGGTGTGTTTCAATATAGCTGAAAGATAAAAATTAGCCTATAAAATTCTTCTATGCTAATAAAGACAAATCCAGTATTCGCAAAGGCAAAATAGAATAGTTCAACATCTCCCACACTCCAGGTGTCCTTAATGCTATTAAATTATAAAAATGTTTCCCTGGCCCCATTTTTTACAAGAATCTTACAGGTCATAAGTTTAAAAAGGGCGGGGGGGGGGGGAAGGCTTAATCGGTATTTAAGAGTCACTGACTCATCGAATTAAGATTCAAGAGCAGTTTGCTGCAAGAGGTGCTCCCACACATTAGTTTCCAAGTGAAATAGCTATAAAGGAGTATGGACGGATATTCAAGGTATGTTGACTGGTGTGCTAACGTGAAAAAGGACAGGTCAGAGGTCTTCCAGGCACTGGGGTTATTTCTACCCCGACTCCATCCATCTACATTATTCCATCTCATGGACATACAATTGCCATTCCAGCCCAACTCCAGCCCAACATTCAATACCTTCTCCCAGAAGAAAGCAACTAAATACTGGGGGTGGGGGTGGGGGTCGGGGGTTGCTGCCATTAAATAAAATGGCTAAGGAAATCAAATGTGTCCTCCAGAACAGAATGCACTCAACTCTCCAGGATTGCAAACACCCAAGTCTCCGAGGGGGTCTGGGGAGGTGCCGAGGAAGAATGGGGGGTGGGGGGGAAGTAATCTAGATCTGTGAGGTGCTTACTCGTTGTCAGAAGTCGCCGTCTCCTCGCTCATCTTTCCCTCACCGTGATCCGATCTGGAGATGGAGGAGCAACAGCAGGCGGAGGAGCAGCAGCAGCACCGAGGGGCAGGAGGCAGCGGCGGCCGGGGGGGCGCGGGGGCAGCGGCTCAGGGGCCTCACCATGGTGGATGCCTCACCCGGAACGGTGCCCCCCCAGCCGGGAACCCCGGCCACCCCCGCAGGGGGGTGGCGGCGACAACCTCCGCCGTGGCGACCCCAGCCTCTTCCCCCGCCTCAGCGCCCAACCAAGAGATCCGATGAGGCCGGGGAGGACTGGGAGCGAAGGAAAAAAGGAAGGGGGTTGTGAAGGCAGACTGGAGAGCGGCTCCTCCGGCCACTGGGGTGGAGCGCGGCGGGGTCCGGCCAGGAAGGAGCGAGCAGGCGGGCGGGCGGGCGGAGAACCCAGGAGCAGAGGCGGCGCTTCCCTCAGGGATGCGGCGAGGAGGAAGCAGGGCTCCGCTCGGTGGGGGCCGGCGGGGGGGTGCCGAGCCCAGGCTCCGGGCGGCGGCGGCGCGGTCCTGCCGGAGCCCACCCCACCATCTCCCGCCTCGCCGCCGGCTGCCCGCTCAGCCCCCGGCGGCGACCGGGCCGGTCCTTCGGGACTAGCAGAAGCAGGCGAGGGGCCTCACGGCGGCGGATTCCTCCAGACACGCTCCGGCCCGAACGACTCCAGAGGGGGGAGGAGGGGGCGACGGGGCGCGTGTGAGGCAGGGGCGAGCGAACCAATCGTCCGCACCCGGGCCGGAGAAGAGCGGCGCGCCCGAGGGGCAGGGTCCCGAGAAGAGGCGGGAGAGCGAGGAGAGCGACCGCGAACCCCCCACCAGCCAGTGCCCACCAGCAGCTCGGCGGGCCAGCTCCTCACGCTCGCCAGAGGGGAGCCGCTAGGGGGGCGGCGGAAGCGCTCACGCCGCCCGCTCCTTCCGCCGCCGCCGCCGCTGCCCGAACCGGGGGGCGCCCGCGGGAGAAGGAGGCGAAGTAGTCCCTGGTGATTTCTCCGGGACGCCGGCTTCCCGGAGGGCCAGAGCGGGTACGGACTGGGCTTGCCGAGCGGGGTGCCCGGACTGAGAGGGCGTGTGGGTAGGAGGACTAAAAGCTTCGGCCTCCGGGCGAATCACTGCAACTCGAAGTCGTGTGCAGCATAGCAAGTTTCAGGAAAGTAGTTCCCTCCTCCCTTCATTTCCCAAATCGTTGTCGAGCCTCCGAGCGGGGAGAGGAGGAGGGAGGCGGAGGGATACGCAGGCACCGCGCTCATGTGCGTGCGCGCGCTCCAAACTCTTGGCACGCCGCGAAAGGGGGCGGGGGTGGGAGCTGCACGGGGAGCAGCTCGGAAGGTTGCATTGTTGCGGCGCGATGCTCCCCGTTACTCGCTGTGGAATATCTGGGTTGTTTGAACGGAGAGGCTAGAATGACAGTGTGCTCCAGGAGGAAACTGGAGGCTGCTGTGTTCTGTGTGTGTGTGTGTGTGTGTGTGTTTTCCTTGCAAAGAATGGAATTGGCATGAGTTCATCTTTAGTTGGTGGGGGTTGGAGAGAGGGACTGTACAAAGAGAGCTCCGCCTGCTGTCCCTCTGGTTGCACTGCTGCAGTCTCCTAGCTGCGTGCACACGGGGGGGGGGGAGAGAGAGTGCGTGTGTGTGTGCGTGTGCGTGTGCGTGTGTGTGTTGGACAGCGAGAAAGAGTTTTAATACCTTGGATTCTTACCGCGCAAGGGGTATGATGTGCGGGGCATTCATCTCTGAAAGCTAGACTGGTTGTTAATGGAGAACGACTTCCATTGAGCCCTGGGTAGGCGTGTTACATGAATCTGGCGCAGCCAGAAGCACAGGAAATAACTCCCGCTGCGAGTGAGGTTGCATAACTATAGCGCAGAAGATGCCTCTGTGGCACGCACGAACTGCTCTAAACGGAGGCGGGACGATTATTCAATAGGCAGCTGCAGCGTTTGCATTGTTAGAGGACAATGTATGCATTCAGTTCAAAAGGTTTTTGTACAGAAACCTGCTGGGGTTGCGGGCCGGAGTCTAGGGTCTGCGGGACCAGAAGACTCAGCTCCTGTCTCTGCAAATGCTATTATCTCTTCTCTACCTAGAAAGCCAGCCTATACATCATCAGGCCTGGCGGACTGAGTCACAGGTTTCTGACGCATCTCCCGAGATATCAGTCTAGCTCTGTGTGCAGTGCTTTCTCTTCATTCTCAGGTTTGTGAGACCTGAGAATGAGGGTTCCTGCTCCTGCCACCTTGAGGGGTAGAACAATTCCTGAGGAAGAAGAAAGTGGGAGAACTCCCGAACGAGCCAGCACTCCTCTTTTGCCATCTCCAGAAAGTTTCAGGATTACTGTTCTCGGGAGCTCTACACTAGCTTGTTAACAGTGTTTTGGACATAGTAGGTGTTTAATAAATGTTTGAGGAATAAATGAAGGAGTTTTAGTCAGTCTGCCCAAAAATCCGTACTGTTGATTTGCGAGGTTTCTTTATGTAACTCTTGCTTCCTGCCTCGAAGCAGAATTATCCTTTTTGAGAGCAAGGAAGGGGCAGTGTTGGTGAAAGGAAGAGGTAAGGGGCTCCTCCATAGTCAGAGGTTACCTCTGAACCTGCGTTTTTGGTCTTGTTCCTGCAAAGAACTTGTAACTGGGAGTGTTGGTACTACCCTGCTCTCCTTCCAGTACTCACCACTTTGCCTGCTCAGATTTGAATCAAGTTCCATCAGTTGTAATTTGTGTTCTAGACAATTTGTGTTCCAGGCAAGTTACTTAAACTCTGTGCCTGTGTAAATGGGGATAATAGTACCTAACTCCTAGAAATGCTGTACTGATTAATGAGGTGATGATATACAGAAAGCACTTAGAACAGACTAGGAGCTCAATGTGTCACTCTTACCATGATTTGGTAAAACGGAGATAATAATAAACTCCATGACAAGGTGGTGGCAGTTGCTCTGAAGGTTCAATGTAAAGCATTCAGTAGCCTTGTTCATCCATTCAACAAATAACCATCAGTTTTCTTCCATGTACCACTTTTGCTAGACACATGGCCTGGTCCCTAGTAAGCCATCAATAAATCATAGCTCTCAGAGTTATTATGGGTAAGTAAGTACAAGGAAAGTTGGGTCACTTGCAAAGGCCTCCTTTTCTTTTGAAGAAAATTCATATCTGTTTGAGGTTCAAGTGCATCAGGAAAAGTATCAATTACAAATTTTGAGAGAAGATATGAAAACCATCTTGGCTGTCGTGTGCAAGGCACTGTGCTGGCTACTTGTACACATATTGCTTACCTAAAGGGACAAGGTATGATCAACAGCTCGAATTGATGCTTTCCAAATCGCTCCCAGTCCCATGACCAAGACACAGTCATCATCCATTCACTGCCTTTGGTGTTCCCCAGGCCATTCTCAGGACAATTTTGTGCCCTTCTTTAAAGGGTGAATTTGTAGCTCTCTCCTCTCACCCAGTTGTTGAAGATCTTACCAACTTTAAAAGAAAAATTGTCTTTGAATGGCCAGAGCTCTTAGTCTTCTACCCTGAAACCATCAGAAATGGTCCTACAATGAAGCTCAGAGCCCAGGGGTCTTCTAGTCTGACTTTCTATCAGCAGCTGCCCTGGTCTATCCCAGTGTCTGGACCTTAAGAGGTACAAGAGACATAACAACAATGCAATGTGTGTTATGCCTTATTTGGATCCTGAGTTAAACAAGTATTTTAAAATTTGAGGAGGAATCAGACTCCCTGACTTCAGACTATACTACAAAGCTATAGTAATCAAGACAATATGGTACTGACACAAAAACAGAAATATAGATCAATGGAACAGGATAGAAAGCTCAGAGGTAAACCCACGCACCTATGGTCAACTAATCTATGACAAAGGAGGCAAGGATATACAATGGAGAAAAGACAGTCTCTTCAGTAAGTGGTGCTGGGAAAACAGGACAGCTACATGTAAAAGAATGAAATTAGAATACTCCCTAACACCATACACAAAAATAAACTCAAAATGGATTAAAGACCTAAATGTAAGACTGGACACTATAAAACTCTTAGAGGAAAACATAGGAAGAACACTCTTTGACATAAGTCACCGCAAGATCTTTTTTGACCCACCTCCTAGGGTAATGGAAATAAAAACAAAAATAAATAAATGGGACCTAATGAAACTTAAAAGCTTTTGCACAGCAAAGGAAACTATAAACAAGAAGAAAAGGCAACCCTCAGAATGGGAGAAAATATTTGCACACAAATCAATGGACAAAGGATTAATCTCCAAAATATATAAACAGTTCATGCAGCTCAATATCAAAAAAAGAAACAACCCCATCAAAAAATGGGCAGAAGACCTAAATAGACATTTCTCCAAAGAAGACATACATATGGCCAAAAGGGACATGAAAAGGTGCTCAACATCACTAGTTATTAGAGAAATGCAAAGCAAAACTACAATGAGGTATCATGTCACACTAGTTAGAATGGGCATCATCAGAAAATCTACAAATAAATGCTGGAGAGGGTGTGGAGAAAAGGGAACCCTCTTGCATTGTTAGTGGGAATGTAAATTGGTACAGCTACTATGAAGAACAGTATGGAGGTTCCTTAAAAAACTAAAAATAGAATTACCATATGACCCAGCAATCCCACTACTGGGCATATACCCAAAGAAAACCATAATTCAAAAAGACACATGCACCCCAATGTTCATTGCAGCACTATTTACAATAGCCAGGTCATGGAAGCAACCTAAATGCCCATTGACAGATGAATGGATAAAGAAGATGTGGTACATATATACAATGGAATATTTCTCAGCCATAAAAAGGAACAAAATTGGGTCATTTGTAGAGACATGGATGGACCTAGAGACAGTTATATAGAGTGAAGTGAAAAGAAAAGAGAAAAATAAAAAGAAAGAAAAACAAATATCATATATTAACACAAATATGTGGAATTTAGAAAATTGGTACAGATGAACCGGTTTGCAAGGCAGAAATAGAGACACAGATGTAGAGAAAAAACATATGGACACCATGGGGGGAAAGCAGGGTGGGAGGAGGTGGGATGAATTGGGAGATTGGGATCGACATATATACACTAATATGTATAAAATAGATAACTAATAAGAACCTGCTGTATAGCACAGGAAACTCTACTTCACTTTGCTGTACAGTAGAAACTAACACATTGTAAAACAACTATACCTCAATTAAAAAAAAAAAGAAAAAATCTATTTTAAAAAAAATAAAATTTGAGATAATTGGAGAAACGTACACTAAGTGGAAATTGATGATTATAAAAAATTGGTGTTGTGGTGTTGTGAAAGTCCTTATCTTTCAGAAATACATACTGAAATATTTACAAGTGAATGACATAATATCTAAGATTTGCTTCAAAATAATCCAGTGGGGTCAGGAGTGGAGAGAAGTAGGTAGGGATTTAGATGAAACAAGATTGTTTATTCTGTACTATTTTATATATTTAAAAGTTTCCATAATAAAAAGGTTTTTTAAGTACACTGCAAGTACTGCTTTAATGCAGATTCCTAGGCACCACTCCAGAGATTGTGATCAGCAGATCAGCAATGGGACCAAGAAATCTGCTTTTTCAGAAGCATGCTAGGTACTAGATCCTTCTTAGCCCTTCACAGGCTTCTCCCTCTTTCCTTGCAACTATTTGTGTCATCCCAGCTCTGAACACATCCCTGAGAGCTCATTCCAGCAGAACACAAAAAAGTGCAGTCCAAAGTACATCTCAGACTAAGGTAGGTACTGGCCAAGGCCAAAGGGCTGGTTTAGCTAGGGAAGGTAGATCCAGTAAGACTTGATAAGCCACGTGAGAAGATATAGATCACAATTTCACCCAAGTTCCAACTTCATTCAGCTGGTATAGCTACCAGTGAGCACTAATCAGGAAGGATTCTATGGCCATGTCAGGGGTCAGCAGGGCACGGGACACTTGTATTTGCTCAGTTGTGTTTTCTCAGGTGGGTCTTAGGAAAGAGGCTGGTCACAATTGCTGGTGCTCACAGGTGGCTCTCAGTACTATTGTCCTCAGCTTTAGGAATTAGCCACAGCCACTTAACCTGTTATAGATGATTAATTATCAAAAGCATGCAAGAACCAACAGCACAATTGCCAGCTAGTTGCCAGTATAGGATGCCATGAAAATTAAGGTACAAATGTGTTCTGGGTTCTATGTGTGTGTCAGACCAGGGTTCACAAGCATAGCAAAGGTAGCCTGTTTTCATGGAGTCACTGACAGATGGCATGTAGCACTCCAGGCTTTCTCCCTCTTTCCAGACCACTTGGTCCATACTGATTATCTTTCTTATGTACTCAGAATTTGTCTTCAACAAATTCTTTTTTTTTTTTTTGCCTTCACTGTTTTATACTTGTATTGATAATCCTCTCTCTCTCTCTCTCTCTCTTTTCCTAATCAACTTTTTTGAGTTCATGTTTAAGTGGCTTGAAGGCAGAGGCTGCATTTCATATTTTTTGCTGTTCTCTTTAGCAGTGGTTTCAAGTAATGGAGGCTTTTCAAATATTATGCAAAGGCCTTATGTATGTATGAAAATGATGCTGTGTTGACTGACACTGTGATGGAAATCAGGAGTCCCTTCCAGCTTCCTATCGTGACTTCAACACTGCTGCAGTTCAGCATTTCACACACTCTGTCCCTTGCACTAATAAGCTCTCAGCAGATATTTGTATTCTTGGAAAGCCAAAAGGAGACAGCCATGCCAACATTTGAGGTTCTAACAGTACATAAAATATATGTACACATTTCTATTTCTAAACTTACTCTTAACATTACCCCTTAGCAGATGTTATTAAAATTTTGTATTTTGTGTTTTAAAACTGTAGTTAATGTGTACCTAGATCAAAGGGGACTCTTTCTTCATGCTGTACTTTGTTTAATGAATGTTTTGGGGTATTTTTGGGTTTTTTGTGCTTTTTTTTTTTTTAGTGTAACCAGTCTCTTGGCTAATGAGCTCTGCCTCTCAGTGGAATTACTAAATGGTAACCATGTTTCTAAATAGTTTCCTTGCCTCTGGCATGAGTCTGTTTCTCCATCACTAGGGTTTCTATGTTCTTCCAAACTAATACAAAGTATTAAAGGATAAGTATGCTATTTTATTTTTCTCCCAAAGGACCGCAATTGTTGCCCTGGTAGTATCCGGCGAGTGTGAAATCAGTTTACGTTTAATGCTATAACTGCCTTTTACAGGAAGTTTCCACAAGATTACAACCAGTACAAGGGAAATGAGCCGTCTGCGATTTCCTTTCTTTTCAGTATAATCTTAGTAGGGAGGATGCTTACCAGGCCCCACACTACTAAATAAAGCACTCCTCCCTTACCATCATTCTCCCAAATGGCTTTGGAATGCCCGTTCCTTGAAGGTTACACCCCGTTACAACAAAAATGAAGGATTGAATATGCGTTACATAACATTTCCAAGGTCATGTGCATGCAACACAAGTTCAGTACAACAAAAGAGTCTGAGCAGTTCCTTGGATTCTGTTTTAAATATGGCATTTCACTTCCCTTTTAGTGAGTAATAAATAATTAGCCATTGCATAGGGCTTTAAAACTTACAGTGGCCTTCAAGAACTTACCTTCCTAACACCCTTGCCCACTAGGTATTATCAACTCCAATTTACAGAGAGAATTAGAACTGAAGATCAGAGAGGTTAGGTGACTTGCCAGAGGTCACACGTTAGTGAGGATGTAGCTAGAGGTGAAACTCAAATTTTCTCCTTCATGGGACTTCTCTGGATGTTCAGTGGTTAAGACTCTGCACTTCCAATGCAGGGGATGCAGGTTCCATCCATGGTCGGGGAACTGAGATCCCACATGCCATCTGGCATGGTCAAAAACTTAAAAAAAAAAAAATTTCTCCTTCAAAAGGCCGCATATGTGTGTGTTTATGTGTATTATATGGAACTTTTCAAAGGCAGAATCCTTCGTGGGATATTCTTTCTATTTCAAGTCAGTATTACTGTAGATGATGACTTGGCAGGAGAACTCTCCTTTAGATAAAGGGAGTATTGAATTCCCTGGCTGTTTTATCAACTGCCTTCTGTGGGCGTCAGGTTGTAAATTCTCTTATACTATCAGTTCTCAGAATGTGATCTGAACACTTCTGGGGTCTCCTTTGCAGATTGGTAGCTAATTCTAGAGCCTTGATAGGAAGACTACTTCCATCAGAAGGCAAAAACATCTGATTGTCTTTTGGTGATCCCAGCAGCTCTGATGATCATGGAAGCTACTAGCCATACGTGGCTGTTTCAATTTAAATTAATTAAATTCAATAAGATTAAAAATTTACTGCTCAGTTACACTAGCTACATTTCAAGTACTCAATAGCCACAGATGGTTAGTGGCTACTATATTGGACAGTTCAGATAGAGAACATTTCTTTCATCACAGAAAGTTCTTTGGGGCACTTTCACATGCAGATATACTACCTGTAACCAACACAGGTAGTTATCTTGTTATTTATAGACATCTAGCAATAATTATGTTCTCAAATATGTTATTATTGGTTTGAACTGAGGCACTGTATTCCCTCTTTTCATCTTAATATGTCTTCATTTACAGCAGAAACTAATACATTGTAAAGCAATTTTACTCCAATAAAAAAAAATGTCTTCATTGCCCTCAACTAAAGGTAAAAGGGAGGATAATTTCATAATTAAAGTCT
Organism: Tursiops truncatus; assembly: GCF_011762595.2. Classification (NCBI taxonomy): domain Eukaryota; kingdom Metazoa; phylum Chordata; class Mammalia; order Artiodactyla; family Delphinidae; genus Tursiops; species Tursiops truncatus. The sequence continues at coordinate 81,457,170 of NC_047035.1, read as the reverse complement.
TTGATAAACCCACAGAAGATCTCTATATTGGGATCTCTCTATATTGGGAAGATCTCTATACTGATTCACTGATCTATTTCTTTTATAAAAATGCTTTAAATGCTCATGTTTAATACCATAAATCCTTGCTACTCCAAGCAGCATAGCTCCACCTGGGAAATTGTTAGAATGCAGACTCTTGGGCTCCACCCCAGCCCTACTGTATCCTAATTTGCATTTTAACAAGATCCCCAGGTAATTCATCTGCACACTAAAACTTAAGAAGTCCTTAAGAAGACTTCTTTCTAATTATGGGACTTTCCTAACCTTAACTAGGTCTGTTGTTCTTCAGGATTTTGTATAAAAGTAAAATATTCCTTTTATAAAAGTAAAATTTTCCCATTATTTCCAACCCTTTTACCTGGCCCCCCAAAGAGGATTTTTGTTCCTGTTTTCTTTTAGCCTCTTCTTTCTGGTCTAGGATTTAGACCGCCCAGCACCTTATCTCCGCTTCTATCTAGATTAAGCCTACTGTGCACTCTGAGCCCCTTGCAGTCCTGGGACTCTGCCAGAGGACTGACTGTGCCCTTGAGGTCTGCCCCTTTCCTCCCCCCATCCCTGTTTCCCTCTTTTCTCTCAAATCTTCCTACTTCCCTAAAAAACATTCTTTTTTTAGGCAAGTTGGGGTACTCTCTGTTTCTAAGCTGAAGGTTCCCTCCTTTCCCCACTCTGCAACATCACACTTTAATTGGAATTCATTACACTTTATTAGGCATGTGTGAACCCTGCTGGTTCTACACAACCCACTCAGGGAGTCTTAAAACTTTGCATTGTCCTAACTTCTATTTGTTCTACTATAATCTAAAAACAAACTTAAGACCCTGTGTTTACATATAACATTGGCCCTTCCAGCCCTCCATCTATGTTGGCAATGTGTGTGTGTGTGTGTATACACACATATATAATATATAGTTTAATAGTTATAAATCAAAGAATATAGAAGTTTAGGCGATAGTGATAGAAGGAACGAGAGCTATAGAGGAAATGTCAGTCTTAGAGGGAAAAGATAGCAGTTACTTTTGTTATCTGCTTTGTATAACATCTTGTGTTATCTAAGTGTTTCCTTTTGGTTTTCCATGTCTTCCTAGATATATTGTGAGATTTTGGAGAGCAGTAAAAAGGCTGTTGCAATGGTCTACATAAGAAAAAAATTAGGGCACTGGTCAGGGGCTAGAGAGAAGAGAATGGATACAAATAGCAATGCATGTTGGTTACAGAATATTCAGGACTACTTTAGGTTCTGGGAGCGAACCTGCTTTTCAGAAACTTACAGTCTAGCTAGGAAGACATGGAAAACCAAAAGGAAGCATTTAGAAAATACAAGATGTTATATGAACAAATGTCGTGGCAAGTAGTAAAAATAGCTGCTGTTGTTTCCCTCTAATGACAATAATCTTATTAGCATCCCCAAATATATCCCTTTTGGAATCCTATGATAATATCTTTAGTATCTTTGTATGATAAAATCTAAAGTATACACCATGTGCTGTGTTTAAAAATTATTAGATACTGAAAACTTCAGTTCCAGTGACATCTGGCCAGTCCTTACATCACCAGAAAGAGATGCTTTCATTCTCCATAAGATTCAAAATCCTAAGAAGACACAGACTTTCCTTCATACTAGAGAATGCCACCCTCAGCTCTAAAGCTCTTTATCAGGAAGCCCTAAAACACTTCACACCCTTATTATCTTCTGGGTCTTAGCCAATCTTTGTTTATTTCAAGTTGGCTTCCTTGGTTGGGTCATCCCAGTCTTCCTTCTGGGTCCCCTGCCAAGCTGTGCCAAGTACTTTGAACAGTTTCTCTTTACTAACTTACTGTCCTGGCTTATTTGAAGTACATCCCCTGCTAGTTTCCATAGAGCTTTTAGAATTGATTTGGTAAAATGAAATTGTTTTCTACAGTCCTACACTATTTGGTCTAGTCTACATCTTAGAAATGAGTTACTCTTGACAGTCCCATGACATTATTGTTCATTACATATTTGTTTAATGTCTATATTTAGTTATTCATCGTTTCCAAGTTTTTATAAAACCTCAGTATTCATGTGTATCAAATTACTTTTGTATAATAACTTATAAAGTGAGCTCTCTGATAGGTCAGACAGCTGTCTCTGGAGCTCCTATCCATTCAAATGTATAAATGATATTAGAAATTATACCAAACTTTCACTCAAATTCATAAATTCTATATTTATGTATGATTCCAGTTTATTTTATACTTTTCACATATCTACAATATCAAATTTCCTTGGAAATCACTTGAAATGTAACTCATTTAATTCTAACAATAATTGTTTCTTGGTTTTTTATTCTTTTTCATCACCTTCACTTCTGATATTGATCTTCTTTTATAAAACCAAAAGTACTCAGTAAAGGATAGAGAAAAGCTTCAGAAAAACTATCATCAGAAATCATTGGAGAGTGGTGTTACATCCACCTCTCAAAAGATCCATCTTTAATAAACACACAAGAGCTGTCTATACCAGAAGTATTAATTAATTGATTGATTATTTTATATGCCAGGCAAAGTACTAGAGATGAAATTAAAGCAGTACTTGATTTCAAAGAACCCATGTCTGGTGAAGATATAAGTTGGTAAATTACCACGGTAAGTGCTATTAAGAGTTACAAATAAAGTGCTACAGGAACAACTGGTTTTTGCTTCACTTAAAATAGAGGATTGACAGTAGGTGAGTACTTAGGGGAGAAAAAATTAGTGTTCTTCCTTTTGTGTAGGGAAAAATCAGTTCTTCCCTACTATGTTTCTCTCCTGTGTGTCTCTGTTACTTTTACACAGAACACTTCACTTTTTTTTTTTTTTTTTTTTTTTTTTTGTGGTACGCGGGCCTCTCACCGTTGTGGCCTCTCCCGTTGCGGAGCACAGGCTCCGGATGCGCAGGCTCAGCGGTCATGGCTCACGGGCCCAGCCGCTCCGCGGCATGTGGGATCTTCCTGGACCGGGGCACGAACCCGTGTCCCCTGCATCGGCAGGCGGACTCTCAACCACTGCGCCACCAGGGAAGCCCAAACACTTCACTTTTGATTACCAAACACGTAGTGGTTTTTCCCCGCCCCCCACACCAAGCGACGCCAGGTGCATGTCCTACAATTTAACTCAATTCTGCCACCATCTACCTGGAGGTAGCATCAAATTTCATAGGTTAAGGACTCAGTCCCATAAGACTGCCCCCCAACTTCATATGCCAGTTACAAGCCCAGGTTATCACCTAGGCTTCTGACCAATAGGCTATAGATGGGAGGTTCCAAAGGCCCCTCCTCAGGTTTAATTTGCTAGAGCGGCTCACCAAATTAGCGAAGTATTTACTCATGTTTACCAGTTTATTATAAAAGGATATGATAAAGGATAAAGATGAACCTCTAGATAGAAGCAATGTGTAGGGCAAGGTATGGGGAAAGGGGTAGAGATTCCATGTGTTCACCAACCCAAAACCTCTCTGAACCCCCTACTATTGGCATTTTATGGAGGCTTCCTCACATAGGCATGATCAATTATTAACTCAGTTTCTACTTCCCTCTCCCCTCTCTGGAAGATAAGGGATGGGGCCAAAAATTCTAAGCTTCTGATCATGGCTTGTCCCCCATCCAGAAGCCCACCCAGAGTCACCTTATTAGAACAAAAGATGCTCCCAGCTCTGTTATCACTTAGGAATTTACAAGAGTTTTAGGAGCTCTGTGTCAGGGATGGGGGTCAAAGACAAACACTAGAACAAGAGATGGTCCTAGTATTCTTCTTTCTTTCTTTTTTAAACATCTTTATTGGAGTAATATTGCTTCACAATGTTGTGTTAGTTTCTGCTATATAACAAAGTGAATCGGCTATATGTATATGTATATCCCCATATCCCTTCCCTATTGTGTCTCCCTCCCACCCTCCTTTTTAATTTTTTTTTTGGCTGTGTTGGGTCTTCATTGCTGCACACGGGCTTTCTCTAGTTGCGGCGAGCAGGGGCTACTCTTCGTTGCGGTGCGCGGGCTTCTCATTGCAGAGCATGGGCTCCAGGCGCATGGACTTCTGTAGATGTGGCTCGCAGGCTCTACTCAGGAGAAGTAGTTGTGGTGCGTGGGCTTGGTTGCTCTGTGGCACATGGGATCTTCCCGGACCAGGGATTGAACCCATGTCCCCTGCATTGGCAGGCAGATTCTTACCCACTGCGCCACCAGGGAAGCCCCCTTCCACCCTCCTTATACCACCCCTCTAGGTGGTCGCAAAGCACCCAGCTGATCTCCCTGTGCCATGCAGCTGCTTCCCACTAGCTATCTATATTACATTTGGTAGTGTATATATGTCAATGTTACTCTCTCACTTTGTCCCAGCTTACCCTTTCCCCTCCCCATGTCCTCAAGTCCATTCTCTATGTCTGCGTCTTTATTCCTATCCTGCCCCTACGTTCTTCAGAACCATTTTTTTAGATTCCATATATATGTGTTAGCATACGGTATTTGTTTTTCTCTTTCTGACTTAACTTTGCTCTGTATGACAGACTCTAGGTCCATCCACCTCACTACAAATAACTCAATTTTGTTTCTTTTTATGGCTGAGTAATATTCCATTGTATATATGTGCCACATCTTCTTTATCCATTCATCTGTCCATGGACATTTAGGTGGCTTCCATGTCCTGGCTATTGTAAATAGTGCTACAATGAACATTGTGGTACATGACTCTTTGAATTATGGTTTTCTCAGGGTATATGCCCAGTAGTGGGATTGCTGGGTCATATGGTAGCTCTATTTTTAGTTTTTTAAGGAACCTCCATACTGTTCTCCATAGTGGCTGTATCAATTTACATCCTACCGACAATGCAAGAGGGCTCCCTTTTCTGCACACCCTCTCCAGCATTTATTGTTTGTAGACTTTTTGATGATGGCCATTCTCACCAGTGTGAGGTGATACCTCATTGTGGTTTTGATTTGCATTTCTCTAATGATTAGTGATGTTGAGCATCCTTTCATGTGTTTGTTGGCAATCTGTATATCTTCTTTGGAGAAATGTCTATTTAGGTCTGCCCATTTTTGGATTGGGTTGTTTGTTTTTTTGATATTGAGCTGCATGAGCTGCTTGTATATATTGAAGATTAATCCTTTGTCAGTTGCTTTGTTTGCAAATATTTTCTCCCATTCTGAGGGTTGTCTTTTCGTCTTGCTTATGGTTTCCTTTGCTGTGCAAAAGCTTTCAAGTTTCATTAGGTCCCATTTGTTTATTTTTGTTTTTATTTCCATTTCTCTAGGAGGTGGGTCAAAAAGGATCTTGCGGTGATTTATGTCATAGAGTGTTCTGCCTATGTTTTCCTCTAAGAGTTTGATAGTTTCTGGCCTTACATTTAGGTCTTTACTCCATTTTGAGTTTATTTTTGTGTATGGTGTTAGGAAGTGTTCTAATTTCATTCTTTTACATGTAGCTGTCCAGTTTTCCCAGCACCACTTATTGAAGATGCTGTCTTTTCTCCACTGTGTACTCTTGCCTTCTTTATCAAAGATAAGGTGACCATATGTGCATGAGTTTATCTCTGGGCTTTCTATCTTGTTCCATTGATCTATATTTCTGTTTATGAGCCAGTACCATATTGCCTTGATTACTGTAGCTTTGTAGTATAGTCTGAAGTCAGGGCATCTGATTCCTTCAGCTCTGCTTTTTTTCCCTCAAGACTGCTTTGTCTATTTGGGGTCTTTTGTGTCTCCATACAAATTTTAAGATTTTTTTGTTCTAGTTCCGTAAAAAATGCCGTTGGTAATTTGATAGGGATTGCATTGAATCTGTAGATTGCTTTGGGTAGTACAGTCATTTTCACAATATTGATTCTTCCAATCCAAGAACATGCTATATCTCTCCAACTGTTGGTATCATCTTTAATTTCTTTTATCAGTGTCTTATAGTTTTCTGCATACAGGTCTTTTGTCTCCCTAGGTAGGTTTATTCCTAGGTATTTTAGTCTTTTTGTTGCAATAGTAAATGGGAGTGTTTCCTTAATTTCTTTTTCAGATTCTTCATCATTAGTGTATAGGAATGCAAGAGATTTCTGTGCGTTAATTTTGTATCCTGCAACTTCACCAAATTCATTGATTAGCTCTAGTAGTTTTCTGGTAACATCTTTAGGATTCTCTATGTATAATATCATGTCATCTGCAAACAGTGACAGTTTTATTTCTTCTTTTCCCATTTGTATTCCTTTTATTTCTTTTTCTTCTCTGATTGCCATGGCTAGGACTTCCAAAATTATGTTGAATAATAGTGGTGAGAGTGGACATCCTTGTCTTGTTCCTGATCTTAGAGGAAATGCTTTCAGTTTTTCACCATTGACGACAATGTTGGCTGTGGGTTTGTCATATATGGCCTTTATTATGTTGAGGTAGGTTCCCTCTATGCCCACTTTCTGGAGAGTTTTTATCATAATTGGGTGTTGAATTTTGTTGAAAGCTTTTTCTTCATCTATTGAGATGATCATATGGTTTTTATCCTTCAATTTGTTAATATGGTGTATCGCATTGATTGATTTGCATATATTGAAGAATCCTTGCATTCCTGGGATAAACCCCACTTGATCATGGTGTACGATCCTTTTAATGTGTTGTTGGATTCTGTTTGCTAGTATTTTCTTGAGGATTTTTGCATCTATGTTCTTCAGAGATATTGGCCTGTAGTTTTCTTTTTTTGTGACATCTTTGTCTGGTTTCAGTATCAGGGTGATGGTGGCCTCGTAGGATGCATTTGGGAGTATTCCTCCCTCTGCTATATCTTGGAAGAGTTTGAAAAGGTTAGGTGTTAGGTCTTCTCTAAATGTTTGATAGAATTCACCTGTGAAGCCATCTGGTCCTGGGCTTTTGTTTGTTGGAAGATTCTTAATCACAGTTTGAATTTCAGTACTTGTGATTGGTCTCTTCATATTTTCTATTTCTTCCTGGTTCAGTATCAGAAGGTTGTGCTTTTCTAAGAATTTATCCATTTCTTCCAGGTTGTCCATTTTATTGGCATATAGTTGCTTGTAGTAATCTCTCATGATCCTTTGTATTTCTGCAGTGTCAGTTGTTACTTCTTTTTCATTTCTAATTCTGTTGATCTGAGCATTCTCCCTTTTTTTCTTGATGGGTCTGGCTAATGGTTTATCAATTTTGTTTATCTTTTCAAAGAACCAGCTTTTAGTTTTATTGATCTTTGCTATTGTTTCCTTCATTTCTTTTTCATTTTTTTCTGATCTGATCTTTATGATTTTTTTCCTTCTGCTAACTTTGGGGGTTTTTTGTTCTTCTTTCTCTAATTGCTTTAGGTGTAAGGTTAGGTTGTTTATTTGGGATTTTTGTTGTTTTTTGAGGTAGGATTGTATTGCTATAAACTTCCCTCTTAGAACTGCTTTTGCTGCATCCCAAAGGTTTTGGGCCATCTGGTTTTCATTGTCATTTGTTTCTAGGTACTTTTTTATTTCCTATTTGATTTCTTCAGTGATCTCTTAATTGTTTAGTAGCATATTATTTAGCCTCCATGTGTTTGTATTTTTACAGTTTTTTTCCTGTAATTGATATCTAGTCTCATAGCATTGTGGTCGGAAAAGATACTTGATACAATTTCAGTTTCTTAAATTCACCAAGGATTGATTTGTGACCCAAGATATGATTTATCCTGGAGAATGTTCCATAAGCACTTAAGAAGAAAGTTTATTCTGTTGTTTTTGGATGGAATGTCCTCTAAATATCAATTAAGTCCATCTTGTTTAATGTGTCATTTAAAGTTTGTGTTTCCTTATTTATTTTCATTTTGGATGATCTGTCCATTGGTGAAAGTGGAGTGTTCAAATCCCCTACTATGATTGTGTTACTGTCGATTTTCCCTTTTATGGCTGTTAGCATTTGCCTTATGTATTGAGGTGCTCCTACGTTGGGTGCATAAGTATTTACAATTGTTATATCTTCTTCTTTGATTGATCCTTTGATCATTATGTAGTGTGCTTCTTTGTCTCTTGTAATAGTCTTTATTTTAAAGTCTATTTTGTCTGATATAAGTATTGCTACTCCAGCTTTCCTTTGATTTCCATTTGCATGGAGTATCTTTTTCCATCCCCTCACTTTCAGTCTGTATGTGTCCCTAGGTCTGAACTGCATCTCCTGTAGACAGCATATATACAGGTCTTGTTTTTGTATCCATTCAGCCAGTCTGTGTCTTTTGGTTGGAGCATTTAATCCATTTACATTTAAGGTAATATTCAATATGTATGTTCCTATTACCATTTTCTTAATTGTTTTGGGTTTGTTTTTGTAGGTCTTTTCCTTCTCTTGTTTTTCCTGCCTAGAGAAGTTCATTTAGCATTTGTTGTAAAGCTGGTTTGGTGGTGCTGAATTCTCTCAGCTTTTGCTTGTCTGTAAAGGTTTTAATTTCTCCATTGAGTCTGAATGAGATCCTTGCTGGGTAGAGTAATCTTGGTTGTAGGTTTTTCCCTTTCATCACTTTAAATATGTCCTGCCACTCCCTTCTTGCTTGCAGAGTTTCTGCTGAAAGATCAGGTGTTAACCTTATGGGGATTCCTTTGTATGTTATTTGTTGCTTTTCCCTTGCTGCTTTTAATATTTTTTCTTTGTTTTTAATTTTTGATAGTTTGATTAATATGTGTCTTGGTGTGTTTCTCTTTGGGTTTATCCTGTATAGTACTCTCTGTGCTTCGTGCACTTGATTATTTCCTTTCCCATGTTAAGGAGGCTTTTGACTATAGTCTCTTCAAATATTTTCTCAGACCCTTTCTTTTCCTCTTTTTCTTCTGGGACCCCTATAATTCGAATGCTTGTGTGTTAAATGTTGTCCCAGAAGTCTCTGAGACTGTCCTCAATCCTTTTCATTTTTTTTTCCTTATTCTGCTCTGTGGTAGTTATTTCCAGCATTTCATCTTCCAGGTCACTTATCCGTTCTGCCTCAGTTATTCTGCTGTTGATTCCTTCGAGAGTATCTTTAGTTTCAGTAACTGTGTTGTTCATCACTGTTTTCTCTTTAGTTCTTCTAGATCCTTTTTAAATGTTTCTTGTATTTTCTCCATTCTGTTTCCGAGATTTTGGATCATCTTTACTATCATTACTCTGAATTCTTTTTCAGGTAGGTTGCCTATTTCACCTTCATTTTTTGTCGTTTCTTTTTTTTTTTTGGATGTGTGGTGCTGTATTCCTGTCTTACTGGTTGTTTGACCTGAGACATCCAGCACTGGATTTTGAAGGCAGCTGGACAGAGCCAGGTCTTGGTGCTTTGATGAGAACCTCCGGTTGGCCTCACTCTGAGTAATATTCCCTGGGGTCTGAGGTTCTCTTTTAGTCTAGTAGTTTGGACTTGGAGCTTCCACCACAGGAGCTTGGGCCTGACCTCCGGCCTGGGAACCAAGATCCCAGAAGCTTCGTGGTGCAGAAAAAAAGAAAAGAAAAGAAAAGGAAAGGAAAGAAAAGAAAAGAAAAGGAAGGAAGGAAGTAAAGAAAGAAAGGAAAGAAAGAAAGAAAGAAAGAAAGAAAGAAAGCAGCACAATGTCAAAGAATAAAATCAAAATAAAATTAGAGGCCTTCCCTGGTGGTGCAGTGGTTGAGAGTGCACCTGCCAATGCAGGGGACACGGGTTCGTGCCCCGGTCCGGGAAGATCCTACATGCCGCGGAGCGGCTGGGCCCGTGAACCATGGCCGCTGAGCCTGCGCGTCCGGAGCCTATGCTCCGCAACAGAAGAGGCCACAACAGTGAGAGGCCCACGTACCGCAAAATAAATAAATAAATAAATAAATAAATAAATAAATAAATAAATAAAATAAAATAAAATAAAATTAGATATAAAAGAATCAACAACAATGAATCAACAAGGTAAAACAGGATCCCACTCTAAAAGAGGAAAAAAGAAGAAGAAAAAAAGCCTTGGCTATGGGCAGGGGTGGAACTTAAGCAGGGGCAGGGTTTAGGGTGGGGTGGGACCTAGGCAGGTGTGGGGGGTGAAGTTTGAGTGTGGGGCGGGGCGTAGGCTCAGGATCCGTGTAGCCACAAAAGGCCCTGGGGGCTTGGCCTAGGCTGGGCCGACGTTCAAGCGTGGGGTGGGGCCTCTGCTTAGGACCTGCATAGAAGGGGAGAGGCAGCATGTAGAAAGGAGGGCCTTTGGAGTGTGGAGTTCCAGAGTTTGGAGGTAGGGCCCTGAGTGAGGGTGTGTGGGTGGGGTTTAGGCCCAGCGCCGTTGGAGGGGGTCTCCGAGTGTAGAGGTAGGGCCCTGGGTGGGGGTATGGGGGTGGGGCTTGGGTTCTGTGCAGCAGGAGGGAGGCTCCAACGGCAGGGGATTAGGCCCGGGAGCCCAACAGGCTTCCCGGTGCCTACGTGGACAGGGAAGGCACTGGCCGCGTTCCCTTCTATTCATTTGTGCCCCTCCCCCCCCGTCTCCCCCAGGGTCTTCCCCGTAGCCACTAGACCCCTAAACGTGGGTGGGTCCCACTGGGTTTGTGAACTCCTCCCCTCCCCCAGCCACCCCTCAGGAGTGCTGGTCCTGGAAATCCAGCCTTTAGTTTTTTCTCCCCCTTCCCTCCTTCCCACTCCCTCCGGACTGCGCAGCTGGAGGGGGCCTTGGTGGCCAGAGGATCAGGCCCGGGATCTCAGCAGGCTCCCAGGGGCCCAAGTGGGCAGGGGAAACCTGGCTACGCTCCCTTTTGACCCTCTGCCCTCCCAGTGGTTCCCCAATTTCCCCCTTCGGGTATGGGATCCCTTCCCCTCCCCCAGCCACCCCTCAAGGGAGCCAGTCCCGTCCCTCCTCCACTTCTCCTCCCCCTTCACTCCCCCCATGCCCCACGTCCTTCCTGGTCACTGGGGGTTCCTCCCCTCCCCTTAGGTGTCCATGGTCCCCCACCAGTGCCTGGTAGGTGCCCTAGTTGTGAGGAGACGCGAATTCCGCGTCCTCCTAGTACACCATCTTGACTCCACCCTGGTCCTAGTGTTCTTGCCATTTAGGAAATTACAAGAGTTTTAGGAGCTCTATGTCAGGGATGGGGGTCAAAGGCAAATACTAGAACAAGAGGTGGTCTTAGTGTTCTTATCATTTAGGAAATTACAAGAGTTTCAGGAGCTCTATGTCAGGGATGGGGGTCAGAGACAAATACTAGAACAAGAGATGGTCCTAGTGTTCTTATCATTTAGGAAAGTACAAGGGCTTTATGCACTCTGGGCCAGGAACCAGGGGCAGAGACCAATATATATCTAATATATATAGATCTATCTATCTATCTATCTATCTATCTTTTTTTCCCTATTCACATTGAGTTACTGTAAAACATTATTGTGAAGAAACATAGGCAAGAACAATGAACTGGAAAACGATCCTTGAAAATGTCATTACCCATGTGTTCAAGGAGAGTGTGAAAAGAAAAGAAAAATGCTGATGGTTTTTATTTGTATAATTTCTACCTCCAAAGGGACAATTGGAGCTAAGAGAGATTTGATAAATTGTTCTTTTTTGTCCATTTTTATATAACAATAAGGTCAGAATGCTGAAGATGAAGGCCCATGAGGATAAAGCTCTTACAGCCACTCCCCAAACTTCAGCCTATTTAAATATTTCACCTCTTTCACTAATACCTACCTTCACTTTCCCTGGGAGAATGTCTGTTCGATACCACCCAGTAACCTAATAGATGTCTAAGTAGGGGGCTTGATTGCTTACAATTCTGTTTTCTGGGAGTTATTTATTGTATAGGTGATTTTGGTTTATTTCAGCAGTCTACTAATTAGTACCTAAATACTCTGAGAAAAGAATCTTTTACATAATGCACTTTGTTTTGATTCCCAACTCAACAACTGTCTGTGGCTGCTTTTTGTGTACTAAATGCCCAAGGCTGCTTCTCATGTCATCCACCCCAAGGTAGTTTTCACTGAGCCTTCCATTTCTCTCATCTCTTCTGAATGCATGCAAAAATTCTATACTGACATATTTTTTGTTTTATTTATTTTATTCCAAAAAATGTTCTTAGATTCCTACTGTATATCACATTAAGGAAATGGGGGCTTTACTTTCTAAGATTTCTTTTATCTTCTCAAAATGTCTAGTATTGTACCCTCAACAGTGTTGACAGAAGTTACCTGTTGCCTCTCCAAAATTTGAAGGAAGCTCATGTGAAGGTGGGTCATCACGCACCTTGTGCAATTCAGAACTATAAATTTAAAAGGCACAAAATGATATCAAGATGAAGAAATCCCAAGACTTTATCAGCTACCTCAAATCAGATATATCAGAGTTGAACATTTATATGGCCTTTTCCATATATCACCCCAGTAATCCTCAAGTGCTACTAAACTGCCTTTTTTGGTTCAGTTTTAAATTAATCAAAACAAGTGCTCCTGTAAAAACTTAGAACTCTGTAGAAAAAAAGTACAGAGTAAAAGTGAGGACTCCAATCTCACTTGCCTAAAGGTGACCACTATTAACAGTTTAGAATATATAATTTCAGATCCTTTTCTATGTATTTACAGACATACACAAATAGTGAACACAAGTTTTACATATTATTCTACTTCTTTTTTAACATGCCAAGTACATTTTCGACAGTAGAGTTCATTCTTGTAAATGATTATATGGTATTTTATAATGTGAGTATACTATAATTTATCTGTTTCTCTCTATAAATGGATATCATTGTTTGTAGATTTTGATTTTTCTGCTAGAAACAATGCTTTGATGAACATTTTTTTTTTTTTTTTTTTGCGGTACGCGGGCCTCTCACTGTTGTGGCCTCTCCCGCTGCGGAGCACAGGCTCCGGACGCGCAGGCTCAGCGGCCATGGCTCACCGGCCCAGCCGCTCCGCGGCACGTGGGATCTTCCCAGACCGGGGCACAAACCCGTGTCGCCTGCATTGGCAGGCGGACTCTCAACCACTGCGCCACCAGGGAAGCCCTAATGAACATCTTTGTACACTTATTTTGAGCTTAAAAGTGAAGAGTTCTCTTGGAAAGATTTATATTAATGAAATTACAAGGTCAAAGAGAACGAATATTTTAAATAATGAAAAATAATACCAAATTGTCTTCCAAAAATGCTCTTCCATTTTTTTAATCAATTATTTTCTCACCAATAGTGTATGAGAGTACCCTTTTCTCTATACCCTCACTCAAAGTGGATATTAACAATCTCTTTTAGATTAGCTCAGTGCTTTGTGACCACCTAGAGGGGTGGGATAAGGAGGGTGGGAGGGAAGCGCAAGAAGGAGCACATATGGTGACATATGTATACATATAGCTGATTCACTTTGTTATACAGCAGAAACTGACACAACATTGCAAAGCAGTTATACTCCAATAAAGATGTTTAAAAAAAAATCTTTTAATTTTTGCCAGTCTAGTACCACCCAACATGGTATCTTATTGCTGTTTTATTTTGCCTTTCTCTAATCATTAGGTTTAATTTTATTCATGTTTCTTCAGTGAATTTCCTAATCCAACTGTTTCTCATTAATTTCTATATGCCTCAGTTTCCTTAGCTGTTCCCCTTAGCTGAATATTGTTGTGAAGTAACTGTTATGAAAATACTCATTTATTAAACATTCTTCTGCGTGGGTCACTATCTTTTCTAAGAAAAATAATAGATAAAAAAAAATACAGCTGACTCTTGAAAAACGCTGGGGTTAGGGACACCAACCCACTCAGTAGAAAACCTGTGTATAACTTCACAGTCGGGCCTCCATATTGAAAGTTCCGCATCCACAGATTCAATCAACCTGATTGTGTAGTACTGTAGTGTTTATTATTTTAAAAAATCCACTTATAAGTGGACTGACACAGTTCAAACCTGTGTTGTTCAAAGATCAACTAGGGCTTTTCAAAATTTTCATTCCTGTATTTGGTATTCTATTTTTGTTTATGTACTTTAAAAATTTGCTTTTTCTCCAGTCACATGGCAACACTGTATACATTGTATTTCAACTAGCAATAACAATACATATACTTCAGGGAGAAATTCAGTGGAACTACGTATGTTCTATTACTATAAAATGTACCTTTGTCCATAGTGTTCCCTTAGCACAGTTTCCCTAGCACAAAGGTATTAAATAAAACCAGCATTTATTTCAAAAAGTGTTATGAGACAGAAACGTAACTTTATCCTCTATATTAGACCGGTAATATAGCATAACCCTCTCAATAAATACATATGGGCAGATGTTCCTGGAATCTTACATAAAAGTGTGGTACTATGTATATGGCCCAGAATTGCCAAAGCGATCCTGACGAAAAAGAACAAAGCTGGGGCATAACCCTTCCAGACTTCAGACTATATTACAAAGCTACAGTAATCAAAACACTGTGGTATTGGCACAAAAACAGACTTAGAGATCAATGGAACAGAATAGAGAGCACAGAAATAAACCCACGCACCTATGGTCAATTAATCTATAACAAAGGAAGCAATAATATAAAATGGAGAAAGCAAGTGGTGTTGGGAAAGCTGGACAGGCTCACGTAATTCAATGAAATTAGAACAATCTCTCACACCATATACAAAAATAAACTCAGAATGGTTTAAAGACCTAAGTATAAGACATGACACCATAAAACTCCTAGAAGAGAACATAGGCAAAACATTCTCAGACATAAATAGTAGTAATATTTTTTTGATCAGTCTCCCAAGGCAAAAGAAATAAAAGCAAAAATAAACAAATGGAACCCAATCAAACTCAAAAGCTTTTTCACAGCAAAGGAAATCATCAACAAAACAAAAAGACAACCTAAAGAATGAGAAAAAATATTTGCAAATGATGCAACCGACAAGGGCTTAATTTCCAAAATATACAAACAGCTCATACAACTCAATATAAAAACAAACAAACAAACAACCTAATCAAAAAATTGGCAGAAGACCTAAATAGATGTTTCTCCAAAGAATACATACACATGGCCAACAGGTATATGAACAGATGCTCAATTACATTACTAATTATTAGAGAAATGCAAATCAAAACCACAATGAAATATCACATCACATTGGTCAGAATGGCCATCATCAAAAAGTCTACAAATAATAAATGCCAGAGAGGGTGTGGAGAAAAGGGAACCCTCCTATACTGTTAATGGGAATGTAAATTGATGCAGCCCCTACGGAAAACAGTATGGAGGTTCCTTAAAAAACTAAAAATAGAGCTACCATGTGATCCAGTAATCCCCCTCCAAGGCATATATCCAGAAAAGATGAAAACTCTAATTCAAAAAGATACATGCACCCCATTGTTCATAGCAGCATTGTTTATAATAGCCAGGACATGGAAACAATCCAAGTGCCCATCAACAGGTGATTGGGGGCTTCGCTGGTGGTGCAGTGGTTGAGAATCCATCTGCCAATGCAGGGGACACAGGTTCGAGCCCTAGTCCAGGAAGATCCCACATGCCACGGAGCAACTAAGCCTGTGCACCACAACTACTGAGCCTGTGCTCTAGCGCCCATGAGCCACAACTACTGAGCCTTTGCACCACAGCTACTGAAGCCCGCGTGCCTAGAGCCCGTGCTCCGCAACAAGAGAAGCCACCGCAATGAGAAGCCCACGCACCACAACAAAGATCCAATGCAGCCAAAAATAAATATTTTTTTAAAAAAAGTTATCCAAAAGATAAACTTAAAAAAACAAAAACAAAAAAAACCCAGGTGATTGGCATAAGAAGATGTGATGTATATATATATATATATATATATATATACACAATGGAATATTACTCAGCCATAAAAAAGAATGAAATATTGCCATTTGCAGCAACATGAATGAAACTAGAGATTATTATACTGTATGGTATCACTTATACATGGAATCTAAAAATAATACAAATGACTCTATATACAAAACAGAAACAGACTCACAGACAAAGAAAACAAATGGTTACTAAAGGGGAGAGGGAGGGAGGGAGGGATGAAGAGGAGTATGGGATTAACAGATTAGAAACTACTATACATACAATAGATAAGCAACAAGGATTTACTGTATAGCACAGGAAATTATATGTAATATCTTATAATAACCTATTCTGGAATATAATCTGAAAAAAAAAAACCCAACTGAGTCACTTTGCTGTTCACCTGAAATTAACACAATATTGTTAATCAACTATACTTTAATTTTTAAAAAAAGTGTGATACATTCTTCCTTGGTAGAGGACATGAAGATAATCATAATAGCTAACATATATTGGGTGCTTACTGCATGCCAGGCTCTGTTGCATGTGCTTCACATGTGTTAATACAAATTTCATCATGAGATAGGTAGTTATCATCTCCATTTTAGTTATGAGGAAATGAAACCACATAAGTTAAATAACTTGCTTGAGTAGGTCTTACAGCAAGAAAGTGGCAGAGCCTTGATTCAAACTCAGGCTAACTGGTTCAAGAGCCCTACTCACAGCCACACTGCTGGGCTTACATGAACCGTGTTTGGTTAAAATAGTAACATGGAAAAGGAACTATAAGAAGAAGGACATGGACAAGGAGAGAAAAGAAGGAAGTGAGGGGTAAGAGGACAAGAAAGAAAAAATAATAAAGCTGAAGGACAAAAAGAAGATGGAGATAGGAAAGAAAGAAATGGGGAAAATTGCCCTCTGACCCTCTCATGCCATCAACCCAGTGGCCAACTAAACAGGGCTCACATCAGCACCAATGAAATGCACTGCATTGTGGGCTTGGTGTTCCTCATGCTCTCTAGCCTTTGGCTCAGCCACTCTTTCCACCCACATCCAGACATACTTCTTTCATCTTGGGAACACTGTCCTGGCATCTCCCTTGCTGTGCTTCAAAGATTCACAAAAATTGTAGAGATGTGGATTCTTATAAAGAAAGATGGGATTGACTGTAGTCCATCATATGATTTGTGTTTTTAGGTGTAACACAAGCTGGTGGCCAAATATTTACAAAGTGTGCCCTTAAAAAATTCTAGAAAAAACATTGAGAAATTTGGATTTTGATTTCACGTTCTCCCTGATTCATTAGACTCAATCTTGAGCACAGTAGAAAAGATAATGGGGATTATTCTCTGACAGTGGTTCTCAACTAGGGGTGGTTTTCCCCCCGCCCAGAGAACATTTGGTGATGTCCAGACACATTTTTGGTTATCACAACTGGAATGGGGGCAGGGGAAGGGATTATACCACTGACATCTAGTGGGAAGAGGCCAGGGATGCTACTAAGAACAGCCCCTTGCATTGAAGAACTATCCAGCTCAAAATGTCAACAGTACCAATGTTGAGAGCCCCTGGTAGGTAAGGCAACACTACCCAGGTCAGGTTGAAATTCCTCTCTGGCGGCATGGGAATTTGTCCCCTAAGGAAAATACAGAGGTAATTGGAACTTTTCTTTCCAGCCAAACTCTATCTTTTCCTTCCAACTCCTTCCTGTCTGGCCTAAGGCCAGGCCATTCATGAAAAAAAAAAAAAAATTGGTGCAAAACAGAAATAGTATAAAGGTCCAAGCCAAAATATTTGGGTGCAATTTCTTGCCAGAGTTTTCTACCTCAGGTCATGAAATATTTTGCAGAAGGATTTTGTGAATGATGTTATTTGGGTGTTTCTTTATAAAGCCATGGATTTAAATGAAACTGAGCAGGTATTGTTGGGATAATGATAAAAGAAAAGAAAGGAAAACCTTTATTCTACTGAATCTATCTAAGGAATAATTATTACTCAGTAATTAGTATTACCCAAATACTAGGATATTTGGATGAATATTCCTTATCTTAAGATAACGTACTTTACAGGTTTGATTAGTCCCTTTTTATGTGTTGATTAATGATAATGTGATATATTTAGAGAGTCTAAGAAAATGAGTATTTAATAATATATTTGAGATTTATATGCTATATAAAATTTTATGTACCAGATACTCTGCTTAAACCTATGTACATTGTCTCATGTAAACCTCATATACCCATTTAGCAGATGTAGAAACTGAAGTCTCAAAAAGGTGAACTTATCTGCCCAAACTTACAGCTAGTAAGAAGTATATCAGAATTTGAATTCATGTTCTCTGACTCCGACCAAATCTAGCATTATTTTACAACATGATTCTCCTTATCTCATTATACCTGCTCCCAAGATCATTCAAAGAATGAACTATAGCCCTATTGGTAATGTTTAAATACAGCATCAAATAAATCAATGTAAAAATTATATATATGTGTGTGTTTTATATATATATAATTGTATATATATGTATGTGTGTGTGTGTGTGTGTGTATATATATATATATATGTTATGTTCATTATAAAACACTCCAAAATAAAATTTTTAAAATAAATGAGATAAAAAACAAGTGAAAGTAACAGTTATAAAATTGTATTCCTGTACCCCAATGGATCATCATTTGTATACTTCCTGGGGTTTTCTCACCACTTTGGAGACCACTAGAGCAATGGGGTCAGTTCTTCTTTGCTATATGTGTTAACTAAGAGACCTGGTCTATTAGTGCGTCTTCAGAGACTCCATTTAGAAATGACTTTTTGTCAGATCAATATTAGATACCAAACCCAGTTCAGATCTACATTTAAAACCAAGTGACACGACTTGAAAATAACAGGAGAATAGTATGTTCATTCATGAGAGAAGAACATGAAGAGTATGGCGGGAAGGGGACTTCTGCTCCATTATCATCACCAAGATAAAAGTACAGTGTGAACTGTTGGTGGAAATGTAAATTGGTGCAGCCACTGTGGAAAACGGTCTGGAGGTTTCTCAAAAACTAAAAATAGAGCTACCATATGATCCAGCAATTCCACTCCTGGGTATATATCTGAAAAAAATAAAAACACTAATTTGAAAAGATACATGCACCCCAGTGTTCATAGCAGCTTATTTACAATAGCTAAGACATGGAAGTAAACTAAGTGTCTATCAACAGATAAATGGATAAAGAAAATGTCATATATATATATATACACATATATATATGTATAAACACACACACATATACACAATGGAATACTACTTAGCCATAAAAAAGGAATGAAATTTTGCCATTTGTGGCAACATGGATGGACTTGGAGGGCATTTTGCTCAGTGAAATAAGTCAGACAGAGAAAGACAAATACTGAATGTTAGCACTTATAGGTGGAATCTAAAAAATACAACAAGCTAGTGAATATAACAAAAAAGAAGCAGGCTCACAGATACAGAGACCAAACTCGTGGATACCAGTGGGGAGACGGAAGGAGGGAGAGGCAATATAGGAGCAGGGGACTAAGAGGTACAAACTATTCGGCATAAAATAAGCTACAAGGATATTTTGAACAATACGGGGAATATAGCCCATATTTTATAATAACTATAAATGGTGTATAATCTTTAAAAATTGTGAATCACTATATTGTACACCTGTAAATTATATAATATTGTACATCAACTGTACTTCAATTAAAAATATATATATATATATGGAGAGAGAGAGAGTGAGTATGGCAAAGCAGATCCACAGCACACAAGATCAAAAGCTTCCCAACACTTCATAACGAAGAACTTTATCTCAGAGTCCCAAGGAAATAGGCTTACAGTTCTTCTCCAGTGCTTCTTCTATAATAATCACTCAATAAAGTACATACTAGGGTCAGTGAAAATGTAAAACTATTCTACTACAGAGGAAGGAAATCTTGGGGACATGAATTATATGCAAGAAGGCAAATTCTAAACATACCATTTAGTTACTTTATTTAATTTGACTTAAGATGTCACTAAAGCGTCTATAATTTTCTCCACTTTCACTTCTTACCAATACCCATGCTTCTACACTTTGTGCACACAGAACTCTGTATTAGGCCTGGGATTAAGGTCAGGTGAACAAAACATCAAAATTCTAAATTATCACAGAGAAGTTTGGTTTTTAGCTTTCTTGGGATTGTGGAAATAATATCCATTCTGTCTTGTTTCTCCATGACTTACCTTCACATTTAGGCAAGACAAGACTTCATTTAATTCCCTGATGTCTGAGTGAAAATATTCCTTTGATCCCCACTCCAGGAAATCTCCCATCAGCAGAACATCTTCTTGTTTTCATGTCTGCTCTGGTTAAATTGCTTCCTGTCAAAGTATAATGTTCCTATCTGGCTATGCTGCAGGCGTCATTGTCCTTAGAATCTTCAACTTTTTAGAAATGAAAGAGATATCAGAATATATTGGATATAATTTTTCATCTCAATTAATAGATGATTTAATGGCTACATGTCCTATTTAATTTTTAAAAATGGGGAATTTAATGTGAGAATTCTCAGGCATCTAATTACATAAAGGACAAGAATGCATTGGGCCTCGGGGTCGTGGATTTCAAAGTTGTTTCTGTCATTCTGCTGTACTTCTGTGTCTGCTTCTTTTTTCTGTCTATTGGCTATTTCTACCACTCATATCAAATTGAGGAAGCTGGTCACAAACCAGATGTAGGTTTGTAGACTCTCAATTGCATCAGTGTCGGCCACCAAAAGGAGGCTGATATTAATTTTTTGGTTCCAGTTCTGAAATTCCTTGTGAAAAAAACTAATATGGGCCCCACTGGATCAATCAACATTATCCATGGGCAGGGTTGGAGTTTATGAATTTGGTGATTAGTAGTGTGGTACCACTGTAACCATATAGATGATGGAGTTGAAGAGGGTATGTGGCAGAATAAAGTATCTGTATCTACCATGAAATACTTTAATCCAAGCCTTACATGATGAAAATGTAAGATGATGAAAATGAGGCTCAGAAAAGTAGGTGGACCAAGGCTAGTAAGAGAGCTAGAAGTGGATTCCAGGTTTCCTGAGTGCCAGGCTTGTGTTCTCTTATTCAACAGACATTTACCAAGCATTCACTATGTGCCAGAACTGCTGCTTTCAGGTGATCAGGGTGGTTACAACAGTGAACAGCCATGGAAGTTCTTGTCCTCACTCTACTGCTTCTTAGATCAAACAGATTGTCTTCTGATCACCCTTCTTCTAAGGAGCCTAGTTTGTTGTTTTTGTTTTTTTAAATCACTGCCCCTAATCTTCCTGATTGAAAACTCAAGAAAATATCCCATTCTCTCTGCCTCGTCATTGCTTTCCCACATGCCAACTGATTCTGATATTAGCTTTTCTAAAATCCACACAAAGAGTGATTGCTCTGAGACACACCCAGTCATAAGATACATATTTAACATGCACAAGGCTTTCAAAGGGGTAGATGTTTTCATCATATAGCAGGCACATTGTAAGTAGAGAGAAAAAAACACCTTTAGCTAGTAGTTACAATGCCCCATTTACTACTTTTCCTCAAGGGAGGAACATTTATATGTACAATTGCAAATTCTTTGGGAATGGCAAGAAGGAAAGAATATATAGGAATAGACAGTACATCGAGTCTTGGTCTGTAGTCAGACCACACTTTCCATTTGCCAGCTCTGTGACCTTCAGAAGTTCACTTAACTTCTCTGTGCCTTAGTTTTCTGATTTATAAAATAAGAACGGGGACTAGATAATCTCTATTGAAATTATTTATAATTTCTAATCTTACTATGTTCTGAAAAAGACTGGAGAAGACAATGAAAAATAAAATCCATTCCACTTTCAAAATTCCACACTTTCACGATAGCAAGTGGTTTCCCTCTGCTTTGAAAAGGTGAAATAGTGCTTGCATTTTACCGTTTCTACACAGATCCTAAATGATCTAATTTATGTTAATTAAATCAGCCAGATTTATTTGAAAACAAGATGACTTTGTTTCCCAGTGCTAGCATTATAATGGATTGCTGCTGTGATTTTAAAAATATCTATTTAGGTAGCCAAAAACATCTCACACTGGTGTTACATGGAAAAATACCATCCCTCCAAATGGTTTCTTTTGCCCCTTCCCATGTTAGAAGGCTAAGATGTGGTATGAATATATAATTCATAACACAGAGTTCTCCACACATTTCATTCCATGAAGATCTAAGAAAAGAGCAATGGAGAGGAAAGGCATTTCATTTTTGTTCACTGGATGTCTCCAGTATGCCTACCTGATTAGTTTTTTTAGGCCTGCTTTAATTCCATTACCTGGACACATAGGTCAGTACATATTTTTTGGTCTGATATCAGAACACTTTCTTATTAAATGCTATTTAAAAAAATGATCTTGGATCCAGCATTTCCACACTGCCTTGCATTCCCTTGACTACTGGAGATGGCTGTGCCTTGATGGGCCCTGGAAGGGACAGCATGTGAAATGTGCCAGTTCCCAGAAACAGCATACAGTCTCTGTGGCCGGATTCTGGATAGGCATTCCTGGAAGCAACCACTCAGGAGTGCTACTTTTAGCAACAATAGCAGCTAAGATATGATGAACGAGTCAGAACATTGTGCTGTATCTTTTCTAAGTCTCTTGAATGAGCCACTGTTTGTGGGTGCTTACTGAGCTGATAGCTGAACACTAGTCTTCATGGAACATAACCGTTAGTGTTTTCCCACTCAAAAGTCACCACAGAGCAAACCTTCTGGAGTGTCATCTTGGCAATGGGCATGAAAAACCTTAAAAATCCACATAACTTATCTGAGTAACTCTACCTCTTAAGAATTTGTCCTAAGGAAATAAGTGTGTAGTGCAGTGGCTGATACATAGGAAACATGCAATAAATGTTAGCTGTTATGATAAAGAAAGTTATCACAGCATGATTTATAATGGTGGAAACTTAGATTAAGCCTAAATGCACAAGACAAGGAGATTGATGAAATAAATGGTATATGTTTATATAATATACTACTTGGCAGCCCTTAAAAAGTATGTCAGCGGGTTCCAAATTTTGGTGTGCATCAGAATTGCCCAAGGAACCTGTTAAAAATAAAGTTTCCCAGGTCACATCTAAACTATTCTAACAATAACTGGAAACTTCAATAGGTAAGACAGAAGTTAGGCTTCAATAGGTAAGACAGAAGTTAGTTTTATAGCAGGAATATTAATTTTGCTTAAAGTATTATTATTTATGTCAAAGACCTGGAGACTTTTCTTAACCAGTCTATTGCACAAATAATACATCTGTTCTTAAAGGACCCATTTAAATCCTTCAGGTCATTGAAAACAGGCCTGACTTGAAGCTATATCTCATTCAATGAAATTTTCTTTAAATGGGCATCACTATAAAATGTCTTTTTTCCAGTCCTCCAAATTAGATAGATAGATAGATATCTCTTTAATAAATGAATAACATTTTCCTTCAAGAGCAACAGTCCATTTGGGGAAGAATTTCATACCTGGGACTCTCTTTGAATCTGCCTTCTCTGTGTGTGTTTTCATAACATCTGTATTGGAATGAAAGGTAGTTGGAAGGCTGTGGTTGAGTATGAAAGCATTTAAATATCACCTCTGAAGGTTGCTTCAGCCCCAAGATAAACAACTGTTTATCTGTAGTTCCTTTTTTGCTCAAAGAAATACACACAGTAAGAAAATGGCCAACAGTGTTAAACTAATTAAACAAGGCCATTAGACTGAGGTGTCTTTCTTTTTTCTTTTTTGGTCTCACTGTGCATGTAACATCTTAGTTCTCCAACCAGGGATCGAACCCATGCCCCCTGCAGTGGAAGTGTGGAGTCTTAACCACTGGACTGCCAGGGAAGTCTCTGAGGTGGCTTTAATGCTTTAGCAGCTCCTGTAAGCAAACCAAAACTTAAGCTGGAATGCCTCAAGGTTAAGAAAAGGAAACCTAAGGACGACCAACCACAAACAGCCAACTTGGCTTTCCCAAATAAGGCAAACACTTAAGTTACAGCCAATCAAATAATTTCTTTACTTTGCTTCTGCCTTTTCTCTAGAAAAGTCTTTCCACTAGCTCTTTTGGTGACGCATTCCTAACCACTTCCGGTTTGTCTCTGCCTGATTTGAATCAGTTTTTGCTCAAACTCTTAAAAATGTGATATGCTTCTGTCCTCTGTTTATCTTGCAACAACGGGATGTGTTTTTTTCCTTGTGAACTATTACTTCAAAGATCAATATAATAGATTGTATTAACACTGGCGATTCCAAGGTATTCCTATTTTCGGAGATATTCCTTGCTGTTTATCATTATTGTTCCAAGCCATGGAGCTGACCCATCGGCTGACCCATCATCACTCAGTGAGTGCCGATAGTTTTAGGAAGAGCGTTAAAGTCCTAATTTCTTATTCCTTCCCACACAACAACTTCCCTAATAGCAGCATTTTACAATTATGTAATGCTTATCTGCACTAGGCACTGCTCTCATCACTTCACGGAGGTATTTACATATTTAGTTCTCACCCGTAAGGTGGTACACCATGATTCATCCCCGTTTTACAGATGAAGGAATCTCACCCCAGGAAGGTTGAGGCACTTGCTCAAGGTCATACAGTCACACACACATAATCCACAAGGCTTTGAACCCAAGCATTCTGAGAGTCTTTGCATGCAACCTCTAAGCCCCAGTCTTAGGTGTACTACCTACGGCTGACTTTTGCTTCCACTACTGGAGAACCTATGGGTGGAGGAGAGAATGCAAAGTGGTAGCAGCAAGTGCCTCAGGGCCAAAAAAAGGGAGAGCTCTGAAGGCTGTAAAGTGGAACTGTGAGAAGAGAAGGGTCAGAAATTCTGCTCCCTTGGAAAAGGTATTTCATTTTTCTGAACCTCAGTTTCCTATTCTGTAAAAAGCTGATGATAATACCACATTCATTGGGTCCCTCTAGTGAAATAAGATAATGGATGCACTTTATTCACAGAGAAACCTTAGCTGCCACCTACCCCCACCCCCAGTGAAAGGCAAACAAAGAAACTTGAGATCTTTGAATTAACTAAATTGAAAAGACAGAGCTCTGAGTAGACTTTCCTTAGGAATGGAAAACAAAACAAAGCAACAAAACAAAAACTTAAAAATATCTGGCATTTGTAAACATTAATTTCTGTAATTTCAAATGTTCTTCTTACTTCTCTCTTCATTTTTTTTTTTAAAACTTTCTCTCCTCCCCTTCTTTCTTCTCCCTGTTCATTTTTCCCTTTGTTTCTTAGTAGAATACTTTTTGGAAACTTCCAGCTTTGATTCAGCTAAAAGGAAAGAAGAATAAGTTTCTACTGTGGCCAGAAATCTATGGAAAGCTGAGTACCCTGAGGGACACCCCAGCTGCAAAACAAAAGCACAAAAAAAGCTGGCTGAGCTGGGAGATGAATGTTCTAGAGAGAGGAAGAATGCGGATGATTAAAAATTGCAGATTCTTTCCAGTCTGGGATTGACTTTCCTAAGTTCTACTTTGCTTGTATAGTTGGTTTATTTTACTAGAAAGTGGTCCTTTGCGTAGACCATCTTATATTACCTTTTGTATTCCTGTAGAATCATTTAAGTTGTTTCAGGCACATGTGTCTCATTTGCCATCCAAATTGCTGGTTGGAATAGCAAAATGCATCTTTTCCTTTGGTTCTAACTCTGTATGTGAACAGGAAAGAACTGTGCTTTGGTGTCAAAGAGCCCTGGGTTGAACTTCAGCTCCCTACTTATTAGATCACCTTGGGCAAATTATTTAACTTCTTTAACTTTCTTCATTTGGAAAGTGGGCATAAGAATAGTAACAGCCATGTAGGTTTGTTTGAGATAATACATGTAAAGCACTAGCACAGGAGTGGAGCCCAAGAACTATTCATTATATGGTAGCTCCAATGATTATTTTTCAGTCTATTTTTCTTTCTCCCACAAATGCCTAAGTACTCAGTTTAGGAAGATTCTGTCAGGTGAACTATATGAATGAAAAAAAAGATATACCATTAGTCAGGGCAAAAAATATATCATAATAAAAGGCTTACTTCTTTCCAGGGGTTTGAAGAGTTTTCATGTTCTATAAAACCAGAAGGGACTTCCCCGGTGGCGCAGTGGTTAAGAATCCACCTGCCAATGCAGGGGACACGGG
The DNA here is from genome assembly GCF_011762595.2 of Tursiops truncatus. Lineage (NCBI taxonomy): Eukaryota > Metazoa > Chordata > Mammalia > Artiodactyla > Delphinidae > Tursiops > Tursiops truncatus. Next base: position 81,431,288 of record NC_047035.1, on the reverse strand, counting down.
TTCGATCACTGGCCCGGGAAGATCCAACATGCTGCAGAGCAACTAAGCCCGTGAGACACAACTACTGAGTCTGTGCTATAGATCCTGTGAGCCACAACTACTGAGACTGCATGCCACAACTACTGAAGCCCGCACACCTAGAGCCCGTGCTCCGCAGCAAGAGAAGCCACGGCAATGAGAAGCCTGCGCACCGCAACGAAGAGTAGCCCCCACTCGCCACAACTAGAGAAAGCCCGCATGCAGCAACAAAGACCCAACGCAGCCAAAAATAAATAAATAAAATAGAAAACCAGAAAAAGAAACATAGAGACATGAAAGTAAATACAAAGTGATATCCTTCATAGTTGTCATCATGGTTAAGATATCTTATTTACATAAATAATTTTTCTTTTGGCCTCACCGCACGGCTTGTGGGATCTTAGTTCCCCAGCCAGGGATGGAACCCGGGGCCCTAGCAGTGGAGGTGCAGAGTCCTAACCACTGGACCGGGAATTCCCTACATAAATAATTTTTGATTGTATTAACTATACTAGTAGAATGCCATATTATTTGATAAGTAAAAAAAACAAAACAAAACAGGGCTTGGTTTCCATGAAACTAAAAAAACTAATTTAAAACAGAACAATTCATTTCAGTCTTAAAGATTAAAAGAATACTTAGATTCCTCCCCCTGAATTAGCAGGTTTTGGGGTGGATGAGGCTACCTAGCAGGTACCTTTCTGCCTCTAAGTGACTTGTTAATATTTTATATATTATGAAATAACAAGTCACTTAGAATTAAAATAACTATTTTTATGTATATGCCATGCATGAGGCACCTGGGATTAAAACACGAGCAAGCCACACCTGTAACCTTGGAAAATAAAGATGATTGCAAATGTATTAAGTTTACCTGGAAATTGTGCTTTTGAGGAATGTGGTTGTGCTTTTTTGTGCTTATTACAAGGCTAGAGTGGGATCAATCTGATCATTCCTACCGTATCCTGGTTGTAGAACTCTGTGTCCATATGTATTTCCCAGGTTGCTGGTTTACTAGGTTAGGCGGATCTTTATTTTCCATCTTGTGAATGACACTCAAAATTTATGCCCCAGAGTCAGAAGCTTGGGTGAGCCATTTGCTAGGGCCCTGAAAACCACCTTTCTCTGTCACACAAGCAGTTGTTGTAATCAAATTGGCTCCATGCCTAGAGCAAGCTGTGTGACTCAGTGACAGTTGCAATCAGAGCATGGAGTTGGAGACAAAGAAGTCACAGATCAGGAAATCACAGTGACGATGGCCAGTTGGGATTGGATGGTTTTATACGAGTGGAGATTTTTTTTGTTAAAGAATTTTTTTCTTTAAATATCATTCATCAAAGACACATTTAATCCTGTTACTTTTGCATGAGATTTAAAAAAAATTTTGTCCTATAATACTCTGTTCAACACTGCAAGTGATTCTATACTAAGGGAGAGCTCCAAATATTGTAACAACCATTCAGCATTTCCAGTGATTTTAGATCCATGCTTGGTAAGGGTATATATGCCTACTCTAACTTGAATTAGATCCACCCCCACCTTTTTTTTTTTTTTTTTTGCGGTACGCGGGCCTCTCACTGTTGTGGCCTCTCCTGTTGCGGAGCACAGGCTCCAGACGCGCAGGCTCAGCGGCCATGGCTCACGGGCCCGGACACTCCACGGCATGTGGGATCTTCCCGGACTGGGGCACGAACCCGTGTCCCCTGCATCGGCAGGCGGACTCTCAACCACTGCGCCATCAGGGAAGCCCTAGATCCCCCTTTTTAAAAAAATATTTATTTATTTATTTGGCTGTGCTGGGTTTTAGTTGTGGCACTTGGGATCTAGTTCCCTGACCAGGGATCGAACCCGGGCCCCCTGCATTGAGAGTGCGGAGTCTTAACCACTGGACCATCAGGGAAGTTCCTAGATCCACTTTTTTTTTTTGCGGTACGCAGGCCTCTCACTGCTGTGGCCTCTCCTGTTGCGGAGCACAGGCTCCGGACGCGCAGGCTCAGCTGCCATGGCTCACGGGCCCGGCCACTCCACAGCATGTGGGATCTTCCCAGACCGGGGCACGAACCCGCGTCCCCTGCATCGGCAGGCGGACTCTCAACCACTGCGCCACCACGGAAGCCCCTTAGATCCACTTTTTGAAGACACTTTGATTTTAACATCCACCCCAGGCTAGATCCAATTCAATCTAGGGAAGAGAGAATTAATTTCCAAGCGAATTCTTAAATCAGAAGTTCTCAAATGCTTTGAAATTCACAACATGTATAGTTTGTTGAAAAATGGTCAAGCATTTAACTTTTATATCTCTCAATCTAATTATTAATTATTATAAATGTACATGACAAATGATAATAAAGATATAAATTTGTAACTATTGGTCAACTTTAAGGGGAAGGTGTAAAAAATTGAGGAAGGACAAATAAGGGTGGGAAGTTGTGGTGGTCACAATTATTTATTATTTTTTTTCTTTTTATAATATCAGTTATATAGGTGGAGATACAAGGTGGAGATACTCTGGTGTCACCAGAGGCATCATCCTTAATTTTGGTTGGGTAGAACTGCTGTCCTACAGGGTAAGGATGAGTATAACTTGGAAACAATAACAGAGAAAGGTGCTGGATTCTGAAATTATACCTTCACATAAACTTCAAATATTGGACGTAGGGGAGCAACTCTTTCACATTGTACTTGATATGCTCTTGCTGTGAAATGCTTTTACAGCACCTCAACATGGAATACTAGGATTCTGTATGAGGCAGATTGCAAAAGCCATTGAAAAAAGGCCTGGGGAATTGTGATACCATTTCAGATAGATGTAATTGTATGAAGATTAGCCCGCATCACACCAACATGAATAGATATTACTTGGGGAAAGAATTGGACAGACCACTGTGTGTGATTTAGTTGACCAAATTCCTGAAATGAACAGACTTGTATGTTTGGATCATGATGTATGTGTGAGTAGATCTACATATATAGGTCCACTATGTGTGATTGGATCACTATGTCAGGATCTCCCACCTCAAGAAATGTATACAATAATAAAACCATAATTCAAAAAGATACATGCATCCTTATGTTCATAGCAGCACTATTCACAATAGCCAAGACATGGAAACAACCTAAATGTCCATCTACAGATGAATGGATAAAGAAGATGTGGTACATATATGCAATGGAATACTACTCAGCCAAAAAAAATGAAACAATGCCATTTGCAGCAACATGGATGCAACTAGAGATTACCATACTAAGTGAAGTAAGTCAGAAAGAGAAAGACAAATACCATATGATATCACATATATGTAGAATCTGAAAGATGACACAAATGAACCTATCTACAAAACAGAAACAGACTCACAGACATAGAGAACAGACTTGTGGTTACCAAGGGGGAGAGGCTGGGGGAGGAAAGGATTGGGAGTTTGGGATTAGCAGATGCAAACTAGTATATATAAGATGGATAAACAACAAGGTCCTACTGTATAGCACAGGGAACTATATTCACTATCCTGTGATAAACCATAATGGAAAAGAATATAAAAAGGAATGTGTATATATATATGTATGACTGAATCACTTTGCTGTACAGCAGAAGTTAACACAACATTGTAAATCAACAATACTTCAGTTAAAAGAAAGAAAGAAATGTATACAATAATAGATTTTATTTTTCTTCTTTCCCCAAAGAATTTTGTTTTTGTAATGGGTCATTGTTTAAATATGGAAATTTTGTATTTTTTAGGAAAATACCTGTCTGCATGGAGCAATGTCTGTCTGTGGAAATAACTGTCATCAATATCATCTGCAGAATGGTCATTCAACAAATATTTGTTGAGGACCTATTATGTTCTAGGTGCTTCTCCTGGGTCTTGGGATACAATGATGAACGAAATAGAGATGCCTGACCTCATGGAATTTACATTTTAGCGTGAGATGACTGACAATAAATACCAAACTTGATAAAGAAATATATAGTGTGGAAAAATAAAGCAATACAGCAGCGTAAAGGGAATCAGGAGTGCTGGGGGGAGAGTGTTGCAATCTTTAACAGAGTCATCAGGCTAGGCCTCATTGAGAAGGTAACATGTGAGCAAAGACTCGAAGTGAGAGTCAGACACGCAGCTTCTATAGGAAGAGCGTTTCTAGGAAGAGGGAACAGTGAGTGCAAAGGTCCTAAGGTCACTATTTTTCACAAGGCTCACTGTCTTCTTTATCCAAGGAGAATGGCATTCTACTCATGGAGAGGATATTGTATTCCACTTTATGGGACTGGGAGAGAGAGACACTTTTTCCCAGCTTTCTATTCGAGGTTCATAACCCCTAATGCCTCAAACATCTGTGATTTTTGGCTCAGAAAGTGACTATGACCAGTCTTGGCCATATTTTATGGCTCTCGCCTGCCTCCTTGAACATGTATAGCATAGGGAACCAACTCAATTACGGGTATTAATTTTTTTTTCTGTTAGACTAAACAGCTTGGGAGGGAACAATTGTTGCTAACCATCTGTATTTGTCAACTATAAGATGAATGTACAGTAAGGATAATTGTTGTCTCCCCAGAAATTGAACTGGTGAATTTGACAGCATCATAACTACATAGTAAATGAATGGTATGGGACACACAGGCACACAGGCGCACACACACACACACACACACACACACATTTTCACTATGTGACATTTTGCTCCAAAACCTATTCTCTGAAGATATAAGTGGCTTCCAGGTAAAATTTGAGAGATATAAATAAACATTTCTTTTTTTTTTGAATTTTTGAATTTTATTATATTTTTTTATACAGCAGGTTCTTATTAGTTATCCATTTTATACATATTAGTGTATACATGTCAATTCCAATTAGGAAATTCATCACCCTGCCACTTTCCCCCGCTTGGTGTCCATACGTTTGTTCTCTACATCTGTGTCTCAATTTCTGCCCTGCAAACCGGTTCATCTGTACCATTTTTCTAGGTTCCACATAGATGCATTAATATACAATATTTGTTTTTCTCTTTCTGACTTACTTCCCTCTGTATGACAGTCTCTAGATTCATCCACATCTCTACAAATGACCCAATTTCATTCCTTTTTATGGCTGAGAAATATTCCATTGTATATATGTACCACATCTTTATCCATTCATCTGTCAATGGGCATTTAGGTGGCTTCATGACCTGGCTATTGTAAATAGGGCTGCAATGAACATTGGGGTGCATGTGTCTTTTTGAATTATAAATAAACATTTCATAACATCTCTAAAAAATAGAAAATGAAGAAAAAAAAAAACCCTATTCTTTGGTATTCTTCAAAGTACATGTGTTGTACCTTATTGACCAAATAGTCAATAAGGAATTTTAGATGCAAGATATGCTCTTTCATACCATATGATAAACTCTAAAATAAACCATTTCTGTGACATTGTGACAAACTGGGACCCTGCATATATAGCATGTACACACGTATATATGTGTATGCACGTGTGCACATACACGTATAAGGTAAAAAAAAAAAGATATTCATTCCAGTGTAGGAAATGTAAATAAAAGTAAAATAAATGCACACATATCCCTTACCCAGACAAAAATACATTATTAAGCCCACCACAGAGATCATTAACAAATGTTTATTAGGGACCTACTGTTGGTGGATACTGTGGCAAGGGCCTTGTTCCATTGCAGAACTTGTTCCAAGCAGAATCAATTCTGCTTCTCGGGGAGCCCAATATAACAATAGCAACTGTAACCACCATCATGTGCTGAGTGCTTATTACTTCCAAGCAATGTGCCAAGTGCATGTACTTGCATTATTGTATTACTGCAATATTGCATCATTCAACCCTACTCAGGACTATTACTATCAACAGATGAGAAAAGAAGGGCTCAAAGAAGTTAAGAAACTTGTGCAAGACCTCAGAGCTAGTAAATTCTAGATCCAGGATTTGAAACCAGGTATTGTTTCTAAGGCCAATAGGCTTCACCCCTGAGGTATGTTGCTTGAAAAGGGTCTAAGAAATAGTGTGAGAATACTGGAGTCAGAGGACACCCAGGCTTAAATCTTATTTCTGTCTCTTATGTGGCCACAGACAAGGTATTTAACCTTTGAGACTCAAAGGTTAGTAGTATAGACACTAATATCTATACTATAGTATCTATAGTACTATAGTATCTATAAGTATCTATAGTTACTGATATCTATAGTACTAGTATCTAATGGTATAGATAATATTATCTTCTTTCCCAAATTGTCATAAGATTAGAGATAATGTGTGCCTGCCACATGGTCACTATTCAATAAATGACAGTTTGATTTAACTGTTATCTCTGAGTTTAATCAGAGTCATCAAGGAAGAATGCTGAATGCTATGTCTAACTCAGAGAGCACCTGACTTTTCCTTTTCTCATTAACCAGGGCTTCCGGTTGGCTACTTGATAACTTGTCCCTAGAATCAAGTGTAACCATTTCTAAAGGAAAGAAGACCAGGGAGTACATGCTCCTTTTGCACAACTTGGAAAAGGAAGCCCATTTATTTAATTTACACCAGAGCTTTTGGTATAAAGTCTTCCTCTGGAGGAAACAGCCAACAAGTTAATATCCCAAAGAGAAAGAAACAATTTAGCCAATTCATGAACTAAGGCTGTAGTTACAGTATACACTTTTAGCCAAAGAGAGTAATTTGTTAGCTTAATTAACACCAAGGTTACTAGAGAAAGTGCTGTTTAAGGATAAGTCAAACCATAAATTATAAACTTGAAATTCAGAGATTGGGATGCTCAGAGATGTTAGGATTTACATAGGGGACTTTGCAATAAAGACAGAAAATCAAGCCTGAAACAACTTATTATCCTGAACTATGGAAGTATAAACAGGATCCTAATTAATGAGTATTATAGTAATTTTTTAAGGAAATAATATGGTAACAGAGCTGGAAGGGATTTTAGAGCTCATTTATTCACACTCCTCTTTCTTTTTGTTTTTTTAGGTGTGGAAACCGAAAACTGAAAAAAGAAAGGAAATGCTATGGTCAGTTCCATACACTACAGTAAAATATGTCTCATCTTGATTTTCTCCTGGATGAGGTGATAGGGCTTAGTGAAAAGCATAGTTTGTAAAGGTTCTTAAAGTCAGGGGCCATGCTAAGTTTAGATTTCGTTCTTGCTTATGTAATTTTCCTTGTGTTTTCAATTATTTATACAAATATATTATTTATATATGTCTGGAACTTGTGCTTTTAGCACTCAATAAGCAGGAATAATTTATACGACTACGGAGTGCTTCCTGTCCTTACCTTTCAGAGCCTGTTCTTTTGCATTGTTAATTAATTGTTATAGTTCAGCCTTGGGCAACTTCCTTTCCCAGCAGTCTTGTCGTAATACATAACTAGCCAGAGAGAGCTGTGTTAGGATCTACCTTTATCTTCATACTCAGATTCTGAAATCCAGGTTAATGATCCTGTTAGCTATTTCCCTAGTACAGCCAACTACTGGGGAGGCGGGGCGGGGGCAGGGTGCGGTCATAGCGTGACCCAGCAGATCACGTGTCTTCAGCAGAGGAGAACATACTGAAAGAGAAAACAGGCTGCCAGTCCTAAACTGAATTTGTCTCTGCTTCAAGTTTCTTCTTTACCTCTGCTTTTTTGTTGCTGTTATTTGGTTTTTTAAAAAACAAGTTTTTGGGCTTCCCTGGTGGCGCAGTGGTTGAGAGTCCGCCTGCCAATGCAGGGGACACGGGTTCGTGCCCCGGTCCGGGTAGATCCCCCATGCCGCGGAGCTGCTGGGCCCGTGAGCCATGGCCGCTGAGCCTGCGCGTCCGGAGCCTGTGCTCCGCGAGAGGCCCGCGTACCACAAAACAAACAAACAAAATCAAGTTCTTGACATACTCTTTCCTCTATCCTCCCTCATCCCCTTTTTTTCTTTCTGCTGCCTTGCATTGACCTCAAGTACCTACATCATCCTGGATCATGGCCACAGGTCTGGATTCTACCACCAGAAATGATTCCTGATTTTTGCCTCTTTCCCTACACTGCTCACTTCCCAGTGTCTGACCCTCCTCATCCACGGTTCTCACCTTGCCTTGGATTTATGAGGTTCTTGCTCTGTAACCCACAGGAATGAGTGACAATTGCTGAGAAGAGCCAATACGCAGGTACCCCAGATTGGCTCGGATGTCAAGAGGACTTGGCAGGTCTGGGGCTGGGCAAGGTGACAGCACAGCCCCTGCTGTGCCCCTTTCCTTCACTGCCTCCTCAGCATTTTCCAGAGCAAATGGAAAGAGGTCCTTGGTTGTTTCTCCCTGAGCCTGAAGGATTAGCTCTCTAATCAGTTTTTGGAAGAGTAAATACAGTGAGATACACAAACTTTCCCTCCATGGAAAGGCAAGACAAAGGTGAGATAGGCTGTCTTTTTCTGCTACTGTCACTCAAAGGCATGAGGCCCTTGCTCAGGCCCTAGAGCAAGGTCTTTCCCAGATTCCATCTCTTTGATGGAATCACCAGGTAAACAGCCCACTCACAGGCCATTTAATCTGAAGGCAAGAAACTACCTTACTATACTCTTGGGTATTTGTGAGGATGTAGACCAAATACACCCTTGAATTGACATGAGAGGATTACTGTGATATAAACAAAATAATTCTTAGGAAAAAGGGCCACTGAGTAAAATTTCTCTTTCCTTTTCTCAGCATTGTCAGCAATTTGTTTTCTACTTCACAGTATGGTACATTGTGGTCAATCATAATGTTAGGTGTCACAACACACTGAATGAAGGCTTGATGGGTGGACGAACGAGCATCTCAGTGAAAGATGTGAAACTCTCGAGACCTGAGATTGTTCATGCTGGGAACTCCTTTTGGTACCTTCTATACGTATCGGGAGCCCTGGCAGCATCTTTAAAGGCTTAAGGAATTCACCTGGGGATGCACCTAGTGCCATGAGACTGACTGGCGGCAGCATCGGCTGCCTGGAGCCTCCTTTTGGGGGCTATTTGTTCTCTAGCACACTTCCGTGGATAGACGCCAGAAGGTTCTGGTGTACTGTGGGGCCAACTAGGTGGCCAGGGAACTCCACCCAATCCTAGCTGATTAGGCCAAGTAGGCAGTAGTTAACTGTGTTAAAGGTGAAGGAGAGGATTCTGAGAAAGATACTATAAATGCCCCGGGGCGGAGAGTTGTCATAAATTCATCTGGCTTCAAAGTGTGTGTTAGCTCCATATTTAAAACGTCTTAAATGTTCAGAGTGACTTGTCTTTATTGTAAACAATGCAAAAAGTACAGATGAATGACAGCACTGCCCCCACCTGTGTGACACCCTATTCCCACACCTCGAGTAAGCACAGCTAGGAGTTTCTTGTTTATCTTTTCAGGAGTGTTTAATGCATGGATAACTGGTATATCGAATGGGCTAGACTAAATGGGGTGAAATAAAAAAAAAGTAGCTTTCTTCTTCCCCTAAACCAAGCCCTTCAAACTCACCCTACAGATCTTTCTGCACAGCCCTGGGACAATACATCAGGCAGGTCCTGTAGCTTCTCCAAATACGTCTAGATGTTAAAAAACAGTCTGTTATTTTTAAATGTATTTAAAAGGGCAATCTGATCAAAATCAAAAGTTCCTTCTTATATCTAGTTTAAAATCTCTCACTCTTCCTGGGGCTTAGGCCTGAGCCTGGTTCAGAAACCTGCAGGGAGAAAGAGGAGTGTGCAATGCGGCTTTTCACCCTCCTGCACTGTGCTCTTCTACTCCTCTGGATCCGGCACTGAACCCTGCTGCCCTGGCCCCTCTAGCACCGGACTGCAGAGGTGGATCAGAGGTAGAGGACAGGCCTTGCTCAACGCGTGCTTTGTAATCAGAAATCTAAGCCCTCCGGGTGGTGGATACCTAGCGCTGGCTTTTTTTTACATGGGGTGGTTCTGTGAGTTTTTCAGAGACTCCCTCTGCCCAATCAGGGACTCTGCTCTCTGTTCTCTGAACTGTTCCTGTTGTGGGAGATGCTCTCTCTCAGGCTCACCTCTCACAACTCTCCTTCAAGAGCAGTCTTAAGATTCCTGTCCTTTCTCCGAAGGTTTCTGCTGGGGTTATCTTGCCCCAGCCGTCCGTCAGAGGTCTGGGGCAAGATCTTTCCAAGATGGCACTGGCCTGGCTAACTTCCAGATGGCTTAGCCCATGGGAAAATTTGGCATTGTTGCCCCAACAAACCCTGGAAAAATGACCACTCCCACTGCAGCTCGCTGTCATCGCTCTGCTGTTACAGGTCATTCCAGGCAACCTTTGGCTTTTAGCCTTCTCAAGGCAGGAGGCAGGCACCCCATTCTGCGCCCCTGAGTTCCAGGGAACACAGACTAAGTGCACCCAAGAGCTCTCTCACCGCGTTCTGTTGCAAGAACAGCATGGAGGGATCCCTCTGAATTTTTACGGATTAGCAAGCAATAAGGTGGGGGAGATGCTTTTTTCACTCTGGTGAGCCTCCCATTCTTTCTTAGGTTTTCTCTTTCTTTCTCTCTTCTTGGCACTCCATTCAGCCTCCTCATGAGGGAGGGAACCCCATGGAACTGTAATGTCATCAGGCCAATGGCACAGCCTTTTCGTCCTCACTCTGATCACCCTCTAACATCCTTTCCGAGACTGAAGGTGGGTGATGAGCTACGAGTTGAAGTAGAAGGTTTTGTTTACCTTTTAGCAAGTTCTGAATGAGTAATAATATATCTCTGTTTAAAATATGGGGGAACATGTTGCTTACTATTATTAATGGTGAAACCTCAGCCCAGATTCTGATACAACAGGAAGTACATTTAAGCAACACACACACATATACACACACACACATCTCTAAATACTATAGATCCTTTCTTAACCTCAAATGGAAGTATCCCATGTTTATTGTTCTAGAGCTTGTTTTCTTAAGAATAAATCTTCGACAACTTGTATTGTCAGTACAATTCACTAGAGTATTGCATCACCGATTTCCAGATTTCTGTTATGACAAACAATACTAAAGCAGAGTCTTTCTATACTTTTGGGAGCATATCTGCAGAATAAATTCCTAGAAGAAGAATCACTTGGAATTCAAAGGTAAAATTTGAATATAGGGCTTCCCTGGTGGCGCAGTGGTTAAGAATCCGCCTGCCAATGCAGGGACACAGGTTCGAGCCCTGGTCCGGGAAGGTCCCACATGCGTGGAGCAACTAAGCCCGTGAGCCACAACCACTGAGTCTGTGCTCTGCAACAAGAGAAGCCACTGCAACGAGAAGCCTGCGCACCGCAATAAAGAGTAGCCCCTGCTCGCCGCAACTAGAGAAAAGGCCGCGCACAGCAACAAAGGCCCAATGCAGCCAAAAATAAATAAATAAATTTATTAAAAAAATTTTTTGAATATATGTTGCCAATTTGCCAACCTTTTATCAGTTTTCACTCTATTAGATGTGGAATGCCAAATGTATGCATTTTATATATATATATATATATATATATATATATACACACACATATATATACATATATGTATGACTTTGGTTTATATTTCTTTAGTTATGAGCATGGTGGAACATCTTTCTGTACATTTATTGGTCTTTTGAATCTTTCTTCTGAGTTGCCTGTTCATTTCCTTTGCACACTTTTGTATTCATAATTTTCATACTGGTTTTTTAAAGAGGACCTGGTATGTTGAGGACATTTGCCTTGTTCTGACATGTGAAATGAAACATTGCCTCCTGTTCTTCTTTGATACATTGACCCTGTGTGTATCTTTAATTTTTTCCTGTAAAGAAGTTTTCCAATTTTATGTAGTAATCTCATCAGTTTTTTCCTTTGTGGCATCTGGATTCCACGACATCCTTAGAAAGGCTCCAAAGTTCTAAAAATATTCACACATTTTGTGCTCGCTTCGGCAGCACATACACTAAAAATATTCACCCATTTTCTTCTAGTGTTTTCATAGCATCATATTTTTACATTTAAATTATTGATCCTTGTGGAATATATTTTGGGGTAAAGTGTGAGCATTTTTACATCTAACAAAGCAAACTTTTTACTTCCTAGACTTTTCTAACTTCTCTTTCTCTTATTCACATCACTGAATGAAAATCTAAGTTATACTCAGAGTCCTCTTTTAAACACAGAGCTTCTCACATAGTTAAACACAAAGGCAAATTAAAAAGGCAGAAACAGGACTTCCCTGGTGGTGCAGTGGTTAAGAATCTGACTGCACACGGGTTCGAGCCCTGGTCCGGAAAGATCTCACAGGCCGCAGAGCAGCTAAGCCCGTGAGCCACAACTACTGAGCCCGCGTGCCACAACTACTGAAGCCCACGTGCCTAGAGCCTGTGCTCTGCAACAAGAGAAGCCCGCGCACCACAATGAAGAGTAGTCCCTGCTTGCCACAACTAGAGAAAGCCCGTACACAGCAACAAAGACCCAACGCAGGTGAAAAGAAAAAAAAGGCAAAAACATTTTTGCTTTAAATTCTGCCTACTGCCTACTTTCTAGGATTCTTAGCCTGACTTCTTTGGGCATTGGTCTCTTGGACTAGTGATTATTTTCATGGCAGTTACAATGTATTTTCAAATCCAGTGATAAGAGAGGTAAGAATATTTGCTCCTCCCCATTTTTACAGTGGATGCCAGGAGAGGGGAGGTAACAGGCCCAAGGTCACAGAGCAATTCAGGGTGTTGAAATCCAAGGTTCCAAGCCATCTAGCCTGTTGTAGTAATCAACAGACCTCATGTACAAAGCACAGGTAGAAAGAATTCTTCTGATTGCATCATTCACTAAATTATATAATCCACAACAAAAGCAGCCAGAGGGCAGTGGACAGGGTAAAGCTTAGCTCATTGAAATGTGCAGATGTTTCAGTGAATTGGGAAAACGGCCTGCTCATAGAGATCATATATAATATTTGACAATGTGAGTCAGCCTTGGGCATTATTCAAGGTTAATCTTATCCCCTTAATGAAATAGCTGATTGTTTTGACTTGTTCTCCTCTGCCTGTTCCAAGTTGCCTGACAGAGTGTTACAGAGACAGTCTTGCCGGTCTGAAGCTCTATGCTCAAATGCTGAATTATGGAGTCCATTAAGAAATTCAGAAGATCTGTTTGGAGAGGCAGGAATCCAGTAAAGCTTCTAATTTTTCCATAATGACTGATGGATTTAGAGCACTCTTAGGGGGTGGCTGTATAATGCTAAGTGTTTAGTGTGTGCCAGCTTTGTCACCTTGCATGAACTCTGTAACTACCTTTTATTCCAACCTCATCTTCTCAGGCTGCCTCTGAGGGAAGGAGAATTTCTGACTTTGGAAGTTGGAAGAGACTAGAGAGAAGGTGGGCAGAAGAGGGGGGAGGCACCAAAGAAAACCTGCCTGTGTCTTAAGTATCTGGCAGATTCCCTGCTTTAGTTTCATAGGTCATTGGATTTCTTCCAGAAACGTTGTTTTGCAAAGGGTGTGTGGAGTAGTCTAGGCCCTCTGGTGAATAAGATACTCCTTTCCAGCAACAGGATATGGGAGAGTTCAGCCCCAGGAAGATCACTGTGTCCAAAATGGTGGGGAGAAGTCGGAAATGGTCTCTGTCTGACCAGCTGCTATTTTCTCTAAATTCAAGTGGCTCTGGGGATTGGCCCCAGCACCTCATAATACTGGGAGACTGTGTTTAATCCCAGGTGCCTGAAGTTCTTCAGTTAGTCTGTGGTTTGTGTGGTCAGTGCTGACAGCACCAGCTCAGTTGGAGTTACAGGCAGCGATTGTGCTTGTCACAGAAATGGTTCATTCCTTGATGTGCTTTCAAGTGCTGTGTCCTATGAATCCTGTTGGCAAGAAAACCATCCTCCACCCTAGCACTTAGGTAATAAATATGGCTTGAGAAGCAGCCAAAAATGCATATGTTTTCTGTGCTGTGAGATTCCTTCTTGAAAGGGAAAAGCTCTTCTGAATGTTATGCACAAAAGATTCTATTAATTAGGAGAACTTATAATGTTTCCCTATAGAATAAAGAAAAAAGAATAGCCTGTGTTGCTACTCCACTGGTTCCTTGGTTGGACAAAGTTTATTGCTCTTGCTTCTAGGAAAGAAATTGCCACTCTGACCCCTTGGTTGTCTCTCTTATCCTCGCACTGTGCACACACAACTATTCATTAATGTCAACAAGACATATGAGTGCATATCCAGTGGGGTGGAGGCAAGGGGACTAGATCCCAAAGTCAACATCTTTGCAATACAGTCCAAGATGAAAATGATTGAAGTCCCATTAGTCTTCAATGACTAACAGAAAACAAAGAGCATTCAGGACACAAGTTAAAGAAGAAGCAAAAGATTAAAAAATTTTTCTCCCTGGGCTTCCCTGGTGGCGCAGTGGTTGAGAGTCCACCTGCCGATGCAGGGGACACGGGTTGGTGCCCCGGTCCGGGAAGATCCCACATGCCGCGGAGCAGCTGGGCCCGTGAGCCATGACCGCTGAGCCTGCGCGTCCGGAGCCTGTGCTCCGCAACGGGAGAGGCCACAACGGTGAGAGGCCCACGTACCGCAAAAAGAAAAAAAAAAAAAATTTTTCCCCCTGAATTGTGTTCAGATATGCACCAGATTCTAAAACATTTGAAGTCAAACTTACCCCCAGTTTAGTAGGATAGGGTCCTCAGAGCTCACTTGGAAACAGAATTTCTAGAAAGAATTTTAAGCTTCCAGGAAGCTGAAGGAGAAAAGAGCAGCCACCCAGGCAGAAACCAGGTGTTGAAGATTCTGAAACACACATGAGGGAATATAGTCAGAGGAGGAGATGTGTGTTGGGTGATGGAGCTAGGAAGGTGCCTTCGTGTCCCTGAGGAGATAGAGGGATTTCTTAGCTCCTTTCTGCCTTGGTGAGTCTGTGGCTACACTGAGGAGGTTTCCTAAGAGGATTTAGTCTTAATTCTAAGAACAATGTCTTCAGACCCTCTTCTTATTTAGAGGAAAGGTACACTCCTTTTATCCCTGTTTCATTGGCACTGTGTAGTCTGTGTGCCCCTTCACATTTACACCCCACTCTTCTCCACACTGAGCCCTGTGAGTCTGATGTCTATGGACTAAACCACCTGGGCTCCCTTGCCTCTGGCTTCCTTCTGGGTTTGGCTGATGGGAGGCACTGGCAAAGGAGGAAGAGGGCAGCAGGAAAGAGAGGTGGACCTACCTATTCCCCGTCATCCTTCCTGCCAGGCCTCTGGTTATCATTGGTCGTGTTCTTCTAGAAAAGGCCACCACTCCTGTTGGGACCCTTTCCTACAATACACATCTCACTGGGATCCAGCAACCACTCCCTCCCCTGGCCTAGGGTTGCTGGTGGTGTCCTTCTCTTGCTAGCCCAGGGATGCTTCACCGTCCTTTGCTGATTTTTCTTGACTACAATTATTCTTTTACACTCTTTGTTTTCTTCTAAAATGATGACGTTACCTCTGTCCATAACAGCAAGTCTGCTTAGAACAGATAGCAAGCAGCCAGCCCCTGATCTGGGTCCAAACAGTTATATCTTAGAGTGCTGTGGGTTCCGGTAGTCGCTCTCCCTTTGGAGATGTGGTTCCCAGGCCCCCGTGTTGAACTGTCACTCTGAGCTGTGCTTTGCCTCCATCCTCTGGCCATGCTAGCTGTTAAGTGGCAACCTTGGCCTATCTGCTCTGACTCTTTCTTGCTTTGGATAATTTAAGTAAGTGCTTCCTATGAGGCAGGTCCTGTACCAAGCTCTTTACCTATATCCTTTATTTAATCTTCATAATGCATAGTCACCATCTTTATCCTCATTTCACAAAAGAGAAGACTGAAACTCAGAAAAAGTCCCTAAAGGTCACACAGCTGGGAAGAGCCGGGATTCAAATCCTGTTCTGCTCTAAACCAATAAGCTCTGCACTCGCTGATCCTCTGGTTCTCAGAGCTCACTATACATGCAGGCCGCATTTCTATGCACACTGGTGCTTCCCTTGTGTTTTCTCAACCATGGGGCCTTCTAGCTATTCAGATTGCTCACTAGATTTCCAGTCCTGGCCCATCTCCTGGTCTTCACAGTTAGGAATGTGATCTCTGTCTGCTTCTGCTAGGGCTGCCATAACAAAATTCAACAGAGTAGGCAGCTTCAACAACAGACATTTGTATCTCACGGTTCTGGAGGCTGGGGAGTCCAACATCAAGGTGCTGGCCTGATAGGATTCATTCTGAGGCTTCTTCTCTTGGTTTATAGGTGGTCACCATTTCTGTGTGTTCACGTGGGCTCTTTCTACGTGCATACACAGAGAGAGATTTCTGTTGTCTGTTCTTCTTATAGGGCACCAAGTCCAGAGGATTAGGGCATCATACCTAGGACCTCACTTAACCTTTATTACCTCCCTAAAAGCTATATCTACAGATACAGGGCTTCAACATATGAGTCTGGGGGAGATACAATGCAGACCATAATAGCCTCTCCCCCTTGGAACCTGGACTTAGCGTTGATTCCTGATCCATCATGTCAAAAAACAAAAGTCGGACCCTCTGTGGTAGGAAAAAAGTCCTTTTCTCTCATAATACAAGGTAATAACATTTTCTCAATTCTTACAAACAAGTGTAAACTTGTTAAAACAAATATGCCAGGATTCGGAAATATCTTTTAAATCGAACTCAGTTTAAACTATACACATACGAGGACCTTGACAGATTATTTACAATTAGAGCATCCTATCCAAACTTCAGGTAGAGCAACATCACATCATCCTAGTAAGACGTGGTCTGTGTCATACATAATCATTCTATGTTGAATTTACACATTTCTGAAGTGACCAGGGTTTACTTCTACAATGTGAGGAGGGTGTGGAAATAAGAGCTGACAGTCATGGATAAAAATTGATTGGAGGTGTTTCATTAAGGGAAGGAAAAAAAGGAAAGCTGTGATGGGGGAGGGATGGGGGTGAATGAAATGTTTGTCCTTTGACAAGTATTTACTGTGACAAACCACAGGATTGAAAAAAAGTGGTCCCATAAGCAGTTCACCTCCCTTTTCTCTTCCTCTGCCTTTCTACTCCCTTAAGTCTGATTGGTTTCTTTGCTTCTGCTCAGTTCTACCTCTATAGAAGAACAGAGATTTGCTATCTACAGTGGTCTAAGTTGGCGTTAGCTAGTTCTTAAAGTAAAGATGGTACTTGGTGATGAAGACTCTGCAAATTTCAGGTTGTCTCAACTTCTAAATAACCAGCTAATCTGGTGGAAATACTGTAGCTCTCTAAAAGAGCAATTTATCACTTTGTCTGGTAAAAGAAAATCAGTATATTTTTACACATAGAGAAAAAAGTTATAGAACATTATTTAGAACAATTTGCCATTTATATATTTCTTTAAGTTGGTGTGTGTAGTTATATGGTATGTGTCAACATAGATGAGTCTTTGTGTTTTGTTTTGTTATCATGTATATTATAGAAAGGAAATCTAAGTGACACTAGTGGTGCTGGCTGTTGGGGTGAGGACACACCTCAGAGCAGGCCGTCCAAACCATTTTTGTTTCTTCAAAGTTCTGGCTGTGTTTTGAACTGAGAGGGTAATAGAAAGAAGGAAAGAGTTTGGGGGTTCTGAACAGTAACAGATCTGGGGCCACTAGCTCCTGGGGTATGTGAGGCAAAAATCCTTCCTGAGACACACTAATAAGATATTTAATACACCAGTGTGTCCTCATATTACTGGTGTGGAAAATCCTGGTCTATCATCACTCTGATCTTTTCAGGAAGCAGAGTCCACAATCTGTCTCAGACACCCCTTTTCGTTTGCATTTCTCTCAATATCATACAGATCCCCATAACTCCAATCACTTAGGCTACGTCTAAGCCCATTGTCTTTTGTTCTATCTAGGGTGAAACTAAAAATCAGCCGGTCTGCAGAATGATTCTTAACACTGAAAACTTTCTCTTCCCTTTATTAAATATGCTGCCCCTCTTTGAATTATAAAAGGACAAAGAAAGAAAACAAAAAATGGGTGTGGCATTAGATGGAATGTCTTCAGAGAGTCCCTAATACCCTCTGAATTCTCTGACTTTTACCTCTTGTTTACCTTCTTGAATAAGGGGATATATGAACAAAAAACCAGAGCCTGCCATTTTTTTCCTCATGAGCAGAAGGGAGGGGTTTTGTGAATTAAAAAGTCAAATGCTAATGCCATGGGGAAATTATGACGTGGTATCACAAACGCAGTCAGTGTGGTTAGACTGTAATGCATAGCTCCAATTTCTTCACACAAGCACGAAAGTATCACAGGGAAGCTACTTATGAGAAGTCTTTTTTTTTTCCTTCCTTTTCTTTTTTAATGAGAATGTGGGGGAAGAGTTTCAGCTCTTAGATGTTGGTCTTTATAACTTCCTTGTCGAAACTGTGAAGTTTTAAAGTTAATATTTTCCTTAGGGAATTTCCTTGACAAGCTAAACAGTTCTTGCCTTAATCTTCCAAGGTGGGAAACTCTTAAGAGGGGAGGTCCCTCGGCTATACCTCTTCCTGGAACATCTCACCACCCCACTCTGGAACGTGGGACATTTGGGGCCTGTGGTAGGTGGGAATCCTGGGGAACACAAAGCCCATTGTGTCTCTTCTAAAACTTTGTCTGTTCAGAAACTGTCTCAATTGAGCTGGCACCCCAGCACAGAGATGCCATGAGAATCTATGGAAATAAATACACTTGGGAGTAGATCCCAAGGATACTAGGATTAAGCATTTTACTCTTCAAAAACCAGAAGGGTCAAAACCTCACTCATTCACCTGTACCAGTAGGCACTTTTGATGGTGAATTTTATGTGTCAACTTGACTAGGCCATGGTATCCAGATATTTGCTCAAAAATATCCATAATGTGGGTGGGCCTCATCCAATCAGTTGAAGGCCTTAATAGAAAAAAACACTAACCTTCCCAAAGAAGAGGGAATTCTGTCAATAGGTGGCCTTTGGACTCAAACAGCAACTCTACACTGGGCCTTTCCTACAGATTTTGGATTTGCCAAGCTTCCACAATTGTATGAACCAATTATTTAAAATCTCTTTCTCTCTCTGTCTCTCTCTCTCTCGTTGCAAGGCCTTTGCACATGTTGATCTCTCTGCCTGGAACACAACTCCCCCCAGGTACCCCCAACTCTGCTTAACTCATGCTTCCTCATCCTTCAGACTTCACTCAACATCACTCACTTGAGGAAGCCTCCCTGGTTCCCTGGATGAGGTTGATATGCTCTCAAAGCAGCATGTACCTTTCCTTTGTAGCACTTATCATTTGGTAACTCTACCTTTTTACTTTTATTTAGGTCATTATCAGATTCAAGCTTGTCTACCTGACTGTAGACTTCACCAGGGTGGGGACTGTATCTGCAGTTCCAATGCTTATGTGTTTGGCACATAGAAAATACCCGCCGCCCCCAGTGTTTATTGAATACATGAGTGAATCCTAACCACTTGAACCCCTTATAAATGAAGTGTTATTTTCACGGATTAGTAGTTGAGGGGACTAAGGTCCATTAATATGCCCTTGGTCACACAGTGGTAAAACTGATATTCCACCCTAGGTCTGTTGACTCAGAGCCCATGCACTTTCCACCACACCAATCTGCCTTTCTCAGCAGCCTGCAGAAACCAAGGGCAAAATGATTTAAAGGAAACACTCCGATCTGTGAACTTCCCTTATTGCTTCATCTCTAAAAACACACCCCAATTCTTGACACCACTAAGAGAAATGAGAAATCTGTGTGTTTTAGATTGGAAACAAACAGAGTAATTGTCTGGAAATCGGGGTACCTATTGCCTCTCAATAATCAGCATCAGAGTGAAGCATATCACTTGAAGGTGAGAGTAAGCATGTGAAGAATTTCTTTAGTTCCAGATTTTAGAGGGTGAAAAAAATCGCATGAAGGAGAGAATCAGACAAAATGTCTAATATCTTCATGCTTCATAAAAATGGAGATTAAAATCACATATCTCAAATTTTTACACAACTCAAAAGTGTTTTAGATATAATTCTAAAGGATCAAAGCAATTGATTTTAATTGGTTCCTGAATAGCAATACCAAACTCAGTCCTGGTTGTCAGGTAGATAATCCCATTTCATTTTAGAAACAACAGCTTAAGAATTGTGCAACCTTCCTTGGTTATCATGTAATAAGCAGACAGCTCAGACAGGGAGGCTTGCAAAAATCTAATCAAAACGGCCTTACAATACTGTCTCCTGAATTTCAGACCCACAGGGCAGTTTCACAGCCAAGTCTGAAAGACTTGAAAAAACAGGGTTAGATGGGAAGTGCTGACACAAGCCCGGCAGAGAGAATGGCCTCACTATATTGCTGCAACAATCTGAGGGGGAAAAAAAGAATATATTTTTGGTGTGCATTAATTTTTTTTTAACATCTTTATTGAAGTATAATTGCTTTACAATGTTGTGTTAATTTCTGCTGTATAACGATGTGAATCAGTTATATGTATACATATATCTCCATATCCCCTCCCTCTTGCGCCTCCCTCCCACCCTCCCTAGGTGTGCATTAATCTTCAAGCTGCTTCTACGTGACTTGAGAACATGTCCCCGAAACCGACATAATTTGGTCATGTAAATTGTGTGTACATTCCTAGTGAATAGGGCCCTTGATCACATTCCTACCAATTATGTTGTTCTCAAAAAGATCAGAACTAAGTCCTAACATGTTAAGAATGCTCAGGGGAAAAAAACCCAACAACAGTGGAGAATTTTGCTTCTCTACTATAAAAATAGAAGGAGGGACTTATGGCAACAGCAAGTTAAGACTTTTTCAGGCAACTTCTACTGAGGCAAAGTAAACTGATAGACACATTATTAGGTGAGCTTAGGGTTAACTTGATGGCAAAGGACCTCAGGTACTCTAGGAAAAATCATTTTGGTAATACCTGTACTTCCACAGGACTTGGTTCTTCTCTCTTGGCATTTATCTTACTTTGGGCTGAATAACAGACATTTGCGTTTTTGCTTTATTCTCCATATCTGCACTCCCACCCCCAGTCCCCAGTTGAGTTGCTAGAGGACCAGAAAGATGTTTCATTCCTCTTTTAATTCCACATAGTACTCAGTAAACTGCAGTGAACATAGCAAACGCAAAATACCCATTAACTGACTTCAATACTGTTTAGGAACTGGCGAACTGTACAATGTGAGATGTGGGCAGAGATGAATCCTGGCAGATAAAATAATGACAACACTTGAAATTGACAGAGCCACCTGAGCCTGAGATTCTCTGTGTGTTTTACTATTAGCCTCTTGAACACTAGTGCTCTTACCCTGGACCAGGTCACCTGTCAAACCAAACTGGCAGCATTGTTTTTCCTTTAAAGGAGCACTTAGAGCCGTGGGTAGCAGTGGTCACCATCTCTACAGTTCGGTAAACTTAATTTGAATCCCAGTTTTGCCTTTTCCTGGTTGTGTGACCTTGGGAAAATTTCTTCATCTCTTTAAGGGAAATGGTCTAGACAAATTCCAAATTCCTGTGGCTGGCAGGTGTTCCATGTGATTGTAGCACGTATTTGTGTGGGCGAGCTGGGTTCATTGAAAGGCACCAGGACAAGACTATTTGGAAGCCATAATCCATCTCTTGGGCACAGCAGGGAGTATTGAGAAGAGTGAAGCTTGGAGTTTGGTCTACAACTTTGGCATTATTTGTTATCCTAATTTTATCTGGGAAAGTACAATAGAGACTAGCAATCCAGACTGCTATGTCTGGATCTGGAAACCCTTCTTATACCTCGAAGGTTTATGGCAATTCTGCACATGCACTGTCTATAATCCTGAAACTCTACTACTGAGGCTGCTGTTGGGAATTCCAGTATTATCTCTATGCCCTTGAACTGTAAGAGAGCTGTGGAAACCCCCAGATGTTTCTTCCTCCATGTTGACCCATGATAGGAAATTACCATGCTATATACCCTTCTAGGCTTTTTAGGATTGGGGAAAGGGAATTAAACTGACATTTCTGAGAAGTCCATGTGAGGCATTCTAAAAGTCTGAGGTTTCATATTAGATCCTGGCATCTCACATCCTAAGTTGTACCCTATGCAGTTTAGCATTCTGTATGTATTGACAGAGTTGATAAAGTGTCACCAGTGGCACTTTAGATGTGGTGGTTGCTCCTGGGAAGATATTATCCTCATTTTATAGACTTAAAAAGGAGACTTTGGAGTGAACCTTCTTGCCCAAGGCCATGTAAAGTGTGTATAGCAGAGGCAGGAGTCTCAGGATTTTAAGTCTAATTGGTTTGATGTTTCTGAAAAGTCTTTTTGGGATTGGAAAGTGAAGAAACTGCAACATGGCAGAGGCTTCCCATTTTTTACTCTTTCTGAAATGGGTGGCATCATCTGACTCTCTTAAAGTAAGTGTACTTTAAAAAAAAAATTAATGGGAATTGTTATTACAAAGGATGCAGCATTTTAACAACACTGCATGATTTAGTGAATCATTTCAGAGATTACTTACATAACAGGGATTTCCCTCCAGCCATACCAGTCATGGGATAGAGCTGGGATGTCCTACTGCAGCAAATTGATTTTCTGTTCCCCTTGCCCGTGCCCTGTGGGAACTACCAACTCAGTCCATCCTTCCCTCTGCTCAGACAGCAGAGGGGAATCCCTGGGGAATGAGTGCCCTAGGACCTGCAGGCTCTCCTACACATTTCATCTCTGTGTCTCGCAACGCCAGTGTTTCCTGACCCAGCCACTGGCCACAGACTGTATGCCAGTCTTGTCTGCCCCGTCTCCCATGCCTAAACATTCCATGTGCTAACACAGAATGCTTTTCTCTTTTTTATTTCCAGCAGATGTGGCCATTTTCTCTGCTACAGAAGGCGCGGAGGATGACTGACCCTCCGGGCAAGGGTCTCTCTTACGGACTCTTCTCTTCTTGCCTCCCACATCAGCTACTCCCGCCCAGCTCTCCTCCTGAGGAGTGAGGTCCCTAAGAACCACACAGGTCTGGCCTCCTTTCTTTCCTTTGGGGAAGGGAGATGGGGGCAGGTGGCTTTTGCGACATTTGCTTGAAAGGGGAGGAATCCAGAATATCAGTACACAACATAAGGAAATTATTCAGATATATTTTTAACCTTAACTCTGGTTCCTTATGAAGTTTTTGTTCTGTTTTTAATTAACAGATTTTATTTTTTAGAAAAGTTTTAAGTTTACAGAAAATTGAGTAGCTAGTACAGAGAGTTGCCATATACCACCTCCCCTACTCTGTGAGGTTGGAAGTGCTCAGTTTTGCAATTCATGATTTGCTGAAAGAATAATGCAATCTTGCAAGTAAGTACAACATTTCTAACCTGCTGAGGCATTGAAAGACATGCAGGGAAGTGAATAAAATCAGCATTCTAAGTAGATCTTTTATCATCTTGGCCCACAGGTTATTTACAAAGGCAAATTACTAAATGTCCTAATTGCAGAGCATTTTCAATTATTCAAATACAAAGTACAAGTAGTGAAGAATGTTTATTTTATAGCTTGACATCCTTTTTCTTTTTTCATTTAAAGAGGTCTCATATAATTGAGTAGTATTCTAACAATAATTGGTAGAATAATTTCTAATTGCTTATCTCCTTTTTCAGTTGCTTCTTTTCGGGGTTCCCATTCTAGTGCAGCCCGTTTATCCAGAACCACAAATTGATTCTTAAAAGCTACCTGCGGTTGAAGTATGGAGCAGAGTGGGAGCTCCATTAACTGTGTATGGTTTCATCTTTCTGCAGCTAAATCCCTAAAGCCTTTAAAGGACCAGGGAGTTTGAAGTTTTCTCTAATGATCTAGTAATGGTTGAAAAAGCTTGTTGAAAAGGTTGTAAATATTTGTTGATTGATGGTCAACAGGGAAAAAAAAGGCTTTTACTCCTCCACAGTGGCTGAGAGGAGGGTGAGGGAGGAAGCTTTTATATACCCATTTGAGTTTGGCTTTTTAATTTCTCATGCTTTGAGGTCCTAGACATACACTTCAAGAACAGACCTCTTCTTTCACCTTCAAAAAGGGAAAAAGTTAGAATAAAACAGTGTTCTTAAGTTTTGCACTATAACCCAGAGAAATGTACGTAGATAGTTACCTAGTTGAACAAGGCTAAGCACAGCTCCTCATGAATAAGAACGAACTTTTAGTTTCAATCCACTGAAGGGAGATGGAGTAGGTGGAGTAGGCAGCTACCGATGTCGTGAGATGTGAACATTGCCGAAAGACTTGCCTGCATAAAAATATCTTTCCCCTGGGTCTATCCTAGATACTTAAAGGCAGCCAGCTCTTGGAACTGCTTGTCTGGATAAAGGCATTGCCTCCATTAGATGCCATTAAAATACATATCTATTCCTTGGGAAAGGTAAATGTTAACACATTAGGAAAGATTAGAGTGTATCTATGTGAACTTTTAATTCTGAGACAATTGCAGTTTTGCATGCAGTTGGAAGAAATAATACAGAGAGATCCTGTATACCCTTCACCCATAACCTGCACAATAGCACAACCAGGAAATGGACGTTGATACAATCTGCAGACCTTATTCAGATTTCTCCAGTCTCACATATACTTATTTGTGTATGTGTGTTTAGCTCTATACAATTTTATCACATGTATGGATTGGTGTAGCCATCACCATAGTCAAGATACAGAAAATACAAGAGGACACACTGGTCAGAATGGCCATCATTAAAAAATCTACAAATAACAAATGCTGGAGAGGGTGTGGAGAAAAGGAAACCTTCCTATATTGTTGGTGGGAATGTAAATTGGTGCAGCCACTATGGAAAACAGTATGGAGATTCCTCAAGAAACTAAAAATAGAGTTGCCATATGATCCAGCAATCCCACTCCTGGGTGTATATCTGGACAAAACCATAATTTGAAAAGATACATGGACCCCAATATTCACAGCAGCACTATTCACAATAGCCAAGACATGGAAACAACCTAAATGTCCATCAACAGATGAATGGATAAAGAAGATATGGTAATATATACAATGGAATACTAAGCCATAAAAAAGAATGGATGGATCTACAGATTATCATACTAAGTGAAGTAAGTCAGACAGAGAAAGATAAATACCACATGATAACACATATATGGAATCTATTATAAAATATGACACTAACTTATCTATGAAACAGAAACAGACTTACAGACATAGAGAATAGACTGGTGGTTGCCAAGGGGGAGGGCAGTGAGGGAGGGATAGATTGGGAGTTTGGGATTAGCAGATACAAACTATTATATATAGGATGGATAAATGACAAGGTCCTACTGTGTAGCACAGGGAACTCTTCAATATCCTATGATAAACCATAATGGAAAAGAATATGAAAAAGAATGTATATGTATGTGTAACTGAATCATTTTGCTGTACAGCAGAAATTAACACAACATTGTAAATCAACTATACTTTAATAAAATAAATTTTTTTAACATCTTTATTGGAGTATAATTGCTTTACAATGGTGTGTTAGTTTCTGCTTTATAAGAAAGTGAATCAGTTATACATATACATATGTTCCCATATCTCTTCCCTCTTGTGTCTCCCTCCCTCCCATCCTCTCTATCTCACCCCTCTAGGTGGTCACAAAGCACTGAGCTGATCTCCCTGTGCTATGCGGCTGCTTCCCACTAGCTATCTATTTTACATTTGGTAGTGTATCTATGTCCATGCCACTCTCCCACTTCGTCCCAGCTTACCCTTCCCCCTCCCCATATCCTCAAGTCCATTCTCTAGTAGGTCTGTGTCTTTATTCCCATCTTACCCCAAGAACCCCATGAAAGGTTCTTCATGACCTTTTTTTTTTCTTAGATTCCATATATATGTGTTAGCATATGGTATTTGTTTTTCTCTTTCTGACTTACTTCACTCTGTATGACAGACTCTAGGTCCACCCACCTCACTACAAATAACTCAATTTCGTTTCTTTTTATGGCTGAGTAATATTCCATTGTATACATGTGCCACATCTTCTTTATCCATTCATCCGATGATGGGCACTTAGGTTGTTTCCATCTCTGGGCTATTGTAAATAGAGCTGCAATGAATATTTTGGTACATGACTCTTTTTGACTTATGGTTTTCTCAGGGTATATGCCCAGTAGTGGGATTTCTGGGTTGTATGGTAATTCTGTTTTTAGTTTTTTAAGGAATCTCCATACTGTTCTCCATAGTGGCTGTATCACTTTGCATTCCCACCAACAGGGCAAGAGTGTTCCCTTTTCTCCACACCCTCTCCAGCATTTATTGTTTCTAGATTTTTTTTTTTTTTTTTTGCGGTACGCAGGCCTCTCACTGTTGTGGTCTCTCCCGTTGCGGAGCACAGGCTCCGGACGCGCAGGCTCAGCGGCCATGGCTCACCGGCCCAGCCGCTCCGCGGCATGTGGGATCTTCCCGGACTGGGGCACGAACCCGTGTCCCCTGCATCGGCAGGCGGACTTTCAACCACTGGGCCACCAGGGAAGCCCTGTTTCTAGATTTTTTTGATGATGGCCATTCTGACCGGTGTGAGATGATATCTCATTGTAGTTTTGATTTGCATTTTTCTAATGATTAATGATGTTGAGCATTCTTTCATGTGTTTGTTGGCAATCTGCATATCTTCTTTGGAGAAATGTCTATTTAGGTCTTCTGCTCATTTTTGGATTGGGTTGTTTGTTTTTTTGTTATTAAGCTGCATGAGCTGCTTGTACATTTTGGAGATTAATCCTTTGTCAGTTGCTTCATTTGCAAATATTTTCTCCCATTCTGAGGGTTGTCTTTTGGTCTTGAATAAAATAAATTAAAAAAAAAAAACTAAAAAAAACCCCAAAAAACAAAAGAAGATAAAAGATCTGTCACAAGGTCCATTGGCAGCTCCAGAGCAAAGGTTTCCCACTAGAGGAGTCCTACACTGGGCAGAACTGGCCCAGCTGTAGTTCTCCTTCCTTGCTCAGTCATTATTGGGAACAGCCTATAGGGAGTGTGGTCTCAGCATAAACATTAGGGCTGATTTAGAGCTGTGGCCGCTGGAGGCTGGAAGCCAACTCCATTCCTTGCAGAAGGTTCTTTCTTGACAGGAGATCTGATGGGCATATCGCTCTGACTGCCACGACCACCTTTTTTTGTCTTTTATGGTACTGACATTTTTGACCAATGGTCTTCCCTCTCCTTTATTTTTAATAGTACATTCTTCATTTGGGGTTGGTCTGATGCTTAATCCAGTGTGTTGTTTTTTTTTTTTGTTTTTTTCATGGTACGCGGGCCTCTCACTGTTGCGGCCTCTCCTGCTGCGGAGCACAGGCTCCGGACGCGCAGGCTCAGCGGCCATGGCTCACGGGCCCAGCCGCTCTGCGGCATGTGGGATCTTCCCGGACCGGGGCACGAACCCGCGTCCCCTGCATCGGCAGGCGGACTCTCAACCACTGCGCCACCAGGGAAGCCCAACCCAGTGTTTTTTAAACATTTTTTCACAGACCCTTTTATTGATGATTAGCATCCCTTTGAACTGCTACTCTATAGAACAAACTTTGGGAAACTGCTCAAGTAGATGTTGCTGTGGGACATGATCTTTCCCCCTCTTTTGTCTAGTGGTCACCTCTTCTTTTAGCGTGCACGCTCTCCAGTGTTTCAGGTGGTCATGCTCTCTTCCCACGACACGCCATGTGCCATGTATCTTTCTGCCACTATACCTACCAGACAGGCTGTCATCAACTGACTTGTCTATAACTCCTTTGAACTCATGTAGAATATGTTCAACCAATGAATGTACGGAGTACTGCACCATTTCCAAAGGGGAATATTTCTAGTAATTCTAATAATATTACCTAAATTTTATTTATATAGAACCAAAATATTAAGGGCAAATAATTTGGACAATTCAAAGAAACAAGAGGGGAGAATATAATACAAGATGAGAGAATATGCATATCCTCTTACACTCTGGTATCAAAAGTCTTATTAATGAGAATTCTTTAAAAGTTTTGTTGTTGTTGTTACTTATTTTTTATTGAAGTGTAGTTGATTTAGTGTTTCAGATGTAAAGTGATTCAGTTACATATATATGTGTATATATATATATTATTTTTCAGATTCTTTTCCATTATAGGTTATTATAAGATATTGAATATAGTTCCCTGAGCTATATACAGTAGGTCCTTGTTGTTTATCTTTAAGGCGTTTTTATAGCACATCTCTTAACGGCTATAAATTTAGTCCTATGAAGATGCCATTTGGAGGCAGAAGCTCCAGTACTGTTGGTGAGATTTGAGTCCTGAGAATTTATATCCTGGATTCAGAATTGGAATGAAGCATATGAGTGTCCCGGGCAGACTAAAACTTTGGCACCCCTACAAATCAACTTTCTTTAAATATTTAAATATTTATGTGCAGGAGAGTCTGAGCACTACAGGGGGAAAGCGTAGAAGAAAGACGACTGGAAGCAGAGCTCGGCCTATTCTTTTAAGGTCCAAGCACTTTAGTGCTGTCCCTGAATTCACAATACACCATTCAGCAATCAGACACCCTGAAGTTAACCTGACCCACCTCCTTAGAAAATGGGCCTTAAACATTCCCCTTGGGAGGCCTCACACTGCATCCTAGCGCTTGCCTTATCCAAGTATTTCTTTAAGCCACATATTTCAATCTTCCTGAGAAAATTTCTGTAAGTACAATGGTCTCCCACTCATTACTCAGCAGCAAAGGTTGATTGCTCCCTAGTGTGTTGACTCCCTGGCTGGCAGTCCCTTCATGTGACTTTGATTGAACTTGGGGAATGGAGAGACATCACCTTGACACCTGAATTTCTACTTCTTATTTATCCTTTGTTATAGGTACAGATATTGATCTCCATTTTCATTTTAAGATAATTACCTACTGTAATACATGTATTGAGCTGTAAGATTTGTGTCCTTGATATACTTTGATAAAATAATTACCTACTGCCCCTTAAAACTTAGACTACCCATGGACAGAATGGATGGCTGATTATGGGATAAAATTTTTTAAAAAATTAATTTTATATTGGAGTATAGTTGATTAGCAATGTTGTGTTACTTTCAGGTGTACAGCAAAGTGATTCAGTTACAGATACGTGTACATGTATCTATTCTTTTTCAAATTCTTTTCCCATTTAGGCTATTACAGAATATTGAGCAGAGTTCCCTGTGCTACACAGTAGGTCCTTGTTGGTTATCAGTTTTAAATACACCAATGTGTACATGGTATATTTGATGGAAAATGGAAAACTCTATTTGGTTAAAATACGTTTTCTACTGACTTACCTCTAATTTTTAACTTATTTAACTGTAAAAGAAATATAAGTATTACTCATCATTGGGTAAAAGTAGAAAATTCAAGTAAGCAAAAATAATAAAAATTAAAATAATCCCAAAACATCTGCCAGAGGCTTTATAACACATTTTGGTGGATATCCTTCCGGGGTTTTCCTGGAAGAATATGCATATGAAAAACTTTATACATAAGAAAAATATATTTACAAAGACCAGATGGCTCTCTATATTATGCTATATAACCTACTTTTTATATTTCATATTATCAAAGAATTTCTACACCATTAAATATATATTTAATTTATTGTTTTAAAGATTTGTATATTATCCCATTATGTGAATTCCTTGCCATTATTTCACTAACTGGATATACTCTACTGTATTTAACAATGCCCCTACTTTTAGATATTCAGATTATTTCTAAATTTTCATCATGATAAGTAACATGGTGGTAAACATCTACATTACACACATCTTTGGGTTCAATGATTTACCTGGCATATATTCCCAGAAGTCTAATTGGCAGGTCAAAAGATTTTCACTCTTTTAAGGCTTTTGCTAAGTAGTGCTGATTCTTGTTACTGTTTTTTTGCAGTCCAAGGATCTATGTCCCCAGAAGATCTTAATAACAAATAGTTAAACTGGAAGGAATAACTAATTAACCAATTAATCATGACCAGTAGAACAAATTGGCTTCAGGACTCTGAGAAGGGGGGTGAACAACCTAGAAGGTCATGTAGTTTTTTATATGGAGAATATTAAAGAAACCTTCTTAGCAGACCAGAAGAACAGGGTGAGTAGCTATCATGGTAGTCTGTGTTGTTAAGTGTGGACAGAGCAGGAATGAGAACTAACAGGAGGTGTGTGTGTGTGTGTGTGTGTGTGTGTGTGTGTGTGTGTGTGTTTGCGCGCGCGTGTAAATGCATGGGGAGGAAGGGCAAAATACAAACTTTACTCTCTCATAGTTTTGCCTGCTGCGTGTCTTGGAAGAGAACAAGTTTTCTGTACTAAACTGATCCTGGAGAACTATTGTGCACCTTTCTTAGAGAAGCCTGCTTCACTGTTATGATAATAGATGTCTGCAGGTTAGTTTTTCATACTCTGTGGACTGTAATGCCTTTATTTGCCACATTATCCATGTTTGTTTGTTTTTCTTTGTTTTTTGGTGGTTAGGGGTGGATAAGTGTTGATAATAGGGAGCCCCGAACCTCTTACAGAAAAGTAAAGAACATATAAACTTGAAAAACAGTCTTCTACTCTTCCTTAGCCATGCAATCACAGGTAAGCTATTGAGTATGTCAGCATCATAAATAGATTGTTATTTCAGCCAAGGAAAGAGTCAGCTCTCAGGGCAGGGAAATCAATCAGGGAGCCAGCTTTGTGGTATCAACAAGGATAAGGCGTCTTTTGGGGGAGAAAAAGAAGTTCAAACCCAATGCCAAATATGGGACTACTTACATATTATCTAAATAGTAATTAATGATTCTGTTGCCCTGAATATCCAGTTAATCAGCAATGCAGAGGGCTGTTTGGACCCATGTTCACTATGCTCACGTCTTTTCCATGTCTTGCTTTCTCAATTTGTAAAACAAATGACCTCTGGATTTCTGGTCATCTATTTAGAGACTTAAGTAAGACAGCCCCTTAAATTTAAAACACAGAAAAACTTGGTGTTAGTTCATTAGAAAAATAAAGGTTTGTGTCAGATTACATTTTCCCCCAAAATGGGTACAGTGGCATTTCTACTCTTACATGTTCCTTTAGAACCCGACTAGAGGTGAACCTTCCTCTCCTCTTGAACCTAGGTGCACTGGTGACTTCTCTGACCAGTAGAATATGACAGAAGTGATGCTGTGTGACTTCTGAAGCTGGGTGGTATGAAAGACACAGCTTCTGCCTGACTCTTTTTTGCAGGCACAATATTGTGAAGAAGCCCAGGTCATGTGAAGAGACCATGTATGTGTGTTCCATTCAATAGCTCCTATTAAGTTCCCAGGGATAGCTACCATTAATTGTGAGCAAATAATCTTCAGATGATTATAGCCTCCAGCCTTTAAGCCTTTTAGTGTCAGCCACCTAGGAACAGAGACGAACCATTCCCTCTGTGCCCTCTCCAAATTCCTGACCTACAGAATCCACAAGCATAATAAATGGTTGTCTTACTCCACTAAGTTTTCTGGTTTTGCTTTTTTTTTAAACTATTTTTACTTTTGTCCATACCACGTAGCTAGCAGGATCTTAGATCCCCCACCAGAGATCAAACCTGGGCCCCAGCAGTGAGAGTGCAGAGTCCGAACCACTGGACCACCAGGGAATTTCCTCTGGTAATTTTTAATATAAGTAGAGTAACTAAAACAAAGTTATTGACCAAATTCAATACTGTAATCTGTGATCACTCAACAGATAGGTATTGTGAAACTTTCTCAGATCAAAGTACTCTGCTAGACTTGTGAGTTTGCAAAAAACAAAAAACCCAAACAAAAACAAAAAAACGTATTATTTTTCCTTGAAGAGTACAGAAATCTAGTAGAGGAATCCAAATATATAAGTACAAAAAGATGGCTAACAATGTGTGGTGAGTGCCAAATGAGATAATACACATACACTGAAAAGGAGTTGGGTAGAGTAGAGTCTGGGTTTTGTTATGCATCCCAGCATACAGCAAAGACTGAGCAAACTGTTCATTTGACCAGAGAAAAAGGCAAGTTAGGAATTGGAGGAAGAGGGTCAGGTACTTGGAGGGGAGAGATGAAGGTGTTTGAAGCCGGTTGGAAAACATAGCGTTGAGTCTGGAGTACTGGGGTGTGGATCATAACAATTACAGCCTCAATCCCCTATGTGTATAATAGTGTATACTTTACAAAGCACGTTCATAGACATTATCATGTTCTATCTTCACAAGGACCCCATGAAGTAGGCTATCTTATCTCTATTTTATGGCTAAGGAAATTTAAGCCCAGGGATCTAAAAACCACTTTGATTTTATTAGACCTTTCTGGCAGAGGTAATGGTGAATGAAAAGAAAAATAAAGAGAACTAATGTTTAATGAGCACCTACTAAATGCCAGGCATTTTCCTTGGTATTTTCATAATTAACAACCTGAAATCTAATTTTATACCAACCTTGGAAGTAATTGTTATTATCCTGGTTAAATGAGAAAATTGAGGCATAGGGACGTCAAGTAACTTTCTTAAGGTCATACAAGTAGTAAGTTAGGACCTAGGGATAGACATTTTAAAATATGATGGCAAGTTCAGCAAACCTCCTACATTCCTGTGGGATAGAGTCTCTCTGCTCCCCTCCACATAGTTGCAAACAAACCTCCCTTTCACACTTTCACAGAAACATCTAGATGTTGCCTGTCTAAAGCACTCAAGGCATTAATATGGGAATGACCAATGGGTTTAGTGCCTTCCAAAAAAAAAAAAAAAGAACTAGTTGTTAACCTCAAAGAATTTCTAGTTGGTAGAATGTGAGAGGGAAATCTGTCTCTTTCTCTCTAATAAGCTGGGGCACTGATGATATACCTAGTGGTTCAGCAGTGAACTAGGAATATGGCCTTGAACTAGCCACTTAAATCCTCTGGGTCTGAGTTTCCTCGCCTGCAAAATAAACGGGTTGCTGGATGATCTTCAAGGTTCTTTCCAGATGGAATGTTTTATGATTCTATAAATCTAGAACTAAGATGTAAAATGGGGAATTCACTTTAAAAACTGTTATGTCAGTTGGCCTTTTACCTTTCTTCACCTTGGCAAAGTGAGTCTGTTCTACTTACTGAGAGCAAAGAATCACTGCTGAGAAGAGTGGGTCTTGGTGTAATGATGTTTGAAGCGGAGGATCCTCTATCCAGCAGTGGTGCTTTCAGAATTGCCACCAGTATTTGGTAGATAATTGTAAACCTATGATTTCAAAGGTATTTATGTAAAACTGTTCTACATACCTTGCTATTCTAGGTTTTTCTCTGCTAAGTACAGGTCTATTTTTCAGTTGATGCTTTGGAGATGTTTCTGCTAGGTGAGATTGCTCTAAGAATAAGTTCCAACAATGTGTTCTCATCAAATGGCAGAGGGTTCTAATTGTATAAAACTAGCCACTAAAAAAATCTGTTGCAATTTGGATTTGATAAAGAGAAATTATGATGTTAATTGCTCTCTTCCACTTTTTCTCTCTGTTAATTTCCACTGATAATTGCCACTTCCTAGGGAATCACAGAATGTGGGGATGTTAGGTAGTTTGTCCTCCCTGTTTATATTAAACCATTTGTAGCAACAAATGAATATGCAGGAGCTGGTAGGCAAATAAATTTATGGCCTTAATTTTATTGCTTGGAGTGGGTTTATGTGTCCCAAAACTGCTCTTTAATTGCTATGTCCTTGTCTATTTTTGAAAGCCTAGGCAGTTATAAGTTGTTACATAAGATCTAATGATAGGTAAACCTCCTACCTCCAGAAGTTGACTTATCACTTATATTCTCTTGCATTTATACCTAGGGAATGTCAAACAACTCAACACAAAAACATTTCTTGGTGGTTTTCAATTGCTTATGAAACAACGTATTAGTACAGAGCTTCAAATATGCCACAATCAAGCAAACGATTGATAGATGCTTTATAAATCTTATGAAGCTTAGTTTCATTTTTGCCTTCTACTTTGTGCCTCAGTTCTTAAGGATGATGAGAGAATGCTGAGTTTCTTTTACAGGTCTCATTTCACATAGACAGCACTTGAGTGATAGTCTTTTGCCCCCAAGGAAAGAAAATTTAGTTTTAAGTATAATTATTTCAGAATGGTCCTCTGAATAACATGGATATTAATCGTTGCTCCCCAAAAGGATGAAGGATTGACCCAAACTTATGTATCCCACTTTATTTCCAAATACTCTCCACTTTGGTTCTCGTAGCCTGCTGTGGTTATCCCAAACCCCTTTGCCTAAAGTAACCACATGCTGGTTGTAAAAACATCTAAAGCCGTTGAGACCATGATTAACAAGACTGCCATTATTTGATGATGCTCAAATCTGACCTTTCTTAGTACTTAAATAAAATAATTTCTAAGGATGCAAAAAATATATGCTGAAATGACCAAAGCCAGCAACTGGATTCATCTCAAACAGGCTTCAGCTCCAGAAGCACATCTGCAAACTATAAACAACAGTGCTAGTATAGTATGTTTTAATATATTTTTTGGAAGAATGCAACGATCCCATTGCTGACTAGAAATAGTGACATTTCATAATTTCCCTGAATTTGGGATTGGTTGAGCTCCTCCAAGGTAGAGTGTCTTCTCAAACTTGCTTCTATTAATTATCATCATCACTGTTTTCCTTATTATGGTTGTTTCTAGTGGTTTGGATAGAAAGATGCTACACTTATTTCTAGGTGAGGAGCCTTATGCAGACCTGCATATAAGCAAAGGAAGTAGCATCTAGGCCACACACGTTTCCCAGCTCTTGCCACTAAATAGGATCATTGTTCTCCATCCAGGCTGCACATCATAAACACCTGTGGGGCTTAGAGAATATTACAGATTTCCAGGCTCTGCCCTGGATATTCTCATTCAGTAGTTCCCAGGTGGGATCCAAGCTCTACAGTTTAAAAATGTATCACAGGTGGTTCTGCTGCACGGTAATCATGAGGTCTTAAGTGTAGTAAAGTAATATCAAAATCTTAATTTCTTGTCTGTTATAAACTTTGTAAAAGGAAGTACCTACAAGTTAAACTTTAGAATAAGGTAGACATGGCACAAGTCTAGACTCTACCACTTACTGTGTGAACTTGGGCAAATTACTTACCTTCTCTGAACTTTATGATTTTCATCTGAAAAAATGGGGATAATAGTTTCCTAATGAAATGTTGTGAAAATTAAATAAAATACTGTATGTGCAGTGCTTCTCACCATGCCTGGCACTTAGTAAAGACGTAATATGGTATAGCTGTGATTTGATTTCTCTTTAGGTACACTTGTACCTGAGTGATCAAAATATACCATTAAAATATGAAACGCTATTTTATCTACCTATGACAGGAGGACTGGAGGACCTGGGAGGTCCTCTGTTCACATCAAAGCATTCAGAAATCAAAGATTAGTCCCTTTTCTGATGGAGGAAAATGGAAAAACAGAATCAGTCCTCTTCACTATGAGGGGAGATGCCCAAGAAGAAGTGTTCTCTGAAAAACAAGATGTAATAATGGCTACTGGTTATTGGCCAACTTCAGCTAGAGAGAGAGCTGATTTCTTCCTACTGCCAACTCCCGCCCTGGGGGCAATAAGGCAGTTCTCTTCCCTATTCTCTTTTTTCTATGATTGTTATTCCTTCTTCCTTGCCTGTGTTTACTCCTTTTAATGCTCCCAAGATCACTTAAGACCCACATCCTCTTGTCTGTTTCGATCTGCCCAGCCTCAGTGTAGCTTGTTTCCACCTCTTGAACTTCTGTTGTCTCAGTTAATTCCTACACTCTATTTTATTATTTTGTGGTATTAATTATATATTTCCAGTGGACTTCAAATTTTCTGAGGGACAAGATATTCTTAGCCTGCATTTACATCTTTTTCCTCAGCCCAGCACACTAAGTCCTAGGCGTAAAGGATTGCATCATACAAACAAATCGAGTGCCAAAGAGGGTCATCTATATGTGAAGTAGAGAGCCAGTGAGGCTATCGTTAACCTTAGTCACCTATGGTTCGATTTTACCAGCTGTTCTTTGTTTTCCAACAGGGAGATGCGAAACACACAGATTATTTTTAACTATTTCATTGACTTTCCTCATTGATCAATTCAGCTGTTTTTCTTCTTGAAATAGTGATTCTCAAAATTGTTTACATGCTAGAATCATCTGGGGAGCTTTAGAAGATCCTCATGTTCAGACTATACTCCAGACCAATTAAATCAGAATTTCTAGGAGTGAGGCCAAGCCATTGGTTTTTTTTGTTTGTTTGTTTTTTAAGCTCCCCAGGAGGATCCAATGTACCGCCAAGATTGAGAACCACTGTTTTAGGTCAAACTATGTAAAAGCTGATTGCTAGAACCCCAGATTGAAAACAGGTAATAAATGAACGAACAAGCAGGAATGGGATCTCCTAATGGACCCCCACCAGTCATGGGGACTCCTTCCTGATTTTGACTGTTATTTTCCTAAGCTGCTTTAAGGCACACTGCTCAGTGGACCTGAAACTACAGTTTGAGAACAATCATGTCCAAGAAGTGAAACTCCTTGCTCCTGTAGGTTTCGTTGTACCCGCTGTTAATAGCTCTTGGAGTGCCCAAACCACTGATCGGTACCCATTATTTAAATCTCAAATTGAATGTCATTTCTCAACAGAGGGCTTCTCTGACCACTCCCATACTCATCAATATTGAAGCACTAGTTATACTGTCTCAGACGTCCTGCTTTCCTTTATAACACCCATGATATATAGAGATCTGACTGATTATTTGCTTCATATACTGCCTCCCCTCCTCCTACCACAGGATTTTAAGCTTAGTGATGGAAGAGGCCATATCGGCTTTATTCTGCTGTAAAACTGGCACCACCACATTGCGTGTGGTAGGAACTTGGTATATACTTGCTGAAGGGATGAAAATCAGAGCACTAGTTCTTTTTTTTTTTTTAACATCTTTATTGGAGTATAATTGCTTTACAATGGTGTGTTAGTTTCTGCTGTATAACAAAGTGAATCAGCTATACGTATACATATATCCCCATATCCCCTCCCTCTTGCGTCTCCCTCTCACCCTCCCTATCCCACCCCTCTAGGTTGGGGTGGGAGAATGGCAGAATCCTGGGCTCTCTGTGGAACATTCTATCAACCGTGAGATAATGCAGAGTGGTGGGCACCCTCAGGCATCCAATTTTGACCAGTGATTCTCCAAAATGACCTGCTCAGGAAAACCACTTGGATGTTTTGTTTAAAGTACAAATACCTACGCTTCATCTTCAATAGTATGAGGTCAGAATGAGCAATACGTTTTCCACCTGATTCTGATGCCCTGGGCCAGAGTTCACTGTTTAGAAACTACTACCTTAGGTGTTGCCCTGAAATGACTTTCAAAATCTCTGTCACACTCACTCTACAAAATATTTGACCAGTACTCAGCAAACTGTCAAGGTGATCAAATATAAGGAACGTCTGACAAACTGCCACAGACGCGAGAGGCCAAAGAGGCGTGACCCCAAAATGTAGTGTGGAGAGCTGGATGGGATCCTAGAACAGGAAAAGGACAGTGGGTAAAAACTGAAAAGCTGGGAATCAGGTATGAACTTACAATAATATATCCATATTGATTCACTAATTGTAATAAACATACCATAGTAATGTAAAGTGTCTGTAACAGGGGAGACTGGGTGTGGGTATATGCGAACTCTCTGTACCATCGTCACATTTTTTCTGTAAATCTAAAGTTTTAAAAAAATAAATTTTATTAAAAAAAAAATCTCTGTCAAATTTGGAGCCTGTAGCCTCCATAGCTCAGTTGTTCTTTTTGTTCTGTGATGGAATTGGGAAGGTGAGGTTGAAAGTTTTCTCTCGAGGAGAGACATTGCTTTACACAACAGCTCTGGAGAGAGAATGCCCCCAGTACTATCCACTCTGTTTAGTAATGTGGCTGGTTGAACTATGTTTTCTTAGAAATCAGTGTACTAAAGCCTGATAATAATATTAGAAATGTATTGATGTAGTACTTTTCCCAAATACTTGGGAAACTTAACCATGATGGCTATGATCAGTGCCCATGCTGGCCACTCTGTGTCGCTCAGTATTGGCCATATTTTTACAGCTACTGATATTTTCAGAGACAATCAACATGGGAATGTTATATTAAGTAAAGCATTCATGACATTTGCTTTCGTGCTAAGAAAAGATATACAGAATATAAAACTTCAGTTATTCAGAGTTCCCTCATCTAGCAAACTCAACTAACCAGAGAGATAGAGCAAAGAAGGAAAAAATAAGCAAAAAGAGAACTCCATATACTAAATATGGGTGTTATAAAAGCCATTGATCAGAAGTAAATATTTTTTTCCATAGGAGAGTCCATTTACTCAGAATCTATTTACTGTAACTTTAAACATAATCTAACTGTTTTGGGGAATCATGATTTATATACAATAAACACAAAAATATCAAAATCAGAGTTGCATAATACTTCTTGGTCTAAATAGTCCTTTATTTTAGTATCTATATTCTTCTATTCAACAGTTGATTGATAACATTTACATATGTTATATAATTTAACATTTATCATAAACATTGAGAAATCCAGGGAAGATACTGTTCCCATTTTACAGATGAGGAATGTATGTCAGTGAGGTTGAACAACTTGATGAAGTCACTGTGATTCTTAATCTAATAATCTTTCTGTTGCACTAGGTTGCCTTGTACAAATATAGAACAATCCTTAATAACCATAATCTGGAATCATCAAGCAAATGTTAAAGTTTAGCATACTTTGTTTAAAAATATAGAAAAATCTATAGTATTTTACTAAATTTATTTTACTAAAGAGACTATAGTATTTTACTATAGTCTGTTAATGGTGATTACATTAAAATAACAATGTTTGGGTACCTGAAGGAGTAAGTTTTTGTTATATGAAAAAGTCACTCATGTGAAATCTTCATTTAGTAGGAAGTCAAATGAAAAAGGAATATACACAGAAAGATGCACATACACACACATGTATTTTTTTAAACTGGACTTTTCATCCCCTAGGAATTACCACCATTTCCTATATTCACATATTTCTTATGTGGCGTGGGCTATTTATTATTAAGTAATTTACAAGCCATTCTTCCTGCTCAAAATGGCCCAGGAAAGGAAGGAAAAGAGATGGCAGCGGTCGATTAAAACTAGAGAAGACTTTTTATCAGACAGATTGTATACACCCAAAGTGGAGACCTAAGACACTGAGGCTAACTTCTCCTCCACGAAAAGTGGTTTAAGGATCTTGGCTTGTGCTAAAGTTCTGCTTGGCAATATATATGGAGGTACTATTACAATAGATTATATAATTTATGCCTTTTCAAATTCTAACCTTGTACTTTATCTACTTAATTCTCTAATCCTAGGATCGGATATTTGGCTGATAGGAATCAGTAGAAAAAGTAATTCTAGATGTGGCACATATATACAATGGAATATTACTCAGTCATAAAAAGGAATGAAATTGAGTTATTTGTAATGAGGTAGATGGACCTAGAGTCTGTCATACAGAGTGAAGTAAGTCAGAAAGAGAAAAACAAATACTGTATGCTAACGCATATATATGAATCTATAAAAATGGTACTGGGACTTCCCTGGTGGCGCAGTGGTTAAGAATCTGTCTGCCAATGCGGGGGGACACAGGTTTGAGCCCTGGTCTGGAAAGATCCCACAGGCTGTGAAGCAACTAAGCCCGTGCGCCACAACTGCTGAGCCTGTGGTCTAGAGCTCGCAAGCCACAACTACTGAAGCCGCAAGCCACAATTACTGAGGCCCACGCGTCTAGAGCCTGTGCTCCGCAAAAAGAGAAGCCACCACAATGAGAAGCCCACGCACCGCAACAAAAAGTAGCTCCTACTCGCTGCACCTAGAGAAAGCCCAACACAGCCAAAAATAAATAAATAAATAAATTCATTTTTAAAAAATGGTACTGATGAACCTAGTGGCAGGGCAGGAATAAAGACACAGACATAGAGAATGGATGTGAGGACACGGGGAGGAGGAAGGGTAAGCTGTGACAAAGTGAGAGAGTGGCATGGACATATATACACTACCAAACGTAAAATAGCTAGCTAGTGGGAAGCAGCCGCATAGCACAGGGAGATCAGCTCGGTGCTTTGTGACCACCTAGAGGGGTGGGATACGGAGGGTGGGAGGGAGGAGCAAGAGGGAGGGGTTATGGGGATATATGTATATGTATATGTATAGCTGATTCACTTTGTTATAAAGCAGAAACTAACACAACGTTGTAAAGCAATTATACTCCAATAAAGATGAAAAAAAGAAAAAGTAATTCTATGTGCTCCTTGTCCTCCACCCACAATCCCAAAAATGTGTGGAGAGACTGAAGAAGATTTTCTTTTTCAGATACTTATAGGGGTATTATAACCCCTGCAAGGATGGAAAGTGCAATTATTTTGCAACTACCATTCATTACCTTATACACTGATGATATATATATATATATATATATATATATATATATATATATTTTTTTTTTTTTTTGGCATAGCTGTGTTGGCTG
Source organism: Tursiops truncatus (assembly GCF_011762595.2). NCBI lineage: Eukaryota > Metazoa > Chordata > Mammalia > Artiodactyla > Delphinidae > Tursiops > Tursiops truncatus. The sequence goes on along the minus strand of NC_047035.1, from coordinate 81,390,841 downwards.
TTGGTCTTTGACCTTCTAGCATTTGTTATTTCTTTCCCCTAAGATATTCTAATGTAGAAAAGCATTTATGAACATTATACCTCTGCAACCATGTTGATATTAAAAAAGGTAATCTCTCCAGATATTCATCTACTGTTTGATTCTTTATTTTGTTGCCCTTAAACGACTGCAGAGTTATTTTTCCTTCTCCCTTCCAAAGTTAGGAAAACTGATTTTGAGTCACTACGTTCTTTTATCCATTAATTTGTTAATTTATGTCCACCAATTCTTTGACACAATTTCTTGCAAATGTGGGGAGTCTAAACTCTCCCTTTAAATGGGGCCACACGTAGGAACTTCCTTTTCACAAACAGAATGTGACAGAAGTCATGACTTGTGACTTCTGAGGCTATATCATAAAAAATTTTTTACATTTCCATTGGATCTCTCTTAGAGTGCCCACTCTGGGGGAGGCTAATTGACATATTGTAAGAGTATCCACATAGCCTTAAAAGAGGCCGCCATGAGAAGGAACAGAGACCTCCTGCCAATGGCCACTGCAAACTTGCCAGCCACATGAAAGATCCACCATGGAAGTCCATCCTTCAGCCCCAGACAAGCCTTCACATAGTCGGAGCTCTGGCTGATGTCTTGACACTAACCCCATGAGAGACCTCCAGCCAGACCGCTCAGCTAAGCCACTCTCAAACTCCTGACCCATAGAAGGTCTATGAAGATATAATACGTGATTATTGTTATTTTTAACGCACTAAGTTTTGGGGCAATGTGTTAAGTAGCAATAATACCTTTATCTTACCAAAACAAGATAACTGCTGTCTTTATTCATACCACAAATATTTACTGAGCATCTAATATGTGTCAAGCAGTCTGTTAGGTGCCAGGGATACTAAAGTGAATTGAAGAGACATAATTCCTCCCTTTAAAGAATATATAAACTTGTGATACATATAAATATCAAATAAATGCTTATATAATTATTTAACTACAGTAAGTGTGAGAGGAAATAGCAGGGTTATGAACACTTATGATCTTCAACCTGAAGGTGAGGAAAGTTTTCCCTGAGGAACTGACATTGAAGCTCAGTGAATGCTTAGGAGTTAGGAGTTAACCAGGTAAAGAGTAAAGTGGAGGATGAAAAAGAGCTTTCCAGGCAGAAGGACAGTAGAGGTGAAGGCCCTTGTGCAGTGGTCCACTAAGAAGTTTCTGTACTAGAAACTACCGGGATATGTTTTTCCATTTATTCAATTTCTTCAAGGAAATATCCAAGTGCCTACTGTGCATCAGGCATTGTTGTAAGCACTGAGGATACTGTGGTGAACATATCAGACAGACATCCCTGCACTTACAGAGCTTGCATTCTAGTGGGTGAGAAAGACAACAGACAAAAATAAATGAGTAAAATATGTAATATGGACTTCCGGTTTCTGGTCCAGCAAGTAAAGAGCTTGGACGTTGTCTCTCTCCTCCACACAACAACAACAACAAAAAGCTAAACAAACTGACAACCAACAACTCTTCTTAGATCCATCAGAGAACTGAGGTCATAGGACAAACCACTGCTGTGAAAATTGGAGTAACAAACAGGTAGATACAGAGAATCAGAAGCCCAGGAGCAGAAAACCCCTTGGGAACCAGTGCCAGAGTTGGAAAACCTAGTTGACAAATTGCTGGAGGTTGGGTGTGGACAAGTGTGAGAGATAACAACTCCAGAGGGGCTCAGTCTTAGGGAAGCACCCCACACTTTTGTGAGTTTCACCTCCAGGAGCCCTATCAGGTTCTCACAGTAAAGTAAAGATCAGAGAAAAATCTCCTTGTGTTTCTGGCAGGGGAGGGGAAAGCAGCCATTGTGAAATATGCCCAGGGCATCCTGTTCTTTTCAAGGCCTGCCCTTAAGAGAAACTATTTTACCAGAGCCTGACCTGCCAGGTTTTACTAACTGGCCTAAGGGAAGGGAAATACCCAGCTCCAGCATCCTTTAGCCTTCCTGTCTGTCCCAAGGGGCGAAAAAAATCAGAAGCACCTGTGAAGGTCACAGCCCAGGGACACAAGCTCACTGAAAGACTGAGACCTAATCACAGGATTATAGAACACTTCCTCTCCCCCCACACCTGACCACCACATCCACAGGGCTCCTTTATAATAACAACTGAAACAACTGTGCAGCTCAGATGATAGTTAAGACACTTCTAGGGGAACCCAAAGACAAGGGAGACAAAAATAAGAACACCAGAGGAATATTGAATCTCTGACACCCATAGCTACAGCAAACAATAAACACAGCCTAACCCCCGGCCAGATAAACAAAACAGATAACATGGCAGATGGTGATAAGTGCTGAGAAGAAAAATAAAGCAGGTAGAAGGGATAGGGTGTGTTGGTGGAGAGGGTGGGTTGTAGTTTTAAATAGGATGGTCAGGAAATGCCTCACTGAACAGGTGACATCTGTGCAAAGATCTGAAGGAGGCAAGGGAGTGAGTCATGGAGATAGCTGGGGAAGAGCAGAGGGAATTATAGTGAAAGGTCTTTAGGAGGGAGTGTGCCTGCTATGTTGGACAAACCACAGGAAAACCAGTGTGACTGGAGGGAAATCATAGGAAATAATGTCAGAGAGGGAAGGTTTGGGGTGAAGTAGATTGTGCAAGACCTTGTAGACCATTGTAAAGACTAGGGTCTCTCTGGCTCCTAAGAGAATAGACGACAGGGGAGCAAGCGTTTTTGAAATAATTCAGGAGAGAGATAATGATGCCTTGGATCAGGGAGGAAGCGGTAGAAAAGGTGAGAAGTCATTAGGTTCTAGATACATTTTGAAGACCGAGATGACAGATGTTGCTGATGAATCAAGGTGTAAGACAAAAGAAGAGTCAAGGTTGACTCCTTGGTCTAAACAAAAAGAGGAAGAAAGAGGGGAAAAAAGATAATGCAGGAGAAGGAAAGAGGAGGGACTTCTGGAGCAATGTTCTTGGATATTTAAAAGGCTTGGGATCTAGTGAACAAGCGGAGAGTTCAGCCTTAGATAGGAACGTGGAGGGTTCATCCCTGGTAACAGGAGAGAAGGCAGCGTTTAGGGTGCAGATGCTGGTGGGTGGGTGAAGGTGTGGGTGGGAACTTGTGGAAGTTCTCTTCTGATTGTTTCTATTTTCTCAGTGAAATAGCAATCAAGGTCAAGGGCTGAGAAAGAAGATGGCAGAGGAGGTGCTGGAAGTTTGAGAAGAAAATACAGAATCATCTTCCTTGGATTAGGACTAGGGCAATACACTATGATTGCTGGGCAGCACGAAGGGCACGCTTGAAATTAATAGTTGTGGATGTCATGAATTTAAAGGGAGACTGGTCAGCGTGGATGGATGTTTCTTCTAGCTCCATTCAGTTACTCTGATCAAGAGTAACATCTCTGGGGGCTTCTCTAGTGGCGCAGTGGTTAAGAATCCGCCTGCCAATGCAGGGGACACGAGTTCAAGCCCTGGGCCGGGAAGATCCCGCATGCCACGGAGCAACTGAGCCCGTGTGCCACAACTACTGAGCCTGTGCTCTAAAGCCCGTGCTCCACAATGAGAGAAGCCACCACAATGAGAAGCCTGTGCACTGCCATGAAGACCCAATACATCCAAAAATAAAAACAAATAAATAAAATTTAAAAAAAAAGAGTAACATTTCTGCAAATGGTTTTGGGATAATAATAAGTGTCTAAATATCTCACAGGGGTTTAGTGTCATTGTTATGAAAAGTAATGACTACTGTATATTCTAGGGAAAAATCTGGTTATTTGAATTTTCTGGCAGTTTGGAATCTGAATACATTATGTCAAGAATTTTTAAAAAGATATGAAAATGAAAAGCGATGTCGCTAAATAAAAATATCCTCATAGAAATCTCTGTCTTGATTGTACCTGTGATAACATTGCAGAATTTTTTTTTTTCACTCCTCTCAATTGCCTTTTTCTTGGATAGTGAAGTGACAAAGATAACATAATTAGATTCAGAATCTTTGGCAATGGCGATAGCAATGCCAATGTCAGTGTGTGATAATCCAGACTCACTCCATCTTTGATTGCTGCAAGACAGACTTACTTCTCTCTTGGTTACTTGTGTTTTCCAGTAGCTCAAACTTTTTTTGTTAACACAATAACGTTTTTTAATTTTATTTATTTATTCATTTTGGCTGCATTGGGTCCTCGTTGCTGCACGTGGGCTTTTTTCTCCACTTGCGGCGAGCAGGGGCTACTCTTCATTGCGGCGTGCGGGCTTCTCATTGCAGTGGCTTCTCTTGTTGTGGAGCACGGGCTCTAGGCCCGCAGGCTTCAGTAGTTGTGGCATGTGGGTCGGTAGTTGTGGCTCGCAGGCTCTAGAGCGCAGGCTCAGTAGTTGTGGTGCATGGGTTTAGTTGCTCTGTGGCATGTGGGATCTTCCTGGAGCAGGGATCGAACCTGTGTCCCCTGCACTGGCAGGTGGATTCTTAACCACTGTACCACCAGGGAAGTCCTAGCTCAAACTTCTTATACTTGTCAATTTGCTTTACATTATTCACTTATTTTTTAAAATAACTGGTTATATAATCGATGTATGTTCACTGAATATAATTTGGAAAATATGGAAAGGTAGAGAGAAGAAAATAAAAATTATCTACTGTCTTACCACTGTGCGGTGAGGTGAATTTTAATCTAATATTCAAATTCATACATGTCTACTTAGAAAATTGGTTTCAAACTGTATATTATTTTATACTTAATATAGAAGTTAATATTTTAACTTAGTTTATTGTGAGCTTCTCCCATTCTATCACATAGTCTTTAAAAACAAAATTTTTAATGATTAAATAGTAGTGTATTGTGTAAATGTGCTATAATTTTTTTAAACAGTTCCTCCATTACTGCACATTTAATATGTTTATGAATTTTAGAAAACACTGTAGTGAGCATCCTTGAACACAAAGCTTTTTTGTAGTCCTGATTATTTTCCTAAGGTAGATCCCTAGAAAAGGAATTATGGGATCAAAAGGTACAAACATTTTTAAAGTTCTATGTACATATTGCAGCTGCCCTCCTGGAAGATCGTGCTTATTTGCAGTCCCCCTGCAAGTGAACAATGTGGTCGATTTTGCTTCATCTTTGAGAATTCTGTCTTCATAGAACCTATCCACACACTTTGCCTGTGATTGCTTCACTCCAGTTTGGTCTTAAATGAGCTGTTCTGTTAAGCTCCTAAGCAGTATCCCTGACTACTCTCTTTCCCACCACTGAGCTATTCTCCATAGTGCTGCCAGGCATAACTTTCCACACCACTGACCTTGTCACTTCCCTAATAAAAATCTCTGATCTTCCTCAGTCCCATGGGTTCCACGGCGGCACACAAGGCCCCTCCCAGTCTGCCCCAGCCTCCCTTTGCAGCCTCATTGAGCACCCACCTCTAAGTACTCTGACAAAGCCACATAGAATGTCTTTTTACTTACAAAACATACAGTGCTCATTCGTGCCTCCAAGACTTGACACATTTTCACTCTGCGTGTTTCCTCCCTGAAACGCCAATTCTTCTTTCAAGACACTGGGCAAAAGTCCCCTTTGGTGATGCTGACTTCCCAGGGTGAGTTGTGCATGACGCCCACATGGGCTGTAGTCCTGCAGCACCGCCCATATCTCACTACAGCCCTCATCACTGTGCCTGGTTTCCCTTGCTTTGCTTAACTTGACTTCCCCATTGAGTACCTCAAGGGGCTTGTCTTATTTATTTTTATCCTGTTCTTAGCCTATTACATAGTTGATGATCAATAAATATCTATTGACTCAACGGCTAAAAGCACAGGATTGGCTTGAGTATTCTGTCATTATCTAGCTGGGAAGGGTTGGATTTCAGGGTGGAGTATGCCATCACTAACTAGTCCACAGTGGTCTCCGAAGTAGACTCTGATTGGCTAGCATCTAAGCATATGGTCTGTACCACGCAGTCTTTGATCACAAGCTTCTGTTTCTTCTTCCATCTCTTCCTGTTATTGTCTTAATTGTATTCTGTAGTCTACTCCCCCCAGTTCTTTCAGTCCATCCATCCTGTTTTGATTTCACGCTTCTGACAAAGCTCAGAGCCATAAGCAGCTAATGGCTTCACTTCCCTACTTTCTTCTTTGTTCCTGCACTGTTCCCACAGAAGAGCCCAGTTATTAACATTCCCTGATCCTTTGTACAGGTGGCTGAGTGTTGGCTGGAGAAACACACAGAACTGTGTGGCCTAGAGCATCCTCCTTGTCAATTCTAGCCTATGTTTATGTATTTTCTCTGCTTCTGATTTATTTTTTACTTTACTGTTCTCATGTATGCCATGAAAGCAACTTTTATGCTTTGTTGAACAAGGCAGAATATAAATACACAACGCAGATCAGTGCATAAGTGCATACACACATATTGCAGACTGCACGCTCTCCAAAGGTCACTGTGTGTTTCTTGCTGCTCACCTACGTACATATTGGTTTATTTTTTCATACAGCGCCTCAGGATTGCCATTCTAAACCTTTCCCATTCTTTCTTTTAGTGAATCGGTTCCAACATTTACTTAAAAAAATAGATACCATCTAAGGAGTTTTTCCTTAACTTCTACCTCTCCCATCCCAGCCTCTCTTTCAGGGCAGCCCAGCTGGACATGTGAGGGGTTCTGCCCCTATCATGGTGTGTGTGGGCTGCCTCTAACTGCACTTTGCAGTCTCGAGGCCCCTGCTGCTCTGCTTATAAACCTGCTCCAGTGGAGCTCAGTCCGCAAACTCAGCTAACTACCTACCTCTCTGTCCTTATAATACAACTTAATTTCTGACTGTAAGCCCCATTCTGCCGATGTGGTTAAAAATATATTAACTTCTTTCCTTCTTAGGGCTTATGCCTTCTCCCCAGTGGAGCTGCTGAAGTAGGAAGGCTTGAGAATGGGGGGACAATGAAGAGGGCAACCGCTGTTCACTTCGTCACTGCTCTGCCAGGTCACCGTTGAGAAGTGTTTCCACTCTCCTTGGCACGTGGGCATCACCCCTGAGCTTGCCTGGGATCCCGTATTTCTAGACAGATCACACAGCCCTCTGTCTCACAGGCTTTACCTCCTTCTGAGGGGCTGCAGGGCCCCATATCTCTGCTCTGGGAATCCACAGCCGGTTTTCTCTCTATTTCCTCCTCCTGCCCTGACTGTGGAAAACTCCAGTCTAGGGGAAATATGTCTCCCTTCATTTTCCTTCAAGAAACTTGTTCTTTAACCACAAATTCCCTAATTTCTCCTAAGAGCTTAAGAGTTTGGGAGAACAACAACAAAAAAAAGCCAGAACTACAAGATGAAAAGACAACCCTCAGAATGGGAGAAAATATTTGCAAACGAATCAGTGGACAAAGGATTAATCTCCAAAATATATAAACAGCTCATGCAGCTCAATATTAAGAAAAAAAACAACCCAATCCAAAAATGGGCAGAAGGGGCTTCCCTGGTGGCACAGTGGTTGAGAGTCCGCCTGCCGATGCAGGGGACACGGGTTCGTGCCCCGGGCCGGGAAGATCCCACATGCCGTGGAGCGGCTAGGCCCGTGAGCCATGGCTGCTGGAGCCTGTGCTCTGCAACTGGAGAGGCCACAACAGTGAGAGGCCCACGTACTGCAAAAAACAAAAACAAAAACAAAACAAAACAAAACAAAAATGGGCAGAAGACCTAAATAGACATTTCTCCAAAGAAGACATACAGATGGACAGGAAGCACATGAAAAGATGCTCAACATCACTAATTATTAGAGAAACGCAAATCAAAACTACAATGAGGTATCACCTCACACCAGTTAGAATGGGCTTCATCAGAAAATCTACAAACAACAAATGCTGGAGAGGGTGTGGAGAAAAGGGAACACTCTAGTACTGTTGGTGGGAATGTAAATTGATACAGCCACTATGGAGAACAGGATGGAGGTTCCTTAAAACACTAAAAATAGAATTGCCATATGACCCAGCAATCCCACTACTGGGCATATACCCAGAGAAAACCATAATTCAAAAAGACACATGCACCCCAATGTTCACTGCAGCACTATTTACAATAGCCAGGTCATGGAAGCAACCTAAATGCCCATCGACAGAAGAATGGATAAAGAAGATGTGGTACATATACACAATGGAATATTACTCAGCCATAAAAAGGAACGAAATTGGGTCATTTGTAGAGACATGGATGGATCCAGAGACTGTCATACAGAGTGAAGTAAGTCAGAAAGAGAAAAACAAATATCGTATATTAACGCATATATGTGTAACCTAGAAAAATGGTACACATGAACTGGTTTGCAGGGCAGAAGTAGAGACACAGATGCAGGGAACAAACATATGGACACCAAGGGAGGACAGTGGCAGGGGGTGGTGGTGGTGTGATGAAGTGGGAGATTGGGATTGACATATATACACTAATATGTATAAAATGAATAACTAATAAGAACCTGCTGTATAAAAAAATAAATAAAATAAAATTCAAAAAAAAAAAAAGCCATGACTTTTGAGCAAGGAGAGAGCTGACTGAATACTTTAAATATCAGAAGGAAAAACTCGTAGAATAATATCTCAAATGGGATTCCCATCACAGTAAACAAAACAAAAGCAAACAAACAAAAACCAGTCTTGGACTTTCCCAAACTCACCCCCATTCTCTTCACCACCATCAACCTTTCTGTATTCATTGCCTTCATTCTGTGTCAGTCACACCTTTAACTACTTGCTCTCTGGGTTCTGTTGCTGCCATTCTACCGAAAATGCCCTCCTAATTACTAATCCAACTTTTTAAAGTATCTTCCTCCTTTCTTCCTAACTCCCTATTTTTTCTTCCAATCTCCCTCTCTCCCTCTGCATTACCTGACTATTCAGTGGCAGGCATTGTGCTATGCACTGGAAACACAAGAATGAATCAGACCCTTCTTATTTTTAAGGAATTTAGGATCAGGAGAGGCACATAGGTAATAAGCAACTACATCACAAAAATCTGTTGCTTCTGTTTTTGATGCCAGGAAGGCCTGGAACCTTCCTTGGTGATGTTCAGGGTTCTAACTCCTCTTTACATTTCCTTTCTCTCTTTTTCACTGGCTCCTATTAAATTTTCCACTTACCAAACTCCTTCCAAGAGTTTGCCCTGGGTCCTTTCTCCCTAGGCATGTTCCTTCAGAGAAATTCTTCCTGTCCATGTGGATGAATCCTAAAGCTGCATCTTTGGGTTGGCTGAACCAGTTCACTTAGATGTCCTGCCCTTCTCCTGTTAATGACATCACTGATGTCTTTCAGAGTGTAAGACTGTCACCACCTTGTCTCTCAGTGTCCAGCCAATTGCCACATCCAAATGGCTCTTCCTCTTCAGGGTCGCTCTCATTCAGCCTTTCCTTTCCTTGCTCACCCTATCACTTAACTGAAACCATTATAGCACTAAGAATTTTCTGCTTTGTTCTTCTTCATGCCTCGAATGTGGGCCTCTCACCCAAACAATCACAGTATCCTGGAAATTTGTCTCCCTGTCCCAAATATTTTACATACTGGAATAAACTTTCAATCGTACCACATCTATAATCATTTCACAATATATACACAGAGTTGTTTTGAATTGCATGGGTCTAGTTGTACGCAAATCTTTTTTCAGTAGTAAATGCTACAGTACTACACAGTTCCTGGTTGATTGGACCCACAGATGCTCACCCTCGAATGTGGAGGAAACAAACTGCTTATGCAAAGGGCCAACTATAAGTTATACAAAGATTTTTGACCATGCAGGTGTTAGTGCCCCTAACTCCTGCATTTTTCAAGGATCAACTGTATATCAAATCATTATGTTGTACACCTTAAACTAATATAATGTTACATGAAAATGTAAGGCTCTTAGTACCAATTCCAACCTGGGGTGGGGAGAGATGATTCCCCACACCATCAAGCAATTCTCTGACGCAAGCTGGGTGTCCTACCATTCAATTCAATTCTGACATTATCTACCTGGAGATAGCGTCAGGTCACACAGGTTATGGGCTCATTTTTACAAGACTGTTCTTCCCCACATTTCAGACTCCAGTTGAAAGTCCAAGTTGTCACCTGGGCCTCTGATTGACTTGCCTATAGATTGGAGATTCCAATGATCTTCTCAGATTTGAATAATTTGCTAGAGCCACCCGCAGAACTCAGAGCAATAGTCTACTCAACAGATTACAGGTTTCTTATATTGATAAAAGAACATATCTCAGGGACAGCCAGGTAAAAGAAATGCATAGGGCAAGGTGTGGGGAAAGGGCCTGGAGCTTCCATGGTGCAGAGCTGCCATGCCCTCTCCAGGCTCTCTACTCTTCCCAAATCCCCACCTTTTCCCCAACCTGGGAAGCTCTATGAACCCCATCCTTTGGGTTTTTATGGAGGCCTTATTACATAGGCATGGTTGATTAAGTCATTAGCCATTGGTGATTGATTCACCTCCAGCCCCTCTCTCCTCCTCAGAGGTCGGGGGTGGAACTGAAAGTTTCAACCCACTAATCACAGGGTTGGCTCCCTTGGCAACCAGACACCCGGTCCTTCCTTCCCTGCGGTCCAAAAGTAACCTCAGAAACATCACAAAAGACACCTTTGTTACTCTCACCACTTAGGAAATTCCAAGGGTTTTAGGATATCTGTGTCAGAAATGGGGATGAAGAAAGACTAAATATATATTTCTTACTATAAATCACAGTATCATAGAGTCATATCTCAATAAACCTGGAGGGAAAAAGTACCACATCTATCTTGTCATTGACTTGCCCCAAATCCTTCATTGTCTCTTCTTTGTCAAAGAATTAAGTTTTAATTCTTCACCCAGCATTCAGTGTCCCTATGATATAGTCCAAATATATGTTTCTAGCTTTATCTCAAGTACACCCTTGTGAACATCTGATACTGCAGCATATATTTATTGTCCCTCAGATACCAGATATATTGCCTAATTGCTTTCCCTGGTTCTTTTACAGCTAAAGTATACCACTGCTCATTGTTACATGTGAAAATCTTCACCATCTTTAAAAGTTCTCAAAAGTTTTATTCTATGAAGCTGTTCAGTTGTCCCTAATAGATGTCATCTTTTCTGCCTTTGATTTCCCAGAATACTTTGTTTGAACCTCTTGCAGGGTTGTTATCTTACCGTTCCCTGTATTATGGCTATTTTCAACTTCTCTTATCTCCTTGCTAAACTTCAATCTCCTTAGAGATGGAGACTTTTCTTACTCATACTGTGGATTTAACAGTGCTTATCATTGTGCCTTCTATAAAGAGGGACCCAGTACCTATTCTTTCTTTGTTTTGAGTAACAGAACTCCTGTTTTTTCAGGGTGATAATGTGCCCAGCTAAAAATACTTACTCTCCAAATTCCCTTGCCAAATGGGTCAGTTCTGTACAAGGAGTTAAAAGCTGAGGCTTTCTGGCTTTCCGGATATAGGCACCACACTCCTTTCAGCTTTGTTCTTCTTTGCACCTGGAACATGGACCTGAAGGCCATTATTAGGCTAGTCTCACAGTCACTAGATAATAAGCTTCAGGGTGAAGAATAAATTAATTCTGTCATTCAGCAAATATTTACTGAACACCTACTATAGTGCCAGGCACTATTATAGATGCTTCAAAAAGTGGCAGAGCAGAGGGATAAAAAGAGTCTAGATCCCAGATGGCATCATTAAACATTGAAACAGCTTTAACTGCTTACCTCCAAACTTCATGAATACCCTTTTCTTTAAGCTACCTTTACTAAGTTTGTTTGTTTGTTTTTTAAATTTAGTTAGTTAGTTAGTTTTGGCTGCATTGGGTCTTTGTTGCTGTGCGTGGGCTTTCTCTAGTTGCAGCAAGCGGTGGCTTCTCTTGTTGTGGAGCACGGGCTCTAGGCTCATGGGCCTCAGTAGTTGTGGCACACGAGCTCAGTAGTTGTGGCTCACGGGCTGTAGAGCTCAGGCTCAGTAGTTGTGGTGCATGGGCTTAGTTGCTCTGTGGCATGTGGGATCTTCCTGGACCAGGGCTCGAACCCCGGTCCTCTGCATTGGCAGGAGGATTCTTAAACACTGCGCTACCAGGGAAGTCCCTTTACTAAGTTTTATTATTTTCTTTTATCTTTAGCTGAATGCATTTCTTATCCATGCAATGATGTTCAATTACTTTTTCTATTGAAATAATCATATGGATTTTCACCTTTACTCATTATCATTATTTTCAAATCTTTATTAACATTGCATTCTTGTAATAAGCCCTACTTGATTGACATGTAGTTATTGTTATGATGATGATGATGATACATACATAGATTCAATTTGCTCGTGTTTTATTTGTGATTTTTGCATTAGATCCATGAGAACCACTGGTCTGTAATTTTCCTTCCTTGTAATGTTTATGTCAAGTTTGGCATCAAACTTAAGCTGGCCTTATAAAATAAGTTGGGACGTAGTCCTTCTTTTTCATTTTCAGAATGAGTTTGCAAGATTATTCTTATTTTCTTAAATGTTTGGAAGAATTTACCGATGAAGCATCTGGGCCAGGAGTTTTTATTGTTTTAATTATGGATTCAGTTTCTTTAAAAGATACAGGACTATTGAGATTTTCTGGGTTTTTTAAGTCATTTTTTGTAAATTGTGTTTTTCAAGGAATTTGTCCATTTCATTAAACTCAAATTTATTTATTATCTGTTTATTTATTATCTTTTTAATGTCTGTGACTTCGTAGTGAAGTTGCCATTTTTATAGTTGGTATTAGCAAGTTGTATTTTCTTTCTTTTTTTCCCTTGTTTAATCTTTCTTGGGGTTTATCAATTTTTAAATCTGTTTTCAAAGAATCATCTTTTTTTGCCTGTGTTAATTTTCTCTAGTGTATATTTGCTTTCTATCTTATTGATTTCTGCTCTTATTTCCTTTGGGTTTAATTTGATGTATTTTTTTCAGCCTAGTTTCTTGAGAAGGAAGCTTAAAGTTTTGATATTTAACCTTTCTTTCTTTTTAACATATGCATTTAAAGTTATATATTTCTTTCTCAGCACAGCTTTAGCTGCAGACCACAAGTATTGATATTTCAAGTGTTCATTATCATTTAGTTAAAAATATGTTCAAATTTCCATTGTAATTTACTCTTTGATGCATGGGTTATTTAGAAGTATATTGCTTAATTTAAAATATTTTGGGATATTTTAGTTACTTTTCTGTTATTTATTTTTAGGTTAGTTCTACTATGGTCTAAGAATTTACTCCGTGTGATTGTATCCTTTGAAATTTGTTGATACTTTCCTTATGATCTATGTTAGTAAGTGTTCCATGTACATTTATAAAAACTGTTGTTGAATATAGTGTTATGTATGTATAAATTATATCATTTTTAATCATATTGTTAAAATGTCATACATACTACTAATCTTTTTATCTGCCTATTTTATCAGTTACTGAAAGAGATATATTAAACTGTTTAATTATCATTATAAATTTGACCATTTTGCTATATATATATATATATATATATATATATACATACATCCACATACATTGAAGCTATGTTATTAAAAGCATAGAAATTTATGACGTCTGTGGAATTGACACTTGTATCATTATAAAATATCCCTCTTTATTTCTAGTCATACTTCTTGCCTTAGAGTCTTCTTAATCAGATATTATTATAGTTATATCAATTCTCTTTTGTGTAAAGTTGACATGGTATATCTTTTCTATCTTTTTACTTTAACCTTTCTGAGTCTTCACATTTAAGGTGTGTCTCTCATCAAAGTCAGATTTGACTCTCAATTCTTCTGCCCTTTATTAGTTAAAGCTCAATTTCCTGACTATAATATATATATATATATATATATATATATATATATATATATATATATATATAAAAAATAGTTACTACTACAGTTGGTCCTCTGTATCCACAGCTGTGGAACTGTGGATATGGAGGGCTGACTACACTATACTATTTTATATAAGAAACTTGAGCATCTGTGGATTTTGGTATCCATGGGGGTCTTAGTACCAATCCCCTGCAAATACCAAGGGACAACTGTACCATTAACTATTGTATTTAATAGATACACAATTGCACAATCTATCTTCTTATAGTTTTTTCCCATTTTTAATCCAAATAAATGCTATTCCAATGTAGCCCTTATTATATGATAATGTCATTTATATTAAGATAGGAAGAAAACATTTCTCTACTTTTGTTTGAGTTTCTGGTCCCTCATTATGAAACTAAATCTGGGGGAAATATTCATGTAATTGTACACTTCCTTCTTTGTAACACTGCTTCAGAAAGAAACATTAGGAAAGCCCCACTGGGACTTCTCTGGTGGTCCAGTGGTTAAGAATCCCTCGGCAATGCAGGGGATGTCCGTTTGATCCCTGGTCAGGGAACTAAGATCCCACATGCCGTGGGGCAACTAAGCCTGCATGCCACAACAGCTAAGCCCATGTGCCGCAACTACAGAGCCCATGTACTCTGGAGCCCACGTGCCACAACTAGAGAGAAGCCTATGCACCACAATGAAGAGACTGCGAGCCACAGCTAAGACACAGTGCAGCCAAAAATAAACAAATAAATAAGTAATTCTTAAAAAGATTAAAAAAAAAAAAGAAAGTCCCACTATTTGAAGGAATTCCCTGGTGGTCCAGTGGTTAGGACTCTGTGCTTCCACTGCTGGGGAGCCCGGGTTCGATCCCTGGTTGGGGAACTAAAATCCTGTAAGCTGCAGCTGAAGGAAAACAAAAGTCTCACTATTTGACTTCCATGAGTTAGTAGGAGATATTCTGAAATTTTTCTATTTATGAAGACAAAAAAATTATAAGCTATGTGTAAGCAGAAAAGAAGTGATTCATTCAAGATTATCATTTACTTCAGTTTGAGTGTCTATTTACACTCCATTCATCCATCCATTCATTCAGTCATTAATTCATTTAACATATATTGAAGTTTCATCAAGTAGTAGGGACTGTGCTAGGAGGTTGGGGTACAAAAATGATTATGATAAAGTTTCTCCTTCTAAAAGAGAAGTAGGGAAGTCTAGCAAGTAAGAAAGATAAATATTAGGAAAATCTTACAGTATGTGATATATACAATGATAGCAGTATGTACAGGGTACTGTGAAAGTCTGTAGGAGAAAATGTAAACTTCCATCTGGAATACCCTCCTGCTTGTTTTTGTCTGTTTTCTGATGACTCAGATTTCCTAGCTGAAGGGACATTTGAATTGGGGCCTATGGAATGACTTGACATTAGAGGGTGAACCAAACAAGGTTTTATATATAAAAAAAGAAAACACCGTAAGTATTTTAAGCAGAAAGGGATTAAACATAGGGATTTACGTTCTTGTGAAATTACTGGAAGAGCTAGAAGAATGAGCTCTAGCCTGAGCCTCCAGTAATGCCTCACAAAATACCACCTATTATGGGATCTACTATCTTGCCACATTCAGGAGGTGGGAATTAAGAGATGTGCTGGACCTATTGATTTCAAAAACATAATACTGTGACTGAGACCCAGGCATCAGGAAGCTGGAATCAGGAAGCCATTGCTGCCAACAGTATCTGTGAAGCTGGAAACTGTACTGGAATGCAGAAATAGCCATATCTGCACAACTTTCCTTGCCCATAGAAAACAAACACTGCTGGAATATGGCTTCTCATTCATTTCCACCTGATCTTTGAGTAATTGCATCTGATTGATGTAAACTAATTCACCCTCCCCCACCCCCTGCCAAACTCTTGCTGTAGGGAAGGCTGGGAGATGTGATTTTTAGCTTTCTAGGCTTTGCTAAACAAAGGAAGGTACACTAGTTAGAGGTGGGAATAAATGCAGAATGTGGATCAATCATCGAACATACCAGGGGAGGGGAATGGCTAAGATGGAGAAGTAGGAAGACCCTGAGCTCATCTCTTCCCACAGGCCACCAAAATTACAACTATTTACAGAGGACTATCAATGAGAACAACTTGAAGACTAGCAGAAAAGATCTTCTACAACTAAAGATTTAAAGAAGGACCCACAACGGGACTTCCCCAGTTGCGCAGTGGTTAAGAATCCACCTGCCAGTGCAGGGGACAAGGGTTCGAACCCCAGTGTGGGAAGATCCCACATGCCGCAGAGCAGCTAAGCCTGTGCGCCACAACTACTGAGCCTGCACTCTAGAGCCTGCGAGCCACAACTACTGAGCCTGCGTGCCACAACTACTCAAGCCTGCATGCCTAGAGGCTGTGCTCTGCAACAAGAGAAGCCACTGCAATGAGAAGACTGCACACCACAATGAAGAGTAGCCCCCGCTTGCTGTAACCAGAGAAAGCCTGTGTGCAGTAACGATGACCCAATGCAGCCATAAATAAATAAACAAATATTTCTAAAAATATAAAATAAAGAAGGACCCACAATGAGATGGGTAGGAGGGGCAGAGATACGGTATAGTTAAGACCCACTTCCCTGGGTGGGTAACCCACAAATGGGAGGATTATCACAACTGCAGAGGTTTTTCCCAAGGAGTAAAGGGTCTGAGCCCCATATGGGGCTCCCTAGCCTGCAGTGGAAAGCTGAGCCCCCAGAATGTTTGGTTTTGAGTAACATATTTGAAGACATAATAGCTGAAAACTTCCCTAACCTGGGAAAGAAAACAGACATCAAGGTTCAGGAAGTACAGAGAGTTCCAAACAAGATCAACCCAAAGAGGAACACACTGACACACTGTAATTAAAATGACAAAAATTAAAGATAAAGAGAGAATATTAAAAACAGCAAGGGAAAAGCAACAAGTTACATACAAGGAACTCCCATAAGCTTATCAACTGACTTTTCAGCAGAAACTCTGCAGGCCAGAAGGGAGTGGCAATATATATTTAAAGTGATGAAAGGGAAAAACCTACAACCAAGGATACTCTACATGGCAAGGCTATCATTCAGATTTTAAGGAGAGATCAAGGATTTTACAGACAAGCAAAAGCTATAAGATTTCAGCCCCAAGAAACCAGCATTACAAAAAATGTTAAAGGGACTCCTTTAAGATGAAAAGAGAACTTCCCTGGTGGTGCAGTGGTTAAGAATCAGCCTGCCAGTGCAGGGTACACAAGTTTGAGCCCTGGTCCGGGAAGATCCCACATGCCGCAGAGCAAGTAAGCCTGTGCGCCACAACTACTGAGCCCGCATGCCGCAACTACTGAAGCCCACGCACCTAGAGCCCGTGCTCTGCAACAAGAGAAGCCACTGTGAGGAGAAGCCCGCACACCACAACCAAGAGTAGCCCCTGCTTGCCACAACTAGAGAAAGCCTGCATGCAGCAATGAAGACCCAATGCAGCCAAAATATAAATAAATAAATAAATTTATTTTTTAAAAAAAAGATGAAAATAAAAGGCCACAACTAGAAATATGAAAATTACAAAAGGAAAAATCTCATTGGTAGAAGCAAATATACAGTAAAGGTAATAGATCAACCATGTATAAAACTAGTAGGAAGGTCTAAAGACAAAAATAGTAAAATCATCTATATCCACATAAGTAGTTAAGGGACAAAACAAAAAACAAAGAGATGTAAAATACGGTATCAAAAACAGTAAATGTGCAGGGGAAGTAAAACTGCAGGATTCTTAAATAAAATGTATTTGAACTTAAGAAATCAGCAACTTAAAACAATCATAATCATAAACCTCAAGGTAACCACAAACCAACATGTATAATAGAAACACACACAAAAAAAGAGAAAGGAATCCAAACACAACACTAAAGACAGTCATCAAATCACAAGGGAAGAGAACAAAAGTAGAAGAAAGGAACAAAAAGAACTACAAAAACAACCCCAAAACAATGAACAAAATGGCAATAAGTATATATCTATCAATAAATGTAAATGGACTAAATGTTGCAATCCAAAGACATAGAGTGGCTGAATGGATATAAAAACAAAACCCATATATATGCTGCCTACAAGAGAGTCACTTCAGATCTAAAGACACGTATTGACTAAAAGTGAGGGGACAGAAAGTTATTTCATGCAAATAGAAACAAAAAGAAAGCTGGGGTAGTAATACTTAACATCAGACAAAATAGACATTAAACAAAGACAAAGAAGACAAGAGACAAGGAAGGACATTATATAATGATAAAGAAATCAAGTCAAGAAGCAGGCATAATAATTGTAAATATATATGCACCCAACATAGGAGCACCTAAATACATAAAGCAAATGTAACAGTCTTAAAGGGAGAAATTGACAGTAACCCAGTAATAATAGGGGGCTTTAACACCCCACTTACAACAATGGACAGATCATCCAGACAGAAAATCGATAAGGAAACACTGGCCCTAAACAGCAATGTTGGACCACATGGATATATAATATGTATGTATGCATTCATGTATGTATTTACAGAACATTCCATTCAAAAGCAGCAAAATACACATTCTTTCAAAGTGCACATGAAACATTCTCCAGGATAGATCACATGCTAGGCCACAAAACAAGTCTCAGTAAATTTAAGAAGACTGAAATCATATCAAGCACTTTTGCAACCACAGTGCTATGGGACGAGAAATCAACTACAAGGAAAAAACTTCAAAACCCACAAACATGTGGAGGCTAAACAATGTGCTACTAAAGGACCAATGGATCACTAAAGAAATGAGAGGAAATCAAAAAGTACCTGGAGACAAATGAAAATGAAAACACAACAAGCCAAAAATCTATGGGATGCAGCAAAAGCAGCTCTAAGAGGAAAGTTTTTAGTGATACAAGTATACTTCAGGAAGCAAGAAAAATCTCAAATAAACAACCTAACCTTACACCTAAAGGAACTAGATAAAGAAAAACAAACCCCAAAATTATCAGTAGAAAAGAAATTATAAAAATCAGAGCAGAAATAAATGAAATAGAGGCAAAAAAAATTAGAAAAGATCAATTAAACTAAGATCTGGTTCTTTGAAAGGATAAGCAAAATTTGTAAAACTTTAGCCAGACTCATCAAAAAAAAAGAGAGAGGGCCCAAATCAATAAAATCAGAAACGAAAAGAAGTTACAACTGACACCACAGAAATACAAAGGATCATAAGAGATTACTATGGTTATATGCCAATAAAATGGACAACCTAGAAGAAATGGACAAATCCTAGAAAAGTACAATCTCCAAGACTGAATCAGGCAGAAATAGAAAATATGAACAGACCAATTACCAGTAATAAAATTGAACCAGTAATCAAAAAACTCTCAGCAAACAAAAGTTCAGGAGCAGAGAGCATCATAAGTGAATTCTACCAAACATTTAAAGAAGAGTTAACACCTATTCTTCTCAAACTATTGCAAAAAATTGCAGAGGAAGGGACACCTCTGAACTCATTCTACAAGGCCAGCATCACCCTGAAACCAAAATCAGACAAAGATACCACAAAAAGAAAATCACAGGCCAATATCACTGATGAACATAGATGCAAAAATCCTCAACAAAATATTAGGAAACTGAATCCAACAATACATTAAAAGGATCATACACCATGACCAAGTAGGACTTATCCCAGGGATGCAAAGATTTTTCAGAATCTGCAAATCAGTCAATGTTATACAACACATTAACAAATCGAAGAAGAAAAATCAGCTGAAAAGATGCAGAAAAAGCTTTTGATAAAATTAAATATTGATTTATGATAAAAAAAAACTCTCCATGAAGTGCGTATAGAGGGAATATTCCTCAACATATATGCCATATATGGCAAACCCACAGCTAACATCATACTCAGTGGTAAAGAGATTAAAGCATTTCCTCTAAGATCAGGAACAAGACAAGGATGCCTGCTCTCACCAGTTTTATTCTACATAGTATTGGAAGTCCACTCACAGCAATCGGACAATAAAAAGAAATAAAAGAAATTCAAATTGGAAAGGAAGAAGTAAAACTGTCATTGTTTGAAGATGACATGATATTATATATGGAAAAGTCTATATGCCACCCAAAACTATTCATCAATGAATTTGGTAAAATTGCAGGATAGAAAATTAATACAAAGAAATCTGCATCATTCCTGTACACTAACAACAAATGATCAGAAAGAGAATTTAAGAAAACAACCCTATTTACAACTGCATCAAAAAGAATAAAATACCTAGGAATAAATCTAAGTAAGGAGGTAAAAGACCTGTACTCAGAAAACTGTAAGATGCTGATGAAGGAAACTGAAGATGACACAAATAGATGGAAAGAATGCAGACTAATAATACTCCTTAAGAACATCTATGTGTTCATGGATTGGAAAAACTAATATTGTTAAAATGACCATGCCACCCAAGGCAATCTACAGATTCAGTGCAATCCTTATCAAAATACCAACGGCATTTTCCACAAAACTAGAATAAATAATTGTAAAATTTGTATGGAACCACAAAAGACCCAAAATAGCCAAGACCATTTTGAGAAAGAACAGAGCTGGAGGAATCACATTCTCTGACGTCACACTCTCCTAGAAAGCTACAGTAATCAAAACAGTATGGCACTAGCACAAAAATACACACATAGATCAATGAAACAGAACTGAGAGTCCAGAAATGAACCCACACTTATATGGTGAATTAATCTACAACAAAGGAAGAAGAATATACAATGGGGAAAAGATAGCCTCTTCAATAAATGGTCTTGAGAAAACTGGACAGCCACATGCAAAAGAATTGAACTGGATGACGTTCTCACACCATATACAAAAATAAACTTAAAATAGATTAAAGACTTAAATGTAAGACCTGAAACTGTAAAACTTCTAGAAGAAAACATAAGCAGTATACTCTTTGACATTGGTTCTAACAATATTTTTTTGGATATGCTTCCTTAGGCAAGGGACACAAAAGAAAAAACAAACAAATGGGACTACATCAAACTAAAAAGCTTTTGCACAGTGAATGAAACTATCAACAAAATGAAAAACCTGCCTACTGAATGGGGGAAGATATTTGCAGTCAGTATATCTGATAAGGGGGAACTTCCCCAGTGGCACAGTGGTTAAGAATCCACCTGCCAAAAAAAAAAAAAAAAATCCACCTGCCAATGCAGGGGACATGGGTTCGATCGCTGGTCTGGGAAGACCCCACAGGCTGTGGAGCAACTAAGCCCATGTGCCACAACTACTGAGCCTGTGCTCTAGAGCCTGTGAGCCACAACTACTGAGCCCATGCCCCCTAGAGCCTGTGCACTGCAACTACTGAGCCCACATGCTACAACTACTGAAGCCCGTGTGCCTAGAGCCCATGCTCCACAACAAGAGAAGCCACCACAATGAGAAGCCCGTGCACCGCAACGAAGAGTAGCCCTCACTTGCCACAACTAGAGAAAGCCTATGCACAGCAATGAAGACCCAACACAGCCAAAACATATATATATTTATGTATATAAATATATTTATATATTTATATACAATGGAATACTATGCAGCCATAAAAAAGCACGAAATCTTGCCATTTGCAGCAACATGGATGGACCTGGAGGGTATTATGCTAAATGAAATAAGTCAGAGAAAGACACATACTGTACAATATCATTTATATGTGGAATCTAAAAAATAAAACAGGGGCTTCCCTGGTGGTGCAGTGGTTGAGAGTCCGCCTGCCAATGCAGGGGACACGGGTTCGTGCCCCAGTCCGGGAAGATCCCACATGCCACGGAGTGGCTAGGCCCATGAGCCATGGCCGCTGAGCCTGCACGTCCGGAGCCTGTGCTCCGCAACGGGAGAGGCCACGACAGTGAGAGGCCCGCGTACCGCAAAAAAAAAAAAAAAACAAACAAAAAACCACAAATAAAACAAATGGACAAACATAATAAAACAGAAACACAGTCATAGATAACAGGTGGTTGCCAGAGGGGAGGAGCCTGGTTGGGGGGGGATAAGAGAAATAACTAAGGGAGATTAAAAGGTACAAACTTCTAGTTACAAAATAAATGAGTCATGTGTGTGAAATGTACAGTGTGGTGAATATAGTCAATAATTACATAGTATCTTTTTATGGTGACAGATGGTAACTAGACTTATTGTGATGATAATTTTGAAATGTAAAGAAGTATCAAATCACTATGTTGTGCACCAGGAACTAACAGTGTTGTAGGTCAACTATACTTCAAAAACAGAAAAACTCTTAGACAAAGAGATCAGTATTGTGGCCAGAGGTGGTGGTGGCGGGGTAGGAGGAGGGGGAATTGGATGAAGGTAGTCAAAGGTACAAACCTCTAGTTATAAGATAAATAAGTACTAGGGATGTAATACAAGGTGATACATATAATTAACATTGCCATATGTTATATATGAAATTTGTTAAGAAAGTAAATCCTAAGAGTTCTCATCACAAGGAAAAATTTTTTTCTATTTATTTTATTTTGTATCTATATGAGATAATGGATAGTCACTAAACTTACTGTGGTAATCATTTCATGATCTATTGTCAAGTCATGTCAAATATGTCAATATATGTCAAGTCATATCAAATCATTGTGCTGTACACCTTAAACTTATAGAGTGCTGTATGACCATTATATCTCAATAAAACTGGAAGGAAAACATATACGAGGGGAAGATGAGGTGGGAGTAGGAGGGTCAGATGGAGAGATTAGTACATCAAAGGGAGGCAAAATAACACAGAGATTTGGGAAATTTCTGGGATGGCTGGAAAGGAAAAACAAAGGATGTTTCTGGAAGGAAGTATCACCCAGATGATGAGAATGGACTTGGAGAAGGTGGCAGAAGAGGAATATTAAACTTAGGCAGACCAACCAAGAGGCTATTGCACTAATCAAGGTGAGTGATGATGGTGGCCTGAACTAAGACTGCAGTGATAGAAATGGAGAAAAGAGACAATTCGGGGAGTTAGTTAAAGTATCATGATCATTTGTATCATATACTCTTCTTTTCTAATGGTGATTTTTCTCTCTGGAATGCCTACTTTGTTCTAGATTTTTGCTTGTTTTAATATAAGACTTACAGAATATATTGTTCTAGCCCATGGTGATTCTCAGTTTTACTGAATATCTGCAGCAGTTGTGGTTAATGCTGTTTCTACCCTCATGTAGTTTCATATATTGGTTGTCTTCCCAATTAGAAAGGAAATTCCTAAACAGCAGAGGTCACATTTTATACTCACTTAATATATTAGGATGTAACATTTGAAAATTTTGACTAAAGTACATAGAGTCAATAGATACATTTCCTGGAGAGGTTCCAGATAAAGAGGTGAAGTTTCAAAGGCTATGTCTCAAAACAGATCACATGACTTACAACACTTACCTACATTGAGGATCAAAAGAATAAGCCTGAGGAAGAATTTTAAAGAAAATTTCTCTGGAGAGATCTGGGCTGGGATTCTAACTTTCTAACTTTCCCCAAGGGGGCAGGATGAGGTACCTTCACCTTATCTTAAGCTCAGTGCAAAGGTCTTATTAGCAATGCTTACTGAACTTGATAGGAAATTAGGATAGAGAGAAGACCAGAGTTTTCCTCGTGTTTGAGAAATCTAAAAGGCATCAGACAGCCTGGTTTGCTTTAGATGGAGGAATTGGGGGAGTGTGCATGACTCATATCAAGGGAATCTCGGATGAGAAATCCTCAGTGATAGGGCTCTTTCTAGGAATCTGCTAAATAGCTCGTAAGAGTCAGTGTTATTCACCAGAGTGCAAAACCATTTTATGATAGTACTAATTAGGTGAGAGTTTTCCTGCTCTTCACAGTCTCTCCTCTCTCTTCTCATACCCTTTGGCCTTGGAAGAAGGGATCACAACTAGGTTAGCAAAATGGAGAAGGGGAAGAACAAGGAAGAAGGACTCCCCCTCCTCTACCCAACCACTTTCCTGACCTCCTACCCATCAAAAGCCTTACAGGAGGCGGGAGGGAGGAGTTTTAATTCTATATCCAATTTGAAGTTTTGATTATTACATGTAATTAGATACTCAATTATGAATTTGAAACTGTATTTGCAACTTGAAAGGACAGTTGGATTTTTTTATTACGTGAGTGATAAGAATAATAATAGGACTTTTCAGTTTTCGTCCCACTCAGAAGAAGAATGTTCCTGATTGATTAACCTTTAAAGGGAAAATGTGAGACAATATAAAGTTGCTTGGTGATTATACCCCATGAATCCTGTTCGGTAAACTAGTGGATAAACTTTGTCATTCCCAGAGGAACTGCTGGTGCAACCCTGGTCAGTAAGTGGAAAAGGCAACATGGTTTGGTATAAAGAGCCTTCTGCTACATTTTAGCTATGTGGTCTTGTGAAACACACTTAATTTCTACAAATCATTGTTTCCTAATCTGTAAAATAAAGTGAATACATACTACCTGCCTTTTTGACTTCACAGTATGGTTAGGAAGATCAAATAAGATCGTATACTTGAAAATGTTCCTAAATTCCAGAACATATTCAAAATCAATTAAGTACTTGAGGATTAACATACCTTGACTAGATGGTACTTTGAAAGCTCATAAAACCTTTCCTTTTGCCCATGGACTGAGCCATCCTAAACCCATAGCCAAATAACAACAATTGAAGAAGAAGAAAACTCCAGAGAAGGCTATTCCACCGAATCCCCAGTGGCCCCTTCCTTTTACCAACACTGCCAGGATAATCTGTTCTGCCTGAGTATTCTTAATGTTTATCACCACTTAGAAAAGCCACTGACAACTTAGCACCAATGAAAGTTTTCTTCCCTCATCAGTTCTTCAGCACCTTCTCCAGCATGAGTGTTGAATTGCTGGCCAATTACTTGGAAACTGAAGTGAGCCCAAGAGAGTCAGTGAATTACTAAGAAAATCATTTACATAGGGAGGTAATGTCGATGGAGAATACTGATTGAAAAAATGTCTTCATTATTCTCATAGAAGGGCTGGGAAAGCAGAACAGAGTGTAAGGAAGAGACCGAGGAATGACTTTTCTTGTCAAAAACAAGGAAAACAGTATGAGCATCTCACAGACAATACGATATCTGTTTGTAGTTATGACGTGGGATCTCCCTGACAAAACCGGTGGAAAACTGGCTGCTGCTAGTTGAAAAGTATTCTAGCGGCGCTTGAATGTGGCATTGCTCTGTGGTACTGTATAGAATTAAAAAAATAATAATCATGGGGTTATTTGTGTAAGAAAATGGACCATGAAATCTAAGGGATGCTTGAGTTTCTGCAGGAAACCATTCCCCTTCTCCCTCTCCCCAGAGTGTTTCAAATTAAAATTTTAAGCTTCTTGAAACCAGTGATGCTGAATTCCACCACCTCCACCATCACACCACATCTGTCTGCTTTTTCTCCTGTGAGTGGTGCCATTTAAAAGAATATAAACCAGCTCTTCCATTACTTCCTAGGAGCTTATGCTCTAAAATGAACTTTGTATTCACAGACTGGTGAGAGAATAAGTACACTATGCAACAGAGGGGCTCAAGGAATGGAAATGATGGTTAGAAATTCTATTAATTATTCTGCGTTCAGATGTTAAAAGTGATATATATATATATGTATATGTGTGTATACATATATATGTGTGTGTGTGTGTGTGTGTGTGTGTGTGTGTGTGTGTGTACTGGAATGGTTGAGGACTGGAGGGCAGTGTAAGGTGCTATTTTAGTTGGTGGAGAGATGAGATATTATCTAAAGTCAAAAGAAAAAATAATACTCCTTAAGTATAATATTTGAAGTTCTAACAGTAATGAAGAAATGACTACAAATAATGACTACAAATAAGTTAACTCTACAAACTAGGAAAGAAGGGGGAGGAAGTAGAATTGAGTTAAAGTGCTTTATCTTTTATGGTGGACAGCCAAAAATACTGTCTAAAGTCGACAAGTCAAGACACAGAAGTATAAAATTTTTTGTGGTGATGGAAGTGACTATCTTTGGTTATAAACACAAGAGCAGTGGCTTCCCTAGGGGCTGAAGCAGGGCTTCAGGGGGCAAAATGTACAGAGGAGGTGGCCTCTTCTCCCCACCCTCTTCCATTCAACTGGGACAACTCTGCTTTTTATCTGTTTTACATCTTGGGTTACAGTGAAATATTTTACTGAAAAAAAACCGGTCCCTTGGGCTTCCCTGGTGGCGCAGTGGTTGAGAGTCCGCCTGCCGATGCAGGGGACACGGGTTCGTGCCCCGGTCCAGGAAGATCCCACATGCCGCGGAGCAGCTGGGCCGGTGAGCCATGGCCGCTGAGCCTGCGCGTCTGGAGCCTGTGCTCCGCAACGGGAGAGGCCACAACAGTGAGAGGCCCGTTTACTGCAAAAAAAACACAAAAAAAACAGAAAAAACGGTCCCTTGTTTTTGAAATGTTTGGAAAACATCATCTAGGATAAGATGCATCCATTAAAAAGATTTGGATTAAAAACGTAAATTTCGGTAGGGCCAAAGAAATTACAGAGAAATGTAAGGGATAATACTTAAGCATAATACATATCCATAGGATCTCTCTTTTGAAAACGATCCACTTCCATAGACGTGCTGCCCCAGAAACCATGATTCCCCACCTGATCACGTCATCCCTTATTGAACCAAGAGTGAAGAGCTCATGGAAGTTTGGTTGTTTTAAATGTGGGTTCTTAGGTTCTAGACTCTGGGATTTGAACTGAGTTGATGTATACTTGGGAGCTGTGGTATGGCTGTCATGGTCATTTTCCAGGAAGACAATAAAGAAGTAGAAGAAAGCAAAGAGTGGGGAAAGAGGTATTAAAGAGCGCCAGAGACGAAAATTTCCCCTTCTTTGCATTTCGCAGTTCCCCATCCCTGAGGAAACTATTGGATTTCATTATCTGAGATCTTTCCATAAAACCTCCATTATGTTTGTCAAGTGTGCATGGGACTTTTTTCCTTGGAACCAACAATAAAGGAAGAGAAGAGAAGGGGAGAAAGCCTTGACTAATATACAGAAGGGAACTCATAGAAACTTGGGGAGAGAGCTTAGAATGATTTGAAGGTGATAGGGGCAGTTAATGAAACTAGTACAAGAGAAAATCGTTAGAATTCAGAGAGGCTCAGATGACTGACATTGAAAGGGGGAGCAGCCCATGAACATCTGCAAGGTGACTTAGTTGCTGGGGCTCAGAGAACCTATGCGATGAGGATCTGGTGACCGGGAAGACCTAAAACCAAAAAGTGTATCAAGGGCATGGACAGAAAAAGACTTTTACCTTTCCTAGGGACAGAGAGAACGAAGGGAAGTACCTTACCATTGGATTGGGGTTAGAAGTAGAAAGAATAAATAAAAGATAGTTACAGCTACAGATAGAGCCAGCTGTTTAGAAATGATGCTAGGAAGCCAGGGGTGACTAGCATGGACCGAGTAGTGCTTGAATCTATCAAATTAATTGCATTGAGAAATCTGTTTGTATGTAACTTACCTAATTTGTACATGGCTTTTATCATGACATTCCTATAAAGCATAGTGATAAAATAGTTCAGTAAGCCAGATGCTTGGGCCACCTGGTTCCACGAATTAGACTCAATTCAACCATCCATAGCTTCCCAAGTTTCATTCCGAAACCCACCGCAGTTCTTGGCAGAAGAAGGGTCTGTTGGTTAATAGGCTCTACACAGGAGGTGCTGCATAAACAGGCAGCAAACATTTGCTCTCTTCAGAAATGCTGCAGCCTAGTGAATTATCGGGGGTGGGGGGTTGCATTGTAAAAGGGACTACTGAGGTATAAAAGACTCACCCCAGTATTTTGGTCTATAGGAAAAGTTGCTGCAATACAACGCTATGCACCTCTGGGAAATCTTTGTCTTCCTGGACTCTCATTTCTCTAGTGATGGGGAAGACACCAGAAGAGCTGGCATGCCATTTCTTCTCTTCCTTCCTTCCTTCCTTTCTTTTCTTTCTTTTGCTCTCTCTCTCCCTCCCTCCCCCCCCTTCCTTCCTTCCTTCCTTCCTTCCTTCCAGCTGCGCTGGGTCTTAGTTGCAGCACACGGGATACTAGTTGCAGCACGTGGGTGTCTTAGTTGCGGCATGCAGACTCTTTAGTTGCGGCATGTGAAACCTTTGCTGTGGCCCCTTTGCTGTGGCATGCATGTGGGATCTAGCTCCCCAACCAGGGATCAAACCCGGGCCCCCTGCATTGAGAGCACGGAGGCTTACCCACTGGACCACCAGGGAAGTCCCATGCCATTTCTAAAAGGATCTGGCCCCTGACCCCAATACTTGAGGTAATTACCTACAATGCAGCTTTGTTGATCAAGTATCAAATACTTCCAGGTCATGAACATATTCAGGAAGACCACTGCCTTTCAAGAGGTAGATAGAGAGTAAAAGAACATCTTACTACTTTTAGAAAATCACAAACATAATACATCTTCCTTTAAATGTGTTAAAACCTAATGCTGCTTTCCTAATCTATAGATTTATAGAATTCTGTAAATATCCTACACTAATATCAATTGCATAAGCACTATTAAAGAAACATTTGACTCAACCTTGGAAAAAGGTTTCCTTCTTCTGAATAGGAGAAAAGAAACTGCTAGTATTTCTTATTTGGCTGTCACAAGCATATTTGCACACACCTATTTATTTAAAAGTATTTGCCTTTGCCCTAAAGGTGCATTTTCTTTTGAAATCAGTAAGGTTACCTCCACAGTCTTATTATTTTGACCAATACGTGCTGTTGTTCAGCGAAACATTCAGGAGAAATCATATGATTAAATGGATAAGCAGTCTGTGAATTTGCAATTGTGTGCTATATCACCTTTCGTGCTCCATGTTCTGACATAGTGCCCTGGCTCTTCTAGAAGGATATCTGCATTATTGTCTTTGGGAATAAGAATAGATTAGAGTTTGCTGTTATGTAACAATGATCCATTACTACACAGTGGCTTTCACACATGGTTACCAAGCTCCAAATGGACTTTAGCTCTGTGGTCCTTGCTATAGGGCTAACAGAGGCCAATTTGCTATACCAGGGTTTTCCCTAGTACGATCCACAGTGAAGCTGACTGAGAATTCTGTAAATATCCTACACTAATGTCAATTGTTTAAGCACTACTAAAGAAATATTAAATTCAACCTTGGAAAAAGGTTTCCCTCATCCCAGATCTACTACATCACAACCTCACCATCCCAGCTACCCACCACCAATGTGTCCACTCTTTGAAGCAGCAGTTCTCAAACTTAGCTGCATATTGGAATCACTCAAGGAACTTTAAAGCATAATGATGCCTAGTTCCATCTATGGAGATTCTGAATCAATTGGTCAGTGGTGTGGCCCTGAGCATCAGGGTATTTGGAAGCTGCCTAAGTGATCCTAGTAGGTAGGCAAGGTTTGGAGCCACTGTTCTAGGGCTCCTTAGACTGTGGGAAGGGAGCCTGACGATTTCAGTGTCACTTCCTTTCATTGCCCTTGGCCATGGGGCTCCCTGAAAGAACTAGTTCAGGGATATGTTGATGTGCAAATACTATGGGAATCACTTCATTTCTCACTCTTAGGAGGAAGAGATTGTCTCTATCTTCCAAAAAGGTTTCCTCAGTATTGATGACCTTTGCCCTTATAGGTCACTCGACCTCACATCCCCCTGAAGTCCTACAAGTGATATTTGGAGTAAGCAGTCTAAGAAGATGGCCTATGTATAAGCATGCTCCAGGCTTCATAGCCTGTGAACTACAGCCATACCTTCCATCATATACTAAGCACAAAATGTAAGGAAATAAGTAGGTACCCTTTATATTGCTGACAAAATTCTTAACTCTTTTGACCCTTGTTGCTTTTCCTCTGCCTCCCTCAAAAGTTCAAGAAGACAAATCCATGGATGCTTCTTCCAGCTACTTGCCATATTTCCTGCCATCTTGCCTTTGCTTATGCTTGGTATCTTTGCAATGCCTTTCTTCTTATTCCTCCTCCCCCTGGTGAACTCATTACACTGTGCAATTGTCCCAAGCAATCCTTCCTCTAAACAGAATTGATTGTTCTTACATGCTTACACCTCATCTTGAACCTATTTTAATGGCAGTTCTTATCAAATTGCATCATAACCAGTTGTGTTCACAATCATCGTCTCTGCCAGATCAATCCAACAAACATTTAATGAGTGGCCACAAGTGCAACACAAAAGTGAATCATTCTCTCTACCTCCTCTGTCATTTAGGAGCTCATACTGCAATGGGAAAGATATATATATCATTATAATATACCTGGATAGAGGCTATAAAACATAGATATATAATGTTAAGGAAAACTCTAAGTGCTTAGGGCTATTGTTTAAGATGGGAATACTTAATTTCTGGATGTCAGAATCATCCTCAATTGTAATGGGAAGCTGGATTATTTGGATAAATAACTAACCTTTGTCAAAACGGTCTTTCAGACCGTTTTATCAGTACAGCAAGAGACAATGTTCTGGCTATGATCAACTATTGGTCACCTACAGAACGGTTATTGTTATGATGTTATGAGCTGTGTAGAACCTTTTAAAATTTTGTGCTACCTCCAAAGGGCTGGACAAATTTCTATGATTTCAAGGTACAAATCCCCAGATGCAGGAGGAAAAAATAGAGGGCTTTGAATTTATTAGATTTGGATCTGAACCTAGGCTCTATTGTTTATTAATTAAGCGGCCAAGGTACTTGTTTTCTCTGAACATCAATTTCTTTCTACAATGAGGATAAAAATAGATACCTCACTTGACTGTATGGATGAGTAAATAAGACAATGCATGCAGAGCACTTAGCACAGTGCCTGGCATATAAAAAGAACTCAGTAAATGTTGGTTTCCCTCTATGTACTTCTAAAAAGTTAAGAAGAACAGGTTGGTGCAGAGCCAGAGGGAAAATGCTAGAAGGACTTTTGGAGCAGATATCAATTGCTTGCTCCTCCTTTGATCTGGTAAGTAGTGTTATTCCACAACCTGCTGAGCTTGTCCAGCATCTGAAGAGTTAATTTTCAACTCCAATTCCCTCTCCAAGTTTAGACTCAGGCCACTTGGGTTCAGAGTTTCCTGTGTCCAGGGTGAGCAGAATTCATGGCCTTCCTCCTGTGCTAAGCTCCCGAGTCTGGCAGCTGGAGAAGAACTCACGATTTCTTTCCCTCTTCAACACCACACAAGGCTGCCAGGAGAGGAGAAAGAAGGTTGTTTCATCTGCAGTTCAGTAAATATTTCAGGGCTGGGCAGAGAGCAAGGACTTGTAAAATGAAAGAGGAAGGGCTTTCTGATTCGTGTCTGGCTCTCCCAAACCCTGAGCAATCTGTTCCTGTTTAAAACAAAAAGCAAAACATGTTTCCTCAAACTGGTTTAAGAGAATAGTGATGACTAAGACAGTATATTTATTTCCGCTGTCATAGGAGTCATGGATTCTTGGTTTAAAAAAAAAAAAATTATCCTGTATTTTAAAAAATACTGTGGTTCCCTTTCTAGGGACTCTTGAAAAGAAATTCTTTTTTGGACATTAAGATGTCAGGGGAGCAAGTTCTCAATTCTGAAACGTTTCCTTGGTCAAAAAGATTAGAAAAGTTTGTTGAGAAGAACACAGATCTAAAGATGGTTAGCAAGGTTAAAAAATTAAAAAGAGGACAAATGGAAATTACATTCATTCATTCAATAAATAATCATTACACACCTATTGTGTTCCAGGGATTGTAGATACAATTCTGAGTTAACAAAGCTGAACAAGATGTACCTGTCTCCTCATGTCAACAGCCTAGGGGGCTGCAGACAAGTAAACACATCATTACAATACAGTGTGATAAAGGTCCTGATAGTAGAAGTTTGAGGCTGCATAGGAGGGGACTCAGAGATCCAAAGGATGAGCAGAATTCAGTCAGATGAAGAGAGCTGTGGGTGCAAACAGTGTTCTAGGCAGAGGGAATCACATATTTTAAGCCTTAGACATAAGAGAGAGTGGAGTGGGTTTGAGGAATTAAACTCATTTTAATGTATCTGAATGTTGCGGGAGGAGTAGCTGGAGATGAAGTTGGCAGGATACCTATTGTCTTCCTTTCAGCAGCTTGATGCTGGTAAGGTGTGGATTTAGGATCGAGAGGAAGGTATAACTCCCTGCAGATTTTGGGCCCAAGTCATCTGCTTGAACCGAAACTTGCCAAGAGAGGTGTGTAACATGTTTCCTTGTTTCCCATTCTGCTATTGTTTCAAGTGTGAATAGTTTCCAAAGGAAACTCGAGGGATGCTTGATGGGGCAAGATTCAGGTATTCCTTGGCCCACTTGCTAAATATCAGAACCTCATCTCAGGTCTCAACTCCTGGGATGTTGGCATCCTTGGCAGATGGAATCCACTGTTTAATGTATCAACTAATAAATGGAAGATGAGGGGGACCGTGATGGGAACAGCTCCTAGATACAAGGGCTTCCTGAGCACTTAGCTGGTAACTGATAATTATCAATTATCTTTGACTTGTCGCTATGAGTTGAGGGATGAGGAGGCAAGAAAAACACCAGAAGAATAAATCTTTGAATGATGAGCAACTTAAATAATGATTAGAACCACTGGACATGCGGCCATTTTAACCCTTGCTACCTTAAAAACATAGCCATGGGTTTGTTTCCATTAAAAATACAATTCTCTATCCTTCCTGGGACACTCATGAATAGTCATCTTAAAAATAGCCATGAAATCAGAGCATTAGAAAGAGTTCAGGGGTCTTTTGGTCCGACAGCTTTATTTTAGCAATGAGGAATCTCTTTTCCAGACAAGTGAAGCGGTGCATCTTCTGGTTCCTGCCTCAGGGCTTTTACACTTGCTGTTCCCTCTGTCTCCCTACCTCTGCTTTGCTTGTCACCTCATTATTCAGGATTCTGCTCAGGATTTATTGAATTCCCTAATTAAAATAGCTTCTGACCAATTTTTCTAAATATCTTTACCTGCTTTATTGTACATACATTTTCTGAAATATTGTTTCCTTGTTTATTGACTATCTCTTTTACTAGAATTTAACTAAAAATTTATCTTCATCGTTGCTATGTCCCCAGCATTTAAAATAGTGCCAGGAAAATAATAGGACTTAATGAATGTATTTTTAAATTTTATGAATGAATGAAAAGTAGAACTTGGGTCTGCTAGATTATTGACCTTTCTATTACTCCAGCGCTTCTCAAATTTTAATGTGCGTATGAATCACTTGGAGATCTGGTTAAAATCCAAATTTGATTGAGAATGTCTTGAATTCTGAGATTGCACATTTCTGGGAAGATCTCAGAGGATGCCAGTGATTCAGGTCCATGGCCCACATTCCAAGTACTCTCCTGCAGCTGTGCTCCTGAAGCAAAAGTTAACTCTGCTTTGCCAGAACCTTTTTGATAGTCTACTTAAATACATATGATTTAGCCTTACGTTTTTTTTCAAGGAGAAGGGAGTAGGTTGCACTTTTTGCAAAATTTTATTATAAAAATTTTCAAACATAAAGTTGAAAGATTTTTATACTGAACCCACCACCTAGACTACACCATTAACGTGGTACAACTCTTGCTTTTCACATTTCAATCTATCATCTTTCTTTTTTAAAATTAATTAATTAATTTTGGTTTTGGCTGCGTTGGGTCTTCATTGCTGCACACAGGCTTTCTCTAGTTGTGGAGGGCAGCAGTTACTCTTCGTTGCGGTGTGCGGGCTTCTCATTGCGGTGGCTTCCCTTGTTGCAGAGCACAGGCTCTAGGCGCTCAGGCTTCAGTAGTTGTGGCTCGGGTGCTCTAAAGCACAGGCTCAGTAGTTGTGGCGCACGGGCTTAGTTGCTCCGCGGCACGTGGGATCTTCCCGGACCAGGGCTCGAAGCCGTGTCCCCTGCATTGGCAGGAGGATTCTTAATCACTGAGCCATCAGGGAAGTCCCCAGCTATCATCTTTCTATCCAACCTCAATCTATATTATATCTTGATGCGTTTCAAGCTGAGTTGCAAACAGCAGTGCACGTCTTCCAAAATATTTCTAAGCTGCATTTTAAAAAGTGACTCTTCCTGGTTGGTGATCAAACTGTGGAGGTTATTCAGGAGTCTTCTTTATGGAGGTGGCCCCATCTATCACTTTTCTTAACCGCATTCTTATTCTGGGCCTTTTCCTTCATGAGGACACTGAAATTCATGCTTTGGAAATGTTAGACATATTCCATATCTTTTGAAGGCGTCCCACTATGATTTTAAGCCCAAACCCAGTTGGCCTATTTAATAGGAATAATTTCTATTGGAAATTTAAATAATTGGAATAATTTAAATTATTCTGTAAAGGATAGACTAGAAGGAAACAATAATTTATTATTGGCTCCTTGGCATTTTAATAAAACTGAATGAAGGCTGCAAAGTTGAGACCTTCCTTTTAGACTAACAACTTCTTGAGGGCAGGGACCATTTCTTAATCATCAATATACCCCCAGTGCCTAGTACTGTCTTTAGCACATAATAAATGCTAAATATTTGCTGAAAGGTTCATTGAATGAATGAGTGAACACTTACAATGTAATAGCAGTTTTTCCCACCTGATCTTTAATTGTTGGTGCCAATCCCTGCCAGACCCATACCTATCCAGAGCAGAGTTTCTCAAACTCCATGCCGTTGATATTTTGGGCCAAATCTTTCTTTGGCTGTCTTGTGCACTGTAGGAGGTTTAGCAGCATCCCAGGCCTCTATTAACAAGAGGCCAGTAGCAGTCCTCCCAGTCATAACAATCGAAAATGCTTCCATACATTGTTGAATGTTACCTGGGGTACAAAATTGCCCCAGTTTGAGAACCACTGAGCTATAGCAATTGAAATCTCACAACCTGAGGCTAGCTCTGCTCAACCTCTGAGCTAATAAGGACCAAGCCTGAATATATATATTTAGAGTCAGAAAAATATTTTTATTCCCTAGGATTCATGTTAGAATTGAGAAATGGTCTATGGCCTATGTGTTTAAAATGCCCTGGATGAACCCTGAGTGCCCTTCCTGGTTCAGCATTTTCTCCCAGGTCCCACTGCACAGACCTAGGCTCTATGACTGGCTTCTGCCCTGACTTCTGATCTGTACTGTAGTCTATGCTGGATTTCAAGAACAATCCTAATGCATAATAATAATCCTAAAGCATAATCCTAATCCCATTATCCCTTGATTGAGGAGCTGATTCCTTGTCATCTTCTTCCCCTGGGGATCGGACCCTGCTCAGTGCGTATAACATTGTTGCCTGAGTTACTACTTAAATTGGAGGTTCTCACCTCCTTGGGCCTCTAATTGCTTTGACCATGTGTTACTGCCTGATGACTCCTACTGGGGTTCCCTATGCTCACACAGGCTGATGGATATTGGTACTACCTCAGATCTGACTTGTGTTTTCTAGATCCCCTGGGATAACATAATTGGCACCACTGGCCAGCTTCCTTTGGAGCTAGCCATACATTTTGGGACCATCCATTCTGGCCTCTTACCCCTTCCTCGTTAGTCTTCATAGTTTATTTCCCCTGTCCGAGTTACACTCTCTCCTCACCAAGGACTAAAATTTCAACAACTTCAGGGTGATCTTTTCAGCCTGTTTGACTTTTCTGTCATGTTAATCAGATTCTCCTGTCCTCAGAGGCACCTTTTTTGTCTACTGCTCCTAACCACAAAAGCTGCTAAAGAAAGACTCATAATCAAACCCAAATGGTCCACGAAATCTTATATTTCCTCCTTGGCCATTGTACATAACTCTGTTGTTTGTTCTTCCTCTATTACCTGCCTAACTCCATCCCCTGATGGTTTGTTTCAAATACATTTCTTTCTCTGTAAACCTCCAAGCTTGCTTTCTTTACCACTGAAGACAATGGTAGGGAAATACTGACAATCTCGCATTTCTTCAGCAAGATTAGGCTATTTTTATCTTCATCTTAACGTATTCACGTTTCTTTATCTTCATGTGATTCTTCCTTCCAGGCTCAGCTAAGAAATACCCTTTCTCTTCTCTTGCTTATGAATGGTTCTTTCTGAACTCCTTAACCAGATTGAGGATCTGTATTTGACTTAGAATTGTTTCTTTATATACTTGTGGGCAAAGTCCAATTACATCCTGCTTTGCCTCACCCAGAATTGACAAAATGGGATCTCTTCCCTTCTGCAAGCTCTCCTTTTCACTTTGCTGTGAAGAGGGAGAGAAAACACAATGTAGGGTATTTATTAACTGAGCTGCTAATAATTTTTGACCTTTTCCCCATGATACCCGTAGTAGCATGCTGGACATATAACACAAACAGAAATACTGAAATTATTCATCAATTGATAAATTAAAGGAGTACGTGACTCTTGTTCAGCTCCACTTTTCTTTTCAAGTAACCATCATGCTCCTGGCATAGATCATCTTGCCTGCCTAATTACCTCCGTGCCTGATTTACCTTTCTTTCTTTTATTCATGTATGTATGTCCGCATTGGGTCTTCGTTGCTGCACGTGGCCCTCTCCAGCTGCGGTGAGTGGGGGCCACCCTCTGCCGCAGTGCATGATCCTTCCATTGCAGTGGCCTCTCCCGTTGCGGAGCACAGGCTCCAGGCATGCGGGCCCCAGCAGCCGTGGCACGCTCACCGGTCCAGTCGCTCTGCGGCATGTGGGATCCCCCGGGACCAGGGCTCGAACCCGTGTCCCCTTCATTGGCAGGCGGATTCCCAACCACTGCGCCACCAGGGAAGCCCTACCTTTCTTTTTTTCTTTAATCAATCATTAGTTTTCTCTGGTACTTATGATAAAAACTCTTTAACCCATGAAAGGGCTCTTCTAGTTAAATCAGTTCCCACCAATTAGCTCCTATAATACAGTTCTTAAGAAATTGGTAGAAACTTTATTTTTGCAGCCACCCACAGAAAAATCAGTACGGGTTTGCTTATACAGTGAGCAAATATTCAGTTCCTCAACAAAACAGGGCTTTTAATTCACGATATTTCCAGTAGTTTTTCTTTGAGTGAATCACTCTGGTTTGGCTGCTTGGGCAGGGCTCAGCGTTGGAGGGCTAATGTATTCATGTTGCTGGGTAACTAGGGTAACCCCTCGCTATTCCATTGGTCCTCCATGGATCCCTGACATTCAGGATCCTCCACTGTTGGATTAGAAAATGAGCTGAGCAGGAATTGATGTGATAGCTAAGATAGTTCTAATATTTTGGCAAGGGAATGTGGAATGACATTAGGAATACTGAAATTCTGCCGATTTGGGGTTTAGTAGTGAATCTGACAATAGCTTGAAATGAAATCATCCTTAATCTTTTTTTTTTTTTTTTTTTACACCAACTGCTTTTTATTATTGAGTCTCAGAAACCTTTCACAAGATGGTAAAAAAAAAAAAAAAAAAGAAAGAAAAAAAAAAGGAAAAAAAAAGGGCGGGGGGAGAAACCCCAAACTTTACAACCACAGCTCAGCTAATGTTATTTTTTCCATTGTTCCCAGTCAGCTCCAAACCCATTGTGTGCAAAGCCCATTTTTCCATGCATCTAAATGATAGATACAGGCTATGAAATTCTTTATTCTATTTGTAGCAGCTTATGCAGGTGCAGCCAAACACAAAGCTTCAGGACAAATTGTACACAAACTTTACAATGTGGGATTTGAATTTAAAATATGAAACATAAAATCTACACAAAACTGATAAAAATCGAGCACAGATACCAGGACTGAAACTTATAACCCACATGTGAAAGGGAGTCTTGTTTCCTTTCAAGTGCTTTATTCTGCTACAGAACAGTCGAAATGAAGATGTAAAGCTTTGTGGTTAGTTTAAATTATACACTCTGTAGATACTATACCAATTTTAAAAGTTACACATAGACCAACAGATGTCCATCAGTTCATCTGGGTTGACCAGCTGGATCGCTGAAAACAAACCAGGCAAGTGTGGAAAGAAAATCCACCTGTGCAATTTGTTTGCAGAGTTTACTGATGGGCACATTGCACTCCTGGTCCATGATGGCTACTGCTTTCTTCATCAGAGCTATCATTATAGGCTTCACGCCTCTGACCACCTCCTGAGCCCCGAGTGCTATCAAACTCTTGAAGCTCTACCTCCTCTGTGTCTCCAATAATGTTCGGAACTTCTGGTCTAGATGGCAGAAGATCTTCTAATTCAGAAAGCTTGTCTGGGTTGATCCAGTTGTTTTCAGGAAACTGCACATCAAATTTTATGTAAAGATCACCTTTTTCAAAGGGATTACGATACTGTGGCATTCCTTCACCTCGAACTACACGGACACATCCTGGCTCAATTACTTTGCCAGGGGGGTATTTCACCACAATCTGACGTCCATCAAGGTGCTTAAATGTGAACTGAAATCCACATAGAGCTTCAACAAGTCCTATCTTATATGTCATGTGCAAATCATTTCCGTCTCTCTGGAACACCTCATGTTCTTTTTCTTGTAGCAAAAGAACAATGTCTCCTGGTTCCACTCCTGGGGCCTGGTCTGCTTCCCCAGTAAATGTAATTCTCTGTCCATGTTTCATGCCTTTGTCTACGTGGACTTCAAGAATCTTGACTTCTTTAATCACCTTCTTCCCTTCACATTTTTTACAGCGGTCCTTTTCATTAATTACCTCCCCTTCTCCATTACAGTCAGAACACACAGACTGCATCTGTTGTACCATTCCTGGAGCCAGCTGTCTGATCATGATGCGTACACCTCGACCCCGACAAGCACTACACTTCTGAACAGCTCCAGACTTCCCACCTTGGCCACTGCATGCGCTACAGAGTACATTCTTGCTAAGTTGTAGTTTGGTTGTCTTGCCATTATACAGATCTTCTAAAGCTACTTTGAGTGGATGCATCATGTCCTCTCCTCTTCTTCCGCCATTTCGACTTCTGCTCTGATTGCCCATGAAGCCGAATAATCCCCCACCAAAAATGTGAGAGAAAATATCATCCATGCCACCACCTCCGCCGCTACCTTCCCGAAGACCTTGTTCTCCATATCTGTCATATAGTTCGCGCTTCTCAGGATTTGATAGTACTTCATATGCAAAACTTATTTCTTTGAATTTGTCACCAGCATTTGGATTCTTATCGGGATGGTATTCCTTGGCTAACTTTCTGTATGCCTTCTTCAGCTCGTTCTCGCTGGCGCCGGGCGGGACGCCCAGGATGTCGTACAGCTTCGTGTCGGCCACGTTCGCCATGGCGGCCGGCCTGGCAGCGCTCAGGGAGGAAGGCGGCGGAGCAGGCGGAGCGGAGCCGGGCCCACGGCAGCGGCGGCGGCGGCGGCGGCGGCGGCGGCAGCCCATCCTTAATCTTTCTATGTTTCAAGTTTATCTTTTGAAAAACGAAGTTTCCTTTAGAGTAAACATTTTATGGTTCCTATGTTTCCAGTACTATTGTGAAGGAAATATTTTAGAGACTTTTCTTTATCTCCATTTTTCCATAATTTCACTGATAGACCTTGCTACAGAACTCTGTAAAGTCATTTTCCAGGCAATCTATAGGCCCTATCCATTTGAAGACACATGTTTTAGAATTTTTCCCATATTATCTGAGCCTGAGAATTTTAAAGGCGTTTACCCAAAGTCATACACCCTGAAAGTATAAGGAGGTTAGATTTAGAGAATCTAGTTTGTATAAAAGATGAGACAGAAGGCAATCTTGGAGAGGCAATATTTGAAGGGAAACTGGCTGAGAATTTTCCTGAATTAAAGAGAAACATGAATCCTTAGATGGAAAGTGCATTTCAAGTTTCAAGTAACTTAAATAAAATAAATCCACCTCAGAGTGAACTACAGAATATCAAGGATAAAGAGAAAATCTCACAGACTATCTAATCCCAAAGAAAGATTGCCTATCAAGAAAACCAGATTTCCAGTAGATTTCTCATCTGTTAAGTATAGATTTCAGAGGACAGTGAAGTGAACATCTTCAAAAGTTCTGAGAAAAAATAACGGACAACATACAATCCTATTCCCAGCTAAATTGTTATTCAAGGGCAAGGATAAACTAAAGATATTTTCAGGCATACATCCACCCACACATCCTTCCTAAAACAGCAACTATACTACACAGGTGAGAATATTCAGAGGGGATAGGAGGAATGTAACAAACAACAGTGAGCACAGAAGTTAAAGATATTGGTAAATTTAAAAAGAACAATTGCACTGTTAAAAATAATGTCATCTTGTGTGAAAAAATAAGAAACCAAAGCTAGATAGTAATAACTTTATGGAGGTGGGAAGTGTTCACATGTTCTAGGGTCATTGTCTTGTTTGTTTGGAAGAGAGACACTGAATAATTTAGACTTTGTTAGAAAAACATACAGTTAAGTACATATGTTCAGGGAGACCACTAGAACCACTAGAAGAATAGAAATATAACCTATAACTTCCACACCAACAGAGAAAAACATTACATTCTAAGTGAAAACAGGAAAGGGGGTGGGGGAAGGCCACTAAACAAGAAAAAAACCAGAAAAAGATGAATGAAATAAGACTAAATAAAAGTATAAAGAATAATGATTGCTGAACATAAATGATTTTAATCATGGGTCCCATTTTATAGAGTTTTGGATTACTCTAGATTTCTTGTGGGAGTTGGGGATTGTTTACAACATAACCTCAGACAGATTTCCAGGTTTTCTGTATATAAGCTAGAAAATAGCTTATATGAAAACCATTTTCATTTAATATTGAAAAGAAGGAAATGCCTTTGCATTGCCTCTCAAACAACTGGAATCTGGTGTTTGATTCCACTTCCCAGATGCGCAGGCTTAGCGGCCATGGCCCACGGGCCCAGCCGCTCCGCGGCACGTGGGCTCCTCGCGGACCGGGGCCCGAACCCGCGGCCCCTGCATCGACAGGCGGACTCTCAACCACTGGGCCACCAGGGAAGCCCCAAATAGCCCCTTTTAATCTAGCCCTTTATCAACAGCCCATAGGTTAGGAACACCAAATAGTATGCTGCAATTTTAGAGATTGTTGTCTACGTTTACCATAATTATAGAGGTATTTAAAACTTTTGCATTTTGCCATTGGGAGAGAAAAATAGAAGGATTGGGGGTAATCAGTTGTTGTGGACACATCTTGAAGTTAAATCGAAGCTATGTTTTGTTTGCCCGTGGCTGTCTGACTTCAAAAAGAGCCAGGGTTTTTGAAAGTTGGATATTTGCAAGTATTCGAAATTCAATTGCTTAAGTTTCTCAACCAGCCACTGACCTTCAAAAACCAGAAGATCAATAGATTATGCTATTCATTTATGATGAGGTTTAAATTCTCAATTTAATCACCTATTTAATCACTTAATTAGGAACTGTTCTCTTCTTCAGGAATTATTAGTAATCAAAAAGGTTTTTTATTTTTTTCTTTTTCTCTTGAGCTTGGGATGCTTGAAGTTAAATTTACTTTTTTGTTCTCAAGTCAAATTGTAGGTCGCTGAGTTATGAGTATTAGTATTCCTAGGAATCCCCTAGTCCAAACTTCCATTACATAGAAGATGACACTTAGGGTCAAAGAGGAAATATAACTTTTCCAAATCCTCAGGACTCATTAGCAACAAAGAGATTTGGCCTGAAACCTAGATAATTTGTGGGTTGTCATTTTAGAGCTCTTCATAACGTGTCCAAAGGAGGGTGATCATTTTACTATTTAGGCAAAAAAGTTTTT
Organism: Tursiops truncatus; assembly: GCF_011762595.2. Classification (NCBI taxonomy): domain Eukaryota; kingdom Metazoa; phylum Chordata; class Mammalia; order Artiodactyla; family Delphinidae; genus Tursiops; species Tursiops truncatus. Next base: position 81,349,371 of record NC_047035.1, on the reverse strand, counting down.
ATTATTTCAACATTTAACAAATACTATTTTAATTGGGGATACATCCTAATGTTGAACAACAACAAAATATCAGTAAAAATTCAGTGAAGTAATTTACTGATCAGTTTGTTATGAAATGTTGTCCACACTGGCTAATTTACATGAGGAAAATCATTTGGGAAATTCCTGGGTTTAGCTGATTCTGCTTAATACTGTGTAAAACAGTAATTTTGTTATTATTTTAAATTATAAAATATTTCATGCATACAAAAAGGTTAGATAAAAATCTAATAGATACTCATATTTCCACCACCAGATTTAATAAATGTTTCAAATTATGGCTTTTAGTTTTATCTATGTGAATATCATGTTAATATACAAGTAAGTATAATGTAAAAAAATTATAATGTAGTATTCAATTGTATTATTTATTTTTCTATTCTCCAAAGATAATAGGTAGGGTTTTTTTCCAATTTATTTCTGCTTTCACAAGCAGTACTGCAATTAACATTCTTATATACTGTTCTTAGTACACATGGAGTACTAGGATATATAACTAGAAGTAGAAGGCTGGCTCAAAATTCTTTCTTCAGTTTTATCAGATATCGCTCAGTTATACTAATTTTCCCTCCCACTAGCACACATGAGAGCTCCTGTTTTCCCCATCCTCATATATCCTTGGAATTACAACTTTAAAATGTTTATCAGTCTTAATGAGAGTGAAGTGGTATCTCACAGTTTTAACTTGCATTTCTTTTGTTACCAATGTAATAGATGATATTTTTATATGCTTTATTGCATTTGGCTCTCTTCCTATGTATTTGACTCGCCTGGTCATAGCTTTCCTCAATTTTCTACTGAGTTGTTGTTTTTAAACTGACTTGTCAACATTGTTTATATATTCTGGGTACCTATTCTTTATCTGTTATATATGTTGCAAGTATATTTTCCCAGTGCATGGTATATCTTTTTTTGTTTGTTTATGATACTTTCTGAAATACAAAAATTTTAAATGTTAATGAAGTCAAATGTATCGATCTTTTAAAAAGCCTTATCCTTTATTTGCCTTATTTGCAAAAAACTTTATTATGTTTGCCAATATTTTCTTCTAAAGGAGTTAAAACTTTGCTTTTCTTAAGTCTTTAATCCATCTGCAACACATTTTGAGCATAGTATAAAGATAATTCGAATTTTACATTTTTCCATGTGGATAAGTCATTGTTCTTGTACTGTTTATTTAATGGTCTATCATTTTTACCTTCCGTCCAATACCACGTTTTCCTATATATGTGGATATTTTCCTGGGCTCTTTATCCTGTTCCAGTAGTCTGTTTATCCCTGCAAATACCACATGGCTTTTAAACTAAAGATTTATAGTAAGTCTTGACAGTTGGTGGGACATTATCATTCCTCCTTCTCCTCTCCTTCTATACAAAATTATCTTAGGTGTCTTAGCCTTTTATCTTTCCACATGAAACTCAGAATCAGCTTTATAATAATGCTGTTGGGATTTTGACTGCATTGAAGTTATAGGTTAACTTGAGAAGAATTACCGCTTTTGTGATAATAAATTTTCTCCACAAAAAAAATCATATATTTTTCATTTATTTAGGGCTTCTCTTATGCTCTTTAAGTTATTATTAAAATCTTCCATATAAATATCCTAAGCATATTTGGTTAGATATACACTTAGGATTTTTATTCCTATAGTGAATGAGATTTTTAAAAAACTGATCTTATATTTTCTTTTTTTTTTTTTTTTTTGCGGTACGCGGGCCTCTCACTGTTGTGGCCTCTCCCGTTGCGGAGCACAGGCTCCGGACGCGCAGGCTCAGCGGCCATGGCTCACGGGCCCAGCAGCTCCGTGGCATGTGGGATCTTCCCAGACCGGGGCACGAACCCGTGTCCCCTGCATCGGCAGGTGGACTCTCAACCACTGTGCCACCAGGGAAACCCTATATTTTCTAATTGATTACTGCTAGCATATGGAACCATTGCTAATTTTTTAATAGTGTATTGCCTATCTAGAAACGTACTTTTATTAATTCCAATAATTTTGTTTCTCATTTTCCTATCCTTACGTTTTACTTTATTTTCTTGTTTTGTTGTACTGTATAGATAGTCCAATAAAATGTTGAATAAAGCCAGGAAAACAGGCATCCGTATCTTGTTTCTGACTAAACTTGGGAGGCTTCTATTGTTTTGCCATTAAGTATTTTTGAGGTCTTTTTGATAGATGTACTTTATCAGTTTAAGGAAATTTTCTTCTACCCCCAGTTTGTTATAAGTTTTTAAACTATTTTTTCATGCAGTGGACTTATTGGAGGCTTCATAAATTGTGTCAGCTGTAGGTTTAGGTTTTTTTTTTTTTTTAACCTAATTGGTATGTAGAGAATATATTGTAGGCTGAAAATATGATAGCTGCTGACTTAGACTTTAGAATCAAGAGGAAAAAAAGGTGTCACATGAGAATGTGTGACTAAATGTCAAGAAGTTCTATTTAATAAATGCTGAGGCTATGTTGAATCCGTGCATGCAGGCCTTCCTTGGGTACAGGAGTTTTGAAGAAATAGGTATAGGAGTCTAGTGAAGCCAAACAGCCTGGTGCAACGTATAGACTATGGGCTTATAACAAGTAATCAACACTATTCACAAATACGTGTCGGAAGGCACACCTACTTAACACAACAGAATTACAAAAGTCTTCAAAGTTCTTATGCAAATGGCTTGGGTTAACTAGCTTGTTTGAATCCAAGACCTGTACAGTCATTATTACTTTTAAACAGAGGCTATGCTACAGTTAGTTTTGGTAACCTCTCTGTGTGCACATGTGCCCCTGCTCTATCTAGCCTGCTAGAGAAAATCATCAGCCTTTCCCACAGCTGCTCTCCTGTATTACAGAGTGGAAACAAAGATTAAAGAGTCTTGGTAAGTCACTATCCGGGGCTTGTTCTCCACTTCAAAAATACCTGATAAAGAAGGTCCTCAAACACGGGAGCAACCTAAATGTCCATCAACAGAGGAATGGATAAAGAAGATGTGGTACATATATATAATGGAACATTAGCCATAAGAAAGAATGAAATAATGCCATTTGTAGCAACATGGAGGGACCTAGAGATTCTCATACTGAGTGAAGTAAGTCAGACAAGAAAGACAAATATCGTAGGATAAGCTTATATGTGGAATCTAAAAAAAGGGTACAAATGAAATTATTTACAAAACAGAAATAGAGTTACAGACATAGAAAACAAACTTACGGTTACCAGGGTGTAAGGAAGGGAGGGATAAATTGGGAGATTAGGATTGACATATACACACTACTATATATAAAATAGTTAATTAACAAAAACCTACTGTATAGCACAGGGAACTCTACTCAATACTCTGTAATGACCTATATGGAGAAAGAATCTAAAAAAAGAGTTGATATATGTATAACTGATTGACTTTGCTGTACAGTAGAAACTAACACTGTAAATCAACTATATTCCAATAAAAATTAAAGAAGAAAAGTTCTCAACATCAAATCAGTTGAATTCCACAAATGTTTATTGACAGCCTGGTTTGTCAAATGTATTGTGTGAGCCATCATGTGACACATGGAGAATTCCCAAAGACTTTACAATTTAATTATAACAGGGAGCCAGTGGAGACTGAATTTGAAAATTTTGAAGATGGAGTACTGCTAGTTTGAAGTTGAATTCAGTTTTGGCTTATAAAGTGAGAGGTAGGAATTAGTCTCTAGGGAAACCTTTTTCTTCATCTTGGGAGGGATTGTTTTGCTTTTAGTCATGTAGATTTAAATAATGGGCCTCACCACCTACTGTTTGGGGAGCTCTGAACGAAATGAAGTAATGTAAATGTACTTGCTTCAGACTGCATTGTAAAATAATTTGTTAAGTAAATCGAGTGTACTACCACAACTGTACTCCAGCAGAATTGGATAATTTTGCCCTTGAAATCTGAATGGAGGTTGCCTAATGGACAGAAGTTGATTTTTCTTTGATTATTTGTGTGTGAGTGTGTTTGAAAACAACTCTGCTGTTTATAAACTGTTTCCTCTTTTTTTTTTTTGCCTGGGCACAGAGCTAGAGTATTATTTCTTACCCTTCCTTACAATTAGTTGTGACCTTGTGATTGGTTCATTGTCAAAAATATGTAAGTGGACATGATGTGTGTCGCTTCCAGGCCAAGGCTGTTAAGAAGTGTATAGGACTTCTCCATGCTCTCTTTCTCCTTTCCCTTGATGGATTCAGTTGACAAAGCATCTAGAGAGTGGCAGGGCCCCAAGATGAAAGAAGCCTGGGTCCCTGAATTGAGAGGACCCTTACCTGCAGATCTGGAATGCTATATTTGATCATTAAATGAATGGAAAATAAAGTATATTTGTTGAAATTTTTTATCTTATTTGTTACAGCAGCTCATCTGACCCTAATTCATACAGTGTTCTTGTCTAAGCACTTCTTCATAGCACACTGGGGAACTGGACTTCTACCACATACACGTACAGTCTCATGTGTTCACTTAACATGTGAGGAGAGGCTGTGAAAAGGAACTGACATCGATCCGGTGCAGCAGAACATGGGTTGAACCACTGATAGCTCATACATGGCATTTTTTTAAATATAAATTTATTTATTTTTGGCTGTGTTGGGTCTTCGTTTCTGTGCGAGGGCTTTCTCTAGTTGCAGCGAGCGGGGGCCACTCTTCATCGCGGTGCACGGGCCTCTCGCTGTCGCAGCCTCTCTCGTTGCAGAGCACAGGCTCCATAGTTGTGGCTCACAGGCCCAGTTGTCCGGTGGCATGTGGGATCTTCCCAGACCAGGTCTCAAACCTGTGTCCCCTTCATTGGCAGGCAGATTCTCAACCACTGCGCCACCAGGGAAGCTCTACATGGCATTTTTGAGATAGAATAATTCAGATATTAGGAAATAAGTTTTCAGAATATTATCATTGATTCACTTCTCTGTTCTCTGAGGGTGAACCATACTTTGCGGGTATGGAGTAGAATCTTTTTCAAGGGAATCTATGGTTTGACTATCGATCACCCAGGGGTGGGAAAGAGAGTGAATCTTAGGTTAGGAGAGCTGGGGTTTAGTTAGGCTTGGGTTTGTAGGGTGGAAAGGCCTGAAGATTTTTGTTAGTGGCTGTTGAGTCTGACAAAACCATAGGGAGGCCTGAGTTTTTAGATTGAGTTTAGCCTTTTGGGGTTCCATGACTATATATATGTATTTTAAATTTTTATTTTTTTTGTGGTAAGAACACTGAACATGAGATCTACTCTCTCAACAGACTTTTAAGTACACAATCTAGTATTGTTATCTACAGGCACAATGTTCTACAGCAGATCTCTAGAACTTATTCAGCTTACATACCTGAAATTTTACACCCATTGTCAAGTTTCCCCTTCTTCCTCTGCCCAGCCCCTTGTAACCATCACTTTATTCTTTGCTTCTATGAGCTTGACTATTTTAGATACCTCATGTAAGTGGAATCATGTAGTATCTGTCCTCCTGTGATTAGCTTATTTCGCTTAGCATAATGTTCTCAAGTTTTATCCATATTGTCACATATTTCAGGATTTCCTTTTTTAAGGCTGATTCCATTGCATGTTTATATCACATTTTTTAAATCCATTCATCCGTCATGGACATTTAGGTTGTTTCTACATCTTGGCTATTGTGAACAGTGCCACAATAAACATGGGAGTGCTAGTATCTTTTTAAGATCTTGATTTTGGTTCTTTTGGATAAATACCCAGAAGTTGGATTGCTGGATCATATGGTAGTTCTATTTTTAAATTTTTGAGGAACGTCTATATTGTTTTCAAGAGTGGGTTGCAACATTTTGCATTCCTACCAATAGTATACTAGGGTTCTAATTTCTCCACAACCTCACCAATGCTTGCTGTCTCTTGTTTTTTGATAACAGCCATCCTAACAGGTATGAGGCAGTATCTCATTGTGGCTTTGATTGGCATTTCCCTGATGACTAATGATGTTGAGCACCTTTTCATGTGCCCACTGGCCATTTGTTGGCCATATATCTGTTGGTTATATCTTCTTTGGATATGATCAGATGTTCTGATAGCCACTTCATGTTATAGTTACATTATTAAACCTTCAGTGAAATATTGCTGAAAGTCACAGACTGGTCTCAGTTATAATGTGGGGAATCAGGGAGAAGAATGTTTACTTCCTGAGGTCAGAGTAGGGGGAACTCATTGGTAGTTCACCAGCAGCAGATAGACATGTCTACTGAAGTGGTGAGCACATAAGTTCATCCACAGCAGAAATGAAGTATAATGTTAGAAAGCTGGTGTGGAAGAAAATGGGGTTCTTGTCTTCAGAGTTTATGTGAGGCAGTACTCTGAGAAACTCTTAGAAATACCTGGGGGAAGCTCTAAGTAGGCTGTTTTCCAAAAATAGGCCAGTTGGGGTATGTATAATTATAGTTTGGATATGAACAGTGTCTTTATTTTATAGTCATAGGCTGGCGAGGCTGCTGAAATATGGATGACATATTTAAGTTTGATATGTTTCATTTTTTGCTGTTCAAGTCAGGACTTCTAGTAGCACTGATAAATGAGGATTTAAATAGCCAATAATGGACAGTGTGTTTAACACCACCTCTGTCATACAATATATTTTATGTTATATTTTTGTTTATCCAAATATCTTTATTTTATTCTTATTCTTCAATAATTTTTTCAGATATAAAATTCTAAGTATGAAATTATTTCTTCTCACAACTTTGAAGATATTATTACACTATCTTCTGATTGAGAAGTCAATTTTTAGTCTAATTCATGTTACCCTACAGGCAATTAGGCTTTTTTTTTTGTCCCCCTGACTGCTTTTAAGATTCTCTTTTTGCATACAATCTGTCTTGATGTATGGATTTTTTTTTTTACTTGATATTTATTGCAATTCTTGAGTCTAAGGAATCGTATTTCTCATTAATTCTGGAAAACTCTCAGACTTTTTGTCTTTCACTTTCATCATTCATCCACTCTCCTTATTCTTTTTTTGGAACTTCAATTAGACATATGTTGGAGATTCTTGCTATATTTTCCTACCTAGTCTCTTAACCTCCTTTTGTACTTCTGAGCTGAATTCTGAGTAGTATCTTTGGATCTATTTTCCAGAAAAATAAATCTCTCTTCAGCTATGTCCAAACCACTGTTTAATCCATCCAGTGAGACTTTTAAAAACAAACAAAATCAACTTTAATATAGAACAGTTTTAGATTTACAGAAAAATTAAAAAGATAGTACAGAGAATTCCCATAAACTCTGAATCCAGTTTCTCCTATTAACATTTAGTGTAGTACATTAGTATAGTGCATTTGTTGTAATTAAGGAACTGATATTGATACACTATTATCATTAGTATATTTATTGCAACTAAGGAACTGATATTGATACACTGTTATCAATTGAAGTTCATATTTATTTATATTTCCTTAGGTTTTTTCCTAATACCCTCTTTCTCTTTCTGTTCCAGGATCCCATATTTCCTTTAGTTGTCATGTCTCCTTAGGCTCTTTAGTTGTCATGTCACAGCTTGTGACAGTTTCTCAGACTTTCCTTGCTTGGTGATGACTGTAACAGTTTTAAGGAGTACTGGTCATGTGTTTTGCAGATGTCCCTCTACTAGGACTTTTCTGACCACAGAGGTAAAAGTGCTATTTCTCATCATATCATATCAAGGGTATATACTATTATACAGGACTTACTTTGATCACCTGGCTGAGGTAGTGTTCATCAGACTTCTCCACTATAAAGTTTCTCCGCACACAATCCACTTTTCATACTGTCCTCTTTGGAAGGAAGTCACTACATACAGCCCACACCTGAGGTGTTGGGAGTTATGCTCTACCTCCTTGATGATGGAATATATAATAAATTATTTGGAATTCTTCTTCATGGGAGATTTGTCTCTTCTCCATTTATTTATTGGTTCAACCATTTTTTTAAGTCAGTATAGACTCATGACTATTTATTTTACTCTTTGAGTTATATATAGTCCAATACTACTTTATTTATTTTGTTGCTCAAATTGTTTCAGCTTTGGCCATTGGGAGTGCTTTCAATTGGCTCCAGTGTCCCTGTATCGTTGTTTTTGTTTTTGTTTTGCACTCTCTTACTTTCTGGCACTATAATCTCATTTTGTATATTTCCTTCTCAAGTCCTAGAATAAGCCATTTCTCCAATGACCCCTGATTTCCTTTACTGGAGAATGGTATTAGAAACCAAGACATACATGATCATTGGTGATCACAGGTAATCACTGAATGTGAATTACACTTTTTATATCTTAGAAATACTTGTTTTTTTAATTGACTTTTACTTTTTTATCGTCTTTTGCTCTTTTTCATATTCCCATTCCCTTAAAATTTTAAAAACATATTGAGCATACATCTTTTTTTTTTTTTTTTCAGTATGCGGGCCTCTCACTGTTGTGGACTCTCCCATTGCAGAGCACATGCTCCGGACGCGCAGGCCCAGTGTCCATGGCTCACGGGCCTAGCCGCTCTGCAGTATGTGGGATCTTCCTGGACCGGGGCATGAACCCATGTCCCCTGCATCGGCAGGCGGACTCTCAACCACTGCGCCACCAGGGAAGCCCGAGCATATATCTTTTATAGTCTGTCTCTGATAATTCCAATACCTGAAATGGTTGCAGGTATATTTTAAAATTTGTGTGTGTTTGTTTCTGAGACTTTTTGTTCATGGTGGCTTATTTTCTTGTAGGAGTGCATTTAAAAATTATGAATTAATTTCTGTTATTTCTCTTATGCATAGAAGTTGTCTGAGGCCTAAGGTTGAGGCTGTATTCTCCCAAAGAGGGCTATTAATTGCATCTGCTAGATAGATGCTGCAGGGCCCTATGGACTTTATGGCCCTTTAAGTTACAGTTCTAAGCTTATAGGTTTCATGATCAAGTGAAGACTTGATTTCTCCAGGTTGATTTCTCCAGGTTATGCATTCTTCAGAGACATCTTAATTTTGGAATTTCCATCTAAATTGATGGTCATATGAGTCCAGGTTTTATAATAGAATTGCCTTCAGTCTATAATGCTTTCCTCACAATATTAAAGATTGTTCCTAGTCCTAATATGTACTGAAGTACTTGGCCACAGGGCTCACAGTACAGAGTTAAAGCACAGGCTCTGCAGGAGACTGCCTAGATTCCAGTTTTGGCTTTGCTACTCGCTAGCTTTGTGACCTACATTTTGTGACCTTTACCATCTTAATTTCCTCATCCACAAAATTGAGATAATTATAGCACATACCTCATGAAGTTAACAAGGATGAATTAACACATGGAAAGTACTTAGAAAAATGCCTGGCACCTAGCAAGTCCACTTTGTTGGCATTCATATATGATGTTTGGGTGGCTGGAAAACTTCAGTTCTTGCTTAGCTTCCTTGACTTGCGTTTACTTTTTGGCCTCAGCAAATTTCTCTTACTTCATTGCAGGTTCAGCTATTCATTTAAAATAGTTGTATCAGTCAGGGTTTAGGGTTCACTCAGAGAAGCAGAATATAGGTAAATAGAAAGCAAGAGAGGTAGATGGAGAGAGAGAGAGAGAGATTTGTTTTTGTTTTACAAGGATTTGACCTTAAGCAATTGTAGAAGCTGATTAAGAAGTCTCTGTAAGGCGCTTGTCTTTGCTGGGGCTTGAAGTCCATAGGGCAGGCAGGGAAAGATGGATATAAAGAGGTAGATAGCAATAATAATTTGGAACTCACAAGCGTGAGAGAGAACCCATGAGGACAGAGTGAAGACCATGTCAGTTCTTTTGGTCTCTGACATTGGTGATATGGGTATTCTGAAGATGGTCCTTTGCCACAGAGCTAAACACACACACCTGGCCCAGGAGTCAGAGAAGCTGAAGGAAGATTTAGGAAGAGCTAAGGTGGAGCAGTTAATGTAGTTATTTCCTCAAGCCAATAGGGTAATCCAGCAGAGAAGCAACATGTATGAGTTACAGAATGGTTGCTGACTCACTCCCCCTCTCCAAACCTCTCTCGTGGCCCACCCCTAACTGGAATCATACAGGAAAGGGATTTCTGGAAAACATGGGTCAGCCTAGCCAAATCGACATATTATGAAGCCACCACAATAGTGTTCTTAATATTTTACGAGGCATTGCCAGATGTTATGTAGGGGTAGAGTTTCAGGATCTCTAGGTCTCCTTGTTGGTTGATATGGAATTCTTGACTGTAAGCTTTCAAAGGATAGCTCCAATACCTAGCACATTAAATGTTACACAGTAGCCTCTTAACAAATATTTGCTGAATAAATGAATGAGTATGATGTTCTAGATATCATGCTAAGTGCCAGGGATACAAAGCTAAGACATGTTTTTTCCTTCCCTCATGAAATTCAGAGTCTAATTAAATAAGACATATAGGTGAAGATACATACATTAGAAATATTTATACATATGCACAAACTTTGCCAACATATATGGTGAACAATTAAATTTTGATATAAAAATAATTGTTATATTATGCATTTTTCAAAAATGCATAAAGGGGCTTCCCTGGTGGCACAGTGGTTGAGAGTCCGCCTGCCAATGCAGGGGACACAGCTTCATGCCCCGGTCCAGGAGGATTCCACATGCCGCGGAGCGGGGAGCCTATGAGCCATGGCCGCTGAGCCTGCGTGTCCGGAGGCTGTGCTCCGCAACGGGAGGGGCCGCGACAGTGAGAGGCCCACGTACCGCAAAAAAAAAAAAAAAAAAAAAAAAAAAAAAAAAAAAAAATGCATGAAGGATGACTAAAAGAATTTTGAATCTAAAATTCTAGTTTTCTAAATTTAGGTCAAGGGAAGATTGAGATTTGTGAGAGAGATTAGACATTCAGTTTGGGTAGAAAGGTTTTGGAGTAAAAAGTTCTGATTCTGCAACTTTATCATAGAGAAGAATGATAATTGTGGCAGATACTGGCTAGATGGTCACCAAACCTGTTTCCTCCTTTTTCTGGGCTCACAGTGAGACTACAATTCCCAATTTTCCTTGCAATTAAGCATTGCCATATGTCTGGCAATAGATGCAAGTGACATGATGTGTATCACTTTCATTTGTGGTACATATAAATCTCCCACATGTGATCTTCCATACTCCTTTCCCTCTGTAGCTCTATGCAGATGAGTATGACAATTTTGCAAGTTATATGTTGAAGATGTCTTGAAAACCATGTGCTGATGATGGCAGAGTTATAAGATGGAAGGAGCCTGAGTGCCTGACCTCCTGTTAGAGGAGAGCCGGCATCTAATTAGGAAGACCTGCCAATGTCACTTTATCTAATACAATAATTTATGATGAGATATAAGAAATTTGGCTATATATATATATATATATATATATATATATGAAATAGGGAGGAAGGGAGAGAGAGAGAGAAAGAGTGTATGGCTATGCGGAGAAATACATTAAAATAAAAAGTAGAGTGGTATTGCGTGTCATGGTATACTGATATTCAAATTCAAATTAATAGCCAACTTGATGATCCAATATTCACCATCAATAGCCTAATTGAATTTAATCCATTTTGTAGAGCCTTGTTTGAATGTTTCACAAGGGATTGGAAAATCTCCAAAAATGCATTGATTCCCAAGCCTGTGAGGTTCATTTGATTGGTAGTCAGAACATCAAGAATCTGAAATGATTGTATTAATTTTCAAAAAAGTGATCTCAGATAATCACTTTTCATTCATTAACCACAAACTTCCAAAATACACACACACACACGCACACACACACACATATACATGTTAAGTCCACTTGAATAGAATTTGTATATATATTCATGTACACACACACACACACACACACACACATTAATTCTATTCACAGTGAATAGAATTCAGGGCAAAGGAGTTATACTTTTCAACTTTCAGTCTTCCCTACTGTATGAATTTTTTTTTTTTTTTTTTTTTTTTTTTTTTTTTTTTTTTTTTTTTTTTTTTTTTTTTTGCATTATGCGGGCCTCTCACTGTTCTGACCTCTCTCGTTGCGGAGCACAGGCTCCGGACGCGCAGGCCCAGCAGCCATGGCTCACGGGCCCAGCCGCTCCGCAGCATGTGGGATCCTCCCAGACCGGGGCACGAACCCATGTCCCCTGCACCGGCAGGCAGACTCTCAACCACCGCGCCACCAGGGAAGCCCTGTATGAATTTTTTAAAGGAATTTTCATACTTTAAAAAGAATGTGCCTGGCTTCCCTGGTGGCACAGTGGTTAAGAAGCCACCTGCCAATGCAGGGGACACAGGTTTGAGCCCTGGTCCAGGAAGATCCCACATGCCGTGGAGCAACTAAGCCCGTGTGCCACAACTACTGAGCCTACGCTCTACAGCCTGTGAGCCACAACTACTGAAGCCCGTTTGCCTAGAGCCTGTGCTCTGCAGCAAGAGAAGCCACCGCAGTGAGAAGCCTGCGCACTGCAACGAAGAGTAGCCCCTGCTCACCGCAACTAGAGAAAGCCCATGCGCAGCAACGAAGACCCAACGTAGCCAAAAATAAATAAATAAATATATTTATTAAAAAAAAAATAATGTGCCATCTATGAGTCCTGATATCAAAACCAGACAAAACATTACAGGGAAAAAAACTATAGACCAACAGCTCTAATGAATATAGATGCAAAAATAATGGAGAAAAACTACTTGATCAAGCCAATAGATTCAGTAAAAGCATTTGACAAAATTCACCACCCCTTCATGATAAAAACTAAAACAACAAATTAGGAATAGAAGGCATCTTCCTCAACCTGACAAAGGACATCTAGGAAAAACCCACAGCTAACATTATACATAATGGTGAAAACTGAATGTTTCTCTTTAAGATCAGGAAAATGACAAGAATGTCTGCTCTGCCACTTCCATCTAACATTGCACCAAGTTTCTAGGCAAGGAAATTAGAAAAGAAAAGGAAATAAAAAGATTTAGATTGCAAAGAAGAAGGTAGAACTTCCTCTTTTTGCAGAAGACATGATCTTGTATATAGAAAATCCTAAACAAACCCCTAGAACTAATAAATGAGCTCAGCAAGATGTCAGGATATAATAAGATCAATACACAAAAAACAATTATATTTCTATACACTAGCAATGAATAACCCAAAAATGAAATCAAGGAAACAATTCCATTTATAATTGTATTTAAAAGAATAAAATATTTAGGAATTAATTTAACGATGTAGTGTAAGACGTGCACTGAAAACTACAAATCATTGTTGAAAGAAATTAAACACCTAGATAAGAATGAAGGCCTAAATACAATGAAAGATATTCCATTTTCATGGATTGGAAGACTTATTATTGCTAAAATGGCAATAGTACTCAAAGCAATATACAGATTCAATGAAATCTCTATTAAAATCCCAGCTACCTTCTGTACAGAAATTTACAAGCTGCTCTTAAAATTTACATAGAAGCATAAATGATCCAGAATAGCCAAAACAATCTTGAAAAAGAACACAGTTGGAAGTCTCACACTTCTTGACTTCAAAAATTACTACAAAGCTACAGTAATCAAGACAATGTGGTACTGCCATAATGATAAAACTAGAGATCAATAAAATCACATACAGAAATAACTGTCATATTTACAATCAATTGATATTTGATAGGATTGCTAAGACAATTCACTGGGGGAAAGAATAGTCTTTTTAACAAATGGTGCTGGGACAACTGGGTATCTACATGCAAAAGAATGAAGTTGGACCCCTACCTCACACAATATACAAAATCAAGTCAACATGGATCAAAGACCTACTTGTAAGAAATAAAACAAATACCTAAATTTGGAAAATAAAACTTTTAAAAAAATTTTAAAAAGAAAAATTAAAGCTTTATAAAATCTCTTAGAAGAAAGCATAGGCATAAATCAATGTGACCTCGGATTAGGCAATGGATTCTTGGATATGACACCAAAAGTATAAGCTACAAAAGAAAAAGAAACAGACAAATGGGACTTCAGTAAAATTAAAAATTTTTGTGCTTCAAAGGACACCATCAAGAAAGCAAAAAGAGGGCTTCCCTGGTGGTGCAGTGGTTGAGAGTCCACCTGCCGACGTAAGGAACACGGATTCGTGCCCCGGTCCAGGAAGATCCCACATGCCGCGGAGCGGCTGGGCCCGTGAGCCATGGCTGCTGAGCCTGCACGTCCGGAGCCTGTGCTCCGCAACGGGAGACGCCACAACAGTGAGAGGCCCGCGTACCGCAAAAAAAAAAAGAGAGAAAGGAAAAAGAAAACTAATGGAATGGGAGAAAATATTTTAAAATCATATATATGATATGGGACTTGTATCTAGAATATATAAATGATACAACTCAATAATAAAAAGACAAATATACCAATTTAAAAATGGGCAAAGGATCTGAATAGATGTTTCTTTATAGAATATATACAAATGGCTAATAAGTACATGAGAATATTCTCAACATCATTAGCCAACAGGGAAATGCAAATGAAAACCACAATAAGATACCACTTCACACGCACTAGAATGGCTATACTAATCTTTTTAAAAAGGTAATAATAAATTTTGGTGAAGATGTTTAGTAATTGGAACCCTCTTACACTGCTGGTGGGAATGTAAAATAGTGTAACTGGTTTGGAAAACAGTCTGTCAGTTCCTAACAAGGTAGCATAGAGTTGCCACATTATCCAGCAATTCCATTCCTAGGTATATACCCAAGAGAAATGAAACCTTATGCCCACAAAAAAAATTATACATGAATTTTCATAGTTGTATTGTTCATAAGAGCCAAAAGGTGGAAACAACCCAAATGTCCATCAACAGACAAATAGATAAGCAAAATGTGAGATAGCAATACAATGATATATTATTCAGCAATTTAAAAAGATGAAGTGGTGATGCATGGTACAACATGGATAAACCTCAACAACATTTGTTAAGTGAGACAAGTCATCACAAAAGATCACATATTGCATGGCTCCATTTAAACAAAGTGTTGGGAATAGGCAAATAGAGATAGCAAGTAGATCCGTGTTTGCCTAGGGCTAGGAGAATTGTGGGCAAATGGGCAGTGACTGCTAAACGGGCATGTGGTTTCTTTTTGGGTGATGAAAATGGTCCAAATTTGATTGTAACGATGGTGGCATAACTTTTCAAATACACTGAGACTCATTGAACTGTACACTTAAAATTGGTAAATTATATAGTGGATGAATTATATCTCAATAAATTTGTTACTAAAAAAGTTAAGTAACAACATGTCATGTTTTGTGTCCCACTTTTCTCATTTCTGTTAAATAAGGAGCTGAGTCACATGGGTGGTTGTTTTCTTCCATTTCTACTGTTCTATAATTCCACAGTTTTGTGATTACCAATGAACATCAATATTGTCATACATACTGTATTTTTAATGGCTAATGATTTTTAACAGTTCTAATATAATCTTCAAATTAGTTTGGAAAGTTTCTACGGTATAAATAACAAACCAAAGATTATTCCATTTGTAAACCCACAGAGTAAAAACCACTGCTTTCCTGGACCATTTGAAGAGTCACCACTGGTATATGTATTGAGCCTTGAGAACCAGGTTTCTATATTATCTTGAGCAAAGAAAACGCTATATATAATTTAAAATTTTCCATCAGCTTACATTGTTAAAAACTGTCTTAGTTCCACTGCCTGAGCAGCACATTCAATATACCGATTATACTGATTAATCAAGCACTAGAGAATAGAACTGCATCAAAATTTAATGTCCTGGGACTTCTCTGGTGGCACAGTGGTTAAGAATCTGCCTGCCAATGCAAGGGACATGGGTTCGATCCCTGGTCCGGAAAGATCCCACATGCCACGGAGCAACTAATCCCGTGCATCACAACTACTCAGCCTGAGCTCTAGAGCCTGCAAGCCACAACTACTGAAGGTCACACACTGTAACTCCTGAAGCCCTCATTCCTAGAGCCCATGCTCTGCAACAAGAGAAGCCACCCCAAGGAGAAGCCCGCACACCGCAATGAAGAGTAGTCCCCGCTCGCCGCAACTAGAGAAAGCCTGTGCGCAGCAATGAAGACTCAACGCAGCCAAAAATAAAAATAAAATAAATAAAATAAAATAAAAAATTTTAACGTCCTTTGGAGAACAGGCAGACAAAAACTTGGCAGAGCATATAAATTAAAGGTATATAGTGCAGTGGCAGTGATTAGAACTAAGAGGCTGTGATTTGATCCAGACCTTAGGCTTCTTGAAAAATACCATTTTTTAAACAAATATCTATGACCATTCATTAAATGATAAAACCAGACAACATAAGCCAACACAAAGTTTCAAAATGTAATCACTTCCAAGGATTAAAATGATGATTTTCATCATGTAGTTTGGCTCTTCTGGCATATGATGAAGATGGAAGAAAGCAGGCTCTTCCATCTGTTTGGGACTTGGACCCCTACGAGCAGGGTTGATAGATGAGCTTCCTACAGCACAACTTCTAACAATGTATCTCGTGAATGGACTTTGGGAACCAGTAGCTAGAGGATGGCTCGTCTGACCTTCAGTAAGAGAAGTGACCTTCTCAAAACAAGGACACAGGCTCATAACAGTTGGAAGTGGTGATATCAATAGTAAACAAGGCTCTGCAGAAAGTGTCATATTTATGTGTGAGTAATCTGAAAGAGCTCATGGTCACCAAAGGCTATTCAGAAAGGCACCACAGGGACTTCCCTGGTGGCGCAGTGGTTAAGAATCCGCCTGCCAATGCAGGGGACATCGGTTCGAGCCCTGGTTCGGGAAGATCCCACATGCCGCGGAGTACCTAAGCCTGTGTGCCACAACTACTGAGCCTGTGCTCTAGAGCCTGTGAGCCACAACTACTGAGCCCGCATGCCACAACTACTGAAGCCTGCGCGCCTAGAGCCCATGCTCCACAACAAGAGAAGCCACAACAATGAGAAGCCCACACACCGCAACAAAGAGTAGCCCCCGCTCGCCACAACTCGAGAAAGCCTGTGCGCAGCAACAAAGACCCAACAGAGCCATAAATAAATAAATAAATATTAAAAAAAAGAAAAGAAAGGCACCACAGACAGAACAACACTAATTGCCATGTCCTCTTTGGATGCGAGGAGGGTTCTATGTAGTTATCCAGAACTACAGCCATCATTAAGATAAATGCCACTTCTAAAAATAGAGATAGTTGGAAGGGCAAAACATAAGCAAATTAGTTTAGAAGGGACTTCTTTGAAGTTACAGGGCCAGAAAAAAGTATAGGTTAAACCTGAATAAGAAGGGAACAGACTAAAGAAGAGTGCAGAATTTTAGAGCTAGATGGAACCTAATAATCTTATCATGCTTTGTATTTACCAGGAGAAGATAAACTATACTGAGATAATAAACCCAGAAATCTCTGTGGCTTAACACAACAAAAGTTTATTTCTTAGCCACACATGTCTAATTTGGGTTGGCACTTTCATACATCTGATTATTCAAGGTTTAAGCTCTTTTTATATCACAATGGCACAGCTTCCAAAGTTGCTGTGGCAAGAGAATAAAAACAGGGAGAGGGCACCCTGGCTTCTCCCAGAAGAGACACATGACTTGGGTTCATATTTCATTGTCTAGAACATAGGCACATGACTCCAACCCAAGGAAGCTGGGAAATGTAGTTTCCCTGTGAAACATGGAGGCAAAACATAATACTGCTTCCAGGTCACTATTATGTACCATCTTCCAAATCCAGTTACCCCTTGAATCTGCTTAATATTTTACTTTAAGTCAGTTCACTGAAAAAATCTAATTATCATTAGATAATCTAATTAGACTAAAATTTAATTTAAGCTGTCTTGATGTAACAATTATATATGTTTCTAACATATATTAAAATAAATACATACTTATTAAGTATACATTATGGACAATATAAAATCATCTCCTACATCAGCAATGGTAGGTCAAATACTTTAGAAAAAAATGAATCTAACTCTCCCATTTTAAGATGAGAAAACTGGGCTTCCCTGGTGGCGCAGTGGTTAGGAATCTGCCTGCCAATGCAGGCAACACGGGTTCGAGCGCTGGTCTGGGAGGCTCCCACATGCCGCGGAGCAACTAAGCCCGTGAGCCACAGCTACTGAGCCTGCGCGTCTGGAGCCTGTGCTCCGGAACGGGAGAGGCCGCGACAGTAAGAGGCCCGCGCACCGCGATGAAGAGTGGCCCCTGCTCGCCGCTCGCACAGAAACAAAGACCCAACACAGCAAAAATAAATATATAAATAAAAAATACTTTAAGATGAGAAAACTGAGGCCCAGAAGAATGACTTAAGTCCCCCCAAATCACACGGGAAGTTGAATGGCAAAGCCAGAATTAGAGTCTAGGTTTCCTTTCCACTATACCATATTTTCAATCCTCTAAGTTTGTGGGGAAAGGATGTGGGCACTAGAAAAACAAACTGAGTCACTACAATTAGGGGAATAAAAAAACAACACAGGCACGATGTACAAAAATCTCAGGGGAAAAAGAAGCCAGTAGGAAGAATTTTGAGGCTGCAAGGCAGATGGGGTCTCTTGGAAAACATGACTCCCACACAAACCAGCAGATCTGGGTGCATGACTGTCTAAAGGCTTATGAGAGACTGATTTTCTGAATTACTTAGACTTGCTGATGGAAAATTCTAGGGGCTTTGAGAACCACTATGAGAGTGGAGAGGAGCAATGTGACTGGAGGAGCCATTGGGACAGAAGCTGGCTTCTACACGCGGAGGAGTAGGAAGTGTCTGTTCCACATCTCGAGGCCCTCTGTGCACAGACACAGACCCTGAGGAGCACACTGCCGATAAACACAGGGAAGAGCATCACTTCTGTTTGGATCAAAATAAAATAGCAAAAGGATTTGGGTAGGAAACTTCTGGAGGATTGCTGAGAGTTCCTTAATAGTCTATGAAGCAGATTTAATTTTAGAAATTAGAATTATGGAATCTCTGAGGAGATTTTAGAGGTCATCCGTTCTAACATTTACAGTAGTTACAAATTTTCTCTTGAAGTCCGTGAAAACCAGTTTTTCAAAATAAGTCTTATGGACAAACTTACTACATAGAACTGATAGAAGCAGAACCACTTTGGTTGGAGGACGTTGTCAGCATGCGCTGCTATAACAAAATACCATAGGCTGTGTGGCTTAAACCACAGACATTTATTTCTCACAGTTCTGGAGACTGGGAGGTCCAAGATTAGAGTACAGCATGATCAGCTTCTGGTGAAGACTCTTTTCCTGGCTTGTAGTTAGTCTCCTTCTTGCTGTATCCTCACATGGTGGAGGGAGAGCGCAAGCTCTGGTCTCTTCCTCTCCTTATAAGGGGACCCATTCCAACATGGGGGTTCTACCCTCATGACCTCATCTAAACCTAATTGCCTCCCAAAGGCCCCACTTCCAAATACCATCACAGTGGGGATTAAGGCTTCAAGATATGAATTGCCGGGTGGCGGGGGAGAGGGGACAAAAATATTCAGTCCTTCGGAAGGAGAATGGGTTCTGGAGCTTTGCCAGCCTGGCTCCTCTTACCATCCTCCCTTTACCTCCTGAGTAACAACATAATATGATGCCCCTTCACGCAGTACAAAGCCTTCATTTTAGGAGTGCAGAAACTAGGCCCAGAGGGATTGTGATTTCTGAGGCCACCCATCAGGCAATGGCAGAGTCAGAACAAGAATCATAGACTTTTGACTCATGCTAGACTTTTCTGTGAGATGATTATAGTAAGAGACCATGATGTTGCGATTTATGGACATATGTGTATAATATTGAAAAATTCTCCATAAATAATACCTAGAAATTACATACTATGTGAAATACAGAGTTCTATCCTCTCTTGTCCTAGACACGGGAAGCACACAACACAGATAAGTTCTTCAATAAGACTTAATGAAGTATAATTGACATAAAATAAAGTGGTATAAAATAAAATTGACATAAGATAAACATTAACATTTACATTTGATAGCTTTTGAAATAAGTATTCACCTGTGAAATCATGACAATCAAGATAATAAACATATTTATTACACCCCCAAATTTTCTTGTGCACCTTGTAATCCCCTCTCAACCCTCCCCACATCCTCCCCATTCCAAGGCAAAAACTGCTCTGATTTCTGTCACTATATATTAGTTTATAATATAGGAATTTATATAAACAGAATCATAGAGTATGTACTGGTTTTCTTCGCTGGCTGCTTTCTCTCAGCATAGTAACTCTGAGGTTCATATGTTCACATATCCATTCATATGTTGGTGGCCATCTGAGTTATTTTCAGTTTTTTGACTACTACAAATAAAGCTGTTTTGAACATTTGTGTGCAAGTCTCTGTATGGGCAGTTCTCTTGGTTATATACCTAGAAGAAGAATGGTTGGAATGGAAGGAGAATCCTATAGTAAATATATGACTGACTTTTTAAGAAACTGCTAAATCTTTTTTTAAAGTGGTGGTCTTACTTTACATTCCCACCTGTGAGGCAGGAGAGTTCCAGTTGCTCCACATACTTGGTATGGTCAGTCTCTAAAAATTTTAGCCATTCTAATAGGTATGTAGGCATATCTCACTGTGGTCTTCTTTTATTCTATTTAAATTTAATTTTCTAATAGCTGATGATATCGAGTAGTGATCTTTTCATGTGCTTATCTGCTACCTGTATATCTTTTGGGGTAAGTGTCTGTTCAAATCTTTTGTCCAGTTTTTCAATTGGGTTGTTTGTTTCTATAGTATTGAGTTTTGAGGGTTATTTATATATTCAAGGATACAAGGGCTTTATCAGATATGTGACTTGGGTTTCCAGCCTCTTAACAGTGTCCTTCAAAGTGCAGAAGTTTTTAATTTTGATAAAGTCAAACTTACCAATTTTTTTCCTTTATGGATTGTGCTTCTGTTGTTGTATCTAAGAAATCTTTACCTAATTCAAGGTGACAAAGATTTTCTTCTATGTTTTCTTCTATAAGTTTTACAGTGTTAGGTTTTACATTTATGTCTCTGATCTTTGATTTTTAGTTATTTTTTAATATATAGTGGGAGGTATTGACTGAAGGTATTTTATTTTTATTTTTTATATATGGATATCCAATTGTTCAAGCACCATTTGTTGAAAACACTGTCCTCTCTTTAATGAATTGCCTTTATACTTTGTCAAAAATCAGTTGTCTTACAGGTGTGGCTCTGTTTCTGTCTTCTCTATTCTGTTCCATTGATGTATTTATTTATTTCTACATCAATATCATACAATCTTGATTACCATA
Source organism: Tursiops truncatus (assembly GCF_011762595.2). Classification (NCBI taxonomy): domain Eukaryota; kingdom Metazoa; phylum Chordata; class Mammalia; order Artiodactyla; family Delphinidae; genus Tursiops; species Tursiops truncatus. The sequence continues at coordinate 81,328,128 of NC_047035.1, read as the reverse complement.
GCTTTAGGATAAGTCTTGAAAGATAATGTAAGTCCTTGAAATTTGTTCTTCTTTTTAAAAGTTATTTTGACTATTCTAGGTCCATTACATTTCCATATGAATTTTAGAACTCGTAGTGCCAAAAATGCCTGCCAGGATTTTGATTGAGATTGTACTGAAACTATAGATCAATTTGAAGAGAGTTTACATTAACAAATGAATCTTTTGGTATATTAATGTGCTATTTCTCTTTATTTATTCATGTCTTCTTTCATTTCTTTCAGCAATGTTTTGTAATTTTCAATGTACACATCATATGCATCTTCTTTTCCAGTTTTATCCTTAAGTATTTGTGATGCTATTGTAAATTGTATTTTTTAAATTTCAATTTTTCATTGCTATTATATAGAAATATATTTCTATAGATTATTCTTGTATGCTACAGTTTTGCTAAACTCATCTATTACCTGCCATTGGGTAATATACACACTATTTAGTAGCATTTTTATAGATTCTGCAGGAGTTTATTGATAGAAAATCACATTGTCTGTTAAAAAAGACAATTTTGTTTCTTTTCAATCTGGGTATCTTTTTTCTCTTTCCTCATTGCACTGACTAGAATTACAGTACAATATTGAATAGTAGTCATGAAAGTGTTCATCCTTGCCTTATTCCCAGTCTTATAGGGAAAGCATTCAGCCTTTCCATTAAGTATGATGTTAGCTGTATATTTATTGTAGCTGTCATTTCAGGTTAAAAAAATTTCCTCTATTCCTAGTTTTCTGAGACTTTTTATCAGGTATGGATATTAAAGTTTGTGAAGTGTTTTTACACACGTATTGGGGAGGACTTAAAAAAAATTATGTCACTATGGGTAATCACATTGATTGAGTTTCAAATGTTAAACAAACCTTGCATTCCTGGGATGTATTATTTTTAATATATTGTTGGACTTAAGTTTTTAAATTCTTAAGAATTTTGAATCAAGCTTTATGCAAAATATTGAAAGAAATTTTCTTATTTACCTTTGTCTCACTTTGGTGTCGGGTAATGCTGACCTCATGACTTGAGAAGTATTATTTTTTCTTAAGTATTTGGTAGAGCTGCTTAGAAAAGTTATCTTGGCTTAGAGTTTTCTTTATGGGAAGGCTCTTAACAAATTTAAGTGTTTTAATAAATATTGAACTATTCAGTATCTATTTTTAGAATGAATTTTAATAGTAATGTGTCTTTCAAAAATATATCTATTTCATCTAAGCAGTCAAATTTATTGGATATCCCCTCTCTCAGTCCTGATATTAGTACTTCTCTATTTTTATCCTGGTTAATTCGGCTAGAGTTTCATCTATTTTTTTACTGATCTCACAGATAATTATTATGATACTGAAATGCCTTCTTGATCCCTCATGTCTTTTTATTTGTTAATGTATCTATTTATTTTATTTAAAAAAATTGTTATTGGGGTATAGTTCATTTACACAATGTTGTGTTAGTTTCAGGTGTATAGCAAAGTGAAAGAGTTATACATATACATATATCCACTCTTTTTTGGTTGATCCCTTATCTCTTACTGTAACTCTAGTTCCCACTTTGAATCTTCCCATATTTCAAGGGGACAGTCTTTCCTCAAGGATAAAATCCAAACTGAGGGTCACATGTAAGACATCCTCTAACATTCTGCAATTGCTTAGGCTCCAATCATAACAGACTGCTTGTAATTTTCTTACTACAACAAAAATGTAAAATCTTTGTGTTTTTATACATGCTGCTTCCAAGACCAAAAAAATACCCTTCCCTTCTCCTTTTTTCTTGTTCCTTGTCACTCTTTAAAATTTAGCTTAAGAATAACCTTTTCCAGTATGCCTTCTTTGGCCACCCCCACTTGGTTGGGACTTGCTACTCAGTGTTTCTATAGCACTCTATGCATATAACTTTACAGAACTTATCATATTTGTAATATTGATATTTTGTTTACTGATCTGTTTCCTCAACTAGATTGTAAACTCCTAAGTGCAAAAAGTGCCTGATTCATCTTTGTATCCTCACTGCTCAGGTCAATGACCGTCAGAGAGTTGGAGTGTAATAACGGGACAATATTAGGCAGTGTTGTTTAGTCCAGTAGTTCTCAAAGTGTGCTCGCTGGACCAGCAACATCAGTATCACCTGGGAACTAGTTAGGGCTATAAATTCTATGTCCCATTCAGCTTTATTCAATCATTCTGCATTGCTCTGGAGGTAAGACCCAGCAATCTATGGTTAAGAATCACTCCTGGGGGAGATCAGCTCTGTGCTTTGTGTCCACCTACAGGGGTGGGATAGGGAGGGTGGGAGGGAGACGTAAGAGGGAGGGGATATGGGGATATATGTATACATATAGCTGATTCACTTTGTTATACAGCAGAAACTAACACACCATTGTAAAGCAATTATACTCCAATAAAGGTGTTAGGAAAAAAAAAAAGCACTCCTGGGGATTCTGTTGCCTGCTAACATTTGAGAAACATTGGTTTAGTAGCTAGGGAATGACTGGCAAGTTCAGCAAGACTCACTTTGAATTTTGCCTCTGTCAAATTCTTTGACCTGGAATAATGTAATTAATACTTTTAAAACCTTAGGTCCCTCATATATAAAAAGGGGACAGTAGGAGCTATTTTTATAGGACTAAGATTTAAATGAGAAAATTTAGGTAAAGCTTCTAGTATAATAAATGACCCATGATATGTCCTTAATAAATGATAACTATGAAGAGTAGTTAATAACATCATCATCATCATGCTAATAATATAATAATTTATACCAGATGGAAACAGAAAACTTCTGCTTATGGCAGTCTCTCTGGATATTATTTTGAAACTAAAAGGAGAGAAAAACAGTCATGGGGAAGTAGAAGAAGATCATTCTTAGAAGCAAAATAGCCTAAGAAACCGCAAAATCAATGAGGAAAAGGAAAAGAAGGAAAAAGTGAGGGAGATGGACTTATTTTAGGAGGAGAAAAATCCGATGAATATATTATTTGAAAATGTGGTACCCATATTTTGTAATAAGATTCAGCATTACAGTTTATTTTGCTTGGTTGAGAATAGAGACTCAGCGATATTCGAAGTCTCAGTCTTACTCAATTTGGAAGTGATCATCTTCTTTCAGTTAAAACATTCCATTAAGCACCCACCACAGCACAGGCATGGTACTAGATACTGGATACAGAGATCAGGACAGTGTTCCCCACCTAAACTAAGCTGAGTCTAGTGGTACGTACCAGACACTACCAAGGTGATGTCTAAAGCAGATTAAGCAGATAATTCCTTTAGGATTTTAAATACTTTATAAGGGGAGAAATGTAAGGAGGGAAATGTATCTGGGCTAACTGTTAAGATGGCCCAAGTGTTTGATATATCTGTGAATGAAGAGAAAGGGATTTCCTTCAGCATCAGCATTACTTAAGTGGGTATTTCTCCTGGAACTTGCGGCCCTGATTTTGTTGGCATTTTCACTAGATCCATTATATACTTCCAGACACACACCAACAAGATGGTAAAAAAAAAAAAACAAAAAACAAACTGTGTTCATTATTTTTGTTTGGCACGGTAGAATTTCAAATTTGATTTAATGCTCCAAACGTGTTTTGGCTGTCTATACGTTCAAGGCAGTATGCTAGGAAATACCAAAGATGAATAAAATGTAACCTCTGCCCTAAAAGAGTTCAGTGTCTACTGAGAGAGATGCATATTCAGTTAGAGCCAATGCATTTTTGTATCTCTTTACACTTGACAAACTGCATTCACATAAATAATCTTAACTGGTTTTCACAGAAGCCTTACAAAATAAATAAAGTAGTATCGGTCCATTCTACGGATTGAAAACTAGAGTAAAAATAATGCCCATTATTTATCTGGAGACTTATACTACATTAACTCCATCCCCTATCTTACTGCCCTTATGTAATCAATTACCAAGTTGTATTGATTCTAGCACTTAGATGTCTCTATAATTTTTGCTCCCCTCACTCTTTCCACCACCACTGCCTTAGTTGAAATAAGCTCATCTTTTCTTGCCTGGGCTATTTCAATAAACTCCTAATTGGTCTCCCTGCCTACGAGTTCTGCCCACTCCAATCTGTCACCAGAGTTATCTTTCAAAAACAGAAATGATTATGCCACTCAGCTGAAAAGCCCTGGCTGGCTTCTCTATTCATCAATATGGGAAGGTCCCTTGCTAGGGTTGCCAGATTGGTCAACAGGATGACCAGTTAAATTTGAAGGTCATAAATAATGAATGATTGTTTAGTATGTCTCAAATATTGCATGGGACATACTTATACTAATATTTTAAAACATTTGAAATTCAAATTTAACTGGCCTGTAGTTTTATTTGCTAAATCTGGGAACCCTAACCACTGTGGGCCTGAAATCTAGCTCCTAACCCTCCTGGCAGTTAAGCACCCCCACATCGCAATGTCTAGTGAAAACCAAAGCTGAAATTTCTGCCCCACCCTCATGGAGCTTCCGGCTCAGTAAAGAAGTCACAAACACTATTTCTAGAATCAGTAGTTAACACTCAACAGCTATGTGTCTTTGATAAACATTGACATGGTAAAAACTACATGTCTGAGGGCACACCTAAGTATTCATTTTATGGGAGAAAATAAATCCAGTTTTTTTCAGTTGCCTGATAAGAATATATTGAAGGGAGTCTGGAAAGCTTAGTTGAAATGGCTTGGTTGCACTTTTAATCAAACAACCACAATATTGAGATTAGTGTAAGCTTAGTCGAATTGCTTAACCCTTCTGTATTTCCTTTTAAAAAGTGTGTATGGGGAGGGTGGGAGCAGGGCAAGGAGGGTAACCAAACTCTTTTGCCTAATGAAATGACTGTCAAACTAAATATGTAACTTCATAATACGCATTCAGATGAGGGCAGAGGCAAAAGTCAGGTCAGGAGCATTACCAAGTTTTCAGTTCTTGTTGCAGAATGCACAAACCTGGAATTGGAGCCAGGCGATTGCAAAAATGATTCCAGATCTGCATGGTAACAATTTAGACTGACTTCCACTCCTGCCTGAAATTTAGCAGCAGAGGAAGTTCTTTTCCTGGCTGTCTGCCTTCTCCCCACCTCCCCCACCCCTCGGTACCTCAGGCTGCTCACTCCCCACATCTGTTTCCAAGCCAGCGTGTAGGGTCACAGCATGGCGCAATAAGCAGCATTAGCAGGCAGCATGAATCAGTGGTAAACCTTTGATTTTAATTCCTTGCCTCTCCTAGAGAGGAAGTGTGGTCTAGTAGTTAACCCACTAAAAAAGCAGCTAGGAGGCAAAATTCCTGGTCCTCTCCACTCCCCTGTTCTATTCTTATTGGAACACCCTGCCTGTCAAACATACATTTTTTTCTACTTTTGCTCTACCATGTTTTTCCCTGAACTGACTTGATCCCAAGATTCACTTGGGAAACTTGTTAAATGATTCCTGAGACCGATCCCAGAATCTATCAAGGAAAGTCCTAGGAATTTCTATTTTTAACAAGTACTGCAGATAAGTCTTCATAATCAGACTCAGCTCAACTGTATGCTGGTCACACATTACACAAATGACAAGAGAGCAATAAAGGAAACCATAGCAAGAGAACTGAGATGAAAGCATCTCTATCATCCGGTTTGCTATTACAAGCCTCGTGTGAAAAAGGCAAAAGACAGGGAATAAAAAGAGGCAGATTCTAGATTTGGTTGTGTGTATCTAGAACTGTGTGAGCTTGGGCAGGTCAGATAGGCTTTCCTGACTGCATTTTCATCTTTTAAAAAAATACAAGTGGGCTTCCCTGGTGGCGCAGTGGTTGAGAGTCCGCCTGCCGGTGCAGGGGACGCAGGTTCGTGTCCCGGTCCGGGAAGATCCCACATGCCGCAGAGCGGCTGGGCCCGTGAGCCATGGCCGCTGAGCCTGCGCGTCCGGAGCCTGTGCTCCGCAACGGGAGAGGCCCCAACGGTGAGAGGCCTGCGTACCGCAAAAAAAAAAAAAAAACAAAAAAAACCAAGTGATTAGTTCATCTCTTTCAGTTCTGCGATTCAATGTATTATTTCTGTGATTTCACAGAAATGCCAAGATGGACTCAGAACATCTCTTTTCCTGAAAATGACAGTGGGTGCAGTTCCCAAGGTGTGGGCTGGCTCGTCTGGGGTTGTGGGCAGACAATGGAAACAAGTGGAGGCCGGGAGGTTTGGGGCCATGGCCACAAGGAGGTTTCTCCCCCAACACCCGCCTTGAGGCTCCGCAGCTGGCCTACTTATGCAAAGGCTTTGGCTCCTCTTTTCTTTTTAAAAAAATTTCTGACTTGTACATTCCCCTGAGGAGAAGAGATTCATCGTTTTGCGGAGAACTTGCACATGCTTTCCTGAAAGGAAGAAAGGAGGGAGGGATGGGAGGGCTTGGCTGGACTAGTGAGTGGGTTAGAGCTGCCAAAGCAATGAGTCTCCCCACGTATGATTAACATATACCCAGCACATCGTTAGCTCTGAATATGCCCAGCAAAATCCTTTGTCCTACTTCCACAATGCCTAGAAGTGCATTCTTGTTAGTGGACTGCACACCCGCCTACTCGTCCGTCATTCTCTGGAGTGGGGGCAGTCTTCCACCCCAGAACAAGTGGGGGGGGGGAGTTGGGAGGAGGAGGAGAGAGCCTTGGAAGTCACAGTGAGTCATGATTGTAGGAAAAGGATGTCTTATGAAGCCAACGCAGAGCTAGCTTCCTAGAAACATCATGACAGGTCCTACGAAGCCCACGTTTGGTTCTAATTATAACATTGCCCACATTTGAGCATTTCACAGTTTTCCCATGGTAACAACAGGGTTTCTGAGGAAGAGGACTTTGACTCAAATGTGCTCTGTACTTCTAATAGTGGAAGCTGGTTGGACTTCAAAAAAAAGCAGTTATTTTTTGCTAATTTACAAAGGAGATATCATTGGATTGCCTATGCCTATTAATACACATTTAAACTGGAATTAAGCACATTGTACTATATAAAAAGGCCAAAATGAGCTGCATAAAAATTTTTAAAAATGTTTTATAAAGGCCAAGATGAGCAACATAAAAAGAAAAAGAAACCTCAAATAAGTGGAATTTGTTTCTCCCCTCAACTTGAGACGAATGACAAGCTTAAAAAAATAAATTAATGATTTAAAAAGCAACTTTGGAAGGATTCCACAAGTGACTTATTTATAGCTCCATTGTCAATACTTTCTGATTCTATTAAACAGTGAATGCTCTTCCTGGGGATGATCGTAAAGCACAGCATGTGTCTTTGAAAAATCATGTTACAGTGTGATTTTAGTGTCATATGCTATCTTCCTTTATTCAAAAATATTTGAAAATTGCTAATCTGGGTAATCTACTAATGATAACTTTTAATTACATCCCAGCTCTTGATCATTTTTCGTAAATGAATTTTTTCTTTTTTAAATCTATTCTTTCCCACTTTTAATTTATTTAGATACCAGAGACACTAGCCAGGGAAGCTGGGAGGCTGAAGATAATTCTCTTTCTTTATAAAACGGATTCCAGGTTGGATTAACCTAGGGGAGAGCTAGGGGAGATGTTGAGGAGAAAGGGATTTCTCAGGCTACTCTGGAGACGGAGTTGAGAAATAGTATGCATACCTGCTTGGAGCTGGCTTGGGGCTGGTTGGAATTTTTTTTTTTTTTAACATTCTGCAAAAGCGGACATATGTGGCATTTAGAAAAGGAAGAGAAGTACTGACTATTCATTTTTACAAGATTATCAAGTGAGGATTCACTCTGTAAATCTCAGCAGTTATGAAAGTTGGTGTGGTTTGTAAACCCCACCACAGGAAGTAAGGGTGATCAAAAAATATGTTGGCAAAGTTTTGAAATTTTCCAGAAGTATGAGAGATTCTCTTCCTGTACAAAAAATAATGACGTCAGGTTTAGTAACTGCTTAGGAAATGATTAAGACAAAAGATACACACTTTCCTCAATACCCCATCTTAGTTTCTTCAGATAAATTCTCTGAATTTTATATAGATTCAGAAAATTATAACTTATTTTTATGATAAGTGAAGTCATAATATAACTTATTATCTTCTCCATTTTTAGCATATTTGCTTATTTTTACAGTAAAATATCTTTTACCAAAAACTAGGGGAAAATGCGAAATAAAGAGAGCAGTAATGTTTTGAGGAAGGACCCATATACATTGTGGGTAGTATAAATATTGATCAGAGTAATCAGTGGTATCTGGCAAAGCAAAGTATGATAGTAGTTAATTTTTACATAATTTATACAGCTTACTACATGCCAGACACTGTTTTAAATACTTGAAAAAAATTATCAGTAATGTAGTTAATTCTTATAACAACCTTTATCCTCATTTTACCAATGGCAAAATTGAGGCAAAGAAAGATTATATAATTTGTCCTAGGTCACCAGATAATAAGTGGAGGAGCTGGAATACAACTCTGGCAGTCTGTCTCTTGAGCCTGTGTTCTTAAACACTATGTGATACTGCTTCTCTGAAAAATGATCAAGGGCCCTTATAGAAAACAATGTTGACAGGAATGTGTTCAAAAGACTCAGGCTCTTGAAACTTAGCCACTAACTCAGTCAAGCACTTTCTACAAAATAGTCAGTAAGACGAATATGCTTCTTGTAGGAGTAGGAGGGGTTCTTTGCTGTGACCGTAGAGTACCTGTCTATGAAATACTACTTGAATTAGTTTTATTAGTTTTTTTTAAAAAGTCCAAATTCCCCAATGGGTTTCAGGCCAGCCTTTTATTTTATTTATTTATTTATTTTTTGGCCATGCCGTGCAGCATGCAGAATCTTAGTTCCCTGACCAGGGATGAAACCTGTGCCCTCTGCAGTGGAAGCACAGAGCCCTAACCACTGCACCACCAGGGAATTCCCTTGAATGAGTTTTAAGAGAGTAAAGGCCAATAGATGAAATGTTCATCTTCTTTATCAACTAAAATACTGTGCCTATGAAGTGTCATAAAGGTGCATTTCCTGTCTAGAAGGAACTTGTGGTGTGATAAGGCAAAGGTAATTATTGACATTTGATAAACATTTATTGCAAAACCGCTATGTACAGGGTATATAAAGATAATTAAACCATAAGACCTACCTTCAAGGTGGTTGTAGCCTGGATGGGGAGATGGACCATCACCACAGGGTGTGGTAGATACCAGAGTAGGTTAAAAAAAAAGGAGGCTCTGAGAGCAGCAGGAGGGGCCCCCCTGACCCAGGCAGGGAATTCCAGGATTGCTTCTCTAAGAACATGATGCCTGTCTGGAATCTTTTATAATTTTTGCTTTCCATTTCCACATCACTTCTCACCCTGTTATCCACATTTGAATTTATAAGTACTAGCTTTAAGGATATGATCTGTTCTTATTTCCCAATCATATGTCTTCCTTTCTGTTAACTTCCCAGGTGATATGCTTGGTTCAGTCTCGACAGAAAATGCCTAAGAAACTTTGGACCAGGACAGCTTCTTACTGTTCAGAATGCTTTTTTTTTTTTTTTTTGCATTTGATGTTCCCCATTTGTTTTGACACTGGGCTGCCTTAGCCTTCTGGGCAGGCAGATCTCCTGGTTACTGACCACTTACCTGAGCGGTCCCCTAAGTATTGAATTTCCCTCTACTTTGTCCTTGTTAGCTTTTTGTTTTCCCATATATTTACAAAATCTGATTTCTGCTTCCTTGTTTAGTCCCTGTCTCTCTGCTAAGTCTGACCTTTGATTTATGTTTTCTTCTGGACTTGCTGAACCAGGCTTAGTCAAGTCTCTAGCCTTAGATATATTTCTGCCTCTTGTTCACATACTGTCTCCATGCCTTTTTTTTTAAGCCACTCCGCGGCATGTGGGATCTTCCCAGACTGGGGCACGAACCCGTGTCCCCTGCATCGGCAGGCAGACTCTCAACCATTGCGCCACCAGGGAAGCCCAGTCTCCATGCCTTTTGCCTTGTGCACTCATATATTCTACAGTTTCAATTAGGAATTATAATTTTGACAGCAGATAGAACTTAGTGCTAGGTACTCAAGATACAGCCCAAAATAAGATATGGAAATACTGCTTTCCCTTAACCAGAGAAAACTTCTGGGAGAGAAATAGTCTCAAAAACCTTTGACAATTAATGGTTATTACATTTGGACGAATAGTCTTTTGATGAAAAAGGAATGCTTTAGACTCAGGTAGGGAATGTTGGTTGACAGTTATGTGCATTCCCTTAGCTTTAAACAAAATTAATAGTGATGTGTGAACATGCAAGATGATGTCAGGTTTCTATCACCAGATGCCTTAAACCTGTTGCCAAAACCTGCCGTGAGTTCCGTAGTGGGTATATTGTTCAAAATTCCTCAACGGGCAAGAGAGAAGATTTGATTTGAAGAAGGAACCAAAGGCCAAAGATCAAGGGCTAGCAAGGTTAGGAACGGGAATATTGGTGTAGAATATTCCAGACACACACACATTTCATACTCTAAGTTTGTATTCTGAAAATGCTTTCTGCAAAAGTCTAAAAGGAAATAGTCCTTATCGCACAAACAGTCCCCACTCTAAAAGCATTTCCCTGCCACAAATAACATTTATTTCCTCAAAACAGAAATACCAGAGAGCATTTCCTCAGTGCACCAATTTTCTCAAAGTACAAGCACACTAATTTGCCTTTCCTTCTTTTCCTCCTTTTGAACTAGGTTTCTCTCTCTAGGGCCTTATTCCATCTTCCCAACAAGCAACAGCAACATAACCATTATTTCACACGGTGGATGGAGAAAGACATAGATAAAAACTGGCATCAGAAGGGCATACTAAGTGAGATGCAATAACAAAATTAATATTTGTGTCCTCCTCCCCAACTTTTTTGTTTCACAGAATACATAAACATTCAAGAGAGATATTTTTGAAATAGTGTCTGAGGCAGTTTATGAACAAACTAGTAGGGCGGTATTTCTCAGACTCTTAATGAACCTCCTGCATCCACACAGGAAAATTGCGCTTACTTAAAATGCAAATTTCTGGGCTCCACCCCAGGTTTACCTACTCAGAGTCAAACCAAGGAAATCTGCATTTTTAATAAGCTTTCTCTGTGATCAGATGGATCATATGGCAATCATTACTCTAGGACTGTGCTTAAAATAGGCAAGAATCCTGTAATTGTAGTCAAAATCGCACCTGGCTCCAAGTAAATCAATTGAAACTCTTATGACTGGCGGATGCATTATAAGGAAGAGAAGGGGGTGGTGTGGTGTTGAAACAGAATTAAGTGGAAAAGGATCTCTTTGTGATAGGGAGAAAGGAAGGCAGCCCTTATATGGTTTCAGTGGCATCACAGCACTGTATAGATTGTTCCTCCTCTGCCTGTGGAGAAAGAAAGCAAAAGCTAGACAAATGGACCACATGCGGTCATGACCCAGCAAAGCATGACCTTCTGCTAAAAGATAAGCAAACCTCATATTAAGCCAAATCAAGAACATTCTGTTTTCACCCCAAAAAGGATTCAGTGTATGTTGATGGTAGTTTCCACCTAGCCAAGCAGAGAAAACCAGGGTAAATAAAATAGAGGTTCTCAATGTTTTGTGTCCTCTGAACATGTTTGAACACTGGAATTTTGGGTAGCACACTTGAAGGAAATAAAACAGGTGGAAGGACCAAGAGCCATGTCTCGAAGCCCTAAAAAGTCCCCCAGTGACTACTCTCCTCACCTGACTGGCTTCAGCTCTCTGCTAGTCTGTGAGGGGATCCCATGGCTTAGGGCTCTTTCTGGGCCCCTCTAGGATGGGTGTGGCACCATGCCTATACGCTCTTACTCCTATACCGTGCTAGTCACTGGGTCACAGGACCCGTCCAACAAAATGACATCTGATAGACATCACTATAATACTATAAATACTTAGTAATAGCCAAAACCCCAAACACGCCTCATTTAAAATATTGAAAGGCCAGCCTCTAAGAATGAAGTACTGACAGATGCTACATCATGGATGAACCCTGAAAACATTATGCTAAGTAAAAAAAAAAGCCAGACACCAAAGGCCACATATTGTATGATTCCACTTACAAGAAATGTTCAGAATAGGCAAATCAATAGAAACAGAAAGTAATTTAGTGGTTGCCAGGGGCTGGAGGAGGGGGTGGGGTAGAGAGCTATTGCTAATGGATATGAGGTTTCTTTTTGAGGTGACTAAAATGTTCTAAAGTTAGATAGCTGTGATGGTTGCATAACCTTGTGAATATACTAAAAAAAAAACCCCACTGACCTGTACACTTTAAAATGGTGGATTTTAAGGTATGTGAATTATATTTCAATTAAGCTGTTCTTGAAAAATAAAATATTTGAGAGGCTTCTGTGAAAATTTTGTTATGCCAGTTATGCTACGATAGAGAAGTTAAAATTGAATTAAGCAGTGACCAAGTGATAAACTTGAGAAAATGCTGATGTTTTATTTAAATCCAGAGTTTTTAAAAACATCTTAACCATGTAGTGGGTCTCTTTGATTATAACTAACAGGTAGAATGGGTAACTAACACTTTTTTTTTTGTTTTCACATATAATACAAAATTTGAGAGTGCTTTGATGCTAAACAAGATTAGACCTTTCATGAGCCAGATTATAGTTCATAGTGATGATTAAGGTTAAATTAGAACTAGTGAGAAGGGTACCAAACTCTATCACTGGCATTCATTTCTTTTCAAAGTTGTTTCACAAGATATATCTTATTCTCATTAGTAGTTAATAAATATGATATTATTAAGGAGAGATTTGTTTTTAAAAAGACTAAGAGAAGAAAATCTGCTTATCAAGATCTCACACAGTTGGAAGCTAAATTACTTGAACTATAGCACATGGTTGTAAGTGGTAGAATCAGGATTTGGAGAGAGGGTAATAAATTCATTTCCAAGACTGAATTGCTAAAACCAGGTCATGAGGGTATAGCATGTTACTTAATGTACAGTGCTTATAAATCTAGACTAATGCTTCTGGTTCTTAACAGTTTTTATCAGGTGCCCTTTTGAGAATATGAAAAAAAATCTATGAACCCTCCCTCTAAAAGGCACACATGCAGATGCCAACTTTTTTCCACAGCATTCTTAGGAGGACCACCACTCTGAAATCTATTCATGGACTCTTCACCCCATGCTGAGAACTCCATGACCACATAAAGAATAGTTTAGTCCATACTAATGTTCATTTTGGTCAATTCAAGCTCTTGTCAGTAATTCTACATTTGCCAAGATGCTAAATTTTTAATGCACTCAACACAGTATGTTGGGCAATGGATACCCACCCTCGCACCAACTCTTGTCAGTTCCAAGATTGGACTTTAATGATCATATCTCTCTGGGATATGACAACTACTTAGGGGAAGTGGGATTGTGTAGGATTATGAAGTGTTCAATCCCCGCTTCCCGATGAAACCAGAAGCTTCCCTTAGTAGGTGGCCTCCGAGGTTCTTTCTACTTATGCTTTAATGAGCAGCTCCATAAATAAACCTTCAAGGAGAATCTGAAACCTTTTCCCAATATGAGTGCTTCAACCCTCCAGAGCACACCCAAGCCCCAAAATACTGCGTGGATCCAGAGAATTCAGGCAAACACCAAGTTTTGGTCTGAACTCTCCACCAAGAAGCCTCAATGTTTTCACTTTGTTGACCATAAGTGATATATTTAGTTATCCAGAAGGGTAGTCAATCTGCTAGAGAAAATGTCCTGAAAAAATGAAACAGGCAATTATGTTGGGCAGACCTAGGGGTTAGTGTGGATGGACTTTGTTTTAAAACAGATTCCTAACTCAGTCAAAAAGTCTCCTGTCCATGTGTTTTCCTGGGGAGAAACTTCCAAAGTGGTAATGCAAAAACTCACAGACTCGATGAAGGGGTGTGTAGCCATCTGGTTTGCTCACAAGCAGAGTTGCTCTTTTTATCAGAATTATTTTCAGATTTTCATATGGAGGTGGAGTTGGCCATCTTGAACACCAAATCAGTATTAACCCTCTCCCTAAACAATTCTATTGAAAATTCTCCTAATAAGGATACTAGGAAATGTTTTCCTTTTTTTTTTTTTTTTTTCCTGAAACAGGGAACAGAGGCCAGTTGAAATCAAGCAGCCAGTCTCAGATGGGGGCGGGGCACCCGATCCATGGGATTTCCCCTGGGACTCCCAAGGCTTAAGAAGAAGGAATCCCAGTGACTGTCTGCCTGAGGATACACTTCCCTCAGACTAAGCTTTCCATTCGCATGGAAACAAGAGTTAGGCTCTAATCAGGTGACTCTCAGTCTCTTTAGAACTGACTTATTTATGGTTGAAGCCAAACCTCTTAGTTCTTCCCATTCCCACCCGTCCCGCCCCAGCTGAGGTAGATGAAGAAGTTTGGACAACGAAACAGAGTTCGAGAGATCAAAACAGCTTTGCTCCTGTTTTTTGTTGTTATTGTGTGTGTGTGGTTTTTTTTTTTTTTTTTTTTTATTTAATCATGCAACACTTCCCTCCCAGAATTTTGGATATTTAACATCCACTGAGAACAGCTTGCCTGTAGGTTTCTGTTGGGGACAAAAAAAAAAGGGTGTTGGTGGTGAAGAGCTGAGTTTATTTTTCTTGCCTTTTTTTCTGGGACTCTTCTATATACACTCATTCTTATTTTGAGCCAAACGGAGGGACAGGTTTCTTTTAATTTCCTGCCTGATCGAAAAAAAAGTTTCCATAGTCAGCTCCTGGCAGGCGTGCCCTAGTATCTTGGGGAGGGCCGCTTGGGAGTAGCAACACCCTCTTGTGTGACCAGGAGAGCAAACTGAAGGTAGCAGCTACCAGCAACTGTCACAGAGAGGCACCAGCATTTTCCCCCTTCCATGAAAAGGGCAAAGTCAAAAGAGAAAGACAAAGTCCAGGTTGTTGTTGGAAATTTGACCTCAGAAGAAAAACTGAAAAAGCATAAAGCGCTGTGTGTGAACTTTTCTTTTTCTATCTTCTTGGTCAGTGTTGGGCTGCATGTGATAAACCAGTGGGGTGGTTATTTTTTAAAGGGCTTCCTTTTAGTTTTCTTGCGGTTCAGAGTGAGCCTTGTTGGTTAAGCATATATATTAAATTCTGATCCTTCCTTAAATTTTAAAGAAAATCTTCTACCTAGAGTGTTGTGACCTTGGGTTCCAAAGCCAAATGAAGAAAGAAAAGCAAAGCATAAGCTACTTCTAAAATTCTGGAATTAATTTGAACTAACGGCTTTATATATACCCCCATTTGCCCCCATAAAAGGTAAATATTTTGTCTCCAAAATTATTTCCCAGAAAGAAGGAAGTCACCTTCAATACACATCCTAATGAAGTCATCCTCTGGTTCCTGCTCAGTATCTGATTTTGGAACAACAAATTACTGTTAGGGGAAGATGCATCGGGGTGAAATGGTCTAAGTTAATGCCTGTTTCGGAGGCTTATGGAGGTCATCTACCAGAACTGGTTAAGAAAAAAAAGAGGAAAAGAAATTTATCACTGGTCTAGTAATTGTTCTTGAAGTTATTAGCCCTGAAATGCAAGTGTTAGATGTGTTTTTAAATAGATCTTTTAGAGAACACACAAAAATACAAATTCAGTGAGCGATATGTTATGGAGATTATAAATATGCACCTATAGGAAATGAAAAAATGACCACGTGCTACGCACAGGGGTGACTTGGTATATCATTTCTGGAGACAGCATTGTACATGAATTCAATGAGTGTTAGCTCTCAGAAACTTAGAAGGAACTAAGAATTCTGTGTTTGGAAAACTGTTGGATTAGTCACAAAATAACACTGGTGAGGAATAATTTTGTTTTATGAAGTGACAGTGGACAAATATTAGTATTTAAGAATCATTATATTATTTTATAAATATGATTTTAAATATGTATGCATTACTAAGTAGTTAAGTAAAGATTTTGAGTAGACATTGACTTATTTGTCCACACCCCTAAAAGTGGCCAAAAGAGAGTTTTCTTAGGTTTGTCACATATTTAGGCATATATGGGAGATAGATAGATCATAGAGCTACAAATCTTTATGAGAACACGTAGTCTAGGAGGGACTTTCCTGTTTTACAGACGAAGGAATTAAGTTATTAGCTCAAGGTCACAAAGTTATTTGGGGATAGAGGGGGATTAGAAATGAGACTTGCCCTTTTCATTATGATATATCACTCTCTCAGTGGGATCTTTCCTTTAGAAAACTATGAAGCCCTTGCAGACAGAAAAGAAAGATTAAGAAAAATGGTTCCAAGGTCTCACTTTGGGGGAGAAACTTACCTGCTTTCCCCTAGATGCGCCCGCGCGCACACCCCCCCCCCCACACACACCAGAATCCTTTCATCCCAGCCATGTGCTACCAATTACTGACCTCCCTCTGTGAGGCTGAATCCAGTCATACTGGAATTGGCTCTAGTGGGAAATTTATAAAAGCTACACGCCCGAGGCAGTTGCTTGCTCCAGTGGAGTATAGGGGTTAGTGCCTTGGGAATCCCAGGTATTATTAAATGCACCAGCCCTCCCCAACTCTGCAGACCAAAGAGTAGTATGTCCTAAAATCACTTGTGAGACAGTTGTACAATGCATAAAGGACAATCTCAAAACCATGGCATCGGCCCCTTAGGCTATAAAGTCTCTACAACCTGTAACTCACATCTCATGTATGCTAAAAGCATTATAAGCAATGTGGGGAGGGTAAGCTCAAAGGAACATGAGACGGAATCATCCCCAAATGGAAACCAGTCACTCCCTGGGGCTTGGGTGTGGTTGGATTTTCATCATATTAACCAACAATATGGAAGTGCCAGAGTCCCACTCAATTAGAATGTTCCTGATTTATCAGAGGGGCTAAAGCAGTCATGGACCCTCCACTGAAAATTATTCTCCTGCCAAGAACATCCTGTTGCCACCACTCAAGGGGCTGAGGGTGGGAAGTGGTTCAGAGGTTCAGGGTAAAGAACCAGTACCAGATAAACGGGAAAAAGCCTGGTATCCTGTAGCATGAGAACACACAGGCAATAAGGGCGAAGGGGCATGAGCTAAGTCACTGAGGAAGAGTGAATGCTGGAATAACGCAGGAGTTTTTGAGAGGTTGTGACCATGCTTGTTGACTTCAGATAGAAGAAAGGACTTCACAGTCAGCCGGGGTTTCAAGAATCAGGGAGGAGGTCAAATAGATGTTAAGTCAAAACTGCTTGTTCTACAGTTTTGTTCTACAGTTCTACAATTAGCTGGACTCTAAAAAGACAATTTTTTCTTCTCCAGTACTTCTTTTAGTATGTTCTTCTTGCATAGGCCACTTCTATCTGTCTGGATAAATTTCTCTCTATTCTCAAATAAATCATACATCTCATCCTGCCAGTTTCTATAAACAACTTCTCTTTCCCCAATTTTGGTTACCTCAAGGCACTAGCTCACATGACTGATGACCATTCTTGAAGTTAGCATTTCTAAAACCTGTTTATATTTGAAACTTGATAACCTTTTATCAACATAGGGAGGGTTTTGAGGCAATATAAATTTGGAAGGAGGCATCTCAGGGCAGTTACCCCAGTCAGTGTCTCCTCCCCTTTCCCATTTTGTCTCCTGTGGCTCTTCACATTGGCAAACAGAAATCACATTCAATTAAACGACCAACTATATTTTTAAAAATTTAACTCCTCCCCCCCCAAAAAAACCCACGAAAAATTAAGCTTAAGCAAAAACTGGTAAGTATTCATTGTGATTGAATGTATCAATATTTCTAGTGTCTCTGGTTCCAGGCTTATTTCAAGTGAAAAAGACCACCTGTTGATGTGGAGTGTACCTGATGGGAATTCCCGACACCTGATTTTTACTCTATCAATCCTTGACTCACTGAATTTCTAGGTAAGTGGTCAAACTTATTCTTCTCCACCGTTTGTACAAAACAACAACAACAACAAAAAACGGGCTATGAAATTGTTATTCTCTCCTGTCAGTGAATGAGACATATGGCGTTTGTGACTATGAAATACTTTTCTAATGTTTGTTTAGGGGTGGGCAAATACAATGAAAACTGGTGATCTCAAGAGCATTGCTAAGAGCATTGTATGTGCATGTCCTGTAATTAGCATCCATGGTGAAGAGCACGGTGTGGAGATCAGATGGTTTCTGTTCTGTTTATTTGCTTCCTTTTTATGGGCTAGCCAGTTTGAATGTAAGTTACAGTGGTCTCTGGATATCTTTAAGCTTTTTATATTTATAGGATCGCCAAAAAGTTCTAAGCAGGCATTATGGAGCATGGCCTGGAATTAGGTGAAGAGGTAGGCAGAGGGACCCAGCCAGGGCACTTGGTGGCTGCTCTATGCCAGGGTGCTTGATTCTCAAGGATCAGAACTCAAACACAGGGTGATGGAGTAACAGGACAAAAGATGTTAAACTGAAGTATCCCCGAGTTAATGGTTCCCTATATGTTTCCTGTGCTGGACACAAAAGTAGCACCAGATGTCCCCCAAAAGATGTGTACACAATGTTCATAGCAACGTTATTCAGAATAGCCCCAAACTGGAAACAACCCAAATGTTCCTCAACAGCTGAATGGATAAACAAATGGTGGTGCAGTTATGCAATAGAATACTGCAGCAGCCATACAGAGGAAAGAGCTGCTTTCCTTAATCCAAGCAAATTGGACACCTTTACAAACAGAACTTTTACATTCATTTTCTATTGCTATATAACAAATTACCACAAACAATGCAGCTTAAAGCAATACCCACTTATTAACTCACAGTTCTGGAGGTCTGAAGTCCAAGCACAGAATGACTGGCTTCTCTGCTTAGGGTCTTCGAAGGCTGAAATCAAGATGTTGGCTGGGCTGTGTTCTCTTCTGGAGGCTGTGGAGAAGGATTTGCTTCTGAGCTCATTCAGGTTATTGGCTGAATCCTCTTCCTTGCAGTTGTAGGACTGAGACCCCTGTTGACTTGCTAACTGTCAGCCAGGTGCTATTCCCAGTTCTTAGAGGTTTCCTTCTCATGCTTCAAATCTCTTTCTTTAGGAAGAACCCTGTCCCTTTTATGGGTTTGCCTGATTAGATCAGGCCTACTAAGGATAATCTCCCTATATTAAGATCAACTGATTTGTGACCTTCATTACATCTGCAAATTCCTTCTTAGCAGCACCTGGATTAGTGTTTGACTGGATACCTGGGAGAAGATGTGTTTATACCGGGGGCTGGGAATCTTGAGGGCCACCTAAAACTCTGCCTACCACAACTCTTAACTTCACCCCTTTCTCTGCTTTGTCAAAACAGTGTATAAAAACAAAAACAAAAACAAAAAACTCAGGACTTCCCTGGTGGCACAGTGGTTAAGAATCCACCTGCTAATGCAGGGGACACAGGTTCGAGCCCTGGTCCGGGAAGATCCCACATGCCACGGAGCAACAAAGCCTGTGTGCCACAATTACAGAGCCTGCACTCTAGAGCCCGTGAGCCATAACTACTGAGCCCGCATGCTGCAACTACTGAAGCCCGCGCACCAAAAGCCCATGCTCCGCAACAAGAGAAGCCACTGCAATAAGCCCACGTGCCGCAACTAGAGAAAGCCCACGCACAGCAACAAAGACCCAGTGCTGCCAAAAATAAATAAATAAAATAAATAAGCTTATTAAAAAAAAAAACTGCTATAGAGGAATAGACCTGGCCAGCTGAGTCCAGTACTCTCACTTTAACTATGGCACAGGTAGGTAGCACTAGGAGGGTTTGATTGCCCATATAGTCTCACCTTTTGTAAAGGAGAGAAAATTTTATAAGAAGTAGTACATACGTATATTTGACTAGGGGATAAAAGGGACCATAATACTAAAAAATGTCAATAATTTTTAAAAAATAATTTCCAATTGTCCTCCAATGAGCATGTGCTATTCTTGCAGTCAGATACAAAAAAAAAAATTTTTTAAGTAAAGTATATAACCTTACAGCACAATTTCTCATAGTTACCCCTCACGGATTTATCACCCTTGATTTTATCTAAGCTGTTGGTAAGAACTTTTCTTCCATGAAAGTTATTCAGAAAAAGTTTATAAGCTTCATTTCAACATTTTTAAATAAAATATTTTATTATATAAAATGGATAACTGGCTTGTACCTATCATTACCTATTGTATTGAATGCAAGAATATCAATGAGAAAATTTGCACTCCTTTTTCTACTGAACTGTTGAAATTGGACACTTTGGAGAAATGGAAACACAACCACAACTAAGTTTTTCATCATTCAACCCTCATTTGTATAGCACTTTAGAATTTCTAAAATTTATGTATGTATACTATCTCATCACACTGAACAATGTCACTTGAACTTTGAGACTCAGCGATGATGATACCTGCCCCCCCAATACAAAGTGAGTTAGAGACAGAGATAGGATTAGAATTAGTTCTGGTGGTGTGACATGGTCCTCCCTCTCCACCTATTATTAAGGTGGAGTACAAGAGTAAGTAGAACCAGAATATGTCTTTCTTGAGTTGGGAAACCTAACAGCCTACATACTCTTATTGTGGAAACCCATTCTTGATAGAGCTATATATGAGATAAATGAAAAACTTTCTTTTTTCTCCTATTAATTCTCATATTGGAGATCCTCTATTGAAAGGGTGCTAGAAAAGAGCTACTTAATTATAGTGTTCAATAAATATGTTTGTTTTCAAATATGTACATGTCAATACTGGTAAAGAAGCACAAACCTGTCTTTCTTGACTACTGAAGCACCTCATTCCTTGATTCTGGGTAAAGGGGCTAACTTATCCTGTTGCCATTTTATCCCAATAATCCATGGTCAACTAAGCTAACCACATCTGCTTTGTCTATTTTGGTCATGATGTCAAGATCCTTAAAATTGCATGTTTTGGTTTGGGACTGTGCCTGGTGGTGAAATTCTATACAGTTTTATTTCTTTTGTTTGCAGTTTGTTTATGGTCTTTTGTAGGAGAGGTGCTGGAGCTGAGTAGGGGAAGTTACATCAGATCCATGGTTTTCTTGATTAGATCATTATAGGCTCCAAAATAAACTGTCTCCTATGAAGTATAGCTAAATATTGGCAGATAGTAGGTAGTCTTGCTTCCCCAATCCCTTGAAAAGACAAAGACTGAAATCTTCAGTAACTTTTGTTGCCAGAGGGCACACATGGTAGAAATTAAGTTAAGCCGTCCTTTAATTTATATAAATAATCAAGAAATGGCAATTGACTTTGTTCATAGACCAATTTAAATCTATTAATATATGTAAACTCTGTACAACAAAAGCATATCTGCCACATGCATGTACTGTCAGCATCTTTCTGATTTCAAACCCCTGCAGGATTGTGCTCCCTGGATTGGAGCAAACAATCAAAAGTAGATGGTGTGGAAGGCTTAGGAAATTCGGACAGGTAATGAAGGTTTCCGGAAAAAAACTCTATTCACCACAGTTAAGTTCAAGAAAGTGGAAATTACTTTAACTTGCAATAGCTCATTAAATTAACTCTCCAATTACAGAAGACTCTAGAATGTGATTCTTAATTAAAGCTAGTGATTAATTCATGGCACGCATAGGGGGACGATGGCTCTTGTTTTGTTTTTGAATGAAGTTACAGATATATGCATTGCTACCTGTATATGACCATCCTAAGGAGCATTTCTGGACAAAGTGGTCACCATATTTGACAACAAATGAAGTGACTTCTGATTTTGATTCTCTGCCAAAATCTCAAGGTAACTTTCCTTTTAGAAGTCTGGGCTTAGAACACAGATATGAAATTGAAAGCAATAATTCCTATATCCTGTGTGAAGAAATACATCTTGAGTAAGTCCTACCTGAGCCTACCAACATAAATTTCAGCTACCCAATCTTTAAGATCTAATTAAAGATTAATGTAGCCCCTTTCAGAAAAATAGTTATTAACTAATAAATATTTATATTATGATGATTGTTTTTATTAGCTAGTAGGAATGAAGAACTTGCCTTCTCTGAATCTTTAAAATCTCATTTAAAATTGTTTCATTTAACCTTCATACCAATTCTGTGATGTAGGTACTATAATTATGTTCATTTTAAAGATTAAACAACTGCTCTGAAAGTTTGAGTACCTTGTCCAAGGACACACAGTTTATAAAAAGATGGTCTGGAACTTGAACCAAACTTTCTTTGACTTCAGAGCTGGAATGTTTTCACTTGCTGTATTAGTTTCACCTCTTTTCAAGTACAGACTTAAAAAAAGATAAAATCTTTTTTAAAAAATGACTTATTTCTTGACCTCTGTCAGTTCCTAGCAGGAAACAGGTGGCATACCAAATTAGGATGATTCCAGGAGTATTTATTTACAAAGAGACTGTTTTTGTTTTCGTTGTTTTGGCCACGCTGCGTGGCATGTGGAACTTCCTGTACCAAGGGTCAAACCCATGCCCCCCGCAGTGGGAGCAAGGAGCAAAGAGACTGTTTATAAAGGTACCTGTTAAGGGTGAGGGTAGAGTGTAGGGGAACCACAAGACATAATGCAGCAATTTGAGGCTAGTAGCAGTGGATGAAGTGTTACTATACCTAGATCTGAAAGGATGAGGGAAGGGGACAGTTACTGACCAGAAAGGAAAGCTGAGTGGAGAAAGTTGCCTAGAAAGGCACGTTGACCCAGCTGAAAGGACATGTCTAACCAAAGCTGCCTCCCAGGGAGGGAGCCAGGGGAATACACACCCTGATCTCACGCTCATCACATCCTCTTATCTCCTGCCAAGGCTCTCATTGACCAAACCCAACGGGAAACCAGAGGTCACAGGAGTCTCACTGACATGGTTTTTGTAGACCAGCTGAGCAAGACGCAGAGCAGAATGGAGAAAAATGGAGAGAGGACTTGGAGAGACAGACAGAGGGTATCCAGTATAATGACACATATGAAAAATGAACTGACAGTAATTACAGACTGTTGGCTTTTTCTGTGAATAAAGATGTAACGTAGAAACACAGTGTTTCTTAGGATGTGAGGGATGTGACTGCACATGGACGTGACTTTCTTGGACCTGACTCTGGCTACTGCGTTGTATAGAGCCTGACTTTGGGAAACTATCTGTTACTGTCAGCAGAAGAGCTGTGCTCCTAGAGCAAGTATCTGGCAAAGATCATAGCCCTAGGTCACCTCCCAGACTAGGGTTCCTTCTTACTCCCCTTTGAAAAAGGTAGCTTCCTTGAAAGGTAACTAGGGAAACACCGGGTTACTCTCAGCATTTCCAGAGAAGAGGCAGGTATCTACCCATTTAGACAGTTGCCAAGAGAGTTTGATACAAAGGATTTCTTGTTACCTTTCAAAACAAAACAAACAAGAAAACTAAAACAAGAAAATGGAAGAATGAATATTAAACTGTGAACGCTGCAGGATCCTGGACGGGTCCTAGGTGGGAAAAAAGGCTGCACCAGTTTTCAGGGAGGGAGAAAAATAAAGAAAAAAAATAAGGACAAAACTTGTTAGTGCTCAGCTTGACCATCCAGATTTTAGTTCCTCATGGAAGATATTGGCCTGACATATATTTATAATAGTCACATGTTCACAATTTTTTTCCATTACCAATTAGTCATAAACATTTCTGCAAACATAAATCAATTGCACTTTAGTTTCTTATAAGTGCACAGTGTTCCAGTTTGAATGTTCCCTCTTGCATCTTCCTCCTCTTTTGAATAATGTGAATTACCTCTCTGTTAAGTTATATTCTGAACTCTTATGCAACTCCCATCTTCAGCATGTGTGCTGTCCCAGAGAATCTTTTATCCCACGTTCACCTTTTCTCTTTCTAAAGATTCACGACCACGTCCTTTATAGCTGTAATCCACCCACTCACTCTCCCCTTTTTAAAAACCTTTAGCCTAGCACATCTTGGCTTCTTCTCTATAAAGGGTTCAGGAAGCAGATGTTGCAGATCTGCTCCTTTAACTACTAATTTCTTTAGGAGAGGCTAATTGTTGTGCCCAGAAATTCTACCATAAAGAAGAAAGAACAGTTTTGTTAGGTATAATTCACAGGCTATAGATGGGAACTTGGAGGTGAGGCAGTATAGTGACTCTCTCTCACTGTACATCAAGTCCAAGGTGCAGCTAGGCCCACAACCTGGAGTACAGTGGGTTTATTATTATTGTCGTTGTTATCCATGTTTTTCTTACCATATTTTTTTCAACTAAAATGTGGAATTGATGATAACCTATTTACAGTTTCCTTGTAGGACTCTTCTGTTTTTGCCAAATGCATTCACAATTCCCCATGCTTTCTCTGTTTCTCTCACTTGGAATTCCCTCATTCTGAATGGCTTTCCAAATTCTATGGAATTTGAGTACTACTTGGTGAAACCTGCCCTTGAATTCTAGGCCAAGGAGATTGTTTTCAATTCTCAATGCCTGCAGTGATTAGCTTTGTCAGTTCCTGTCAAATAATCAGATATAGTACTTCATTAGCACTTTATCATATTTCTAAAAGTTTGTATTAATTTCTTCTAGAATTTGCTCATCTATCTGTATTTTTTCTCTCAACTTGTGTATAAGTTCCATTAGAGCTAAGAATTTCTTGTATCTCTTACTCTCCACAAATATATACCAGTGTTAAGAGAATATTGGCAAATAAATTAATCAACCATGGTGGAAAGAGGAGTGAGGGTGCTGTAGTCAGGTGGAACACATGAGTCATCTCCTCGGACTCCACTAAAATGACAGGAAAGAAATGACAAAGGTTCAAGTTCATCTGACAGAGAAAAGGGATGTAAAGTGCCAGAGAGATGTCATCAAACTTTGGAAGATGTTATAACTTAGTAAAGAAGGGAGGCCAAAAACTAAGTGCCTGCAATAGGTAGGATAAAAGGAAACAAGTGGATTTGTGCCGACGAATTTGAGAAAAACTCAGGAATTGGAGACAAGCTCCTCTGGAAGTGGGTGTGGATGGAGCTAAAGCTTGAGGTTTATAAAAGAAGCGTTAGATGCCCAGATACTCCTCAAATCAGTTCCACTGTGACTACTCCGTCTCCTCTGGCAGAAGGCTCAAATAAAGCTAAAGAGGTTCAGCCAGCAAGGCTTTGGATTAGGGAACACAAGGAACGTGTGAGGATATGCGTGAGAAGCAGTATTAAAAACTGGGAGATTAATGCCAATCTGCATTGTGAGGAGTGTGACCTCAACCTCCTGTCCCCACAGGACATGCAGAGTCCTAGTGGCCAGGCAGGAGATAAAGGGATTATTCTCTGGGAAATCTGGCCCAGGAAAAAAAGACTTACAGGCTTTGACATTTGGTACACCCAGTAAATATTCCTAATCATACTACAGCAAGGCCCACCAGTTATGAAACCCTACTAAAAGTATGAATTACCCAAAATGCTTTTAATCCACTCTTAGGTGCCTTGCTTAAATATGAACAGAGAGTGCAGGATCCCCAGATCCTTTTAATGTGGTATAAGACACTGAACCCAAAAGACATTAAAAAAAAAAAAAAGGCAATGCAGCCTCTTCCCAGTAGAAAGAAATTTCAAAAAAACAAACAAAAGCAAACAGAAAAACCAAAATCCATCTCCTCAGAAAGATAAAAGAATAAATTGCACTGCGAAATGTACAAAGAACAAGGAAAATTGTTTGCAAATTAAAAATGAGAGCAGAACTAAAAGCATTCAGAATAAAAATTAGAAAATAAAGTTGAAGAAATCTCCCAGAGAAAGAAATGAAAAAGTGAGAGGGAAAAGATAAAATAATTTGAGAATTCACCCAGAAGGTTTAGCCTCAACCAAAATAAATTTCACAAAGAGAGCATGGAGAAAATGAAGAGGAAGGAATTATCAAATAAGTAATACTAAAGAACTTTCCAGAACTGAAGGCTATAAATCTCTAGGTTGAAAGGGTCTACCAAGTGCCTAGAACAGTGAATATAAAAAACCTGCACCAAGCCTCATCATCATGACATTTCTGAACTTCATCATTAAAGAACAAGTCTAGAATTTCCAGTGAAGGCAAAAAACCCCACCACCACCAACAACAACCCCCCCCATAAAACCCCACAAATGATTGGGAATAAGAATAACATCAGCCTCCTCAACAGCAACATTGGAAGCTAGTAAGCAATGGAGCAATCTATTAAATTTCTGCATAAAAATTATTTCCAGACTAGATTTCTTTACCCAATCAAACTACCAACCAAGTATGTTAAGTAGCACAAGGATATTTTAGCCATGCATGTCATTTACCTCTCATGAAGCCTTTCTGAGCAATTTATTGGAAAACATGTTCCATCAAAATGAGGGAATAAACCCATGAAGAAAAAGACATGGGATTCTGAAAAACGGACTCAGTACAGAAGAAAAATAAGGGAACTTCCAGAATGATGGTGATTAAAAAGTCCCAGATGACAACTGTACAGGAGGCCTAGAGAACACATGGTTCAGGCTGGAGCAAGAGGGGAGGGGGCTTCAGAAGCAACGGATCCTTGCGGGGGATGGGGGCATGATTTATGGGTTAGCTGATGTGTTTGTTTATATTGAGAGGAGTTTTGTAATTGTCAGAGTTAGGCATGGATTAGTGATAAGTACATGGAAAACCAAAATGGTGACAATTACTAACTGTAAGAAAAACAAAAGTTTTACAAGAAAGAAAATGCATTCCAAGTGCATTACGTGCCTTAGGCATGAATGATATTTATACAGTTATAATAATTATTGATAAATATCAATTTAATAAAAGCTCAAAATTGGAAGGGTGGAAAATATGTGTGTGTATCTGGTAAGGGGTTTATGTGAAGAGTTAAATTCTATCTTCTCCAATAGGAAGCCAGTAGATCATATATAAAGGAAAAGAGCTAAGAAATTCCAGTGTAAGAGAATTATTCAGAGACATAAAGTAAGAAGCAGAAGAAATAGTTCAAAGAGTAGAAAGTGATTGCCTCTGGAAAGGGGTAACACAGAAGACTGCTATTGTTTAATTATAAGACTTTTGGTATTACTTGACCTTTTATATGACCTGATACATACACATCATTTTTGATAAAACAGAATTTTAACCAAAACTTTAAAAAGAAAACAAGAGAAATGGCAGTACAGGGCAAACAAACATATATAGGTATATAATGAAGTGGGAAAGAGGCCAGAGGGCTGTTCTCATGGATGGCTGAAGGCAAAACATGAATTTCCTCTCCTCTCAGTGTGTTTTGACAAATTCAAGTTCGTAGGTATGTGCCCGTTCATCACAGATTGAGAATGCTGGCTAGGTCTCTGAAGCAAACTGCACTGAGGGAAGGACAGAATAGGGAAGTCTGAATGGAACGGAGAGGCTCTTGCTGAAATCCTTATCATATGCATACTTGGGCTTTGGCAGTAGGTAGGGTTATGTGTTAATGGCGTGTCTGGGAAACGTGATAACAGTGCTGAATGCTGCTGTGAATCAGATTTCATGTGATGAATGTGTGGCAAAAATATGTATGATAATAAGGATAATAGTCTGTTACCAACCAGAGTAAAAATCAGCCTCCTGCTAATTATTCAAGACTTGCTAAGTTCTCAAAAATATCCCTGAACGTGATTAGCAGCTTCGATAGTTTTTCATCTTATTGATGTTGCTTTACTAGCTTTCAAACTATTAAAATTCTGTATTATTTCTGTTCAAGCTGAAGTATTCCAACAGAGTGGATCATGAGGGTTCCAGTCTTGAGATGGGGCTGAAATATGAATGGCACACCTATGGTAGAATCTTTTTTATTTTTCATTTTTAAATGTATTATCTCACCTTTTTCAGAACAGGAGTTCTCTTAAGTAATTCTGGGATATGATCAGATAGTGTATATGTGTATATATAAGTATGTTTATATATACAGACAAATATATGTAATAGAGAGTCAATTTGGCAAGTACTTTTTATTTGTGTGATATTGGTGTCCTACTTTCTAAAGAATATAATCTAGTCCTTTAAGAAAAACATTTTACAGTCACACAGGGTTTGTTGGAATTGGATTCTTAATGAGGCATTGTAACTTGGGTAATAAACCAGAGTCAGGGACTCTGAGTTCTACCCTATTATTGAGCCATTCAAAATTTGGACAAGTCTCTTGTCCTTTCTATGCTTAAATGTTTTCATTAAGGATGGAGTTAATAATATTTAGCCCTGTTTACATCATGTGGCGATTGCAAAAGATCAATGATAAATGTGATAATACTTTGAGATCATAGGGGGAGAATTATAATTAAATTAAATAAGATATTATAGTTCTGTGAACAAACTCTTTAAAAAATTCCAGATTTCTTTCTCTCTTTTTTTCTGCACATTTGATTCAACTCAGGAAAAGAAGGGAAACATATATTTATTGCTCACCTCTTATATGCCAGGCACTTGTGCTTAATTCACTCTGTACATTACAATTGAACATACAACCGAAATATGTTTTTCTTGGTATTAACAGTCTTTCCTTGAGTGAGAGACCATTTGTAAAATCCCCAATTGACTAGTAGTAAAATCCCTCATTGATTCTCCTAAATATCTTCAGTCGCAAAGTAGAATATATGCAAGAAAAAAAGTATGGTTGGCACGGTGGATGTAACACTTCCCCGATTTACTGTATTATCAACCTTTTAAAATAAGAACCCGTTTTCCTTTTAGAGCGGAAATTTGTGCTAGAGAGGACAAGAAACATCTTCTGTTATATCCTGATTGATCTGGCCTCGTTCAAAAGCCACACTCAGCCGTTCAGATGGGAAAGGATGTGAAATGTAAGGTGTGGCAGGTCTGCTGAGCATCTGCTTTTTGATAGTATTGCTGATGCTCAAAAGCTTATTGATCTCCATCAAAGGAAATGAGTTAGCAGGCTTCAAGATGCTTTCTACGTTTACTGCTCTTCCACTATCATTCTCACATGAATTCCAAGAGCAGAGCTTAATAAGTCCATGTGCATTGTCACTGGGGTTATAATTTTGAATGCACATTGGAATTTAAGTGACACTAAAAATGCCCAGTTTAGCAGGAGCGTGTTTGAATGCCCTGAAGACTAATTTTGCTGGTGAGTATAAGGTAAATTAACTCACTTTTGAGATTCCAATTCCTTTAGAGACTCACATAATTGGCTCCCAAATAGCTTGAAACAGTGAATGAATCTACTAATAGGCAACTAATTTACCCCATGCATCCTAATCTCCAGAGTACAAAAACACTATGCAAACTACAAAACCAAGAGGCAGACCTGCTAGATCTCTTCCCTGAATGAATATTCCTCCCAAAGCCACAACACAAGTCAGATAGCTCTTTTCTCCAAGTAGCTATTGTAAGAGTAGATGTTAACCTCTTAGGAGAATTAGCATGTTAGAGATGGAAGGAGCCTTAGAGATTGGGCATCAGGTAAGAACTGGGGAGCAGCAGTGAATCATGCAACTTTACATGTTGCTGGTTAGTGGTGGAGCCTGAAACTTCCAAGTCTACTGATTTTTTGACTACACAAAAATTTATCTTGTTGGTATATATATATTTTTTCCTCATGAAAGAACATTAAAGTATATTTTATAAATTCTCATGTTAGTGGAAACCAACTAGGGAAAGAAAGAATTCCCAAAGGTTTAGCCTAATGTTTTTTCCGTTTGTCGATTTGTGACCTTTACATTTAAAATATTTTTCAGTGAGAGGAATAATTAATATCTTCCCAGCACCCTCAGGGAGTGGAACCCCAGAGTCATGTTGATACTATAAGACTCTGCCCTTCTGTATTTCCACTGACTTAATCAGAAGGAGAGAGTTCACCCATGTTGGGCCAATCTGATTGTCTCCTGGGATTTGCAGCTGAGCTTTTGCTCAGACTGCCGATTGAGAGGTGTAAGGAGAAGCAAAGAAAGTGCTGAGAGGTAAGATGGAGGCAAAGCCTCAGAAAGGCAGAGATGAGACCGTGGGGAGAATGGGAAAAAGAAAAAGAGAAGGAGAAGAGAGAAGGAAGATGGAGAGAGGTGGGGAGGGACAGAGGACGAGGCAGAGAGAGAGAGAGAGAGAGAGAGAGAAAAGGGAATCAAATCACTGACTTAGTTCCTGAGAATTTTCTGGTGTCTGACACTAGTCCTTATAAGGCCTTTTCTCCCTACACTTGGGGCCCATAAGATAGTCTTATAATAACTCCCTCTTCCCCTATTAATTAAGGTGGTTCAAACGGACTTCTGTTATTTGCAGCCAATGAGACTTGTGCTTTAAGATATTTGTTAAATCCCTATTAGACAGCTCAAGGTTACAGTTTTTGACTGCCAGAATTTCAACTGAATTCCACTCTGAGGCTTTGGTCAACATTCGGGCTTCTAAAAAATGACTACAGCTTTTCTTGGTGAAAGGGCATTAGATCCACCCTCTAGATCTCAGGCTGGAATTTTAATGACTAGAATCATTAACATTCAGCTTTTCTGTTGTGCATCTCATGAAAAATCTGATTTGTCTTATAGACTATTATCTTTTCACTCTACGGAAGGTTATTTTTTAGTTGCATTCTATGTGATCCTTTGCTAAACCAAAGTATTTGTTTAGTAACGTCTTTGGAATAGGTCCCTTATAGGAGTGGTGTTTGCTTTTGTAATAACAGTGTCATTTCGAGTTTTTGTGATAGCAAAGATACTTGGAGATTGGTTCAGGGGATGATGGGTAGACCAAGACTGAGAGTGGAGTTCAGTATCTTCAGTGGAATCAGAGGGGTTCCAGGAATGGGTAATTTTGAGGTGTTGTAGGGAAAGTAAAGTGACCATTCAAAATGAAAGCAAAGCATCTGTGATATTGTGGGCTCTAAAAAAATATTTGTGGGTGGATATTTCCTTGTTTTATGAGGCTACCCTCATTATGTTTTCCATGTTGGTTTCCAAGATTTCCATCAGAAAAACAGAGCTGCCTATTCTAGGTCAGGTAAACTATGTCCTGTCCACAAGGGCAAAATGAAGGTTGTTGGTTCCTAGCATTCCATACTTAAAATATCAGTCTGTGGAGAGGAGCTGATGGAAGCTAGCATTCCTCTGGGTTTCAAGAGTCAATACCATTAAAAATAAAGAGGTGATAGAATGCAGTTTTCCTCTCTTGCCTTACTTTGGCAGACCTGGCCTATTAAGTGGAATTTCAAGTGACCTAAGCACTTGAAAAAGATTTTAGCAAGTCTTTAGCAAAGTTTTGAGTAGGGGAGAAAGTCCAGTGTTTAGGTGAGATATGCACCCATCGGCATGACGTATTTGGGAGAAACCCAGGAAGGCTCCCTTATCCCAAAATATCTTCTGTACCAGCAACATACCTGTAGCTCCATAATTAGAGATCCAGTTTTGTTTTAGAGAAATGCCCCATTAACACATAAATAGCCCTGGGACGTTAACTATGAAATTAATATCTAGCTAACCCACTCACTCTCAAGAGAAGTCATTCAAGGACTATGGGGGCTCTTTCAAACCACATGCTTCATCCTCCTTAAAATTCTGATATAGTCCCTCGCCTCTCCCCTTTTCCCCACTATATCACATGTCAAAATTCCCAGGTGTGTTGAGGGGTTGAGAAGTACTGACGTAACACTCAGTGACTTTCTGGAATCTCCTTCAATTACAGCTACATAAGACTAGAATATTAGGAGATTAAACATTGGGATGGGGGAGGGAGGAAGAAGGTAAAATTTTGATGCCAGGAGGAGGAAAGGAATAGTTTTGAAGATGTTTTATGGTGGGCAGGCATGTGTGGGTGCTACAGGAGAGTTCCTGAACCGTCTGATATCAGTTTTGAAGACTGCAGGGAACAGACGTGGAGGTTCAGATTTCTCCCAGCAGTAGGTGAATGGGAGAGGTTTAGAAACAGCAGAGTAGTAAGATCTGAAGATTCGTTTAGGGTACCTAACAATTTTGCCTCGGGTTCTTCCTGCTTCTAGGTGAATGGAAAGGACAGCCTATTTGAATGCTGACACAGATTTGTTCTGCTCTTGAAAATTATTTTCCTTCCTGGATACTAACAGGGCATGCTGATCTCTCTAGAGGGAGCAAGCTGGACCCTCTTAGGGAAACGGTTTTGATATTTGCTAATTGAATTCACCCATGTAAACCAAACTGTATTTCTCAGTATCTTCTTGAATCTGGCCACACTGCTGCTGCATGTGAGTGTGGGGAACCTTGGACTTGCCTGTTCAACGGATTTGAGAAGATCCTGTGTTGCAGAGACTGGTGTTACCCCAAAGACGGTCCTATCTTAAACACATGTGTTTTCCGGAGCAGGACTCCGAAGAAGCTTCAGAAAGCAGTGAGCTTGAGAGGATCCACAGAGTCAACGAACAAGTGTTTAAATAGTCACTTAA
Source organism: Tursiops truncatus (assembly GCF_011762595.2). Classification (NCBI taxonomy): domain Eukaryota; kingdom Metazoa; phylum Chordata; class Mammalia; order Artiodactyla; family Delphinidae; genus Tursiops; species Tursiops truncatus. The sequence goes on along the minus strand of NC_047035.1, from coordinate 81,295,900 downwards.
TGACTCCTAAACTAATGGAAACTAATAACAATTTCTCTACAGTGGTTTTTAATTCCAGCTGATCATCAGAATCAACTTAAAAATATAAAAGTATAAAAAGAAAGAATGCCTATGGTAAACAAAGTTATAAAAGGCTATAAATATATAAAGTAAATGTGCCCCTCCTCTCACCCATCCCAAGTATCTTGATCCCTAGATGTAACTATTGTTTACTGTTCCTTCAGAAATTTTCTGTTTATGGACAGGATAGATAGATAGCAGATAGATAAACTGTTTACTATATATATAAATGATATCATGTCCTTCATAGTATTCAGCACCTTATTTTTCACTTTAGCAATGAGTATACATAGATCTATTATATCTTTTTAACATCACATAGTCTGAATTGAGGAAAGTTCATATGGCTTTGATTATCGTTTCATGCTGGAGTTGTGTGGGAGAGACAAAGGCCTATAAGCCACGGTTCTCTAACTTTACCTGAGGGCTTTTAAAACAAAGATTGCTGGTCATACCCTCTACACTCCACCCAAAGATTCTGATTCAGAAACTTCTCAATGGAGAAATCTTTCATAAGAAATGTACCTTTTAATTTTATGCTTGTTTCCTATGATGCTTTACAAACCGGATGAAATTGCACCGGGCAGTTACAGCTATTTGTTTTTCCCGTGGTGGAACACAGGAACACACACTCTGAATGTGGTCCTTCTTGTATTTTCCTTTTTGTACAGTTGGTTCCAAACAAGGGAAGGTTTACTGAATGGTGAGGAAGTGGGTGAGGACTCTTCACACGTCCTCCTTGTACATGCTCCCAACCTCTTTCTGTGGTCTTTTGCAGTCCTTGGAGTAGTTTCTCCATGTGACTGGCATTGCACTGCTTGCCTTCTTCTTACCTATCCCCATCCTCACTACCAACCTCTTCCTTCTTCTCACTTGAAGAGAGCACTCTTAAATAGTTGAACCCTCTAGTCCACCAGGAAATGGACTGAGATATGCTGTTAGAGAGACTGCTTTATAGGCTCTTTCAGTCCGGAGGGATTAAACAGGATGACCTCACTGAAAAAGAAACCACACTTAATAGCTTCAAATGAGACTGCTCGTAACTGGGTCACCCTGAGACACTGCACACACTTCTTATTTCAAGTGAATGTGGTGGGTTGGCCTACATGGGTTGTCAGTGAGATACTTTAACTGCCTTTGTCTTTCAGAGATGAACCAACACTTTAAATTTTAAGCAGAATGAGGAAATATGTAATAGGTTGTCTGATATCCAGTCCCAAACCTTGAATCCTATTTCTGGGACATCTGGGGAAACTGACAATCTTTCTCTGCCTCTCTTGGCAAGGGAAATGAGAAATTTGTGGAACACAGTTCTTCTGAATAGACACTCCATCCATCGTTCAACTACGTTTATACTGAATTAGGGATATCAGCTGAATATGGTGTGAATGAAAAATGTTGCCTGCCATATCAGTTATCAAAGGATGTTGCATCCATCAAACCACTATAGCCGCCCGACAGTGCACCCTGAGGGAATTCAGGATGTGAAAGAACAGGATACTGGCCCTAAATAGCTAGGGTATATACCAAAGGAGTGATTTCAGTCAGTACAGACTCTTGCATCTTCCCATACATAGAAAAGCATTAAATTCCTTAACTTGAGATATCTGGTTTTCTTTAATTAATCTTTTGATGTTCTGACTACCTGGTCTTTGTTGCAAAACTCCTATATATCCTGGCTCCTCCCTTACCTCTTCAGAGCAGTCCCTCAGAGATATTTAAGAGACTGCAACCCGGCTTGAAGTCCTCAGAAAGTCTGCCGAATAAAATATAATTCTAAACTATTAGGTTGTGCTTTTTTTCTTTTTCAGTAGACAACAGTATAAAGTAACAGAGAAGAATGTGTCCTTTAAGTCAGAAAGACCATATCTCCACTCCCAGCTTTATTCTCAGGGTTGTTGGGGGGTGTGTGTGAATAATAACTTATTCAAGAACTTATCATAATAATTGGGCAATAGAAATACTTAATATATTTTAAATTTTTGTTAGTTTTTACCCTGAAATGTAAACTGCCTCTGTTAGTAGTCAACATAAAGAACACTGGGACATGTCCCAAAATATATGGTCCAAATTTTAACTAAACCAAGACTTCTAGAAGTAGCTTTTCCCTAATCTTTTTGCCTCCATGAGTGATACTTTCAGTAGCTTACTCTCTCTGTTTTCTAAAGGGGAAATAGATTTTGCCAACATTAGTAAGTCTTCATTATTAATAGTCATTGCTTGGAGCTTTCCCCCTGGCCAAATCACTGACACAATGCTTCTTGTTTTAGAAAAAGGAAGTAGCTGAAAGGCACCTGCTAATGAGACTAAAGCAACACAGTGTGTGTGTGTGTATGTATGTGCTCGAGAGCTAAATCCCATCCTTGAAGTGGGTATGAAAACCCTCATATAGAAAGATGAGGTTCAATGTGTTTTAATTTTCTTAAAATGTTTAACTTTTATTTTCTCTTAGCTATGCTTTTTTACTATTGCCTTTAAAAAGCATCTGGTAAACAAATGAACTCTTACTGTAATTAAAAGATTTATTTCCCATAGGTTCCTTGATAATCAAAATTATTTAAATTGAAATAGTCATCAATTTAGTCATGAAGTTCTGCAGTGTTACATCAAGTTATTTATTGAAGAGATGGAAAGAGAATGTTGTAAGATGAGTGTATGGTGTGTTTCGCTTCAACGCAGACCTGTTTCTGAGTACAGCCTTTTCTAATCCAGCAGGGCAAGGCCTGTAGCCTTAAAGAAAGGCTTCAAACAAGGCAGGTTGCTTCACTCTTTTATTTATTTCATCGAACCTACAATTACAACACACTTATTAGATGCCGGCTATGTGCCAGACCTTGTGCTAGAAGGTGGGGATATAAACTAGGGAAAACCTGACATAAGGAGGTAGGATGAATTCTACATTAAAGGTAAGAACAGAGAACTGTAGGAATGGAGGAAGCAATGACTAACTGCCTGTGGTCAAGGAAGGCTTAACCGGAGGAACTAACTCCACCCCATGCCAAGACAACACACTTTGTGGTATGACACCAACCAGTTCCTATATTCTGATTCCTGACTGACCCAGCTTTTGCTTCTGATCATTTCCTTTGGTTGGTCAGTCCACCTGAAGACTCTATTCTATTCATATTCAATTCTTCTGTATATTCCTAGAATCTAGGCCAGGATTATGTGCTGGACACATAATAGGTCCCCAGTCAATGTTAGCTGAAATGACTAAGGCTCATGGCTTCAGTAAGCTTCCAATCTCATTCCTTTATGTATAGGCTAGACCTTCCTTTTTGTATTTAATCCCATGTTTCTCCTCAATTTTAACATTAATAGTAAATTATTTGTTGGAAATTTTGCTTCTCCACTTCCAGTCAGAGTCCTATACATAATCAATGAATCCTGGGGTCCTGCGGCTCTGTTGTCTCCTCCTGATACCTGGCACACTGCTAAAGCCTCTTCATTGCCCTGAGTCTGTGGGTTTAATCCCTTAAAATGACAAGTTGGTCCTTGGATATCCTTATAATTTCCAGGGATTCTCAGACTACTTCTAAATCAGATAATCTACTTACTCCAGGGTGATGGTCCAAAGACACACTGAATTTTAGGGCAGTGGACTTCTAATCCTTTATTTCGGGACATTGCCTAGGTGGAGTTTCAAGGAATACTGATTCTGATCTCATTGCTTTATGAGCTAATCCCCTTATATTGTTCTAGACCGGAGCATGGATATTTCTTCCGAACCCCTATCTAGCCTAAGAATGGGATTCTCTATTTAAATATCAAAATTAAAGGCATATGCCAGGCTAAAGGGGATTAAGTTCCCTAAAGGAGTAAAATGGATCACTGATGCGGTCAGGGCTTACTGAACACAGGTTATCGTGCACTGTGCTATCTTCTAATCTTCTATCTCCTTTACTCCTGGCTAAGACTAGCAGTTTCCTCAAGAAGTATTTGATAGGCAACATTTCTCAGTAGGACCAAAAGTCCAGTATGAAAGCCCTAATATTCTAATATTGTCCATTTTTCCTGAGCATTCCATATGTTTACCATTCTTTCTCAAGTTTTCTTTTCTGCCCACTATATCGAACATTCCTTGAGGGCAGGGCCTTGGTGACTGCTATATCCCCAGCCTCAAGGAAAGAAGCAGATGTACATATGTGCTCAATAAACACTTGTGGATTGTGTGTCTGATTGCCAAGTTGCTGAACTTGGAAATCTCAAACTCTTTATTTCTTCAAAGATAACTCATACATCCTGAATAGATGGCGATGGTGATGATGATGATGAAGATAGCTATCATTTACTAAGTTAAAGTAGTTTACTAATTTTTTTCAGCATTAAAAAAGGAATAGCACCCAATGAGTTATGAATCTTGGTATCTACAACTTGTACAGTACACTCCTACAATGACTCTGAAGTTGACAGTGTGACTTGCTTTGCCCAAAAGGACATCAGCAAACATGATGCAAGAAGAGGCTTGATAAAGCACTTATGCACTGAGCCTTACCCTCTTGGAATACTGCTGCTGGTGAACAAGCCCAGGCTAATCTCCTTTAGGATGCAATACCATATGGAGGGAGACAGCACTTGGAGAGAGACCATCCCAGCCATTCTGGCCTTTCCAATTAACCCACCTAAGTCTCTAGACATGTGAGTGAGGCCGTCCACGACCAGCCAGCCCCAGCCAACATGTCAACTGATGTAAATGCATGAATGAGCCCAGCCATTGCTCTATGGAGAGAAAAAAACTACCCAGGTGAGTCCAGCCCAAACTGCCAATCCACAGAATCACGAGCAAACAAACAAACTTTAATCCACTAAGTCTTGGAGTGACTTGCTATACAACAATAAGTAATTGATACAGTTACTATGAGACACTGAGATGATTAATGTATTGTCTTAGTTCACTCACAGGATAACTCTCTACCTTATTATTATCTCTACCTTATAGATAAGGAACCTGACATTTAGAGAGGTTAAATGACTTGCCTAAGCTGACATAGCTAGTAATGAGGGAGCACAGATGCAAACCCAGGTCGGCCTGATTATAGAGTCTAGTTCTTAACCTTTGCCCTGTATTGCTTTAGTGATGACCTTTGTCAATCTGGCCACATCTAAGGTCTATTTCCTCCTGCTTCCTTAAATAGACCTATCCTCCACTTGGCTCCTTGTGGGGCTTTTGCTTGCTTCAAGAAAAGATTATCAATCTTTGATACTTGAGATATTTTCATATGAAGAGAAAACTGAGATGAAGTGTTTGGGCAATTTATCTTACAAATGATCCCAGGATATTGCAGAAAGTACAAAGAGTTTAGACTTCTATTAATTTTGCAGTAGTTTTCTTTTATTGTTTTTAGTAGTTATAGAGTATTGTTAAATACCAGAAGCAAATAGGATATTGTAAAGTAAATGGAATTATGCCAATACAAGTGACAGATTTAGCAAAATATTAAATATTTCTGTCTTAATGCTTTCAATGAACCTAATATTCGTAACATAAATTGTGGTCTAAAAATCATGCAGTCTTCCAACACTTTTTTGCAATCAAAATCTTAGAGGATGTAAAGAAGCTGGGATTGTTCATCTTTCTGAAATGCATTGGAGGAGGTAAGTTGAAATTATATCAGCACAAGAATTTTCATTTTGAAAACCAGGAGGATGTTTCAAGGTCTATGTGGGGGCATTCCCTAGGCTTCCTTATCAGGAGGCAGACAAGTTTTTTCTAAGACTATTACTAATCTCCGAAATAAGAAACTTCATTACCTAAGAAACTTTAGCAAATAAGTACAGTATTTAATTTCAAATTACAGGATCTGTCAGAGACAAAACCAAAGCCATCATTCCTAAAACCTTGGAGGCGATAGAAATCTTTGTAAAAATATCTCTCAGCAGGGAGCTATAAATCAATAAAAACCATCCAGTGCTTGAAAGCTATTATTTGGGGATTTTCCCTAATGTGGGAAAGGCAAGGTTTCTGAAAGCCATTGGGAGAGCTATTGGCAATGATTATTAAGAAGAAATAATTATATATGTACTTATTTCCATCCAGTATATTATATTATAAGGCTGTAGGGAATGAGTTTTTCAGCCTTGGAAATGTGACATGAGTATTGTTAGATCTGTTTCAGTTTTATAATCTCAGAATATCTGGGGACATTAGAAGTTTAGCTAAACTAAAGCTTTTGTTTTTTCCATGGATCTCTGGCCATTTAGTTCCTCTTTAAACACTTCTGTTGTTTAGCACGGTTATCACGCTTGATAAGCCAGTCCATTTCATTTTTGGAGAGACATTTTGTTGCAAATCTACTCCACTGAATAAACTCAAACTTTCACTTATATCTGCTTTTCGAAGTGTTTTTCAGTAAGCCAATTTTTCTTCCGCAAGGGAGTCTTTTTATCATTTTAGACATCAGCCTCTGGATTTAAAGCATGAGAACATAATATTCCAGAAGCGGTCTCAACTGTGCTAATAGAAAATGGGCTAGGTTATGATTCTATAACCAACAATCCTGAAATCTCAGTGGCTCATTCCACATGGCCATTTTGGATTGGCTGGGAACTCCATGCTGTCACTGTCATCCTTGCTCTGGCACCCAGGCAGATAGGGCAGCCACCATGCACAGGTTGCTGGTCACAGTGGCAGAAGGAAATGAACACATGGTAAAACTCATACTAGATCTTCTGCCTGAGGCTTGCCCTCTTGGCATAAGTAAGGGACATACCTTATTTCTGCTTACATTTTTTTTTTTGCCAAAGCAAATCATATGACCAGGACTGAATTCAATAGGACAGAAAAATGCATTTCTTTCACTTGCCCAGAAAGAGACAGAAGAAGCGGGGAGAGGGGAGGGGAACATTTGTGAATTGCTCTATCACAGAATACAACTAATCTTAATAGGAATGTCAGAATATTGATGAACACAAAGATCATTTTTTAATTTTTTAAACCCAGTTAAAATTTTGGCTTAATATAGTTGCACTGTTGTGACACATTTGTTGGCATGAGTTAATGCACAAACATAAATTCCTAACAGGATACTAAACAATTGATTCCTTAAAACTTAAAAGATAGAATTTTATATTTATCATTGTTAATTTCATCTTGTTTATTTCAGCATACTGCTTATTTCCCTATTAGATATCCCTTCCAACTTGCCATCAGCATAACCAGCAAGTCTCTGATGCTTTCATTTAAATCAGAATAAAAATGTTGAAAAGGGCAGCTTTGATTATGGAAACTTGTGATCTGTCACTAGTAATGACAACCTTGGAACCTTGGAACAGGCTGACATCAAATAATTAATCAATGTTCTCTTGGCACAATTGTTCAGCTGTTTGTGGATGCACATTAAATGAACATTGTCCAGCCCATATTTTCCATCTTAAAGAAAAGATGGTTGTTTCATTTTGATTAGCATATAATGGCACATGATAACACTTAACTTAGATGATTTAATATAAAGTGGGTTTGCTGCTTTTTTTCATCCCTTGGAATTTTTATTGGTATAACAACACATACCCATATGTATTTCCAAAAACATGTAAGAAAAGTAACCTAATTAGATGTTCAGTAAAACATGTAGTTTGAATCTAGTAAGAAAGCACCACTCATAAGAAGGCAGATTTTTCAGGGAAAATATCTTAAGAAAAGCAAAGATTCCTGTGACCTTTGGCCAAGCCTTGTGAGAAATAGATCTGACATACTTTATCTTGCAGTTCGGGTGTCAGGGAATCAGTAGCACCTTGAAAATAACCACAACAGGATAAAGGATGGGAGGAAAAAATAAACACTGTTAACAAAATAGTTTCTAGGAAGGAAGTAAAATGAAGCACACTGAACCAGTCATGTGCAGAATAAATATAGAAAAGCACATTTCCAGAGACACATTAGGAAAAAACCCAACCCAAATATACTGAAAGGAATCCAAGGATAGAAATAATAGCTAAGTGGGCTGAGATATTATCTATTGTTCAGAGGGAAAACGCTCATATAGAAGGAGAAATGTTGAAAAGTAGAACTGAACAGTAAGAGTGGGAAGAAACCACTTTGACCAAAATATGTATATATAGTAGTAGATCAGGCTCTTCAAATTCTAGAGTGGTACGGGAAGGCTAACCATGCTTTTTAAGGAGTGATTTGGAGGAAGTTTTGAAGTGTGTTAGAAAAGGAGTTACCAGTTTTTAACTACAGCTGCCATGAACAGACAATTAAAAAGTTTAAGAAACAACTGTTTATTGGACTAAGTTTTGCATTGTTTTTCTTCTTTTGGGTAATGGTACAGATACTCTTTGAGCCACAGGTTAAAAAGATTGTGTAATTGTTTATGTAATATTTCAAATAGACATAGGCCTTCACACTCCTTTAGACCAGGGTCAGCAATCCTTTTCTGCAAAGAGCCAGACAGTAAATATTTAGGTTTTTGAGGCATATGGTCTCTGTTGCAGTTACCCAACTCATCATAGCACAAAAGCAGCCAGAGATAATACATAAATGAATGAGTGTGGCTGGGTTCCAATAATACTTTATTTAGAAAAGCAGGTGGGAAGCTGGATTTGGCCCAGGGACTGTAGTGTACCAATCCTGCTCTAGATAAGTTACTTCCAGATGGTGAAATAACTGATACCTGCCTTCTGTTCATCCAAAATAAATAGTCCTTACTGTCAATCCTGCTGACTTTATAATGTTGATTTGTCCTCAATGGAACAGGTGAGCTGAGCACTTTCAGAGAGTAAAATACCTTTTCTGAGATAGGCGGTCTGTTTTCTAGAGAGGGCTTCAATGTTCTAGACATGTGAATTAACACTTTACTTATTGGAAGTTTAAAAACTCTACCTTGTTTGTATTTCAATAAAAACTACTATAATTAGAGTTCCTAGGCTCTATGCTTACTGGAGTTTAACTCAGGGAAACACAAGTCTCAAAATCATTTCAACTTGACATTTGGGTAACAGGGCGTAGTAATCTAGAGACTCCCATTAATCCAGTGGCACCAAAAGGACCTCAGGGCGTGGTTTCTTTCCTCAGTGAGTTTACAGAACTACCTAGGTAAAGTTACCTTTTGGTTTCTTGGAATAGTTTTGGGGTAGAATTTTGAGATAAACAGAACCAAATGTGATTGAGTTATTGTTCGTCTTTTTACTAAGTGTCAGGGGCTAAAAATGTCACTATCTTGGCAGCTAAACTCATTATTCCTTCCTTTGGATTATAGTATGCCAGGACTGACCAGTAGGAACAACCGTTCAATCTTTTCAAGTTTTGTCTTTATCTCTTGAAAAATCCTTGCTCATCAAGCTATTCAGAAGTAATGCTTCTGGGGACTTCCCTGATGGTCCAGTGGTAAAGAATCTGCCTTCCAATGCAGGGGACACGGGTTCGATCCCTCGTCGGGGAACTAAGATCCCACATGCCACAGGGCAACTAAGCCCACGTGCCACAACTACTGAGCCTGCACGCCTCAACTAGAGAGGCTGCGTGCCACAAACTACAGAGCCCATGCACTTTGGATCCCACGAGCCACAACTAGAGAGAGAAAATCTGCACGCCACAACTAGAGAGAAGCCCAAGGGCCACAACGAAGAGCCCGTGTCGCAATGAAAGATCCCACATGCCTCAATGAAGATCCCACAGCGAAGACCCGATGCAGCCAAAAATAGTAAGAAAATAATAAATTAAATAAATATATTAAAAAAATAAAAACTATATAAAAAAAGTAATGCTTTTGTTTACATGACACTTGATAAAGTAGATTTGTCCCTACTAGCGCCCCTCTTTTTCCTTTTTCTGGAAAGGTCTTTTTATTCTTTTGGCTACCTTAAAAAAAAAAACCCAAAAAACAGCAAAAACAAAACAATGACAAAAAGAAACAAAACAAACAAACAAAAAAACTCAGGCTCTGGGTGAAAGAGTGGTTAGAAAACACAATCTGTGTCTTCTTTGTCTTTGAATCCTACAGTGCCTTGCACAAAAGAGATGTTTAGTGAATGTTTCTTAGAAGCCTCCTAGAAGCGTTATGTCTTCAACTTCATGAGATATCCATTTGTATGGGAATGATTAATCACTAAGCATTCAGCAGCATACTCATAATTCTATATTTATTTCCCAATGGAATTCCGATACCATAACCAGCCTAGATGGTTCTCACTGCATTTGATACATTGCATTTGATATATACTGGTATAAGAGGAACTCTTTTTCTTTTCTTTTCTTAAGTTTGTTCTAGATATTGGCCTCCTAAAACTCCTTTTAATCCTTAAATAATAACATAATGTGTTCTTATGAAAATATACTTGGAGACCTTAACGATCCAAAAAGTAAACAAAGTCTTGCAAAACTTGAGAATCGAAGGAGGAAAAGGTCAAGGAATGGACCTTTGTAAATGTCTGAAATTTGATGAATAGAGAAATATCTAGAAATATCTCCATTTTCTTTCTTATGACTAATTTGATTAAATTTGACCAAATCCCTTACACTGTACTGTTGTGATAATTTGCATTTTGGTTTTTATGTTTTCAGAAGTGGCAAAGCTGAAGGTTACTCTGGTAGGCTTCTTCTATTCAGGAATGTTTTGTTTTAAAAAAACATAATATAGAAGAACAAATTTTACAAAATAGTAAATAATGGGATGGTTATTCACATAACAAGGGCATTCTTGCTTTGCAAAACAACTCCCTGCAGGGTTTCTGTAAAAATACTGTCCTTCTCTTGTGCCTCTCTGGTACTACACATTTGTTTATTGACAGTTTCTTGCTAAATGATGGAAGAGGAAGCTGGGTAGAGAAAATCTGGCTAAATTATTAAGGGACTGTCAATTGAAGATCAATCTAATAAGAGATGACTTTAAAGCAATAAGCAATTAAAAGGAAAATATTTATTTTCCATTTACCCTTCAGAAACACCATTATGGTATAAATAAAGACATGGTATTACTCTGCTTCCACACCAGACTTCATGGCCCCTTAGTTTGTCAGTGCTAGTTTGGGTGCTGGTTTTGAGTGAAAGTGAAATAATAAATACCTTACATGTTAGCACTAAAGGATTATCTACTGCTCACAACAAGAAGTGTTTGTTTTTAGACTAACATTGTCTCTCAAAGATGGAGAATAGATAAAATAAGATTTGCTATTCAAGTTGACTAGACCCTGTCTCCTAGAATTTCCTTTGACCACTAGAATTCTGTAGAAAGTTTCATATTTGAAAAAAATTTTGAAAAATTCCTTGCAAAGGATGATTTCATCTCATTATTGTCTTTTCTACTTAAAGATCTATTTTTAAGAAATTAGCATGAGTGAGATTAACTGAAGGAAAAAAAAGGTAGTTAATTAACAGAAAAAGTACTATTTCTATCAACTAATATTTTAATTCTTTTTATATGACCCACGTTTGGTCTCCAGATGTATAGCTGTGACAAACCAATGGGTTTTGAAAGAGTAAATAATTTAAAGTGGGTTAAAAGGAAATATAACTCAAGACTAAAACACTTCAAAAAGAAAAATATAATATTCCCTAAGATAACTGCTTTCCTTTTTTCTTCTTCTAACTTATGGTAAATGGGTTTCTCTGCACGCAGTGATTTGCAGTGCATCTTTGTTTCTTGGCACCTGAGGTCATGCTTAGGTAAGATCTTGAGGAGGGAAGAGAAGGCAAAGGGAAGTATCAGCTGGCTATTAATTTCATGCCTTTTAGGGTAGACAAAATCTATAAATTCTAAAAGATCATTGTTATTTTAAAAGTGCCGGATTCACATAAGATAGAATCTTAGACCTAATGTCCTGCTGAAAACAGGCAAGGAGAAGAGCTAGAAATTATGAGCTCTTTATACAGGGAGGAATGCTTGGCAACTTATGGTTGATGTGGTAAAAATTCCAAGAGGAAGAGATAGCAGTAGTGAAATATGTGTTAAATGCCATCCCCTCCCATCTCCCCTATCTTGTATCTTCAGTTTCTTCCTCTATGTGGAATTCTTCCTTTTAATCTATAAACATATTCAGGCCTCTCCTACCTGCAAAGTTACCCTCCCTTGATCCTGAATTCCAATTTAAGCTACTATCCTGTTTTTTTCTCTTTTCCTGTTGGCTAAGCTTCTGGAGAGACAAGTCTTTATTCAGTCTATACCATCTTACCTCTCCACCTCATTGCATCTATCTCTCATTCCTTAACCTGGGAATTTTTTCTGCAATTGCCAAATCTAGTGGGCCCTTTCAGTTGCCTCTCCTGTTAACATAGAGGCATGTGCTGCCTCATATTAAATCTATCCCACTGCCAGATTGATTAGTTATTTGCACGTTTCTTTCCACAGAATGTATGTCCTGGGAGGGCTAACACATTTAATCTGAAACCTTAAGATGATCCAAGTGCCTGACCCACATAGGTGCTTAAGAAATGTTTGTTAAATAAACAGATTTTCCCTATTGGACTGCAAATGATTTTCAGGAATGTGGGAGTAACAGGGCATTCATACAGACTTGTATTATTGTTGGTTTGTTTAAATGATGTGGCCTGTCTTCCCACATGGTTTGGGTTTGAGGGACTCATTTCCTGTTTCTTTTAAATGGTTTCTTGCTCTGAAACCCTCCTGCAAGTTCAGTCCCCTCTCTCGGAGGTCTCAGGCCTTCAGGAGGCCTCATGGTCAGGTCTGGCGGTGATGTACATTGCATTGTTTGCTTAGCCACCTGGGTGGTTCCCCTTTTGAGGAGGAGGAAGCAGCTACAAGAAAACCCTGGGGAACCCAAATGTGGCCTCCACATCCAGGCAACTGGGGCTGGCTCAGGAACTTCTAAAAGAGCAGTTGCTACACAGCTTTCCTAGCTAGCATTCTCAACAGATGTGTCCCTCGCTCTATTTATGTTTTTAAAATTATTATAAATCAATATAACCATAGTCTAAAATTCTGGAATATTAAAGGAAAAAATTGTTCCTCTTGTCTTCATACAGAGATACTTTTATTTTATAAATTTATTTATTTTATTATTTTATTTTATTTATTTATTGTTTCTGGCTGCGGTGGGTCTTTGTTGCTGCTTCGTTGCTTTTCTCTAGTTGCAGTGAGCGGGGGCTACTCTTTGTTGCAGTGTGCAGGCTTCTCATTGCCGTGGCTTCCCTTGTTGTGGAGCATGGGCTCTAGTCACGTGGGCTTCAGTAGTTGTGGACGTGGGTTCAGTAGTTGTGGCTTGAGGGAGCTAGAGTGCAGGCTCAGTAGTTGTGGTGCATGGGCTTAGTTGCTCCGCAGCATGTGGGATCTTCCTGGGCCAGGGCTCGAACCCGTGTCCCCTGCGTTGGCAGGCGGATTCTTAACCACTGCACCACCAGGGAAGCCCAACAGAGATACTTTTTATGTAGTCCTCAATAATCCTTTTCATAGTCATTAAAAAAATATGGTTGTAATCGGAGTGTTTCCTTTTTTTGCTTAATGTTGTGTAGCAACATTCTTCTCTGTTGCTACACAATCCTATATAAATCATTATTTTAAACCAGGCCACTTTATACATTACAATGAAGAATTTGGTCCCACTGTCATCCCTGAGGCTGGTGAGCCAGGGAATTCCCATGATGCCAATAATTAGGCAGTTTCCTACAGCAGCTCCTCCCTATGTTCTGTGTTTCTACAAGTAGAGGTAAAGGCTATCACATGGGTCAGATTGCTTTTCTGCAGCAAAATTCACACAATTTTACCTAGTTATTCCAGCCTCAAGAGAGAATTATATATGCAGATAGAATTTAATGTATCATAATATTCACTTTAGTGCTATTTTTAGTATTTATAACATTAAAAAATCAGTAACAATCTAAAATACCCAGCAGTAGAGGAATGGCCAAATAATACAATAATCTGAGATTGAATATATGCAGAAGTCAAAAAAGAGAGAAGTAGATGAACATTTCCATGTAGGTCAGTCAATCAGCAAGGCATGTGTTAAATTAACTCCAGATGAGGTTTGAATTGTTCAGAAAACAAAGGCAAGTTCATTTGAAATGACTTGGGAAATGTTGAGGAGAGGTTAAGAATCATTTCCACAAGACACAGCTGGGCCAATCTGATGTGTGTGAGAAAGAGAATACCCATGATGCTCCCTGTCACTACAGCATCTTTCCTAGATACTCTCTTAGTTTTGTGGTCAAAACTTGTGTTTGCTCTTATTCACATAGCATATTTTCTGCTCCCTCTCATGATGAACTCCAAGTTGGGTATGTCAAAGTGGAGCACTTTAAGTGTTTTTTTTTTTTTTTTCCTTTATGGGAGGGTGGAGCTCCTAAGAAGCAGAACACCTCTGCACCCTGGTGCAGCCAGAAGCTACTGTTGAATCGTATCAAAACATGACTCCTGAGATTACAGTGCCTTCTGCATTAAAGCAGCTCTTTAATGCAGAGACTCTCAGCCATAAAAATGAACGAAATAATGCCATTTGCAGTGACACGGATGGCCCTAGAGATTGTCATACTGAGTGAAGTCAGACAGAGAAAGACAAATATCATATGATATTGCTTATATGTGGAATCTAAAAAAATGGTACAAATGAACTTATTTATAAAATAGAAATAGAGTCCCAGATGTAGAAAACAAACTTATGGTTACCAAGGGGGAAAGCGGGGGGAGGGATAAATTGGGAGATTGGGATTGACATAAATACACTACTATATATAAAACAGATAACTAATAAGAACCTACTGTATAACACAGGGAACTCTATTCAATACTCTGTAGTGACCTATATAGGAAAAGAACCTAAAAAAGAGTGTATATATGTATATGTATAACTGATTCACTTTGCTGTACAGCAGAAACTAACCCAAAACTGTAAATCAACTATACTCCAATAAAAATTATTTTAAAAAATGCAGAGACTACCTATACATTTGGAAGTTGTAAAAAAGGACTAGTATTTGCTACCCTAAGGAAGAAGAATATTTGTTTATTGAGCGTGGTGAAGTCATTAGTGCTGGTCACCATGTATTTTCAGTCCTCCTCCTCCCCCATTCTAGGCACATGGTAGGACTGTACTTGTTGGCCTTATTGTAGTTGGGTTGTGAGATGGGAGGGAGTGTATTAGTTCTGGCTGATGAGTTATAAGGGAAAGTGATGCGTGTAACTCCCAGGCTGAGCATTTTATTACCAGAGTAATTACCTTCCAATGCTCTCTTGTCCCCTGTGCCATAACAACTGGCAAGGTTTGAGATGGCAGATACTTCATCAGTGAAGAGAAATGGAACAGAACTTCCAGCTAACTTGGAATGGACATATATAGAGAGTGAGTGAGAAATAAATCTATGTTAGAATTAAGATTTTTTTAAACCTAGTCTACGGGGATTCATACAAATACTGAGTGTAGGATAAAGACTACAGTAAACAATTTACATGGAAAATCTCATTTAATCCTCATAACAACCAAATGAGGTAGCTGTTCTTATTTTCTTCAGTTTATAGATGAGGAAACTGAGGTTTATCGTGTTTAAATAAATTTCCCAAAGTGTCATCTCTTGGAAATAGCAGATTTGGACTCGAACCCAAGTTTTGTTTGACACGGCACACTGAGACACTGTCGTAAGCTTACAGAGCATTGCTTAAAAGATAAAATCACAAGGCCGCTCACAATAGGTAGTGACTATTAACTTACACTATTTTGCATTCTGAAAGGGGAGTTTCAGTGTTACATTAGTAAATCCTCAAAAGGGTCGTCTTTCTTTCCAAGTGGGACTGGATGAAGCAGCTTCTTCCTCCTATAGCCCTCAGGCCTGCCAGTGTGGCCTCTTTCAGAAGCACAAAGACCTACGTCTGGCTGGAGCTTCCCAGGCTTCCAACTCCAGATGTCTGTGCCCAGGGTGTGATCTTGTGTGTTTGTGCATAAAGTTTCAGTAAAGCCTAGTGTGCAAGAGATCAGGCCCAGGCATCAGGCTCCCCTGCTTGCCCACTTAACATTCTGTGATCTTGTTACAGTTAATCTCTCTCAGTCTTGATTTCTTTTTCTGTAAAATGAGAGTAAGACTAATAGTAAACCTCAGAGGTTACTGTGAGGATTAAATAAGGTAATGTATATCAAGTGCTTAGAATAGTGCCTGGGACGCCACAGCACACTCTCTCTTTCTGTGTGTTTACTGATTCATTTGTACCTTCACAAATAACCACAGCAAAGTAACCCTATCACCATTTGAAGATGCTGAAGGTTTTCTCCAGTGAGAGGAAAGGAGCCTTAAAGTGGTGAGTAACCAGTTTTTATTTTGTTGTGTTTTTTAACCACATCAAGGATGCAATATTTTACTTTAAGGAGGGAGGTCAGCAATGTTCAAAATGCAAGGAGTAAAAGAAACACAGGGAGCGTTCTTTCCGAAAATACTTGAAGATTCTCTTCTAATCCTCATTTCAAACCTGGGTTCTCACCTTTCCCCCACCAACCCAAGGAGAGGCCCCTTCTGACACAGAGGAAAAAAGAAGACACCAAATATATTTTTTTGAACAATAATTTTTCTTGGAGTTTTTCTTGTTGAAAATTATTTTTAGTGTTATTTTGCAAGTTTGCTTGAGGGCAATTTTTACTAAGATGAACCAGCTTCCTTTTGAGGGTGGGCAAGTCATTTCCCCTCCCAGATCTTATCTGCTTCTTATCTGTGAAATGAATGGATTAGGGTTGATAAGTCTTCCTATATCTGGTGTTCTTTGATTCTGCCATTCCCTGTTTCATCTACATCATAGGAATGTGGATCTGGAGCCTGTTTTTGCTTTAGATTGTGGACTAGGAGTCAAGCCCTAGCTCCCCGCCCCCACCCCCCACCAGCTGCCTGGGAGTTAAGTGAGGCTGCAACCCTTTTATTTGACGTTAGAGCTCTCCGTGGCATTAACCTGTTGTTGGTCTAATATGTGGGGCAGAGGAAATGTGCTTGATGGCTGTAAACTGGGGCGGTGAACAAGTGCGTTCTCTTTTCTGTTTTTCTTTTTCCCAGGAGTGAGATGGGGGAGGAAAAACAGTGGTCTTTGTTGTGAAGCCACAGTCCCAAACTTCAACCTAGAGGAATGTTTAAGTTCTGAAAAAAGTTAACGTTGAAGGCTTGCAATTATGTACTTAGTCACAACAAGAGGGTAAGAACTTTCAAGGCACTGGATTGAAGAGACACAAAAGTCAGGAAGTGACCCTTTCGTCGGGATTTCAGAGGCCGCGGACGAGAAACAAAGTCCTCTCACAACTCGGAGAACTTTGGGCCGTACCATCCAGAGGGGCAGGGGTGGCGGAGCCGGGGAGAGGGCCGTGGAAACTGACATCTTGGTTCTCAACGAGCCGTGAGTAAACTCAGGATTTCCACCCTGAAAAGACTCTGTGTCCGCAGATCCCACGCCCTGAAATGAAAACGGGGTTCGGCGGATCCTCCTTGCGGAGCCTGCCGAAATAGAAGCCGGGGTGGCCCTGGCCAGAGCCGGCCTCCTGAATTGGGGTCTGTGCGCGCCCGCCCGGGCCGCGCGCCCGGGTCTCTGGATGGCCTGCCGGGGCCAGCCCATCTGCGGCCGCGCGGCCGGGAGGAAGCCGGCCCCGGGGATGAATGGGGCTTTGTTCGCCGGCAGCCGCGGCTGCCCTCGGCAGGCTCGGCCCGCACAACGGAGGCTGTATGCGAGCGGAATAGAAATGAGCCTGCGGGCCTCCCGAAGGAGCCCCGTCCCCTTCCCTTCGCTGAGCGGAGGAATGCTGGCAAGCCGGAAAGGAGCCCTCGCTGGGAACGCTTCTCTGGCGGCTCTGAAACCCCATTGAGAAGAGCCCTTTGATGCAATTAAAGCCCATTTCATTGCAGGCCTGGGAGGAGCGAAGGCCCGTCCAGCTTTTTTTCTGTCTCGAGCGTATTTGTGTGTGCACCTTTGTGGGGCGGGCGACTTAGAGAGCAGGCGGGAACTGGAGCCCCGTCTCTCGCAGACGTTCTGTAACATCGTAAAGGCGCACCCATAAACAGATTGGTTCTCACCGTGGGTGGAACCCAATTTGGACAAGATCCAGGCCGACCTGCAGGCCGGAGTTCCTGCTTTGAAAGGCTCTTTGGTACGACTCACAGCACCTGCCCTGCTGTAAAGGTTTAGGCGGACAAGAAATTGCGTTTGGAGGAGGAAGTTTTTCTGAGGTCATTTCTCCTGGTTTTCCATTTTCTGAGGTGGAGTGGGCTATGTCGCAGGTCCAGAACTGATCACAGTAAAATGATGTAACCTGAAAACTTTGACCTTCTTGGATGCGACAGTTATTTGATACTAGGATTATTCTCTAAGATTTCCCTGCTTCCTCCATTGAGACAACTGTGTGGCCCCAGAAAACCCATATAGCCTCTCTGAGTTTAATATTTTTCATCTGTTAAAATGAACATAAAAAGGCCAGATAACTGATAACATAAAGCTCTGGGTGCTGGTGGAATTCTTTCTAAATTGGAGGTGAGCACCTTATCTCCTGGCACATGTAGAAGATGTATGGGACTGGAACTGCCGTAAACGTCGATGTAAAAATATCGTACAGTTCCTGTTTTGTTGCCTTTGTACCACTTATTACTAGGGTTAATAGTCTTATGTCTGTTTCCACTAGAATATATCTCCTTGAGGACAGGAACTGTCTTTTATTCTGGCATCCCCTGTCCCCAGAGCAGCCCCTGACCATCGTAAGTGGGCAACAAAGTGGTATATAAAGAATACTACCTTGTTGCCGTTTTCTGTCACTTAAAATGTAAACAAGAAATAGGAGGAGCTCAGTGGGTATCGGGGATTCTTGGCCAAGTAGAAGTTTGAAGGAAACGGCAGGAAAACATTCTGAGCTCACAAACATGCTGCAAATGTTTTCTGAAATGACCCAAGGCAGAGTGGGGCACTGATGTGGAGGAGTCATTCTTTTTCCCTGAGTGGATAGCTAATACTGGCAAACTTGAATCACGTTTTATATTTGCAAAGGGGTGTACAGAGTTGATCATTCATTCTTTAAACATCCCATGGATATGGGACAGTAAGGCACAGTGGCTATGTGTGATGGCCATCATTGTTTCTTATGTATTGATCTAAATATGTCTCCATGGTTCTTGTTATGTTGGGCCTTCTTTAGACCTCTAACTTGA
Organism: Tursiops truncatus; assembly: GCF_011762595.2. Taxonomy (NCBI): domain Eukaryota; kingdom Metazoa; phylum Chordata; class Mammalia; order Artiodactyla; family Delphinidae; genus Tursiops; species Tursiops truncatus. The sequence continues at coordinate 81,276,795 of NC_047035.1, read as the reverse complement.
GTGTTTTCCTCTGAGGGCTTGAATACATGAATATTTTTCCCATTCAGTAAAAACCAGTACATTTTTGCATCCAAATGAGGAAGCTCATAAATGAGACAGTAGAGGACATCCTACTCCAAATACATCTCCAGGTATCTGCAGGAAATACCACTGAAGTAACACTGACATAAACAAATGGATGTTTCCCTCATCTCCCCAAACTTCCTTAACACACACACACACACCCCGATCAGGATAGTGAGAAATATAAAGTCCAGTTTACAGATGGAAACTCAGTGATTCCTTGTTTGTGTCAGGGTACAGTATGCCCAACATACTTTATTTCTTGTCATGTGGCCCTGCCTAGCTGTCATTCTGGGTTGCATTTTGTTTTGATGTGGATATCATCCCTGAGAGTTGAGACTCTTTTCAGACTGTTTCTTACTGTCTATTTAGCCAGGTGGGCACAACCCACATCAAATCCCACATATGAAATGATTCTCGGATAGAACAAAAGTTATATACAGTAACAGTAGCAATGTCCCTCACTTTACAGAACTCCTGAATTTTCTCCAAATTATTGAGTATTTCTGTTTCCTTCTGACTTACAGTATTTCTTTGAGAGCAGCTTTATCCTTATTTCAGATTGGGTCATTAATAGGGAGTGACTTGGATCAACCTACCTGACTCTACCAGATAATTAATAATCCAAATGGATCGTTGAAGGCCAGAATGGGAGGTTCTTATCTGATTACATTGATAGAGTCAATAATGCCATGTGAACAGTCATGTCTCATACATTTAGATGTATTTAGTTTTTAAAGGACTATACCTATTTATTTGGAAATCCTCAGGATTTGGTAATACCTTTTATTTTAAAAACCTAGAACTGCACATGCCTAGAAATAGTTGGTGAGATTGAAGTTTGCAGAGATAAGTACCTAAAGAGAAGAAAGCAAAAACTATCATTCCCTAGTGCAGATTAAGAAATTATTTCAGAGAGGTAAAAGTGGCTTGTCCATGGTCACAAACCGTGGAATTACAATTGCGTCGCTATTCTCTTGATTTGCAAGATAGTCATTACAGTCTCTGGTGTTTTAATGCTAGGGAAGCCTGCACTTTAGACAGTGACCAGATCCTGGATCCCAAAGGACATATGAAAGCTAGTTCATCTAATCAGTTAGATTGGAGTAGCTATATCACATACTGCCTTTCCATTTTTGAAAGATTTAAATTATTAGCTCAACTTCCCTTTTTTTCTGTCTTGTTGTTTGTCCAGCAGCCAGAAAAATGAAGAGAAGACCTCTCCTTTATTTACCACACGATCCATGGCGTTCTTAGCTAGTGCACTCTAGAAGTTAGGGTGGAGACTTTTATTTGTCCTGCTTTTTTGGCAATAAAAGGGGAGGGGATGCCTCATTCAGCCAGTCTTTGGCTCCTAAGAAACCAAAAAGCAATGCTATTCACTAGTCTCTAGGCTACTAAGTGCCAGAGTGGCCTGTGTTGACTCAAATTCGTGTCCTTGCAGCTAGGTGGGGCTCTCTAGAGCTGTTAGTCCTGTGAGGTTGCCAGGGCAACTTAAATCTTCTGAGCTTCGAAGGCTTCAAGAAGTACAAAGAGGAGACTACAGGGCACATTACAACTTACAGGCATGTGTTCAATAACATGTCATCTTTTGGTAATGGGGCTTTTATTTTTATTTTATTTTGTGGGATTGAAAGATCAGAAGCCGGAAATTAGCTGGGAAGGATAAAGAAAAGGAAAAATTAAAGGGGGGGGGGGCACTATTTCTGTTCCTTATGTGGGCAATGGTTAAACAAGGAGAACATCTGGTCCTGGAGTGGGTCTCTGCAGCACTGCTTTTAGTTACCCCATCATTTGGTCTCATGCTAAATTAGTGACTGTGGGAGCAGCTCAGATCTCCATACTGACAGACCCAGAAAGCCCCACTTAGCCTGCCACATAGTCAGAGGGGAAACATGGAGCTTCCGGTTTCATATTTAAACCAGGGATTGACTCATAATTGTAGCTGTCAGGAGGGTGATGGAGACATTATGTAATCTGGTTCTTATGGCGATGTGTGTTTAAGGTTTCTGCTCTGTAAATTCCAGAGGAAATTTCAAGTCCATTGAGAGAGAGCTCGTTGGCTGCTCTGTGGTGTGCCCTGCAGGATAATGACAGTGCTATTAAAGGTTCCTCAGTCTGCCTGAATCCAAACATGAATGAATTTCCCCCTGAAAGGCTCTCCTGTTTTTCCACAGACTTTTAAATGTGGATGAGGTTAGGCAAAATTTGGTAAACTGCGAGGAGGCAGTATGTTGGCCCAGTAGGGAAATTTAATAATGACAAGCCGTTCTGGCCCACACGTATTTTTTTCTGGACCACACAGTTCCCCTATCATTTACAGCCTTAGAGATTCTGGAAGTGGACACCAGTTGCTCCTAGAAACAAAGCGCTGGGGCTGTGGATCATTTGTTCCTTTTAAATTCTGCTTGTTACTTGCCTCTTGGAGGCCTCTGAGCTAGTATAAATGTGCAGGGTGGCCAGGGAAGGCTTGAGACAGACCCAGTGTTTGCTGCCATGGGGTAAAAAAAGTCAGAGGAAGCTGTTTAATTTTAACCTTAAAGGAATGTGTTTTCAACAGTTTTGCTGGAGGGAGACTTCTGTTTTCATTTGATTGTTCTCTGAATTCAGTTAGTTGTACTTGCATGATAAGAAGGATTCATTAGATAGAGAATAGTATTCATAGCAGGAGAATAATAGTAAAGACTAAATAAAAGCTTAAAAGGTGAATTGAGAAGGGGTTTGTTTGCTCGTGGGGAGTAATGGTGGTGAGGAGTGGAGAGGATGTAACCCTCTGTCACTCTCTGGTTGCTGGTCTGGCTGGTCCAGAGTTTCTCACCTCTGCTTTTTCACCTTTCCTTCCTCACTTGGAGAATTTTCCAGGCTACCAGTACTTGGGGTTCTTTGCCTGCCTCTTCATGCCGGTCAAAGAGGACAATGGTAGTTATAAAGTAGTTTTAGCCAAAATTAATAACTAAATGTGTGAAAATGTGTATGTCATTATCATCATTTGTATTGTAACTGACTGTCGTAAACTATTTTTTCTAGAAAAATGAGCAATTTGGACAACTGGATATTTGCTCTTTGGTCTGTGGAATGTGTTATTGGGAATGGGTAATTTTTGCTTTTCATGAAGAAAGTTATTTTAATTAAAAATAAAATAAAATACTATTATGTTAATATAACATGTTTAATAAAACATAAGAATATGTTTAATATACTTGTGTATTTGTATACACATAGAAATGTATATTTAGGACTTCCCTGGTGGTGCAGTGGTTACGAATCCACCTGCCAATGCAAGGGACATGGGTTCGAGCCCTGGTCCGGGAGGATCCCACATGCCACGGAGCAACTAAGCCCGTGCGCCACAACTACTGAGCCTGCACTCTAGAGTCCTCGAGCCACAACTACTGAGCCCGCATGCCTAAAGCCCATGCTCCACAACAACAGAAGCCACCACAATGAGAAGCCCACGCACCACAATGAAGAGTGGCCCCTGCTCGCTGCAACTAGAGAAAGCCCATGCGCAGCAACGAAGATCCAATGCAGCCAAAAATAAATAAATTTTAAAAAATTTAAAAAGAAATGTATATTTAAAGGAACAATGAAAAGTTTCCCCCATTCTTTCAGTCTCAGACGGTGAAATCTTTATTAGGCAACAGTGACAGTGTAATGACTTGATTTCTTCTCTCCCATGAGAATGAAGTTTCATATGAGTATTATGCAGTCACCATAGCTTGGGACATTATCGTATGACTGCTGCATGATGCAGGGATGGGTAATTTCATGAGCTGTCTCGCCTAGGTTTGTTCATTTTCCTAGTCATTGAAATGAAAAGACTTGATGTGATTCCTGTTGAGCTACTTCCAGAGGCAACCGTCCTTGTAATGAATTCTCTCCATCAGAAAATTAGGTACTGATTTGTCTGTTTTTATTTTCCCTGTACTAGAACTTACAGATGGACTAGGGATTTCTCTTCCAATTAAGGGCCATCAGCTTATAGAAAACAATAATTGAAGACAACAAAGCAGTACTATCCTGGAGTTTGAGCAAGTTAAGCTGAGCATTGGATCTAGTCACCAACAGGACATTTTCCCTTCCTTGCCTCTTCTGAATTCTCTATCCAAACCTAGGCATTCATCATTGAGGATGTGGGACTAATCAGAAGGGATAATTGCCAAGTTAATACATTACCTTTGATTAAAAATAATTAATCATATCTATTTATTCCATGACACTTAATTCGGAGAGAAAATGGTTAAATGTAAATAAGTTGAGATTTGCTTTTCTTCAAACTTTGCAAACTAGAGTTAACCTAAGTGTTTCAAGTTTTCCCAAAACTCTTTGAGAACTTCAGTTGTCCACACCTAAATTTCAAATTCCTTATCTAGATTTTCAAGGCCCACTACCATCTGGCTCCAATTTACCCTTCTAACTTTATTTCCTACTACTCCCAACCCTCCCTTCTAACTGTGTTTCCCACTTATCCTCACATGCCCATGCTCCTGCTAATCTAAAGGACTCCATGTTTTCGAAGCTGCTTTCTTTAGACACTATCTTCAAGCCCCACAAAGGCTCCCTTTATTATCCCCAACCAGAAGAAACGGTCTCTAACTGAACTCCCATAGCACTTGATCTACAGATTCTCTAATGGTATCTGAATGGTACATAGATTTATGCTCATGTCTCACCCATTTATTTCCTGTAAGTTCCTTGAGGGCAGAATCTATGTTTGATTCATGTTGTGCCCGCAGAGTGCCTTACACTCTGCTTACCCATGATAGAAATTCCACAGATGTCTGTAGAAGGAATGAATAATATCTAGCTACAACATTCAACATAGCTGAATTTCTCCTGAAGTCTGGACAAGAGAGAACTACAGTTTCGTTTTTGTTTTTTTTGCAATATGTAGATGGGATTTTGACTCCTTTCACAGATGACACCATTGATTCTACCTAAATTGGATGGACTCAGTGCCTACCTCCCATCCTCAGAACGCAGCAGGACTCAGAATCTAGTGCTGGGACATGGCAAACCATGTCAGGTAATGGGGAATTGTTTGGTTCTCACTATTACTGGGATAGAGATGAGGTTAAGGAAGAAGTGGGTAAATTCATTTGCTAGACAAGGAGCAGGTCTGTGGCCAAGTGTTTAAAAATTTTTTAACAGAATTCCCACGAGATCTACTGTTGTTTATGGTCTTTTATCATCTTTCCTTTCCTTCTCGTCTCATTTGTCACCTCTGGCCAGTTACTTTTAATTGACTGGGGCTCTGGAATTATGGGTTAAGTCAGGAGACTTGGATTCCAGAGTTGCCTCTGCCACTGGCTGTGTGGTTTAGGAAAAGTCTATATAAGAATTAATTTGCTCATCTGTATAATGTAGGTGATAAACACCTACCTTTTCCACAGTGGTGTTCTGAGGATCCAGAGGAAAAGTTTACAAGAAACAATACTGAAAAGTACGGTGTTTTACATTTGTAAGGGATTATTATAAAAATTAATAATACTGGAGGCTTCCTTTGGGGATACCTATTAAATCACTATTCCCATTTGGACCACTGTTATTTAATATGTCTAATTAGGCAATGTAGAGGCATCTGGAATTTTGGCTGTGCCATTTGCTAGCTCTGTGACTCCAGGCAAGTTATGGACCCTCACCCAAATCTCATTTTTCTCAATTGAAAATGGGGATGAAGTATCTAGCTCAGGCTGTAGTGAGAATTATTAGTGTGGCAGCTTTGTCATATGTTAACGTGGCTAGGTTGAATTATGTTTCTGAGAAATCCCTTCTCTGAATGTGTCTGGTTAGGATGGGCCACAAAAAACATGTTTTCAATAGGTTTGGAGGTTGAAAGTGAAACAATGGTAGCTCACACTGGCAGGCACTGTTGCTATCTGTTGGCTTACTTCATTGGCACCAGGAAGCAGCCACCTTCCTGGGGATCCTCCATAAAGTTCTCTGCCTCTTGGGCCACATGTGTATTTAGTTCTGTGACAAAGGTCCCTGGCTTCTTCAGGCAGGATGTCTACATCATCAAGACTAGAGGCAGCTATCACTGACAAGGGTTCCAGTCTGTCCCTGCCCTTGTGGGTCCCAGATTGTACTTGCTTACCCCGACGTTCTATCTTACCTTCTTATTCTGATGACCTGCCCTGTGGACTTCAAGCTCCAGCCTCAGACAAAAGACTAACAGAGACTGTTTGACCGGCCCCCACCATTGTGTAAGGTGTAAGGCCAGCAGGTCCGGGGAAGGGCCCAGGGAGCCAGATGGAACCCCCGCCAAAGTGGCTGATGCAACCGACACCCGACATTGCCACACCATTCAGCCCCGGTCTTCCAGCTTCCCGAGGGGCGGAACCAACGGCTCTAAGGCTGATGCAACCGACACCTGACATTGCCACAACACCCGAGAGATTACCAAAAAAGGGCTGCTTCACACAGCAAGCACCTCCCCTGCGTCCGCCCCTATAAATTTTGTTCGAGCCCACACCCGGGCGCGACTTGTCTGGCCCCTTTCTCTTGGGCCAGTGAACCTCACCCGGAAGCGTTCCCAAATAAAGCTTGTTTAAGCTCTCCTCCATTTTTGGTGCTGTTCCTTACATAAGGTTCCTATAATGTCCACTCCCTTCCACCACCAAAATTCACACACACACACACACACACACACACACACACACACCCTTCTAATGCTGTGGTCGTTATTACTAATATTGTCATCCAGATGTCAGAGACTAGGTAGGATTGTCCCAAAGGTCTCATCCATTCCCTATAGAAGCCCAAAGTTCTTTCTAGGATTTCTCCAAATTCTTGTGGAGTTCATATTTTCATGATCGCTTCTGGCTCACCAAACCCTTCCCAATTTGTACAAAAGACTTATTTATTCATACAAAGCACTTGTAAGTATAATTGGCTTTACTACAGATTTTAGTGGCATGAGCAGGCCAAAGGCGGCTTCATGCTGCAACAAAACAGATAATTTCTAGTTAAATTTCACGCATCCCTATGTGTAAAATGTTTTTGCACCAATGTATCCTTAGAGAATGTGTCCAGTTCCCTCACCCTGTAAAGTCCCTAGCCTCACAACAGCTCCTTGGATCCTCCCTCCTTCTTCCCATTTTTCTCCCAATCTCCCACTGTCTTGTTTTCAAATGCAGAGCAGCTTAACTAGCTCTCCTTTCTTCTTTGCTCAAATTATTGTAGACACATATCCATGCCCTTAGGATCTCACTTTCTATTCCCAAAGGCTACTTTTCCAAGAGGAAAGCTGTTGTAGTTGTTAAGAAAATAAAAATTTTATCTGGTTACAACCATAACAAGAGCAAGAGGCATATATTTAGCCCTTACTGTGATCCAGCCTCCAAGAGCTCTTTATACATCTTATCTCATCTGATTTCCACAACAATCCAGTGAGATGGTCTGCATTTAGTCTCATTTTTACAATGTTGAAATCAAGTTGTAGGAAGACCACTAGTAAAAAAAAGCAATTACAAAACCTAATATTTATTGAGTTCTTATATGTCAGGCACTGTTTTAGGCACTTGAGAAGTATATATTTATATCTATATCTATATATAATGCAATATATATATATTGCCTTAACTCCTTATAATTCTGCAAGTGAAGTATAATTTTCATTTTACAGATAAAGAAATTGAGACCCAGAAAACTTGGGAAATTTGCTCAAATTCACACATAAATAAAGAATGGAGTTGTGAATGGAAGCCGAGCTGTTGGAATCTAAGAATTCAGGATACTGTTTGAGAAGATAAGAAAGTGTTTCAGGCCTTCCCTGGTGGCGCAGTGGTTGAGAATCTGCCTGCTAATGCAGGGGACACGGGTTCGAACCCTGGTCTGGGAGGATTCCACATGCCGTGGAGCCACTAGGCCCGTGAGCCACAACTACTGAGCCTGCACATCTGGAGCCTGTGCTCCACAACGAGAGGCCGCGATAGTGAGAGGCCCGCGCACCATGATGAAGGGTGGCCCCCGCTTGCCACAACTAGAGAAATCTCTCACACAGAAACGAAGACCCAACACAGCAAAAATAAATAAATTAATTAATAAACTCCTACCCCCAGCATCTTCTTTAAAAAAAAAAAAGGGCTTCCCTGGTGGCGCAGTGGTTGAGAGTCCGCCTGCTGATGCAGGGGACACGGGCTCGTGCCCTAGTCTGGGAAGATCCCACATGCCGCGGAGCGGCTGGGCCCGTGAGCCATGGCTGCTGAGCCTGCACGTCTGGAGCCTGTGCTCTGCAACGGGAGAGGCCACAACAGTGAGAGGCCTGCGTACCACAAAAAAAAAAAAAAAAAAAAGTGTTTCAATGTTTTCTCATGCAGTCAGCCTCCTAACTCATCATCATGAGACCTTTCTTGGCTAACTTAATATTTCAACCCATCCTTCACATTTTATATCCTTCATCCCACTTTTGTTTTTTCTCTTTAGCACTGAATACTATCTAACATGTTATATGTTTTACTTACTTATCATTTTTATTTTCCTGTCTCCACCCCTGGAATGTAAGCCCTGTGAGGGCAGGGATGTTTTGGTCTGTTTTGTTCACTACAAGATAGTGTACAACACAGCCTACAAGAGTGTCTTGCATATAGTAGGTGTTCAATGAGTAATTACTGAATGAATGAGTGAATAAATGAATGAATGAATTGGGCTGCCTACATAGAGGTCAAGGCCTTCTAATTAGATCCTGGAGATACTTCTGGAACCAAATCCTTTTGGATTCTAAATTGCTGGGCTCTAGATATGATCGCACTCATGGGTGGAGTGGGGGGACAAAGACTGTGTTCCTCCTCATTTCCTTCCTCCCCTCCTTGCCCCTCCCTCTCCCAAGTGCATATGCTTCATTGTTTTCATCTGGTTTAAATGCCTTCGCTTTGAGCCTGCTTTGCAATACTGAATAACATTCCTTGACTTGCCTGTTTATTTTCTCCATTTATAAAATGGGGAAAACTGTACTTCTGACAACTTTACCAGGACTTGGAAGAGATCAATGAGATGATAGGAAAAAAAGCAAACAAGGCACTGAATCTTAGGAGGACTCTGGCTATAGAAACATACATGAAAATTCAAATAAAATACTTGTTATCAGTCACCTCTCCATAATTTGATGCTTTTATTCCAAGAAAGCTAATGCTTAACATTTGTGGAAATAATGACTTTTGTGGCTTATTACTATTTTGGCCTTAAAAGAAAAATTTTTAACAATTATCAGAAGTTACCTAGCATATAAGTGTAGAATTTTTTAAAATGAGGAAGTTACTTTTGCAGTTTAATTTTCTATTTTGGTTTGTAAAGTGCATTAAAATTATATCTTGAATTAACTAAAAGGATAATGTTCACTCATGAGTTTAACAAATGTTATTTAAAATCTGTTATGCCAGTGTTGAAGTATGTAAAAGAGCTAATACCAGTGGAAGAACAGACTAAAAACCCTATCTTTATGTTATGCTGATCAGAGAGGGCTGTTTTTAGAGGCTGCCTATTGTATTAGTTTGCTAGGGCTGCCATGACAAAGCACCACAGACTAAGTGGCTTAAACACAATTTTGGAGGCCAGACATCTGAGATAAAGGTGTCGCCAGGGTCAGTTTGTTCTGAGGTTTCTCTTCTTGTGGATGGCCTGTCATATCCCTGTTTCTTAACATGGTCTTCCCGCTGAGCCCATCAGTGTTTAAATTTCCTGTTCTTAGAAGGACACACTGATACTGATTAAGGCCCACCTGAATGACCTCATCTTAATTTTAATTACCTCTTTAAAGACTATCTCCAAATACAGTCACATTCTGAGGTACTGGGAGTTAGTACTTTAACATATGAATTTTGGAGTGACACACTCAGCTCATATCAATTATTCTAAAGTATTGCTGAACTCATTGTGCCTCAGTTTCCTTGTTTAAAAATAATGATGCCTGCTCTACATGTATTTTATAAGCACATCACTCAGTGTTTTCTTTATGGGACTTACAGTTAGGTAGAAATAAATCTAGTTTTTGGAGAGACAATAATATTATCAAAGGTCATAGATGGACCAAGATTTGCTCAGTGCTACATAAAACCAGCTAAATGGACAGGACAACTATCTTCTAAGATTTTACCATTTTGGAAAATGGGCATACATAGCTGAGTCTTACTTAAAGGGACTATCAAAATTATTGGATCAGGCTACACATTAAACCAGACAAGATTAAAAGTTCATTTTCCTCTGGCCAACCAATGTCTAGAAACTTGCAAGAGAAGGCACAGATGAAATAAAGGAGTTAACTTTGAGATCCTGACCGATCACCATGATCATCACCATCATCATTGCTGTCATCATCATTTTTACCATGTCACACTGGATGTTTTTTATTGTCTTATCCTCTAGTAGTTCTAGCTTCTTCCCAACAAGTGTGTGAGCTCTCTGTGGGTAGGAAGTATGTCTAGCATTGTTTGTCCATGTCCTTTTGTCCCTTGCATGGTGCTGGGCATAGAGCTGGGGCTTGGTAAGCACTAGCTGGCTGACTACATTGACTTCTAGGCCTGGTTTCTGAGTGCATCAGTCAGAGGAGTGGTGGCGGGAGAAGGATAGTAGGGAAAGGGGTGGTTGGCTGCCATGGTATAGCCAAGAGTGGATACCCAAGTGGTGATAGTTAACTTGGCCTTGATCAAGTTGTTGATGGAAGTCACTATGAGGTTCTGAGGAGGAAAATGGAGAGATAGGGCTTTGCAACTACGTGAAAGATGGGCTTCAGAGCAGTTCTACAGACTTAGGAAATACAGACTTGTTATGTTTTGAAAAAAAGTCAAATTACTAGCTTCTTCTTAGCTTTAAGCCATACATTGCCATAGAAAATGCAAAGAATTGATTTGGTGGTGGGTGTGGGTAGGGAGAGGAGTGGGATCCAAACAGAGAGCTTCTACCTAATTTTCTTTGCAATGGTTATAGTAAAACATTTGGCTAGGAAAAGATTAATTTCTGTTTTCAAAATTAAAAAAATGTAACATGTGGAAAATATTATGTTGATGCATGTTTTGCTGAACAGATGGTGACAGTCTGCAAACTTCTCAAGGATTTCCCTTATAGGATGAAGGGGAAGCATTTTAATTCCTCCAAGTAAATAAGAGTCACTGAACCTCTATGATTTTTTTTGTCTCTTCTTATAGAAGTCCTCTCTTTTTATCACCAAACCACAGATTTTTCTTCCCACTAATTTTTACTCAATTACTTTAATCTGGGACATCCAATTACCATCCAAATGTGAATTTTTTTTTGCTAGTCTGGTCTCTCTCAGAAGCGAACGTCTCTCTCGTCTTTGTATTAATACATGATCATGACTTTCATTCTGAGTCTCTGAAAACACATCAGATGTAACATGGGTTGCCCAGTTATTCAAATCTTCATTTTACAGATGGGGAAACCGAGGGCTGGAGGTTTCTGTGACCCTCGCCAACGTTTCATAATGAGTCACAGCTGAAGTAAACATTAGACATGAATTTCTTGACTCTCAAATCACTGACCTCTCACTATCCTTTAGAAACTGATTCTTACTGTGTTTGAACCTCCTTTACTTGTGTATTTTCTTTTTGTGCTCCCCTTCTAGAAGAGTACAGAAGACAAAGGGAAGAGATTTTTCTATACAGTATCTCACTCTTCCACCCCCACTTTTTGGATTCCTTTGAAATGAAACCACAGCTTCAAGTAGAACCTCCCAAAGGTTTTTAAGATGAGTCTGCTACACAGCTGGAGACAGATTAGTTACTAATCAAGCATTTTTCTATGTCATAAGTCATTTCTGCATCAGGGGACACTTTTCTTACTAGAAAAGAAAAAAAGTTAAAATCAAAGACAGTGAGCAGTAGCTCACTGGAAATAGGAGTTCTCCTCTGCTCCCAAACAACTAACACCTCCCCCTTTAACAAACAAAGAAATACGCAAACAAGAAACAAACCAAGAAAACCCTTAATTGTAGCTATTCCCTGCCTAGACTCATCCAGACTGCCAAGGTGAGTTAGGTGGCCTTGTGGAGAGCCAAGTGAACTTAGGCCCATGTCACTGATGGTGAGGTTCAGGACCTGGTGCTGATCAGGTAGAGATGACTTCAGTACACGTCAGTTTGTGATTCCAGTGTATTCCAAACCTGTGGAGAGGCAGGGAGACTGGGATCTGGGGCTGTATAGGCCAGCTGATTCTTCTTTCCTTTCTCTAGTGATCTTTATGTTTAAGATTGTCCTAAATACAATTGCCACTTTTTTTTTTTCCCGGTACACGGGCCTCTCACTGTTGTGGCCTCTCCCGTTGCGGAGCACAGGCTCCGGACGCGCAGGCCCAGTGGCCATGGCTCATAGGCCTAGCCGCTTCGCGGCACGTGGGATCCTCCCGGACCGGGGCACGAACCCCCGTCCCCTGCATCGGCAGACGGACTCTCAACCACTGCGCCACCAGGGAGCCCCAACTGCCACTTTTTAATTATTTTGTAAATCCCTTTGACCTTTATTTTCCTTTTTTATTCCTTCTCTCAAATATTCTTGCATACATTCACACTTTATCCTTGCAGTCTCTACTGTAGTTCATTGCTTAAGGCTTTCTAATATGAGGAGTAAAAGAAGAAAGAGATGTTCTCTCGCTCTTAACAGGGACAGCTCAAAATAAATCCACAGTGCAAGTGCGTTAAAACCCAAGCACTGGGCTTCCCTGGTGGCGCAGTGGTTATAAAACTAATATAATAACTAATATAATATTGCAACTAATATAATATTGCAATATAATATAATTTTGCAACTCAATAATACCTCAATAAAAATATTGCAACTCAATATTGCAACTCAATAATACCTCAATAAAAAAATCAAACCCCGAAACCACACCAAAAAAACGCAACAACAACAAAAAAACCCCAAGCACTCTCATAAGTTTCTCTTTCCACCAACAATTTAAAGGGGAAATATCAGGAATGAAATGAGGAGATAAACAGTGGATTTATTGAGTAGTTAAGATACGGTAGGTTGTTTGCACAGGTCGTCTCCTTTAATCCTCACTACAACCCTGCGAGGTGGCTACTATCATTAGCCCCATTCTGCAGTTGAGGGGATTATGGTTTAGAAAGACATAGTGATTTGCCAAAGTTATACAGGGAGGTGGGGTGAAGCTAGAATTTAAACCAAGGAGGTCTGATTTCAGAGACCATAAGTTTAGCAACAATGATATATTTTCTCATGGGAAACCCGTTACTGCTTTCTTTTTTTTCTTGGAGTATAATTGCTTTACAATGCTGTGTTAGTTTCTGCCGCACAACAAAGTGAATCAGCTATAAGTATACATATATTCCCTCCCTCTTGGACTTCCCTCCCACCCTCACCCCCCATCCCACTCCCACCCCCTATCTCACTCATCTAGGTTATCACAGAGCACCGAGCTGATCTCCCTGTGCTGTGCGGCTGCTTCCCACTAGCTATCTATTTTACACATGGTAGTGTATATGTCAATCCTAATCTCCCAATTCGTTCCACCTCTCCTCCCCACTCTGTGTCCACATGTCGGTTCTCTGCATCTGCATCTCTATTCCTGCTATGGAAATAGGTTCATCTGTACCATTTTTAAATGATAAAACTGATGTTTTGAGCATATTTGGCATATTTATCATCTGTTCCAGATAATAAATCATGGGAATTAAGAAAATGCTACACTGTGGAAACATGCTTTGCAATTGTTTGATTAACTTAAAAAGGGTTAAAACATCAGGGTCTAGAGCCCTCAGTTTATGTTTCTTTTTCCTTAGGTCTAAATTTAAGTCGAGTCTTTAAAGTTGCTTTGGTCTTAAGGCAAATTTCTTTTTATGCTGAGCAGTTAATAAAGAAGGTGACTTTTCTTCTGTCCAGTGTTCTTCTGTCAGGGAAGGCAGAACTGCAGATTCTGGATCCTGAGCTTGCTTGTAAACCGGATGACCTTTTTGCAGCACAAGTGCTATGCATTTCATGCCTTACCACTGAGTAAGTCAGAGGCTAGTTATTATCTAACTCTTCCTTACCTCTAGATTTAAAAATTCTGAAGCAGAGGCTCTGCAACCTGCCTCAAATTCCACAGAATTGCTGACTTGTCCTAGTGACTTCTTTTTGCCTTCCTGGCACTGTTCAGAAGGGAAGAAAAGTTGGGTAAAATGCAGGAACTGAAAACTTCTAGGGTTTTCCCACAGCATTTGATGTGTCTACATGGTGAGAGGGGCAAGCAGTTCAGAGAGGGCTCCCAGGCTGGTTGTCCTTATTACAGAAACAAAAAAGCAGGAGATTTTGTTTTCTTTTAAGTCTTGATTCAAGTGAGTTTTCACTGATTTTTCTGTGTAGTTCCACTATGTGACTTTAAGGAAGTTCCTTACACACTAGGTTGCTTGTTTTGAATATAGGCATCTTATGGAGCACAGAGACTTTAGGCATCAGAATTCTGACACATGGTCCCCTTATCCAGTGCCTGGCAGACCCTTCCCCCTTTCTCTGCCTGGCAAGCCTCCACTCATTTTCTGAAGTCAGCTCAGCTATCACCTTCTATGTAAGGCTGTCCCTAACTCATCCAGATGGTCTTAGTCACTATCCCTTTGCTCTCAGAGTTCATGACTCCTATAAGACTTATTTCATTGTTCAAGCCTAGTGTGCCCACCCAGGGCCACCTCACTGTATGCCTCTAGAGGGCATTCTCTGAAATTCTGCAGCACAACAGCCCTGTCTCCATCTGCTCTTAGGCACCACCAAGGCAGCACTCCCATCTTTGTACCCCCAGGACCTGGCATGAGATCCCTAGAACAAAGTTAGTGTCTAATAACTCTTGAATAGTGAATGAGTGGCTGAATTTATCCTTTTTTTTTTTTTTTTTTTTGCGGTACGTGGGCCTCTCACTGTTGTGGCCTCTCCCGTTGCGGAGCCCAGGCTCCGGATGCGCAGGCTCAGCGGCCATGGCTCACGGGCCCGGCAGGCGGACTCTCAACACTGCGCCACCAGGGAAGCCCTGAATTTATCCATTTTGACCCCCGGCTCTTTATCAGTTTTATCACACATAGCTTTTCTTTTAACATCTTGCCATTTCACGGTCTTTCCTCCCTCCTTCCCTCTGTTTCATTTTTGCTTGACTTTCTGTGTTGGTTTCTATGCATCAGAGAAAAGTCACTCACCTCTCACAGTCTTGAAGGAGTGGGCTCGTGTACGAGATGAAACTTCTCGCTCAACTCTGCCCCAGCTCTTGGTTGTCTCTCAAACATTTGTGAGTGTCCAAGCAGCCTATTTTTTTTAATGGCCCCCAGGAATTGAGGGGGCCAAGAACTGCCAGCGTCCCAAAGGGTTAGACTCCTAGATTTAGGCTGACTGGAAAGCAACAGCTTTGAAAGTGAGCAACTCTATAGTGTCCGTGTGACCCAAGCGTAAGGCGCTGAAGCCCGCTCATCTCCCTCAGGCCCCAGAGCCACGTGATCAAGGGGCGTTCCCAGGGCAGTGGCTGCAGGGATTGGCTCACCAGCCGCGCGAAAAATCTCCCGCCAGAGATCTCTGCGTGAACGCCGCAGTGGCGTAAAGACGGCGTCCTCGTCTCCGTCCCGGAGGGCAGGGTAGGCCTCTAAACCAGCTGCCTGCCCCTCAGGCCGAGGCTCCAGAACAAGCACAAAGCAAATGAGCTTCTCCCACACGCTCTGGGCGGTCCTGGATCTGCTGCTCCTGTGCTGGGCCCTGGGCAGGTGAGTCTGAGCACGAGCCCTATGAGAGCCCATTCTCAGATCCTCATAACCTGCGGGTCTCGGGGACGCAAGCCCTGTTGGTTTTCAACGCTGGACGTTTTGGAGGCCTGTCTCTCAGGTGTACGTCTTAAAATTTGGGTATGCCATATGTGGCGTTCAAACCCTTTGCTCCTCAGGGAGAAGCTCGGGTTTTGAGTTCCCACCCCATTGTGGGTTGCTGTACCGAGTGTGGGGTTTATGACGAGATTGTCCCAGCCTCTCTACCTGCTTCTATGTGGGCTTTCTCTCAGTGACCTGATGTATAGGAGTTGTTCAGCCAGTTTTCAGGGGTTTTTTTTTGTTTCCAGAGGACCGTATTCCATATATATCTGTAGATCTGGTGTGTTTGTGGGAGGAGTTGAGTTCAGGACCCGTTTATGTCGCCATTTTGAACTGGAACTCCTCCTTTTCTACTCTCCGTTTCTCACCTCTTTCCAAAAAAAATTTGCAAATATATACATATTTATAAATATACGTGTATTATTCAACTGTATAAAAAAATAAATGAGGCCATCAGGGAAAGTTTGCACTTTTTCCCTTCTTGGATTTATCTTCACTTGCCTTGAAAAAGAAACATCACTCAAGTTTTTTACTGCAGATTTTCCTGAATTTATGCAAAATATATCAATTGGTTTTCTAAGTGCTGGTCACTTACTCTGTTCCCTCGTGGTTGATATCCTAGCATCCATGTCTCTTGGGCAAACGATAAGGAATATTGGAACTGAGATGACCTTGGCAAGACATTCCTAGCTGTCCCTCATACTACCCACTTGCCAGTCAAAATAAGTAATTTATATGGGGTAAAATTTCAGGTAATTTACCCATAAATGGTTGTGTGTTTTCAATCTGTGATTTTCAAGCTATGCTTCAAGGCTCTCTCCAGTTTCCATGGATGTACGTGAGGACCAATGTAGCGGTTAAATTGGGTTCAGATGTTGGATGGGGCTCTGTTGTTAGCAAAGAAGTCCTACTAGGAGAGGCAAACTTAAGCTAGATAGCTAATCTCCATGCAGAGAGCAAAGTATGACTTTGCAAGCAAAGGTACTCTAACTATGATCTACAATCTAAATGAACAGAGTCCCATAATTTATACCATTGCAGTGTTATAGATGGTGTCTTTGGTACCCCACGTTAAAACAAGCAGAGATGAGAAAGTGGCACCCTTAAGACCGATAAAACTGGGGCTTCTTACCACAAAGAACTGATTATGTGTGTTAAATGCCAGAGGATTTGGAAGAGTACAGGATCTAGCATCAGGGAGACAAGAGTCCTTAGCCTCAAAGACTACGTCTAGACAAAATCTTTAGCTGTGGTTACTAATGCAAGGAATTGACCAGAACCAAATAGACGGAATCTACTAAATTTTTGAGAGGAACTTCATTGTTAAAGATGAAGCAAGCCTCACCAACCGCTGCATATAATTGTTGAACCTCAAAAGGAGTCCCGAGGTGTCTAAACTTGTACCAACATGCAGAGGTTGCTAAAATTAGAAAAGAACTTTCTCCTGAATGCCCATCTCAGATTTAGGTATTGAAAATAGTGGTTAAAGAATATCTTATAGAGGAAAGAACCAGAGGCTATGGAAGAAAAATAGATTTTCACAAGCAGAAATAGGAACTGTCAGATTGATTAACCAAGGAACTTTCTCCATTGAGAGGACAGGCATTTTCCACTATTCCTTTCTAACTGGATGGAGTATATGATAGTAAATATTAACTATTGATTTAGTCTTTTCCCACCATTGTATATTAAATGTGTTGGTAGCAGATAACCTGTTCTTTAGAGAAAACTTCCAGATCTATAAGTAGATACCTTTGGACCAAATGAAGAAAATTGAGCATCACCTGGAGATCCTAGATTTGGACCTGGACGTAGTAGCTAGATGGGACTTTGTGGTTTATCTCCTTTGGGGAGGATGTGAATACACCTCTATGAACTGCCTGTGTAGGAAGAAGGATATGTGTGTGGAAGTTAGATTGCCAAGGGGGCGGACAGTGCTGGGCACTGTTAGTTGACTACCAAAATGCACTACTTATCTAGCTTTATTCCTTGTTAATAGTTCTCTGTACTCTCTCCTTCCTCCCCGGCACACACACATTTTCGGTAGAATTCCCTTGGTTTCAGAGATAGTGAGCTTAGTCATGAACTTTATATAGGTATGTAATCCAGATCTAGCCAGTGATACATAAGGAGATGTCTTCTAGAGGTTTCTGGAGGCAGATGCTGCCACTTCCAAGATATCATTAAATTGCTAAACTAACATTAGCAAATACTTGGGTCTAAATTTGTTATGTGAGATAAAAGAAACCCTCATTTGTTTTAGTCACTGTTAGTTTTTGTTTTTATGTCTTGTAGGCCAATATTTCTAAATGATATAATTATAAACTTATATTTTGGTTGTTATCTAAACTAGGAGGTTGCCAAATTATGGTGTATGGGTCAAATCCAGCTCCCTATCTGTTTTTGTAATTAGTCGTATTGGAATATAGCCACTCCGTTCATTTATATTATCTATGGCTGCTTTCATATTATAAAAAGGCAAGTTGAGCAGTTGCAAATGAGACCACATGGCTTGCAAAGCCTAAACTATTTCTAACTGACCCTTTATGGAAAAAAGTTTGCTGACTCCTCATGTAAAAAGTCATATGTGGAAATCAGAATTAAGTGGGATAAAAATATCATATATTTTAGTACAGTCTTTTCCAAACTTGCGCAGCACATGAATGAACTGCAACCCTTGTTAATTATGTATTCCAAGTTCCTGTGCTGACTTTTCAGTGGAGAGCCCTGAGAATCTGTATTATTAACCATTTCCCTACATATGAATCTTTTGACCAGGCAAGTTTGAAAAATACTGTTAGAGATTGGTGTCCTGGAGCAACTTAGCTAGCCTACCATTTAATCTGATCTGTAACTGTTCCCTGTCTGTGACTCACTGCAGAAATGAAGCCCTAGTATGACCAGGAGATAGAGTGACCTGATAGAATCTTACTCAAGGCTTGCTTATGGAATGAAGTACGGTGGATCAGGAGATTTTGATGCAGTAAAAGTGATACCAGCTTTCAACATGAGACACCTGGGTTCAGGTTCTCAATCAGCCTCTAATGATTTGACCTTGGGCAAGTCTCTCCCTAAAATCCAAGATTCTCAAGTATAAAAATGTCAGTTGAACGGGCTGTCTCCAAGTTGATTTTTGGCAGTATGATTTCCAGACTCAGGAAATAGAAAGTGCCTTGTTTCTTGAAATTATTTTCTTCTAGATCAGGGTTCCGTATTCCTGGCTACACATTAGACTCACTGTGATGCTTTTAAAACAGCAATACTATAGGTCCCACCCAGAGATTTTGATACAATTAGCCTGGGGCAGAGCCTAGCCAGTGGAATGAAAGCTTTCCAGGTGACTCTACTTGTTTAGTCAGAATGAGAACCACTGTCTCAGCTGGTATTGGATTCTTTTTTTCTATTTCCTATTCAAGGTTTATATACACTTGGTGAGACACGGTAAACAAGAGGAGCAAACAAGTTCAGCAGCTCCTGAATACTGCGAGTCAGGAAGGCTGGGTAACAGTCAGAGGAGAGCCTGTTAAAAAAAAATATATAGCTCCTGGGCTTGGTAATCTCTCTCTCTCTTTCTTTTCTTTCCTTGAAACATACTCCCCAGGTCCTCCTAATACACAGCTGGCTTGGGAACCATCAGGCCCCGTAATCTCTGAAACTTCTTCCAGCTTGCAGGATATGAGGTCCTCTGTTTAATTTTATGAGAAATAAGTCACAGTTTTAAAAACATTTTGAAAAGGCAGTTTGCACTGTAAGTTTAAGATATTGTGAAAGGAATGTTATTAACCAATAGGAATGGGCCTCCAACAGGTGCTGTTTGGTAAAAATATTGTTCGCCTGGTTTACCTTATCAGAAAGAGTCATACATACATACTGTGTCCATACAGTTTATTTATCCTCAGTAACACTTGAAAAGGTTCTTTACCTTGGCCTTTTATATGCAACTATAAGTTGTAGTTGAAAACAGCTAAACTCCTGCTGTCCAATGAATCACATATAGTTTATCAAACTATATAATATACATAGCAAATTGCAAATAAAATCAGGTACAGCTATAACCTAGTCTTGCATTTACTACTAATCCCTTTAAATTCAGGTATTAATAATTCTCTCTCATTTATTCTTTTGTTCGTTCTCAACAAATAATTTGAAAGACTCAACTATGAGCCAGAAATTGCTCTAGGCCCTGGGGATACAGCAATGAGCAATAGTCTCTGCCTCCTTGAGGCTTACACTCTACTTGGGGAAATTGATAATAAACTAGTTAGAGCTTTAAGTGATGCTGATTGTTAAGGAGGAAATTAAGTCAAGGAAAGACAATAGAAAGTGATGGGAGCTAGAGGGCAGTGCTATTTTAGAAAGGTAATCAGGGAAGTCTGCTCCATTAAGACAATAACAGAGATCTGAAGAAAGTAAGAGAAAAGTCATGGTGGTATCTGGGGAAAGAGCATTTTAGACAGGAAACAGCCAGTGCAAAAGTCCTGTGGTGGGGAGGTTCTGAGTGTGACTCAGGAACAGCTTGGCTGTAGCATCTTGAGTGGAGTGCCAGCAGGTGAGAGTGTTGGAGAGGAGTCAGAGAGTAGCAGGGCCCCATCGTGCAAGCCTTGCCAGGCTAATTATTAGGGCATTGTATTTAACTCTGAGATTTAAGGGTGCATCCAGGATTTGTGGGGTTTGGAATTTTAGTCCTCGAGGCCTTGTATTGAATATATGTAAAGGAATATAAAATTAGGGACAAACCTGAATACTTATTTGGGACGGGAAAAAAAGACCCCACAAGAAATCACCAGTTTTGGGCTTCCTTGGTGGCGAAGTGGTTAAGAATCTGCCTGCCAGTGTGGGGGACACAGGTTCGAGCCCTGATCCAGGAAGACCCCACATGCCGCAGAGCAACTAAGCCCGTGCACCACAACTACTGAGCCTGTGCTCTAGAGCCTGTGAGCCATAACTACTGAGCCTATACGCCTAAAGCCCATGTTCCACAACAAGAGAAGCCGCCGCAATGAGAAGCCCGCGCACCGCAGCCCCCGCTCGCCGCAAGTAGAGAAAGCCCGTGCACAGCACCAGAAGACTCAATGCAGCCAAAAATAAATAAATATATTTAAAAAAAAAAGAAATCACCAGTTTTTTAAAAGTGACAAATACCAATATAGAGGATAGGAATATGCCACCCCCAAATATACCACTTTGGCATAAGGATTATTTTGAGCTGAAGACAATGAGGAACAGCAGATGTAAAAAAAGCTCCTGTCTTCCCCACTATCATGTGAGGAAGGGCAAAAGGACACCTAATCATTAGAGACTCTTATCAGTGCAGAGATAGAGAGGAATCTATATAACAAACTACTAAAACAACCCTTATCTTCTATTCATTTCCCCCATATATTTACTTTCCCGGTTTGCTGCCCCTAAATGTCAAATCCCTTTTCTTTTGTCTTGCCACTTCTATAAAAATTTATTATCCTTTGGTAAGATACTATATAAGCCCCAAGTTCTAACTACCCCTTGGAGTTACTCATTACTTAGTTTCTTCTGTGTGTCTGTGCATTGCTCCTGTTAATAAACTCTGCTTATTTTCCCCTTGTTAATCTGTCTTTTGTCAATTTAATTCCCAGGGCCCCAGATGCAGAACTTGGGAGGGTAGAGGAAAAAAAATGTTTTTTTCCTCCCCTGCACTACACACACCACAAAATAAAAAAAAAAAAAACCCATAATAATTTTACTAATTAACTGAGACACCCCTCTGTATTACCTTATTCCACTTCATTATTTCTGGCTGAAATCTCTTTGATTACCTCTTTAAAAAATTTTTTTAAATTAAAAAATTTTTTCTATTTTTGTCTGTTGGGTCTTCGTTGCTGCGTGCAGGCTTTCTCTAGTTGTGGTGAGTGGGGTCTACTCTTAGTTGCAGTGTGCAGGCTTCTCATTGTGGTGGCTTCTTGTTGCAGAGCACGAGCTCTAGGCACGCGGGCTTCAGTAGTTGCGGCACGTGGGCTCAGTAGTTGTGGCACACAGGCTTAGTTGCTTTGCGGCGTGTGGAATCTTCCCGGACCAGGGATTGAACCTGTGTCCCCTGCATTGGCAGGGGGATTCTTAACCACTGCTCCACCAGGGAAGTCCTTTTGAGTACCTCTTTACATATTATTTTGTAATACCATTTTCTAGAGGAAGAATAGAAAGAAAATTCAGTCTTTCCTTTACCTTATTCGATCAAAACTTTTTTATTTTTTATGCATAGTGTAGCATAGTTTGATTTCACAACTCATTATGGGTAATTCTGTGTACATTTCTAGGATTGTTGTTAAATTTGGGGAAGTTTCTCTCAGATTTCTTTTTTATATGAACTATAAGATTTGTAAGAATTTTCCACAGACTAGCTTCTGGCTCCATGTTTCAAGCCCCTTTTCTCCTTCACTAGCCACTATTTCTTGTGTGATGGAGACAAGTTCCTATCTTTTGAACTCTAGGTTTGATCTTTAATATCACAATGTATGCTGGCACTGAGGATAGTAGAAGTATTCCTAGAAGGCATGCCTATACCAGCAAAAACTTTACACTGCAATAACCTTGAACTACTATAGTATATCCCACTAACTCAAACTAAATGCTTTTCTAACTCAACTTCTCCTTAACTAGATCCCAAAGTGTCTGTGGCTATTAGCACCACTCAACTCATAGAGAATTGTGACAGAGGGAAATTCAAAATTAGACAGTGGTGGTTAAAATATCTCACAATTAACAAATTAAAAATAAAATGACCATGTGAATACATTGCCAGGGCCTCCAAAGGTCCTTGTGCAAGTGAGGGGCCTGAATCTGCAGCTTTATTAGCTTCAAGGAAAATCTTCCCCTGGTGAAATGTGAAGCCATTGGAAGGTTTCAAGCAGTAACATGATCTAAGTGCCGTTGAGAAAGGACCATTTTGTTTGGAGAGTAGACTATAGAGGAGCAGCCCTGGAAGCAGGGAGATCTGTGCAGAGGCTGAAGTTCAGGCTGTAGCTGGAAAATAAAAAAGCAGACATAACTCTTGTGAGTTTCCGGAAAGCTGACTCTGTTATCCACTAAGCTATTGTATTTCCTGATAATTCACTCCTGCTTATGTCACACTGGTTTCCTTTCTCAGCTATTGCTGATTCAGTGATTATAGGACATTCTCCTGATATTTTCTGATGCTCAAATTCTCTAAAGTTCAAGTTTCATCAACAATATTTTTATTACTGTAGCTATTTGTGTTCCTACTTGCTGCTGCATGGATGCCTGCAATCTGGCTGGTGGATCATTCTTTTCCAACATAATTTCAATTCATAGTATCTACGCACTCTGTATCTGGGTTGAGAACTACCCAGGAAGACTCTTTTCTATGATATAGAAACCTTAGAACCTGGCAATTTATCACTTCATATTATCAAATGTCCCTTTGCCTGATGATGAACTATCTGATTGATAGCTTCAAGCCTTTAGTGTTTAATCATTTTATCTCATTTATTTGAGAGTTAACTTTATGACATCTTGCTTTAGAATAGAGGCTGGTAGACCTTTTCTGTAGAGAGCCAGATAGTAAATATGCTAGGCTTTGTGGGCCATATGTTCTCTGTCAGAGCGATTCAGTGATGCTGTTGTAGCACTAAAGCAGCCATAGACGATTATGCAAAGAAATGGACATGGCTGTGTTCCAACACAATTTTCCTTACATAAACAGGCCATGGGGCCAGGTTTGGCCTACAGAATGCAGTTTGCTGACCTCTGCTTTAGAATTTTCTTCTGTCTGTTTCACGTTATGTGTCCCAAATCTTAAACTCACTTAACCTCTATAAGTCTAGTGTCTCTATCTTTAAAAGAAGGACGGTAATATATGACCTGTCTACTACAAAGCATTATCATACGGGTCAAATGAGATATTGGTTGTGGAAGTCTCTTATAAATTTTAAAGTCGCATACATATGTACATTTCTTTCTCTTCCCTGCCACCCTGCAACACATTTCCCTACTGCCCCCTCCACCAAAAGTTCACATATAAACACTCAGTCACAAAGTAAAACCATGGCTTGCTGCTTTATCTTCACTTCTGGGCCTTAGGTCAAATACTAGCTCCCGAAAATGTCACCAAAACTACCTTTGATAGCACAAAGCTGAGTTTGTTCTTACCGTGGTCAGGGAGAACATAACCTTGATATAGTCTTAATAGAACCTCAGAAGTGGAAGGGCAAAGTCAGGATGTCTTTTGAGACTTTGAAGACCTACCTAGATGAAGGTGGGTCTTTCAGTGCGGGGGCTTGGTTAGGATTATATATAATAGTCTAGGATTTGTGGACGTAACAATGTGAGGATTTTGAAGAGGGAGTCCAAGAGTGTTAGTGTGTATACTGTCATTTAATAGTTTCTACTAAAGAATGTATTTTTTTAAATCCATTCCTTTTTTTTTTAATATAAATTTATTTTATTTATTTATTTTTGGCTGTGTTGGGTCCTTGCTGTGCACCGGCTTTCTCTAGTTGCGGCGAGCGGGGGCTAATGTTGGTTGTGGTGCGCGGGCTTCTCATTGCGGTGGCTTCTCTTGTTGCAGAGCACGGGCTCTAGGTGCGCGGGCTTCAGTAGTTGCGGCACGTTGGCTCTAGAGCTCAGGCTCAGTAGTTGTGGCACACGGACCTAGTTGCTCCGCGGCATGTGGGATCTTCCCAGACCAGGGCTCGAACCCGTGTCCCCTGCATCACTAGGCAGATTCTTAACCACTGCGCCACCAGGGAAGCCACTGAAGAATATTTTTTAAATTTAATTTTATTTATTTTTTATACAGCAGGTTCTTATTAGTCATCCATTTTATACACATCAGTGTATACATGTCAATCCCAATCGCCCAATTCATCACACACACCCCCACCGCCCAGTGCTTTCCTCCCTTGGTGTCCATAGGTTTTTTTTCCACTTCTGGGTCTCAATTTCTGCCTTGCAAACATGTTCATCTGTACCATTTTCTAAGTTCCACATATATGTGTTAATATATGGTATTTGTTTTGCTCTTTCTGACTTACTTCACTCTGTATGACAGTCTCTAGATGCATCCACATTTCTACAAATGACCTAATTTCATTCCTTTTTGTGGCTGAGTAATATTCCATTGTATATATGTACCACATCTTCTTTATCCATTCTTCTGTTGATGGGCATTTAGGTTGCTTCCATGACCTGGCTATTGTAAATAGTGCTGCAATGAACATTGGGGTTCATGTGTCTTTTTGAATTATGGTTTTCTCAGGGTATATGCCCAGTAGTGGGATTGCTGGGTCATATGGTAATTCTGTTTTTAATTTTTTTTTTTTCCCCCGGTACATGGGCCTCTCACTGTTGTGGTCTCTCCCGTTGCGGAGCACAGGCTCCGGATGCGCAGGCTCAGCAGCCGTGGCTCATGGGCCTAGCCACTCCGCGGCATGTGGGATCTTCCTGGACCGGGGCACGAACCCGTGTCCCCTGCATCGGCAGGTGGACTCTCAACCACTGCGCCACCAGGGAAGCCCTGTTTTTAGTTTTTTAAGGACCCTCCATACTGTTCTCCATAGTGGCTGTATCAATTTACATTCCCACCAACAGTGCAAGAGGGTTCCCTTTTCTCCACACCCTCTCCAGAATTTGTTGTTTGTAGATTTCTGATGATGCCCATTCTGACTGGTGTGAGGTGATACCTCATTGTAGTTTTGATTTGAATTTCTCTAATAATTTTTGATATTGAGCAACTTTTCATGTGCTTCTTGGCCATCTGTATGTCTTCTTTGGAGAAATGTCTATTTAGGTCTCTTCTGCCCATGTTTGGATTGGGTTGTTTGTTTTTTTAATATTGAGCTGCATGAGCTGTTTATATATGTTGGAGATTAATCCTTTGTCTGATGAATTGTTTGCAAATATTTTCTCCCATTCTGAGAGTTGTCTTTTCGTCTTGTTTATGGTGTCCTTTGCTGTGCAAAAGTTTCATTAGGTCCCATTTATTTATTTTTGTTTTTATTTCCATTACTCTAGGAGGTGGATCGAAAAAGATCTTGCTGTGATTTATGTCAAAGAGTGTTCTTCCTATGTTTTCCTCTAAGAGTTTTATAGTGTCAGGTCTTACATTTAGGTCTCGAATCCATTTTGAGTTTATTTTTGTGTATGGTGTTAGGGAGTGTTCTAATTTCCTTCTTTTACATGTAGCTGTCCAGTTTTCCCAGCACCACTTATTGAAGAGACTGTCTTTTCTCCATTGTATATTCTTGCCTCCTTTGTCATAGATTAGTTGACCATAGGTGCGTGGTTTTATCTCAGGGCGTTCTATCTTGTTCCATTGATCTATAGTTCTGTTTTTGTGCCAGTACCATATTGTCATGATTACTGTAGCTTTGTAGTATAGTCTGAAGTCAGGGAGTATGATTCCTCCAGCTCTGCTTTTTTTCCCTCAAGACTGCTTTGTCTATTTGGGGTCTTTTGTGTCTCCATACAAATTTTAAGATTTTTTTGTTCTAGTTCCGTAAAAAATGCCGTTGGTAATTTGATAGGGATTGCATTGAATCTGTAGATTGCTTTGGGTAGTACAGTCATTTTCACAATATTGATTCTTCCAATCCAAGAACATACTATATCTCTCCAACTGTTGGTATCATCTTTAATTTCTTTTATCAGTGTCTTATAGTTTTCTGCATACAGGTCTTTTGTCTCCCTAGGTAGGTTTATTCCTAGGTATTTTAGTCTTTTTGTTGCAATAGTAAATGGGAGTGTTTCCTTAATTTCTTTTTCAGATTCTTCATCATTAGTGTATAGGAATGCAAGAGATTTCTGTGCGTTAATTTTGTATCCTGCAACTTCACCAAATTCATTGATTAGCTCTAGTAGTTTTCTGGTAACATCTTTAGGATTCTCTATGTATAATATCATGTCATCTGCAAACAGTGACAGTTTTATTTCTTCTTTTCCCATTTGTATTCCTTTTATTTCTTTTTCTTCTCTGATTGCCATGGCTAGGACTTCCAAAATTATGTTGAATAATAGTGGTGAGAGTGGACATCCTTGTCTTGTTCCTGATCTTAGAGGAAATGCTTTCAGTTTTTCACCATTGAGAATGATGTTTGCTGTGGGTTTGTTGTATATGGCCTTTATTATGTTGAAGTAGCTTCCCTCTATGCCCACTTTCTGGATAGTTTTTATCATAAATGGGTGTTGAAATTTGTCAAAAGCTTTTTCTGCATCTATTGAGATGATCATATGGTTTTTATTCTTCAATTTGTTATTATGGTGTATCACATTGATTGATTCGCGTATATTGAAGAATCTTTGCATCTCTGGGATAAATCCCACTTGATCATGGTGTATGATCCTTTTAATGTGTTGTTGGATTCTGTTTGCTAGTATTTTGTTGAGGATTTTTGCATCTATGTTCACCAGTGATGTTGGTCTGTAATTTTCTTTTTTTTGTAGTATCTTTGGTTTTGGTATCAGGGTGATGGTGGCCTCATAGAATGAGCTTGGGAGTTTTTCTTCCTCTGCAATTTTTTGGAAGAATTTTAGAAGGATGGGTGTTAGCTCTTCTCTAAATGTTTGACAGAATTCACCTGTGAAGCCATCTGGTCCTGGGCTTTTGTTTGTTGGAAGATTTTTAATCACAGTTTCAATTTCATTATTTGTGATTGGTCTGTTCATATTTTCTATTTCTTCCTGGTTCAGTCTTGGAAGGTTATACCTTTCTAAGAATTTGTCCATTTCTTCCAGTTGTCCATTTTATTGGCATAGAGTTGCTTGTAGTAGTCTCTTAGGACACTTTGTATTTCTGTGGTGTCTGTTGTAACTTCTCCTGTTTCATTTCTAATTTTATTGATTTGAGTCCTCTCTCTCTTTTTCTTGATGAGTCTGGCTAATGGTTTATCAGTTTTGTTTATCTTCTCAGAGAACCAGCTTTTAGTTTTATTGATCTTTGCTATTGTTTTCTTTGTTTCTGTATCATTTATTTCTGCTCTGATCTTTATGACTTCTTTCCTTCTGCTAACTTTGGCTTTTGTTTGTTCTTCTTTCTCTAGTTCCTTTAGGTGTCACGTTAGATTGTTTATTTGATATTTTTCTTGTTCCTTGAGGTAGGCTTGTATAGCTATAAACTTCCCTCTTAGAACTGCTTTTGCTGCATCCCATAGGTTTAGGATCGTCGTGTTTTCATTGTCATTTGTCTCTAGGTATTTTTTGATTTCCTCTTTGATTTCTTCAGTGATCTCTTGGTTATTTAGTAACGTATTGTTTAGCCTCCATGGATTTGTGTTTTTTACGTTATTTTCCCTGTAATTGATTTCTAATCTCATAGCGTTGTGGTCAGAAAAGATGCTTGATATGATCTCAATTTTCTTAAATTTACTGAGGCTTGATTTGTGACCCAAGATGTGATATATCGTGGAGAATGTTCCATGCACACTTGAGAAAAAAGTGTAATCTGCTGTTTTTGGATGGAATGTCCTATAAATATAAATTAAATCTATCTAGTCTATTGTGTCATTTAAAGCTTCTGTTTCCTTATTTTCTGTTTGGATAATCTTTCCATTGGTGTAAGTGAGGTGTTAAAGTCCCCCACTATTACTGTGTTACTGTCGATTTCCTCTTTTAGAGCTGTTAGCAGTTGCTTTATGTTTTGAGGTGCTCCTATGTTGGGTGCATATGTATTTATATTTGTTATATCTTTTTCTTGGATTGATCCCTTGATCATTATTTAGTGTCCTTCCTTGTCTCTTGTAACCTTCTTTATTTTAAAGTCTGTTTTATCTGATATGAGTATTGCTACTCCGGCTTTCTTTTGATTTCCATTTGCATGAAATATCTTTTTCCATCCCCTCACTTGCAGTCTGTATGTGTCCCTAGGTCTGAAGTGGATCTCTTGTAGACAGCATATGTATGGGTCTTGTTTTTGTATCCATTCAGCAAGCCTGTGTCTTTTGGTTGGAGCATTTAATCTATTCACATTTAAGGTAATTATCGATATGCATGTTCTTATTACCATTTCTTGATTGTTTTGGGTATGTTTTTTTAGGTCCTTTTCTCCTCTTGTGTTTCCCACTTAGAGAAGTTCCTTTAGCATTTGCTGTAAAGCTGGTTTGGTGGTGCTGAATTCTCTTAGCTTTTGCTTGTCTGTAAAAGCTTTTGATTGCTCCTTCGAATCTGAATGAGATCCCTGCCAGGTAGAGTAATCTTGGTTGTAGTTTCTTCCCTTTCATCACTTTAAGTATATCATGCCACTCCCTTCTGGCTTGTAGAGTTTCTGCTGAGAAATCAGCTGTTAACCTTATGGGAGTTTCCTTGTATGTTATTTGTCGTTTTTCCCTTGCTGCTTACAATAATTTTTCTTTGACTTTAATTTTTGCCAATTTGATTACTACGTGTCTTGGCGTGTTTCTCCATGAGTTTATCCTGTATGGGACTTTCTGCACTTCCTGGACTTGGGTGGCTATTTCCTTTCCCATGTTAGGGAAGTTTTCAATTATAATCTCTTCAAATGTTTTCTCGGGTCCTTTCTCTCTCTCTTCTCCTCTGGGACCCCTATAATACGAATGTTGTTGTGTTTAATGTTTTCCCAGAGGTCTCTTAGGCTGTCTTCATTTCTTTGCATTCTTGTTTTCTTTATTCTGTTCCACAGCAGTCATTTCCACCATTCTGTCTTCCAGGTCACTTATCCATTCTTCTGCCTCAGTTATTCTGTTATTGATTCCTTCTAGTGTATTTTTCATTTCAGTTATTGTATTGTTCATCTGTGTTTGTTTGTTCTTTAATTCTTCTACATCTTTGTTAAACATTTCTTGTATCTTCTCGATCTTTGCCTCCATTCTTTTTCCGAGTTCCTGGATCATCTTCACTATCATTATTCTGAATTCTTTTTCTGGAAGGTTGCCTATCTCCACTTCATTTAGTTGTTTTTCTGTGGTTTTATCTTGTTCCTTCATCTGGTACATAGCCCTCTGCCTTTTCATCTTGTCTGTCTTTCTGTGAATGTGGTTTTGTTCCACAGGCGTCAGGATTGTAGTTCTTGCTTCTGCTGTCTGCCCTCTTGCTATTGAAGAATTGATTGGCCTTTCAGAAAGTCACTGGAATTAAGAGTGAAGTTATTTGTAACTTTTATTTTCGGGGGGGGGGCAAGTTTCTTGGAATAATAAAGTTATATTGAGAAACATTGGAATAATAAGGGTTTTTTAATATGGTTAGTAAGCGCTGTGGGTGTAGATGGTTTTGGTTCTCGCCTATAAGATACAGTGGAGGTATTTTGTGAGAATAAGAGGAAAAGGTAAATAGGATATCAGGATTTTCTTAGAAAAGGTTAGAGAATAACTAGTAGAGAAGAAGACAGTAGATGCAGAGAAAAGAGGAAGAGGTGGCAAGACTGAAGAGCTCAGGACAAGTGTTTTGTTTTGTTTTTTATAAATTTATTTTATTTATTTAGTTTTGGCTGTGTTTGGTCTTTGTTGCTGCACATGGGCTTTCTCTAGTTGCGGCAAGTGGGGGCTACTCTTCGTTGCAGTGCGCAGGCTTCTCATTGTGGTGGCTTCTCTTGTTGTGGAGCATGGGCTCTAGGCATGTGGGCTTCAGTAGTTGTGGCACATGGGCTCTGTAGTTATGGTTCACGGGCTTAGCTGCTCCACAGCACATGGGATCTTCCTGGACCAGGGCTTGAACCTGTGTCCGCTGCATTGGCAGGCGGATTCTTAACCACCACGCCACCAGGGAAGTCTTCAGGAGAAGTTTAAAGAAAATTTTGAAAGAGAACCGAAAATTTGGGGGATTAGAAGCTGGAATGTAAGCTATATCGTAGTGTTGAAAATTGCAAGAGAGAATTTTAAAAGCTGTCAAATATAAATTGCTTTCAATTAATTGTTCTTGCTGGACAGTTATATTTTTGTATGTGAATATGTGTCAAGATAGTAAAATATGTGGGCCTGGTTTGGAGGAGATTATTTTTTACTAAAAAGATATATATGCACATACATATATGTATACACATACATATTTTTTTTTATGGAGAAAATTTCAAATATACACATAAACAATTCAAAGAAATAAAGATAACTGTTAATAGGAAAGTGAAATTCCATAATGGATATGTAGGATTCAAAAATAAAGAGAAATAGGAAAGATGACTTGCATTAAAAATAAGCATTTCTTGGGGGAGAAGAGTGCACACATGGGAGAGTGATAAAGAGAAGAGAAAGAGGAAGAATAAATAAAGAACGTGTTGGGAGGCTGTTGGCTGATTTGTGGGAAAAGGTCAAAGGCTACTGGATTTTTACGAAGAATATCTATTAAATATTCTTTTCATCGCTGTGGTAGTGCATAGAGTTTTAGGCCAACAGAAAAATAGAGGGAATAGTCCTTACATCTGATAGCAACTCCAAGTTCAGAGGGTCCCCAAAACCATCGTCAGGTTTGATAATTCATGAAAAAGACTCATAGAACTCACTGACAGTTGTTATACTCATGGTTCTGGTTAATTACAGGGAAAGGATACAGATTAAAATTGGTAAAGGAAAGAAGGTCATATGGTAGAGTCCAGGAGAAGTACCACACATAGAGCTTTTGTTGTCCTCTCCCTGTGGACTCAGGACACATCCCTCTGCTGGCATCATTGTGTGACAGTATGACAAAGTATTGCCAACCAGAAAAGCACATCTGAGCCTCAGTGTCCAGAGTTTTTTATGGGGGCTTTATTACATAGGCATGATTCATTGTTGCCCACATAGTTGATCTCAGTCTCCAGGTGACTGATCCTGTGTAACCCAAAGTTCCCATCCTAACTGACATTGTTAGTTTTTTTGTCAGCTCCTCCCTCCTCCTCCAGACTATATGGCGTGGCCAGCCCTTCCCCTAAATCACATTATTAAACTGTCCAGTGTGACCCAAGGCTTCCGCACAAAGACACTCCTATCTGGAGGGCTCAGAGATTTCCTCTCAGAAGCTGAGCACATAGGATGATGTTTTCTTTGAGCAAGATCAGATTCTTTACTACACAGATATAAATCCCTTTCATTATCCCATCCTTAAGTAAAGACTTCTTCACATATGTGAAGGAAAATATCCATCCTCAATCCCACCGCCTTGATGGAAACACTTTAAACATTTTGGTATAGATACTTCTAGATCTTCGATAGGCTAGACATAAAAATGTTAACTCACTTTTTCTTTATTGCTCCTCAAATTTAAATGAATAGCTATTAGCACAAGTTAAAAAACTCATCAGGAGAATCAAATCATCAAATGTTAGAGTTAAATGAGACCTTGGACTATATCTGGTCTTTTGGAAAGGTGAAATGATTTTTTTTAAGACCAGTGGAGTTAGTGAGATGGAGCCAAGGCAAGATTTCAGGTCCTGTGGCTTTTCTCTTGCAATAAAGGGAAACTCAAGAGACCTCCTTGTAGATCCAAAAGCTGTTACTTTTGAAAATAGCACTGCCTTGCTGACATGTGGTAAGATAACCCTAATGGCTTTTTGATGGATTTGGTTTTGCCCCAGAATTTGGGATGATTTCCAGATCCATATATTAAAGTGTGTCTAGAAGACAGCTGCTCAACTGCTTGCATATTTTTCTGATTAGCTGAATTGTATATGCTGCTGAAATAGTCAACTGGATTTCATGTTGTTGATAGGAACAGCACAGGATCTAAAAGTGAACATTACCTGTATCTCTCTAGTCCTTTGGAAGAATTTCCCTCCCATTTGATGCCTTCTGGTCCTTCTTAGGAAGATACTAAATTTTATGTTTTTCAGATTCAGAGCTGGAACCTAGTTTTCCACTTCTTTCTCATTTTGTCCCACATTTTATAAAATCTAATCAACTTCTTTTTCTGTGTGTATTGGTCAGGGTTGGAGATTGTTAATCGATCCAGATGGTATTAAAAGGGCCAGCACTTACTCTTTCATCAAACTAGTTTGTGGTTTGGGAGGGTGCTATAGACTAAAGTTCTTGTCCCCTCAAATTCATGTGTTGAAACATAATCCCCACAGTGATGCTGTTTGGAGGTGGGGCCTTTGGTGTGGGATTAGGTCATAAGGGTGAAGCCTGCACAAATCGGATTAGTGCCCTTAAAAAGAGACCCCCCCCCAGAGAGCTCCCTTGCTCTTCTTCCATGTGAAGAAACAGCAAGAAGACAGCCAGCTATGAACTAGGAAGTAGGATTTCACCAGACACTGAATCTGCTGGCACCTTGAGCTTGGACTTCCCAAGTCTCCAGAATTGTAAGAAATAAATCTGTGCTGTTTATAAGCCACCCAGTCTGTGGTATTGTTATAGCACCCCAAATGGTCTAAGACAGGGGGGAATTAAGTGGATGCACTCATTTTCATTAGCAGGAACAGCATCATGCATAGGCCCAGTAGGTAAAAGCTTACTTAGTCTCCTTTCAGCTGATGGAAGTGAACTACTGTGTCAAACCCTTTCCACCCTGCTGCCTAGATTTGCCTAGATTTGCCTAGATTTGCCTTAGCTCTGACATGAACAATGAGCAAATCACTTGGGTTAGCTGGAGATCTGTTTTAAAAATGCAAAATGCAAACATGCATGAGGGACATTTAGTACCTTAAAGCAACCTCAGGTTGATTATCTCTTTTGTATACTTAACTGAAATCAGCTGCAGTAAAGAGGTAACATTCTGATGAAATAAACTTGGAACTTGATGTGGAGTCAGGCCCAGGGTAGGACATCGCAGGTCTTCAGGAATGCAGAGAGCATCAGGAGAAGGAGGAGAGTGAGGGAGGCAGAGATGGATAGACTCTCCACTTTCTGATTTGGTGTAGTTCTGAACTGTAAGCTTAATGTAGTATCAAGATGGAGAATTTACAAAGGGGTGTGGGCATATGTTCTTTCAACTACTGAGAGGAAAATTACTTAAGTTGTTGGTAATGTGATAGAAAGGGCCAAAGTGTGATAAATCAGTTATGTACATTATGAAGTGCAAGTTCTGACTTTATTGGTTCTCCCAATGCATAGAAATAAAAGTCAATCTAGAAATACAGAAAATACTAAGAAGCTTCACCAGTGCCATCTGATGGAGCGAACCACCACTCCCGTGTCCTAAAATCTGTTCCTTCCTCTACTTCTATTTTTCCAACACAGCTAAACACTCTTGTGGTCCTGTGTTTATATGCTAGACAGTGCTGTCCAATAGAAATATAATATGAGCCGCATACATATTTTTAACTTTTCTAGTAGCTACATTAAAAAAGCAAAAAGAAACAGGTAAAATTAACTTTAATAAGATATTTAATTTAATCCAGTATATCCAAAACATTTCATTAATATCAAATTATTAACAAAGTATTTTACATCTTACCCCCCCTTTTTTTTTTTTTTTGTACTAAGTCTTTAAAACCAGGCATATGTTTTATACTTACAGAACATCTCAGTTTGGACTAAGTACATTTCAAATGCTCAGTAACCACATGTGTCTGGTGCCTGCTGGGCTGGACAGTGCAGCTCTAGATGGAAGATATCATTGCAGGGATACTGTCTCTTAAAAATCATGAAAATTTGTTATTAGCTATAAATGACAGAATAACTTATTAAAGAAGGCTTGAACTGTGGGGGCATTTTTTTTTTTTTTTTTAATTAACAAGGTTACTGGAGGTAGGGAGTTGTTCAGAGGACTAAAAATGTCATCAGAGATCCAGGTCTTTCCAGCCTTTTACCTCATGTGTCTTCCTCAGCACACTGAGGAAGTGTGCTTTCTTTGTGCTTGTCATCTCATGGTCATAAGATGCCTGTAGTAGCTTCTGATATGACGTCCTAATACCTGGAAGGGGAAAGAGCAAGTCTTGTTCTCTCAAGTCTCCTTTTATCCAAGAAGAAAATGGATTTTCCCTGACAGACATGGCCTGACATCTCATTGGTCAGATCTGGGTCACATGGTAACTCCTAGCTGCAGGTGATCTTGGGAAACGGAAAAGTTGCAAAGGAGAAGAGAATGGCTAGGAGGGCTTTGCTTTGGAAGACTAATCTTAATATACTGCTGCCCCAACAAAATCAGGCTTCTGTTAGCTCAGAAGAGAGAATGGGATGGCTACTGGGCAGGCAGCCAGTGATGTTTGTCACAGGGGCATTCTCTCAAGGGGACGGGGACAGAGGAACAGCAAAAATCAAAATGGTCTTATAGTAAAATTGTAATTACATTAATAATTGCTCTCATCTACTAAGTACTTAGGTGCCATGTGTGTTTAACACACACACACACACACACACACACACACACACGGGTTACGTATTGCTGCAGTGGTTACTGATAATAAAATCAGTGCAGAATTGTCAGATTGTACTATGAGCTCCCCAAGAGCTCCCCAGGAACCATGCACCATCCACTTCTCTTTTTTTTGGTTTTGTTTCGTATCACATTGTACAGTGTTCATCAATATAGTTGTCCCTCAGTATCCTTGGGGGTTTGGTTCCAGGACTTACCATGGATACCAAAACCTATGGGAGCAAAAGTCCCATAGTTCTCCATGTCCACGAATTCCATATCCACAGATATTATATATGATATATATATATAGACTGTATATTTATTGAAAAAAATCTGCATGTAAGTGGACCTGCACAGTTCAAACCTGTGTTGTTCAAGGGTCAACTGTATTTGTTGAATAAATGACTTCTTTTATTTCAAGATATTTTATGTCTCCCTTTCAAATCTTATTTCTGACCCGTGTCACCTTTTCTCTTCAAAATCTAGTGTGTTTCCCTGTTTAAAATAATTGATACCAGTGCCCACACTCCAGCCTCAGGCATAGATCCTGGCCCTCACTGTGAACCTCCTGAAGCTCCTTCCAAGCCTGCCAAGTGTTCTTATTTGGTAGGGGGTTGTGGTTAGAAACCACAACTGAACAGTGACCCAGTGACTTACCATGGATACCAAAACCTATGGGAGCAAAAGTCCCATAGGACTCTTCACTGGAGTTTCCTCCCTACCCAGACCTATTTGAAGACATTAGGGAAATAAAACTAGTTTCTCCCACATGGAGTTGATGACTCCTGGGCCTCTGTCTTATGATCTCTCTGTATTACCAAACTTGCCTACGGTTTGCTAGTTCAGTTGGTAAGGAATAGAGATAAATCAAGTTTCCTAAATTATTGGGAGTTCATTATATGGAAAAAAAGAAAAAAATACTTTATTGCCTCCACCTACCCAGGCCTCACAGAGAATAGAAGTGTTGTTTGGGATACATCCGTAGCAGTAGCTGTAATAATCCAGCAGTAGCTGGGGTGACTCTGCAGTGATTTCTGAATTTCATCTCCTTAGAAATAGGCATCCAATGGTCTTAGTCCATTGTGGTGACTCAGCTGTTTTCTAATTCTCCTCCTCTACCTCACAATCTCTTTCTCTACTACCTACCCAATGGCTTCTGTTTAGTCATAATAGCTTCTGCTGTTTCACAGTCTCTGTATTCTTCTGCTATCTGAATTGCTCTGAAGTCTTCTTTTTGAATTCCCCATGAAAGTATATATATTTTAGTTGACCTTCCAGGGTCTTTCCATGATTAGGGGCCTTCATTGGTTAGAGGCCCCATGCCAGGCCAGGCTATAGATCACTGATAATTATAGATGCACACTTTGTATCAGGCTCCTTTCTCTAGTTCAGTCTTCTGTCTTCAGGATGACAGCGTCCTGTGGTAAACAAAATATGTTCTGTGTATAAGCCAAGTAACCTAAAGCGCTCCAGCCTTCAGGTTTACCCTAACCTGTTATACCCAACTAAAAATAAGTCTGAGCCTTGTGTTCCAGATGATCGTAGGAAGTCAAATCATTTATCAACTTCTCCTCTTGAGTTTTTTGGGTCCCATCTGAAGAATACTTACTCTTCAGATATGAATCCTTCCTATTTGTTACATGTCAATTTTTTAAAATTAATTTATTTGTTTTTATTTTTGGCTGTGTTGGGTCTTCATTGCTGTGTGTGGGCTTTCTCTCATTGCGGCGAGTGGGAGCTAGTCTTTGTTGTGGTGCGCAGGCTTCTCATTGTTGTGGCTTTCTTGCTGCGGAGCACGGGCTCTCAGCGTGCGGGCTTCAGTAGTTGTGGCACTCGGGCTCAGTAGTTGTGGCTCGCGGGCTCTAGAGCGCAGGCTCAGCAGTTGTGGTGCATGGGCTTAGTTGCTCTGCGGCATGTGGGATCTTCCCAGACCAGAGATCGAACCCGTGTCCCCTGCATTGGCAGGCGGATTCTTAACCACTGCGCCACCAGGGAAGCCCTACGTGTCAATTTTAATCTGCCAAAATTTGTTCTTGGTCTTTCTCTTTCCATTCTGTGAAAAGTGGTTTCACCCAGTGGTTGCCTCTTTGGAGTTGGAGGAGGTAGCCCTGAAAGGAACATGAGGGTACTTTCTGGGTGATGGAAGTTTCATTTATCCTCACTGGAGTGTTGGTTACATTGTCAATATTTACGGAAGTGGACTCTTAAAATCTGTGTGTTTTTTATCTATGGAAATTATTCCTTAATATGATTGGTTAATAATAACAACAAAACAACAAAAACAAAGTGATTATGGCAGTCACAGTCCTAATGGGAAACAG
This sequence comes from Tursiops truncatus, assembly GCF_011762595.2. NCBI lineage: Eukaryota > Metazoa > Chordata > Mammalia > Artiodactyla > Delphinidae > Tursiops > Tursiops truncatus. Next base: position 81,239,418 of record NC_047035.1, on the reverse strand, counting down.
ATAAACACTCAATTTGGTAATTTGAAGAGAGTTTAGTAAAAGGTCAACTTAAAAAAAGGGTCAGTAGGGTGTAGTACCCTAGCACTGGAACCTAAGTCCCATTAACACTCCTATAAGAAAGAGGCAAAGGAAGGAAGCAGTTACCAGAATGTGATGTGCAAGATGTGATGGATCCAAATGTGCCAAATGGAGAAGACCATTTTGGCAGAAGCTGGGATCTTTGGTCAAGTGATGTAGCCAGTACATCTCAACCCTATGATGAGGGAACTGGGGGAACAAATACCCTAATCTCAGATTCATCCTTCTCTCCCTCTGATCTGCTCCTTGGACAAACCCAACCAGAAGCCTGGGAGTAAGGAAGCCCATAGCTGTATTCTGTACAGCTCAGCCTCACAGAGCACAGAGGGTAGAGGAGGATGGAGAGCAGATCTGGAGGGGCAATCAGGAGACCCCTAGCGTCAAGTTTTCCATTTTCCCTGAATCACTTCATTTTAAGTGTGGACAGTATCCCTCTTATAATTCTTTAAAATGTAAGTAATGTAAGTAAGGAAGATTATGACATTTAAAATATTTTACTGAAAGCCTGAAGGTAACAGAGGGGTTTACAATGAATAAAATGCAAATTTAAAACCTCAGAATAGTTTTCCCAGCTCCTGAGCCCATTGACCACGCCTTTTACAAGGAGTTTCTCATTGTCTTCTTTTGGCCTCTGCTCTGGCCATGTCATGTTGAAAGGGCCAGTCCACCTGACTCCAGTGGTGGTTTCTTTGATCTCTTCCTCCATGTCCAAAATTTGATCCTACTCTCCTAAACCCCTTTCCTTTCCCAGGATGATCAATAGTGGGAACATTAATTTTGTTTGGGAAACCACTATACTCTCTAAAGGTAATGGTCTGGCCATGGTACATATTCTTCCAATCAGCTGTGGTCAAGCTGATAGTGTCATGAGCTCCAAAAGTTCTGGAAGATGAGGAGTCACGTCAGGGTTGAGAAGAACATGAGTAGAGCAAGGCCAGGAACATGGAAACATGGACCAGGAAACATGGTCCAGGAAACTGTCCATTAAGGAAACTGTCACTTACAGGTCTGTAGGTAGATACTCAGGGCTTCTCAAGAGTTCCAAGTTGGAAGACCTTAGATTGAATTCCATGTTTATCACTTGTCAGCCATGTGACCTTGGGCAAGTGACTTAATTACTCTGAGCTATAATTTCTATTTTTGTTTTCTTCCCCCACCCCCCCGCCACCCCTCTTTTTTTTTTTTTAAAGGGATGATGATGAGAAAAAGTACATGAAAACACTTGCAAAACTGCATGGTCCAAATGGACATAAGCATTTCCTTTCTAGTAATTGTCAGTCTTATTCGGTTGTCACAATGTTCACATGCATAATATACTCCCATCATGTCATGCAATAAATTTCAAGAGCAAAAGTGAGCATTGTGGAGGGGGAATAAGCATAAAGGTAGATTGTAAGTGGGAGCTTCGTTACTTGAAAAAGCCCCTCACAGAGAGTTTTATACAAGGCTCCCTCATGTCACCCCCAGCTGGATCATACCTAGTTGAGAATCACTTTCTAGAGAGGAGGTTACAAACTGGTGGGAGGTAGAATGGGTAGAACATATGTTTTGTTTGGCTTTCACAGAATTGTGAGTTTAAAGTAGGTGTCAAAATTTTAAAATCAGAAGTTTTTGTAGGACAAAACATATTTCTGCCTTCTCTTGAAATACAGAATTTCTGGTGAAACTAAGCCTACATTCTTGAATGCCAGAATTTGGCTGGAGCTAAATAGTGGCTGCCCCTTTAGACACAGCATACATTCTCCAGTTGGTGTCACCTATTTGTGTCACCTGCCCCTTGACAATTGAGTTTGCCATCCCTGGACTAGACTATGAAGGAATCATTGATGCTGGAGCCAGAAGGACCTCAAGATGTAACGAAGCCCTGGCTTTCCTTTTAGTCAGGTCAGAATTTGCTTTCCCCGTTTATACAAAATCCTCCTGGTCTAAATGATCTGCCCAACCTCACCCAGGTTGGGGTGAAGAGGGACCCAGCGATGGAGGAGGCTGGCCATATCTGAGGTCAACTCCCTCCCAGTGAAGGGCCTTTTCCTAGCCCGGAGTGTTCCTTCTCAAGCAGCGTATCAAAATTTCTTAAGCCCAGGCAGTGGAGCCATTGTGAGGAAAGGGCAAACCTTGGAAGAGTGAGGCTCCTGGAAGCTCCCCCGCAATGCTTCCAACACCGGAACATACACAGGCTCTAGTGTGGGACCTTGAGCCTGCCGTCCAGCTGCCCAGCCCCACCGGAACAAAAGTGACTGGCAGAGCAGGGCCGGAAGGGCTGTGAGCCTGGAACATCTAGTGTCCTTGACCCTCTGGCCAGGATCCCAGGCTGAAACCTCTGGGTTTATCTGTGTGGTATGGAGAAGGAAGATGAAGGTGGGGAAGAAGGGGAGAAAAAAAAAGATACAGAGCATAGCTGTTGTCTCTTTTCTCCCAGAAACGGAGCTGTTGTGTTCCTGTGCCACTTGTTTGCTGTGATGTTTTCATTTCCTTTCTCTTTCTTTTTTTCTGGTGCTGGGGTTGGTGTGTTTCTGTATTGCTGAATGTTTGTTTTGGCTCCTGGAGGAAGTATTGACGGAGGAAGTATTGACAAAGGAAGTGGGAGGACGAACATAATTTTGTAAGCAGCCGGCCTGAGAGGCACAATAAAGCGGAACTGGAGACAGCATGTCGGGGCTGAGATTCCCTGAGACTGTGTAATGCCAGCATCCCCGGGGCTTGTGGCCACTGAGGAATGGGAATGAGGCGCTTGTAGAGATACAGGGGGTTGCAGTGATCCCTTCGGGGGGCTCTGCTGAACTGCGTTTCGCAATTCTCATTTCTAGGCTCTGGTAGATGCCTTCTCAGGGCCTTAGCTCCTCTCCTGCCCCCCACCGTTTCCTCCCATGTGTCAAATCCTAGGGCAGCAGGCCCATCTAATGAGGAGATGGTCTGTACCAGGAGAATGTCTGTGTGTGTGTGTGTGTGTGTGTGTGTGTGTACGATTAAATATTAAGATTATGATAATAAGATTATGAAGAGGATCCCATAAAAAATTTGGTTTTATCTGTAGGAATTTTAAAAACACTTGAAATTTGTCACAATTCCAAGTGATTGTTTTGTGAAATCTGCAAAGAATATGCTTTCACTTTCCACCTGTCCAAAGACCATCTAGGGGTTGGAGGAGACTTTTCACACATTCAGTGATGGCACCAAGGGAACTTGGTGGGCTTGAGAGACAAGCCCAAGGGCTAAATTCTGAAAGGTAAATGTACACATAGCATCATGGGTATGTGGCTGGAGAAATCCCCTTTGCTATAGATTTCTTGGAAAATGAATCAAGGCATGTCAGAGGTGGCCAAGGTGCAGTCCTTGCTAGAGACAGAAGACAGAATGACATACCCTTGAATTTTCCCCCAAAGTGCTAAAAAGATGGATGAAGTCCCATGTTTAGATGACTGCTATGAGTTGTCAAGTGCTGGAGCCTTGACTTAGGCTGAACCCATTCCCTTTGTCTCTGGATACAAATGTTCTTTTAAAGTGGTGGTGTTTTCTAATAGATGTTCTGCAGCTAAGGAAAAAGTATATCTTTTTCTGTGGAACAACCTTAGAAAGCCACCATTATTGTCTTACAGGTAACAGCTCTGCATGGAAAGCTGTACTGTTTTCTTTGAAAGGCTAGATTGCTTCAAGGTCTATAACATACTTTGATTTTTCTCCTGCTTCCCAAAAGATAATAAGGGAAGGGATGGGGGAGGGCAGGCATCAATTAGAGCACTAAGGAATTTACAGGCTATATCACTGTTTTGTAGAGCACGTCTGCAGCAGTTAGGTCACTCAGATATGTAAAGCCTCTGGTTAAGTACTATTTCTCAGGATTAGGTCTTTTTCCACATGTGGATCTGGGCAAAAGGGCAGATGGAAGCATGAGGTAGGTTGGATAGAGAGGGAGCATATGAATGTGCAAGTCAATAATTGTGGGAAATACATCTCTAAACTGGTATCAGTTGAAATTTGTCTCTAAACAGGTATGAGCAGGTGTGCTTTGCTGACTAAGGTTTCTGGCACTGTTAGTTCTCTGGATCCCTGCTGAAATTGTCACCTTGAAAACTAGTTACACTTTATCCTTTAAGGTACTATCTGGAGCTGGTACCTGTTGTTGTGAATGAGGAGAGGATAACCTTAGTACTATTTCTTGACTGTTCTCTTGAATTTTCTTTTTTTCTATATTATTGACAAAAATTGTATATATTTAAGATGTAAAACTTGATTTTTTTGTGTTTGTTTTTTTTAAACCTCATTTAATCCTCTCAACAAGCCTGAGAGAAAGGTGGTTTTTTAATTATTATTTTTTACTGAGGTATAGTTGATGTACAATATTATATAAATTTCAGGTGTATAACATAGTGATTCACAGTTTTTAAAAGTTATACTCCATTTATAGTTATTATAAAAATATTGGCTATATTCCCTGTGTTGTACAATATATCCTTGTAGCTTATTTATTAGTTTGTATCTCTTAATCCCCTACCCCTATCTTATCCCTCCCCACTGTTGATATTTTGATATAGGTATACTCTGTTGAATTTCTGTATTCTGAAACACAGAGAAATATCTTTTGGGAAATTACTAGTTTTCTTAAACTGTACTGGTGTCTGCTTAATATTTGAGTTAACAAAGGAGCAAGAGGAGACCTTCACCAAAGAATATGCAGAAAGGAATTCTGGCATAAGCTCTGGAAAACCTAACTTACTTTTGCTGGGCTGTTGGGAAAACACTTGCCATCCATGTGCCTTGCTTTTACCTTTCTATGTCTATACTGTGGAAAGATCTTATTATAGCATAGATTTTTCTGCAATGGTCCCCATTTTGAATATTGATAGTGCCTATAAATCATTTAAATGCCAGAGAAATGCAAATAATTCTATATTTTAGTATCTAAGTAATATATTTTAGATTTTTTTTTATAACACTCTTCTGGCACTCTTCTTTTTTAAAAAGCAGCTTTACTGAGATATAGTTCACATACTATAATATTTACCCACATAAATTGTTTAGTATAGTCACAGAGTTGTGCAACGATTACTGCAATCTTAATATAAAACATTTTATTATCATGTAAAGAAATCCATTACCAGTCATTCACCATTCTCCCCTCCCTCTAGCCCCTGGTAAACATGGATCTACTTCTTCTCCCTATAGACTTGCCTATTTCGCATGCATGGAATTATACAGTATGTGGTCTTTTGTGACTAGCTTCTTTGTCTAAGCATAATGTTTTTGAGGTTCATCCATGTTATAGCATGTCTCAGTACTTCTTTTTATTTCTGAATAGCATTCCGTTGTATGGCTATCCCACGTTTTACTTATCCATTCATCAAAGGACATTTGCGTTGTGTCCACTTTTTGACTATTATGAAAATGCTGCTATGAATATTCACATATAAGATTTTGTGTGGACATTTTTAAAAATTAATTAATTTATTTATTTTTGGCTGTGTTGGGTCTTCGTTGCTGTGCACGAGCTTTTTTAATTGCGGTAAGTGGGGGCTACTCTTCGTTGCGGTGCATGGGCTTCTCACCGCGGTGGCTTCTCTTGTTGCGGAGCACGGGCTCTAGGTGTGCAGGCTTCAGTAGTTGTGGCTTGCGGGCTCTAGAGCGCAGGCTCAGTAGTTGTGGCACACAGACTTAGTTGCTCCGCGGCATGTGGGGTCTTCCCAGGTCAGGGCTCGAATCCGTGTCCCTTGCATTGGCAGGCAGATTCTTAACCACTGTGCCACCAGGGAAGCCCTGGACATGTGTTTTTATTTCTCTTGGGAATACACCTAGCAGTGGACTTTCTGGGTCATATAGTAACTCCATTTGCTCAGAGAGAAGTAGAATTATGATTCCAAGAGAATGCCAGAATCTGTAGCCTGGTGAGCTCTTCAGTGCTTATGTAGTCCTTGTCATCAAGACACCATTACAGAAGTTATGGCAGACAGACCCTAAGGTGACCCCTAGTTACCCCTGCCTCCTGGTATTCATGTCTTTGTGTAATTTTCTCTCTTTGAGTTTGGTGGGACCTGTGATTTGCTTCTAACCAATAGAATATGACAATGATGGGATGTCATTTTGGTGATAATGTTATATTGTGGAAGATTCCATTTTAGCAGACTGGAGATTCTCCTTGAGGGCTTGATGACGTAAGCAGCTCAGTTTGAGAAACCCATGTAACAAGGAACTGTAGGTGGCCCCTAGGACCTGAGAACCACAGTTAGCAAAATAATAGGGCCTGAGTAATACAACTGGAAGGAGATGAATTCTGCCAACTACTGGAATGAACTCAGAAGTAAATTCTTCCCCAGTTAAGCCTTTGATGAGAAATGCCGCTCAGCTAATACCTTGATTGCAGCCTTGTGAGACGCTGAGCAGAAGACCCAGCTAAGTTGTGCCCAGACCCCTGATCCATGGAAACTGAGATCATAAATATGTGGTGTTTCATGCAGCTAAGTGTGTGGTAATTTGTTAGGCAGCATTAGAACACTAACTCAGAAGTCTAGAATTTGGTTCCATTATATAATCTGAGCTGGATGCCACGAGTTGCCTTGTCAAGGCAAATATCCTCTTTATCAGTGTGATTATCATAAAAGGTTAAACTGTCATATAAGTCAGGTATGTGCTTGGTGGCTGCGAAGTAATCCATACCTGGGGTATAATTTCTAGTATGGGAAAAAGAGAATGGCAGAAGTAAGAAATGGAGTTCCGCTTTGCCTGCCTGACTTATAGGGAACACATACATTTCTACAAACTTTATTCCAAGAAGAAACAATAATCAGAGTAATCGTAATTTATATAAGACCATAGGGATGAGAGAGTAAGCACGAACTTGAGGCCATGCCCTGATAGAGTCATGCAATAGTTCTAATTTGCCTAGTCCTCTCTGCAGACATAAGCTTGAAGTTGATACTAGCTTTCCTTTATACTTCATTGGCCACACCATAACCAAACAGTCCCAGCATGGTGAACATCACTTCTATTTTTAGAACCCACCTAGGACTATTCCATCTTTCTTAGTCATCCATTTCTATATTTAACACCTCTCACACTCAGAAATTTTAACTTATAGCTCACATAAATCCCTTATTCTTCAGTGAAAGCCTGTGTTCTTTCATACCTGCCCCCAAACAGATGCCGACAGCTGATTATGTGAATCTTTTGACTGCCTTTGTCATATCATTTTGTTTTGTTACATTTAATTTCTGACTGACTTAGGTGAGGAGAGTGAGCTGGATTTTATCCTGTAGCACAGAGACATGTGGAATACCTTTTTATTTCCAACTGTGATCTGATTTTAATTTCAAGCTCTGTATAGATGACTCAACGTACAGTGACTAAAATGAAAAGTCACGCTGCTTATAACATACAGCTAAATAACTATCTCAGATGACTTGAAAATTTCGTACTTGGGGAACAAAGCCATTGAAACTTATGGAAAATGAATGTATGATAACTTAGTACTGTAGAGTGGAAGATTCAGTCATCGCTGGCATTACATCTCCCTATGTCTCACACCAGTTGTCTCATTAAAAAAAGCAAAACATTGTTTTGCTAAGAGTGGAATCAACTGTGTTTCTCCTTATTTTCACAACAGTGCCATCCATATTCCAGTCATATGTAATAGAAATAAGATGGATGGAATCATTTTTTAGGTGATGTACATCATAGAAGAAGTTTGCTAGGAAATAAGAAAAGATTACTTGCACAGGATAGGGGTAGCGCCTTACATGAATAGCTTCTCATCATTTTTCTTTGTTTTCATTTTCTATATTGATTTTTTTTTTTTTTTTTTTTTTGCGATACGCGGGCCTCTCACTGTTGTGGCCTCTCCCGTTGCAGAGCACAGGCTCCAGACGCGCAGGCCCAGCGTCCATGGCTCACAGGCCCAGCTGCTCCGCGGCATGTGGGATCTTCCTGGACTGGGGCACGAACCCATGTCCCCTGCATCGGCAGGCGGACTCTCAACCGCTGTGCCACCAGGGAAGCCCTTCTGTACTGATTTTTAAAAAGTGCTTGCAGAACAATAGGGATGATGTTTATATTTACATAGCTGATTCCATTGACTTCGGGCAATTTGCTGGGACCTTATGATGTCATGTTGTTCTAGTTCCCCATTCCATTGCCCATTTCTCCAATTCCACAATAGAAGTCCTTGAGTCTCTATTTGCTGTTCTCCACTTACTCCTCTTGGCAGCTGGTGGGAACTTTGTGGATGACAAGTACTGTCTTGGTTGCTTTTTCTAGTGTCTGCGTCCTTGGCCCTCCTGAGTTGGGTATATCACTCTGCCAACCCCCAGCTCTGCAATTGTAATTCCTAATGCTTCACAGATCCTTTTAATAAAGGTATATACTTGTTAACTTGGACCCAAACAGAAATTAGCTAATTTTACATTGCAACTATAAATTGAAAAGCAAGGTTTTAAATAAATAAGTGTAAAGGGCATACATTGTCATAAGGATTAAAATGAGATAGAGCTGATGCTGAACATTTGTTTTTTTTCTCTTCCTCCTAAAGGTAGGCTTTCCTAGGTAATTTTCACAGCATTAGCCCTGCCTACTCCAGTTCATTCTTTGCTATTACTTGTTGTTCATGTTAAATAGCACATTAACACCTCCTTGCTACTTCCATAAGAAACACCAATGACTTAGCTGGTTTTCAGTCTACTTCAGCTCTCAAGCCTCTGTGGGCATCAGATTCTGTTCAGTACTATTTCCCTTCTGAATTCTCCTCTTAACTGTCTCTGCTCAAGTGTGTCTTAAACTAGGAGTGTGTAAGTTATTAGTACATGCCCCAGTTGTTCTTGTTTTACTCAGAGGCACTCATTCTTGAATTCATCTAACAATCATGTCAGTTTGTTTTGTGTTTGTTTTGTGCCAACCACTGTGCTGGGAACTAAGAATAAAAAGATAAATAAAACATTATTCCCTGACTTGGAAGGACGTCCAAAGATGGAGAGAGTCACATAAGCACATCATTATGACAGGATTTATGTGCTCCAGCAGGGCTAGGAGCACTGAATCAGCCTGGAGGAGTCCGAGAAGGTGATGTTGCAGTTGGGTGGTGACAGATGCATAAGAATTTAGCAGATGTGTAGTTATGTGGGGGTGGCAGCTGCAGAAATGATTTCTAGATTGAGGAAACAGCATGAATGGCTATGGAGAGACATGAAAGGACACGGCTGGCTTGGAGAATAGTGAGAAATTGGGTGTGACTGGAGTGTAGGGTGTGTGTGTGTGTGTGTGTGTGTGTGTGTGTGTGTGTGTGTGAGAAAGAGAGAGAGAAGGAGATGGGCTCTGAGAGATGAGCTAGGCGTGGGGAAGCTTGGGGAGAGAGAAGGATGTTGTAGACTGGGTGTGGAATTCTGACTTGTTGTGTAGCAGTGGGGGACAGTGGAAGTCCTAAAACAGAATGGTAACATGATAGGAAGATAAAACAATAGAAGTATATAGATGAGAGTACAGTTGGGAGAGATGGGTCAGAAGGAGGCTCCATAAAAAGACATCTAATGCTGCCTACAGGACGCAGCTGCCGTGGAGCCCTCCATTAGTAGATCTGGGTTTGAGGTGCTTGGATTGGGCTAAGACTCAACCCAGTCACAGGGAGGGAAATGCAGAGGAGGGACTCCAGCTGAGAAAATTACAGAGGTAGAATTTTCAAGATATTGTAACTGATGGGATGAGAAGGATGAGGGAGGGGGAATGAGGGTGAGTCCAGAATTTTCTCCTTGGGTGATTCATTGGCTGTTGGCATTATTAATAAAAATAGAATGCAGGAGAAGGATGTAAGTTTAGGCTGGGAGGAAGGGAGGTAGGGTGGTATAGCAATCATCTGGTGTCCAATTCATATCCTCTTGGCCTTCCCTCTGTTTTTGACCATGGCTGGAGTCGACCATTATAGGCCAGCGTCAGTTCACTTGTGCTGAGAGCATCTTGCCTCCTGTGTGTGCACACTGGGTCTTCACTTTCTGTCTTGGGGCTCTTGAGTCCAAGCATATACCTCGAGGGAGGTAACACTCACAGCACAAGGTCAATCAATGCAGAAGGGATCCAGAGGATAAATGCTCCCACTTCTATCCTGTGAGTGGTCAATCTCAAGATGCATTCTGTACCTTCTCAGGAATGTCTGTCAGAACCAAGCCTTGATGCTCACTATGGAACCTCAATAATGCACTTCTGTGTTGGCTTTTCTTGTCTTTTCCCTTTTCCTTGTCTCACCCTTTCGACTCCTACAGGTCTGCTCCTTAGGATCACCTCTCAAGTAAACTACTTGCAACTAAGTTCTTATTTCAGGCATGACTTTTCAAGCAACCTAAGCTGAGATAGGTGGAGAGGCAAAGATTGGTTTGGCTTTAGACGAATTAAGTCTGTGGTGACTGGACCCTCTGCTTATATTTGGGACTTGGTTAAAGGTTACAAATGGAGGCTCACATCTCATATTTCTAAATATTTAGAAGTTATAAATCAAGCAAACATGTTATTAAATAAAATGTTACATTCTCCCACATACCTGTATGTATTTGAATGTTGAATTCTTGGACTCCTCTGAGTTCCATGCCGGAATGTGGCTATGTGAAAATGCCCAGGCCCACCGCTTACCCCCCTTCCCTTTCAACCTCTTTTTCTATCACATACTATGTGTGGACACTCCAGCCTGCAAGCTCTGCCCACACCTCCAGCAAAGAGCCACCTTCACACCTAGGGATGTGTACAAAGCAATGCAGCTTGCCCTCAGGAGGGTCAGTGTGGGAAGGAGGACACCGAAGGTTCTGAGAGTGGGTCCTGGCTACCTGGAGCATTGTTTAGAAGTGGGGGCTTGAGCTCTGGTGGACACATCCCACTGGCCTGGAGAATCCTCATGTTATGGTGAGAGTCCTACTCAGAGGAAAGTCACAGTGGAGCTGGTTAGACCTTGGGGCTCAGGGGGCCTTTCTTGCAGCATTTAGGCATGGTGCAACCATGGGGCATCCTGCTGGAGCTGTCTGGTAGGTGATTGGTAACATAGATCTGGAGCTTGGAGAAGTTGGAGCTTGATATAAATATTTGGAAGTTGGCAGCATGTGGATCATCTTGGAATGGTGGGAGTAGAGGGACTCAACTAGGAAGATGAGGTGGACTGAGCAGAGAAGCAGGTCTAAGAACAGAACCCCGGGGGAGGCTGGGAGGTGGAGCCAGGGAAGGAGGCAAAGGAGCAGCAGCCTCCTGGAGTGACTCAGAGCGTTTCGTCTTGACATTTTAAAAGAATTTTATTCTCCTAAGCTAAAAGGCAAACATAAGTTGGTCCCTAAAGCAGCAAGATAGAGTTAAAGTGTTCTTTTCTTGTACTCACTCAATGTCCTGTGTATGTAGACTCTTAATTATATCACTGGTCATATTATGCTCATCAAGCTGTCTGAGACGGAGGACTCTAGTGTTCAATGTCCACATGAAACAAAGTCTTACCTGGGGAGAAGCATAGTGACTTTTTGGAAGCATTAATATGATATTTAGACAAAGGATGTTATGGGACTGAGGGGGAAATTCCTCAGATCTCAAGTCCTCATATGTCTCTAGGTGTTCATTTCTTTAACTGTAATATAGGATTAATACTATCATCCTTAGTTTATTGTAAGAGTCAGGTAAAATAATAGATAGGGAAGCCCTTTGACAAAAATTAAATGTTCTATACAGATGCAGTGTATTGGGCTGATTCTAATGCTTTAATGTAGAAGAATATCAGATAGAAGCTTAGAGCTCTGGAAGAGCTTAAGTGATCATCTAATATGACTCATGCATTTTCCAAATAAAGAAAGAGAGGGTGCAGAAAGCATAGAGAATTACCCCAAATTTTACAGCTGTTTAGTGGCAAAGAAAGACCAAAAATCTAGGTTCATTGGCTTAGTCTACTTCTATTCATAGCCGTTTGTGCTATAAGTAAGGATACTTGATGTCCTTAGGGAGAAAAGGAGGAAGGAACAGAAAGATAGGCATATGAAAGCATGACAGAAGAATCTGTTAGGAAAGTAAGGGAGAATGAGTTTTGTGATGTAGTTTCCTAACAGTTCTACTCTCAGTTCGTTGTGCATTGCTCTGATCAGGATTTGAATGAATGAAAGCATGGCTAGATACTCGGGCAGTCCTGGGGAACAGCAAGGTGTAGTCCCCATGGGATTTTTTTTCCCCAAACTTCTATTTTTAAAATTTTATTATTATTTTTTAAATTGATGTATAGTTGATTTATAGTGTTGTGCCAATCTCTGCTGTAGAGCATAGTGACTCAGTTATACATATACAGACATTCTTTCTTTAATATTCTTTTCCATTATTGTTTCTCACAGGATACTGAATATAGTTCACTGTACTATACAGTAGGACCTTGTTGTTTATCCATCCTATATATAATAGTTTACATCTGCTAATCCCAAGCTCCCAGTCCTTCCCCACCCCCGACAACCACAAGTCTATTCTCTATGTCTATGAGTCTGCTTCTGTTTTTTTTAAAAATATATTTATTTATTTATTTGGCTGTGCCAGGTCTTTTTTTTTATAACAACACCTTTTATTAATTAATTTTTGCTGTGTTGGGTCTTGGTTTCTGTGCGAGGGCTTTCTCTAGTTGTGGCGAGCGGGGGCCACTCTTCATCGCGGTGCGCGGGCCTCTCACTGCTGTGGCCTCTCCCACCACGGAGCACAGGCTCCAGACGCGCAGGCTCAGCGGCCATGGCTCACGGGCCTAGTTGCTCCGCGGCATGTGGGATCCTCCCAGACCAGGGCCCGAACCCGTGTCCCCTGCATTAGCAGGTGGATTCTCAACCACTGCGCCACCAGGGAAGCCCTCTGCTTCTGTTTTGTAGATAGGTTCACTTGTGCCCTATTTTAGATTCCACATATAAGTGATATCATATGGTATTTGTCTTTCTCTTTCTGACTTACTTCACTTAGTATGATAATCTCTAGTTACATCCACGTTGCTGCAAAGACATTATTTCATTCTTTTTTATGGCTAAGTAATATTCCATTGTATATATGTACCACATCTTCTTTATCCATTCATCTGTAGATGGACATTTAGGTTGTTTCCATGTCTTGGCTATTGTGAATAGTGCTTCTATGAACATAGGGATGCATGTATCTTTTTGAATTATGGTTTTATTATTGTATACATTTCTTGAGGTGGGAGGTCCTGACTTAGTGATCCAATCACACATAGTGGATCTATATATACATACACAGATCCAATCACACATACATTGTGACTCAAACATACAAGTCTGTTCATTTCAGGAATCTGGTCAAGTAAATCACACACAGTGGTCTGTCCAAGTGGGATTGCTGGATCATAGGGTAATTCTATTTTTAGTTTTCTGAGGAACCTCCACACTGTTTTCCATAGTGGCTGCACCAACTCCTCCATGGGGTTTTATGCCAGCAGAAAAGATGGAAGTTAACAAGTAGTTATAAATATCAAATGTGTATAATCAAGTAAATGATTGTATGAATAATTAAGTGAAGAATTACTCTCGATTATGAACTTTATGAGGGCAGGATGCTTGTTTTGCCCCTTACATAGTCCCTTACGTAGTACAGCATTTGGCAAATAGTTGGTGATCCCCCAGTAGTTACTGAATGATATGATAGATGTTAAAAGGGCTAAGAAGGAAAAAATTCCTGCTGTCCTGAAAGCATATAAAAGGTGGCTAACCTGGTCTGTGGGGACAGGGAAAGCTCCTGAGGAAATGCTGTTTAGGCTGATATAAAAAGCAGTTGTCATGGTGACAAAAAGGCAAGGGAACAGCATGTGAGAAGACCTACAGGCAGGAGGGAGCCTGTCATGGTTCTGGAACTGAGGGAAGTCTAGCAAGGGGCAGTGGGCAATGGTGGGGCTAGAGTGTTATACTAGTTGCCTATTGCTGGATAACAAATGACTCTAGAACTTAGGGCCTTAAAACAACAAAATCTAATGGTCTCCTAGTTTCTGTGGGTCAGGTATTGAGTGGCTTAGATGGTGATTCTGGCTCAGGATCTGTTGTGGGGTTATAATCAAAATATTCGTTGGTAATATTAGTAGTAATATTAGTAATATTACTATTACTATTCATATTACTGTAGTAATCTGAAGGATTGACTGGGGTTGGAACATTTGCTTCCAAGAGGCTCTTACATTTGGCTATTGGCTGGAGCCTTCAGTTCTTCCATGGCTTTAGAACCTTGCTTCTTCACCAAAGGGTGAAGTCTCTCCATAGCGTTCCTTACAACACAGCAGCTAACTTTCTCCAAAGTAAGCAATCCACAAAAGAAAGAGAGGCAGAAGATGCAATGACTTTTATGATCTAGCCTCAAAAGTGGTATGTCATCACTTTTAATGTATGCTGTTGTTCACACAAACTAATACTGATACAATGTGTGGTAGACTACAAAAGAATATGAATACCAGGAGGCTGTCATCATTGGGGTCATCTTGGAGGCTGGCTACCACAAGGCTAGATGGACTAGAGGCCATATTTAGGGTTTTAGACTTTATTATAAGAACAATGAGAAGACTTGGAAGGGTTTTAAGCAGAGTCTAGCCACAAGACTACAAGTCTAGCCACTGAAGAGTGTAAGGAAGTGGCAAGGTAGAGGCATGACCTCATTCCTAGGGCCTGAGTGTGCCTTAGTTCATTCAGCCAATGTTTACCTGGGAGCCTGGATGTGCTACCATATGTACCAGATGTGAGAATGCAGAGGTGAGAGGACCTACTCATAGTCTGACATCCTGCAGCTTACAGTTCAAGGGCACATAGAAATTAATAAGTGGGCAGTTACACTTTAGCATAATAACTTCTATAATAGGGTAAAGTACAGGTTTCTATGAGAGCATTAGAAGGGAACATAACTCATTCGGGAGAATCAGGAAAGGACTTCTGGAGGAGGTGCCATCTAAGCAGGGACCTAAAGAATGAGTAGGCAAAGCATGGACATAGGCTGGGAAATAATCAAGAGAATGGCCTGTTTGGGGAACTGAAAGTAATTCAGTGTGTCTGGAGTCTAGATTGGAGGTGAGTGTGGGTGGAGGGGTGAGCAACATAAAGTCAGTACAGTATCAGGATGAGCCCTTTATTCTTGTTAAAGAGTTTGGCCTTTATTTGGGGAGCAAGAGTAAGTTACTAAAGGGCTTTAGGGAAAGAATACACACTTAAGAAAGATTACTCTGGCCGCCACATGGTGAATAATTTGAAATTAGCCAATGTGGAGGCTGGGAGAGGAATTTAGAAGCCATGATAATAATAATAATACAGGTGCAAATTGATGGTGGCCCAAATTGGGGTCAGTGAGAACTGGACTCGAGATATTTAGGAGGTAAAGTTGCTAGAATCTGATAATTATTAGTTGGAAGGTGGGGAAGAGGAAGTTTAGCGTAATGCCCAGGATCATGGCTTAATTTTCTGTGACCGACTGGCACGAAAGAAGGCAGGAAGGGATAGAATGACCAGAAATGAGGTACAAGTTCTGGGCTGTGTCTCTTTGATCCAGTTACTGGGATTCAGCTACAGGGGTAGAAGTATATCATCGGTAAGGTCGACTTTGTTCTAAATCTTCTGAAAATTATGTCACAGACCCTGGAAAGAGGGGAGCTTGCAAATGTAGCTCCTCCTTACGGTGGAGGTTGGAGTACAGGAAATAAAACAATTCCTAAGAATTATAAAGATTTCCTCCAACTCAAGGGCAAACTAGTATGAACTCTTATATACCCCAGAAGACAACGGAGTGAGTTCCAGGAGGTTTTATATGGTGGCAAAGGAAAAGTCAATTCTTACCTGAGATAATTTAACCAAAAATGTTCTATAGCAGCAAATTTGCCTCCGGTAAGAAACTTCATTTTTTCCCCTACTGGTATAAAAACCTCTTGTTTGTAAATACACATCAGTTATTCAGTACTTTTCTCTTCAAACTTCTCAGTTCTGAGAGAATTGAATTAGTGATGAAATCGACTTTACAATACCGATTTCCTGAATTACACTTCTAGGAATAGTGAACAATCAGCAGACAACTACTCTCTCTGTGGGTGTGTGTTTGTGTGTGTGTGTGTGTGTGTGTGTGTGTGTGTGGTGTGTGGGTGTTGTGTGTGTGGTGTTTGTGTGTGTGTGTAGATACTATATATGTAACAGCAACCCTAAGTGAGACCTAACTGGCATTGGGGGTTAAGATTTAAAATTATGTCAAGCACAGGGAGCCAGATAACTCTCCATTTGGCTCCCTCTTCTCTCCACTTTATTCCAGATCATTACTACTCCCACTAGTCCTTTTATACACCCAAGCTAGTCTGATTCATCTGCTTCTCTTTCCTCCTTTCCTCCTACAGAAACTGCTAAAATTATTTTCTATTGAACAGTATAGCAGTATTTCTCTAGAATCTCAAGCTCCACCTTTAGGTTCCAGTGAGTATAGGCTCAAAGATAAGTCTCTATTTCGGATGACTTTCTGACTTTCTTGTTTTTCTTTCTTGTTTGTGTCAAAGAATTCCTTTGTGGTCCATTCCGTGAGCTTATGGAAGAAGTTTTGGAGTCCAGTAGGACTAACTATTTTGTACCAAGTGAGCTGGAGACCCTTTCCAGGCAGAAAAAGCAGTTTTCTTAAGCTGTTTACTGCCCTGTCCCCTTGCCTCTCACCTCTCATTGCTGTTCTGTACATTCCGTCCCCCACTGATTGTTAATCCTTGACTCCCTGCCCTTTTGGAAGAAACCATTTATACAACCACAATTATCTTGACTATTTTTTTCCCCAAAAGTGATTCTGCAAACAGATCCTGTGCTGTACTGTCTTCCAAAATACTTGTGTTTGAGACAATTCATAGAGAAATTAACCTGTAAGCACAAGTGAGTTTGCACAGGTAGATGCATTTGCTGAGAATTATTGAATGGAACATCAGCACTGGCTGAGCCAGTCACTCAAGTCAGAGGCTTATCCCATGTGGCAGCTGTCATATAAAGAGGCTTGAAACAGGCTGAATCAATGTGAAGCTAGCAATTCACTTCTAAACTCTTGAGCTCACTTCCTCAGCCTGTTACCTATAAAACTGGTTATTTGAGCTATGTTTAACAAACACTCAGACAAAAACAATTCTGTTGAACACTACTTGCTCACAGACTTCAAATATCTTTTAAGGTGTCTACATATTATCAAGTTTTGTTCCATTTTACTGATGAAGAAAGTTAAGAATAGGGGGTTAAGTGACTGGATCTAGGTACTATGTTACATTGAGTAAGGAAGTGAGTTAGATGGAGAAGCCAGTTTTCTTAAATTGTGGCTTAATATTAGATCCTCTTAAAATAGTCCAAATTTTCTTTTTCTTTTTCTTCAACAACAAATATTTATTGAGTACCTCTTTGTAAGAGATGCATATGATACTGTGCCATATGTTAAGGTCCAAAGACATAGTTCCTACTTGCATGGACCTTGTAGGTGTAAAGATCCTGGGAATAATGATGTACTTAGAAAGAAATAAAATGAGTCAGAATATGTCAAAGATAGTTCCAATGCATAAATACTATACAAAGTAGGTCAGGGTGGTTAGAAAAAGATTCTAGAAAAGGAGATGACAAACATGAGATAAGATCCTTCTACTACACTATCCTCCAGACTGGTAGGTAGAAATGCAGGCTACTAGGAGGCTTCTGGAGACAAGATGAGCATTTTGGTCAAAGAAAGATATAAGGTAGTGGTGGGAGCTTCCTTTCTGGAGATTAGTAGTCCTGACTGCAAAGTCTTCAATAACCAGTTGAGTGTGAACTTTCCTTTCAAAGTTACTAATAAGGTCCTGAAGGTTTTGAACAGCAAAATGATAGCTTCCCAAAATATATTTATTGAGTGACAACTACATGCCAGACACTATTCTAGTCTAGGGATTCAATATCAAGGAAGACAGTATCTGTACTGTCAACAAGCTTGCAGTTTAATGAAGACAGACAAGTAGACAGACATCTACAAAATAGTAGACACGTTTGTTAACAGTCCTATAGACACCTATAGACAAGTATAGGTGGACCTGGGAACAGATAGAGGAAGGGTCCCCAACATGGGATTGAAGAATTAGGAAAGGCTTCCTGGAGGAACTTATAATTGAACTAAGTCTTTCAAAGCACATATTTTACTTTCTCTGATTGAAAAAATAATACATATTTTAAACACCAGACTGTTGCCAAGGCAGTGGAGTAGTTGTACACCTGGCAGTAATAAGCTGGTGATACCTATCCCTACCCCCGCTTCCCCTGCTGGAGTGTTGTCAGAAGAAACCAGGTAAAACAGAAAGTTTAATTAAGATTCAGAGTCCCAGAAGATCATATGCCAAATTTTAATTGAAAATCACTTATGTCAACAACCAGGAATATCTCTTACTGAATGAAAAAAGACAATCAATAGATGCTGTGAACTAGCATCTTGAATAGAAAAAAGACAAATACTGAGATGACAAATATTAGGATGATCTGCTAAAGACTGTAAAGGAGCCATCATAAAAATCTTTCAATGAGCAATTATGAACGTGCCTGAAATAAGTGAAAAAAAAATCTCAGGACAGAAATAGAAAATGTAAAGAAAAACCAAATGGAAATTATGCAACTAAAAAATATAATAATTGAAATGAAAACTCAGTTAATGGACTCAACTGAAGAAAGGGAGAGGACAGAGGACGGAATCAGTGAACTGGAAAATAGAACAATAGAAATTACCTAATCTGAACAACAGAGAGAATATAGACTGAAAAAAATTAACAGGGCCTTAGGGACATGTGGGATTATAACAAATGTGTCATCAGAGTCCTGGAAGGGAAGGAGAAAGAGGGAAGTGTTTAAAAATGACTTGAAGGAATAAGGGCTGAAAACCTTCTAAATGTGGCAAAAAATAATATATTTACAGATCCGAGAAGCTGAGCTAACTTTAAACCAAAAAACATGCCAAGGTACATCATTGTCAAACTTGTGAAAGCTAAAGACAAAGAAAAACTTGAAAGCAGCGAGAGGGAAATGACACCTGACCTTTGGGGAAGAATGATTTGAATGGTAGCAGTTATTAATCAGAAACCATGGAGACAGAAGGAACTGATACAACAGTTTTTTCAAGTGCTGAAAGAAAAGAACTGTCAGCCCAGAATCCTATAACCAGCAAAATATGCTTCCGGAATGAAGGGGAAATCAAGATGTTTTTGGATGAAGAAAAGCTAAAAGAATTTGTTGTCAGTAGACCTAACGTAGAAGAATAGCTTAAGGAATTTTAGCCATCTTTTCTTTCTTTTTTCTTTCTTCCTATCATAGAAATAATAAAAGAAGGAATCTTAGAACATCAGAAAGGAAGAAAAAAATACAGTAAGCAAAAATATAGGTAAGGACAATACAGTTTCCTCCTCCTCTGGAGTTTTCTAAATTATATTTGATTGTTGAAGCAAAAATTGTAATGCTTCTGTAGTTATTCCCAATGTATATAGAGGAGTTATTTAAGATAATTATAAACAAAGGGGGGATAAAAGTATATAAGAGTGGTAAGGATTCTATACCTTACTTAAGCTGGTAAAAAGACTAGTAGGCTATGATGTTATGTATATAATGTATACATATAATGTAATACATAGAGCAAACACTAAAAAGCTATACAAAGAGAGATGATCAAAAATATTATAGACAGGGCTTCCGTGGTGGCGCAGTGGTTGAGAGTCCGCCTGCCAATGCAGGGGATGCAGGTTCGTGCCCCGGTCCGGGAGGATCCCACATGCCACGGAGCGGCTGGGCCCGTGAGCCATGGCCGCTGGGCCTGTGCGTCTGGAGCCTGTGCTCCGCAACGGGAGAGGCCACAGCAGTGAGAGGCCTGCGTACCGCAAAAAAAAAAAAAAAAAAAAAAAAATTATAGACAAATCAGAGTGGAATTCTAAAAAAAAGTTCAAGTAATCCATAGGAAGGTGAGAAAAAGAAAACAAATGAAAAAAACCCAGAACAAACAGAAAACAAAAAATGACATGGTAGATTTAAACCCTAATATACTAATAATTACATTAACTGTAAGTTCAAATGCACCAATTAAATGACAGATAATAGGGTAACCCCCTCAATTTGAACTGAATAAAAGAAAATATTGAACTAAATGAAAATGGAAATAAAACAAGTAAAAATTTATGGAATACAGCTGAAGCAATGCTAAGAAGGAAATTTATATCATTAAATATTTACATTAGGAAAGGAGGATGGGTCTCAAATAATTTATTCAAACCTACACCTCAAGAACCTGAGAAAAAGAGCAAAATAAACCCAAAGCAAGCAAGAGGAAGGAACTACTAATAAAAATAAGAGCAGAAACGAGTTCAATTTCAATGAAATTGAAAACAGAAAACAATGGAGAAAACCATTTCAATAAAGAGGCTAATTCTTTGAAAAAATCCATAAAATTGACAAACCTCCAGCAAAACTGGTTAAGAAATAGAGAAGACTTAAATTACCAATATCAGGAATGAAACAGGTGATATTACTACAGATCCTGCAAATATCAAAAGGATAGTAAGGGAAAACTATGAACAACTATAAACATAGATTTGACAACTTAATATGAAATGGACCAATTCCTCAAAAAGCAAAAACTTCCATTCACTATGGAATAGTTACTTACAGTGGCCTATAACTATTAAGGAAATGGAATTATTTTAAAAAATTATTTTATTTTTATTTATTTTTGGTTACATTGGGTCTTTGTTGCTGCACGCGGGCTTTCTCTAGTTGCAGTGAGCGGGGGCTACTCTTCATTGGAGTGCGCCGGCTTCTCATCGCGGTGGCTTCTCTTGTTGCGGAGCACGGGCTCTAGGCGTGTGGGCTTCAGCAGTTGTGGCTCGTGGGCTTTAGAGTGCAGGCTCAGTAGTTGTGGCGCACGGGCTTAGTTGCTCTGTGGAATGTGGGATCTTCCCGGACCAGGGCTCAAACCTGTGTCCCCTGCATTGGCAGGCGGATTCTTAACCACTGTGCCACCAGGGAAGCCCAAAGGAAATGGAATTTTTAATGAAAAGACTCTCCAAACAGAAATTTCTAGAACCAGAGGCTTTCGCTGGAGAATTTTACTTTTAAAGAAGAATTAGCACCATTTCTCTATCATCTTTTCCGAAAGACAGGAGGAAAGGGAGTATTTCTTTTTTTTTCTTTTTTTTTTTTTTGCGGTACATGGGCCTCTCACTGTTGTGGCCTCTCCCGTTGCGGACCACGGGCTCTGGATGCGCAGGCTCAGCGGCCATGGCCCACGGGCCCAGCCGCTCCATGGCATGTGGGATCCTCCCGGACCGGGGCACAAACCCATGTCCCCTGCATCAGCAGGCCTACTCTCAACCACTGCGCCTCCAGGGAAGCCCCACAGTTATCTTAAAGTCAAAAGTTTAGTTTAAAGAATTAAACTGTTTTTAAGATTGGGTTAGCTGAGAGGCGATAGTAGAGAGGGGCATTCTAGGTGGATGGACAAATGGAACTGAAACTAGGCCAGTAAAACTGGAGTGAAGGGTGTGTGTTGGGCAGTGAATAACGCTGGAGTGGTCAGTCAAGGCCAAATTGTAAAAAACATTGTTTAAGGAATTTGAAATTTTTTAAACTTATAAAGAGCCTCTGGAGAATTTTAAGTAGGAGAGTAACACAGTACAATCAATAGAAAGGGGCAGGCTGGGGAAAATGTAGAATTAAAATTTTAGAGGTATTGATAAGGTTTAAAATAGGGATACAGAAAATAAAGAGTAAGAGAATGTGAAGATGCAGTTTGGGGTGGATATCAGGATTTTAGTTTAAGAGGTGGAATAGATTTAGCAAATGGCAAATAACTGGATTTGGAATAAGAATAAATTGCTGCGATAGAGTGGAGAGTCAGGGAACCATGATGCCAGATACCTTGTACACATGGACATCAGATTCACCTAGGACCTAGAATGATGACAGCACTAGAGAAGAATGGAAGGTAATAAGTATGATCCAGGTGCTCTAATCTGTATTAAATGTGAGTAGTCACTATAAAGTCAATAATAACAATGACAAGGGAAACAGTGGGGGCTATAGACAGATGATATAATCCTCAATAGAAGTGTTTTTATGTGAAGGAGGCGGGGTAGTTCTCTGAAGGCAGCAATGTAGAGCAAGAAAAATGTGATGTGTGTCCCTCCCCTCATCATATGGATAGTGAGAAAATGAGCAACGTAGGGTTAGGAGGTGGAAACAGGCAGGTAGAGGCAGTGTTTGGGAGAAAGGTGGATAATCAGGGATAGTTTACAAAGAATGGGAATCCCAGAGAATAACATGAGAAGGGCTGATGGCTATGTCAGTATTGGGAGGATGATAGGTGAATACTGGGGACAGAGACACAGAACTGAATGGGGGTGAGCATAGAAGACAGAACATGTGACCGGAGGGGCTTGCATTTTGGGTAGTGGTGAAGGATGACAGTCAGTGACAGGCATGGGTGAATGAACTGGCCCCAAGACGCTGACTGGATTTCTGCCATCAAACAGCTTTTAGACTGGCAGAGCCATTAGGCCCTGGTGTTGTCTGAGACAGGATGACATGTGTTGTTTGTGTCCTGGTCAGTGGACTGTAGCCTTCAGAAAGCAGTTGGTTTCTGTTTCAGTAAAGCCCAACCCAAAGGGTGGGAAGCACAGTTAGGCTAACATGAGATTGGAAAGAATTTCCAGCATTCGAAACACTTGGGCCTTGGTAGAGAAGGTTCATGTGGTTAAGTTCAGACTGGCCACTCCTGACATTTGTGGGACGTGGTGCAAAGGGAAGAATTGAGGCCCCCAGCCTTGTTTTCCCCCTTGTCTTCTCAGTCCTGGCTTTGCTGTACACCAGGTAGTGTCCTGGGGAATCCCCAGCCCACACATCTGAGCTTTGTCCACTAAATCCTGACAACTGCTTTTGCCTGCCATTCTGGCCCAGTGGAGAGGACATTATTGGCCCAGTTCTTGTTCAGGAGATATGTCCTGGGACAAAGTCCAGGCAGGCCCTGGAAATGAGCTCAGGGCTATTAGCAGGGAATGCAAGGGTTCTGGGTACCTAGACTCTTGTCTAGATTGGGAGGTATGGGCACTAGACTGGCATGTCCCCATGAACTCCTTGCCCTTTAAAAAGGGGCACAGCCCCAGTGATGGTTGTTAGACAGGAGCCATTTAAATGACAGGCACAGTGCAGGGACTAAGGGTGGGGACCCATTTTGCATGGGGTCTCAGGGTGGCACTAGGTTCAAGTCAAGGTAGAATGATGTTCCTCAGGTCTTTTGGCCTGAGTGAAACTCAGCACCTGGTAAAAGATAGGGACACCTCCCTTCACCCTTCTTCCTCCTCTCTAGTTTCATTCTCCAGAGGTAAGCATTGTAAATATTCTTCCAGAAGTTTTCATATATTGTTCAATAATTTCTTTCTTTTATCCTAAACATGTCATGGATATGTTTATTAGCTGGTATACATAGATATACAACATATTTTAAGAGAGCATAATTTTTTCCGCAATGGTGTTACCATTATTTATTTAAAGAGCATTTAGATTGTTTCTAATTTTTTCTTTTCACGATTAAAAACAATGTTGAAATTCATCCATTCATTTAACACATTCTTATTGAGGCACCAAGAATTGTTTTGTCACTGGAAATACAGCAATGAGCAACAGCGAAAATGGAGTTTACGTACTAGTGGGGTGAGTCAGTCCATTAAAAAAATTAAATTATATACAATGTCAGATGAAGGTAAGTGCTACAAAGAAAATAAAGTAGGAAAGGGGCATAAGGGTGTTGCAACTTTAAATAAGATGGTCTAGAGGAACCTTCCTGAGAAGATGAGGTCTGAGCAAAGAACAGGAGGAGGTGAGGGGATAGAGGCAGTAGGTTCCTGGAAAGAATATGTTTCAAGCAGAGGGTTTCAGTCAATCCAGCAATGATTTTTTTTATATCCTTGGGTTAATATTTCTGTAGAATAGACTCCTAAATGTGTTATAGCTGTGTCTAAGGCCAGGTGCATTTTAAATGTGACTAATGTAATTAATTTATACCTCTATCAACTATGTCTTAGAGTGATTCTTGCCCCAACCCTTGCCAAAGCCCTTGAAAGCAACTATTATGATGGGAAAATATTTGTAAGATTCTTAAGGTGGAGGGTGTACCTCCAAATTACTTTAGATGAAATAGGTAATTTCTGAATTGTTTTCCAAGGTGGTTTCATTTAGCTATCGGAAAGGCTTTATTGATTTGTGGCCCCTCTTTGTGTGTTTTGGAAACCAACACTTTTCATGTATGTTGCAAGCATTGCTATGCATATACTAGTAAGTCCCCAGGGAATGTTGGAGCCCTAGGGTGAAAGTCTCCTAAGTTCCTGTATTACATCATGGAGAGCTGCATGTTGGCCTGCAGCACTTCCTCTGAACTATAAATAAACTTATTATCCTTTAAGTAACTAAAATTTTGGTGTTTGTTATAGCAGCTTAACCTATCCTAATTAGTGCTTTGGGTTTTCTAGGTAGATTATCATATAATCTGATAGGAGTATGTTTAATTTTGTAAGAATCTGCCAAACTGTCTTCTGAAATGACTGTACCATTTTGTATTTCCACGGACAACGAATGAGAGTACTTGTTGCTCCACATCCTTACCAGCATTCGGTGTGTCAGTGTTTTGGATTCTGACCATCTAATACATATGTAGTGGTATCTCACTGTTGTTTCCTAATTCCATTTTTATACTCTGCATTCTGGTTGAAAGCTGTCTTTGCCCTGAGAATCTTTCAATGCCCTAGAATTAATTATGTATTCTACTTTCTCTACTGCCATACATATACTGAGAAGCAGAATGACAGTAAAGAGTACTTGGAACAGAGAGGGAAATAAAGTAAGAAACTTTAGGCTTGTGGGGTAGGACTTCATATGTGTGTGTGTGTGCCAAATGGCCATTTCCAACTGTTCATTAATCCAGAAATCCCTCTAAATCTTGGAAGACAGTTCAAGTTAATGTAGAGAGGTTGGTAGAGTTATTAATGGTCTGTGAGGAAACTTGTGTCATTAGGTCTAGTAAATTCAAAAGCTAAAGTATCATCTGTCATTTAATAAAAAGGAATTACAAGGAAGTGAAAGAAGATTAAAATTAGGGGAGCTGAAGAGAAACCAAGGGTATCTGGTGGCTCATTTTGGCATCTTGGAAACGGGTTAGGTAGGTTTTGAGATCCTTTTATATAAGAAAGTACACATGAAAAAAAACTAGGTAATATTCAAGAGACTTTAATTTTAGGAAGGATTTTATGATATAAAAAATAATGGCCTCCCAAAGATCTCTACCTTAATCTCTATAACTTGTGAGTATATTACTTTTCATGGCAAGAGACTTTGCAGATGTGATTAAATTAAGGATATTTAGGTAGGGAGGTATTCTGGATTCTCCTTGTGGGTCCAGTGTAATCACAAGGGTCCTTGTAAAAGGGAGGCAGGAAGGACAAGTCAGACAGAAAATGTGAGGACAAAAGCAAGGTCAGGGAGAAGATAATACTGATAGCCAGGACATGGAACCAACCTAAATGTCCATCAACAGATGAATGGATAAAGAAGATGTGGCACATATATACAATGGAATATTACTCAGCCAAAAAAAGGAACGAAACTGAGTTATTTGTAGTGAGGTAGATGGACCTAGAGTCTGTCACACAGAGTGAAGTAAGTCAGAAAGAGAAAAACAAATACCGTATGCTAACGCATATATACGGAATCTAAAAAAAAAAAAATGGTACTGATGAACCTAGTTGCAGGGCAGGAATAAAGATGTAGACATAGAGAATGGACTTGAGGACACGGGGTGGGAGGGGGAAGCTGGGGCAAAGTGAGAGTAGCATCGACATATATATACTACTGAATGTAACATAGTTAGCTAGTGGGAAGCAGCCGCATAGCACAGGGAGATCAGCTCGGTGCTTTGTGGTGACCTGGAGCGGTGGGATAGGGAGGGTGGGAGGGAGGCTCAAGAGGAAGGGGATATGTGGACATGTGCATGCATATGGCTGATTCACTTCGTTGTACAACAGAAACTAAGGCAGTATTGTGAAGCAATTATACTCCAATAAAGATCTATTAAAAAAAAAAAAGAAAATAGAGGAAGAGGCCAGGTGCCAAGGAATGTAGCTCATCTCTAGAAGCTAGAAAAAAGAATGGATTCTTCCATAGAGCCCACAGAAGGAATGCAGCCCAGGAGACTCATTTTAGACTTCTGACCTCCAGAGCTGTAAGTGAATAAATTTGTGTTATTTTAAACCACTAAGTTTGTGGTAATTTGTTACAGCCAGTAATGGGCTGTTTTTACCCAAAACGCTTCTGTCATCAAATGTGTGGGTTTTCCACACCAAGCAATTCTACAGTTTTCTGTGGATACCAACTGGGTGTCCCACAATTTAGTTCAATTCTGACACTACCCAGAGTTAGCAGAGACCCCATAGGATAAAGGCTCAGACCCAAGAGACTGCCCCCACTTCAGATGCCAGTCTCAAGTCTGAGCTACCTGTACTTTAGACAAGCTGACTATAAATTGGGGGTTCCCATGGCCCTCTCCTCAGGTTCAATAATTTGATAGAATGGCTCACAGAACTCAGGAAAGTGCTTTACTATTACCAGTATTTATTACAGAGGACATTATAATGCATACAAATGAACAGCCAGATAAAGAGGTACCCAAGGCAAGGTCTAGAAGGGTCCTCAGCACAGGAGCTTCTGTCCTCATGCAGTTGGGGTTGTCACCTTCCTGGCACATGGGTGTATTTACCATGTGCAGTAATCATTCTGGGTAGCGAATGATCTTAGACCTAGTGAATCACTATTAACAAAGACGATGCAGCAAAAGTGATGGGATATCACTTCTGAGATTAGGTTAACAAGGATGTCCGACTTCCATCTCCCTCCCTGTTGATCCTTCTCGTGCTCAGTCTGATGAAGTCAGCTGCGTGTTGTGAGTTGCATTATGGAGAGGCACACGTGACAAAGAACTGAGGGCAGCCTCTGAGCATCATTCAGTGAGAATCTGAGGCCCTCAGTCTAGTACCTTGTGAAGGACTGAATCCTGCTTGGATTTTTTTCATTCAAGCCTTAAGATGATACCACAGCTCACACCTTGATTATAGCTTTGTGAGAGACTGAAGGAGAGATACCTAGCTAAGCTGTACCCATATTCCACATTCACAGAAACTGTGAGGTAATAAATATTTATTAAATGTTATTTAATTTATTATATTATTTAGTAAATGTTATTTAATAAATAAATAAGCCACTAAGTTTTGTTATGTAGCAATAGGGACTCAGTATGAATATATAACAAGTGTTACTTTCCTATGGCTGCTCTAACAAGTTAGCACCAATTTGGTGGCCTTAAAACAACTGAAGTTTGTTCTCTCATAATTCTGGAGGCCAGGAGTCCAAAATCTTTATCATTGGGCTGAAATCAAGGTGTTGGCAGGGCTGCACTCTCTCTGGAGGCTCTAGGGGA
This sequence comes from Tursiops truncatus, assembly GCF_011762595.2. Classification (NCBI taxonomy): domain Eukaryota; kingdom Metazoa; phylum Chordata; class Mammalia; order Artiodactyla; family Delphinidae; genus Tursiops; species Tursiops truncatus. Next base: position 81,211,884 of record NC_047035.1, on the reverse strand, counting down.
GAATCCTTGCCTCTTCTGGCTTCTGGTGTCTGCTGAAATTCTTTGCCTTGTGACCACATCACTCCAGTATTCAAGGCTAGCACCTTTAAATCTCTCTGCTCAGTCTTCATATTGGCTTCTCCTCAATGTGTGCATGTGTGTGTATACGTGCGTGTGAAATCACCCTCTGTATCCTTATAAGGATACCTGTGGTTGCATTTGGGGGCCCACTCAGATAATCTAGATGAGCTCCCCATCTCAAATCCTTAACTTAATGACATCTGTGAAGATGCTTGTTCCACTTAAGGTAATATTTACAGGTTCCAGGTTTTTGGATGTAGATATCTTTGGGGGGGGACCATTTTTCAGCCTACCACAAATAGCTAACATTTTAAAACTCTTATTATGCTCTAGATACCATGGTAAACACTTTATATGTATTTTCATCTATATGGATTATCGCTACTCATTTATATTCAAAGAAACTGACTCTCAGAGAATTTCCGTGACTTGCCTCAGGTCACACAGCTCATAAGTGATGAAGCTAGAGTGAACCCATGAAGTCTGACCTCAGAGCTTGTCTATCTAACTGCTATTTGGTATTGCCTCCCCATAGGTTCATATGCTTAACCTAAGTAATTAGAAAAGGGTATATCCATTTCACGGCATAGAATATATTCAGTGAGTTCTTATTAATGGTGTGTTTTGTGGTATCTTTTTTTTTAAAATAAAGTTATTTATTTATTTATTTTTTGGCTGTGTTGGGCCTTCGTTGTTGTTTGTGGGCCTTCCCTAGTTGCAGTGAGCCGGGCTTACTCTTCGTTGCGGTGTGTGGGTTTCTCATTGCGGTGGCTTCTCTTGTTGTGGAGCACAGGCTCTAGGCACGGGGGCTCAGTAGTTGTGGCTCACGGGCTCTAGAGCGCAGGCTCAGTAGTTGTGACACACAGACTTAGTTGCTCCGCAGCATGTGGGATCTTCCCGGACCAGGGCTCGAACCCGTGTCCCTTGTGTTGGCAGATGGATTTTTAACCACTGCACCACCAGGGAAGTCCTGTGGTGTCTTTTTAATTACCAAGTTAAAACAATGTTAGTTATTTTTTAGTTATTTTGAAATTTTCAGTTATTTTTAAGGAAAGACACTTGAACTGGGAGGACCTTATCTAATATTTAGAATCAAAACCCTGTTGCCTAGAGAAGATAGACCAAGTAAATAGCATCCCTTAGAGAATGGATCCTGGATGAGGTCCACCCCTCTTTTGATGTGCCACATTTACATAAACCCAGTCTGTGGTGTGCGGGCTCTAAAGAGCTGGAACAGTCAAACTGTAAAGAACTGATTGCTTTGAGCAATTAAAGGCACTTCTCCATAACTACTTTTAAACAGATTTATTTTAGCTTTCCTGGGAAAAGCGCATCTAGAGATGAAATCTGAATAAAGGTAGAGAGAGGTGATTCTTGTGTTGATCAAAGTTCAAAATGAGAATGTGTAATGTATTCCAGATTATGTTCTGCTTAGCATTTGCTATGTTATGCCTTTAACAATTTGCTGATTTTCTGTGTATGACCTGTTAGTCTGAAAATTCAGATCACACATATTTCAACTCTATGTAGATTTAAACTTTAGACTTATGAATCTCTTTTCTATAGATTTCTTCTTGGAAGCAGATTCCAAATTTAAGGAAGTAATGCTGTCAGAGGCCTTGGAGCTATTTCTCCAACTTTTGTTTTTATTGCCACTGCGTTAATGATGACAGGGCTGTCCCTTCCCCAATGTGACATGCCTGAGCAGGTGTGCAGATGGTTAAAGACTAGGGAGATGGGACTCGGATGGCAGATGGTGATGCCTTGTCATGGTTCCAACTACACTTTGAACATTCTGTCCCTCCTCCGACATGCATCACTTCAGATGGCAGCCTCATTTGGAGGTGAATTGTTCTTTGCTATTTTTTTTTTTTTTTTTCTGTGCTGGAGTTGACCTCATACCTGGCACTGTGTGAAACGTATTGGCCTAGATTCTGCCCCAGAGATTATAGAGGTTTATTGATATTTAGTGTATGCTTTGTCATATCAATTTTTAGAAAATAGAGCCTGAAGAGATCTTCTAATTTTACTGAGATTACCCAGTCGCTGGCACTATTCTATTTACCTTCAACTGGTATCTCTCTAAGGACAGATGCTTCATGAAAAAAGGAGTTCTGGAATCAAATTATGGAAGAAAGTGTTTTGAGGGCAAATGAGGTTAGGAAATGTTGATTCCTTTCCTCCCCCCATTACCTCTGTAGCCAATGTGTTGACAGCCACACCTTATCTCTTCAACATCTCTCTGAATATAGCCATGGTATATGTTTCTGGCATGCTGATAGCTTCTTACCTTAATCCAGCTCTCTTTTTTGCCCGAGGGCTTTCTTCAGCACTCTGGGAGCTTCTCTGGGCTCCCTCCAGGTGCTACCCAGAAGCCATGGGAGTGTTCATGCCCTCAGGACAGCCCTCCGTCTTTGGGAAGTTGGACTTGATAAATTCTGAGACCACCTCACTCTCTTCGAAATAATTCTGAAGCCACACCATAGTTTCGTGGAGAGTTTCCAGCAGAATTGAGCTCTAGTTTCTCAGAGCAGTAACTTGTTCATTAACATGAACTACATGGTGTTTCCCATTTCCCTATCTCATTTTTCCCTGTTTCATTGTGTTTCCTATTTCTGTCTCTGACATACACTACCTGTACCCAAGTCCTTATCTGAAAGCCTGCTTTTGGAAGCCCCTGCCTCTGGATAGTCCTATGCATGTTAGGTTTGAGAGGTTCTAGAGTAGAGAAATTTACTTAGTCCTGTTCCCTAAACTTGCTGTTCCACAAATCTTTTTTTACTCTCAAATTTTGTGTATCTAATGTTTTTTGCAATATCATTCCTGAATTTGGCTGCTGGAGATGTCTGAGAGAAGTATCGCATTATAGTATCCCATGAAAGGGCCCACAGATTCCCTTTCACAGCCCGTTTTTGTCTTTGAGTGCCCTTGGCAAATGCCTCGAGGTCACAGGTCTGCAAGGGACCTTAGAGTCTAGTTACCTCATTTTATCAATAGAGAAACTCAGAGTGATGAACTGTCATCTGGTTCAGTTATCTGAGATTTCATAGGAAGTGTGCAAATTATCTAGCCCAAGGGTTAGTAAACTGGCTTAAGGGCAAAACTCAGCCTGCTGCCTGTTTTTGTACAGCCTGCAAGCTAAGAATAGTTACTACATTTTTAAATGGTTGAAAACAATTTAAAAATAATATTTCATGACAATAATGAAAATTAATATCAAATTACAATTTCAGTGTCCATAAAGTTTTATTGGAACACAGACACACCCATTTGTTTATGTCACTAACCGGCAGCTGCTTTACTGCTCCAATCGCACAGTTTGAGTAGTTGTGACAGAGACTATATGACCCACAAGCCTAAGACATTTATTATCTGATCCTTTACAGAAAAAGTTTGCCATTCCCCGCTTTCGATTCTTAAGACATGATAAAGGGAATTGCAGACGTCAATGTGCTTTTCAGCATAAGTCAATACAATGTAGCAGATAGGTCAGAGCAGTTAGTCCTGCATGAGAATCCTATTCTGTGCAGTGCTGTTAACAAGCTTCATTGGATTTTGGACAGATGACACCACATCTTTAAGTATCAGTTTCCTCATTTATAAAATAGAGGGACTGGACTGAAGAGTTCTTAAATTCCCTAATGATGTGATTTCTCTTAGATTCTGTGTTTGTCTATTTGGCATCCATTAATCACCAGGCTAAACTAATGGTCAGCGCTGGTTACATCTCCCCTGTGGTCCAGCTTTCACAGGTGCACAAAAAATCATAAACTTACCAACCAGTTCTGAGTCTATACCCCCAACTACCTCCTTTATCTAAATCTCACATAAACCCAATAATTCTCCTGCCCTAATCACCTAGGGCCGGGTACTAGACAACTAGAGACCACCTCTGTAGAGGCTGCCAATATTATTCAAACTAGCCAGTTTCAAACTGCTTTCTCTTCCCTGCTTTGCCTTTTCCATGGAAAACATAATCAAGACTCTAGGCCAGGCTTTCCTGTCCCTCTTGCTTCTGCCTCCTGATTGACTCTGGTGCTTCCCCATGTGCCTCTCATTCCTGGGGACTTGTAACAGTACACTCTTTTTCAATGATAACTGACTTTTTTGTATCATCACTCAGTCACCTTTATAAATTAAGACTCGGGCACAGATTGCTTAAGCACAAATTATTTATAATTCTGTGCAGTTATCTCAGCGTTTAATGTATATATATAATTCTAGAGCATGATTTGTTCCTGATGTTCAGCCTAAGCCAAACCTCCTTTATTGCAGCTCCGTTCCATCGCTCCTCATCCATGAGCTGTGGGAAAGTGAGCACATAGGCTGCATCCTTGCCACACAGGGAGCCTTTGGCTATTTCTAAAGTTCATATGACTCGTTGGTAAGTCTGTGGTTTGCCTCCTCCTGCGATTCAGGAACACTTTCTCGTCATATGGTTTTTCATTTGTCTCTCCTCCTCACACTGTTCTGAGTCCTGGAAACTCTGTGCTTTCTACTTAGCCCAGTATAAGCTGTGCTATATTAACTTTTCTCTAGACGTTTCCTTTAGTTCTGTCATGTATGATGACGCTGTTCTTTTCAGAAAATTTTTGTCTTTTGGGACCTCCCTTCACTGTAGGCATCATCATCTTTTAAGGATTTTCTCTTCTATGTGGCCCTCAGGAATCAAGGTCGGTTAGGACTTAGAGGGGCATGTGATGGCACAGATGAGTGAAGTACACCAGGTATGATACAATTGGGGAAATGGGGGCTATGGTGAACAAATGGCCATGTACTGTTGACTCAGCTGTTATTTCTCAGCTTTGAGAAGTCATTGTCCCATGAGAATTCTGTCCAGTGGTGACAAAACTTTTCCCTTTTTGAAGTCCAAAATCTAGAATTTTAGATGGTATCTCTAGAATTTACAATAAATTCAAATTAAAAAACAACAACAACAACACTGTTTGAGCCAAATGAAATGCAACTCTGAATTTGATTGAGCCTGTGAGCCATCACTTTGCTATGTCTGATCTGTGGTAAATGGGAACATCCTTCCAGACTCATTCCAGATTCATTCTTACTTGTACTCCAAGTCATTGGACCCTGGAACCTATGACTGCTGAACTCTGGCTTTTGTCAACACACTTGTCTCATATGGCATGTTCTCAGGATCCAGCTCCTTGCTATTTCCAGGGTAAATCAGGCCATCTAATGACCTCCCTCACTCTAATGGGCATTTTTGCTAGGGTGTTTCCTTTCTTCTCTGTTAAGATGTATATTTTATGAATGAAATTATAGGGACAATATTCTTGCAGCTCTTGTCTAAAGTTGAGGATTTTAAACATGTAAAAGGGTCAAAAGTCCATGGTAGGCCAGAGGGGGATATTTAGGCATAATGGTAAGTGGTACTTTGTGTTATCTCCCAAATCAGAGGTATTAGGAAGCTGCCAGTGTCTAGGGCCAGGTCTGAACACAGTTTGGACTTGCATCATTGTGCTCATGATTGTCATTGTTATCAATATCAGCATCAGGTACGGGCTGACTTACAGAGTACCATTAACCAACTTTGTCAGTTCTCCCTTTCTAAAGTTGAGGGTGCTTTTGGTGTTGACAGGCACTATGTTTTTAAAAGTTGTTTGTTTATATATCTGGTAATTGGTTCCATCTGGCATCATCTGCTTTGCCTAAGCACTATTTAGCATGCTTAATGAGATCCCCCTGAGCTTTGAAAACATTTAAGTGAAAGAGTTAGATTCCACAAATAGAAGAGGCGGCTGGTGAGACTTGGTTATTACGCCAGGTGGAGGGCATATTTTTGGGTTTAGAAGCCAAAACCAGACTTTCTGTTCTTCTCTGCCCATTGGCCTGGAAGGCACCCACATTGAACCCACCTTGTTTTATTCAGTGACACCAGTGAAATGTCTGCTGTTCCTACCTTCTTAGACTGCCAGCAGCACTTAACAAGAACCCAATGACGAACCTTATAGATGGCTAGCTGACCAGCTCTCCCCAGGCTACCCCAGCTCCCCCTCAGGAATAATAAGATTCTGTGCCAGGATTGTACGCATCCAACAGCCCAGCATGAGTCATTCTTTTGCCCCAGGGTCGGTAAAGATTGAATCAGTGAGTTGGAAAAAAAACCCACAAAAAACCCCAGTGATTTGGTTCCTTTCATTCCCCCTGGGAAGTAGGGTGGGAATGAGGATGAGGAGAAACTCATTTATTTTACATGCTTATTTGCAGAATTAATGTAGATTGATCACCCTTCCATGAGTGATGTTTTGAGCACAGTATACAGCTTTATCATTAATGAGAGGGAAGTGGAACACTTTTAGTTCCTTTTTGGGTAATTCTTTGAGGCTAGCACCACCGTGTGGACAAAGTGGATACAGACTTTCTTTGCCTTGCATAACTGGCCGGTGCTGTGCCTCTGGCAACGTGATTTTGGTATCTTCTCGCCTGTTTCATCTTTTCTGAGTCATCGCAGAGCAACACAGTGATAGAAATATTTTTTGCAGCAGTGTCATACAGTGCTGGGCTCTCAAGGATCTTGTGCTTCTACAAAATGACTGAACCGCATGCAGGGAGATGACAGTGGCAGATTCACAGAGCAGCTTTGTATCAGGCAGAGTGTAAATTAGACACCTAGTTCGGGATTAGCCACTGGGCTCTAAAGTGGATATTACCAATTTGGACTCAGTGATACATGTCAGGACCTGTCTGAGGGAACTTTCTGACCTCTGTTACCCAAGAGGTGTAGGCTGAATCAGAGGAAAGGAACAGACATAAGATCTGGTGGTAGGGTGCAAAAGAATTTTACCAAACCACATGGTTTGCCTCCTGTGGGGTGGGAATGTGAAGTGGAGCTTCTCTCCTGACTCTTTTGGTAGAATGAAGAGGAGAGATGAATATAGAGCAGTTCTACCGACTGTGGCTTTAAATCCCACGGAGGGGAACGGCTAGCAAAGAGAGGAGAAAGATTGGTACCTCCATAGTGGCCTTTCCTGTGTGGCTGGCACCAAGATCCCTGGAGAGGGGCAAGCCTACTTCTCCTTGAGAGGTTGGTTCTTCATTTCCAAACTGACTGGTGTGTGTGTGTTGGGATGGGGCTCTAATAGGTGGAGGTAGGGAAGACTGTTGCTTATAAAGAACTAGCACTATTTAACTCCTAACAGGCCACCTTTCCAGTCTTACTCTTTCTGTAGTCTCCTAACCCCAAAAGAGAACAAGTTTTACCAGCACTTAAAACAGAATGCTGTGATTGTGGAAATTTGGGGGAGTCAAGAACAAGTCAAGATGTGCTAATATTTCTCTCTTCGATGAGCTACTAAAGTGATAGGGAAATGTATAGAACAGTCCTTGCCACCCACAAATCACTATTGCCTTTAAATATCTCCTTTACTCCTTCCCATAACTGGCCTGGCTCCTACAGCTGTAGACATTAACATATATGGGATTTCAGATTGAAACAGCTTCTTGTGGCTGAGTATGGGCTGATGCCAATCTGGAGGGGGTTTCAAGGGACATGTTATGGAACTTTCCTCTGTAGAAGGCCACTTATCAAACTTAAATGTGACAGGAAGCTGGGTGGGCCATCTTCACATTTTTATCATCTCAATTGATACAGAAAAAGCATTTGACAAAATTCAGCATCCTTTCATGATAAAGTAAAAACACTCAACAAACTGGGAATAAGAGAAAACCATAATTAAAATTAAAAGCATATATGAAAAACTTACAGTGAACATCATATTCAGTGGTAAAAGACTGAAAGCTTCTCCTCTAAAATCAGGAACAAAGCAAGGATGCCAGCATTCATCACCTCCATTCAATATAGTTCTGGAAATCTTAGCCAGAGCAATTAGGCAAGGATGAGAAATAAAAGGCATCCAACTGGGAAAGGAAGAAGTAAAATTATCTCTGTTCACAGGTTATATGATCTTATCCGTAGAAACCCATAAAGATGCCATACAAAAAAAACCCTGTTAAAACTAATTTAAAAATTCAGCAAAATAGCAGGATACAAAATCAACACACAAAAATCAGTTGCATTTCTAAACACTAACAAGGAATTCTATAAATTTTGGAAGCTAAAGGATGATAAAGGCATATTATTTTCTTAGTGAATAATTGGTTCCTTGAACAGGAGAGGCTCCTACCAAGATATGTTTTTTCTGCAGAGAATATAGTAAAATTTGGGTTAACTTTGGGAATGCTAATATGACTTAGTGAGAAATTGAGTTTTAAATAAATGCAATCTCAAAAACAATTTGATTTGAGAGAGGATAACATGGTAGCTGGGTAGAGGCCACGTTTCAATTAATAGATAAATATGAGCAAGGCAAAACTTTAGTATACAGACATCTGAATGAACACAGATTTTGAATTAAAGGGATTCAAGGTAATATGGGTCACTAGTCTGTCTGCCTTGAAATCATTTTCATAGCTCTCTGTGATGTCTCTAAAGGTGAGAAATTCAACCTACTTAATTATTTTCTTAAAAACAGAATGGAAAGGAATTTTAAAATTCCTAAAAAAAATTTTCCTTATCATGGTACAGTACTACATTTCCTATAATTATCCACAGAACTTAAAAAATTTTACAATCTATTGCTAGAACTCCAACAGAAACTTATGTTGGGGTGCTTTCACTTGGGGTGAAAGAAGACAGCAAAAGTTATATAATTTTGGTTAATTTGCATTGAAATATTTTTATAAGAGCATGGAACCCAGTAATAAAAACCAGGGTAAATCATTCTAATTTTAGAAGGAAAATTAACACTGTTCTCCCCTACAACCTCAAAATTAAAATCTGGTAGAATGACTACCATTGTACTGTTTGCTACTATGAGTTCAACTTTTTTTTTTAAGATTCCACATATATATGAGTTTCTTTTACTTGGCATGATGTCCTCCGTGTTCATCCATGTTGTCTCAAATGGCAGGATTTCCTTTTTTTAGGCTGAATAAAATTCCATTGTGTATATATATATACACACATGTATGTGTGTGTGTGTGCGCGTATACATATACATACATACACAACATTTTCTTGATCCATTCATCTGTCAATGAACATTTAGGTTTTTTCCATGTCTTGGCTACTGTGAATAATGGTGCAATGAACATGGGAGTTCAGATATGTATTTCAAATAGTGATTTTTATTTCCTTTGGATATATACTCAGAAGTGGGATTCCTGAATCATATGGTAGTTCTAGCTTAATTTTTTGAAGAATCTCCCTACTGTTTTCCATAATAGCTGTCTCAGTTTATATTCCCATCAACAGTGTATAAGTTATTGGTTTTTTCCACATCTTCATCAATACTTGTTATCTTTTGATTTTTTGATAATAGCTATCCTAACAGGTATGAAGTAATAACATCGTGGTTTTGATTTGCATTTCCCTGGTCATTAGTGATGTAGAGCATCTTTTCATACACCTGTCAGCCATTTATATGTCTTCTGTGGAGAAATTTCTATTCAGATTCTTTGCCCATTTTTAAATTGAGTTATTTGGATTTTTGCTATTGAATTGTAAGTGTTCCTTATATATTTTAGATATTAACCCCTTATCACATATATGATTTGCAAAAAATTTTTCCATTCTGTAGGTTGCTTTTTCATTTTGTTGATTGTTTCCTTGGCTGTGCAGAAACTTTTAAGTTTGATGTAGTCCCACTTGCTTATTTTTGCTTTTATTGTCTGTGCTTTTGGTGTCTTAAGACCAAAAATGAAAGAAAAAAGAAGGAAAAAAAGAACAAATTAGGGCTTTCCTGGTGGCGCAGTGGTTGGGAATCTGCCTGCCAAGGAAGGGGACACGGGTTCAAGCCCTAGTCTGGAAGGATCCCATGTGCTGTGGAGCAAGTAAGCCCGTGGGCCACAACTACTGAGCCCGTGCTCTAGAGCCTGCGAGCCACAGCTACTGAGCCCACGTGCCACAACTACTGAAGCCTGCACACCTAGAGCCAGTGCTTCGCCACGAGAAGCCACGGCAATGAGAAGCCTGCGCATTGCAATGAAGAGTAGCCCCGCTCGCTGCAACTAAAGAAAGCCCACACACAGCAAAGATCCAATGCAGCCAAAAATAAATAAATAAATATATTAAAAAAAAGAACAAATTAAGCACAAAGTTTGTAGAAGGAAGGAAATAACGAAAATCAGAGAAGAAATAAATAAGAGAGTAGAAAGATAATAGAAAAGATCAACAAAACTAAGAGTTGTTTTTTCAAAAGATGAACAAAATTGACAAACCTTTAGCTAGACCAAGAAGAGAGAAGATGCAATAAATCATAAATGAAAAAGAGGACATTACAACTGATACCACTGACACAAAAGATCATGAGAGACTACTATGAATAATTAGATGCCAACAAATAAAATAACCTAGAAGAAATGGATAAATTTCTAGAAACATACAACCTATCAAGGCTACATTAAGAAGAAATAGAAACTCTGAACAGACCAATAAAAAGTAAGGGGATTGAATCAGTAATCAAAACTCTCCCAACAAAGAACAGTTCAGGATTTGATGGCTTCACTGGTGAATTTTACCAGGCATTTGAAGAATAATTAATACAAATCCATCTTGAACTCTTCCGAAAAATGGAAAAGGAGGGTACATTTCCAACTCATTTTACAAGGCCAATATTACCCTGATACCAAAGCCAGAAGAGGAATCTACAAGAAAGGAAAATTACAGGCCAGTATTCCTGATGAACATAGATACAAAAATCCTTGACAAAAATATAGCAAATCAAATTCAACAGTACATTAAAAAGATCATACACCTTGATCAAGTGTGATTTATTCCTGGGATGCAAGGATGGTTCAACATATGCAAATCAATAAATGTGATGTACTTACTACATTAACAAAATGAGGACAAAAACCATATGATCATCTTAACTGATGCAGAAAATGCATTTAACAAAATCCAACATCCTTTCATGATAACTCTTAAAAAATTAGGAATGGAAGAATTGTACCTCAGCATAATAAAGGCCAATATGACAAGCCCACAGCTAACATTATACTCAATGATGAAGAGCTAGAAGCTTCTCCTCTAAGATCAAGAACAAGACAAGTGTGCCCACTTTCACCACTTCTATTCAGCATAGCCCTGGGAGTCCTAGCCAGAGCAACTAGGCAAGAAAAATAAATAAAAGGCATCCAGATTGGAAAGGTAGAAGTAAAAAAATTATCTCTTTGCAGATGACGTGGTCTTTTATAGATAGAAAACCCTAAAGACTTCACCAAAAAGCTATAAAAACTAATAAACACATTCAGTAAAATTGCAAGATACAAAATCAACATGCAAAAATCAGTTGTGTTTCCATGTACTAACAATAAATTATCTGAAAAAGAAATTAAGAAAATGATTCCATTTACAATAGCATCAAAAAGAATAAAATACTTAAGAATAAAATTAACCAAGGAGGTAAAAGACCTGTACACTGAAAACTATTAAACAGTGATGAAAGAAATTGAAGAAGACAAATAAATGGAAATACATCTCATGTTTGTAGATTGGAAGAATTACTACCCAACGCAATCTATAGATTCAATGCAATCTCTATCAAAATTCCAATGGCAAGTTTCACAGAAACAGAAAAAATATTCCTAAATTCATATGGAATCACATAAGACACCAAATAGCTCAAACAATCTTGAGTAAGAACAACAAATCTGGAGGCATCACACTTCCTGGGTTCAAACTGTATTATTAAGCTGTAGTAATCAAAACAGTATGATATTGATATAAAAACAGACACACAGATCAGTGGAACAGAATACAGAGCCCAGAATTAAATCCACATATATATGGTCAAGTAATTTTAATTTTTTTATTTTGTGGTACGCGGGCCTCTCACTGTTGTGGCCTCTCCCGTTGTGGAGCACAGGCTACAGACGTGCTGGCTCAGCGGCCATGGCTCACGGGCCCAGCCGCTCCGCGGCATCCTCCTGGACTGGGGCACGAACCCACGTCCTCTGCATCGGCAGGCGGACTCAACCACTGCGCCACCAGGGAAGCCCTGGTCAAGTAATTTTTGACAAAGATGCCAAGAATGCACAGTGGGGAAAGGATAGTCTCTTTAATAAATGGTGTTGGGAAAACTGGGTATCCATAGGCAAAAGAGTGAAATTGGACCCTTATCTTACACAATACACAAAAGCAACTCAAAATGGATCAACTCAAAAGATTTAAATGTAAGACTTGAAATCATAAAACTCTTAGAAGAAAACATAGGGGAAAATCTCCTTGACATCAATCTCTTTGGAGAGAACCAATAGGAAAGAAGAGGTACAGAAGATTCTTCTACACTCTGTTGTAGATGTCACCAGGAGCCACCCTACTCTTTGATACTAGCTAAGATTGCCTTTTCTGCCATCCTCCATATTCCATGTACTGTTCTTTTGTTCTTTTTCTAAGGATTTCTGCAAATCTTTTCTCCTAGTTATTTCTCTATTCTATAACTTAATGGCTGTTTCTTTATATCTGATTCAGCATTGACTCAAACTTGAGAGATAACAGCTTCTTTTCTCCCAGAATTCACTTGCAGGAGTCAATAAAAGGCAACTTTTAGAGGCAAATATATACAACTATATCTGGTAGATTTTTACTGGCCAGTTAAGTAAGTGTGTAAGAGCATATATTGCAGCACCACTTATTAGAAAATAATCTAAAATTGAATATCAGCTTTCCTTGTCCTCTGAAAGTCCCTTGTCCATTTCTACCAACTTGGATTTCAGTGTCTCATCATTTTGTTTAGCTTTCTCTCCTGCTGCTTCTCCTCTCAGATATGATAAAAATTCCATGTATTTCATTATTATGAAGATCATTTCAGTTTTAGCACTTATCACTCCCCCACAGTGCACACTTTGCATAACTCAAGATTTATTAATGTACTCTGCTAGAAAAAGGTTCATGCATGCCAAGTGTCACCCTTCCTTCTCTCCTCTTCCCCTGTTAGGGGCAGGGAGAGAAATATAGAGGTTTATTTCCCCAGAGCTAAGAATTATGCCTTTACATTAGAAGACAGGAGGGTGCAGTTGATTTTGGTTTTAAATAACAATTGCAGCAATATCTTCATTATATTATTGCCTGACTGTAAAGAGCTGGGAAATGGTAGTTTCCCAGAAGGGACACTGAAAAATACTCAAGAGATCAAGTTCTTATTCTGGTTCTGTCACTAACTAGTTATGTGATTTGGGGGAAAGGGCCTCACTGAGTCTGAATGAGTAATTTCTAAATTCCTTGCCAATTCTATGAATCTATGATTTGTCTGAGAGTCTTCCTAATTCTATAAATTTAGCCATGGCTGGGATTTCCCCCTTCACAGGTGGGTAAATATCCCACCACTCTGGACTATGCCTCAGCCTCTCCCTGGACACCTGTCTGGTCAATTGTCTGCTATTAATATTAGAAACATTAGAGGTTATAGAGGCCAAGGTTTTGAGCCAGACACAGGCGCAGATTCTGGTTCTTTCAACTCAGAACTTTGGTTGTTTTATTTGCTCTCAGAACTGGCTTATTTGTAAACTGGGTAGAGTATCTACCTTGGAAGGTTGTATTTAATACAATAATGCACATGAACTACGTACAGTGCCTGGCACGTGATACAAGTGCTTAATAAATGGAATTCATGATCATGAACATTACGTCTGTTATAAAGGGGCTGGGAGAGTGTCATGGCAAACTGTTTCTGGGTCTGCTGAGACATCTTAGTGTGTGTGGTAGAATGTTTCTCTTCTCAAGGGACAGAAGTTCAGAAAAGTTCCCAGGCACTGGGAAGTGCCTGGAAGGGAAGGTGTGCGCCTCGGACCCTCCCTTGTAGGGTATCATTGAGCCCTTGTGTTTTGAGGGTTGAGTCTTCAGACCAACCCCTTGACCTCCAGAGGGTGGGTTTCCTGAGAGTAGTCTGACTTCCCAGACTGCAGGGCTTCTTGCGGAGGCAAGGGTGATGGTGGCAGAAACTGGAGTCAATCTTAATCCTGTAGGAACTTGACCTTGGAACATACATCTGGGTATGTGAAAGGAAGGAGAGGTGCAGCTTCAGCTGTGGCGCTAGGGTCCTGAGCATGGACACCCTTAACAGTGAAGAATGAGACGTAGCAGCCTCAGCAAAATATACCATGTCAACGAGATCTTGGATTTTTTTTATATATATATATATAGATAGATAGATAGATAGATATGTATATATATATGGCAATACATCCTGGTTTGCTGAAACAGTCCTGTCTAGTTTCTCTTGTCTTGACATAATTAATTGTGTCCTTTCCTATTATCAGATATGTCTCAATTTGGATAATTAATTATTTAATCAACCTGTGTAGGACCAGTTTTCAACAGTGACATCATGTGGCCCCAAGAAGAAATGACAGTGAACCAAAGAGTTAAAGTTAATTCCCTGCTAGTGTGGAAGCCAGAATGACCCCTTTGTGCTCTTCTGTTAAGGGTCCTGATCATTTAGGAGGGTGGGAAAGTTCAAGAGGTAGTTTGGGTATATCCTGTTAATAAGGCACATGGATGGTACAGCAATTAATTGGAAAAATAGGAGGTTTGACCGTATTTAGGTTACGCCAAGTTTGTGAAGCAGTTTATATGTCATGTGCTATTTACTTTAGAATCCTTGCTTACTTTAGCCCTAGAGACCTGGTTCTTTATATTGAGCTCTTTGCAGTAGTCGATCTCGATTTATGATCTTGAGAAGCTATAGTTTTTACTGGTAAGAAGATATATGAAGTGAGCTACAGCTTTGAGTTTTAATTGCCCAAGTCAGATATTTATATGTATGGCTAAAACTAGTGATTAAGTGAATGTCAGCTTTTGCCAGTCCAGTATCTCTTTCCCCTTCTCTGGGAATTGAGTGCCCCCTTTCCTTTGGGAAACACATTCCATATAGTTTACATGGGGCTGACTCCCTTATCTCTTTCTTGCCCCCTTACCTCCCCTTCCCCTTACAAGAGTTTGGACATATGGTTCATGGATTCATGCTTGACTAATCAGAGTATTCCCATCCCTTTGGCCACATTGATTGTGGGATGGGGTAGACAGTTGACCACAACTAAGTCAGTTTATCTGAAATTTCCTGCTGGAGCTATTAGAAAAGACTCATTCTGCTAAGGATGCTAATCTGGTAGTATGAGTCTTAGGCTGTTGGCAGCATCTTCCCACTAAAAGGAAAATGCCCATCCAATGAGATGAGAAGAGAGAGATGAAACTCCAGTGACATTACACTGAGGCTTCTGGATCCAGCCATGCCTGAAGCCCCAGATTTTTAGTTCCATGAGGCAATACTTTTTTGTGTGCTATAAATTTATAAATTAGCTTAAACTAAGGCAACTTACAACGAAATAGTTCTAATGTAAGTAATGAGCAGTCTTCTGCTTTGCAGGGATCCTGTGTCTTAGATTTTTAAGCTTCACTAGAAGAATTGATCAGCTCTAATTTTGCTCAGCATTTATGATATTATTCCAAAAATAGTCTACTTTGTTTACTATTGGTACTATTTAGCTTATCCATATAGCCACAGAAATCCATTGACAGAGCTCTTTACCGGGCAAGGTTAATCTTGGAAAGACTGTGTGAGGAGGAATGGTAATCAAGTAGGAAAACCTCAAGGAAATAACTGAAGAAAACTTCTTTCCTTCACAAGTTCCACCATCTCTTAGTCTACGGATTCAGATACCACTTGCCTTCTTTTGCTCCAGGATGTTTCTTGGGGATCAGTGGGGTAACATGTCCTCTGTCTCAAGCATGAGAGATGGAAAGAGAAAGCATCTTAGCTTCCACAAGATGTTCCTGCTCAGTATCTTGGGCAGTATATTGACAAAGAGATCTGGATTTATAAAACTTATGTGGAACAACAAGTAGCCCAGCAGTCTGATGAAAAACAGGGTGGTGAAAAAGAAATATAGAAAAATCCTGGAAAAAGAAAGCCAAGAAACTGTTAACTAGAGGTTAGAAAACCTGGAACAAAATAGTCATAATCTAAATGTATGTCTGACTCCTTGATATTCAAATGTCTCTACTCTTAACAACCCCTTACAAAGGTAGCCTCTTCCCATATGCTGGCCTGCCAGCTACTCTCTCTCCCATCACCATGTTTAATTTTCTTTCAGCATTTATCACTATGTGAAATTATCTTGTTTTGTTTTTTATTTTTATTTTGGAAAATTGTTTTCAAAAGTAGTTGCACCAATTTATTTATTTATTTTTATTTATTTATTTTTGCGGTACGTGGGCCTCTCACTGTTGTGGCCTCTCCCGTTGCGGAGCACAGGCTCCGGACACGCAGGCTTAGCGGCCATGGCTCACGGGCCCAGCCACTCCGCGGCATGTGGAATCTTCCCAGACCAGGGCACGAACCCGTGTCCCCTGCATCGGCAGGCGGACTCTCAACCACTGCGCCACCAGGGAAGCCCCAGTTGCACCAATTTATACTCCACCAGCAGGGTTTATGTTTCTGTGGATCCACATCCTCTCCAACATTTGATGTTATCAGATTTTGAAACTTTTGTCAATCAGATGGGTATAAAGTAATATCTCATTATGGTCTTGGCTTGCATTTCCTTGATGAACGATGGTGCTGAACATCTATCTGTTCATAGGTTTATTCGTCTTATGTGTTTCCTCTTGCCCATTTATTTACTATGTTGTTTGGGCTTTTCTTATTAATTTGTAGGAATTCTTTATATGTTCTTGATATTAATCCTTTTCCATTGTGTATATTTTGAATATCTGCCCTCTACTTTATAACTTTCACTTGCTCTGAGGTGTTAAAGAACAAAATTTATTTACTTTTTAATGTGCATTTTATTTATTTATTTTTGGCTGCACTGGGTCTTTGTTGCTGCGCCCAGGCTTTCGCTAGTTGCAGCGAGTGTGGGCTACTCTGCGTTGAGGTGCATGGGCTTCTCATTGTGGTGGCTTCTCTCATTGAGATGCACAGGCTCTAGGCTCACGGGCTTCAGTAGTTGTGCCTCACAGGCTCTAGAGCGTAGGCTCAGTAGTTGTGGTGCACAGGCTTAGTTGCTCTGCGGCATGTGGGATCTTCCTGGACCAGGGATCGAACCCGTGTCCCCTGCATTGGCAGGCAGATTCTTAACCACTGTGCCACCAGGGAAGTCCCTAAAGTTATTTTTAATAAAGTCTAATTTATCAACATTTCCTTTAGTTAGGATCACTGCTTTTTGTATCTTGTTTGAAAAATCATTCCCTACCCCAAGGCCTAAAAGATACTACTTTGTATTAAGAGTTTATGGTAGTTTAAAAATATGTCCACAAATTCTTTGGTATTCCTTCCTTAGAGAGATTCTTCTCCACTGGAGTGTGGAATAGACTTAATGAATTGCTTCTAAAGAATAACGTATCATGGAAATGACAGTGTGTGATTTCCTATACTATGTACTAAAAGCACTGTGGCTTCCTCCTTACTCCCAGGAGAAAGCCAGCTGTCAGGTTATAAGGACACACACAAGTAGCCTGGTGGAGAGGTCCATCTGATGAAGAACTGAGACCTCCTGCCAGCAACCAGCTGTGTGAGTAAGCTCCTTTGGACATAGATCCTTTAGCCTCAGCCCAGCCTTCTAATGACTGTAACTTCAGCCAACATCTTAACAGCAACCTCGTAACAGACCATGAGCTAGAACCACCCAGCTAAGTAGCTCACAGATTTATGACGCACAGAAAGTGTGAGTTGATAAATGTTTGTTGTTTGTAGCCACTAAATTTTGGGGTAATTTGTTATGTGGCAATAGATAACTAATACTGAGTTTTATAGGTTTTTTTTTTAATTGGTATTTAAGTCTTTAACACATCTGGGCTTGCTTTTTTGTTATACTGTATAGTAGTAATTCAATCTTATTTCTTTCTCATCTGGATAACCGTTTTTTCCCCACCATATTTACTGAACAGTCAATCCTTTCTTTCCCCTCTGACATATAATCACTGTCAAATATCAGGGTTCTATATGTGCACTGTTTCTGAGCACATGTTCTTTTCCATTGGTTGATTTTCCTATTCCTCTGATGATACTACACTATCATAATTACTGTAGCTTCCCAGTGAGTCTTGATATCTCAAAGGGCATGTTTCTCATTCCTTGCTCTTCTTTAAAATTGCCCAGGTTATTTTTGACCCATTTACTCTCCCATATACAATATTTTAGTATCATTTTCTTCAATTCCATGAAAAATCTTCTGGGGAGTTTGATTGGAATTGAACTGATTCTATAAATTATTTGGAGACCATTGATATGTTTATGACATTAAGGCTTCCTATCCATGATCATGGTATTTCTCTTCTTTCATTTATATTACCTTTAATATTTCCTAATAAATTTCTATAAATTTCCTTATGGTAGTCTTGATTTCTTATTTAACTGATAAATTATTTTGCCCTTGTGGTTTTAATATGATTTCCACGAGCAAACCTCCACTGTTTCCTTTGCTATGTTACCCTTATCTGGTTGTGCTGGGCTGCATTCTGCCTCAGGACAAATTCATGGCCCAACTCCACTCACCAGTCAAAAACAGCCCCTTGGGCTTCCCTGGTGGTGCAGTGGTTGGGAGTCTGCCAGCTGATGCAGGGGACAGGTTTGTGCCCCGGTCCGGGAAGATCCCACATGCCGTGGAGCAGCTGGGCCCGTGAGCCATGGCCGCTGGGCCTGTGCGTCCGGAGCCTGTGCTCCGCAGTGGGAGAGGCCACAACAGTGAGAGGCCCACGTACCGCCAAAAAAAGAAAATCAGCCCCTTCCCCTCCAGTTTTCTTAAGTTTTCCTGTAGAGTTAATCTTGGTGACAAGAGCCAGGATCCATTCTAATACAGGATCTTGCTCAAAATTAGAATCAAAAGCCTTTTAAAAGCCTCTTTCCACCACTCTTCTTGAAGCTGGATACAGTATTCATGAGAAGGGTCTGGGATGACGTGCCCAGGGACAATATTAGGAATAACCTAGCTTTCTAATTTCTTATCAGCGCACGGTATACCAGTGCTCCAAGGATGCTGGATCAGAGCAAGAGGAAAGACATTTGTAGTTTGATGTGATGAGCTAGACTTGCTGGGCTTACTAACTCTCTTTATGGCAGATAGCTCTTATCCCAGGAACATGGGCAATTCCATGCTGGGCGCTGGTGTTGAATTATAGGTGAAGGTGGCCTAGGAGTTCTAGGGAAGATTCTGCTAGTTGTTCTGGGAACATGTATTGAAGGATATTGAAATATATAATTCTTCACTTATCTGGTATGAAGGAGTATCCCTCTTAAGAAAATTTTCCAGACAGTTGGAGCTGACCTTTAAGCACCAGTAATTTTATGTTAACCATTTTGATTGGACTTTTTCTAAATCACATTTCATACCACTTTAAATATATGTTTCTCTATGCCTTCTTAAACATACTATATTGAACATAATTTGACCTTTTCTTAAAAATATAGGGGCTTCAATACCAATTTTACTTTGCTATCACGATGATTCCCTAAGGACTAATATCCACTCATTTGTTTGAATCTTGAGTTCTTATTTGGTTTAACAAGATTTTTGAGCAATTATTATGTGCTGAATACTGTTAGGTGCTGTCTCCTTTTCCCAAATCATTTTCTCTCTCTTTTATCTGCTGTGAGGCAGTGGTATACTTGCATTTAGAAATTCTCTCCCTATTTTTATTTTTCACATTAGGGGGTAATGTGCTGACATCGTGATAAAGTTTGAGGGAGGCATATCTCACACAATAGTGTGAAAACCCAATCTTCATGCTTACGAACCACAGAAGGATCTCCCCATTTCTTTTTTTAAGTTTTTTAAAAAATTTATTTTATTGTGATGAGAACACTTAACATGAGATTTACCTTCCTAACAAATTTTTAAGTGTGCAACACATTATCATTGACTACAGGTGCAGTGTTATACAGCAGATCTCTATAACTTAATCATCTTGTTTAACCAAAGATTTATGCCGATGGATTAGTAACTTCCCGTGCCCCCTCCCCCCACCCCCTGGCAGCCATCATTCCACACTTTGATTCATGAACGTGACTGTTTTAGATACCTCATATAAGTGGAATCATGCAGTATTTGTCTTTCTGTGACTAGCTTATTTCACTTAGCATAATGTCCTCAAGGTGCCTCAGTGTTATCATATATTGCAGAAGTTCTTTCTTTCTTTTTTATAACCCTCCTTGTTTATTCTTTTCATTTTTTTAAAATTTCTTTTGTTTTTCTATTTTTAATTTTTAATTTTTTTATTGGAGTCCCCATTTCTAATCAACTGATGTTACTGGGAAACCAGACACATCAAACTAGTTGAAAGTGTTGAAGGGAAAAGGGGGTAAGTATGACACTTGTCACATCTCTTCTAGGTGATAGGATTCCTGTTTCTGATTACTGCTAGGCCACTGGCTTCTAATACTGGAAAGCTGAGATTAGTCATCGCCTTTGGACAAGGAAGTCATAACAGTGAACTGAGAAATGTAGTCATTGATAAAACAAATTTGTTGACTGTGTGTGTGCGTGTGTGTGTGTATACAATGTTCTCCTTGTCTAGACTTTGCTATCTGCTAGTATGGCTAAGTAGAACTCCCAGTTTTCTGGGAAGTTTACTCAAAGGGATTTACTTACGTTTTACAGAATCCTGTTTTCTTCTTTTGGAGAGAGTTATCCTGGGAGAAAAAGAAAGGGCAGTGATAAATAAACAATTTCTGGACGCTGTTATCACTGCCAAGTAGTACTGAGCCATTAATTAAATGTTATTTTAGGTAAAATTTTACAAATTTTTTCATATACATAAGCAGATGAAATTTTCAAAGCCAAATATATGTACATATATATATGTGTGTGTATATATGTATCTGTGTATATATATATGTATGTGTGTGTGTGTGTATATATATATATATATATATATATATATATAAAACTGCATTACCTTTTTATATATTGATAGGAATAAATGAAGACTTAGAAGGGTAGGGTCATACAGCTTGTAAGTGGCAGGACGAGGCCTGGAACCCATGTCCTCTCAGTTCACATTTTGGGCTCTCTCAACTATACCCTTACCTTCTACTTAGCCAGTGACCCTTAGAGAAGTTTACAGGCTATAAAAACCACACAAACATATTCCAAGAGATAAATTTTGAAAGCTATAAAAATGTAAAGATGAGAATATATCCTGGATTTCTGTAACATCCCTCTTCCAAAATATTTTCTCAGTTACTTCATTTTCCTTTAAACTTCCTTGTGAGATAAAAAGGAAGAGGAATTATGATCACACTTTAAAACTGTGGAAATGAGGCTTGCAGAATTGGAATTAGAAAGCAGCTTTCTGGGTTACAAATTTGATTCTATAGCTTGAGTGAGATTAAGTGGCATGCTAGCTGGTCAGCTGCTCAGGCAGCCTCTCTAAAGAGATTGCTCAAACATCACAGGTCGTTGAACCATCACATGGACTCTGATAATCTTGATGAAGACAGTCCTGTTGTTTCTCTGATAGCTGGTCAGAAGGAATACTTTAATAAGTCACCGGGAATAGATGGTGGGACACATCAGGTAGCATGCCAAGCTTGGTTCTAAAGAGGTGGACTTCAGTTAATTTCAGGAGTTTTGCTTGCTGAGTGGAATACATAAGCTTGGGACCAGGATAACCTGTTCAGGACAGTGGGAACTATAGTCACTGTGGAAATGGTCTAACATATTCAAACATCTGGAGCATCTCAAGGGTAATAGTCAAATGTTGATATTTGCTTTTAAGGAAGAGATGACTTCTCTTTTCTGAGATTATAAAGACCCTATATCTCAACAACATAAAATTTCTGCTGAATGTCCACTTTGGCTCTAAAGGAAATATAAATTACAATTAAAGTCCAATAAACTTTATCTATGTACTTGCTTCCACAAGACACCAAGCAGGCTAAGAGGCCTGGTGCTCTACATCCAAGTCTGTTTCCTTCAGACCTTTGCATATGTGCTGGTGACATCATGATGTTAAAGATGAATAGACACTGAAGCTGTAGCATAAAGAAGCAATTGCTTCCTATGTTTTAACTCATAGGCCAACTCTGATTAGATGGTGATAGATGCCCTTGGTGTTCTGTGTAGTAAAAGATTCTGGACCATGCTGGGATCATCAGGAAAGAGTGCTGTGATTACAGGAGATAGAGGAGTGGTGTATGTGTCATGTACTGGCCTTCTCTCCACAGAGTGCACCCTCAGTTAATGTTCCTTCTCGCTTCTCTTCTAAACTTTCTTTGGTCTTGGGTTGGTTTCTTTGAGAACACATCATTTGCACAGCTGTAAGAGGGAAGACAGCTGTTCCTTAGCATCCTTTTTATTTGTTTAGGGTTGAAATGCTTTGGAATTATATCTGGTACTGTTCTTGGAAAATCCACATGGGAAGATTGCTAGATGTTTGGTGGCTTATAGTGATTTTGGAAACTCCTTTGAAAGGTGAAGAAGCTGAAGATGGAGTAGGTGCTTACCTTGTTATTTTGGCCATTACACTCTTTGCTTGCTGAGTTCATGCTTATGGCTTTTGACCTAGGGGGAAAAGAACCAAGATAGAGATTGGATAAAGTGCCCTCAAAGATTCATACTATATGATGGTTGTTTAAAAACAGTCTTATATTCTAATTCTATTATAGCCAGTTGCTACATGTAGCTATTTAAATTTAAATTAATTAAAATAAAAAATAAGTTCCTCAGTCATACTACCTGTTCTTCAAGTACTCAGTAAGTGGCCAAGTGGATACTTAATAGATAGTATAGAAATTTCTGTTGAATAGCCTTGTTCTAGAAACTTAGCTTAGCAGTCAAGCCATACCTAGTACTCAGGAAGGATTTTGGGAGACTTGAAGGTATTCTTTAGGGGCGAGGACCTCCAAGTCCTAGTGTCTTGGACACAAGGCCACGGTGTGTACCTGCCTATTTAGAGGCTTTATGCAGTTTGGGTCTCTTTCTCTTCACCACAAGGTTCCAAAATATTTATATATAGAGATACTTCTTGACTGAATTAAGATTTAACATCTAAAGAGGGTCAAGAAATGGAAGTGAGGTTTTTGGTTTAGTTTCTCATCATTTAAACTCTTTTGACAAACTCAAGGGGTATTTTTTTGGGGAAGGAAGCTTTTATTTACGTTTAATATGAATGTTCTACTTATCAAGGTGCCTGACCACTAACCCTTTTTAAAGCACATGTTCCTACCCTTAATATAAACCCAAATAATTGGTAACGTGATAAAGCTATGAAGGGAGATGTGTTTCTACAGTCTTTGAAGAAGGATGGGAGAAGGACCTGCGTTTTAAAGTTGGTGTGGTTCAGTGGGAGTCGACCTGATTACTACAGAGGGGAAAGATATGTGGTGTTGGGGGCCTCATAATTCCAAACTGGAATTAGAGAGATGTTTGCTCTGACCCAGGCTGAGATGGAGTTACCACTAAAAGCAGGATGTTCCTTTGTTTGCCAAAGCTTACACTTCTCTCTCGAGGAACTGATTCTCTAGTTCTTCTTCTATTTTCTTCAAAGTTTCCCGGTACTTCTTCAAAGAGAAATAAAAGAAAGCGCGGTTACTAATTAAAGCCCTGTGCTTTTCCTAATCATAATAAACAGGCATTATTACATTGTCACATAAATGTTTGGTATTCCCACTGCCACTTTTTCTCCTTCCTAGCCTCCACCCCACCACTACTGATTTCTCACTATATTTCACCATTGGACAGGTCTCTGGGGGTAATTGGGATTATAAACAGGAAAAGTGTTCATTATTAAGTTAAGGGCACAGAGGCTGGGAGACCAGGGAGGTAACAGAATGATATTGGTGGTGGAGTGTCATAGACCCTAAAGTCCCTCTGGAATGACACCTTGAAGAGTTAAAATTGTTCCAGACAGTATGCTCTGAAAAACCTGGTTCCATTTCACCCTATACCTGAACAAACCCTTTGCTGTCCCTTTACTGAGGGGCTGTACCTTTATGCAGAGGGCCTGATCTTCACAGAGCTGGGCCAAAAGTGCATAGTCTTCTATTACCTGGGGAGACTAAAATTTATTAGTCTTAAATTTTCTCAGTGAATTGCTGTAAGAACAATAGTATACTTGTTTCCTCCTGTGTACCAGACCCTAAATATGGCCTTCCAATTGTTCTAAATATGTTTTTTTGTACATATAAACTAATTTTTTTGAGGGTTAACAAGCTATATTTTATAGTCCCTTGGGGATTATTTGGGGACAGTTGGGAGAAGAATAGATACTAATTTGTGGAAGATATAGATCATGAAGTGTATCCTATAAAAAATATTAAATAAAAGGTAACTTAGGAGACTATAGTCATCTTCCTTTCCTTCATACCCTCCTGATCCCATAATGGTTTGGGATCTAGAACCTTATTATAACTCAATCATTTGAGGAATGCATTAGATCGTCTGACCGAGAATGGAGTATCCCTTCCTTTGGGAGGAGTAACATTGAAGTTACTGTGGTTACCTTGGCCAGTTCCTTCTCTTGGTCTGCACAGGAGGCTTCCAGCTGTTGTAACTTAACCTATAGACAAGGAAGGAGGCTGGTAACTCAGCAAGGCAAAAACAGGATTCCATTCTGAAATGCTATAGCAAAGGTTATCTCACAGGTGGTTGAAGTGCATTGGGCACCATTTCAGATATCTTTTTGATGGAGGACAGTCAAACTGTCCTTGCAGCTGCCTGGTGAGCCTGCACTCTTGACCACTGAGTATTCATCAGTGCTTTGTTTGCCCTTAAACTTCAATTCTTAGCTTCCTTCTTCCTTAGCTATTTCTCTTAGAAAAACATCAACCTTGAAAAATTCACTGTCACTTTTGCTTTTATATATTCATGGCTCACTCCTTTCTTTCTCCCTGTATTTCTTCTTTCCTCTCTTCCTTCCTTGAATACTTGATGAAAGCCTCTTCTATATCGGCCACTATACTGGAGTGACAGGGAAAGGGCAGGGGGAGTACTGAGGATACAGTGATGAATGGAATTGATAGGCTTTCTGCCTCACAGAGCTGACATTCTAGTTGGGGGACATAACAGATGAGTCAACATGATAAGTGCTGTGAAGGAAATAAAAGCCGAGTAATGTGCTGAGAGTGAGAGTGAGTGATGGCATAAGAGCTAATATAGGTGGTTGGCGAAGGCCTCTCTGATGATACTTGAGCTGAAATCTGAAAGATAAATATTAGTCAAATGGAGATCTGGAGGAAATATGTCCCATGCAGAGGTTACAACAAGGGTCAAGACTGTGAACTTTGGTATGTATGAAGAAGTTATGTGGCTGAAGCACAGGGGATACTGGTAAGGTGGGGAAAGGTAGCCACTGATGAGGTTACATACGTAGGGCCTTATAGCTTCTAAAAAAATTTGGTTCTTTTATTTATTTATTTATGTATGTATGTATGTATGGCTGCGTTGGGCCTTTGTTGCTGCACGCGGGCTTTCTCTAGTTGTGGTGAGCGGGGGCTACTCTTTGTTGTGGTGTGCGGGCTTCTCATTGCAGTGGCTTTTCTTGCTGTGGAGCACAGGCTCTAGGCACGTGGGCTTCAGTAGCTGTGGCTTGTAGGCTCTAGAGCGCAGGCTCAGTAGTTGTGGCACGTGGGCTTAGTTGCTCCATGGCATGTGGGATCTTCCCGGACCAGAGCTCGATACTGTGTCCCCTGCATTGGCAGGCGATTCTTAACCAGTGCGCCACCAGGGAAGTCCCCAAAGTTTGGTTCTTTATTCTAATTGTAGTAAAAGGCCAAGAGAGAGCTTCAAGTGGTAAAGACACAATCTGACCTGTGTTTTTAAAGAAGAGACTTTTCAATATGTGGAAAGTGAGATTGTTTAGGAGTAAGAGTTGAAGCAGGAAGACTTGTTAGGAGGCTACTTCAGCATCCAGGTGAGGGGTATGGTGGCTTGCAAGAGGGTAGTACTATTATTAGTAGTAGATAGGGAAGAATGGATGCATTTGGGTTATATTCTGTAGGAAGAGCAGATATAACTATTTTCCCTTCCTTCCCTTTCAGCTCTGTTGTTCCCACTTTCATCTAGGGATCATTATTTTACATCTGGATGCTTCTAACAGTTCCTTTCCCCTCCAGTCAGTTACAACCAGGGCCAGAAAGAAAAATGTGCTAAAGGCTGTATTTTCAAGACACTGGCCTGAGTCACAAGGAGTTGAAGCAGGCATCCCATTAAACTACTGAACTAATCACCAGCATGCAAGGGGAACAGAAGCAAAGGAGATGCTGTATATTTCATAGAATTAGAGATATCGCCTAAGAATTCTACAAAAGAGGTGGGCAAAAGGGAGTGATTCAGAGGGTTAATAATACTCTAGAAGTCTTTAGGGCTGGGCTGGTTGCTGCTAGGAAAATAATGGCCATTGTTCTGACAACACCTGGAACTCTGTAGTCTGTCAGCTCAGCTCACCTGACATAGCCAGCATTAAAGTGTCCCCACTAGATTCTGGTGGCCTTACTGTCAGGAAAACTTGTTTTGGGCAGGAGAAGGAAGAAAATCAGTCTCTGACTGCTGCAGTTATATGGTAAGAATAGTCATGGGGCTTCATAATCCTTTCTAGTGTTAACTTCACTTTCTTCCTGATGTACACACAGGATCCAGATTTCTTTCTTTCCAGGTAAATTTCCTGGATGTACATGACTAAGCAAGCTTACTTGGTGGCCTTAAACTTCTTCTTCTTCTTCTTCTTCTTCTTTTTTTTTTTTTTTTTTTGTGGCCATCAACACTAATTTGGCCAAGAGAAGATAGGAGAGTGATTCTCTATTCTTTCTTTTTATATTTCTATTTTCAGTGTGTCCATATCTTCATAGGCTTCATATACACAGTATGGGCTTAAGTGTGGGCTTAATAAGCTAAAGAAAAATTAAGGCAAGGATAAAGATGCAATTCTACAGAAAGTATCAAGTTAGAATTTTACCTGTTCTCTAAATAAAAAAAAGTAAGTCTCTAATTCTTCTTGCATCTTTGATCGGATGTGTTGTGGTTGTGTCCAGGTTCTTAGCTCTGGAACACAATTAGAGAAATGCTAAGCACTGTCTGATGCACTTAGCATGCAGAACTCACTAGATACTTGAATGACCAACTTAATGATTTCTTTTCTAGATTGGATTCCATGACAGGATGTGTAAGTTGCCTAGCATGCAGTAGAGTTACAGATCCTAGCTCTGCCTCTATGAATTCATACATATGCCTTAGCCACTCTCTTAAATAGTCACTTTAAAATTATGTGACTTCAGGTTTTAGCTCTCCAAAAAAAGGAAAGAATACTTTATATACACAATTTCACTCAATTTTCAAACAGAGGCTGGGAGGGACTGATTAAATTGCCCTTCATATACCACACTACAGGATTTAAATTAGGGACTTCAACTGCCTCCAGTGTTATATATGCATTTGTGTTCTGCTCTTCCTCATGGAAGAAAGAACAAAATATATGGCTTCAGAGTAAAATTCCTTACTAAGAGCAGAGGAAATGTCAGTACTCAGTGGCCCAGGCTTATGCCTGACATGGGTAAAACTACAAAGAATTTATCCCAACTTTGACAGTTGTTTCCACTTGAAAGCTTGTTTCCTGTTCATATATTCCAAACCCATTCAAGATTGCTTTTCCATTTACCTTTGACTCTTCTGGGGTTCCCTTTAGATTGCCTTGTTCACACTTAGTTGCCTTTTGAGATTTCCTTGTAAGCTACAGTTTCAAATAAAAAAATACATTGCAAATAAAAAATACATCAAATAAAAAAAAAAAGAAAGAAAACAAAGACATTCTCTGGTGTATGTGTGGGCTGGTAATTTGGTCTTGATAAAAGCTGCCAGGAGGTGGTCCTTTGGTGGATACTTGGTGCTCTTGGAAACATCTTTATTCTACCTCTAACTTCTTCTCACTAGTCTTGGCCACCAAAGCTGGAGCCTGCTCAAGGCAGGGGTACTTTTCTGAACCCCTCATCCATGCTGGGTTATTCAGGAATGGGTCAGAAAGTAGGGTATCATAGGAAGCCCACTGTATTCTGAGCAGGAGTTGAGGTAGAGGGAATGCCTAGACAAGGAAGAGGGAATCCTTAGGAATTAAGTATTTTTAAGTCTCTGTTGAAAGTAAAATTAACTCTCATTACAGAGCTGCCAGCCAATCACTTTAACAGAGTGTCTACTGGAATCCCTTTTCTTGTAATAGAATGAAGGAACCTGTGGGATCACTGAGTACCCTGAATAACCCACTCCCTCCGTCCATCTGATACTTGCAGGGAAGATCCATGGCATTTATTTAGGTCATGAAGCTCAGCCTCAGGAGAGTAGTATCCACCCCAGCACAGGCCTCTCTGACATGTGGGATCCCCTATGACCACTTTTGCTCCCTTGCCTCTTTGGTGCCTGGGGATGCTGTGGGAACACTGGGGAACACAAGAGCCCCATCCCACCTTTCTTTCAAGTTCTGCTATACTGTGGACCAGAGTCTCATTCTTCCTTTCCTGTTGAGAGAAAGAAGCAGAGTGTAAGTGTGCATCTGCATACCATCTTCTGTCTTTATTTAGTTGATTGTTCTCCATTTTGCTCCAGTGATCATTTCCTGCAGGAACTCTACCTTATTGCATAAGGTCAGGTAAAGAACCTGTGGTTTGATCTCAATACATACACACCAACTTAACAGGGATAGAGATGCCCACACGCAGGGCTTCCCAATACTAAATATTACCAAAGAAACCCTACCCTCCACACATCCCTTTCCATGCATGGACACATCCTGCCATGACTTTTTTTTTTTTTTTTTTTTTTTGCGGTACGCGGGCCTCTCACTGTTGTGGCCTCTCCCGCTGCGGAGCACAGGCTCCGGACGCGCAGGCTCAGTGGCCATGGCTCACGAGCCCAGCCACTCCGCGGCATGTGGGATCTTCCCGGACCAGGGCACGAACCCGTGTCCCCTGCACCGGCAGGCGGACTCTCAACCACTGCGCCACCAGGGAAGCCCTTGCCATGACTTTTGAGTTGACTACTAGTTGTATGTAAAAAGGAGAGACTAGCTTATCTGATAGTTGATGAGAGACAGGATGATGAATAAAACCTATCATACAGCTCTTCCTAGCTTCTTGCTTACCAGTCTGGCTGTTTCTTCTTCTAGCACGTGCAGGGCTCTTTCCCTTTCCATCGTGGTGCGGTTCTCCTTCCCCCACTCCTCACCCTCTGCCAGGTCTCTGGTCTGAGTGATCTCATTTTCCAGCCTAGATGACGCAAGCACACACTCTGAGGATCTGGCAGTTTCAGAACCGATAAAACACAAGTATCAGTTTCAAGGGAACCTCAGTGACAATAAACACGAATCTCAAGTTGGAAACCATTCTTTCCTGGATCCTTAGACTCAGAATCACTTTCAAGGCAGGAAAAGTAAGATTCCTCTGATTCCCAAGTCAAACACCCCAATGTTCTTTCAGCTCAGGTAAGTATCACGCAATTTTTTTAGGAATCTCTTTAAAACTTGCTGTATTTCAGAGTTTGAGCCACAGAGAAATGCCAGAGAATGAAGAAGAAACTTTGCTGTACAAGATTTAGGTCTCTAGAACAAACAGGAAAATTTAGTGTTGTCTCTTCTCTTCTACCCCATCCTCTGGATGGAGAACTTCCCTCATGGTACCCCAACGCTCACCTCTGAATCTCATCTTCCTTCTTGCAGATTTTGAGAAGAAGGTCCTGATTTGCTTCATCAATTCTCTGCATATCCCTTTCAAGGTTCATATTCAAACTGTTAATGTTCCTCTTTGACTGGGCCAGTCTTAAGATTTCCACTTCCTCTGACCTGTAGACTCAGTCCCCAAATTGAACAAGGGCCAGTTATCTTAAGATCAGTAATCTTTGGACTAAATGGGATATCTAGACGGCACGTAATTCATTAACCTGGCTGTTTCTGGAAGCACATCTGTCCTTTTT
The DNA here is from genome assembly GCF_011762595.2 of Tursiops truncatus. Taxonomy (NCBI): domain Eukaryota; kingdom Metazoa; phylum Chordata; class Mammalia; order Artiodactyla; family Delphinidae; genus Tursiops; species Tursiops truncatus. The sequence continues at coordinate 81,181,917 of NC_047035.1, read as the reverse complement.
CATTCTTAGGAAATTATATTTCTTAATCATGCTCTACAGTTTGTTTCAATAATTCTCAACTTGGTCAGCAAGAGAGGTTTTTCTCAGGCTTTCTCAGCCAAAGTGCTCAATATACTAGTGCACCTCCACTCTGGTTCCAGAAGTCTTGCTTCCTTAAATAGTGTCCTGCATTGGTTTCTAAGACAAGTTGTTCACAAAATCTACTCATGCAATACACTTTTATTGAGTACTTTTATCCAGGTAGCTGGCACATTCCTTATGACTGAGCCCAGCTTTATGCAGAGCCACAAGAGATTTCCACCAGCAGGTAGGGCTTCAGTCTTTCCCTTCCTCCTCCCATCTCAAAACTTCTCTTACAGTGCCTGCTACAAAGCTTGAGTGTCTATCTTGAGAGTCACTTCATTGAGCACACAGATATGATCCAGGCATTCACTTTCAAGAATTCAAAACTCCTTTTGAAGTAAATTTGAATAAAATAAGGGTAACACTAGAGTCATCTAGAAAGGGTACCTGGCACATGGAAGCTCTCAATAAACTTTTCTTTTTCTTGTATCATTAATTAGTTTGCTTTTCAAATGATTAACCATAAATAAGTTAGTGAGGCAGACTTTTGAGTAAGGATGAGGGATGATTTTGGAAAAGAAGACTTTATAATAGCTATCACTTCAGGAGGGCATGAAGGGCTTGAGGTGGAGTGCAATGGGGGAGGGATAGATAGTAGATGGAGAGAGAGAGGGAGACTAGAAGATGAAGGAAGACATCTACAGCAGACCTGCTTCATACCTTGGCCCTTGGATGTGGCTTTGCCTAATCATGATTACTTACTCATCATCTAGTTGATCTTCCTTGTGTTCTTCCATTGTAGATTCCCTAAAATATCAGCAGAGATGTATCTAATGAGTTGGGGAAATGGGTCCATTTGTGAAGTAGAGTAACTAGCCAAGAGCCCCCAAATATAGAAACAGAATTAACTGGTTTCTTCCCTCCAACTTCACATTTTGGCCATGACAAAATTCAGCCTTTTGGTTTTCTGCTCACGTTCTGATTATGCCTCAGTAAGGATACAGTGAGGATACAGGGATAATGCTGGAAATTTCAGTATATATCCTGCTAGCAGGTATATTCAGAGATAGTTCACCAACACAAAACCCTTTGGAATTTATACACAGCAATAAGAATCAATAGAGGTTATCAATTGTTCTTAACTCCCTTTCTACTCTAGGGCCACTTGCTTTCCTAAAGGGCCCATGGGCCTGGGTGTAGGTGTACAACTTCTCTGAAAAGTAATCTCTCTGCTCTCTAGCCTGGCCTCTGTAAGAATCTCCAGATATTAAGATCTTAGTATTAAACAGGGCTCAGAAAAACCAAGCAGAAGTAAATTTGGCTTGCTCTGCCCCTTTGGTTTCCTCTTTAAATCCATTACTTCCATAAACTCCACCTCTTTTCTGATGTGTATGGTCTTCCTGATTCTGCTCTAGGCAATTAGTTTCTGAAGAGTCTAATCTTTCCCCAGTGGAACTGTCCAGTAGAATCTCAGAACCTTCTGAGGTGTCATGACCCTGCTATTGACATGGGGGGCAGCATGTCACAGTAGGTTGGGTGGCAACGGTTTCTCATCATCTGTGGAGACTTCAGACCCTACATGGTTGTGTGTGTTTCATGGTCACGTCTTCCCTTTGGCAGCAGTAGTTTAATGGATCTGATTTCTGGGCAGTATGAAGGGGTAGCCCCTGTCTTTTATTTCTCTGGCAGATTGTGCTCCCTTGCTTCAAAGTGTGACTAATATGGAAAGTCTGATTCCTAATCCCATCGTGTAGCCAACTAACTACTCATTCATTGGACAAACACTGAAACATTGAAGGAGCTCCTATGTATGCCAGGCATTGTTCTAAGCATTAGGGAGACAGAGTAAACAAAACAGCCAAGACACCTGCCCTCATGGGGTTTACATTCTAGGGTGTGTGTGTGTGTGTTGGGGGGAGGGGTAGCACAAGCAGCATGGGCCAGCATACAGCCTGAAAGGCCAGCAGACCCAGGAGCAGCAAGAGAAGCCATGAAGACCCAAAGCTCCTCCTTCAACCCTCCTTAAGGATATGTAGTTTTTCCCTGCACCTGCCAATATCCTGGGAAAGAGGAGAGCTCTGGAGAGGGAGAATCTCCCTAAGACTGAGAAATTACCTGAAAGAGATTTTTAACTGGGAAAAGTCTATGGTGTCTTGAATTGGCCCCACTGAGTCTTTTCTGCCAACTTAAGGAATCAGAGCTAGAGGGGAAGATAAGATCATTTGCAGAATATAAAGAATATGTTTCTGCATACCTGAGTATGTACATTTTGACCAGATTCTGCACCACTTGTTAACTTTATGTGTGTGAATCATGAAGACCTGGGAAGGTTTGGATCTCAACTTAATAAGGACCGCATTGAGTTGATTTGTGGGCCAGAGTGACTTCTTAACATACAGTAGTTTCCAACAAACTATTTGTAAAATTAATGGCCTCTGATGACCCCCATTACCATCTCCCTTCTTCCTGAAAGAAGGCATTTCATTGCTTTATGAAGCTGTACACAGAAGAGTAATTAAGTAACCATGCAGGCCAATGGCCTCTCCCAGGAATTAATGGTAGGGAGAGTTCATTAACCCCAGCTGGTTATAGATTCTCCAGGAAATGCCCTGGACCAAGGTTATTGTAGCTATTAATGGATTGGATAGGGACTTTAACTGGGATAAAAATAAAGCTCTATCTCCTTCCTGGGGAGCTTTTCTCCTTGAGGGGCTACCAAAGGCAAGCCTGTAGGAGCAGCAGAATCCCAAGCTTGGGGCCTGTGTGGGATGAGGACGACAAATTGCTATAGTGAGAACTGCTAAATCAAGGTAAAAACAGGGCATAGGGGGTAAATTAAGGTCCTCGATATAAGCCTTCCTGCTCTTTAGGAGGTTTGATTAACATCCGGTGCAGCTTTAGGGCAGCTGTTTTCACCTTGTTAACTTTTCCGTGCTATGCCCTGCCCCACACAAAAGTTACTGAGAGACATGACAGATTTTGCTGTACTGCTGTCAGGAACGCAGTGGCCTTTGTGTGGAAGTCTGTTGTGAAAATACGTGCTCTTTTCCAGGCTGGGCACTCAGGCTCTGTGTGCTGTGCTTCACCTTTCTGCTGTAAGGGGCCTGGCCAGGTGTGTGAGCCCTGAATGGAGCTGCCTGGGCCCTGGCGCTTCTGGCTGCCTCAAGGGAAGGAGAGCTATATCTTCTGCTCACCTCATTTGTCCTCACTTTTACTTTGGCAAATTCTTCTTTGGATTTTTTTTTTTTTTTTTTTCCAGTACGCGGGCTTCTCACTGTTGTGGCCTCTCCCATTGCGGAGCGCAGGCTATGGACGCGCAGGCTCAGCAGCCATGGCTCACGGGCCCAGCCGCTCCGCGGCATGTGGGATCTTCCTGGACCGGGGCACGAACCCGCGTCCCCTGCATCGGCAGACGGATTCTCAACCAGTGCGCCACCAGGGAAGCCCTGGATATTTTTTATAAATGAGCTTGATCTTGAGGCTTATAGCCAGGCAAGGCTCTGTAATCTCATTTTAGATCATTATTTTTCGAATACAGAATCAAGTGTGCCATTTTCCTTAAGTCCTTACTTATTTTTAGTGGTTATTTCCGCTAAAGGGGCTAATATTCAAAATATACAAAGAACATATGCAACTCAATACTAAAACCCCCCAAACAATCCAATTAAAAAAAATGGGCAGGGACTTCCCCGGTGGCGCAGTGGTTGAGAGTCCGCCTGCCAATGCAGGAGACACGGGTTTGTGCCCCGGTCTGGGAGGATACCACATGCCGTGGAGCAGCTGGGCCCGTGAGCCACGGCCGCTGGGCTTGCGCGTCTGGAGCCTGTGCTCCGCAGTGGGAGAGGCCACAGCAGTGAAAGGCCCGTGTACTGCCAAAAAAAAAAAAAAAAGTGGGCAGAAGATCTGAATAAACATTTTTCCAAAGAAGGCATACAGATGCTCAGCAGGCACATGAAAAGATTCTCAACGTCACTAATCATCAGGGAAATGCAAATCAAAACCACAGTGAGATACCACCTCACACCTGTCAGAATGGCTCTTAACAAAAATACAAGAAATAACAAGTGTCGGTGAGGGTGTGGAGAAAAGGGAATCCTAGTGCACTGTTGGTGGGAATGTAAATCGGTGCAGCCACTATGGAAAATGGTGTGGAGGTTCTTCAGAAACTTAAAAATAGAACTATCATATGATCTAGCAATTCCACTTCTGGGTATTTATCTGAAGAAAACATAGTCACGAGTTTAAAAAGATATATATTGTACATCTCTGTGTTCTGTACAATCTTTAGGCTCATAAAATCTTTTTGAATTCCCTTTCAAGAATAACTTTCTCAAAAGCAGAAACTTGAACTAAACCAAAATGTGAAGGAAAAAAGAAAAAAAGGGAGAATGTATCAGTAAAATTAAATATTTAAAAATTTATTGCATTATTGCTATTATAACAACGATAAAGAACTAAAAAATGAAAGTTCATCAAGGATTCACCTCAGCAAAAAACTCTGTTTTTCCAAGTTTTCTTCTATTTTTTGTCTATTAATAAACCATCTTTTATAGTAATCGTAGAATAGCTATGTTGCTGTGTTTTGCCTTTTCACTTAATGTTTTTTATAAACATTTTTTCAGGTTGTTACATGCTCTCTATAATTATCATTTCGGTCACCGCATAAATTCTGCTGAGTTGATAATATGCAAAATTTGCTTCACCATATCCTTCTCACCAAACTATTTCTCTGTTTACTTATCTGCCCCCTCTTGAGGGCCAGGAGAATGCCTGTGTTTTCTAGGGCTGCCATAACGAAGCACTAAACAAGACTGGGTGGCTTAAACAAGAGAAATTTATTTTCTCACAGTTCTGGAGGTTGTGTCCTGATCAAGGTGTTGGCAGAGTTGGTTCCTCCTGAGGCCTCTCTCCTTGGCTCGCAGATGGCTGTGTTCTCTCTGTGTCCTCACATGGCCATTCCTCTGTGTGGCTGTGCCCTCATCGCTTCTTCTTATAAGGACACTATTCATATAGGATTAGGGCCCACCCTAATGACCTAACTTTAAATTAATTACCTCTTTAAAGACCCTATGTCTAAACAAAGTCACATGCTCAGGTACTAGGAATTAGGATTTCCACCTATGAGTTTCGGGGGAACACAACTCAACCAATATGAGATACTCAACAATTGTTTTACTGTGACCTAATTTATGAACATTCAGATTGTTTCCCCACCTTCCTCCCAGATGAAAGCAATTCAAAGAACATATTTGTGTAGTTATTATATTTTTCAAGTATAACCAAAATATAATGTTAAAAATATACACTTATATTTTTACCATTTTTGAATGTCTGTTCATTAGCATGTGAGTCAACTGCTTTATATTTTACAGATAGGAAAACAAGGACAAGAGAGATTAAATGTCTTGCTGGGATTAAAAAGATTAAAAAGAACTCCCATACCTGTGACCGCATCCCTCAACATTTTCTAGTTCATTCTGCAGTAAGCCTGGGAAAGTGCAATAGGAAGAGGGAATTTCCTCAGCTATAATATGGAACTGGTATTGTGGAGTACTGATTCAGTGTAACCCACATTTTAGTGACACAATTTTTGTTTTCAGTGAGGTTATTTCTTCTGAGGTAACCAATGCTTATTCTCTAATCACCCTTTATTTTATTTTAAATTTGCTTCTCTAGCTTTAATTAAAAATTTACAATCACAGAGTGATCATTAAATGGAGGATTCCTCAAAAGGATAACTAGTGCCTGTGCATGCACACTTTCATAAAAAATGTACACTGAAATTTGGTGTAGTTTTATACTCCCTTCTCAATTTTTCTAACTTTGTGTTCTTTCTGTCCTATACTGGAAACACAGTTCTTCAGGTTATACCTGAAAAATATTACAATAACACAAATTTGTTACTGTACAGTTCTGGAGGTCAGAAGTCTTCCATAGCTGTCACTGGATAAAATCAAGGTGTTGGCAGACCTGCATTCCTTTTGGAAGCTCTAGGAACAAATCTATTTCCTTGCCTTTTCCAGCTTCTAGAAGCCACCTGTATTCCTAGACTTGTGTCCCCTTCCTTCACCTTCACAGCTAGGAGTATAGAATCTTCACATCTCTCTCAGACTCTGACCTTTGCTTCTGTCATCATGGTGCCTTCTCTCACTCTCATCCTCCTTCCCTTCTCTTATAAGGACCCTAATGATTACCTCCGGTCCATCTAAATAACCCAGGATAATCTCCCTATTTCAAGATCCTTAATCATCTGCAAAGACCCCTTGCCATGTAAAGTAACATATTCACTGGGAATTACAACATGGACATATTTAGGGGTCATTAGTCTACATCACTTATCTTAAGGAAAGGGAGAAGCAGCTCTCCCACCCTTCCCTTAGGAACTCGCATCTCACTAGGCTAGGGAGGGGTAGCACTCCCACCCTCCCCCACTGTGGGTACAGACTCACAGCACAGCCCTCTGAAGAAATCTCTCCAATCTTATTTCAACTTTAATTCTAAAAGTAGACAAGGAGTTTAAGAATCATCTGAGAAGTTCTCCAAATAAACTATTTACACTCAAGTCTTTATCTCAAAGTCTGTTTTAAATTCATTTTTTGTCTTATGCTTTCCTGATTTCCCTGTTAAAATATTCCAGTAGCAATTAGTATGTCAACTTTGGTGCCTGCATAAGGTGTTATAATAGCAGTCAATAGTAGGGAAACAGTAATATATTATTTCATTTTCTATCAGTTAAATGATTCACTTCCCTCTGATGAAGAGTTAATTTTGAAAATTCTAGGACATATTGTTTTCTTTTACTTCCCACTTTGTGTCCTGATACCTTGCAGTTTTCACATTTATATGACTTAGAGTAAAATATTCAAGTGGCATTTCACAGAAAAGGTTTACTGAAAAAATTTCAAAATGTTATATTGGAATGGATAGCTGTGTGTGATCTGTTTGATTTTTCTGCTCCACTGCCTGACAGCTGCAAGATTCAGCGCTGAGTCCGGCTCCGGGACCACTCCCTCTGATCATGGGACTCTAACTCAGATACAGCCCAGTTAGCCTGCCCTCCTGTTTTCTCTGACTGTGCTCCCAGACTGGCACCTGAGCTCATGCCCCATTGCTGTGACGAGTGTCCTATTTTGTTCCTCAGTTTCAGGGTCTGGAACTCTGTTACAAGCCTACCTGGGAACGCAGTTCTGGCTAATTCTGCAGGTGGAGTATGTTTTTATCAGAAGCTCATGCGTAGGTCTCTGACCCTAATTTCTTCCTCAAAGCTGGAGCCCATCCAGGGCTTCCTCATCTCTTCAAGGTAGTGCCTGCCGAAGTCCCCGTGTTTCCTTGGTCTGTCTGTTTACAGGGACATGCCCCTCTTACCATTTGTTGGATTTCCTTGGTTTTAAACACCTGCCCTGTTCCCCTCCTTTGTTTATACCAACTCTCTACAACTCAAACACTTCCTGGGGAGTCATCCTCCTCTTTGCTGCTGAATTGGAATCTTAAAAGCTGCATTTTCCAGAAGTCGTATTTCACTCATGTCTCAGCAGTCCCTCCTCATATGGAACATTCTGCCATGGATAGAATCCTTGTAGTAATAATTTTAATGTATAAATTAAAGTATTTCTTGTGGAAATTAAAAATGAGATTTTTAGAAATGGGATATATTTTGAAAATTCTATGTATGGGGTGTAGTCTGGTGATATTTAAACACATAAAATCATTTTGGGGAACTATTTTCACAAATAACATAGTGTTGTCAAAAGCTGAGTTATGCTACTGTTCAGGAGAGAGATTACGCCCCATTAAAGTTGATCTTTTTCTTCCAATATTCATTGCTTTTTGTTTGGGTCCTTGTAATATTCAGTAGGCCTCTTTCCTGAGAAAATATGAATAAACAAACAAAGATAAAGTTGAATGTTTTCTTAAGCCAATTTTAGTTTTGAACAAAACATCTCTGAGAGGTCAAACTCAAGATAATTTCAGAATTCTAAACAGGTTTTATAACCTCTCTTGGCAAGAGATGTGTATTTGCAGAATCCATAAAGCTTTTAAGGTATAGTTGATATTGAAACAATAATGACCCAGGAACAGGATATTTCCCAGAGATTAATGACCAGCTGGGAGTGGTTGATGGCCTGAGGTGTAGTTGAGGGCCATTAACCTCAGACAGTCATTAAAGCCCAGGAAACGTCCTATGTCTAGGTCGTTATTGTTATTATAAATTGAAAATGGAAAAAAGAAACAGGCATACAGATGATCTGAAGGGCGACTCCATTTCCAATGGTTTGAACAGGGAGTGTTCTGGGAGAATTTATTCCCCCATCCATTAGCCAGCCAATCTCTCTGAATCCTCTGTCACATTGCCCTTCAACTGATGGGCCTTTGTGCTGGAAACCCCTGAATTCCCCAGGTACTGAGTAGAGAGAACAGTTTCTCATTGTAGCCACCTTTGCTCAGAGTGACTGGATTAAGCAAATAGTCATGGTGAATGACTTTGCCACTGCTCTTAATTGCATCCCACATTGCCATCTACTTGCTTCCCCTGGGATCAGCTGTTTTCTTCTCTATTTAGCTGCAGTAATTTCCCGCAGCTGAATTTTAAGCCCTTGAATATTTTGTTTGTGCTTATTTCGCAGGTCATTGGGGGTGAAAGTGCACATTATTTGCTTTGCAGTTGTGTTGTCTCTAGTCAAGCTAGATAAGGCATGCCAGTCCAATTCCTTCTTCAATTTCTAAAAAGTACCATGACTCAGAGATATTTTGAATTCCTAACTAATAAGTAATGCTGAGTTTTGAATGTTATAAGTTTCAACTTTGAATTAGTCCTATAGCAGCAGATTCACTTGCCTCTTTTTTTTTCCCCAAGCAAAACATTCAAAATGGAGAAGTAATCACTTTAGGTTTCCAATATCACTTCAGGGCTTCATAACAAGTAGTTGAATATGAAGTATTCAGCTGGTTTAATCTGAAACAGAACTTGCCAATTTGTTTTGTTCATTGGCTCTAGGAAATTTCATGTAAGACAAAAAGAAGCAGAACAAGATGAGCATCATGAGGATACAATTTCCTTTACTCAGTGGTCACAAGGAGGTGTGAGCCATGTATTGGATCAGCCCAAATTCATCGCCAGTGACTGTAAAAAACAGAAAAAATCGCAAAACATTTCCCTTGATAACACTGGTCAGAAATATCAGCTTTGTAGAATAGCATATCAATGTAGAGTACTAGGCTGCCAATACTGTTAAGAATTTTATAAATTTGAAGTCTGTCCTCAAAAGGCTCCTCTTCTCCCTGTAGTGGTGCCTGACATTCCTATGTTACATATGACTTTGGCCTAAGATATTGAAAGGCCCATTTAAAATACAAATGCTAAGTTTTCAACCATTGATTCTCATCTTCATTTTAAGTTATTAAATCTTCCAGACCACAGTTAACCTGGGGATTCAGTGTAACCCAAATGATAAGATTAGTAAAGAATAAAGGGAACTATGATGAAAGTATTCTTTTTTTCAAATTTCTGTCAGTGTAATCTGTGAAATCCCTTTTCTTGGCAGGGTCTTCAGAGTAGTTCACATTCTCTTGTATCCCTAAAAGTCCCCGTATTCCATCATTTATTCTCATTTTAACAACTATTTATTAAACGTGTTTTTTTTGTGTGTGTGCCAGTCTGTGCTCTGTTTCCTTCTAGCTCTCTTCTTTAGGCTGGCATTCCTGGTAAGGTGGGCGAACTTTCATTCAGGCCACAGGACTTGTCATTGCCTTATGGTGACACAACTCTTGAAATTCATGTCACCCTATAGGGCTGTAAGTGTTGCTCTGATGATGTGGGGAAGAACTCTCTTTTCACCAGCTACAACTTTTTTGTACAATAATCTGATTTTGAGTTTTATTTTCTTAGTGTGCGTGTTGATTTTCTAATTATTTTTACTTGAATAATTCTTCTCCTCACCCCTTTGACTTCCTGTATCTCCTCTTCTAGTGGAATTTTGTGTGAGTTATTATGGAAATGGGTTGGGAGGTATTACAAATGATGTTGCCCATGGTGACCTATAAAATTAACCACTGGCCCTCTACTGAAATAGGCATCTCGAATCTCCTATTGAGATGAATTCCCTCTGTATTTCACACTGCCATGGAGTTCCAGGGCCCTTTTGCTGAATGTGTATGTAACTGTCTCTACTCCATGAGGTCATTTCTCATTAATAAAGGCCCTGTAATCATCTGTGTAGTCCACACATAAGCCCACTGGCATATCTGAACTCTTGCATTGCACAGGTAGAATAGGGACCCTTTGAGGACTCTCATATCAGATTATTTTGCTGAGTCATTTTTATTGTGCTGCTGTAAGGGATACCAAAAGGCATAAGTATCCTGAGTACAGAACCACAGTATAATCCAGACAAGGGAGAAAAAGGGAGAGAAATCAAATAATGACAGTCTGCTGTCCTCATTCTAAAAGAAGATGAGAGCATGGGAAGATATAACTAAATATATTTGTTGAAGAGTTTCAGTGCATTTGGGTTTAAGCTTCCAATTACTGCTCTTTTTCATTGTACTATAGTACCATTAAGTACCATACTACCTCACTGTAGGCAATTAATAACAGGTACCTTAATAATATGTTGGCTAGATTGCAGAATGTTTCAGTCACTTTTAATTATTAGAATAGTCTTGTGTTGTTGTTTTAAGTTTTAAATTAAATTTGGAGCTCTTTTCCTCTCATTCTACAAAGAATTGACTTCACCCTCCTCCCTCCTCTAGCTTCTGTCATGTTCGTGCAGTGTAGAAGAAGAGGGACAGGGCAAACACCTCCTTCACTGCCCATGGTGAGGTTGAGTTCTTTGCTTGGCTAGCTGTCCTCATTGGTTTGGCTCAAGGTAATCATTAATGCCTTCTGTGTGGGTGGCACGTAGTTGCTGGTCCTCTCGTATGAGTTCTTTTGAGCGTCTCCAAAGTCCTTCCCTTCTTTTTTTTTTTTTGGCTGTACGCGGGCTTCTCACTGTTGTGGCCTCTCCTGTTGTGGAGCACAGGCTCCGGACGCGTAGGCTCAGTGGCCACGGCTCACGGGCCCAGCTGCTCCACGGCATGTGGGATCTTCCCGGACCGGGGTACGAACCCGTGTCCCCCGCATCAGCAGGTGGACTCTCAACCACTGTGCCACCAGGGAAGCCCTCCTTCCCTTCTTAATGCATGTTTCCTGGTGTGAGAAATCTGGCTTTACCTTTTCTACTCCCTTAGGCCCTCCAAAAGGTGATCACCTCCAAACTGAGATCCCTTTTCTTGGTGATCAGCCCTCTTGGTGGTCTGGAAAGACAGCGTTTAGCAGATTTTCTCCTCATCTGTTGACCCTTAGGAAAATCATCCATCCATGACATGTCAAATAATGAGGCAAATAATTTCTTGGCTGCCTCTCCTCCCAGCCTCACTGTGCTCTCTAATTCTCTTGTCCTTGGCTCAGGTGACTCAGGTGTGCTAGCCAAACAGATTGCCAACTGGAAAATGAACTGCATATATTCCTTTCATGTAGTCACCCCCTATTTTTTTAATTCTTTTTTTAACATCTTTATTGGAGTATAATTGCTTTACAGTGGTGTATTAGTTTCTGCTTTATAACAAATTGAATCAGTTATACATACACATATGTCCCCATATCTCTTCCCTCTTGCGTCTCCCTCCCTCCCACCCTCCCTATCCCACCCCTCTAGGTGGTCACAAAGCACTGAGCTGATCTCCCTGTGCTATGCGGCTGCTTCCCACTAGCTCTCTATTTTACATTTGGTAGTGTATATATATCCATGCCACTCTCTCACTTTGTCCCAGCTTACCCTTCCCCCTCCCCGTATCCTCAAGTCCATTCTCTACTAGGTCTGTGTCTTTATTCATGAACTTTTTTTTTTTTAAGATTCCATATGTATCTGTTAGCACATGGTATTTGTTTTTCTCTTTCACCCCCTATTCTTAACATGAATTCCCTTTGAGCCCTCTTCCCTTGGTTTTCGGTAACAAGGTAACCTATTTTCTTTCTCCCTCATGGAATAGTGTCTCTTTAAACAGCTGCCCTCCTTACTGCCCTCTAAGTTCTTTTCTCACATTGCCCAGGGAGAGATGGTAATGATTAGTAGTAAGGCTTGTTCTAAACTGATGCCTATTAGTAAGCTCCCATATATTAGAATATGGGGGTCTTATAGTATGTTAGCGTTCACCTTTGATCTTAGATGCCGTACTGGGGAAATTGGAAAATTTCTACTTGATATCCTGCTTCAATCCAGAGGAAAAAGAAAAGGGGAGAATATTACATAAAATCACTGTTGCTATTCCTATCCTAAAAGAATAAAATCAGAGTCAAATAACCAAAGATGAATGGGCAGAAACTACTATGAACCATTTGGGGAAATTTGCTGGCCCAGTGAGGGAGAGGCTTGCCAGAAATCCTAAAAGGAGTCCAGAGGGATGAGACTCCTTTCAGGGGCACCTGGAATAATAGTCACAGTTAATAGAAAAAAACCAGAAATCACATTATGCTTCTGTTATGAGTCCCTGATCTCCTTCCTGGGAAGAGCAGAACTGAAAATATGAAGATAGAATCAAATTATAGGGAGTTGGAGGGAAACAGAGAGTACCAATGTGCTTTAAGTAAGTTCAGATCTTCAGACCCTGATACATTACATCCCAAGATACAAAGAACCAATGAATATGATTTCTGATTACATTTTGGTCATCACTAAGAGTAGTTGTTTTTTGTTGTTGTTGTTTCAGTATTTTTCTTGAAAGTTTACTGAAAGTTTACAGAGAAAATGCCAAAAAGTCAATTAAAAAAAAAAAAGGGAAAGGATTTTGAAAACTATAGCCTAATAATTTTGATGTCATTGTAAGCATAATTCTTGACTAAGCTATTCTGTAGATGGTTTATGAGCAGTTATGAGAGGAGGGTGTTCACTGAGAGTAACATGGATTCAAGAGAAACATTAGCTGGACTATTCAAATATCTTTTCCCTTTTGTTAGACGAGGAATTCAGAGTAAAGCTGAAATATAATGTATCCTAAATTCCATAGAACATCTCACATTCTCTCATTGCATTCTCAAAGATATCATGGGGAAACTAAGGTGCATTATTGTTTTCATAGGTGGATTCACAGCTGTTTAAGAAGAAATTCATTCAAGAAATATTTTTGAATTCTTGTATTCTAAGCATGTGCTTAACCCTCAGGATAAGAGAATAGAGAATTAACATTCGATAAGCGTCTTCTGTGTATACTTATGCTAGGTGTTTTACACATAGGATCATTTTTGCTTGTCTGAGAGATGGCTATCATTATATTGGTTTTACAGTTGAGGAAACAGAGGTTCAGAGTTGTTGCCCAAGATGATAATACTAGTACAATGGTAGCCAAGATTCATACTTGGATCTACCTGATGATAAAGCCATGATCCTCCCATGACATGATTTTCATTGCCCCAGAGAGTAAAACTAAGATTAATGATTTGAAGTTACCAAGATGTGAGTCAACATAAGTTCGGAATAAGGTGCTCAGTTAATAGAAGGAGGAACTCTCCATCATTTACAGCTGTGAGCCTTCCTGACTATGGATGAACTCTGTGCCTTGCCCCTCGCATTCTCACTGCAGGTCTTCAAACAGAGGAAACGTTGATCCACATCATCTCTGACATCTCTTCCAATTAGAGTACCCTTTGAGTCTGTGATATCCTGCACCCTCCAAGAGTACGTATACTTCTGAGAAAATGGGACAGAGGAGCAAGTAACTTTAAAAAAAAATTCCCTTGACTACCAAGATTACCTTTATTATAGGCAATTAGGAAAATTCAGAAAAGTAGGGTGAAGAAAATAAATATTACCCAAGTACCCAGTGATAGTCACTATAAACATTGGTTTAGTTTTTACTATTTTTTTCTCTGCCTACATAATTTTCCAGTCACAATCACATTATAAACACAAGTTTGCTTACTACCTTTTTGATTTAAGGATATAATGAAAATATTTTACTATGCTTTTAAAACTTTGTAAATTTTATTTTTAATGACATGATTTTTGAGGTTTCTTATACATATTGTTTTATCTCTATTTCATATTATTCCTTAGGATGATGATTATAATAATGTGGAATTATTATAACAAAGTGTTGGAGGCTTTAAGTCTTTCTCTCTCTTGTATATAATATAATATATTATCCAGTAGTTCTTTAAAAAGTTGTTGGAGGAGGTCACAGAGAGGACGTGACTGCCTGTTGACCCTCAAGCTGGACCCAGGCAATCAGAGGCTTCTTACCCCACCCCTGTCCTTGGAATGTGCATTCTGCCTATTGTTCCCACAGCTGGAGCTGATTCAAGGACGTAGCCTTGAGATAGTAATGTGTTGCTGAGACCATCTGGATTGAATATATGACTGAACCCCATTAAGGCATCCATATAAACTTTTAAGATTCTGGTGGGCAGGTACAGAAATCTACTCATCTAGAAGTCACTCAAGACAAGCCTTGAATGTAAGTTCCCTTGCTTGTTAAGTCTGCAACCTACCAGTCTGAAGTGATCTGCCTTTTTCTTCTGTCTCTCCTTACCCTCATTGTATGGGGGCCAGTTTCAAATTTCACCTGGGAAGCTCCCGAGGTTTTGAACCAACAAAAATATCTGTATAGACTTATCTTCCCACAAGCAGTGCTTGAGAGTACTTGTCTTATCTCATCTTTGTTTCCATTTTTCATGATTATCACAACTTTATAGGTGAAAAATACATCTAAAATATTATTAATTATATCTCTTTGATTATTACTATGGTGTATTTAAAATTTTTCATTTTTATTAGCCATTTTATCCTCTTATTAAATTGCTCATTTTTTGACGAGGTTAAATGCTTAACAATTTACATGAGTAACTTATATGGCCAGAAAATTACCACCTTTATGAAATCTATATTGTATTTTTCTTCCCCCCTTGTTTTGAGTTTTAATGCTTTTTGGTTATAAGAGACAGAAAGCCACATCAAACTAGCTTAATAAAAATGGGTATTTACCGGCTCACTGAAGGCTCCAGAGAACTGCCTTTGGGTAGAGCCCAGTTCAGGGACTTAATAGCATCATCCAGACTCAGAATCTGTCCATCTCTCAGCTGAGATTTCCTCTGGGTTGACCTAATTCAGACTGATCTTTTCTCTTGGTGGTGAAATGACCATGTAGAGATTGAGCCCGCTCAGTCACCACAGTGAAGGAAGATTCTCTTTCCCAGCCATTGTAGTACTGTCTCTTGAAGTGAGTCTCACGGGGTGGACATGGCCTTGTGCCCATTCCTGAAACAGTCCATATCCAGGGATATAAAATGTGGTGGTATTGTCCATATTTACCTTGCTCATCCACTTTTGGAGGGATTGGAGACAGACCCAAATAGACCAAGCGGGAGCACTGTTTGCCCAAAGGGAAATTAAGGTTCTGCTACCAAAAAAATTAGATGTCTATTATATTTTTTTGTTCAAGGTGTATTCTGATATGAAAATAAAGAATATGTTGTTAAATTTAACGTTTTCTATAATTTCTTATCTAACCTTAAAGCTTAAAGAGCCAAAAAGTCAATAAAATTACTTTTTTTCAATTTTTTATGGTTTATATTTTTGCATTTATCTTTAAAATAGACTAGAATTAAATAGATTTAAAAGCCAAATAGATAACTTAATATTTTAATAATATTGCTGAAACTGATTTGAGTTATCACATTTACAATATATACATTTTAATCAACACTGCTTTCTATTTCTAAGCCAGTTATTGACTTTTTTACTGTCTTATTCCAGGCCCACAGTATATTAGTTATTGTAGCTATGTAATATGCTTTGGTATTTGGTGGGGCAAATAAATGGCAGGTAGCTTGAATGAGAGGGGATAGAAAGACCTGGAGCCAGGAGGTTTACCTACAATAACAGAGCCTATTTTCACCCAGAAGAGGCAGCCTATGTACCTGGACTGTCCTGGAGCTGAGGTTAAGGGAAACAACCTAAGTGTCCATCGACAGATGAATGGATGAAGAAGATGTGGCACATATATACAATGGAATATTACTCAGCCATAAAAAGAAATGAAATTGAGTTATTTGTAGTGAGGTGGATGGACCTAGAGTCTGTCATACAGAGTGAAGTAAGTCAGGAAGAGAAAAACAAATACCGTATGCTAACACATATATATGGAATCTTAAAAAAAATGGTTCTGAAGAATCTAGGGGCAGGACAGGAGTAAAGATGCAAACATAGAGAATGGACTTGAGGACATGGGGAGGGGGAAGAGTAAGCTGGGACGGAGTGAGAGAGTGGCATGGACATATATACACTACCAAATGTAAAATAGATGGCTAGTGGGAAGCAGCCACATAGCACAGGGAGATCAGCTCAGTGCTTTGTGACCACCTAGAGGGGTGGGATAGGGAGGGTGGGAGGGAGACGCAAGAGGGAGGAGATATGGGGATATATGTATATGTATAGCTGATTCACTTTGTTATAAAGCAGAAACTAACACACCATTGTAAAGCAATTATTAAAGCAGAAACTAAGACACCATTGTAAAGCAATTATACTCCAGTAAAGATGCTAAAAAAATAAATAAAAAATTAAAAAAGGAAGAAGAGAGTAAGAGAGGGAGGATGTAGCACCAGAGAATCCAAATATTGCTACTGCTATAAAATATGGCGGTGTCTCTGTGTTACAAAAGATGTGGTCTTCTCTGTTTGGAGCTCAAAGCAAATTAAGTGGGCGGTTTCTTTCTGAAAATACCTTTTTTTGGTCCTCATTTGCTTTTAATATCTCCAAATCAGGCTATTCATGCCACTTGTGCTTCGGAGAGTGACATCAGTTAGATGTTGTACTGTATTTCATGAGCTTGCTGCTCCCAGGGCCATTCTTCCAGGAGAGAGGGCAATGCCTAACACTGAGAAATGACCCTCTAATGGTCCCATTTGAGCCTAACATGAGGGCTGTCAAAGAAGTTCAGTGGAAGAAGGTGCCCTCTGCCCTTCTCAGATAACATCACCTAAGCGATGTACATTTTATCTCAGGGTGAGGCTTATTCTGTATCATCCATCTACGGTTCATGGACTCTTAGAAGGGACATCATGCTCTGTTTAGCCATCACATGTTTATTAAACTCTTAATATTTTCTGGGCATTGTGCTTGGTACTGGAAATTCTAATATAAATAAAATATTATCCCATTCTTTAAGGAGTTCATTGTCAGGTCCAGTAGTTCTTAGTTCCTTGCATTTGCTTCCCCAGAGATTAGGCTCCCACTCTGAGGACCTAAAGTACTTGACATTGTTCCAAGCAGTCCATTTAGAGGTTAGAATAAATTGCCTTACATATTTAAACAGACTCTATAGCCTTTAGGGTTCCCACCTATGCCCACTTTGTGGCAAGGACTCCCTGGTTCTCCCAGTACTTCTCCCACCCCTCGCCCCAGGCCTGGCCTTGTTTGTAAGTGTGCAGTGTAGAGGTTGGTTTTTGTTTTATTGTTTGTTTGTTTCTACTTGTGATAGGATACTTTACTTAGTTTTTTAAACTCAGTGTGCCCCTTTTGCTAATGTTGATGTTACCAGATTTTTCTACCTTAGACATCACAAATCTGGGCTCGTCAAAGCCTGAGCTTTAACTTGCATACCCCTCTCGGAGTTTGGGGTACTTAATAATTACATTTTATTCTATTTCTATGAAATTCTGTTGTTGATAGGGACCTTCTGGTAAGTCAAAAGATGAACTTGTAGCTGTGCCCAAACCATCTTACTCTCAGCAGGGCAGAGATACAGCAGCTCTGGGTGCTTCTCTGTGGCCAGGGATATGCTGCTTTCTTCACTGATCCTGTTAAGTGACAAGATCCTGTCTTCTGGGGTGAAAAATACCCATGTGGTTAAATGCTCTAATTTATAATGCAATGATCATATTAGCTTTGTCGCTTTCTTGCGTTCTGTCATCTGGGCCCTACTGAAAGGTGAGGCTATTACCCTTCTCAGGAAGGCACTGACTTACTCATCAAGAGGGGGCTACTTCCTGTCTATACTCCTGTGTCTCCCTGGAAGCCTTCCAAAGGAACATCCATCGTTTACAGATTGATTTGCACTCGCTTGGCCAACATGTAATTCCAATTTCAGTTTCTTCTCCTGTGGGCCTTCTACAAAATTCCAACTATTTCCTTCTGAGTTTCCCTTTCTTGTTGTCCAATAGTTGTTATTTAGTTTTATTTGTCTATTTGCTGACTCTGACAAAATCTACCGTTACCAAGCTTATTTATCCTTCAAGGCCCTATTTATTTTCCAGCCTGCCGAACTACTTTAACTGACTTCTAAGTCACAATATCAGTTATATGCTACTAGTTTAGTATTTAATTATTGGACACCTTGCATCATAGTATAGCAGTTAAGGTCATAGTTCTTAGAGACAGATTTTCTAGATTTTCAAGCTGCTTGACCTTGGGCAAGTTATTTACCTTTGTAGGCTTCAGTTTCTTCTGTAAAATAGGGCCAAGAATGACCTTTCTTGACATTACTACAGAGTCCATTAAGTGTTATATACACAGTAGATGCTTAAGAAAGGAAGAAGTACTTGCAGTTTCTTTTTTCCAATGATGGGTTTACTTTAAAAAGTATTTCCCTGCTGTTCTAGTATCAAACTTCTTATAAATGAGTGGTCTGTAGGCAAAAATTTTATTGAGTTTATAGATTAAGCATTATGGACTAACAGATTACAGTCTCAGAATTTCTGAATTAGCAATATAACGAGAGACTCATTCAGTTAATTTCATTGGAGCTCAAATCAGGATATTAACAATTGTCATATATTTACCTGACAGATATCAAAAGAATGAGTAATACATTAACAAAAGAATGTGGCTACACATAAATTATATTACTTATTGAAACATTCAGAGTGACTGACTTTTCTCATGAATAATATTGAAACAAATCTAAACAGATTTTTAGGAAGTTTTCTTCATGCTTTGGTTTTGCTTAGATTTTTGCAGCAATCTTCTTGTTTGTGTTTAATCATGGTTGTATAAGTGACGATTGATCTCTAGGAGGAGGAATTTTTCCAGAGAACTTGTTCTAATGTTGTTTAAGGAGAGTTCCTGGCTGGTCCTAATTTGGTCTGTCCCTTAGGTCAAGGCATGTCATTTCACGCTCTCCCATTCTCCCTTTCATGTCCACTTGCTTAGTTCACAATTCTAGTTTGAGTTCTGTTGCAAGTGAGCTGTGCGACTTTAGGGTCTTACTTTTTAAAACAAAAGGATGAATTAGGTGATTCTCAACAATTCTGAAATTTAGCATATTTCCTATATCACCATCAATTTTTCTTTTTTTGGTAGTAGAAGAAACAATACATTAACTGTACATAGGTTTTATGTATGATTTTTTAAAATAATCAATGATGCATACAATTTCGTGCCATTTTCATAACTCTCACAAGTGAAATTTATATTTAAGCATTTTATACTCCAGCATTCAAAGGTCCTCAGTCACTGGCCTTTATAAATGGCATGGTGGTACACTGCTCTTCTTTCTTGTAACCTCATCCTTTTTAGAACCTAGAGCTAAATCTTGTCAAGAGTTCCAGGGTTTTGTTTGCATTTCCATTTCACTTTTGGTTAAATTCATACATATGAAAAAATCTTATATAATATATATTCAATATATAACACAGTATATATTCAATATAGATTATATTCAATGTATAATTCAATTGAGGGAAAATTATGTATAATACATGTCAATTATATTTCATATAAAATTTCCCTTAATTGAATTATATGTTGAATATAATATATTGAATATATAATATATTGAATATATATTTTGACCATAAAGTATGTAAATATATAATATATTGAGTGTAATATACTGAATATACAATTTAATGAATATAATATATAGTGAGTATATATAATTGAATTGTGTATTGAAAGTTAGTTGAAAGGTTTTGTCAGGTGATGTACTAGCTTGAGTGTCAGTCTCCAAGACACATGTGCTCATCATTCCAACCTCTATTAACTTAAAAATTTTTGAGTTATTTTGAGTGATTCAGCAATTTCTATTGTCTCTGATCACATTGCCTGTGTGAAACAAATTTCTGCAAACTGAACAAATTAAAAATGCTGTATTTCAATGTAATATTTTGAAGATATTTTAAGCCAAAACTTGGAATCCAAATTTAAGTTAAAAGTTCAACGATGTTGGTTCCAACAATAGAAATAATACAACTGAGGTGATTGGATGAATGTTTACCTTCAAATGTTCACCAGTTTGCACATGTGCAGGCAATGGTGACTATTGGCACTTCACAACTTATTCTGCTGTCTGGAGGTTGTCAGATATTTTTTAGACATCTATTCTATGCATCTCAATTTTAGAAATGTTGCAATGGAAAATTTTTACCTTAGAAACAAGAAAGCATGGGGTATAACTTTGTAAATCAGGTGTAACTTACTTCCTCTCACTGCCCTGCTCCCAAAGGCATGATAATATTATTTCTGTTGGTTTATCATACATATGGCCTTTAAAAGAGTTAAGGATTTGAGAGCCACAAATACTGATGTTGTTGGGTGTGACCAAAATAAAGGCCATCAAATTGGTTGAAAAGCTTGGTAAGAGTCTTGGTTTCCTCTTATTCCTCAGGGGAGCCTTTCTGTTAAGGTACCAGAAGCTCACCTGTTGCTTCAAGAAGCCCATTGTCCTGCCCAGGAGAGAAATTCAGTTGGAGGGGGAATTTATAGGTCTGTCTTGTTCCTCCAGGACAGAGCAGGAAAAGCCCAACACCTGACACTTGGAGAGCTTGAGTATCTGAATGAAAAATTGCCATGAATTTGAATGAAGATAAGAGAGAAGGGGACAGTGAAAAATGTTCCAGCGGTGAGGGATTGCCGGTGTTGGCGGCCACCCATCCCTCTTATCTCACCTAATGGCGGGTGCCTGCCAATGTTTATTTGGCCATTGCCATTACCAGCTGTTCCTCTACCATGTTGTTTTTCTTCCCAGATGGCAACACGATGTTTCACGATAAAACTGACACAAAAAACAATGCAAAATTTGTCTAAGAGAGGTTCAGCAAGCATGAGAAAAACATCTGATATCTCTCAGAGCCCGCCAAGTTCACAGCTTACAGTGCCAGAGTAATTATGGCATGATTTGGGCAGAGGCAATGCATGGGGAAGCCACTTCCAAATGTATCAGGTAGGTTTCCAGAAGAGGCAAAACATTCGGCTCTCTCGTTTCTCTGGCACCCTGACAGAATCGATGAGTGCAGTCTGTGGCTCCCAGAAGCCTCATACATTACTTGAATCTGTGCTTTACCCCATGCCGCCTAATTAATGGCCCACTATTTTAAAAACTCTTTTATTCAATTAGACTCTGCTTTCAAGCAGAGATAAAGATAAAACACTACTGCTATCAAAATCCTGGGAAACCAACATTTATAGGCTGCCTTCTCGCCAAAGCATCTGATTTTCTGTTGCCCTTGGTCTCTTATTCTGTCCAGTCTTCATTTGGCTGTTTGATTCTGTAACAAACGGCTGCTATTTGGGGGGAATAACATGAAAGGAGAGCATGTCCCTGCCATCTTGTTACGCTGAGGGGTATTTCCCCCTCAGCCTCTACACAAGAACACAAACTAAAGAGAATTATTTTATTATTATTGATTACAAAGAGCCACAGATGTTATTTAAAATGGGACATTGACAGGATTTCAAATTCATCACTATTACTCAAAGTACTGCCTTTTATGTAGGTTACCATTACTACATTGTTTGTCAGATCAGATTTTTAGGTGAAATGCTAGAGAGCTCTTTCTTCTTTAACTGTTACGCCTTTTCATTTGACTCAGAATTGTCTCCTAGGGATAATTGTGTTCATGTCTGTTTGGTTAGATTTTTCATCGTTATTACAGTTTATATGACTTACATGAGAGATAATACCGAGAAAAATAGTTCTGAAAAAATATTCTATCTAGCATTTAAGGAATCTGCCCCAAACTGGCCCTCCTGTGTAACTATTGGTTTTAACCATTGTTAATGAAAATATAGAATAGAAAATCTCCAGTAATCTTTTGAGGAAAAATGCTATTTTAATGAATGAATTTATCCTTTCTGACTTATGAGTGGTATAATACATTGATAAAATTTAAAAACAGATTTTGCATTTACTTCTTCTGGGAAGGAAGTTTTTATTTTGGGTAGCATCTAACAGGAAAACAGGTTCAAGAAATGTTGACATATTCCCCTATATAGGGAAAAGCAGTTGAAAGGGCCTTTCTTGACTAAGACCTAAATTTAGGTCTTATCTGTGCTGTTACCTTTGGATGGGTCACTTAACCATTTGTAATTTCTATTTTCTTTTATAGAAAATGGAAATATGTGTAACAGTCACCAAATACAACTGTTGTGAGGATAAAATCAATTGACAGATGCAAGAGAGTTTTGTTAAGTTGTATAGCATGGCATAACTATTAGATATTAACATGGAATTGACATGTTTCTCTGTTTAGCTGCAACGTCATGAAGTCTTACTTTTTCTTAGGCTATGACTTTCCTTCAGTAGGGAATTTCTTTTTACTTTATAATTTGTTACTGCAGCTTCAGAAGTCCTGGGAGGATAGGGCAGTTTAGATTTTATGACTGTTGTGAATATTTGACCTTCTAAGGGCAGAGGAAAAATCTGAATATATTAACATTTGAGGTCATGCTCTAATTCAGTTTTGTAGGAAGCAACGTCATTTGACATTTCAACCTTTTTGCAGGACAGATTGTTGGGCATTTTCCAAGGCAGCAAGAGCTGAACTTTTCCTTCCAGCATTGAAATCACGTGGCTGTCTATATACAGGTGGAATTAATATAATGTACATATTCTAGTTCATATTCATGTTGGATCAAAATGATTCCATAGAGTAGAACAAGGTCAGGTTGGGGACTCTCAGAATATTGAACGAGAGGTTGATTTTACTAATCTATGCCTGTTGGAGTTCATATTCATCTAGAATAGAGCAATGGTTCTCAATCCTGGCTTAAAATTACCTGTATAGCATTTGTGTTTGTTTGGTTTTGATTCTCCATAGCTACTGTAGCATACATAATTATCTATGGTGGCATCAGGAAATTAACACTGATACCCAGAGAACCCACGTCCAAACATTCTGACCAAAATGATTTAGGGTGGCATTTAGTCATCAAAAAATGTTAAGTTCCCCAGGTGATTCTTAGGTGCAGTGAGGCTGAGAACCACAAATTCAGAGGTAAGTGGCAATAAATTACTACCAAAAGGGACACACTGCTTAGGTATTTGGCTAGATGTGGCTCAGCTAGGCATGATTTTTGAGTGATCACTTGAGCCAACATTCCATGATAGTGTAAAAATCATGTGTTTTGAGTTATAAATGTTGACATTAAAATTTTACATTTTTTTGAGCATTACTTTAGTATTTTTAAATATTAAACTTGGTGTTTCCACATGAAGCATTAAATACATGTCACCAATTTTTGAACTTGGAACAATGGATAAAATAGAATATATTTCTTATATGGTAAATATCGACAGATATATAACACACATACACAAACGCTTCAGGGTCCTGAAACCAAAATGTTTGAGGACCATTGCTCTAATCCATTATTTTACTTTCTTTAGAGCTCTTATATCTACCTGAAATTATTTTGTTTATTTATTTGTTTGTACATTTATTGTGTGACTTTCTCCAACTAGAACATAAATACCCCAAGTACTGTCTATTCACTGCTGGACTTCCAGTGCAAGTGTCTGGCAAAAAATACATGTTATGGGTTGAATTATATACCCTAAAAATTCATATGCTTAAATTCTAATCCCCACTACCTCAGAATGTGACCTTATTTGGAAATGGGATTGTTGCAGATGTAACTAGTTAAGATGAGGTCGTACGGGAGAAGGGTAGGCCGCAATACAGTATGACTAGTGCCCTTATAAAAAGGAGAAGCTTACGCACAGACCTGCACATAGGGAGAACGCCATGTGAAGACTGGAGTTATGCTGGCCCAAGTCAAGGTCCTAAGAGAGGCCAGGAGAGAGACCTAGAACAGAGCCTTCCCTCACACCTTCAGAGGGTAGGGCCCTTTTGCCACCTTGATTTTGGACTTTTGGCCTCCAGAACTGTGATATCTTGTTCTAAGCCACCCAGTTTGTGGTACTTTGTTACGGTAGCCCTGGGAAACGAATACAGTAGATAGTCTATAAATATTGGTTATATACATGAATTTTCTACTGCTTCATGTGTACTACCACATCTTTCACAACAACCTGATCCTGTAATGCTATTGTTATTTACTTTCTGTGTGTAAGGAAACTGAGGCTTAGAGAGGTGACATAACTTGCCCAAAGTCATGTCTCTCTGCCTCCTTGGCCAGAGCTCCTATGCTCTACACTGTGTGGTCTGATAAATATACTGTATAAGAGGTATATATGAAAACAGGAAATTGCTATGAGTTAGCAACACAATGCACAGAAAGAGTACTCATCTTAGAGGACTTCCCTGGCAGTCCAGTGGTTAAGACTTCGCGCTTCCACTGCAGAGGGCTTGGGTTTGATCCCTGGTCCGGGAACTAAGATCCCACATGCTGCATGGTGTGGCCAAAAAAAAAAAGTATTCATTTTGGAAGCCCAGTATTTGGAATGCCAAATATTCAATCTCTCATTCAGTTTAAAGATCCTCTCCCCATCTCCACCCTATAATTCCCAGCCTGACACAGGCTCAGAAGCTGCACTGGGAAGAGGATATGTGGTGTATTTTTGCTTTCTATTGGTATATTCCACCTTGTCCTACTCACTTCTCAAGGTCACAGTGAGGTGAGGGAGAGGAAGGGAAGGAGTAAAGTTAATTAGTATAGTGATCATATGACTTTGTAGCCCTCTGAATGGAATATGGGATATATTTCTTATAGCATTGTTACCTGGCAAAGGAGTTGTACCCTCTGGTTGACCCTGGTTCTGATTCTTTCTGTTAGAGTCACCTGGCTCTGGAGGGTGACCACTTGGGCATGACCCTTTGATGGCAACTCAAGTACTGCTACTTTCCTTGGCATTCGTTCTGGCTCAGACGAAACATTTGGCTCTTTTGTCCCATAAACTTTGAAGTGCAGGCTGCTCCCACCATAGCCCTCTCTTCTCCTTGGCCAGAAAAAGCAGTAGTTCGTGTAAGCTTCATACATTTGGACTCTTTCCAGACTAGAGTCAGCCTCCAGGCTCTGTGTCCTCCAGATTCCAGGGGTTGCATGTTAAGCCTTCTGAGAGGTTTTCTTGAAGCTTCACTCATTTGGCCTAAATGGTTGTGGTGGGAAATATCCTGATGCGTCTGGATTTTAAAAATGAGTTTAATGATGTCATTATAGATCAAATCTTGCTAGGAGCATTATTATGAACAGAATGTCACAAATACTGGTTATAATATAAATGTCCATGTTCCAATTCATAGATCCCTCATTTTAAGCATTTCCATCATTTTAAGCAATTAAACTACTTTTACTGAATATCCACTATATGCCAGTACTGCATGATGATAAGATAGCCCCAGATTTCTAAATTTATGTCCAACAAATTCCTTTGGACGGTAGCTGAATGTGCACGTGAGTGGATGTTGGGTGAGGAATAGAGAATGGGCAGAGCACTAGGTAGAGTGATTGGGTGTGTGTGCTCACAAGGCCGTGCTCTCAGCCAAGATGAATACCACTGTGCCATGCATTGGGCCAGTCAGAAGTCTAAGTGCAGAGAGGCCAATCTGACATTCTGTATTTACATATGAAAACTTGTAGTGTTCATACTGCAGCTGGAGGGACAGCCTTGTATAAACAATCACAATACAAGGTGATATTTTATACTAGATTAGTGTTTTGGACAAAGCATCGTGCTAGCTTGGATGGCATATCACAGAAAAGAAGTATGGTTTGGTAGACAAAGCATGAGTCAGATCAGCTCTGTATGCATCTCAGCTCCATAATTTAGTGAGGTGTGTGGCCTTGGACATATTCCCTTAAATTCTCTGAGTTTCAGTTTTGTTACCTGCAAAATATGGATAATGAAACTTTGTACTTACACACCCACTATATTTACCTCACTTGCTCTTTTTACCTTGTTCCATATATGATTTAAATTAAAATAGGTAAAACAGATGAAATTCATGCTGAGGGAAAATACAAGTACAGTGGGCAATAAAGATTGAGGGGAAAGGTAAAATGTAGAAATGTAGTTCATATACTTCAAAAATGTACATTAAAATGCCTTGTGAACTGTAAAGTTTTATTCAATATTAGTTAATAATATTTATAAACTATATTGTTTTCTAGGTTCTAGGTACCATCTATTCTTAGCATACTTTCACTAAGTTTGGAACATAAAAATGCCTGAAATTTATAGAGAATTTCTGAAATGAATATTATGAAACAGGATGGAACTAATTTTTAGAATGAGAATTATATCCAAAGTTCCAGAGGCTCAGAAGGACAACTTCTGAGTTCCAGATAGTAGCTTCTGTCCTTCCTGGAGATTTTTTTTAGTTCATATTCCAGTTTTGGCAAAACTCTTCATAACTCTTTATTTTGGTTTCTCGGTAACCAAATGACTTGGTGCCCACCAATTATGCCTTTACCAGTCTTTAGTTCTGAAGGACATTAGTTTCTCTCTAAACACGTCTCTTTTTCCCCTTTTCTTGTGCGCCTGTGCATGCACACACACACACATCCCCTCTCTAACGTGCAGCCTGAGAATTTGGTATGCTTAATAAATTCCAGTGATCAAGTAGGGAGTTCTTTAGTCAGTAGGAAATTGTCTAATTTGTCTCTGAAACAAAACACCTTAATTACCTTTTAGAGAATTTGTTTAGTTTTAAATGATTTTAGAGTGTGGGTATAGTTTTCCTTTAGGTAGGTGCAAGGCTTAATATGTTAAGAGCCTATTAAGAGCAGAGTGTGATTTGTGAGTTTATTCATTAGTTTATTCAACAAATATTTATTCAGCACCAACTAGCTATCAGTCAGCATTCCAGGTACTAGGAATA
The DNA here is from genome assembly GCF_011762595.2 of Tursiops truncatus. NCBI lineage: Eukaryota > Metazoa > Chordata > Mammalia > Artiodactyla > Delphinidae > Tursiops > Tursiops truncatus. The sequence continues at coordinate 81,154,823 of NC_047035.1, read as the reverse complement.
TATTAGTGATTAAAAAAAGGCAAAAATTGCCCCAATTGAGCTAACGTTTCATTTGGGCATTAGACTATAAACAAGACAAATATGTAAAATTCAGTGCTAGGAACTTTTAAAAGAATTTTAAAAGCACACGCAGGACAAATGAATCATGAGGGGATGGGGAGTTCAATTTAGATAGGTAGCCAGGGAAGGTCTCACTGAGAATGTGACTTTTGAACCGGTCTGTGGCCAGGCTCTTCTTTTTCCCAGAAGAGCAAGTTCAAAGGCCTTGAGGCAGCGTGGGTCTGGGTTAGAGAGGTTAGAGAGGAAGCCAGTGTGGCTGGAATTGAGTGAGTAAGGATGATAGTCGAGATGAGGTTAGAGTTAATGGGGAGTGAGGGGTGATCATGTAGGCCTTGTAGGCCACAGTAAGTACACTGACTCTTACCTTGAGGCCAATGGAGAGCCATTGGAGAGCTTTGAGCAGAGAAGTGATGTGATCTCACAAACATTTTGGCAGGGTTACCCTGATTGCTATGCTGTGTATAGATTGCAAAGACAGAAGTGAAGACAATTTAGGTAGATATTGCAAGAATCTAGACAAGAGATGACAGTGGAGATGGTGAGAAACGGTCAAATTCTGGCTGTATGTTGAAGGTAGAGCCAGTGGGATGTGCTGATGGACTACTACATGAGGAGGTGAGAAAAAGGAGAGCTAGAGATGACCGCACGGCATTTTGTCTGAGGAGCTGGAGGAACTAAAGTGATGATGGTACACATCAGGGAGACGTGTGCCAGCTTCTCCCCTCCACTCATCTCTCTGCAGCTCCTACGCGCACATTGCTTCTTTTGCCTTCCTCAACTCTTTACAGCTTGTTCACTGTCTTTCACCTTCGAGTTCAGTTTTGAAATTGTCTCAGTTTTTCCTGTGATATATTATTTGCCATCTTGTTTATTTTTCCATTTATTTTTAGTTTGTAGTTACTAAAAACATAACAAAACATAAAAGCACAAGCCCCAGAGCTAAATTTAATGTGATGAGAATTGTGGCCTTTTAACTCAGAGTTCCTATTGTCTTCTCTTCTTAATATATGTTAGGGTGAAGCCAAAAGATTGGTGGACTGGATGTTAGGAAATCCACATTATTATTATTATTTTTTTAATGTTGAGCCTTCTTTTAATTAATTAATTTAAAAATTTTTGGCTGTGTTGGGTCTTCGTTTCTGTGCAAGGGCTTTCTCTAGTTGTGGCAAGGGGGGGGGCACTCTTAATCGCGGTGCGTGGGCCTCTCACTGTCGTGGCCTCCCGTTGCGGAGCACAGGCTCCAGACACGCAGGCTCAGTAGTTGTGGCTCACAGGCCTAGTTGCTCCGCAGCATGTGGGATCTTCCCAGACCAGGGCTCGAACCCGTGTCCCCTGCACTAGCAGGCAGATTCTCAACCACTGCGCCACCAGGGAAGCCCCACATTATTTTTTATGCTGTGATATTCAGTAATAAGCAAAATTTTTTCTGGACTTTAATTTTGTCATCGTTAAAACCCAGCAAAGTAGTAGATGGCTGGTGAGGTCATTTCCGGAGCTGGTATCTAATGAGTAGACAATTATGTCTTCATTCTGGGCATTTCTACTGGTCAGAAGCAGCATGACTCCATGAATGGTACAGAATCATTGGATTTGGTTCTTGTTGATGAGATATTTCTGATAATATATAAACATTTGTTAAGTACCTGTTATATTCTAGGCATGCTAGTAAATGCTATGGAGAATATCAAACATGAGGAGCTTATGGTCTTTTGCCATAAAGATCTGGTCACTCTAACCAGTCATTTACAGAACCAACCCAATGGAGAGCATAATGTGGTATGGTAGAATGCTGAAAGGCCAAAGTAGAGAAGTACAGATTAATTCTAACTAGAGAGTGTTCACTAGAAAAGACTTCAAGGAATTGACATTGAGCTTCATCTTGAAGAATGAGTGAGATTTTTACAACCAGAGATATTATTATAGCATACTAGAGTTGTTGCAGATATCTCAAAATGTCATTTATAGTCATCACTACTTTGAAATTATGATAGTTATTAAATCCACCACTAGATATTGATGTTTAATAAGTTAAAGAAGCACATATTTTATTATAATTTTCCATTTTAAAATGTTTTAATATACTTAAATATAATTGTTTTCTTTGTTATAAAAATGTATTTTATTATACACATTTAAAAATAGTATTTCAGAAAAGATCCACAGATCTCACCAGATTGTCAAAGGAGCCCATGGCACACAAAAAATTATGAACCCTGGACTAGATAATGTTCTGAAATAGATCTAGAGTGACAGATAGATAGATAAATAGTAGATACCACCACCATAAGGTCTGACTTCCTCCTTTGCCTCTTCTATTTTCATGAAGCAGTGGATGATCCAGCAGCAGTGATACTCTTACCTTGTTGACAAATAGCTGTAGGACTAAACATATTTTTCACAAAACCTTTTTTTTTCTGCTTCCCTAAATGGTTATGCATGATGATCAAATACAGAATGCTTTAGCCCAGACAGAAAATTTATAAACCTGGAACAAAATTGGAAATGTTAATAAATATATCATATTTAATACCATATTTTCTTCGCTGAATATGTGTTCAGGGGAAATGCTAACAAATAGTTTCTGTGAAAGAAATTTATGGGTTTGTCTTTTGATTTAAATATTTCCCCAAGCAACTATGTTTTGTGATTATGTGTATGTGTGTGTGTGTTTGTGTGTGTACATATTTATACATACAAGTCTATATTTATGTGCACATATATGGACATATGTAGATATCAAAGTTTTATCAACTGTGCAGTAAAGTTATTTTTGTTAATGATATATTTTAGGGCTAAGACTTAAAAATGGAAGTGTCTCAGTACCTTAAAGACTAGTATTCTCGGGCTTCCCTGGTGGCGCAGTGGTTAGGAAACCGCCTGCCAATGCAGGGGACATGGGTTCGAGCCCTGGTCCGGGAAGATCCCACATGCCTCGGAGCAACTAAGCCTGTGTGCCACAACCACTAAGCCTGCGCTCTAGACCCCGCGAGCCACAACTACTGAGCCCATGCGCCACAACTACTGAAGCCCGCGTGCTAGAGCCCGTGCTCCGCAGCAAGAGAGGCCACCACAATGAGATGCCCGCGCACCACAGTGAAGAGTGGCCCCCGCTTGCTGCAGCTAGAGAAAGCCAGCGTGTAGCAACTAAGACCCAATGCAGCCAAAAATAAATAAATAAATTAATTAATTAACTTTAAAAAATATATAAATGACTAGTATTCTCCATTTACAAATCTCTCTGCTTCTTATCTGTTGAGGTTTTTAAAAATAAATTTATAAAATTTATAAAATATCCACTAATTAATTACTTTTGTCCCATTAGGTTGTATTACTATGTCATATTTCCTCAAATGTGTCATCAGTTCCTCATATATTAGTTTAAAAAGAGAGGTAAAATTTTAGATTTTAAATTTACTTGTCAAATTATTTATTTCTGAGAAAGATATCTGAATACTTCACTATTTTTTAATCCACTGACACTTTAGTCTTGATCCTTTACCACAGCTTCTAATTGAAAGCAATGTTTCTATTTTAGTTACTTTATAAAGCCTTCGTGGGCTAAGGAAAGGCAGGGATGATATACCTTCAATATACCCCTTCCAACAAATAATCATTTAGCAGATTCATTATTTTTTCATATACTTGTTCTATGCAGATATCAAGTAGACTTGAGTGTGCCATCTATTAGCATCTTTCTATAATGGGGTTTATTCTGTTTATTTCTATTGGGTGTCTCTAGTTGTTTGTGTTTCAACTACTTTCTGTAAATGTCGGCCACTCAGCCAGTTAGTTAAGTGGACTGAGTCCCCCTGGTTGGGGACCGTGGTCCTTGGCAGCATCTGTTGCTTTTCTAGCCAAGTAGCTGCCAAGGTGCCCTGGATCTGGCAGGTGCTCGGTAACCAATTCATGGCAAAGAATGGCCCTCTCTTGTCAAAGTGCGCCTAGTACATCTTCAAATCTCTTTTGAGGTAACTGCTGATAAAACTTAATTTGGTCATATAGGTGACCATTATGGACTTGTATTATGCTGTGATTTAGGCTGTATATGGAATATACAGCCAACGTTGTCTTTTGGAATTTCAGAAAGCCACATTTAGTAAAGATGTGATATAACATCTGATGTATATGTCACATTAAAAATTTTCAGTGTAATTTATCAAGCAAGCATTTCCAGTGCACATCCACCATACTCAGCTGTAGCACTAATCAGAACGGTAAAATTGATGTGCATATTGCCTGAGAAAATATCTAGTTTAGGATCTTAAGATCTGCTCAAGGATATCTTTCAGACAAAGGCTGCATTTCCTGTGACAATATGTTATAAGGTTTGTTGCTGACCTGGTAGGCTTTGAATTTGTTACCTGTGTATAACCAACTGTATATCTCTTTACCAAGGTAGAAGACTAAGGGTTGCAACTAACATCATACTGCATTTTCTGTAAATTTTTTAAAGGCAGAGACCTAGGAAGGGGACCCTAAAACTTTAAGTATCTCCTTTTCCTTTGAAACACTTAGGCCACCTAATACCATTGGGTTCTTATTGCTGTGTTCAAGTTCCAAAAGTCCTAGAAGGAAAGCTACTGACAAGTTTACTTTTCCTCAAGGAATTGACAAGCTATTTTGTAAATCGCTAACTACAGTATAGGACAGGATGAAATAAATGCTAAATGGAGAGAAGAAGAAGACAGGTAACTGGTGGCCACAAACTGTCCTCAGAGGCAGCTTTTAAGACAGAACCATGCCGTTCCCTGACGAATTGCTATTAAAATCCAGTGTTCGACTGAGGGTTAAGAATGAGCAGTGTTTGCCGACCAGGGTTGAGAGGAAAGTATAATGAAACTCATTTAATGAGGCTTTCTGAAAGCAGAAGTGCTTTGACTAGAGGCAACTTCCACTTGTCATCATTGTGGTTTGCTCATAAGTAAAGGGCTTTGTTGTAAACACATTCTTTTTTTACAAAGGGCTCTTTTGACAACAGAAGGGGATTGCAATTCTCTCTTTAGGCCAAAAGAGGGCACTTGGAGCTCTCTGAATGGTGTTACAGCTGCATCAGGGCAGGCATTTGACTTAGATTTGTCAGGATGTTTTCTGACTCCCATAGCATAGATCTAATTAAAATACGGTTTTTGAACCTAGAAGGGATGGGAAGACACAGTTGGTTAGGCTCTGACCTGGTCTTTTCAAGCTGAAGACACACATTTATTTAGGTGCACCTAATATTAGTGATTCATAATCTTATTCCCTTTGTATTTATAGTATAGTAATATATTAGTATCCAAAGGAGCTGCTGTTTTGATAATCACACAATATAGCAGAGAAAAGTCATATTTATATTCACCCCCAAAACTTACCTTTGTAGATCCTTTGCCAAAACTGCTCAGTTGAGATTTGTTTGGACATTTAATTATGGAAGGCTTCCCTCCTTCCTTTCATTTCCCTTCAAAGTCCTTCATTTCTTAACAGAGAATGTTAGACTGTTTTGAGGTTTACAGGGCTATAGCAGCTCATAAAGTTCTGAAGATGAGACTGTTAAGCTTGAAAATAACATCCTGAAGATTGGTTTGTGGAGCCAGTATAAACATGACTGACCAACTTTGTTCACAATTGCAAGGATTAGCCTTATTTTTGTTGTGCCTTTAAGGGCAATCCTGCCTAGAGGCCAGGATGAACTAGGAGATCTCTTGAGGTAAGATCAAGGACACTATAAGAATTTCCATTAATCCTTTAAAAACAAAATAATGAACTGATTAGAGCATGGATATGAACTAGGATGCTTAAATTTTAGCTTCTGTCCAAAATGGACCGAGTTGCAGAGTGATCTGAGAAGCTCACCTTTCTGCACTTTAGTTGTCTCCCCAATTAAATGGAAAAAATAGATTTTCCCAACAGAATTTTTAGAGGCACTAGTATAAAATCTATGGTTGAGTAAGGACCATTTGTTTATTCTTTTTTTTGATGTATAGTTGACTTACAATATTGTGTTAGTTTCAGGTGTACTGTGAAGTATTTAGTTATGTGTGTGTGTGTATATATATATATATATATATACACACACACACACACACACATCCACACACATATATACACATATATATATATTTGCAGATTATTTTCCAAAATAGGTTATTACAGATATTGATTATAGTTCCCTGTGTTACATGGTAAATCCTTGTTGCTTATTGATTTTATGTAAGTCGGTTGTATCTGTTAATCCCATACTCTTAATTTATGCCCCCCCTTTCCTCTTTGGTAACCCTAAGTTTGTTTTCTATGTCTGTGAGTCTGTTTCATTTTCATTTGTATTATTTTTTAGATTCCACATATAAGTGATATCATATAGTATTTGTCTTTCTCTATCTGACTTACTTCACTTAGTATGATATTCTCTAGGTTTATCCATGTTGCTGCAAATGGCAATATTTCATTCTTTTTTATAGCTAAGTAATATTCCATTGTATATATATATCTCAATCACATATATCACATCTTTTCAAACCAGTCATCTGCTGATGGGCATTTGGGGTTGTTTCCATGTCTTGGCTATTGTAAGTAGTGCTGCTATGAACATTGGGGTGCATGTTATCTTTTCGAACTAGAGTTTTCATCTTTTCCAGGAGTGGATTGCTGGGTCATGTGGTAACTCTATTTTTAGTTATTTAAGGAACCTCCATTCTGTTTTCCATAGTGGCTGTGCCAATTTACATTCCCATTAACAGTGTAGGAGGGTTCCCTTTTCTCCACACCCTTTCAGCATTTATTATTTGTAGACCTCTTGATGACAGCCATTCTAACTGATGTGGGGTGATACCTCATTGTGGTTTTGAGTTGCATTTCCCTAATACTTAACAATGTTAAGCATCTTTTCACGTGCTTCTTGGCCATCTGTATGTCTTCTTTGGAGAAATGTCTATTTAGGTCTTCTGCCCATTTTTCAGTTGGGTTTTTTATTTTTTTTGATATTGAGTTGTATGAGCTGTTTGTATATTTTGGAAATTAACCCCTTGTTGGTCGCATTATCTGCAAATATTTTCTCCCATTCTGTAGGTTGTCTTTTTGTCTTGTTTATGATGTCCTTTGCCGAAAAATCTTTTAAGTTTGATTAGGTCCCATTTGTTTATTTTGCTTTTATTTCTTTTGCCTTGGGAGACTGATGTAAGAAAATATTGCTATAATTTATGTCTGAGAGTGTTCTGCTTATGTTCTCTTCTAGGAGTTTTATGGTGTCATATCTTATATTTAGGTCTTTAAACCATTTTGAGCTTATTTTTGTGTATGATGTGAGGGAGTGTTCTAAATTCCTTGATTTACATGAGGCTGTCCAGCTTTCCCAGCACCACTTGCTGAAGAGAGTGTCTTTTCTCCATTGTATATTCTTGCTCCTTTGTCGTAGATTAATTGACCATAGGTGTGTGGGTTTATTTCTCGGCTCTTTGTTATGTTCCATCAATCCATATATCTGTCTTTTTGTCAGTACCATGCTGTTTTGATTCCTGTAGTTTTGTAGTGTTTTCTGATGTCTGGGAGGGTGATGCCTCTAGCTTTGTTCTTTCTCTTCAGGATTGCTTTGGCAATTCTGGGTCTTTCTATATAAATTTTAGGATTATTTGTTCAAGTTCTGTGAAAAATATCATGGATATTTTGATAGGGATTGCATTAAATATGTAGATTGCTTTGGGTAATGTGGCCATTTTAACAATATTAATTCTTCCAATCCAAGAGCATGGGCTATCTTTCCATTCCTTTGAATCATCTCCAGCTTTCTTTATCAATGTTTTATAGTTTTCAGCATATAGTTCTTTCGCTTCCTTAGGTTTATTTCTAGGTATTTTATTTTATTTCTTGATGTGATTTTAAACAGGAATTTTTGGTTTTTACTTTCTCTTTCTCATATTTTATTGTCAGTGTAAAGAAATGCAACAGATTTCTGTATTTAATCTTGTAGCCTGCTACTTGCTGAATTCACTTATTACTTCTAATAGTTTTTGTGTGGAGTCTTTATTAGGGTTTTCTATATAAGGTATTATGTCATCTGCAGATAATGACAATTTTACCTCTTCCCTTCCAATTTGGATAGGTTTTCTTTCTTTTTCTTGTCTGATTGCTGTGGCTGGGACTTCCAATAGTACTATGTTGAATAGAAGTGGTGAGAGTGGGCATCCTTGTTTTGTTCCAGAATTTAGTTAGAAGCCATTCAGCTTTTCACAGATGAGTATTATGTTGGCTTTGGGTTTGTCATAAATGGCCTTTATTATGTTGATATATGTTTCTTCTATACCCACTTTGGTGAGAGTTTTTATCATGAATGGATGAATTTTATCAAATGCTTTTTATGCATCTATTGAGAAGATCATGTGGTTTTTGTCTTTTCTTTTGTTAATGTGGTGCATCACATTGATTGATTTGCATATTTGAACCATCCTTATGACTCTGGGATAAATCCAACTTGATCAAGGTGTAAGATCCTTTTTATGTATTATTGGATTTGGTTTACCAATATTTTGTTGAGGATTTTTGCATCTATATTTATCAGAGATATTGACCTGTAATTTTCTTTTTTTGGTTGTGTCTTTGTCTGGTTTTGGTATCAGGGTGATGGTAACTTCATAGAATGACTTTGAAAGTGTTCCCTACTCTTCAGTCTTTTGGACTAGTTTGAGAAGGTTAGGTATAAGTTCTTTGTATTTTTGGTAGAATTGCCTAGTGAAGCCATATGACCCTGGACTTCTGTTTTCAGGGAGTTTTTGGTTTTTTTTTTCAAAAATTACCGATTCTATATCACTTCTAGTGATTGGTGTGTTCAAATTATCTGTTTCTTCTTGACTTAATCTTGGCAGGCTGTATGTTTATAGAAACTTGTCCATTTCTTCTAGGTTGTCCAGTTTGTTGGGATTTAACTGTTCATAGTATTTTCTTATGATTTTTTTGTATTTCTGCAATATTGGTTATTATTTTTCCTCTTTCATGTCTTCTTTTGTTTATTTGGGTCCTCTTTCTTTTCTTCTTGGTGATCCTGGCTAGAGGTTTGTCGATTTTTAAAATCTTTTTAAAAACCTGGTTCTTGATTTTGTTAATCTTTTCTAATGTTTTTTGTCTCTATTTTATTTATTTCCTCTGTGATCTTTATTATTTCCTTCCTTCTGCTTATTTTGAGTTTTTTTCTTTTTTGTTCTTCTTTTTCTAATTCTTTTAGGTGGTAGGTTAGGTTGGTTGAGATTTTTCTTATTTCTTGAGGAAGGCCTCTATCACTATGAATTTCCTTCTTAGGACTGCTTTTGCTGCATCCCATAGATTTTGTAAGGTTATCTTTTCATTGTTGTTTGTCTCGAGGTATTTTCTAATTTCATCATTGACTCATTGGTGTTTTAGTAGCATGTTTTTTAGCATGCGTGTGATCTTTTTTTCCTGTTTTTCTTTCTGTGGTTGACTTCTAGTTTCATACTATTTTAGTCAGAAAAGATGCTTGAAATAATTTCTGTCCTCTTAAATTTGTTGAGGCTTGTTTTGTGTCCTAATATGTGGTCTTTCCTAGAAAATGTTCCATGTGTGCTTGAAAAGAATGTGTATTGTTTTTTTGTTTTAATTTTGGATAGTGTCCTATAGGTATCAATTATGTCCACCTGTTTATTGTGTCACTTAGGATCTCTGTTGTCTTGTTGATTTTCTGTCTGTTAGGCCTGTCCGTTGATGTCAGTGGGGTGTTAAAAGTCTCCTGCTGTTATTGTATTCTTGTCAATAGGTCCCTTTATGTCTGTTAGTATTTGTATTATATATTCAGGTGCTCCTATATTGGGTGCATATATATTAATGTTTGTAATAGCCTCTTCTTGTATTGATCTCTTTATCATTATATAGTGTTCTTCTTTTTCTTTACGGACTTTGTTTTAAAGTGTATTTAGTCTGATATGAGTATTGCTACCCCCACTTTCTTGCTGTTTCCATTTGCATGAAATATCTTTCTCCATCCCCTCACTTTCAATCTATGTGTATCTTTTGCCCTAAAGTGAGTCTCTTGTAGGCAACACATATTGTAGTTTCTTGTGTTTTAATCCAATCTGCCACTCTGTCTTTTTTTTTTTTTTTTTGCGGTATGTGGGGCTCTCACTGTTGTGGCCTCTCCTGTTGCGGAGCACAGGCTCTGGATGCGCAGGCTCAGCGGCCATGGCTCATGGGCCTAGCCGCTCCGCGGCATATGGGATCTTCCCGGACCGGGGCAGGAACCCGTGTCCCCTGCATCGGCAGGTGAACTCTCAACCACTGCGCCACCAGGGAAGCCCCACTCTGTGTCTTTTGATTAAAGCATTTAGTCCATTGACATTTAAAGTAATTATTAATAGGTCTGTAATTATTGACATTTTAAATCTTGTTTTCCAGTTGATTTTGTAGTTCTTTATTCCTCTCTTGTTATTTTTGTTTTTCCTTTTGTGGTTCGATGGTTTTCTTTTGTATTATGCTTGAGTTCCTTTCTTTTTGTTTTTTGTGAGTGTATGTTTTTGATTTGTGGATACCCTGGTTTTCATGTATGTTAACCCATACCTATATCTACTTGCTTTAGGTTGATAGTCATAAAAGTTCAGACGCATTCTAAAAGAGCTGTATTTTTTTACTTCCTTCCTCCACAATGTGTGATTTTGATGTCCTATTTTACATCTTCATGTTTATCCTTTTGCTGTTAATTGTAGTTATAATCACTTTTACAAAATTTTTTTGGATTGTTTTTTAATCTGTATACTGGCTTATTTAAGTGATCTTCAATCCTTTTATATATTTGCCTTTTCTATTGTGTTTTTTCCTTTCCTATACATCCTTGCTTCTTTTCTATTTAGAGAATCAATATTTCTTTTAAGTTAGGTTTAGTATTGCTGTATTCTTTTAGTTTTTGCTTGTCTGAGAAATTCTTTGTCTCTCCTTCTATTCTAAATGATATTCTTACTGGGTAGAGTATCCTAGGTTGCAAGTTTTTCCTCTTTAGGGCTTTGAATATATCATGCCACTCCCTTCAGGCCCAAAAATTTTCTGTAGAGAAATCAGCTGATAGCCTTATGGGGGTTCCCTTGTAACTGACTCTTTGTTTTTCTCCTGCTGCTTTTAGAATTCTTTCTTTAACTTTTGCAATTTTAATTATGATATGTTTAATTATGATACGATGTGAATCTGTTTGGATTCTCTTGCTTGGGAGCCTCTCTGCTTCCTGTACCTGGATATCTGTTTCCTTCTTGAGGTTTGGGAAGATTTCAGCCATAATTTCTTTAAACATTTTTGATCTCCTTCTCTCTTTCTTCTTCTTCTGGAACCCCTATTATGCATAGGTTGGCATGCTTTATCTTATCCCATAAATCTCTTATGTTGCTTTTATTTTTTTCATTTGTCTTTCTGTCTGCTGTTCTGATTGGGTGATTTCCATTATTCCATCTTCCAGATCACTTGTTCATTCTTCTGCATTATTTAATCTGCTATTCATTGCTTTTATCTCGGCAATTGAGTTGTCTGATTTTGATTGGTTCCTCTTTGTAGTTTCTAGTTCTTTGTTACAGTGATCTACATTTCTATTGATAGTCTTTCTTAATTCCTTTAGCATTTTTATTACCTCCTTTTTTTTTTTTTTTTTTTGCAGTATGCGGGCCTCTCACTGTTGTGGCCTCTCCTGTTGCGGAGCACAGGCTCCGGACGGACGTGCAGGCCCAGCGGCCATGGCTCACGGGCCCAGCTGCTCTGCGGCATGTGGGATCTTCCCGGACCAGGGCACGAACCCGTGTCCCCTGCATCGGCAGGTGGACTCTCAACCACTGCGCCACTGGGGAAGCCCTTATTACCTCCTTTTTGAACTCAGGCTCTAATAGACTGGAGGGGTCTGTTTTATTCTTTGTTCTTTCAGGGGATTTCTCTTGTTCCTTTAATTGAGAGTAGTTCCTCTTTTTTTTTCCTCATCTCATTTAAATTTTTCTGTCTCTGTGAATTATGAATTTAGGAGAAGCAGTTATCTACTGTGGTCTTGAAGGGGTGTTTTTATGTGGGAGCATACCTGTGTAGACTGTATGAATCTAATCTTTTTGGTGCAAGGGCTGTTTTAGGTATGGATGCTAGCCACATCTTTCCTCAGAGTGTGGTGGTCGTTATCCTCTTAATATGGATATGTCCTTGGTGTTGTGGTGACCAGAGCCTGCACTGGATGTTGGGCAGGGCCTCTTCTTTGCTCCATGGCTGTCATAGCCTTGTCAGAGGCTGGGTCTGCTTCCCAGTTGTTGGAGTGGAAGCTCTGAGGGTCAGATTTGATAAGGCTTTATTGCCCTTGAGTGTGTGCTCTGTCCCCAAGGATGTGTATGCTGGCGCAAGTGAGGCCAGTGTGGTCACAGCGAACCTATGTGCCACCTGTACGTAACTCCTCTATCTGTCCTGGTGGACCTCTCAGCCTGTGAAGGGAGTTCCCATGGTGGGAGGACGCCCCTGTGGATATTTCTTCTTTCATAGCTCCCTCCTAGGGACACTGGTCCCTTCTCAATGTCTTTTTCTTGTCCTACTTGGTTACATGGGGATCTTTCTCACAGCTTTGCTTGTATAAGAGATCTTTCCTTCATTCTTTTTGCATATCGTATTTGATACTTTATGGAAAAAAAATTCCGATAATGGTGATGATGCCGTACAAGTATGTAGTGCTTAATAGCTTTAGTAGCTTGCAAATCCCCTTTATGTATATTATTTCAGTTTGATCCTCAGTTCTGTAACTGAGGAAACCAGAGTTGTGATATCTTAAATGGCTCTTCAAGGTCAAATGTAAATCAGGTGACCATATCATTTGTTCAGTTGGGATAGTTTTGTGATTAAAAGAGAATAGCATTAATAAGTATTTCAGTTCAACGGCACAAGCTGGAACTGTTCTCAGAAAATAGAGTGTTATTAATAAGTGACAAAGTGAGAACATGTATCTAGGTCTTCTCATTCTATGTTCAATACACTGTGCTCTCAAAGGATATGATTTCTGCATCTTCCCATTGTTAGCAGAGTTATAATAAATGATGATTATGAAGCATGGCTAGATCCTGTGGTGTCATATGAATCTTCACAAAACTGAATTGTATTCAACATAGTTTTGGTATTAAGTTTCTTTTTTCTGTTTTGTTTTATAATTCCTTCAAAATTGACAAACTATAGAAGACTGAAATACATGATTAGCTTAAACACTCAGTACTCTTACTGCACCAAATAATAGGGTGTTCTGTGTATCCTTATGTGTATTTACAATAATACTTTGCATATGCTAAAGAGTTTAATTGTTTTTTCACTTTATAGATAAGAGGGATGTATTTATGATTTGTCCAATATAATCAATATGCCATCATTATTAGACTCAAATATCAACTCCTATTAACAAAGAGTTCTTCAAATTTCATGGACAAATGTAAATACATTTGTACCTTACCTTGCCTTCCTTGGGTATTGGTGGGTATGAACATACCATCACATTTTCACACTTTCTATTGGATTTTATACTTGATAGCCTTAGTTACTTGTTTTTCCATTGACATCTTTATTGGAGTATAATTGCTTTATAATGTTGTGTTAGTTTTTGCTATATAACAAGGTGAATCAGCTATCCCTATATCCCCTCCCTCTTGCGTCTCCCTCCCACCCTCCCTATCCCACCCCTCTAGGTGGTCACAAAGCACCAAGCTGATCTCCCTATGCTATGTAGCTGTTTCCAACTAGCTATCTGTTTTACATTTGGTAGATGTATGGTATGTATGTCAATGCTACTCTCTCACTTCATCCCAGCTTACCCTTCCCCCTCCCCATGTCCTCAAGTCCATTCTCTACATCTGTGTCTTTATTCCTATCCTGCCCCTAGGTTCATCAGAACCCTTTTTCTTTTTTTTTAGATTCCATTTATATGTGTTAGCATATGATATTTGTTTTTCTCTTTCTGACTTAACTTCACTCTCTATGACAGTCTCAAGGTCCATTCACCTCACTACAAATAACTCAATTTCATTTATTTCTATGGCTGAGTAATATTCCATTGTATATATGTGCCACATCTTCTTTATCCATTCATCTGTCAGTGGAAACTTAGGTTGCTTCCATGTCCTGGCTGTTGTAAATAGAGCTGCAGTGAACATTGTGGTACATGACTCTTTCTGAATTATGGTTTTCTCAGGGTATATGCCCAGTAGTGGGATTGCTGGGTCATATGGTAGTTCTATTTGTAGTTTTTTTAAGGAACCTCCATACTGTTCTCCATAGTGACTGTATCAATTTACATTCCAACCAACAGTGCAAGAGGGTTCCCTTTCCTCCACACCCTCTCCAGTATTTGCTGTTTGTAGATTTTTTGATGATGACCATTCTGACTGGTGTGAGGGTGATACCTCATTGTAGTTTTGATTTGCGTTTCTCTAATGATTAGTGATGTTGAGCATCCTTTCATGTGTTTGTTGACAATCTGTGTATCTTCTCTGGAGAAATGTCTGTTTAGGCCTTCTGCCGATTTTTGGATTGTGTTGTTTGTTTTTTTGATATTGAGCTGCATGAGCTGCTTGTACATTTTGGAGATTAATCATTTGTCAGTTGCTTTATTTGAAAATATTTTCTCCCATTCTGAGAGTTGTCTTTTCATCTTGTTTATGGTTTCCTTTGCTATGCAGAAGCTTTTAAGTTTCATTAGGTCTCATTTGTTTATATTTGTTTTCATTTCCATTTCTCTAGGAGGTGGGTCCAAAAGGATCTTGCTGTGATTTATGTCCTATACTGTTCTGCCTATGTTTTTATAAGAATTTTATAGTTTCTGGCCTTACATTTAGGTCTTTAATCCATTTTGAGTTTATTTTTGTGTATAGTGTTAGGAAGTGTTCTAATTTCATTCTTTTACATGTAGCTGTCTAGTTTTCCCAGCACCACTTATTGAAGAGGCTGTCTTTTCTCCATTGTATATTCTTGCCTCCTTTATCAAAGATAAGGTGACCATATGTGTGTGCGTTCATCTCTGGTCTGTTTATCCTGTTCCACTGATCTATATTTCTGTTTTTCTGCCAGTACCATACTGTCTTGATTACTGTAACTTTGTAGTATAGTCTGAAGTCCGGGAGCCTGATTCCTCCAGCTCCATTTTTCTTTCTCAAGATTGCTTTCGCTATTCAGGGTCTTTTGTGTTTCCATGCAAATTGTGAATTTTTTGTTCTAGTTCTGTGAAAAATACCATTGGTAGTTTGATAGGGATTGCATTGAGTCTGTAGATTGCTTTTGGGTAGTATAGTCATTTTCACAATGTTGATTCTTCCAATCCAAGAACATGCTATATCTCTCCATCTGTTTGTATCATCTTTAATTTCTTTCATCAGTGTCTTATAGTTTTCTGCATACAGGTCTTTTGTCTCCTTAGGTAGGTTCATTCCTAAGTCTTTTATTCATTTTGTTGCAGTGGTAAATGGGAATGTTTCCTTAATTTCTCTTTCAGTTTTTTCATCATTAGTGTGTAGGAAAGCAAGAGATTTCTGTGCATTAATTTTGTATCCTGCTGCTTTACCAAATTCATTGATTAGCTCTAGTAGTTTTCTGGTGGCATCTTTAGATTCTCTATGTATAGTACCATGTCATCTGCAAAGAGTGACAGCTTTACTTCTTCTTTTCTGGTTTGGATTCCTTTTATTTCTTTTTCTTCCCTGATTGCTATGGCTAAAACTTCCAAAACTATGTTGAATAATATTGGTGAGAGTGGGCATCCTTGTCTTGTTCCTGATTTTAGAGGAAATGGTTTCAGTTTTTCGCCATTGAGAATGATGTTGGTTGTGGGTTTGTCATATATGACCTTTATTATGTTGAGGTAGGTTCCCTCTATACCCACTCTTTAGAGAGTTTTTATCATAAATGGGTGTTGAATTTTGTTGAAAGCTTTGTCTGCATCTGTTGAGATTATCATATGGTTTTTCTCCTTCAGTTTGTTAATATGGTATATCACATTGATTGATCTGCATATATTGAAGAATCCTTGCATTCCTGGAATAAACCCCACTTGATCATGGTGTATGATCCTTTTAATGTGCTATTGGATTCTGTTTGCTAGTATTTTGTTGAGGATTTTTGCATCTATGTTCATCAGTGATATTGGCCTGTACTTCTCTTTTTTTGGGACATCTTTGTCTGGTTTTGGTATCAGGGTGATGGTGGCCTCGTAGAATGAGTTTGGGAGTGTTTCTCCCTCTGCTATATTTTGGAAGAGTTTGAGAAGGATAAGTGTTAGCTCATCTCTAAATGTTTGATAGAATTCACCTGTGAAGCCATCTGGTCCTTTGCTTTTGTTTGTTGGAAGAGTTTTAACCACATTTTCCATTTCAGTGCTTGTGATTGGTCTTTTTATATTTTCTATTTCTTCCTGGTTGAGTCTCAGAAGGTTGTACTTTTCTAAGAATTTGTCCATTTCTTCCAGGTTGTCCACTTTATTGGCATATAGTTGCTTGTAGTAATCCCTCATGATTCTTTGTATTTCTGCCCGGTCAGTTGTTACTTCTTTTTCATTTCTAATTCTGTTGATTTGAGTCTTGTCCCTTTTTTTCCTTGATGAGTCTGGCTAGTGGTTTATCAGTTTTGTTTATCTCCTCACTAGCTTTTTGTTTTATTGATCTTTGCTGTTGTTTCCTTCATTTCTTTTTCTTTTTTTTTTCTGATCTGATATTTATGATTTCTTTTGCTAACTTTGGGGTTTTCTGTCCTTCTTTCTCTAATGGATTTAGGTGTAAGTTTAGGTTGTTTATTTGAGATTTTTCTTGTATCTTGAAGTAGGATTTTATTGCTATAAATTTCCCTCTTAGAGCTGCTTTTGCTGCATCCCATAGGTTTTGCGTCATCATCTTTTCATTGTCATTTGTCTTTAGGTATTTTTTGATTTCCTCTTTGATTTCTTCAGTGATCTGTTGGTTATTTAGTAGCATATTGTTTAGCCTCCATGTGTTTGTAGTTTTTATAGTTTTTTTCCTGTAATTGATATCTAGTTCTATAGCATTGTGGTTGGAAAAGATACTTGATATGATTTCAGTTTTCTTAAATTTACCAAGGCTTGATTTGTGACTAAAGATTTGATCTATCCTAGAGAATGTTCCATGAGCATTTGAGAAGAAATTGGATTCTGTTGGTTTCGGATGGAATGTCCTATAAGTATCAATTAAGTCCACCTTGTTTAATATGTCATTTAAAGTTTGTGTTTCCTTATTTATTTTCATTTTGGATGATCCATCCATTGGTGAAAGTGGGTGTTAAAGTCCCCTACTATTATTCTGTTACTGTTGATTTCCCCTTTTATGGCTGTTAGTATTTGTCTTATGTATTGAGGTGCTCCTGTATTGGGTGCATAAATATTTACAGTTGTTGTATCTTCTTGGATTGATCCCTTGGTCATTATGTAGTGTCCTTCTTTGTCTCTTGTGGTAGTCTTTGTTTTAAGGTCTATTTTGTCTGATATGAGTATTGCTACTCCAGCTTTCTTTTGATTTCCATTTGCATGGAATATCTTTTTCCATCCCATCCCTTTCAGTCTGTATGTGTTTCTAGGTCTGAAGTTGGTCTCTTGTAGACAGCATATATACAGGTCTTGTTTTTATATTCATTCAGCCAGTCTGTGTCTTTTGGTTGGAGCATTTAATCCTTTACATTTAAGGTAATTATCGATATGTATGTTCCTATTACCGTTTTCTTAATTGTTTTGGGTTTGTTTTTGTAGGTCTTTTTCTTCTCTTGTGTTTCCTGCCTGGAGAAGTTCCTTTAGCATTTGTTGTAAAGCTGGTTTGGTGGTGCTAAATTCTCTTAACTTTTGCTTGCCTGTAAAGATTTCAATTTCTCCATCGAATTTGGTTGAGATCCTTGCTGGGTAGTGTACTCTTGGTTGTAGGTTTTTCCCTTTCATCACTTTAAATATGTCCTGCCACTCCCTTCTGGCTTGCAGAGTTTCTGCTGAAAGATCAGCTGTTAACCTTATGGGGATTCCCTTGTATGTTATTTGTTGCTTTTCCCTTGCTGCGTTTAATATTTTTTCTTTGTGTTTAATATATGATAGTTTGATTAGTATGTGTCTTGGTGTGCTTCTCCTTGGATTTATCCTGTATGAGACTCTTTGCGCTTCCTGGACTTGATTGACTGTTTCCTTTCCCTTGTTAGGGAAGTTTTCAACTATAATCTCGTCAGATATTTTCTCAGTCCCTTTCTTTTTCTCTCCTTCTTCTGAGACCCCTATAATTCGAATGTTGATGCGTTTAATGTTGTCCCAGAGGTCCCTGAGACTGTCCTCAATTCTTTTCATTCTTTTTTCTTTATTCTGCTCTGTGGTAGTTATTTCCACTATTTCATCTTCCAGGTCGCTTATCTGTTCCTTTGCCTCAGTTATTCTGCTATTGATTCCTTCTGGAAAATTTTAAATTTCATTTATTGTTCATCATTGTTTGTTTGCACTTTAGTTCTTCTAGGTCCTTGTTAAACGTTTTTTGTATTTTCTCCATTCTTTTTCCAAGATTTTGGATCATCTTTAATATCATTACTCTGAATTCTTTTTCAGGTAGGCTGCCTATTACCACTTCATTTGTTTGGTCTGGTGGGTTTTTACCTTCCTCTTTCATCTGCTGCATATTTCTCTGTCTTCCCATTTTGCTTAACTTACTGTATTCTGGGTCCTCTTTTCGCAGGCTGCAGGTTTGTAGTTCCCTTTGTTTTTGGTGTCTGCCCTCAGTAGGTAAGGTTGATTCAGTGCTTATGTAGGGTTCCTCGTGGAAGGGACTGGTGCCTGTATTCTGGTGGGTGGGGCTGGATTGTGTCTTTCTGGTGCAAAGGGCTGTATCTGGTGGTGTTTTTTGGGGTGTCTTTTAACTTAGTATGATTTTAGGCAGCCTTTCTGCTAATGGGTGGGGTTGTGTTCCTGTCTTGATAGTTGTTTGGCATGGGGCATCCCGCAGTAGAGTTTGCTGGCCATTGGGTGGAGCTGGGTCTTAGCTTTGAGACGGAGATGTCTGGGAGAGCTCTTGCTCATTGATATTACGTGGGGCCGGCAGGTCTCTGGTGGTCCAATGTCCTGAAGTCGTCTCTCCCACTTCAGAGGCTCTGGCCTGACATCAGTCCAGAGCACCAAGCCACATGGCTCAGAAGAAAAGGGAGAAAAGAAGAAAGAAAAACAATTAATATAAAAAATTATTAAAATAATAAAAATTTAAAAAGTAATAAAAAAAGAGAGCAAGCAAACCAGTAAACAAATCCACCAATGATAATAAGCACTAAAAACTATACTAAAATAAACATAAAAAATCAGAAACAAGTCAGTCACTGACAGCAAACCCCAAGTCTACAGTTGCCCCCAAAGTCCACCGCCTCAATTTTGGGTTGATTCGTTGTCTACTTAGGTATTCCACAGATGCAGCGTATCTCAAGTTGATTGTGGGGATTTAATCTGCTGCTGCTGAGCTGCCCAGAGAAGTTCCCTTTCTCTTCTTTGTTTGCTCAGCTCCTGGGGTTTAGCTTTTGTTTTGGCCCCACCTCTGCATGTAGGTTGCCCTCAGGCTTCTGTTCCCACCCAGACAGGACAGGGTTAAAACAGTGGCTGATTAGGGTGCTCTGGCTCACTTATGACTGGGAGAGAGGGGGGTGTTGGCGGGGAGGGAGGGGTATAGTAGTTAAAATTGGAATGCTGGGTGAACCTGAGGCAGCAGAGGCTGGAGTGACGTTGCAGCAGCCTGAGGCACGCCGTGGGTTCTCCCAGGGAAGTTGTCCCTGGATCATGGGACCCTGGCAGTGGCGGGCTGCACAGGCTCCCCGCCAGCGACGGGAGTGGCTTGTGGATAGTGACTTGTGCTTGTACATAGGATTCTTGGTGGCTGTGGCAGCAGTGTTAGCATTTCATGCCTGTCTCTGGTGTCTGAGTTGATAGCCACAGCTTGCGCCCGTCTCTGGAGACTGTTTAGGTGGTGCTCTGGATCCCCTCTACTTGCGCACCCCGAAACAATGGTCTCTTGCCTCTTAGGCAGGTCCAGAGTCTTTCCCAGACTCCCTCCCAGCTAGCTGTGGTGCACTAGCCCCTTTCAGGCTGTGTTCATGCAGCCAACCCCAGTCCTATCCCTGCGATCTGACCTCCAAAGCCCAAGCCTCAGCTCCCAGCCCCCACCTGCCCCGGTGGGTGAGTAGACAAGTCTCTCAGGCTGGTGAGTTGCCCGTCCACACATCTTCTGTGTGGGAATCTCTCTGCTTTGTCCTCTGCACCCTGTTGCTTCACTCTCCTCCGTGGCTCCGAAGCTTGCCCCCGCCACCACCTGGCTCTGCCAGTGAAGGGGCTTCCTAGTGTGTGGAAACCTTTCCTCCTTCACAGCTCCATCCCAGAGGTGCAGGTCCCGTCCCTATTCTTTTGTCTTGTTTTTTCTTTTTTCTTTTGCCCTACCCAGGTACATGGGGACTTTCTTGCCTTTTGGGAGGTCTGAGGTCTTCTGCCAGCATTCAGTAGGTGTTCTGTAGGAGTTGTCCCACATGTATATGTATTTTTGATGTATTTGTGGGGAGGAAGGTGATATCCACGTCTTACTCCTCTGCCATCTTGAAGGTCCCCCCCAACCTTAATTCTCTTGTTAGTGTATATCTATCCCTCCCATATTTGGCTTATATAAAGAACATAAAACATTTTGTGCTTTAATTAACTCTAATTAATGGAGGTGTGGAGGGTTCCCAAATATGTAATAATGAATAGCAATTTAGAAGCCAGGGTAAAATCATTCAAAACAGGGTGCCTGGACTTGTGTTGTGAAGATGTTCTTGGGATGATCTCCCTGGGCTCCACTCTTCTCCCAGTCATGCAGTCTGCTTATCTGTTTATTTAAGTATATCTTCTTCTTACCTCAATTCCAATTATCTATTTCTGTTTGAAATTAGTTAGAAAAAATGCTGTGGTAACAACTTGAAATTTTCCATGGCTTATAACCAAAAAGACTCTTTTTTTTGCATGTCCATTGTGGGTTAACTGTTTCATGTTGTCTCTCTTTGGGACCCAGGCTAAAGGCACAGCTATGGTGGATATGAGGCTAGTTTTATGGGGCAGGGAAAGAAGGAATGGCCAGTCACATATTCACTCTGAAAGGCTTGTCTTGGCTTGGAAGTGATACATTTCTCCTGCTTACCTACATATGTCCCAAGCAAGTCACATGGCCAAGCTTGTCAACAAGGTGAGGGGTTGGGGGACCACAGAAGGAGAACTGGATATTTGATAGAAGAGTAATGTCATCTACCATGATCCACTTTAGACTTAGCTGAGATACTTTGTTGAGATCACATCTCTCTTCAGAGAACCATTAGGATTCACACTTCTTCTTATGCATTTATTGGTAAGAATTTGACTTTACAAAAACAGTTTGTGATTGAAAACTGGAAGATTCCCCTCTTACCAAATTTTAGTGCTATTTGGCATGCCTCTTCTCCAATCAATATTTTCTTATCAAATACTAGGTGCACATCATCAAGCTAAAATGCCAGCTCTATCTGAAGGGAAATTACAATACCATGGTTTAAAAACATGTATTATAGTCTCCCTTATCTGTAGTTTTACTTTCTGTGGTTTCAGTTACCTGTGGTCAACAATGGTCTGAAAATAGAAAATTCATAAGTTTTAAATTGCATGATGTTCCGAGTAGGGTGATGAAACCTTGTTATCCCATTACTTCCTGCACAGGACACGAATAATCCCTTTGTGCATTGTAAACTACCCTTAGTCACTTAGCAGCCCTTTCAGTTATCAGACTGACTGTCCTGATATTCAGTACTTGTGTTTAAGTCACTCTTATTTTACTTAATAGTGGCCCCAAAGCACAGGAGTCATGATGCCGGCTTCCTGTAAGTGAAAAGATGAAAGTTCTTGACTTATTAAGAAAATAAAAGAAATCCTATACTGAGGTTGCTAAGATCTACAGTAGGAATGAATCTTCTATTCACGAAATTATGAAAAAGGAAAAAGAAATTTGTATTAGTATTGATGTTGCACCTCAAACTGCAGAAGTTACAGCCACAGTGTGTGATAAGTGCTTAGTTAAGATGGAAAAGGCATTAAGTTTTTACAAGATACGGTTGACCCTTGAACAACATGGGGGCTAGGGGTACAGACCCCCCATGCAGTTGAAAATTCATATATAACATTTGACACCCCCCAAATTTTACTAATAGCCTACTGTTGAACAAAAGCCTTACTGATAATATCAACTGCCAATTAACACATATTTTGTATGTTATATGTATATCTACATATATCTTATATATTCATGACATACCTAATTTTTCTTAATTTTTTTTTAGTGTTTCTAGACTATGTGGTTCATCTGTGAGGTTATTCAAATTGTTGAAAATCTTCAAAAAATTTTCCAGTATATTTATTAAAAACAGTCTGTGTACCAGTGGACCCATGCAGTTCAAACCCATGTTGTTCAAGGGTCAGCTGTATTTTGAGAGAGGGGGGTAGGGGGAAATAGAGACCACATTTACGTAATTTTTTTACAGTGTATTGTTATAATTGTTCTGTTTTATTACTAATTATTGTCAGTCTCTTACTATGCCTAATTTGTAGATGAAACTTTATCATACGTATGTGTACTTACGGAAAAAAATAGTATATATATAGGGCTTGGTACTATCTGTGGTTTCAGGCATCCACTGGGGGTCTTGGAACGTATCCCCCGAGGATAAGGGGGTCTACTGTACAATCAGTTGGCCAAACAAGCATGTGTATTTGTAATTCCACACTCTAGGAAACTTCTTCTTGAGTTCATCAGATAGCTTTGATTCTATATTCTAGGTTTTTGTATCCTTATAAACACGTATTTTAAAAAAGGCACACATTACATTTCCTGAGTCCAGGAGGGTGTTGTTTTATTAGTATGTCTTATTGTAGTATTGTATCTTAGACTTTTTCTTTACCTTTGTCAACTCCAGTACAAATTTTCTAGGGTGAGAGCAGTTAGAAGTTTGTCTACTGTGTTATTTTATGCTTTTCTTGGAAGAGCTAGAAACTGGATTCGTGAACTCTTCTTTTGCCCCCCTCCCCCTGAAATGGCAGAGAAGTTTGCCAAGGTGTTGGTGAGCAGGAAACAGTGTTTTGGGTACCAACAGAACTCACAGAGAAGCCACCTATGTGGGTGTGGATGGAACCCGCTGGAGGATGTCTGCTTCTGGGTGCTGCACGCCACTGGCCAGAAAGCCACCTGCTGGCCACTGCGGTGGGAAAAAGAAGGAGAAAACCGGAATCAGGAAGAGTGGTCATTTGGTCTTGTCTCTCTAGTGTCTTCTGCTGACAAGACCTAATGCTGTGGCATCTGGTAAAGGAGAATGTTTACAGGGTCCAGCTCCAGTGTCACAAATCAGAGCAAAGAAGTGTATATTTGGAGCCCGAAAGCAGTAAGTTGATAACTGACACAGTGACTGTGGAATTTATTGTCTAAACTAGGAAGCAAAGGGGAGATCCATTAATATTTATACTGAGTCAATAGATATAAATTAGAACTGTCCTAGGAGAAACTAGAGATATGTTTACCCTATGTGGGAGCTGGGCCCAAGGGCGAATAGATCTGGATGTGGGGAAGAGGAGAATCAGTGAAGAACACTGTGCGTGTAGGGACTTGTGTGAACAAAGAAATGGGTGCTGGAGGTGTGGAGTGAATAAGCTTAATGTGTGGCCTGAGAGAGAAGCACATGTAAAGATGAAATAGTAATTTTTGAATAAGGCTTTTAGATGGAAGGCTTAACAAATTTATCTTATTATCTTAATATTAATGCCCATAAATTTGTAGAAATTATTCGTTACAAGAACGTGCATTTCCCTTTCTATCAGTTCCATCGTCGGGACTCAGAGTACCTTCATCAAGCATTTATCATGCTGTCTACTAAGAATTCAGTGCCTTCTGCAGACCTACAGTTCAGTTGTTGAAAAAACTGATTGGGTCTCTCAAAATTAGACGAAGGAAACTTGGTGGAGAATTTGTTTATTGTCAGTCTTTGAATGTGATTTTATTTTATGAATTATGAAATAAAATTTTATTTTATTTTATGAAAAAGGAAAAATTGAAAAATTACCTTTCTGTAATATATGGTATAAATAATACCAAAAGAAGTCTGTGCAGGTTATTTTTCAAGTGTACATGTGTATGGAGAGAGAGAGAGAATATGTTAAAGTATTTTTAGTCTAAATCCTAAGAACATACAATTATAAGAGCTAATGCCATTGATTTTTCTTCACTTTTTTCCTTCATCACCTGAATGCAGCCCCCAGTAATAAGACTCTTACAAGAAGCCTCTTATTAAACTTTTTACACAGATGATGAAGAAATGGAGGCCTAGAAATGTGAAGCGTTTTGCTCATGTCACAAGAGAATTAGTGGGGGAGCAAGTTTCCTGCTTCTCAGGTCAACATCCCTTCTTTTCCACCAGGATCTCTTGCTTGTCTTTAAGCTCAAGGAGATATTATCAGAACTCCAGTATCTGAACTTCACATGAGAGCTAGAGATATGCCTCTGGACATTTGCTTTCTAGATAAAGGGATACTGGATTCAATGGCCATGTTTCAGGGCACTGACCCCACAGAGTCATCTTTCCTTCCTTAGTGCTCATCTCCTAATCTACTTTTGTTCCTTTCATTTCTTGCCCAGCTCCCCCATATCTCAGTTATTTTCTCCTTCTTTGTCGAAATTTCACAAGTTTGGAGAACAGGGACTGTGCTTCTTTGGAAGGCAGGGTTTGTATTCCAGACACTAATAGGTCTCCCTTTGTGAGCCACTTCTCCAGCCCATGTGTTCCTACACTGGTCCCTCCAATCTACAGCTTTTCATGAGCCTCTGGTCCCCAAGCTCCCTGGTCTAACTCTGACATCTGGTAAACCATGTTGGAAAAGCTACTTCTGCAATTTCTATATTATCTCTCTACACATTCCAGATAATAAATGAAAAGTATTTGGGAAAGAATTAGAACTAAACAATTCTCAAAAGTTTTCTTTAGATTGATTTATTGGCTGACCTCTCTGTACCTTTCTAACAATATTGCTATTAAAAACAAGCCCATCTATTCCAATTCACCACATGTGACCCCATTAAATCCATGGCTTTAAAGCTTTGCAGGCTTGTTTCCAGCATTTAACTTCCCTGGTAAAAACAAATGACTTTACTGATAACTGAACCTGAGAGAAAATACTTTTTAAACATCTCTATTTTATAGATTATTATACAATGTCTGAAAATTTGATCAAAATTAATTTTGTAGATAATTACAAAATATAGACCAGTCTCTCCACCTGTCCCATTTTTTGGGGGGGAAGTGTCCATGCAGAAAGGGCACAAGTTATGGTCAGCTTTTTTTTTTTTTTTTTTTTTTTGGTGTTTGTCTCTGATATTAGTCTTCTTCCTGTGGATTGTCATTATTTCCAGCACAAAATACTAAATGAAACATTTATAGAAATCTTTGGAATGGATAGTCATTCCCATTTTCTTAAATTCATGTTTCCCAGATTCTTTAAGTAAGCTTGTAAAAATTTATAAAGCAGCTTTATTAACTGGTAAGATTTTAATTAAAAACACAATAATATTTAAAGAAAAAAAAATCTGGCTTGTGATGTTGTCAGAAAGTCTTACTTTACAAAAGTCTCCACAGTACAAAAAACTATAAATAAAGTAGCATCTCCAAAATTTTGAAAAGAGCCACACCACTCTTTCCTCCTGCCTGATTTAAAAATATGTGACAAAGTAAGAGAATTGGAAAAAACCCTCTTCCCATACCCTGTCTGGCTAATTCAGACCAACTGGGAAAAATCACATGATGGACAACACATCAAAAATCCAGGCTGAAAACGGCCAAATCTATGAATAGCAGATATGGGAACCAGCCCAAGGCTTGTGTGTAGAAGGGTGACAGATAAAAATAGTGCCCTAAATTTTTCAAAGGTGATTTGAAACTTCCCAGTATAGATGACCTTGCTACTGAAAATAAGATGACAAGGGCAGAGTTGAAATTGCAACCTCTTTCAAGGATCTGTAGACTTAAGCTAATGTTCAAGAAAAAGAGCTAATTTCCCCCCTCACCAGCAAGCTGCACACAGGCACAGAGCATTTCTTTTTCTTTGACAAATTCTTAATATATTTATCCTTCCCCTCTGTTCCCTTCAAGAAAGAAAGGCAGTGGCCCAGGATTGTGAGTTTTCAAAAAGCATATCCCATTTTCAGTTCCCTCCTGTGATGAAAGCAATGTCCAGGAGACAAGGTAGGCTCAGCGACAATATTAAAAAAATATATGTATTTCTCACATCATAAACCATTTTTTCTCTGTTTTGCTGGACATTCTTCATTGTGCCTTTGCCTCCACACTGTGCTTGATATCAGTGAGGGAGTGGCTTGCAGCTGCTTAAACAGAAAAGTTTTCAAAACTTGCTGGCTCCCGTATCAACCAGCTACAAAGATAAAGGCTATGCCACTTAATTTTTTTTTTTTTAATTTATGTTTTTGAGAAAGGCAGAAAGAGTAAAGAAGGAAAATTTGTTCTTTTTTTTTTTTTTTGGAAAATTTGTTTTTGAATGTCCATTTCTGAAGTTCTTTACCTCTCTTCCTTGCTCTACTGTTGATTAAAATATCTTCACATGTCTCCAAGGCTCCCTAAGCTGGATGGGGAGAGTTTGGTGACAGTGAGGAATACCATTAGTGAGATTTCTTTTGGTGATAGACAGATGTAAATGTATCCATCTAATTTTCTGCTCTCAGGTCTCTGTCTGCAGATGGATGTTAATAATTAGCAGTTGCATCTCCTCCCTCTTTATCAAATTGGATTCTCCATAAATTCATCATTTCTTTTTTATTTTCTCAAAGTAGTAGCAGCTCTGACAGCTTCTCTTTGTTCTTGTGTTTATAAATAATTTATAACACAGAAATATCTCTTCTTAGTCTTAAAACATAAACTAATGGAATAACACAACACACTGGCCCAAACTGCCTTCCACTTGGGGAGAGAGAAAACCTTAGCGTGGGGTGGAGGATGCATAGAGCTTCATTCTTAACAAAGGAGACTGAAGATCAGATGAAAAATAAAAAATAAAAAACATTTGTCCACCTGAATGTAGTTTTTTGGTTTTAATTTTTTTTCCCCTTCCAGTTTCTAGCCGGGTATGGGAGTTCTAGACAGCACAAGCAAATTCTTTTGTGATTTCTTCCAAATAGTGTACCTTGCTCGAATTCCCAAATACACAATACATTTCATTAGGCTCTAAAGAAAGGAGACTATCATTCAATTAAAACATCCACAGATGCTAAAGACATACCATGGTACATTAATTCAACAACTGTATGCTCATAACGCATGCACAATCTTTAAACACCAAATTACAGCGCTTTGGTCCAAATTAGCAATAAAATACAATGTGTTTGCCCTCTACTGGGTAGTAATGACTGTGTAGTTTTCCTTGCATACCCAGTAGCCTTCTAGACAGCTTCATAACTGTTTCATGTAGTCACTTTCACAGTGTTATAAACAAATATGGCTAGGATTTGTGCTAATGAAGGTAAATAGAACAATGTTGAAATGGGTTTTCTAAGCTAAGATCTTCAGTGGAGGTGCTTTTAAAATTTTTCTTATATTGCTCTAGGTTTGCACATCACATCATAGGAGATGGCTTATAAGTCATCATTTGATATCTTGGAAATATATTCAGGTTGTTGATAAATATTCCACCTAACAATGCTAATGCAGAATGTTTGTCATGTAATTTAGATAGGAATCTGAACACCTTCTTATATCAGCTGTTAAGATTTTTCACTGAAGCAGAAATAACATCTTATCTTCCATCTGGAAATGGGACATAGAATAGTGACACAAGTTATTTACAGAGTTACTGTAAAACAAGAGTGGTAACAGAGTAACTACAAAGCAACTCTCTGGGTTGCTGCTGCACTGTAATGCCAGATAAATAATCATGCCAGGGTAAATGAATTGGGAGAGGCCTGATTTTGTAGAGCATAAATGTAATTTGCATTCCTTTTGGGGTGGAGCTTCTCTTTGCATGTTGATTTCTGAAACATCTTTTGAAGTTCTAGCTGACCCTGTAGAGCAATACGCATGTACATGGAACACTCATGCCATTTCTACCTTACAGGAAGTTGGGGGAGGAAGCCATTCCACTGCCAGAGATGGAGCCTCAGTCCAGTCCAGAAAGACAAACATACCTTGAGATTTAAACTGGTTGAATAAAGGGACTGGGTTTAGCTGGAGAGGAATTTGGCTGGTATTCCGGGTCAGGTCTTCTCCCTTGGTCCCAGTTGTCTTGCTCTTGGCAAATGATTTATTTTTCTCTTAAAAATGGAGTGGGATTAATATCTTGACTTGGGGCTTTGGAATGTTTTCTCCCCAGAAACGGCAGTCAGCATTATGGGTTAGAGTGATTCAGGCATAAAGCAGTAAGGGAAGTGGTTTTTTTTTTTGTCGAGGTACTGGGGACAAAATAATTACTGGATTGTACCACAGCCCAACAATTAAGAAGAAATAAAATCCTTTCTTTGGCTTAAAAACATTTCTACGTAAGTCCTGGGGTTCCTGCTCCTCCCACTGGCCCACCTACTGCATATCTTCTGGGCTCTGTCTTTATCTCTGGGGTCTTTCTGGGGCAGGCATGTAGCAGTATATCTCAGAGAAAAATATTTTTTATTCAAAGCAGAGAATGTAAAATGCCCTAGTGTCTCCTTCTTTTTTTTAAATTTATGTTTCTTTAGAAATTGACATAACTTTCAGAGCGTATATGTAGGCGTGGGATGGGGGAGAGGTAAGGAAGTAAGATGAGAGCCTTGCACTTTGGGGTAGAGATTAAATAGGAGGAAAACATGGCTTTGCAGAAGACAGTTTGCAGCCGTTGAGAGAACTGAAGGGAAGAAGACAAATCCCACAGAACTTAGTTGATAATTGTTCAATTTAATGATGGTCTGATGGGATCAGAGCATCTTCCAAAATTCTGGAATTTTCCTAACTGCCTACTGTGTCCTTATATGTACGGCACGGCATTTGTTTCTCCGTTCAGGTCCTTGTCATCTTGCTAATTCTGTACTTGGCTAAATGGCTGAAGATGTTTTGGTTTGTAAGGCAATTCTTGTTCCCAGCTGCATTAAACTGCTGTTATTAATTACCTCCTTTGGCCTAACATTATGCCTTTATAACACACATACTGTCAGGCTCTCTGTGATTATTGGAAGGCTATGCCATACACAAAGGCATTAAGCTTAAAACAATAGAGGCTGCTTATTTGATAGTGGAAGATGTCAGAGGGAGACAAGCACAGTTGGCTAGAACTGACTTGAAGCTCGTCATAAGGAAATAAGGGGCGAGGTGATCACAGAACGGCATTAACTGCGCCTGCGAGACACACAATTCTACATGGCAGCTTCCATCATGCATTTCCCATGGAAGAAGGGGGGGAAGCGGGCTCTGAGTAAATGATGGGTGAATACAGAATCAATTGTAGTGTGTGACAAGACACTTTCTCTCTTTGTTTAATATATAAATCAGGAGCACTTATGAATTGATATTAATTAAAATAATGTATTTGCTTTCTTTCAACAGTAATGTCAGCCTGGTTAAAAAACGGAATGCTAAATCTTCATTAGACTTTCAATATTAAAAAACTTGCATGAAATATGAATTAGCATTTAACTTGTTGCTAGTTAGTTTAAAGGGGAGAGAATGCAGTAGGCATCTAGCATTTTGGACAAAAGCAGAATCGGCTTTCCCAAACCTGGGAATAAGTTGGTCTCTAGAGGCCACATGGATCAGGGAATCATCCATCGTTACCTTCTAACAGGAGTGACTGCATCCCAAATGGAATTACTAAATGCTGTCGCATCCATGGAATTAAGTTTCTATCAAAAGGCTGATGCATGGTGAACCACCAAAATGTCTGAACATGAAAATTCAGCTTATAAAGGTCCTTAGAGTTCTGTTGATATATATCTGGGGATGTGGGCAAAAACAGCCTTTGTTTTAGAATAAAGCACATATAGATTTCATTTTTCTACAGTCTTTTCCACACATAGAGAAATTATGAAAAGCTTAAAGTGTCATTACTTAGCTATGTCAAATTTTGGAAATCAGTAGCTACTTGGAGGGGAACAGTGGGTAAGAGGCTTTTGTTCATTCTGTTCAGATGGATAGTTGATGTCTTCTGATCTTCATTGCACTGGTGGCCTGAAATTAGAACAGATATAAATGGAATGACCAGGCTGAGACCTCCCTCATATTGAATTCAAAAATACATTATGAAACTCCAATGATCATATCGGCAATGTGTTGTCTTAGGTGAAAGCTGTTCATAAATGGGCTTGCTTATAAAATACACTATTGATTTTATAATTACGTTGCACCTGGATTTATATATTTGGAAAGTGTGATTGAATTTTAGACCTCTCTCTGGGGGTGGCATGTACATGCACAGAGAAACCACAAGGTGGTGGTATGGTGTCACCATATTTTTTAAGAACAACAAGAAAAGGGGGTTTGTTTAATGAGCTTGCCCTCACAAACCTGCTCATCTAGTGAACTGTGACTTTTCAAATACCAACCTATTAATGTCAAAGGCAATACTGAAGGGAACAGTTGTGTTTGATTTAAAAAATACAGACAATGTGAAGTCCACTATGGCCCAGTATCTATCACTTATGGGGCTCCATTCATGCCTAATGCTTTATTCAAGCTAAGACCTAGTTTTTATATATCAGATTAATACATATCTACAGCTTTGCACCTTTCTAGTTTGATTTTTTTATCATCAGGGCTCACCGGGGCCATTTTCATTCCCTTACTATACCATCTGCAAGCAGGTGGATTAGAGATAACTCTCATTGTGCTTTGTTTTTCTCCCGACACTGTCATTAATCATTCCTTAAGCCACACTTCAACTTCTAGTAATCAGGACTGGCTGCTCCTGAGCTGCACAAGAATTGCCTCTCACAGTGTAATATGGAATTGGAAGCGAATGGCTGAGGCCAGACGCCTCTTCTGCATTCCCCATCTATCTCATCATTTAGGTATTTATCCATCTCCGGCTTGTACAGAAAGCACCTCTCTCCTTCCCATGAGGACGCAGATTGCAACAGAGGATCAGATTTGTTACCAGGCTTTGGGCTTTGATTGTCCTCTTATAAGTTCGGGATTAAAGTGAAATTTCCCACAGGGCTATGCAGGATTTGCTAGCATTTAACTGTTTAACCTGGCTGTTTGTGAATGAGAATCCTGTGGTCAACTATTCCGTAGAGAATATTATGGTAAGCCGAGCCTGAGTGGTACACATTCCGGTATGTGCCTGTAAGGACGGGCACAGTTGATTCCAATTAACTTCATATCTGATGTCAGTTGTTTTCATGTACACAGAGAGCAATGATCCTAAGGTAAAAAGAAAGCCAAAGCATTCCCTCTCATGAAGTATAGATGTCAGTTTTAAATAAATGCAAATCTGCTCCCTCAAAATTATGATTTCCACTTATGCTCTTTACACTGATTAGAGAATTAATCAGTCTTGCATTGGGTTGTTTCTGTTTTGTGTAGTTGTTTTATGTTCTCTAATTTGTTTACTAATTTTAATCTAGCAATGATTTGATTCTTTATTCAACATGCCTTTGAATATAACCAAAACAGAAACAAAGTTTGTGAATTTATTTACACTTACTGTTTTCACATTGATAAATATGTACTTAGAATGTCTTAGGTTATATGTAGAACTTATACAGATACAGTTCCCTAATTCTTTGCTATTTCTGAAGAGCAGAATTTTTCTAATCTGCTCTTCATCCCCTGAATCAAAGCAATGGGAGATTGGAGGAAGGATTATTCAAATATTATGTCCCTATTATCTATTTTTGTTTTTGTTTTTTAGATTATGACTACTTAAGGGAAGGATTTGAAAGACATCAAAATCATTGTTACCTAGTGTTGAGGGGTTGTATGCCCATCCACTGCAGTTATTCTGTTTAATGTGAATATTTTTTTAAGTGCCTAAGAAGATAGTGCTCATTTTGTTTGTCTCATGAAAAGAAATAGAACAATGAGGCAACAGAAGTATGGAATTTAGCAAACCATTTAAAGCTTATGGTGAAACCTGGCTTTTGCAAGGGAACCGATCACATCATTAAACCTTTTATTCTTCCACAAATCCTCCATTACATTTTGTAACCTCAATTTTGTGATGTTAAAAGAAAGTGAAACACACACCTAAGCAGAAATAACTTAAAAAAACGATTTTTAAAATAAAAAAAATGTTGGTTACAACAGATTGAAACATTAAAAGAAAGTTTCAAGCATCTCACTGGATTTCCTTTTGTAATGGCTAGTGTAGGTGGCAAACTGATGATTTTTAGGGAGGAGAGGAACGGGAAGTGGCGAGGCTACAGTGGTCTGTAGACTAATTTATTTGTTTTGCTGCATTTGAGTCACATACCCTCTTATTAGGGAGCAGCTTTCAAAGCAGTTTTGATGGACACTGATCTTGAGCCTGGTGGGAGCTTGCTTGGGGTTATAAACAAGAACACCACGGGCTTGGTACTAAATATCTTTAACCCCATTTACCATATCCCACAGAATTAGGGAGGCACTGAATTAGGAGTACGTGGTGGAAAAGTTCTCTCTCTTTTAAATGCAAGAGGAATCTTCTCCAGATTCACATGAGTAATTTTCAGCTGTGTATTATGCTCCTGAAGTAACCTCTTCATTCCCATTGTTTTAGTGTGAAATCATTTCCTCGGGATATAATTAGAGTTGCTCCATTTATTACATTAAATGATTAGCATGCACTTGAAATGATGCAGTGTATTTTCCTTTATTGCTGATGACTCTTAAATATGGGCCTCTATTCTTAATGGATAAATTAAGATTGTCTTGGCTCTTTGTAGCCTACTGTGTAGCCAAACAAGAGTGACTTTCTTTTTCAAACATAGGCCAGGTGTGCTGTGGCTGAGGTCTAGGTTTGAAGAGATTCTATTCATATGGATGTCCCACCTGGTTCAACAAAGAGCTCGATAATACTGCTTAAAGGGTTTCTCTCCCAATCCCCTTAATAAAAATGCTTTTAATGACAGTACTTTATCTGGCATTACTCATCCTATGTGTAGAGTAAGTAAGTTTAACATAAAGTGACCCAAGATCACATTTCAAAAAAGTACCTCATAGGAAAGGCATGCGCATTATCTGAGTAAGCAATGTGCCCTACGAACCATGGAAAAATGGTATTTTAAGAATTACCAAATATAGATTCCATTTGGATGCAAGTGCTTCTTGCTCTCTTTGAACTAGCTTGGTCGCGTAGCTGACAGAGTCATCTGAAATCCCCTGGAAAGTTAGGATCAAGCAGGCACTGCATGCTAAACAGGCATCATTGCACACGTAATTAGAGAAACGGGAAAGAAACCGGGTGCGTCTTGTAGTTAATTTTCAGATTGTCACAAAATAATAATAAATGGGATAATTTAACCATAATGTTTGTTAGAAAATTTTAAACCTGTGTTTAGTTGCGAGTTGTAAACATGCATAGATATAAAGACTAACCATGATGAGGATTTGCCAGTTTTACATCTGGCCATTCTGTCTAAATGTATGTTTGATCTTTAATAAGTTTCATTATTAAGAGACAGACTTTTACATAAAAAGAGTTCAAAGAAAACTAAAAAATTCTTCCTGCAAACTTCAAATAGTTTTATCTGTTTTGAGGACGAGATCATTTTTCTGCCACCTAGACATGATGATTCAAAACTCTGTCATTTTGCCTTTATTGATTTATGTATTTATTGTGTTCTAATAGCATTGTTATTTTCATGAGAACACTGTGAGTTGCTGCGGGAGGTTTACGGTTCTTGGCAGCAACTGGAGAATTAAAAAAGAAAAGAAGCATGGGTTGTGAAGTCGAGTTCTACCTTTTGGCAGCAGTGATCCCCTTGCCCCACACAGGGTGAAACTGTTTGGGTTCCCACACTCTGATTTCTCAGGTATAGTGAGTAGAGGAATAAACTACCAGAAATCAGGTATTACCTTAGCAAGTGAGAAGAGGAATTTAATACTTCTCTCATATAATGCATTTACTACTTCTCTCTTATAATTCATATCCCGGGAATGAGCACATAAATTCTCTGTAAACAGTAGCTAACATTTTCTCACCACGCAGTCAAATAAAAAGCACTTGTGGAAAAGTTCTTTGTATCTCAACTATGGTCTTCAGAAGAGATTCCTGTCAATACTTAGATTCCTGTCAATTCCTTACTTTATGTTTTGGACCAAAAATACTGGAACAACAATGGCAACAACAAAAAACTCTTTTTATTTGTGTTTTATTTTCTGGGGTTGGTTTTAGCTCTGCAAGCCATCTGAGTGTGCAGAATTTCTTATTAGAAGTTACTTAAAATATAATAAATTAAAAATGGTAATGTTCTGGTTAAATATCAAAATAATCTTAAATACCCTTGTATTTTTCTACTCAGTTAGATGAAAACTTTGCATGTTTAGCCTTTTATATGATAGCAAAATTGGGCTCTAGCTGAGCCATACTGACTTGGGAAAACACTGTTTCTGAAGATCTGCTGTATAATGACATTCTCTCTGCTTATAGTTCACATCGTACACTGGAAACATCTTCCTATTCATGTTTACTTCGATGAGACACATCATTGAAGGAGAGTAGAGAGCCTTCTAGATCATCTAGTCATTTTTTATATAAAAAGTGACTGAGATCCACAGATACGCTAGGATTTGTCTGGACACACATAGTGGTGATTCAGGACTTCTACCAACCCCTTAACTATGTCCACTGCTCCTTCTACTTCCATGGCAATACAGAATCCAACAGAGAAATATCTGAAATGCCTCCTCTAGCCTCCACCCCTAGATGGAAATGCTATTTACAAATGAGAAATTGGGAGCAATCCAGTATGATTAGGTATGGTCCTTATTGATGAATAGTGTCACCAAATATGATTTTAATTCTGTGCAACACAGATTGTATTTAAATTACTTTAAGTGGATAGTGGTCAAATTGTATTACCCTTTAGATAACCATACCAAAGGATCTTTGGGAGATGGCAAATTCAATTAATATAAAGGCGTTGGCAGTCTGTTTATAGTAAACCTGTCTTTAATTTCTTTAAGAACTTCTGAGAGCACTGTCAATGCATGGCATTCTGAATTGGAGGAGACATACTATCCTAAAAGAGTGCTGTAATGTTGTTTAGCTCTGACAGGAGAATTCTCAGGGTAAGGGTGCTTGAAAGTCGTCATCAATGTCCTTATAGGAGAAATGATCCGCTCTCAAATGATGGAGATGGAGGATAGATTTAAATTGCACTTCTTTTTATAACTTTGTGAATTTCTTTTTAGTGTATGTCTCCTTTTCAAAAGATGAAGTTATAACAGTACTAATACTAGTGGTGTGGAAGGTTACAATGGCTGAACATCTCTCTCAAACATTTATTCCATTTAAACAAAAATACCTGATAGAGAGCATTTCCATTATTCACAAGAAATCACACACTATAATGGTTTCTAGCACTCCTTTTGTAATAGCTTATTTAAATACTTGGGGCTGCAATTCAGATTTCCACTTTGTTCAGACTTCACAGAAATACTTTATTCAATTGATCACATTTTTATTCTTTATTGTACTCTAAATCGCCTTTGATTTCTTAGAACACCAGAAGTAAAAATCAAGTCTGTAGTCATGTAAAATAAAAAATTCCTCCAATGCATTTACTTAAAGACAAAGTAAAAATAAAAACAGAAACCAAACAAAAACAAGGCAATAAATACAAAAAAAAGAAAAAAAATTCTTTCTACCAATAATTTAATGATGATTCAAGTATATTATGTTAAAGGACAACTATGGTCTATAGATTATTTTATAAGTTTTATATTTTATACAAATTTGGTATTTTATTTTCTACAAATTCTTTAGATGGAAATTTTGTTTCTTCTAGCAGCCTTTTGTAATATTAGACATTTATGAAGACAACCAGAAATCTCAGTTGATGCTTTAGTGATTGCCTCAGATTAAAGACAACCCCACCCCCCAAAATAAATCTCATAAATATACATGAATTCACAAAAACTGGCTAAAATCTTAACTTTTAATAAGCTTGTGTTTTAAATTTAAAGAAGAAGAATGACTATAGCCATTGTGGTTGACAGGGTAGCATAACTTCTCTTTATTAAAACTTTATTTTATCCTAAAATTTACAGTCTAGAAAAAGCTTTAAAGCACTTCAGTGCACTTTTAGGGAAAAAAGAGAAACAAAACTAAAAAAGAGATGATAACGTAGTATATATTAAGTTTATTTCAAAAATGCTTTTAATTTTGTCTGTATGCCAATAAGAGAAAGTCTGCTGGAATTAATCCACAGAACAAGAGCAATTCAGTTACTTACAAAGAAGATGACATAAGCCACCAAAGTGAAAGGAATTCAGACTCTCAGGCTGGTACATTTTGGTTTTTTGTCTGAGCCCTCCCAGGTGAAAATGGAGCACCTATAGTAGCATATGGGATATTTGACTTTATTGTGATAATGCTGCAGGCCCTAAAGGAAAGATTCATGGAAACATACTGGTACATGCCTTGATATAATAGAAGTAAAAGACTCCACAGTTACAATACATAATTTAACTATGCAAATACAGACTTAGGTGTGCGGTGATTTATCCATTTGCAATAGCTTGAAATTCTTTGAGAGGATTTTTAAAGACTTTATTGTCTAAAAATGAATATTTATAATGCTTTAAAGACAGTGGTTACACTTAATGGCTAGGCTGTGATGTTTGGAACCAATATAGAATGAAATGAAAAAACATTTAGAAAAACTTCTGAATGAAATGAAAAAACACATTTAGAAAAACTTCTAAGTGGGTTTTGGATAGATTCTGTGAAGACATATCAAATTAGTTGAATTGATATAAATCCTTTTAGAATGTGATACCCATATGTATATGTCATATGAGTATATGTGTATACATGAAACCTATATAAGTATTGAGTTTTATTCAAATATTTTTAATGTCAATTAAGGTAGCTACTTATTCTTCGTTTTTCCTTATTCCCAGGAAACTAAGATATTTCTTTTACAATCATGTGAAAATGTTTTTATATACTGAAACAGAAACATCAAAATTCATTAAGAACAAAGCTCTGGCATATTATAATCTGTCTGCCAGTTCTCAGTCTAGTGTGAATTCATCTGCGTGTAAGTCTAGAAAGTAAATATCAAAATAGAAATGCTCAGTGATTTCAGTAGTATTAACAGAATCACCTTTTATTAAAAACACAGCGCTTGATAATCTTGTGATATCTGTGATCTGAATAAACTGATAAGTAGAAAACAGTTTGCCCTCCCACGTTTTATCCTAAATCTATGTGAAGAAGCTTCCATTACTTGCAAAGTTTCAAATGTTATTTGATTTATATGTACTTGAAAGAAAAATTCCCCTTGAAACAACAAGGACAGAATGTCCAAAGACATAGTAAATATATAGTTTCTTAATTGCAAAGCCAAAATAGATTACACACAGCCTTGCAAAATCTAAGACATCTGCTTTATTTGAGGCAAGAAGAAAGACATCTGGGGGCTTGAATGTTTCTTTGTGACCTGCTCCAGTGTGAGTAACCTTGTAGTTAACTAGGCATTTAGTCAGGTCCGCAGAAAGATCATTGCCTGGACTCTGCCTCAGAGGCTGATGAGGACCCAGGCCAAAGCCGAAATGTCATACCCAAAAGATCACTGAAGCCATGCAGTCGGGGTGGAAGTGTCGTAACTGGGGCAGTGTAATAACAGCTGTCAACCATTTGTCTCTCTGGCAATCACAAACCTACAGACATGAAATAATCAATGGAGCAGAAAAAAATTTTAAAACCTAAAAATAAAATAATGTCAGCACGAATCTTCTAGATTCATTTTGGTTTTTGACAAATATTTAATCCTATTATTATTTTCAACTATCCTTAAATGCTGGCGTCTTTTGTCATACAGGAAACCTTTGGTGATTTCGTATGGCATTGGTGGAATAAATTCACATTAAAAAAATTTTCAATTACAGGCTTCTGCAATTACATTTGACTTCTCTAACTGCAAAGAAGCCACAATAAAGTAGCTCTTCTGTTGTTTAGTTATATTCCTGGCTAATGTTATGTGTGTTCAGTCTAGGATAGAGTGGTTTATTTGTTTAAAGCTGCCTCCTTGATGTTTGGGTTTATTTGCTTGTTCATCGGCCATAATGAGCGCCCTTCTCCTGTGGTTCCTGTCCCTGTGTGACTTTGTAACAGAGTCCAGATGCAGCGTGAGGGCTTGTGCTGTTTGACAAACAAAACCAAACCCAAATTGCCTGCGAGTTGTTGATAAATCTTTCCATTGGAATTATACTTGTCTAAGTGGCAGAGATACAAGACTCACTTCTTACTCAGTATTTGAATGTGCGGACGGCACATTTAATTGCTCCCCATAGGCAGGAATTTGGCAGAGAGAAAGCAACGCATTTTAATCGGTCTGTCTAGCTATGTTTTAAAGCACCCCTTGCCACCGCGCCTGCATATTCGTGTTGGCATTAATAGAACAAAAATGTGTATTGGACTCGAAAGGTGTTTTGATGGTAGGTAAACACATTTATTTTTCACCCGATTCTGTTTTCTGTACTTACAATGCCAAAAAGGCAGCCGAGGGGATGGTGCTTACATCAGCGGGAATTAAGAATTGAGGGTTTTCTTTTTCAAGTACCACCTTTAGAATGTGAATACGGGGCTAATTTAATTAAGGGACAAAATACCCAGTGGTGGAGTTTAGAAGACAGACCCAAGAGTAAAGAAGTGAGGGAGGTTTTTGTACTTAAATAGCAAAGCAGTTGCAAATCAACCGATGGACCAGATGCTTTATTTTAAAAATTATTTGATTTCCTGATTTAAAAAAGTGATTCTCTTTATATGTTCATCACTTTTTATTAAAAAAATACCAACATAACATGTGGCTGATTCTCCAGTGTAGAGAAAAATAGTACAAATTTTTTAAGCACCACAGTATTGAAATTCAGTGTTGGTTCATGAAAAAAATCAATAATAGTTAAATTGGAAAACTTTTTGTACTCCTTTGGTGTAGCACTTTTTCCTGATCTCTCTCATATGTCATAGAAGGATCTCTTTCGCTGTAAGAATGCTTGATATTCAAATATCTTACTTTTGATATCTTTCACATTGTAGATTGTTTCTGCTTTTTTCAAAATAGCATCTCCCACTAGTATCTTGCATTTTACTTTGAAAGTTCCTTTTCATGCTTGTCTCATTTTGAAATAATATGAGTTCTAGAGTCAGGCAAACTGAGTTATAATAAAGGCCCTTCTTACTTGTTAAGCCTTTAGACACACTTACTCCCCTGTGCCCAGGCTTTTTCCAAGGACCTTACCTATCACTTGCCTCCTGGATTAAAACACAGTCAGGTCATTGGGCTTATGTGGAAGGCAACTCTTTTCTCCTTCGCTGAAATGACATAGTGTTTGTTAGTTTGCATCAATTTTTAAGAACGTCAGTAGTATATAATAGCAAAAAACAAAGTTTTCTGCTTTGTCAGGAAATTTAACAATGTACCAAAATAAAAATAAGTACTAACAGCCTGCTGTGTGGCGTGAGGCTGGAAGCGAGTGAAATTGAGGCTGCTGTCTTGACAGTTGAGAGAGCAGACTCTTCAGGAAGGAAAAAAGCCCAGGATTTTTGTATAAATTTGAAGAATTTCTCCCAATTATATCTCCATAAAGAATACTTTTCTAATGTTTAAGAGTGGTATCCTCTATTGCCACACTTATTATAGTGAAATGTAAGAATGCCTGAGTGGTGGGTGTTTTGTTGTGACATCTGAACTATTTGTAAATATTGTTCACAGCTTTCTTAGCATATTTTAGCGAGGCAACATTTCAGTAAAGTATAATTTATTGCATATGATATAGATGGTGAGCTTCCCAACCCATTTGCTGTAGATGTGTTTGCACAAAAGAAAACTGACACTAGGCATATTGGATTAAAGTAGAAAATTTTAGTGTGGTTCTTGAGTCCTGTAGTGGTTGTTCTGCCTTTATAAAAACATCAGTGAGGCCAAGAGATTTGCTTTACTTGATGTCAAAGTCCCAAATAATGTAAGTGCTAGCTTAGATGGGGAAGAGTACATTTTTCTCTATTACTGTGCCATGTTTGTATGTATGTATGTATGTTTGTGTCTGTCTGTCTGTTTGATTGTCCATCTGTCTGTATGTGTTTTTGCCCAGGCAAGCTCATCTGATTGCAGCATGTAACCCCACTTCCACTTCACTTCTTTCATTTCCCATATGAAAAAAAATATACATACAGTTTTGTCTCTGATGTCTCATTTGGCTTTGTCTTATTCTTTTAGATTTTCTTCAAAAGGAGATAAAGGTCTTAGATAAAGTGACAGGATGGTTTCTTTCCCTTTGTCTTCCCTGCCTACTCTAAATGACAATAAAAACAAATTCTAATTTAGCAAGTATTTTTTTAAGATGTCATTTTTTTTTTTGAAGAAAAGAAAGTTGGGACTATCTTGAAAAGCTGTTCTGTTTTCAGAATACAAGTGAACATTGGATTATTTGGACAGTAAAGTTTATTTGTTTTCTTTTTCTTTTCTTTTTTTTTTTTGCCACACCACGTGGCTTGTGAGATTTTAGTTCCCTCACCAGGGATCAAACCTGGGCCCTTGGCAGTGAGAGTGGAGTCCTAACCACTGGACTGCCAGGGAATTCCCAGTTTATTTGTTTTCAGTGAAGGAAGGCTTGGCAGACTTGATCTCCCTTCCCTCCTTTTCTCTTCCTTCTCCTCCTCGTGCAATGGGAGTAGCCCAACTTCACATAAACACCACAGTTATTGAGTCCCTACTCTGTCCCAGACCTGTCCTATTAGTAACTTGAGAGTAGCTGTGTGAGGTAAGTGGGATTATCCCCATTTTGCAGAGGTAGACACTGAGACTTAAAGAGCTAAAATACCTTGTCCTAGCGCACACAGCCGGTGAGAGCTGTGCCAGGATATGAATCCAGGACTGTCTGGTTTCAAAGCTGGTGCCTTTCCCCCTCTATCACAGTGCCTTGAAAGTAAAGGTAAATGTGGCATTTATTATTATAGAGGAGCAGTTATCAACCGTGGCTGTGGATCAGAATCATCCTTGTGGAATTTTAAAAAATTCCAGTGCTTGATTTCCACTTCTGAAAATCTAATTTAATAAATAGATTTAGGGTGGGAAATTGGCATCAGTAGTTTTTGAAACACCACAGGTTTCTGATGCCCAACATTAAGAGCCACTGGCATAGACTGTCCCTCCCTCTATTCCAGTTAGTAATAAGACAGTTCTGATAAGACAGAAGACATTTGTGTTAAGTCGGCACCAGATGCAGTATCTGTTGGTCCTTAATATAGTTGATATGCTGTTCCATTTAAGTTTCCTTTTTCTTCATCCATTTTTCTGGGATAGATAACACAAAATAGCCACTAATAAATGCTTGTAGAATGGCTGTTAGAATTGTTTTTAGAGGCAATTTTATCTGTTGAAGGTAATAAATAACCACAAGCAAAATGGTGACCTGTGGGTTGAGGGCATTTACCAAGTCACCCATTTCAGAAGTACTTTGCAGTTTCCTCAGCGGAGGGTATTTGGTTTAATGTGTATCATTCTCAGAGATTCTGAGAGTCCACACCTGATTCTCAGTGGCGTCAATATCAGTCTTAGGAGACCTGGGTGAGGAAGCTTTGTTTGCCTAGTAAGTTCAAACTTGGTATTCAGTTCATCAGTTTCATATAATATTAGAATTAAGATCAACTATAGCCCCTCTTTTAACTGCCTAGAAATATTGTGTATTGCTTACATCATGTATTACTAAATCACATGCAGTTTGAATAGGACTGTTCATGCCCTGTTTATACCTGCTTCTGGCATTGAGCAATCATAAATGCTATAGTAAACTTCTATAATGAATTTTTTTGAAATGGGCTAAAATACTTTTTTCTACAACCTTCCAGTTAGTGGTTAGTGTCAATAAATTGACTATCATGTAGAAACCGGTAGAATATGAAAATGTTCAGCTTATGGCTTAC
Source organism: Tursiops truncatus (assembly GCF_011762595.2). NCBI lineage: Eukaryota > Metazoa > Chordata > Mammalia > Artiodactyla > Delphinidae > Tursiops > Tursiops truncatus. Next base: position 81,112,675 of record NC_047035.1, on the reverse strand, counting down.
TAAACTGGAAAAATGACATATATTACTGATTTCATTTACCTGAGTGCACCTCCCAGGTCTCACAGACCTGTTTGCAGGTGTTTTGCCATCAATGACTATAACTGGCCTCCTAAGGATTACCCAAATAGTGACTCAGAAAAGCATCTTTAGGGAAATCTGATCTTAATCCCAAAGTCTATTTACCAAGCATTATTGAAGTTAAATTAAAATGGAAGTATTTTTAAAAAGTCAGTAGCCCAGTAGTGCCATTCCTAGTCTGACAAAGGTATTTGCTGTCTTATAAAGTAAAATTTGCTATTTTATAAAATATTCCTGGTATTTTTAAATGACATGCCTGTGCACATCCTATACATGTCTTAGTTAAAAATACTACTCAACGACCTTTTACAATGAAAATGCTGGTGCCTCATCCCTTATCTCCCCAGAAACAAAGGCGTAAATGCTGAAGCAGCTGAGACACATCTATCTCTGTAACAGAGAAGTGAGTGATTCTGCATGACTGTCCCTAATGGTACCAGCACAATCTCTGCCTGGCTGAACCTAGCAAAGACCCAGTGATTCATGGATGACTTGCAAACATTCTCTCCTGCTTTCTAAGCGAAAACATACATTGAAAAGACCCTCAGTTTATATATAAAGTATAAGCAGCAAAGGTGTGCTGTCTTAATTTTCAGTCTAACCCTCAAGACATCTTCCATGGCATCAGTATTAAAGCAGAAACCAGGACTACATTTTCCTATTCGATAATAAGCTATGGAAGTTGCATAGGGTCGAGTCTCTAGGAAATCCCCTCTTTCTTTGAAAAAATGTCGTTGGTAAGATAGGAGATTGGCACCACAATGAGCAAAATATAGTGCGGGCTGATACGCATTGTCAGGTAGAATTTGGTTTGAGACACTGACTTTTGTCTGCGTGGTGTCTCCGTTCCAAAGAAGATGGAAGATGCAAAACTGCAAGTTTCCAATCTCTGGTTAATGTGGTCTATACAACTGAATAATGTATAAGGAGATGTTCCTTTGATAATGTCACAATTATTCATTGTACAGCCATAAACTCAAATATTCACATTAACAGCTAGGTATTATTTTTCTTCTCTGAAATTAAGTGAGCGGCATCAGTGGTCATAAATGAGAGCATTCATCAAAGGCGGAGCCATGGCAGAGGATTAAGAGAATGCTGATGAAGTGTCCAGATTCCCATAACTTGGAATGGAGCTGCATTCAGCATTCCTTTATTATCCATCTGCCACATAACAAAAAGTCTCCTATATTTAATGCAGGTTTGCCCTAGGCCACGTAATAGGATTAGGAATAATTTCTACAAATTTACAAAAACAAATCACATGGGAAGGCTTAGAATTTGCTAATAATTTCTCCATAGCTGGGAGATCAAAGGGATGTAAGAGTCCCTAGCCAGGCGGTAGTTTGACCCTGGCCAGGCTTTTTTAATGAAAGGGTTAATCTTCTCCGAGGTGACCATAGAGGAGCAGATAGTGTGACCAAAGGCAGATTCAGGCCCCCAAAAAACAAGGAAGAAAATAGTCTGAAAAGTACAACAGCAAGAAAACATTTACAGAATCACACTACATTTTCTGTTTAGAAAAAATAAAACTGCAGAACTTCATTGAAAGGAGCGAGACAAAGGAAGAGGGCTGGCTGAGAAACAAACCCAGGAAAGATCAAAACCCCTCACCATTGCCTTGAGGAAAAAAAAAACTAGGCTGCTTGCTTCTCCTTTTAAAGGTTGCCCCATTGTGGTCAGGTGAGGGACACTAGCTTCTAGCCCACTCCCAGTGTTCCTGTCAGACTTGGAGGAGGAGCAATTTACCTGGCAGAGTCTGCTAGTACGGGCAGCCAAGTGTCTAGTAAGGCAGTGCCATTTCAGGGGTACCGCTTTATACATAGGCAGATGCGATAGAAAATCATGAATTCTTACAAGGATTCCCCCATTCTTAAAGGGAAATGAAAGTGAACAAAGGCATGTTAAAAATAATGAGGGCAGCTAGGACTAATGGCATTGCTGCAGTGTCTTCCAAGTTCTCTGTTACTAATTTGGACGAGTGGCAACCTGTAGCCAAAATTTCCTGTCCTGCGTTTTCTTTGTCAGTGGCCATAATGATGTAGCTAGGGCTCGCACATTTATTAAAAGCCCCCATCTGGTCTTCTTCTTAGCAATGGTTAGGCGATCCCATTGCCAGCTGCATGGCTCGTTCTCAAGGCATTCTGAACAGTGCTTTGTTTCTCCTCTATGTGTTGTGCCACTCATTATAGGGAGGGGTTAAGTAATAGAATCTGTCTGATGTATGAGAAATGGTGGCGAACTTTATAGTGTCTCCGAAGGGTGAGTTCGCTTTTGGATGGGGGTGGGAAGTTCTTGTTGCTGAGCTCCTCAGTCTGAGAGCTGACCCAGCAAGAGGAAAATCAAAGTTACCTGCCCACCCACTTCTGTTACCTGTTGGTCTGTTAAGACTGAGGTGAAGGTCCTTCTTAGAAAGCTCACTAAAAGAGATTGGCTTGTGAGAAAAGGAAGGAGGTTGATGGAGAAGGTGGTATCAGTAGTCAAAGTGATGGTCTCAAAATGAGGAAAATTTGTTTTTTTGGAGTTATTCCTTTTCACTCCTAGCTCCTCATAAGCACCAGGCTTATGATAGATTCCTCTCTTCTCTGAGAGGAGCTCAGAAGGCATCGACTCCTTTTCCCCAGTGCCTTCTGATCTTCTGCCTCCTTTCCCCAGAATTGAGGAAAACTGATTATGGCCTCCCTGGGGTTGGTGGAGGGTAAAGGTCAAGATGGACTTTCAGAACCTCATGTTTTTCATGAAAAGCCAGATTTCTTTGTATCAGCATTATGGACGAATGGTTCATTCTTCGGCAGAAACAGCAGATCTGAGACATAACATACAGAGTATCTATGTACTCACAGGTGTATTGATTTATAAGATGTGGGGAGTCCCAAGGTCACAGCTAGTCAACCTTTGAGTAACAAGCTGAGAAGTCAAATCTAGGTTCATTCTTGGTCTGTCTTTTATTTGTTAAGTGCTTTGCATAGTGGGTGCTGTTCTAATGCTGTACATGTATTGACTGTTTTAATTCCCCCATAATCCTGTGATGGAAGAACATGGGGTATTTTAGAGAAGTTAGTCTCTTTAAGGTTATGGCTGGTAACTGACAGAGCCAGGCTTTGAACCCAGGCCCGAGTGTTATGCCAGACTCTCTTTTAGTTTCCCCTTCTTTTCTCGCCAGCTCTTGTTTGTATTTAAAGGCTGAGAGATGAGAGGAATCTTGGAGGTAACTGAGTTGTGTATTTATTTCATTTTTCAGATGATTAAATTGAAACTCTGAGGCAGCAATTGACTTAATCTAGGTTGCACAGTTAATGGCAAGTGCCTGACGACCTGCCCGTCCAGAATTCTTTCCATATTGTTTCCCTGTTGCTCCCCCAACTAGAAAGCTCTGCCCTTCTCTCTCTTAACATTGATTTCTATCACTTCTTTTAGAGCACAACAGACACGTTTGTTCATTCAGCAATCATGAAACACACAGTGACTCAAAGCACCGTGTTAAATTTGGGAGATGTGAAGATAAACAGAACACAGTCTCTACCTACCCTTGACACACTTTCTGTCTACAGTGGGAGAAACATGAAGAGAAAGTTTCAAGCCAGTGAGGACAATGCTATTCGTAGGGATGTGTATCCAGTGTACTATGGCAGCATGAAGGGGAAAGACAGAACTCTTTACAGTAAAGTCAGGGATGACTTCATGGAGAAACTTATGTTTGAAGTTTTTGAGGATAAATAGGATTTTACCAGATGAACAAGGAGAAGGAAGATACTTTGAATAGAAGGGCAGAATGGGTGAGGTCATGGAAGTGGTAAAGCAAATGAAGCACTGAGGGACTGAATTCAAGTTCAGGACAAATATTTTGGACTTTACTTACAATTGGATGCTGGTGAAGTGTGAAGAATGAGTGCCTGAACTGTGGCAGTGAGAATGGCAGGAAGAGAACAGATTCGAGAGATAGGAAATGAGATTGACGGGACCTGGTGACCTGGGAGATGAAGAAGAAGGACTCTCAGTTTTCTTTCTCCAGTGAATGCAGAGATGACGGTGCTTTTCACTAAAATAAATACATGTAGCAGGGTCAATAGAGAAGATGAGTCTGTTTTGAATAAGTAGAATTTAAGTGTCTATTGGGTACCTGGGTACACTTGTCCAACTGGCTATGGGAAATATGGATCTGAGCTCAAGGGAGGCAACTGAGTGGGAAATGAAGATGTGGCATTGTCAGCATTTAGGTGGCAAGTAAAACCATGAAATAGAGGAGATCTTTTCAAGGGGCATGTATAGAGTGATAAGAGGGTGAGGGCCCAGTGCTTCAAGAGTAGGCAGAGTACGAGAAGCCTGCAAACAAAACAGAGGCAGTATTTGTCCAAGGAGCAAGAAGATAATTGGGCAAAAAAGGTTTATGGCATTGAAGGGAAGGGAGAGAATAGGTCAAGACGGAGGGAGTGGTCAGCTGCTCGGAGGTCAAGAAAGTTAAGGACTGAAAAGTAGCCATTGGGGATACCAGATATTAAGAATGGGGATTGGAATAAGGACAATTTTAGAAGCCTGAATGCACAAGCTGCATGACCGAATGAATGGTTAGGAGGAAAGATGGAGAGTGGAGTTCAAAAATGAAAGGAAGGTGAGAGAGAAGGCATTCACAAGATCTGGCTAAAAGACCAAGGGCATAATAAACCCCGGTAGCCCAAGCGGAAGGGGCTGGAAAAGAGGACTAGGTTGAAGACATGGAGTGAGTTCCCAGGGAGGGAGGTGGGACTGGATGGTGTCAGTCATGACTCTGCCTCAATGAGCATATGAATAGAGGGGAAATCTTTCCCTTTGTAACCAATGATTTAGCTGGGGGTTTGTGGACATTCCTGGTAGGGGTCTGGGGAGGACTTGGATGATAGAGGCTAGGGATGGGATGGGGAAGGGACTGTTTAGAAGTCCGATTAGAGGGGAATTATGTTCTGATGGGAAAGGGTAGGGATGGCAAGAGGGACTGAATGAAAGTCATGTTTTAGAGAAAAGATGAGAGAGAAGAAAGGGACTACTCTCCATGGTGGGAGATGGAGTCTGACACAAGCCTAACTTAGCAGCAGGGCCTCAGGGGGTAATTGCAGTTTTGGGGGCAGTGCTGTAGCTCTCATGGAATTGTTGTAGCCCATCCTTCTATCAGGTATGTATTTGTCTGTTGAAGGAGCTCTTTCTCAAAATACCAGAATATTTTGGGACCAAGCCACTTAGCCCCCCTTCTGGAGCTATCAATACACAAAGATAGGGAAGATGTCTTCTTTCTCCCTTCTTTCATTGACACCAAAGGGGCAGTGGTGCTATTTCTCCTCTGTCCTTCGGTGGGCACAGAGAATATAGGATTCCATTCTGATAGGTGGTGAGACAGCAGCTGCAGCTTGGCTGGTGGCAGGAATGGCAAGGCTTGTCTGAGTGAAAAAAAACCAATCTGTCTCTTCGGGATCTGGAACACTCTGGGGCTCTGATGAAGTTCCAACTCACCATCACACAGAAGCAAGGAAGGAGGCAACATTCTTATTTTACAAAACTATCACTGGCCGCTCAACAGGAATCAACAAGTAGGAAATGGTGACTGTGTGGAAGGTGGCAGTGTTGGTGGTGGCTATGGTAGCTTTATTGAAGGGGCTGGTAATGGAGTGCCAGCCTTCATGATTCCAGTCAGGACCCCATCTTTGGTCAGCCAGGGACGATCCATGAAAACACTGAGAACAAGCATTGTACTTCCCCAGCAGTGGGGTATTTAAAAACCACACAGTCCTGAATTCCAATCACAGTTCTCCCAAGTACTTGTGCGAGTTATTGAACTTCCCTAGACCTCAGTTTCTCATTTGAAAAGTGATGATTATATAATGTCTATCTCATTGTACAGTTCTAAGGACTTATTTTAAATCTTTCAGATAATGTAGGTAAAGATGTTAGACCAGCAGCTGGCAGTAAAGCCTTTAATAATGAGTAGCTCACTGGAGGTTGTAACACTTTGTTTTTGGCATTTGGGGGTGACACCTAAATGAATGGAGCTTGGAGATACTGAAATCTGAACGTTAATGTTAATGGCTATGTTGTAGGTTGGACAATCCTGAACATTGCAATTAAATTATTTCCCATCTTATGCTCAAGTATAGTAAGCAAGTTTACTCAAAGTTAAGAAGAAAGAAGCAGCAGTTAATTACATTAGAGTGCTGCTGAGCTTTCAAAAGCAAAAGGATTCCTGGATTTATACTCTCAATCTATGGAATATTTTGTTCAGGCACATATTCTTCTCTCCCTCTTTCTCCAATTTCATTAATTCTGTCTTCAATCTGTTTTTCAACATTCTAAAGGAATGTACAGATACATCTATTTACTACTATTTTAATTCCATTGAACGCTAAAAAGTTACACAGAGGTAGGAAAGGACAGCATTCTTGGTTGGTTCACAACTGTTATTGTGTTTCTCAGAGTACGTTTTGTGAAGCTTCTCTTTGGATGTTAATGCATCATATGAAATAAGGATCCTTATTTCACAGACTGGGAAAGCCTGGTTAAAGAGGTTTCATTTCTGTTTAAGAGTTTCCCAGAAACGTACTATGCTAACATGCATTTGGATCTACCAAACTTATTTGATCCTAGAAATATTCTGTTTCATGACTGTTGCAGAACTTGTGTTCCATGGATCAAGCTTTGGGAAACTTGTTTCTAGGAAAACATGGGACAGCCAGGACTCTTGCCATCTGAGTTGTTGAAGTGGAAAGAATCCTCTAGAATCTTTTAGAGGAGTAAGAAAAGAAAAAGACTAGGGAGATTTTAGGACTCAGCTCTTGGTGATCTGTGCTTTCTCTCCAGCATGATCCCAATATATTCCATTTGCACTTCAGTCATAACCAGGAAGTTTGGAGTGGGGAAATTCAGTGGTAACTCCTGGGCAAAATTCCTTACGTTACTCTTCTACGAGTGGTGTGGCAATGTGGTGCTGTGTAGTTGTTTTTTTTGTTTTTTTTTTTTTTAATTAATACCAGAGTGGCTGTGTGTTTTTATTAAATAAATGCCAGCAATTAAAAGAATTTTTTTTGAATTTTTTTAATGCACAAAAATTTCAGCAGCAAATACTTCAAACAGTGATGAGGGCCACGGGTATGATATATTTTGTATTTATAAACAAAAATCATAAGAAGTGTTATGAATACATTTTTACAGAGAACTTTTGTGTTGTACATGATTTAAATCTTTCAGGTATTCTTAATGATTATCTCTTAACTAAGGCATAGTGGGAATTCTCTTCTTCAGGTCACATACTCATTCACTGTTTTAATTATACCAGATAACTCAAGTGAAAACTTACTTACCTGGTTAATGATTCTTAACCAGGGAGAGGTAAGCATAAACAATTCTGTATAGCTATTTGCAAGAAAATGAGCCTGGGCCCACACCTGCAGATTCTGATTTGGTAAGATTTGGGAGGGGCTCCCCAGCTTGTGTTTTTTTCCAACAATGCTCCTGGGTGATTCTGGTACACACCTTGCTTTGACAACCCTTGGGATGAATATAATTAAAATAACAGACATGGATTATTTTTCATTTATGAAACAGCATGGTATGCTAGACTTCACAGTTCTCCTTGATGATAGTGCCTGTAAGAATGTAGATTTTAAAGTGAAAGTGATTAGCAAACATCCTTATTTGTGTCTGTGTTTTACCATCTAAACATTTTGCGGGGGTAAATTTGGCATCGGAAGTAGAGTAAGGGGGAGGGGGAGAGGCAGGAGACTGGCTCATCTTCATGTAGGTTGTTAGGTACAGAACTCCTTTTTTTGAGGTGACTTCTGTAAGAGTGTAGTTTGTAGGCACTTTTGATTAAGGGAAATATGATATTTCAGGGTAAGGAAAATAAGGAGCAGCAGAATCTCTGGGGGATGCTTGTATCAAGAGAGGTGATAATGAGAAGAGAGTAATGGAGATGAGTTTTCTTTTCTTAGCTTGATGTTCACATCAGCCCATCTACTCAGATCGCTGGCACAGCTACCAATGATGATATTTTGGATTTGCAAATGACTGAGAAACTTAAGCCACCCAGTGTTCCCATGAGGACATTGCTTAAAAAATGACAGTGAACAATTTTGCAGAAAATGGGCTGTTTGTCAAATTAGAGGATCAAATTCTATTATCCTTCAGTGTGGGTAGGAGGAAAGCCTGGTTAACAAAGTGCTAAATCTCCTAAACAAGTTTTCCCGGGGGGATGATGAAATGATAGCTTATTGTGCAGAGTGGAAGATTCAATTATCCTCATATTAACAATTTAACTTTTTTTGTTTTTCTGACCTATTAGCAAGCTAAGGAGTGACTTTTGAGAGAAGAGGTTGGGATTTCATGAGCTGCTTGTGGAATGGATGAGAGGGCAATGTGTCTATGACATCTGTCACCCTACTGATCACCTGGGTTGATTCAGAACCGTCCTAGAACGGAATCTGAGGATAAATTGGACACTGTGTGGCTTAGGGCACGAGTCTCCTTGGAGTAGCTTGGCTTAAAGACTAATTGCCTCAATCACACAGCACCTCTGAGAACCTTGGATTCTCATATTGTTTCTCATAAGAATCAACTACCTTAATCCCTCCTTGTTAATCCTTCAGGGGAATTGTGCACAAAATTGTTGTGTATTGTGCATGATTATATTTCATATATATTCATACCATAGAAGGATGCATGGCCCTATCTGATACCTGTTTTATTTAAAAGGATCATTTGCCTAAACTTCTCTGAGTAGAACCTGGCTGGAATCTCACATTCCCACCCCCATCCCCACTAAATACTCAACCCAAATATTACAATATAATTGAAATTAGATTAAAAAATTAAATGACATTTTGTGAGCTGTTTAAAAGGGTCAGCAATGTGTTTGAGCGTTACAAGATTAACCTTTGCTCCTTTGGGAAAATGCAGACTTCAATAGGGATTCTGTGGCTGAGGTTGTACTTGCTAAAAGTTTAAAACAGTAATTTTTTTCCTAAGAAAGGTCATCTTGAGCTAAAATGTCAAATAAATTATTTAGATTACTGAATTAGAAAAGTGAGGATCTGACAGGCTGAATTTTTTATGCACATTAGCCACAGCCGGGGTCTCTCTATGCTCTTTTTATTAGGTAGAGTGCACCCCCTTGCCTCTTATTAAAAATCTCCCCATTTAGTCCGATACACTTCCTTTGATAGATGACTGCTGCTTTTGAGCATCCAGATACATGAGTCTGCTGAATTCAGATGGCCCCTGTTTGTTCTGTGTGCCTCCTAGGCTGGATTCTAGCGAAGAGACAAATGAGGGGACACGGAGAAAAGAGCATACATGCAGGCACATACACCAACAATAAATGTTTGTACATATGTATGCATACAAACATATAAGCATGTAAATAAACATACTTTTTTTAAAAAAGGAAGATAACCTTGGAATTCAGTAAAACAGAAACACTCTCCAAGGATATATAGTGTGTTTCTAATAGGGAACACATAATATCAGATTGGTCCCAGTTAGGAAGGAAATAATACCAAAAAATTAAATGGCTTTATGACCATGTGATCTAAAAAATTCTTCTAGAAGCAAGGGTACTCTTTGAAAGAACCTCTAGGTGCCACTGCCACCTTGGGGATATGGCAAATTTCTGGGTAATGCTTATTTTATAGAGCGTTCTGAGTCTTTCAGAAAACTTTTTTTTTTCTTTCCATTATGGTTTATTACAGGATATTGAATATAGTTCCTTGTGCTATACAGTAAGACCTTGTTGTTTATTTCATGTCTAGTAGTTTGTATCTGATAATCCCAAACTCCTAATTTATCCCTCCCCTACCCCCTTTCCCCTTTGGTAACCATAAGTTTGTTTTCTATGTCTGTGAGTCTGTTTTGAAAATAGTTCATTTGTATTTTATTTTAGATTCCACATATAAGTGATATCATATGGTAAATATTTGTCTTTCTCTTTCTGACTTACTTCACTTAGTATGATAATCTCTAGTTGCATCCATGTTGCTGCAAATGGCATTATTTCATTCTTTTTTTGGCTGAGTAGTATTCCATTGTGTGTGTGTGTGTGTGTGTGTATATACACGTATACATACACACCATATCTTCTTTATCCATTCATCTCCTGATGGACGTTTAGGTTGCTTCCATGTCTTGGCCGTTGTACACAGTGCCACTGTGAACACTGAGGGTGCATATCAGAAAACTTTCTAATTGCAGGTAGATGATGCTGGTATTGGTTCTTTTTTATACATGAGAAAATTGAGTTAGAGAGCTGGCAAAGTTAGTGATAGGGCTATATTACTATCACAGACTTGCAGACTTGAGTCCTAACACTGGCTCTTGGCTCCTTCTTCACCAGGATGTCTGTGTCAAATTTGTGGTTTCTTAAGGAGAGAAGTTCTTTAGAATGTTTAGTTGAATGTTTTGATGTCTACAGGTGAAAATGTAGATGGCATTTTCAAGGGTCTTTCTACCTTCTATATATAAAATACAGAGTATTCTGCATTTCTGTGAGGCTTTTAGCTTCTACCTCTTATGTTTCTGGCTTATATATATGTATATTTTGCTAACTTCTCTTTTCAGAGAACTTTACTCTTTAGAATAGTTATTTTTTCATGTTGCTTTTCACATCTATCTCAAGAAATTCTCTTTACACAGCTAAGGATCCTAAGGCTCAGAGAACCTAAATGTTGTAGAAGACTGGGGTAGAGTTGAGATTAGAATTCAGAACTTAGAGATTTTTGGTTCTAAATCTGTGGTTGAATGATATCATTTCTTTTCTTCCTCCTCCTTCTGTAAGTTCAATTTTCCCTTCATTTCCCTCCTTTCCTTCTGTCTTTGGCTGTCTACTGACCACTCTCTTATTTGGACAGTGTTGGTGTCCTGCATTTCCAGATCTTCTGGAAGTTGCACAGAGCTTTTTTTTTTTTTAATCAGGGAAAGATGTACAACATTTTAATAAATGTTTAAAATTATATTAAAGGGACTAAAATATTCCCAAAGTAAATAGAACATTGTAGGCTCTGTTAAACAATGCATTTGTCATAATGTCTAAGTAACAGGTCATGGATCATAGGCAATATATCAAATTTAAACATGGCTCATTGCAAATATTATAACAGTGTCATAGGACATAATGATGCTAAAATAGAAGGTAGAAGCTAACTGTTGCAAAAGTGATTCTGTAAATCTTTTTTTTTAAACATCTTTATTGGAGTATAATCGCTTTACAATGGTGTGTTAGTTTCTGCTTTATAACAAAGTGAATCAGCTATACATATGCATATATCCCCATATCTCTTCCCTCTTGCGTCTCCTTCCCTCCCACCCTCCCTATCCTACCCCCGAGGTGGTCACAAAGCACTGAGCTGATCTCCCTGTGCTATGCGTCTGCTTCCCACTTGTTATCTATTTTACACTCTCTCACTTTGTCCCAGCTTACCCTTCCCCCTCCCCGTGCCCTCAAGTCCATTCTCTAGTAGGTCTGCGTCTTTATTCCCATCCTGCTCCTACGTTCTTCATGACCATTTTTTTTTTTTTAAATTGATACAGCCACTATGGAGAACAGTATGGAGGTTCCTTAAAAAACTAAAAATAGAACTACCATACGACCCAGCAATCCCACTACGGGGCATATACCCTGAGAAAACCATAATTCAAAACGAGTCATGTACCACAATGTTCACTGCAGCTCTATTTACAATAGCCAGGACATGGAAGCAACCTAAGTGTCCATCGACAGATGAGTGGATAAAGATGTGGCACATATATACAGTGGAGTATTACTCAGCCGTAAAAAGAAACGAAATTGAGTTATTTGTAGTGAGGTGGATGGACCTAGAGACCTAGCTTTTTTTTTTAGATTCCATATATATCTAAAATCTAAAAAAAAAAAAGATTCCATATACATGTGTTAGCATATGGTATTTGTTTTTCTCTTTCTGACTTAACTTCACTCTGTATGACAGTCTCTAGGTCCATCCACCTCACTACAAATAACTCAATTTCGTTTCTTTTTATGGCTGAGTAATATTTCATTGTATATATGTGCCACATCTTTATCCACTCATCTGTCGATGGACACTTAGGTTGCTTCCATGTCCTGGCTATTGTAAATAGAGCTGCAGTGAACATTGTGGTACATGACTCGTTTTGAATTATGGTTTTCTCAGGGTATATGCCCCATAGTGGGATTGCTGGGTCATATGGTAGTTCTATTTTTAGTTTTTTAAGGAACCTCCATACTGTTCTCCATAGTGGCTGTATCAATTTACATCCCACCAACAGTGCAAGAGGATTCCCTTTTCTTTACACCCTCTCCAGCATTTATTGTTTGTAGATTTTTTGGTGATGACCATTCTGACTGGTGAGTTGCACAGAGCTTTATGACTAGTTCTGGCTAATGGAGTGTGGGTAGAAATGAAATGTGTCCCTTCTCCGTTGAAGAATTGAAAAGCTGTTATGCACCCCTCTATCTACTTCTTCTAATTGCCTTGGCAATTTTGAAGGAGACTTTGAGTTGCAATGGTAGGATTAAAACTGTGCAGTCAATTATTTGGAGATGCTCTGAGGAGGCACCAATACCTGTAGTGGATTTTACATGAGGAAAACACTAACTTTTACTGGGTTAAGCCTTTGGGGTTTCAGAGTTATTTATTACCATAGCATAACCTAGCTTATCCTGCCTAAAACGTGTTAAAGGTGCTTTTTTATTCAGAATTTTATTTTTAATAAAAATACATTACTTTTTTTTGGTTCTTTTGTTCTCCGCTTGACCCTTTATCCAAATTGTTCTCCTCTTATATAGGGTTTCTGTGAGTATCTAAATTCATATAAGGTGAACATCCTTTTCCTCTGTCCTCAATGATTTTTCCTCTGTAACTTTCTTACAAAATGTCTAGACTTGACCTCTCCCTGTGTGTAATAAGAAACCAAGAAGTGCTGACACAAAAAAATGTTATATTCCAATATTTCTTCCATGTATTTGAAGAGAATAGTCCCTGGCAATTTTGGAATTTACAAATGTCCAGTTCTAGAGAAAGAGTTCAAAATGAAGAAAATGAAAGGCTTTCAAAATGTCTATTTCTTTTCTATCACTGTAAAAATAAAGACATATTGCTTTACCCATGGCCCATTAGATCACTGAAATTTGGAATGCATGACTGTGGTTTTCAATTGATCTTTAATTTGAAAGCATCTGAGAAGTAGTCTAGGAATTGCTGGGCCCTAAATATAATTTTCCAAATATCATCTAAATTTTTGGCATTGAAGTTACACTAACTTTAAGAACTTATAAAATTGGCTGATGCAATACAAAGGATAGCTCAAACTTTCTCAAGCTTAAGTTCTTAGTAGGGGGTAATACTCTCTCAGGGATAATGTATTCCCAAGCAACTTTCTTAAGGAAAAGGCTATGGAACTAAGCAGACTTCTACATGTAGCACAAGCTTTTGCATGTTTTAGTGTGTTTGTACCTGGGTATGATCTTGATTTATACAGCATTCTCTGGAGGTTGAGGTAAGGGTATGTCATGCCCTTTATTCATGGTTCCATGCCCAAATAAAATTTCCAGAATATCCCTAGAATAAGAGCTTTCAGTGAATCCTAAATTAAGTCTAAACTTCTTTGTTTCTGTGCTTCCTATAATTTAGTCTCTCTCTGTGAACTTCTTTCATTACGTAGAATCTCTGATCCTGTTGAGCAGTTCATTCTGAGCTTAGACCCTTTGTTCATACTGTTCTTTATCTTGGGGTTCTCTTCCTTCCTACTCCTCCTCTCCTATCTTTGATTTACCAGTTCATTAAAAGACAGTTCCAAGTCCACCTCTTTGACTAAACCTTCTTTTATTACTAAAAGCAAAAAAATTTCTAGTGGCTATACTTGGGACTGAATTATGCTTTTTATATTTAACCCAATAAATTATAAATCTCATGTTGGAGCTTCAAGGAATGTGAGTGAAGATGGAATAATTTTTTACAGGGGGGGGTCCAGAAAATGGAGCCAAACTTTGAGAGGTGACCCATCAATGATCAAACAGGAGATACAAGAAAATTAGGGACAGTTAACAGTGGATAAACCAAAAAAACAGAGAAAGTTGTATGTGGGCAAAACGGGGCCTAATTTCATGATTGCTAAATATTTGCTGGGATGCTTATTTTACCTGTAGTCTAGTGTCTCTTGTGGGACTAAGAGTTGGCATCTCAAGAGATTGTTTACCAACTTCCTATCACGCCTACCAACAAGGCCAGTCTAAGGTTTTCTTAGTTCGTAATGAAAGGCTAAATTGCTGTTAGTTGAGAATATACTTGTGGGAGTAGAGGGTTATGCATATGTTCTCCAAGGTCCATGGATCCCTAATTCTACAAGTTATAGGCCTTTATGTTTCTGGGCAAATTAGTCATGGCTCTTAATTGTAAATAACAGAAACACAAACTAGCTTAAACTAATTTAATTGACTCAACAGCAAAGGATTCCTGTGGCTAATTCCTCAAAAGAAGGAAGGTTCCGTTATGAACATACCAATAAATCTCCACTTAACTAAGAGTATAGGATGGCCCACAAGAGTATTTTGGCTCCTCTTCTCTAATCACTGGGGCAGACCCCAGATCCATGATGAGCAAAGCTTTTTCCTTCCCGGCTGGCTATAGCAGAAAGCAATAAGATGGGTGAGTGAAAGGTAGATACTGAAGGAGATAGATTCCCTAGTTCCGGAACTTGATTTCAAGTTGATGAACTTTTGTGGTATCACAATGATAAGCTGATGTCTGAATGATTTCTCCTAGAATGTAAAGTTTGATATATATAAACTTGAAATCTATATAACTTATCAGAGGAAAATCTGAAAGTCCTCCTGTGTAGACTGAGACTTCTCTAGTGTTCTGGATTTGAAATAGGAGTGGTGGATAAAAGCAGAGAAGCACTGGTTTTGTGTATGTGTATGTGTGTGTGTGTGTGTGTGTGTGTGTGTGTGTGTGTGTGAAATCCATATTTCAATAAAATGTTATATTCTAAATTGAGGCATATATACACTACCAAATGTAAAATAGACAGCTAGTGGGAAGCAGCCGCATAGCACAGGGAGATCAGCTCGGTGCTTTGTGACCACCTAGAGGGGTGGGATAGGGAGGGTGCGAGGGAGATGCAAGAGGGAGGAGATATGGGGATATATGTATATGTATAGCTGATTCACTTTGCTATAAAGCAGAAACTAACACACCATTGTAAAGCAATTATACTCCAATAGATGTTAAAAAAAAAGAGAAAAAAAAACGAAGTGAGTTAACTGTTTTTCAGAGTGTATTTTATTGACACGCATGAAATATATCAAACCTTTAAAAAAAATAAATGCAGTCATAAATAGTTAGATTAAGTTAACCCTGACTTGAGGAGACATTTGTAAGAAGGAAAAACACTGCATCTGAGATGCTTTTGCAATGCACAGTTTACACATTTCATCTGGCTATCAGTCTGGTATTGGTGGTATGCAAGGAAGAGGTGGTTCTTGCCCAGAAAGTGCTCTAAAAAGTCCCATCTAAAACTGAGATATAAACAGGTGTTCTTGGTTAAAACAGATAATAAGCCCAGTATATTTCTCACAGCAATAGGATAATCCAGAGACTCTGAACTCCCTCCACTGCAGCCATCAGAATTCCTCACCATCTCCACCTGATCACCAGGGCTTGTCTCTCTAGCTTGTAGAGAAAGGCAGTCCTCCTTTGGTGTCTAACTCTTTTTGGAGAGTGGGGGTCAGATCTCTCTGCAAAGCTTCTGAGAAATGTAGTGACACTTTTCTTTGAAGTTTAATAGAACATTATTGTACAGTAGGCTAAAGATGGCTCCTATATATTGGCCCCTATGTTGTTTATTTCTTTATAGCAGGCCAGGTAGCTCAAAGCCTGCCAGTGCCAAACCCCAAATCTTACATATGTAGTTGCTTTAAATATCACTCAAATAAGTATATTTTAAGCCATCTAGAGCACATACCCTACAAAATTATATCCAATATCTGCCACCTGCAGGTAAGACAAACCCTGTAGTTATAAAAGACCCCAAACCACTGCTGCCCTTTAGAGCTTTCTGGCCCAGAGACTGTAGAGCGATACCACCTGGACACATCAGCCCATCTCTGATTTCTCCCTCCCCCTGGAGTTGTCCTCTCCACTTCTGGATGTTGGCCCTGCGCTGCTGTCTCTGGAAAGCTTTTTACTCCTCTTGGAAGGAAGAGGGCTTCTTCATGCAACCTCTTCAAGCTCTGCCTGGATAAAGCTTATTGTGCAATAGTGCTGTCTTACAGTCTTGTCTTCCCCTTGATCAGCTCTGAAGTCCTTGAACTCAACATAGATACCCCCATTTTTCCCCCAGGAATAAACAAAAGTGATATTAGAAGTATTTACCAACTTATTGGCCCTGAGATCTGCCAGTTAGAATGAACACAACTATAAGCCACTGACACAGGGTATTTGTACAACATTTTCCTTTGATAGAGTGCCACCAGACATCCAAATGGATTAGGTTTATTCTGTTATTTATTTATTCAAGAATGTGTTGAGTGCTTACAGTGTGCCAGGTACTGTCCTGAAACTCCACCAAGTATTGCTAACTGAGGGTATCAGACCACTGTTGAGTACATCAGATGAAACTTAGTAGATCTGGCTGGAATGGCATGGTTGAGAAATTCTCCTAACAGGAGATCCCACAGGGAGTGTGGCCTCCAGGACTGGGTCTTCTGGACAAGGTGCTGGGACAGTAATCTGGATCCCTAGAATATGTAAGAGCTATCAGCCAAGTAATAGAGGGTGCAAGCACCCCAAATTCTTAGGAAACACACGGATACTTGGATTCCAGTGGTTTGACCAGAAAAATCTCTGTATGGTGCCTTCGAGATTCTAGAATCACCTTGCTAGCCAAAAATAAGCATGTTGCAGTCACATCCTTTTCTGGGAGTTTTTTTGTTTTTTGTTTTTTTTTTTTGACATAAGACAGTTGCCGCTCTAACTTTGGAAGCATAAGTCTACCATAAATTGATTTCAGATACCAGAGAACTTGGACTGGTTTAAAGGTGCATAGCACCTTCAGCTTCTTAAATACTCTGCCCTTCCTGGGATCCAGGTGAACCCAGGGTCTTCCTATAGGTGCTGTTATGGAGTGAATTGTGTCCCCCAACCCCTGCCACCAACTCACATTTTGAAGCCCTAATTCCCAGTGTGACTATATTTGGAGATAGGGCCTATGAGGAGGTAATTAAGGTTAAGTGAAGTCATAAGGTGGGGACTCTAATCTAAAAGGACTGGTATTCTTATAAGAGAAAGTGACATCAGGAGTGCACACACACACAGAAGAAGGGCTACGTGAGGACACAGTGAGAAGATGGCCCTCTTTATGCAAAGGAGAGAGGCCTCAGGAGAAAACAAAACCTGCCAACACCTTGATCTGGCACTTCTAGCCTCAGGAGCTGTGAGAAAATAATTTCTGTTACTTAAGCCACCCAGTCTGTGGTATTTTGTATGGTAGCCCTAGCAGACTAATACAGGTGAATTGTTAGCAGGAAGGCTAGGTTTGCAGCATATATGATAAACAGATATAAGAAACCTGTGAAGCATGAAACCAAGGGAAATACGTAATAGCTTAGGGACCTATCATTTCAGAAACATGGCCTGTATGTTTGGTTTTCTGGATGTAAAGAACAGATTTCCATCTCACAGAAATCTGAGAAAAGAGGATCTAATGGATGTGGTCTTGGCTTTAAGGAGTTGATAGGGATTCCATCAACAGGGTACTTGGCATTTATTTACTCTAGTGCTCCATTTTCAGTGCGACTGAACCTGACTTGGGTCTGTGTCTTTCCCTCCCACTTTCAATAACCTTGTTTTTCTTCAAAAATCTGCATATTTTTTCCTCTTCCCTGTAAATTCCATTGAATTTCAGTTGGCAAGTGACCCATTAATAGGCCTGATTCTTTCTCAACTTCTGCTCCCATCGGTTATCTGCCTGTTTGTTCTATAATTCAAGCTTCAGAGTTCTTGAGAATTCTGGCTAACCTTTGAGCGGTGGGAACCTGAACCAGAGATTTCTCCGGCCCCATCAACTCTCACCAGAAGTGGTTAGAGTACAGCCATGGGACCCAATACCTTGTTACCTAAGGGCTGGAAGCGGACTATGTGTGGGAAGGTAATGTGAGCCTCAGCCTCTACACTATTGCTGCTTTTGTAGCATCCATATCTCTTAAGGGAAAAGGATAATAGCCCAGGAATACAATGTTGGGTCACTCAAAAATGTAGTAACTTGATTTATACCAAGATAACATATTGCTGTTGACTCAGGTCCATCTCTGCCAAAGGCTTCTGGAGGTCAGGTCCTGTGAATGAATTATGGGTATAAAACCCAAGTCCAGGAACTACATCCCATTCCTCACCATATTCTGCAAGAGACTGTAAAGGTTATTCTTCAGTAGGTGCTGGAGCATTGTCTGGACATTGGGAAAGCTGAAGGGTTGAATATAACAAATGGGTTTGAGTATTGTTTGGTTGTCCATTTATCACTGTCCTATGTGGGTGTATGTTACACCACCTGCAGATACAGCCTCGTTAAGGCCTAAGCCCTTGGAGCTGTTGCAGCAGACTGAATATTTGAAGGAGGAGGTACCTACTTAGCACTTCTCTGTATTTAGGCTACGTTCAGAAGATCAAAAATACTTCTTTTTCTGACTCAGTTGGGAACTGAGCTGGTTCTAAAATCGTCCAGATAAATCAGAAACTGAGGCAGCACATCCAGATTTTCTAAAAATGGTTTAAGTGTAGTTGTTGGAAGTGTGGCCAGATGTGCCTTGTTGGCAAGGGTGAGTTGTGTGTCTGTATATTAGTCAACCACACGAAAATGTGCCCAGATGTCCCAACAGGGGTCTGTTTTCACCCAGAGGAAGTCACCTGGACAGAGCTTTAATCCAGAGAACTAGAACATCTAGCACACTCGCGTACTTCTATACTCCACTGTTCTTCATGCCCCAGGGATGAGGGGCTATTGGCATAAAATCTGGTACCCGACCATAGGGTTGAGTCCTGACCAGAATGGGTGAGGAAAGCATAGGAGTTCAAACACATGGAGATGAGTGAGGCTCTTTTCTGAGTTTTCTGTCCAAGGGAATGCTCACCAGTAGACAGAATAGAATCAGACTCCGAAAAGAGAGATAGAGACTAGCAGCAGATAATGTAAAAAAGCTGAAAGAACTGGGCAGCTAGAGAATGAGTAACAGCCAGTAATGGGCAAGCTGAAACCAGTGCCCAATAAGAGGGAGCTAAATATGTGAAAGTATTTGCTGGAACACTTTACATATCACCAGCACTCTCAGCTGTGGTAAGGGTGGGTAATTAAAGGAATGTAGCTGAGAGAGAGAATAGCTGCTTCACTGTCTCTAAAGTCCTGTTAAACTTATAGTCAGCTACATAGCTGAGCACTTATTTCATATGTTAGTTCTTTAAGCATCAGTTTTTTATACCCTCACAGCATATGCTGTGATCCACTAGGAATATTAATGGGTTACATGAGGAATACTTCTTGATTGCTTGATGGATAGAGTCCCTTATTGAGAGAGATTTTCATGTAATTTTATGTTTGAAATATTTTTCCGCATGAGTATCCAACCTGTTTCCCATGTATATCCAAGTTCTGTATCTTTTTTTTTTTTTTTTTAAGCGGTACATGGGCCACTCACTGCTGTGGCCTCTCCCGCCGCAGAGCACAGGCTCCAGACGCGCAGGCTCAGCAGCCATGGCTCACGGGCTCAGTCGCTCCGTGGCATGTGGGATCCTCCCGGACCGGGGCATGAACCTGTGTCCTGCGCATCGGCAGGCGGACTCTCAACCACTGCGCCACCAGGGAAGCCCTAAGTTCTGTATCTTATGCATATTTTCTTGCCTGCTTCATAATCCAAATGAACCCATTCTCATCTGCTGGCCACAGTAGGACAATAGGTACTGTTTTGGGCACTGAATTGTCCATTGGTACATCTCTCTGGACTTGGGAGCTGGAGAGCAAACTATGAAGACTGATGCTTCATATTTTGGGAGTTATTTAATCTCAGGTGTTGCCACAGCACAACTGGGCATTGGGAAACAACAGGAAAGGGGGTGGGACAGGAAGAGGATGAATTTCCTCATCATATTGTATTTTTGAAAGACTGACTTAGAAGTGTCACTTGAACCATTAGCAACATGCAGCTAGTACTCAAACCATTTATTAGTTGACGAAAAAGAGCTCTCAGTGATTCAAATCCTGAATAATTATGGGAGAACCTGAGGAGAGGTGGGGAAAGTTCATCTATACTTATGAAAGGGTTTGTTTTCCGTCCTTTCCCTCCCTTAGCAGTAAGAATACAACAGCATTCTTAGGTCAGGGACTCCCTGATTCAGTTCTTTGGAAGGCCCTAACATGCTCTCCTTATTTTGGGATTTACAGCCACTATCGATAGCCCAATTTCATATAAACAGGCTTCAGAAAAAATAACTGCCTTAAGGCAGCTGATCCTTATGATTTTTGGCAACTTGCTTCTTTAAGGACTGATTAATTAACCACCAGAGCTGACTCTTCCCACACCTCTGATGGCTAGCCAAGGAGATGAAGTGGCTATTCCCATATCCAGGAACCAGCTTCCAGTGGTTCTAAGAGCAGAGCAGGAGTTAATTTTGCGGGGAGATACTTCATTCTGCAAAGGGTTGTTTTGGAGAACTCTCTGTCTTGGCCACAAACCTTGAAGTCATGGACTTGACATTGACTGTTTCTGACATTGGTTAAAAAAATCTGAAGGCCAATACTCCAGGCTAGGATGTTTACTTCTCTTAAACAATTTAAGGGAGAGGCTTATGGTTCTTGGCGAAGATTGTTTTTAAGGAAGGAACTTTGGATCTGTTCTGGTGGACAAGAGTGTGAGGTCTGGGACTTAGATGAAGGAAAATACGGGGAGGACTGTTCTCTGTGTTAGAGAGAAGGCCCCTAAAACACAGTGTCAGTCAGGCTGATGGACCAGGGAGGAGGATGATCAGTAGGGTTTTTTGGTGACAGAATTGTAGATTAACTCAAGGGGGAATTACATAATTCAAGGAAAAAATTCTTAAGACAGTAGATTAGCCTATGGCCTACTGTTTTGTTGTATAATCTTCTTTGTTTATCAGAAGGTAACTATTACCTATTTACATTTCTTTCTTTTTTAAAAAAAATTTAAATTTATTTATATATTTATGGCTGCATTGGGTCTTTGTTGCTGCGTGCAGGCTTTCTCTAGTTGTGGCGAGCGGGGGCTACTCTTCGTTGTGGTGCATGGGCTTCTCATTGCAGTGGCTTCTCTTGTTGCGGAGCATGGGCTCTAGGCACGCGGGCTCAGTAGTTGTGGCTTGAGGGCTCTAGAGCGCAGGCTCAGTAGTTGTGGTACACAGGCTTAGTTGCTCCGCGGCATGTGGGATCTTCCTGGACCAGGGCTTGAACTGCATCCCCTGCATTGGCAGGCGGATTCTTAACCACTGTGCCACCAGGGAAGTTCCTCTATTTACATTTCTTATGTATCATTTCTAATCTTCCCAAGGCAGGTGGATGCCCAGACCTTATGGGGCAAATCAACAAACTAATATTTGCAAGCAAAATACTTTAAATTTTAAATATTTAAAAATCACCACTATGACTCCTATTCATCAGGAAGACCTAACCATCTCATTTCTAATTCTTAACTCAACCCTCTTTGAAAACACAGCTTAAATATTAACAATTTTTAAAGCTTTTCTCAACTTACTTCAGTTCATTCTGATTCTTTCAGTCCAGTTTCTACATAAGTAATAACAACAGCCTCAACCATTTCTACACAACCATGTCTGTGGCAGTTATTAGGTATCAGGCAATGTTCTGAAAGCTTTATATATATTGATTTTTAAAAATCTTTACATAAATCATATGAAATAAGTAATATGGTTTTCCCATTTTATGGATGAGGAATCTGAGGTCAAGGTTTACAGCTAAGAAGTAGTGGAGATTCAAACCCAGACTGTTTAGTTTACAAAGTCTGTTCTTGATGTCTTTATGTCTGGATTTAATCTGTGATCCTTTCAGTATTTATGAACTTTTGTTTCTACTAATTTAAATATTATTTTGTCAGTATTCAAAAGTTTTCATAAATGGGCTGAATATTGCCATTATAACCTTCTTGAGATCAAGAAACTGTCTAAAGCTCATTTGAGTTTCCACAATCAATGTAATTTCCAGCATAAAGCAGCAGCTTAATGTGCATTTTATCTAATTACATTATGCTTGGTAGTGGATTTCACTCAAGAACTTTTACTAAAATTTTAGTATTGCCTTATTCTCTGTGATACCAAAACATCTTGAATCTTACATACAAAGTGAAAATGTTACAAAGTAGGAATATCTATTAATTCACGCAACAACTATTTTTTGAGTACATACTATGTTTCAGGCCCTGAGCAAAGCAGTCATATATTGAGCTCTTATGAACCTTATAGTCTAGATAATGAGATCCTCCTAATAGTCCAATAATAATAAACCGTGATAACTGCCATGAAGAAAAAAGAATTGGGTTCTATCAGAGAGCAGAATAGGGGAATTGGTATGGGTTGAGTCAGGAAAGTCTTCCTGGAGGAGGTGATATTTGAGTTGAGATTTAAAGAATGAACAGGAGTTAGGATGGCCCATGGAGATCTAGGCACGCCTAACTCCTGCTACTTCTCTGCATTCACTTTATACTTCTCTCTCTCTTGTTCTTTTCATTCTTTTCACACAATCCTTATTTAAAAGTTATCAAATGAACCACTCTCCTTTTGTTCTCATATTCTTTCATGTGTTGCTCTCTATGTCTACTGTTCATTTTCCTACTCTTTTGTTTCTAATTCTCTCATTTCAACTGATGTACTTTGGGCATTGATGTACTTTGGGCATTTTATCAGTCAGGCTTCTCCAGAGAAACAGAGCCAACAGGAGATATCCATATGTATATCTACCTCTATATCTAGTCACGCACACACACACACACAGACTTATTTTAAGCAATTGGCTCATACAGTTGTGGGGGCTGGAGAGTCTGAAAGCTGTAGGGCAGCCTGGCAGGCTGGAAATTCAGCAGGAGTTGACAACACAGTATTGAGGCAGAATTTCTTCTCCAGGAAACCTCAGTGTTTCCTCTTAAGGCCTTGTGACTGATGGGATGAGGCACAACCACATTATGAAGGGTAATCTCCTTTACTTAAAGCCAACTGACTCTAGATGTTAACCATATCTACAAAATATCTTTACTACAACACCTAGATTAGCTTTTGATTAAATAACTAGGTACTACAGCCTAGCCAAGTTGACAAATAAAACTAAGCATCACAGGCATTAATATCTATATTTAAATGGTTTATAGTAGTGATAATTTTATGGCCTCCAGTTATATTCCTGACTAACCTTCATCTTTACAGGTCAGATTTTTCTACCCACTCTCCTCTTTGAGGTCCTATTCCTATATTTTGGAGGTCTTATCCATATATTTTAAGAGCTTCCGTTGAATGAGGTTTTCTATTTTACATTTAAAATCTTTCTTGCTGTTGGGAGTATTACCTCCCATTCACTAGCACATTAGGTCTGTTTCTTCAGGGGATAGTCTATAATAACTCCTAACTTTGACATTTTCCTCAGTTCTAACTGATAGCTTAGTCTGAGCCCATTATTTATTCATTCATTTAATCCTTCATTCATCAACAATGATTTTTAGTACTGACTATGTAAAATGCTCTCTCCTATATGTTCTGATGCATATATAAAGTTGAAGAAGACATCTTTATATTCTTTTTATTCCCTGCGTTACAGTTTAGCTGACCACAGAGAAACACATTTGCCACTATTCAGTTTACTAGCAAAGCCTTTTCAATCTTCCTGCAGTTTATCCCCATTGACTGGGTTTTCTACAGCCTAAAATATATCAGTATTGTCTGCAAGCCTGGGGATTTCATTAGATACTCCCTCATTTAGATTATTTATAAACATGCCTTGGCTTTGATCCTTAGGAATTTTCAGTGCTTAAACTTATCCATCTAAAGAATTTATTTATCCCTCTCCTTTATTATCTAGGTTAGCTTCCTACTTATAACTAAATGTCCCTTTGAGCCCATTATGACTTTTTTTAAGTAAAGTTTTTACTGAAGTGTAGCATACATACAGAGCAACTATCAAGCGACACATTGTCACAAAATAAACACAACCATGCGGTCACCACCCAGTTCAAGAAATAGTTATCAGCGTTCCTCAAAATCCTCCTCATTCTCTATCCTCACTACACACTCCTGAAGGTAAATAGAAGCTTTCTGATGTCACAATTAGTTCATTTTACCTGTCTTTAACTGTATATAATAAATGGAAATATATAGTCTATGCTATTTTTATTCCCTCTGAACATTATTCCTGAGACGTATCATGTTGCTACACCCATGTTGTTTGGAGTAACAAAAGTTGGTTCATTTCCAATGCCATATAGTATTGCAGTGCATACACACACACAGTTTATCTGTCCATTCTACTGTTGATGGACATTTGGGTTGTTTCCAGTTTGGACTATTTAGTGCTACGATGGCCATTTGGAAATGTCTTTCGATGCATATATGTATGCATGTCTGTTGGGTATATGTCTAGGAGTAACTGGTGAGTCATAGACTGTGCTCAGCTTTAGAAGATACTGGCAAACAATTTTCCAAAGGAATACCACCAATTTATGAGCATTTCTGTTGTTCCATATTCTCATCAACACTTGGTATACTCAGCTTTTAAATTTTAGCCTTTTATGATTGTGTTTTGAATCTTCTTTTCCTAATGACTAAAGATGTTGTACACTTTTTATAAATTTACTGGCCATTTGGTATTCTTTGTGAAGTGCCTATTAAGTCTTTTGCCCATTATTTTTTTCTGTTGGGTTTTATTTTCTTATCAACCTGTTGGAGTTACTTATATATGTAAGATACAAGCTCTTTGTCATGTATGTATTGCAAATGCTTCTACTCTGTGACTTGCCTCTTCAAAATAGTGTCTTTTAATGAACAGAAATTCTTACTTTTCATGTAGTCTAATTTATCAATTTATTCCTTATGATTAATATTTTGTGTACTGTTAAAAAATATTTGCCATTCCCAAGATAGCCTGTTTTCTTCCAGAAGACATATTGTTTTTACTTTCATATTTAAATCTGCATTCCATCTGGAATTGATTTTTACATATAGTGTGAGGTAGGGAATCAATATTTTTTTCTATATGGGCATTCATTTGACCCAACAGCACATTCAAAAGACTGTCCTTTCCCCATTGCCTTCAATATAATCTTTTTCATAAATCAAATAACCACATATGTATGGATTTGTTTCTGGATTCTATGTTATGTTCCACTGGTCTGTTTATATTTTTTGGGGGCCAATATCAGAATTCTTAATTACTGTAGTTTTACAATAATTTTTGATATATCTAAATATAAGTCCTTCAGTTTGTTTTCAGTTTTTGAGATTGTTTTCACTATTCTTGGTTCTTTGTACACCTGTATATATTTTAGAATCAGCATATCAAGTTACGTAAACACATACACACAGAAGTTTGTTTGGAGTTGTTTGAGGTAACGATAACTCTCACATCAATTTTAGGAGCATTGACACTTTCGGTATTGAGCCTTTCACTCCCTCATTATGATGTATCTTGTCAATTACTTAGATTTTTAAATAAAGTTTCTCAATAATTCTTTCTTGTTTTATTACTGCTATAAGGAAATATAATTAATTTCTATGTGTTGACATTGAGTCAGGGATCTTGCTAAGTTCCACTGGTAATTCTAATAGTTTAAATGTAGATT
This sequence comes from Tursiops truncatus, assembly GCF_011762595.2. NCBI lineage: Eukaryota > Metazoa > Chordata > Mammalia > Artiodactyla > Delphinidae > Tursiops > Tursiops truncatus. Next base: position 81,086,751 of record NC_047035.1, on the reverse strand, counting down.
CTTCTGGAATTTCTTATTGTTTTTAAATAATTATAGTTTTATACCTTCCTCTCCATTTCTTATATCTTGTTTTTTCTTGCTATATTGACTGCTGGGATTTTTAGTAAAATTTTGAACAGAATTAGTGATAGCTGACATCTTTATCTTGTTACCAATATTAGGTGGGAAAATTTTAAGAGTTTGCAGTTATTACATTTGCTGTATGGTTTTTGTAGATATTCTTTATAATATTAAAACTTCCCTTTTATACTCAACATTATATGTCATTAGGAAATTACAAATTAAAACAAAGAAGAATTGGATACCATTACACACCCATAAATGTAATAATCTGAAACATTAAAACATTAAATACCGGTGAGGATGTGGAGCAAGAAGAATTCCAGTTCATTGCTAGTGGGAATGCAACATGGTACAATCACTTTGGAACACAGTTTGACAGTTTCCTACAAAACTACATATACTTTTATCATCTAATCCAGCAATCGTGTTCCTTGGTATTTATTCCAAAGAATTGAAAACTTATATCTATATAAAAAATCAGCAAAAGATATTTTAGCAGATTTATTAATTGTCAAAACTTGGAAACAACTAAGATGTCCTTTACTAAGTGAATGGATAAATAAACTGTGGTACATCCAGACAATGGACTATTATTCGGTGCTAAAAAGAAATGAGCTATCAAGTCATTGCAGACATGGAAGAACCTTAAATGTATATTGCTGAGTGAAATAAACCAATCTGAAAAGGCTACATACTATATGATTCCAACTATATGACATTCTGGAAAAGGATGGAGACAATAAAAAGATCAGTGTTTTCTAGGAGTTTACAGGGATGGAGAGAGTAATAGAGCACAGAGGATTTTTTAGGGCAATGAAACTATTCTCTACGATATTATAGTGGTGGATACATGTTACTTTTGTCAAAATCCATAGACTGTTCAACACTAAAGTGAACCTGAGTGGAAACTATGGACTTTAGATGATAATTCTGTACCAATATATGTTCATCAGTTTTAACAAATGTACCACTCTAATGCTGGATGTTGATGGTAAGGGAGGTGGTGCATGTGTAGGGTCAGGGGTATATGAGAAATCTCTGTACTTTCTGCACAAGTTTTTTGTGACATAAAACTACTTCAAAAAATAAAGTCTGTTACAAATATGTATGTAAATACAAAGTTAGAAGTCATCTGGTCTGGGTGACAATTTAATGGTAAATTTTAAAATAAACTTTTCAATAGTTAAAACAAAAAGTTCCCTCATTTCTTTTTAATCAGATTTAAACATTTTATGACTTTTTATCATGAATGGATGATAAATTTTATCAGATGTTTTGTTTTGAGGATGATAAAATCTTTCTCCTTTACTTTTCATTTATTTTGGTTCGCTATAGTAATTTTTTTTTAAAAATGAGAACTAACCTTATGTTCCTGAATAAGCCCCACTCAGTCATAAATTAAAAAAAAATCTTACTGGATTCAATTTGCTAATATTTTGTTTAGATTTTAAAATTTTACATATATTAACGAAAGTAACTTATAATTTTCCTTTTTTGTAATGTCCCTGTCAGATTTTTCTATTAAGGTTATCCTAAACTGTTAAAATGAGTTAAAAAATGTCACTTCTTTTGTTCTTCTATGGAAGTGTTTGTGTAACTTTGGTACTATTTTATCTTTAACTGTTAGGTAGAATTCACCAGTGAAGTCAGCTTTTCTTTGTAGGTATGTCTTTAATTAAAGATTTAATTGGTATTTTATTTATTTATTTTGCGGTACGCGGGCCTCTCACTGTTGTGCCCTCTCCCGTTGCAGAGCACAGGCTCCGGACGCGCAGGCTCAGTGGCCATGGCTCACGGACCCAGCTGCTCAGTGACATGTGGGATCTTCCCGGATCGGGGCACGAACCCGTGTCCCCTGCATCAGCAGGCGGACTCTCAACCACTGCGCCACCAGGGAAGCCCAGGTATTTTTAGATACAGAAAACTTTATTTTATTTTTTTTAACCAAAGCTTGTTATTTTTAACATTTTATTGAAATATAAGTCACATAACAGAAATCTTACCATTTTAAAGTGGTTTTTAGTATATTCACTATGTTGTGCAACCCTTGCCACTATCTAATTCCAGAACATTTCCATCAGAGAAGGGAGCATTCTGAAAAAGGATTTAAATGTGTAAATATTTTCTCTAAATAGAAAAATACTGAGCAAAGTCTATGGAGAAGACAGTGACAACTCCAGGAAATAAGTTAACACATTCTTTAAGCAGAGCCAGGAAATCAGAGCAATATAGTTAAAGTCCCAACACAAAAATGTTTGAGACAATATTGCTAAACAACAAATATGGGTTAATGTAAATATTTTGGAGGGTCAAATATATATTGAAGGGTATTTGTGCTCTTAAAAAATTCTGAGGAAGAGAAAACTCCCATTGTGTAATTAGGAAACCAAATAGAAATATATGTCATGTTTCTGAGTATCTCTGGTCAATGGGTACCTTGGATCAACATTTTATCCCAGAGATGGTCAGGAAGTTCTTCCACATATCTGACTGCAATCTCTCTTGCTTTATTTCTTAGCATGTTGGCTTTTGCCCAGTCCCCTTAAGATTTCTTCTTGCCATTCCAAGTACAGAAAGTTTTATTTTTAAAAAATTTCTTCCTGTGTTGGGATATATGTATACGTATAGTTGATTCACTTTGCTGTACGGTAGAAACTAACACAACATTGTAAAGCAACTGTACTGCAATAAAAAATGTTTAAAAAATTTCTTCCTGTGTCATTTTTGGAAAGTGTGTTTTCCTGGGGGTTTTCCCATTTCATCCAAATTATCAAATTTACTGACACAAAATAGTTCAGGATATTATTTATAATCTTTGTAGTATCCTAGAATCTAGTCGTAGCATCCCCTTTCAAGTATCTGACTTTGATAAACAGTACATTGTCTGTTTCCTTGATCAGTGTTATTAGAGAGTTTAATAATTGTTATCATCTTCTCAAAGAATCAGATGTTGGTTTTGTTGATTTTTCTGCATTTTTAAGTTTAGTTTCAACTTTGTTAATATCTGCTTTTATCTTTTGGTTTAACTTGCTGCTCTTTTTTAGAGTTGTATCCTTAGTACATTGATATCAGCCTTCTTTTAAAAAATATACATTGTAAGGCTTTAAATTTTCCTCTAACTGTAGCCTTAGCCTCATCCTAAATTCATTCAGTTCAGATAATTTTCTAATTTCCACTGTGATTTCTTTGACCATGAGTGATATACAGTATAAGTACATTGTTTAATTTATAAATAATTGGAGTTCTTATAGCTATTCTTTTTTGCTTTTGATTTCTAGCTTTATACTAGTATTTCTTTCTTCTCTTTCTTAGATTCCAATTATACATTTACTAGATTTTTCCCCAGTATCCCACATGTTTGTGTCCCTTTCAGAATTTCCTGTCTTTTCCGTATTTTTTGTTCTCTATGCTACTGACTTATCTTCTATTTAATTAATTCATTCTTGAGCTGAGTCTAATCTGCTTTTAAATCCATTGATTGAATTCTTATTTTCAGTTATATTTTTCTGGTTCTAGAAATTCCACTAGATTATTTTTATAGATTCCAGTTCTTTGGTGAAAAATCTCTATTTTTGTTATCTATTTTTTTACTAAATCATAGTTATAGAAGAATCCTTGTTTGATAATATTCAGATCACCTATAGGTTTACAGTTATTGTCTTTCTTTTTCCTATCTCCATGCTATTTCTTAGCAGGCTTGGTTATTTTTGATGGAATGCTGGACATTTTGAATGATAACTTTTATAGTCTCTGAATGTTTTCCTTCTCTAGAGTACATTCATCCTTTACTCTGGCAGACAGCAAAAGTGCAAGCCATCATCCCAATCCAAACAGGGACAAATTTAATTCAAGATTAATTATCAGTCTTTGTAAGGCTTGGTTGACCTCAAGTTCACACTGACTCCTAGGATGTAGTAATTGGCAACCCAGGGGCTTTACTGGAGTCCTTTCTCATTGTTGAGTCTTGATTTCTTATTTTTGTCTTCCGTACACTGTGAGATTTACAAAAATTTACACTCTGCTTTTTAGTTGTTTTCTTTTTGGTTCTTAGCTTCTTGTCTTGCCCATTTGATCAGCAAATGCCTGGGGTAGGGGATGATGGGGACTGGGTAGAGGAAAAAGCTGTGCAGAGTGCTGGGCTTACTTTGAGCCTCCCTTGTCCCTGGGAGTTAGCCCTTAATAACCCCAATTGTTACTGCCCCAGCACCATGAGAGAGCCAGAAGCTCTGTTGGCTTCTCCTGCTGAACAGTGGATCTCCTACCTCACTTCTTTTTTTCTGGCTGTGTTGGTTCTTCGTTGCGGGCTCCAGTAGTTGTGGTGCACAGGCTCAGTAGTTGCGGCTTGCAGGCTCCAGAGCGCAGGCTCAGTGGTTGTGGCACATGGGCTTACTTGCTCCGTGGCTTGTGGGATCTTCCCAGACCAGGGATCGAACCCGTGTTCCCTGCGTTGGCAGGTGGATTCTTAACCACTTCTCCACCGGGAAGTCTTCCTACCTCACTTCTTACCCTCTGAGCAAAGAATTAGCAAGCTCCCTCAGGAGGAAAAGAAGCATGCAGAATATGGGTTTACCTCAGTGAAATATTCTTCTCTCTTGGATTATTGTCCCTCAAATCCTGGTTGCCTCATCAGCTATCTGATCTTAGCTGGAAGTGAAAGTCTATGCTTTTTTATTTGATGAACGTAACTTTTGTTTTAGAATGTTGAAAAATACCTAGACAGATCATATAACTTGTATGCAATTCTAATGATGTTATTCATGAGTGCATATTCAGAAACACAGATATTGGGGTTTGGCCGCTGTAGTAATAATTCACATGCTTTCTGGACATTTCCTAATTATCAGTCATAAATGGAAGGTAGATAAAGAGCATAATTTCCCCAACCATTTATACAGAAAAACAAGACATAATAAAGTTAACACAGGGATATTTTTATGCTTCTACAGCAACTTGCTGTGAAAAAAATTCTAACTTTTTTGTTTATTTCCTACAACATTTCTTTGGGAAAGAAGTTAGATAAATTCTAGAATTAGGGTTGAATATTCCTTTGTCGCCAAATTAAACATTAGTAAGGGAGTTTTCTGCCTTGGCATCTGGGTTTTTTCAATGCTAAATGTTTTTTTAAAACTTTTTGGAAGACAGTGTGTCCTGTAGGGAGATTCTTAGGCACAGATGCAGAGCCTGACAACAGATGGTCACAGGAGATCCTTTCTGGTTGTGTCACTTTGGGAAAGTCTCTACCCTCAGTGACCCTCAGTTGTCATCACATGTAGAATGGAGAGGATAAACCCTGTTGTGCTTATCTTGTGGGAGTTGTGTGAAAATTGAAAAAAGAGAGTATGTGTAAATGTAGTTTGGAGACAGGAAGCTACTACATAGGTGGATGACACAGCAGATTTTTTGACTCAGATATTTAAAGCTTCAAGTAATTTCTGAGCTCTGGATCCTTATTTAGAACTTGTTTATCTCATTATTCCCTATCAAAGTTTATCAGATTATTCTCTAAATGTAAGGGGTAAACCAAAATCTCTTCTACACCCAAATTTCACAATGAATCCAAGCTAAACAAAGCTCCATTCTGCCTCCTTTCTGCTGTCTTGTTGCTCTTGAGGCCCCCTGATTACAATGAACAGTCCCCATCTGTAATCCTTTTAACCCCTCCTTAGCCTTATTTTACATCCCTATGTGTCTCTGCCAGCCAAATAGTTTATTTTCCTCCTCCTGTTTGGATTAAGGGGGTTAAGCTGCATGGACTTTTTTGGAACCCAGTTAAGACACTCTTCTCAGCCCCAGCCATTAGTGCTCAATTTTATTTGCATGACGAAGCCTTTCTCTACTGCTCCCCACAACTGAAAGAGCACACGCACAGCACTGGGAGCACCCGTTGGCATTCCTATCACCTACTCTGTTTTTTTTTTTCTTCTTCTTGTCTAAGCATGACTTTGCTTATACAAGGCTAGCTTTTTCCGCCTGTTCCCTAGATGATTTTGGCCCATTTTCAACTCTCATTCTTTCTGTGGCATTGGGAGTAGTTAGTCATTTGTGCATCAGTGAGAAGAGGGATTTAGTGAATAGGAAGACCACAGACTTTCCTCTTTGGTCCTTCCTTCCTTGACAAAGTAAATCCCGCTGAAAAACAGCATTAATAGAGCATGACGGTTTGAAGAATAGAGCCCTAACTGTTGACATTTCTGTTGTCAAGCTAGGTATTATGCTGTGATAAAGAAAAGACACATTTTTAAAAAAGACAATCTCCATGGCATTAGGTTTATTAGTGCAATATCATTGTCATTGCCCTCGACTCCCCAATACACTTAAGGGCCTATCAATATTTCCATTAAAAAAATCCCATTTGCTGTCATTTAAAAGTAGCTTGGCTATGTCAGATCATTTAAACTGAAATTATAGATCAATTATTTCTAGGTTTATTATTGAATGTCAAGGGTGGTTAAATTCACTGAATTGGTAGGGGTTGAATAGTCTCTGTTCTGGAGGAAAATGGTCAGTGTAAAGACAGGATATTGTGCAGGTCCTAGGGAGAAGATGAGACAGTCAACTCACCTTAACATGAATCACTGTTAGTTATCCATGTGTATCAATGAAAGAATAGATTTACTTCTTTGTGATTGACCTAAAATAACCTTAGTTCTTCGTTCGAGAGATACGAGACCTAATTGCTAGCTAGATACAATAAAAAAGGGTCACCACCCTCTGGCCTCCAGAAAGACACAGCATTATACTGTGTTAGGTACTAAGCACAATAACCCAACAAGTTAGGGCTATAATATCTTAGAGATGAGGAAACTAGGATTTATAGAGGTTAAAAAACCTTCCAAGTTAAGTAGCTAATGGGTTGCTAAATTTAGGGCTCTTCGACTGCAAAAACCCTTAATTTTCTTGTGTACCACTGACACATACAGTGAAATCTACTACTTATCAGGCCATAGTTTTTCTAACTTATTTGACAATGGGGAAAAATCTGTCCATGTTGAGAGCTGCTTTCTGTTTGTATTTGAAACTGCCATTATTGTGTGGAATTTGCCTTATCTTTTTAAAGAGTCCATAGTTGGATCCTGGTTGGCAAAATTTGAAGTTGGCCAAGGTTTTTAAAATCTCATTCACTCATCCATTTGCTTGAAACACTTTATTTAGTCCCCCCAGTAATGTATGCAAGTGTCCCTTTCCTCACGTCCAACCTAAAATAGGTGTTACTGCTTTTTCATATTTTTGTCAGTCTGATTCTTGCACAGTGATGTCTCTTGTTAAAACAATTCTGTCACCACTAGTGAATTTCAGTACCTTTTCAGCACACAGTCATCCCTTGGTATCTGCTGGAGATTGATTCCCGGACCCCTGCAGATACCAACATCAGGGTGTTCAAGTCCCTTATATAAAATAGCATGGTACTGTTGGCCTTCCATTTCTGCAGGTTCTGCATCTGCAGGTTCAACCAACCAAAAGAATCTCTTTTCTTTCAATTGTATTTTAATTCAAAAATTATTGAAAAATAGATCAGACTCTTTGGACATATGTTACTCAAGCACAGAATATACAAGGTGTCACTAAATCTTACCATACTTTAAGAGAAAAATTATTCTGGAGATCCTTGTAGATCTTTCCCTAACATGTCAAAAAGTTGATTCTGAGCATTGAGACAAGTCTTTTTTCCTTTCTAAACACTACAAGAGGGAATTGCTATAGTGTCTCCTCTATGGATTTTAAAAGTTTCTTGTGGTATATGTACAGGAATTACAGCTTAAGCGTCAACTATGATAAAACTAGCAGAATGTCTATTCAAGTCAATAATATTACTTTTATAACATTTTCACTTCACAGTGATACAATTTGAAGCCAATTGAATGGAATTGAAATAAGTATTTTTTTTTCCATTGAAAAGCATATGTTTCTTCATTGAAGACTATTTTCTTGCTAAATTGGATGTTTTACCTTTGAGTTATTGAAATGTTTTGTTTTTTATCTTATAAATAAAGGAAAATCTTTTAGTATTTCCAACACAAAATTTTCTCTTGCTTCTTAAAAAATGGAATCTTCAAGCTGAAAGAAAATAGGGTTAATTTCAGAGACTATTACTGAAGATAGATAGATGGTTTATCTATAGGTGTATTATATACAGTTTGCTACCATTGTATTTGAAGGCCTTATATAAGAAGTATTTTGTGCTTTTAACACCAGACACTGATACTGAGTATCTACTGGAAAGATGCTCGCTGTTTTTCTTGTTTCAAGTTTAAATGCTTAGGGGACTTGATTTTCTTCATGCAGATTTTGTAGTTCCTCAGAAAATAAATATTCAATTTAAAATTTTTCCATCACATCTCTTTTTACCTACTTTAGGGAGTTTATGGACTCTCTGAAAAACAATAAACTGCCCAAAACAAAATCAAAACCAAAATAAAATAAAAGATATCTGATATACTGAGTGTCTGCTATTTCCCAGGTACTGTCCTAACCATTTCACATGGATTATCCCATTTAATCCTCACATGGGATATGGGTACTCAATTTATCATAATTTTATAGGCCACTCAGGCCTTAGGGAGGTTAAATAACATGCTCAACGTCAACAGAAAGTGTTAGTCCTCTAGATTTTTTTTATTCATACATAATATACTCTTAGGGCAAATTTTAATGTAAACAATCGTTAATTTAAATATTTACCAAATTATATTCTTGTTACCTTTGCTTACTGTTTGGCTGATCACTATTGATTTCACCTTAATATTGAGACTGCAAAAAAGCTTATGCTAGGAGAAAAACCCAAAGCCTGCACCTCCAATTACCTTTATACTGGGGATTAAGTTTTAACATATACATTTTTCAGGAACACAAATATTCAATCTTTACACTTATGATATTCATAAGTCTACAAATCCAGGCATAATAACCTGCAAGGAATTCATCGTAATTGCTGAAAGCAGACTCATGAGTGAGAACCCCACTACTAGATCTTCTGCAAGAGAATACTCCCTCCCTTCCCTCCATATTCCTCTAGGACTCGATGTGATGTATGGTCTTCTAGTCCCACAGGGACTGAAAGACAGAGTGATGGAAATCAGTTTATTAAATATTAGTTGTTCCTTAATTTTATGAAATGTAATATATATGCAGAAAAATGCAAAAAATAGAAATGCAAAATTAATAATTACAAAGCAATAGCTGTGTAACAAACACCATGGACAAAAAATAGAATGATGCTAGCTTTTCAGAATCCCTTCTAGAGTATAACCTTCCAGTTCCCCCAGAGGTAATCATTATCCTGATTTGGTGATAATTGATTCCTTTCTTTTCTCTTTAGTTTTATCACCTATGCATGCATCATTAATGTTTGGTTTAGTTTAGCCTCTTTTTGAGGCTTATGTAAATGGAATCGTACACTATGAATTCTTACTTGAATGAAGGTTGCTTCTTTCCCTCAACATTAAGTTTGTAAGATTCATCTGTGTTGTGTGTGCGTAGGTGAATTTTATTCATAATTAGTGCAATATAGAATTCCATTGCATGTATATTCCACAATCTGTCCATTTGTGCTGGACTGTGATGTGCTGATTTGGGTAAGCCATAAACTATATTTTCTAGAATTCCCTTCCTCATGGGGTTTTGAGTTGGAGTTGGCCAAAAGGATAACATGTGTGATACTTGCAAGGCAGAAATAAAGCAGCAACCATTATCCTCTAAAAGTCTTTATGGTGATGAAGATATGGTGACAGACAGACACAGAGATGCCCAGCGGATCCTAGCTTGTTCATACTCTTCTCTTTGTCCATTTCATCTTGACTGTTGGTTCTGTTGACCAACAGAACCTCCATATCCCCTTGGCTCTGGGCCCAGAGAGGCGATAGCTACCTAGAAGCAGCAACTTGCTGGAGACACCTCCATGAGCTTTTCCCTTCCTCCCTCCACTTCAGTTTGGCTTTTAAGATTGCCTAGTTAGCAACTCCTTCTGTGATCCTCCAACTCCCCCTTCTGGACCTTTATTTCTCTAGCTTGTCCCACAATAGTAAAAGGTTGAATTCCTACAATAAATCCCTTTTCCCAGTCAGACTTCCCTGACTGATGCATCATTCAACATTTGATGGTCATTTGGGTTGTTTCCAGTTTGGGGCTATTAGGAACAATGTTGGTTCTTGTAGTTGTATCCTGAACAACTTTTATCTAGGCAAGGGTGGATCCAGTATTTTTGAAGCCTTAAGCTCATACAATTTAGGGGCTTGCTTTGAAACATATATTGATAGACACACATACACACACAAATTAAGTACCAAGACCTGTAGGGGATCCATGCCAGTGAGAGGCCCTTGATTCACTTCATGGTAAATCTGCTATGTCTCTAGGGTATATAATCAGGAGTTGAAATGCTCAATTCTAGGATATGCAAATATTTACCTTTAGTAGATAATGCCAAATAGTATTCCAATTTGCACCAATTTGCACTCCTACTTACAGTGTATGAGTTTATGTTTTTCCACATTCTTGTTAACATTTGGTCTGTCAGAATTCTAAATTTTTGCTCATCTGATAGGTGTGTTTGGTATTTCCTTGTGGTAGGTCACTGATTACAAATAAGGCTGAGCAACTTTTCATATTGCCTTAGCTTATGTTCTCCAGAAAGCAGAGCTTGCAGTAAAGGCTTCTGTGCTATTGCTTTAATAGAGGGTGTAATCCAATGGAGCAGTATGGAGGGTACTGGGAGTGAGGCAGAGAAGGAGAAATGGCTAATGCAAGGATGTGTTTTCAACTACCCACTTCTCTTTTCAAATTCAAATGATTGTCAGTCTCAGGGAACTACCTTTTGAGAAGCTGCATAAAGGATTTTTTCTCATGACAATCTGCTGGTAATAGAGTGCGAAGGAAGAAAGACAGGAAGAAGGGAGAATTCATTCATTGGCTCCTATCTTCTACTAGTCAACGATTGATCAATCCCATGGGACATTAATTCACTTATGACTGCAGGCATGGGTGTTAAGTGGTTCTAACTGTCAACCAAGAAGTCTCTGGGGAAAGAGGTGAGAGGTTCTTGGCATGGGTGTGCAGCTACGTGCTCTTGGGTTGTATCTGGCTGAAGTTGGTCACAACCGCTCAGAGTTGGCTGGGGCTGGAACAAGTTTCTAGAGGCCATGGAGACAGTTTTAAGGCCAAGAAGATCTGACATGGTACATATGAAGTACACATACGTTTGCTGGTCATCTGGATTTCTTCTTTTGTGGAATATCGGTTCTGTTTTTTTTTTTTTAACATCTTTATTGGAGTATAATTGCTTTACATTATTGTGTTAGTTGCTGCTGTATAACAAGGTGAATCAGCTATGCATATAAATATATCCCCATATCTCCTCCCTCTTGCGTCTCCCTCCCATCCTCCCTATCCTACCCCTCTAGGTGGTCACAAAGCACCGAGCTGATCTCCCTGTGCTATGTGGCTGCTTCGCACTAGCTATCTATTTTACGTTTGGTAGTGTATATATGTCCATGCCACTCTCTCACTTCGTCCCAGCTTACCCTTCCCCCTCCCCATGTCCTCAAGTCCATTCTCTACGTCTGCGTCTTTATTCCTGTCCTGCCTCTAGGTTCATCACAACCATTTGTTTTCTTTTTTAGATTCCATATATATGTGTTAGTATACGGTATTTGTTTTTCTCTTTCTGACTTACTTCATTCTGTATGACAGTCTGTAGTTCCATCCACCTCACTACAAATAACTCAATTTCGTTTCTTTTTATGGCTGAGTAATATTCCATTGTATATATGTGCCACATCTTTTTTATCTATTAATCTGTTGATGGACACATAGGTTGCTTCCATGTCCTGGCTGTTGTAAATAGAGCTGCAGTGAACATTGTGGTACATGACTCTTTCTGAATTATGGTTTTCTCAGGGTATATGGTCAGTAGTGGGATTGCTGGGTCATATGGTAGTTCTATTTTTAGTTTTTTTTTTTTTTTTTTTTTTTTTTTGCGGTACGCGGGCCTCTCACTGTTGTGGCCTCTCCCGTTGCGGAGCACAGGCTCCGGACGCGCAGGCTCAGCGGTCATGGCTCACGAGCCCAGCTGCTCCGCGGCATGTGGGATCCTCCCAGGCCAAGGCACGAACCCGTGTCCCCTGCATCGGCAGGCAGACTCTCAACCACTGCGCCACCAGGGAAGCCCTATTTTTAGTTTTTTAAAGAACCTCCATACTGTTTTCCATAGTGGCTGTATCAATTTGCATTCCCACCAGCAGTGCAAGAGGGTTCCCTTTTCTCCACAGCCTCTCCAGCATTTATAGCTTGTAGATTTTTTGATGATGGCCATTCTGACCAGTGTGAGGTGATACCTCATTGTAGTTTTGATTTTCATTTCTCTAATGATTAGTGATGTTGAGCATCCTTTCATGTGTTTGTTGGCCATCTGTATATCTTCTTTGGAGAAGTGTCTATTTAGGTCTTCTGCCCATTTTTGGATTGGGTTGTTTGTTTTTTTGATATTAAGCTGCATGAGCTGCTTGTATATTTTGGAGATTAATCCTTTGTCAGTTGCTTCATTTGCAAATATTTTCTCCTATTCTGAGGGATGTCTTTTCATCTTGTTATGGTTTCCTTTGCTGTGCAAAAGTTTTTAAGTTTCATTAGGTCCCATTTGTTTATTTTTGTTTTTATTTCCATTACTCTAGGAGGTGGATCAAAAAGGATCTTGCTGTGAGGTATGTCATAGAGTGTTCTGCCTATGTTTTCCTCTAAGAGTTTTATAGTGTCTGCCTTTACATTTAGGTCTTTAATCCATTTTGAGTTTATTTTTGTGTATGGTGTTAGGGAGTGTTCTAATTTCATTCTTTTACATGTAGCTGTCCAGTTTCCCCAGCACCACTTATTGAAGAGGATGTTTTTCTCCATTGTATATTCTTGCCTCCTTTATCAAAAATAAGGTGACCATATGTGTGTCGGTTTATCTCTGGGCTTTCTATCCTGTTCCATTGATCTATATTTCTGGTTTTGTGCCAGTACCATACTGTTTTGATTACTGTAGCTTTGTAGTATAGTCTAAAGTCAGGGAGCCTGATTCCTCCAGCTCCGTTTTTCTTTCTCAAGATTGCTTTGGCTATTTGGGGTCTTTTGTGTTTCCATACAAATTGTGAAATTTTTTGTTCTGGTTCTGTGAAAAATGCCATTTGTAGTTTGATAGGGATTGGATTGAATCTGTAGATTGCTTTGGGTAGTATAGTCATTTTCACAATGTTGATTCTTCCAATCCAAGAACGTGGTTTATCTCTCCATCTGTTTGTATCATCTTTTGTTTCTTTCATCAGTGTCTTATAGTTTTCTGCTTACAGGTCTTTTCTCTCCTTAGGTAGGTTTATTCCTAGGTATTTTATTCTTTTTGTTGCAGTGGTAAATGGGAGTGTTTCCTAATTTCTCTTTCAGATTTTTCATTATTAGTGTATAGTAAAGCAAGAGATTTCTGTGCATTAATTTTGTATCCTGCTGCTTTACCAAATTCATTGATTAGCTCTAGTAGTTTTCTGGTAGCATCTGTGGGATTCTCTATGTATAGTATCATGTCATGTGCAAACAGTGACAGCTTTACCTCTTCTTTTCTGATTTGGATTCCTTTTATTTCTTTTTCTTCTCTGAATGCTGTGGCTAAAACTTCCAAAACTATGTTGAATAACAGTCGTGTGAGTGGGCAACCTTGTCTTGTTCCTTATCTTAGTGGAAATAGTTTCAGTTTTTCACCATTGAGAATGATGTTGGCTGTGGGTTTGTCATATACGTTCTTCTTCTTCTTCTTTTTCTTTTTTTGGCCTATATTTCTGTTGGATTATCTGTCTTACTTATTTGTAGAAATTCTTTATATATTCCAGACCCTAGTCTTTGATGTAGATGCTGTGCAAATAACTTTTCCTAATCTGGGGTGTTTTTAATATTTTATGGTGTTTTTCATGAAGAAAAAAAATCTGAATTTTAATGTACTCATTATTCAATCATTTCCTTTTAGGTTAGTAGTTTTTAAAATGAAGTTTGGTTGATTTACAATATTATATTTTTCAGGTATACAACATAGTGATTCAATATTTTATAGATTGTACTCCATCTAACATTATTTATTACAAAACACTGGCTATATTTCCCTGTCCTATACTGTGTATCCTTGTTGCTTATTTATTTTGTACACAGTAGTTTGTATTTCTTAATCACATATCCCATGTTGCCCCTCTCCCCCACCCTTTCCCAACTAGTAATCACTAGTTTTTTCTCTATAGCTGTGAGCCTGTTTAAATTTTGTTATATACACTTGTTTGTTTGTTTTTTAGATTCCACATATAAGTGATAACATATAGTATTTGTCTGTCTTTGTCTGACTTATTTCACTAAGCATAATGCTCTCTAGTTCTGTCCATGCTGTTGCAAATGGCAGAATTTCATTCTTTTTTATGGCTGAGTAATATTCCATTGTAGGTATATATATGTATATGCATGTACACATACATACATCTTCTTTATCCATTCATCTGTTGATGGACACTTAAGGTGCTTCCATATCTTGCATATTGTAAATAATGCTGCTTAGAACATTGAGGTGCATGTATCTTTTTGAATTAGTGTTTTCATTTTCTTTGGATATATACCCAGAAGTAGAATTGAGGGATCATATGATACTTCTTTTTTTAGTTTTTTGAGAAATCTCCATACTGTTTTCCACAGTGGCTGCACTAATTTACATTTCCACCAACAGGGTACAAGAGTTCTCTTTTCTCTACATCCTCACCAATATTTGTAATTTGTAGACTTTTGGTGATAACCATCCTGACAGGTATGAGGTGATATCTCGTTCTTGTTTTGATTTGCATTTCTCTAATAATTATCAATGTTGAGCATCTTTTCAAGTGCCTGTTAGCCATCTGTATGTCTTCTTTGGAAAAATGTCTATTCAGGTCTTCTGTCCATTTTTTAATCTGTCTAGTTTTTTGGTATTGAGCTGATTATATATTTTGAATAGTAACCCCTTATTGGTCATATTATTTACAAATATTTTCTCCCGTTCAGTAGGTTGTCTTTTTGTTTTGTCAGTGGTTTCTTTTGCTGTGCCAAAGCTTTTCAGTTTAATTAGGCCCCATTTATTCTTTTTTTGCTTTTTTTTCTTTTACCTTAGGAGACAGATCCAAAAAGAAATATTGCTACTATTTGTGTCAAAGAGTGTTTTGCCTATGCTCTCTTCTAGGTTTATGGTTTCAGGTCTTACATTTAGGTCTTTAATCCATTTTGAGTTTATTTCTTTATATGCTGTGAGGAAATGTTCTAATCTCATTGTTTTACATGTGGTTGTCCAGTTTTCCCAGCACCACTTGTTGAAGAGACTGTCTTTTCTCCATTTTATACTCTTGCCTCCTTTGTTGTAGATTGATTGACCATAGGTGCATGGGTTTATTTCTGGGCTCTCTATTCTGTTCCATTGATCTATGTGTCTGTTTTTGTGCCAGTATTAGGTTACTGCTTTTTGGTGTCTTATTTGAGAAATCCCTCCCAAACTCTGAGGATATAAAGATATTTATATTACTTTCTAAGAGCTTTAGAATTTTTTTGTTCACAATTAGAATTGATTTTTGTGCTCACTGTGAGGTATGAATCCCCATATGTATATCCCATGTTACCAGCATATTTTATTTAAAAGAGAAAGTTCTTTCATAATGCTCTGAAATATCATCTCAGTTATAAATCAAGTCCATATGCATATATAGGGCTGTTTTTTGGTTCTATTTTAGGCAATTTTTTTAGTCAACAGTATGTTGATTACTATATTTTAAAATAACTCATCATATCTGGTATAGCATGTCTTCTCATCTTGTACTATATCTTCCAGAGCAGTTTGGCTATTTTACCCATGAATTTCCATTTAAATATTAGAATCAGATTGTTACTTTACACAGGAAACCTGTTGGGATTTTTATTGGGATTCCTTAGAGTTTATTAGTTAATTTGGGAGAACTAATAAATTTATAATAGAGTCTTTTAATACATAAATACTGAGTATCTCTCCATTCATTTAAGTCTTCATCAATGTTTCTCAGTATACTTTATTTTCCTCTCTCCTAAGGGGAAACAGAAATTCTTGGAATCTTTTGTTATATTTGTTCCTAGCTATTTCATATATTTGATACTATTTTAAATTGTATTTAAAATTTTACTTCATATTCTGTTTTTTTCCTGATATATGGATATATAATTGATTTTTAAAATATTGACCCTATATCCTGACAACTTGTTAGAGTCTGTAACAAATGCTAAAATATATATGCATAGTTTTTTGGGTTTACACAATGATATCATCTGCAAATAATAACTCCCCCTGCACCGCTTATTGTGCTAGGTAAGACTTCCAGACCAGTGCTGAAAAGAAAAGATGTGGAATTTTATCACCTGCTTTTTCCATATCTATTGATATGGTCATATCATTATTTTCCTTTAATCTATTAATATGATAAAGTACATTAATTGATTTTCTAATATTAAAGCACCCTAACATTCCTTAGATGAATTTACCTTAGCCATGATGTATTATCCTTTTTATATATAGCTATACTCAGTTTGCTTTAATTTATTTTGGAATTATGAATCTAGGTTCATGACTGAGGTCTTTTAAGTTTTCCTTTCTTGTATACTCTTTGTCAGGTTTTGGCATCAGGGCTGTATTAATCTCTTAAAATGTGTTAGAGAATGGTTCTTTTTTACCTCTTCTGTGGAATAATTTGTAAAAATTTAGAATAATTTTTTTTTCCTTGAATGTTTGGTATATTTACATAGTGAAGCCATTTGGATTTGGAATTTTATTTGCAGGAAGGTTATTTTGATTCAATCCTTTTATGAATATAGGTCAGTATAACATTTTATATCTTTAACATTAGATAGGGTGTAAGCATAGGCCAACCGGAGTGGACACCTGACTGATCAGTGGATGACAGCTGTAGATAAATGATATGACTTTATTAGTGCTTTCAAGATGAATAGCAGACTATTCAGGATTTCTGTTTCTTTTTGTGTAAGTTTTTGTAAATTATATTTTTCTAGTTACCTGTCCATTTTGTTTAAACTTTCAAGTTGATTGACAAAAAGTTACCCATAACTACTTTTCTTGTATCAATTTTAAGAACAGGCAAATATTGACCATATTTGAAGAGGTATGTGTTGTCCTGATGGTTCTAAAAAGTAAAATCCCTGTAGTGAAAATCCATTGCTTAAAGAACATGATAGAGAGCCCAGAGATAAACCCACGCACCTATGGTCAACTAATCTATGACAAAGGAGGCAAGGATATACAATGGAGAAAAGACAGTCTCTTCAATAAGTGGTGCTGGGAAAACTGGACAGCTACATGTAAAAGAATGAAATTAGAGCACTCCCTAACACCATACACAAAAATAAACTCAAGGGGCTTCCCCGGTGGCGCAGTGGTCGAGAGTCTGCCTGCCGATGCAGGGGACACGGGTTCGTATCCCGGTCCGGGAGGATCCCACATGCCGCGGACCGGCTGGGCCCGTGAGCCATGGCCGCTGAGCCTGCGCGTCCGGAGCCTGTGCTCCGCAATGGGAGAGGCCACAACAGTGAGAGGCCCACATACCGCAAATAAATAAAAACAAAACAAACAAACAAAAAAAAACTCAAAATGGATTAGAGACCTAAATCTAAGACTGGACAGTATTAAACTCTTAGAGGAAAACATAGGAAGAACACACTTTGACATAAATCACAGCAAGATCTTTTTTGATCCACCTCCTAGAGTAATGGAAATAAAAACAAAAATAAACAAATGGGACCTAATGAAACTTAAAAGTTTTTGCACAGCAAAGGAAACTACAAACAAGAAGAAAAGACAACCCTCAGAATGGGAGAAAATATTTGTAAACGAATCAGCGGACAAAGGGTTAATCTCCAAAATATATAAACAGCTCATGCAGCTCAGTATTAAAGAAACAAACAACCCAATCCAAAAATGGGCAGAAGATCTAAATAGACACTTCTCCAAAGAAGACATACAGATGGCCAAGAAGCACATGAAAAGCTGTTCAATGTCACAAATTATTAGAAAAATGCAAACCAAAACTACAATGAGGTATCACCTCACACCAGTTAGAATGAGCATCATCAGAAAATCTACAAACAACAAATGCTGGAGAGGGTGTGGAGAAAAGGGAGGGAACCGTCTTGCACTGTTGGTGGAAATGTAAATTGATACAGCCACTATGGAGAACAGTATGGCGGTTCCTTAAAAAACTAAAAATAGAACTACTATACAACCCAGCAATCCCACTACTGGGCATATACCCAGAGAAAACCATAATTCAAAATGATACATGCATCCCAATGTTCATTGCAGCACTATTTACAATACCAGGTCATGGAAGCAAGCTAAATGCCCATTGACAGACGAATGGATAAAGAAGTTGTGGTACGTATATACAATGGAATATTACTCAGCCATAAAAAGGAATGAAATTGGGTCATTTGTAGAGACATGGGTGGATCTAGAGCCTGTCATACAGAGTGAAGTAAGTCAGAAAGAGAAAACCGAATATCATATATTAACGCATATATGTGGAATCTAGAGAAATGGTACAGATGAACTGGTTTGCAGGGCAGAAATTGAGACGGAGATGTAGAGAACAAATGTATGGACACCAAATTGGGAAAGTGGCGGTGGGGGGTGGTGGTGTGATGAATTGGGAGATTGGGATTGACATATATACACTAATATGTATAAAATGGATAACTAATAAAAACATGCTGTATATAAAAAAAAATTTCTGTACCACTTGTGAAACTTGGCTATATTCTCTAGAATGTTTTTACTTTGCATACTGTGTTTGTGTTTACCCTGTTGCAAGATTCTTGCATGAATATCCTGGCTTTATTTGAGGTAAGGAGAGAACTGTTCCACTGCTAGTGAGTGGAATAGATAGTATAGTAGGTGTTCAACAATCTTAAGTGAATGAGTGGTGGAAAGGTAGATAAATGAGTGAAAGAAGGAATGAATGAATAATGAGAAGTTTAACCTTTCTTTATGGAAACATTGTCAGCTTTGGACATTAATTTTATAAATCTTGTGTACATCAGATATGCAATAACTGAAAAGGTAGTTACTTATAAGAAGGAATTTCCAAGGGTTTTCAACCCAAAATATGGATTGTTTCCAAAGGACTTGAGGGAGTTTAGGAGCTCAGATATCTGAATGGAGTCAGAATTTCTTTATAGGTTTTTGTTAGTTAGTTAATATGTTTAGTGGAATGTATTGTTTAGGTGGAGTTGGTTTTCAAAAGAATATTTGAAAACATTCACATCGTGTTTTACTCATCCTTTGATGTAATGTTGATTTAGAAAATTTTCCTTCAGGAAGCCCAGGGCGCTTTAATGGATCTTACTGAATGGGTATTACCTCACAGGTCCCAGTGCAGCAAAGATACCTGGAATGCACAAGAAGCAATACTGTTGGCTTCTCCTCAAGGGTCATCTAAAGTAATTAAGCATGTGGATTGCTAGAATTTTAGAGGATAAAGACATATCTAATTTGCACCCCTTCCCCCATTTAACCATCTCAGAATGTCCCATTTTTAATGGCAGTGGCATTTTTCTGTTTCCCTTCTATTGTGCCTGCTTGGAAGACTTTGTTTATTCTAATCCTCATTAAATAAATCCTCGCTTCAAAATTCTGTACTGACTTACTAAATGGAAGCCTGAGGCCTCTGTGGTTACATAAAAAAAAAAGATATAGGAAAGTGATCACTTTTCTTGATACTGAGACATCGCAACGTTCTGCCTTGGTGGTTATTGCTATGGAAGAAGGAGAGAGAAGGAAACCTGTTGGAAAATGCAGAGGGGCTAAGACATTCAGCAGCAGTATGTGTATGTATAGAAGAGCTTCTGAAATGAATTACAGAATTCCAAACACAGACCTCCCTTTATCCCAAAGTCCGGTTAACCACATAATCCTTTTTGAGAGTCTCCTTGACATATAAATTGAATGACATATTTAAATTCCACATAATTCTTTTTCTACAAGCTAATTAAAATCAATTCCCTGGCATTTTGCTGCTGTTAGAAAAGATGATGCTGTTAGATGTTTCAGTAATTAGCAATATGTTCACTGGATTAAAAACAAATTTCTGAATAATATTGTAATGATTAGTGAATCTATGATAATCCAAGCAATTATTAAGGAACAATGCCTACCCTGAGTTGGTATCTTGATTATTTGTTGATGACATCTGAAAATGGAGATGTCAGGAGGCAATATTGTATTGTTTAACTGTGTTAATTTATTTTATTTATGTAAATTTCATACTTCTCACTATTTCACAGACTTGAATACTGGTTAATTGTCTAACCAGTGAAGACAGCAAATTGGGTATAAAAAGTAAATGACAATCTCAACACACTAAAGATTTTTTTTTAAACCTCAGCTCTTAAGATTAGAAAAGCTCTTGTAATTTTAATGAGACTTATTTTGATTTCTAACATGAGAATAATTGTTAAATGTACATAAAAGGTTGGCTGGGTTTGGGGGTTATGATCGTTCATAATGAAAGGAACCTTTAAGTTGACAAAGGTGAATTATGCTTTCAAAAAAGAAAACAGCTATCTGTGGGACTCAAACTTTTCACTCTAGGATACTAAAAAAAGTCTTGATATTAAAACCTATTTTCTCTTTACATATGAGGATGTATTCCTTAGAGTTTATTTTAGGTTATTTTCTTTCATGTACTTACTGTTCACCTGATTGCTTCATAGATTTTGCTAAAGATTGGGGAAATGGGGCTTCCCTGGTGGTGCAGTGGTTGAGTCCGCCTGCCGATGCAGGGGACATGGGTTTGTGCCCGGGTCCGGGAAGATCCCACGTGCCGTAGAGCAGCTGGGCCAGTGAGCCATGGCCACTGAGCCTGTGTGTCCGGAGCCTGTGCTCCGCAGTGGGAGAGGCCACAACTGTGAGAGGCCCACGTACCGCAAAAAAAAAAAGAAAAAGAAAAAAAGAATGGGGAAATGAACATGCAAAATGAGATTAAAAGAGGACATACTTTAAAACCAAAGATGGAAATAGAAGTAACTTTTGCTTACGACTTTAAGCGCCATGTATATACCACCAAGCTGCACAGGGTGCAAAAGTTTAGCAAAGACTTGTACTGTAAAGGTAATAATTCAGTAAATTCTAAAACCTGAATCTCAGTCCCACAATGAGGCAATACTCACCATCGACTAGTTTAAAGAGGTTTAAGATGTACTTGCATTAGCAGAAATTGTTGCCTCCATTATTTTTTAAAAACACCCTCAAATACTTAGTGTTTTAAGCAGACCTTCAGTGGAAAGCAACACACCTGTAAGTGTTCTGCTGTGGGCTAGCTTCAATGAGCCCTGCCTCTAGGCAAGGAGAGTCCTGAGTTTAGATGCAGGTAGGGGAATGCTGAGATGGTTCTGGGCCCCTAATCTGTGGAGCCAGCAATCCAGATGTCAGTGTTTGTGGCAGGGGATGGCAAACACTAGCTCCATCCTGGCTGTCTGATGTAGACAGGGGTGAGATAAAGTAATTGGTGTAGTGAAGCAGGAAGGGGCTCCCAATAGAGAAGAAGATGAGGAGGTGTGAGGCTGTCATCACTGCTATTCTGGGCGGTCCATACAGGCCATCCCAGAACCATGGTTTGTGTGTAGTTGGGGTTTTTAGAGACATAGCCTGGCCTTTAGAGAGGTCTAGACAGGATGTCAAGGTTTTATTTAGGTAAACTGTGGTTAGTACTATAATCGGAATCATGGACTCAGAGGTCTGAGTAGAAGTCTGGTCATGAATGCTAGGTAAGCATGCTTGGGAAAGGAGATAGCAGCAGCTCAACAGACTTACCCCAAATATGATTCACATCTGCTTTGGGTAAGTAGGACTGATTCCAGACATCTCCTGCCAGTGGGACTGGTATTTCTGGAGGCTCCCAATGTTTGAAGCTGAATTGGTAGGGACAGACAGGTTACTTCTGCTGTAGGACAGACATCCTCTTGAAGTGTCAGATCTTGTAACTTTTTAAAATTTTGATATGGACTAATATTTGAAAAGGCCTGAGTTGGTTCTGGCCTAATGTTTTTAATTCATTCACTAACATAACACATATTAATTCATCATTTATTGTATGCTTTTTTTTAAAACTAATTCTTATGGCAGGGCTCACAAGTATTTATAAGTAAACTTTATAGGTTACAAATTACTGGTCTCTAAATTTTTTTGGAAGTACATTTGAGGTTAAAATATATCATCTTCTACATTTTTGTTCATCTTCGAAGTGTTTGATTATCTCCTTTCCATTAGATAGATACATATTGTCTCTGGGGAGTCTATACTACAGCTTAGTGGGGAAAAAAAGGAGTGCTATGTGATTAATTCTGAAATGGAGGATTTAATGAGGTATAGTGGTGGCATGCAGGAGAGTGTGCTTGCTTCAGCCTGATGGGTAATCTGGGGACTTGCCACAGTGGAGAAGTTCTTTACCTGGTCTTCTCTGTTCTGTGTGGAATGTTATCCATCCTTGGCAAACTCCATCTTTGAAGGCTGAGATCCAGGTTTACCTCCTTGGTGAAGTCATCCCTGATTCTTGCAGTCAGACAGTGTTGCACACCCCTTGTAGGTGCTCACACACCCTTATGAGGTTGTGCTGTTGTCTCCATATGCATCTGTGTCCACCACTGGGCTGGAAAGAGGTGAGGATAGGGACTGGCTTGCTGATTTTCATGTTCCCAGGGCTGAGAACAGGGTCTGGGTGGACTGAAGAAAGTAATAGAAAGAGCAATTGCAGCCACTGTTCATATGAAAGAATCTACCGTGTCACAGACTGTCTCAGGTTCCTGCCCAGAATGGAGGTTCTTCTCATTATTGAAATTGATCAGTTGAGGAATCACAATTTACTGGCTCTCTATAGAGCTGAAAATGCCATTACCATTGAAACTTTAATGATGCCTGCTTGTGAACAGGCGATTTAATCCTGGAATTGGCACCACCAAGCTGATTTGACAAATGGATTCATGAAAGAGAAAACGTGTTGCATTTGGAAACTCTTCTCTATTTTCTTTTTAAGTCCTGGGAATTTGATGGAATGAACCTGGATGAAAGGAGAAGTAAAGTCACATTAGCATCAGGCTTCCTTCTATAGACTATATAAGAATAAATGGGAGAAATGTCCTCTCAAAAACCCATAGCAGTGAGTGTAGCATTGCAGATATGATGAACCTGAAAAAAGTAGCAAGGATGTCAGCTCACCACTTTATAGCGGCCATCTCTTTGTTTTCTGAGGATGCACTGGAAAAGGGAATGGGTACGAAGACTGACTGAGCATCTAATGAGAGCCCAACTTTACATGTGTTTTCCTTCAGCTCACAAAAATCCCATAAATTAAATATTATAATTCCCATTTATAGTGCTTTGGAAGTCACAGAGGTAAATAGGCCCAAGGTGCCAGGATTCAAAACCAGATCTCTTAACCTCAAAATCAACTGTACCATGTTGCTTCTGATAGAAAACTTACAGGTAGTAATAACCACCCATTCTGTGCTGCCTTCTCCTCTCCTCCCACAAAATTATACTGATTGCGGATGGTCTCATACATTTTCAGAGGAGAGAAGTAATAAGATCACATTTACTTGTCATGATTTATTTTGACTGAAATATGTAAATATCTGGACGTAAGTGGAAGGTGTGTGTGATTGTTAAGGTATATAAAGATCGGTTACGAATGCAGCACATATCTAGAGCTGTGTATGATTAGTGGATTCAGTATATAAATGTCCTCATTTCTATTCTTGGTCATCTCACTTGATGGTCCTTGTGCCTAGGGTTTCACACAGCAGTGTTCTGTGTGAAAGCAGAACACACAGTCAGAAGCACATTCACAAGCCAGGTGGATGCTTTGCCCATTGTTTGCCTCTTAACAGTGTTGTAAAAGATTAGGGTATAGCTGTGAAATGGTGCACATGCTTTACAGAAAATACCTGTATAAAATATCTCTAATAGTCTAAGTATGGTAGCCCATGTAATTCTGACTATGCTTTCTCTATACCAAGGGTTGGCAAGTTATAGCCCACAGTCCAAATTCTACCTGCTGTTTGTTTTTTTTTTGTATGACCTACAAACTAAGAATGGTTTTCAAACATGTTAAATGGTTGAAAATAATATTTTTTGAAATACAACAATTATATGAAATTCAGCTTTCAGTGTCCATAAATAAAGTTTTACTGAAACATAGCTACATTAATTTATTTATGTATAGTCCTTGTCTGCTTTCATGCTATGATGACAGAGTTGAATTGTAGTGACAGAGACCACATGGCCCTCAAGGCCTAAAGTATTTATTATCTGGCCCTTTATATAAAAATTTGTCTGCCTCTGGTCTAGGCAGTGAAGAGGTACTTATTTGAAGGTATGTGGCAATGCATATAAAAATCTGTCCACTGGACATTTGAGCCCAAATGTTGGGTGTAGGAGAGGAATCACTCTTCAGATGTGTATTCAAAAGTGGGAGAAGGGAGACATAGCTGAAAAAAGAAAGTGTAAGATTTAAAGTGGCATCCTATATACAGATACTCTGGAAACAGAAAAAAGGAAAACATGCTTCCATCCGTCTGCCTTACATATGGACTCCATGGTCTTGGTATAAACAACACAAAGCAAAGGTTAATTTTTGTTGCTGTTATCCTGTCATCCTTGCTTTTTTGAGAGAGCAACTGATTACCTATACATTTGCTTGGAAGGGCTTTTTCATTTCTCTCTTGGTGTTCATTAGAGTTACATGCTTGAGAAAATACCAAATCAACATCTCTTTCATTGCTACTTTCTTTGTAATAGCCTCTTTATGGGCTAAGCCCTCCAGTGTAGGGGGAGGACTTGACTTCCAGGTCCAGGCAGCTCTGCTTTTCTCTGTCTCCTTGAAGAAAAAGCCTCAATGGGAAAGACATCCTGGTCAAGTGCCCACAACCTAGGATATTGCCAGTTCCCTGAGTGGCACTTCCCACCCACTCATCATCGAAATACATGTGGCTGCTAATTTCCCGGAAGATTCAAATGCTCCTTCTTCAAGGTCATCTCAAAGGAGAGTTGAAAGAGCATTCCTCTCCCCCCTCCCTTTCCTTGTAAAATATGTATATTTACAAGAGAATGCATAAATGGTCACCAGGGAAGATAAGCTATCAGAGAGTTGGGACATGTCTTTCCTCATACAGTTCACACATCACTGAAGCAGATAAAATTAGTTTTGTACCTAGCCTCCAAATATACTGTTAAGGACTCTGTCCTGAAAATTGATCTATACCACTATGATAAAATTCAGAGCATCTCTTTTATAAATATCTAACTGTGGCATCAGTGGCTGCTGCTCCTGCAGGGCTCCCAGGAACTGTGCTCCGGCAGAGAGAGAATGGCCTGCAGCTCGCAGCACCCGAGTGCATCCTGGTCATTGTCACTGGCTGCATTGAAACTTAATTAAAGCATTAGGTTCAGTGCAGTACGATGTATGCCTCAGTTTACACTTGTTAAACTCAGTTGCATGACTGCCCATAGAATGTTAGATTAAATCTCTGTTTAATTTTAATAATAATAATAATAGCATCCGGGATCCACAACTTGTCATTTTCGAAACGCTGTGTGCAGATTTTTTCATGCCTGCTGCCTATGGCCCTGAAAGCTGCATGTGTTACTGTCAGGCTTTGTAACTCACTAAAAGCTGACAGGACTGCAGATTTCTTTGTTCTGTCTTATAGTACTAATGCCATTTGAAAAGTCACTGCATCCTCGTATGTAGAGTTTTTACATAAAGACCTCACTTAGAAGCCATATGTGTACCATACGGGGCATCTGTGAAAAACAGAGGTAATACAGTAGATAAAAATTAAGTGAGCATAAGGTCAGCTTTTCAACTGTCTATCTCTAACTGGCTATTAGACAAAACTTGATTGGACAAATATGGGAAGATTGTATTCTAACGTAGGGAAAATACGAAACAGTCTCTAAGTTGTAATAGATGACCCCAGGATTGAATCAGAAGCCTGTTACATAGTAGATGCTTAATAAACATTTATTAAATAATAGAATGAAGGATAATGAGCAATGACCTTGGAGCCAGAAGATGTGGGTATGAGACTCTGCTCTGTCATTCACAATCTCCATCAGTTAAGACAAGGACCTCAATCTCAGTTTCTTCCTCTTGAAAACAGAGGAAATAACTGCTTTCCAAGACTTCTGGATGGGCTGAACTGGATAATTAATGTGAAAGTGCTTTGAAAACTTGTATAAATATATGTGATGTATTGTTATTCTGTAATGAAATTGCTACCCATGGATTAATGTTTAACAAGTATAAGAGGGTCTAGAATACTATTAAGACAAGAGATAAATTACTATCAATTAAAAATAGGGTTTTTGAAAGAAAGACACTATGTAAATTCAGGCAAAAATGATATATTAATGACAGAGTAATTTTGGTGACATTAAAAAAAAAGATGGAGAATCATGAGATCTAAAACCTAGTACTGGCTCTGCTATTCCTTAAGTATGTGATTTTTGGCAAGTCTCTCCCTTTGCCTCGTTTGATCAGGAGACTGGGCTAAGTGATTTTGAAAAGTCTTTTCCAGTTCTCTGATTCAGTGATGCAGATCTGAGCAGACTCAAAAGCATATCAAGTTTTCCATTCTTAAATCCATATGCATGTGTTTCTGTACATCTCAGAGGTTTATATTGTTTCTGCGTGAAATATTAAGTCTCCCCTTAAAGGAGCCTCGGGAGCTACAGAGTGGGAGTCAGAAGAGAAGGGACATTGGGAAAGTAAAAAATAGGTTATTGGGTTTTGTGTGACCCATCAGTTGGATATTTTAAATGCAACAGTAAGTCTCTAAGTGATTTCAGGGATTCTGAGTTATTTCCTGAGCTTTCTACTTTCCTTTTCTTTCTGTCTTTAGATGACTCTTGCAGAAAAGTAGTGGCAGCTGAGGCTGGGGGCTGCTGGCATGCTGGGATACTGCCAGTGACTCTTCTTGGGCTCTTGTTCTGGTCGAGTCATGGAAAGAAAGCTCTCTGGTGGTCACAGCTTATGGAGAGTTTATTTACCTTTCAATGACAAATGATTCATGAAGAGCCAATGGAGGTAGAAATCCTGGGCTAAGCAAAGCACAGTTACCCAAGCATTTTCTGGAGGAAAACGATCTAAGTCTCTGACATTGTGGGGAGTGGTTTGTGGTGATGTCATCAGACCTATCACTGTTATCCCTTACACCCCTGCCATAGAACTGTGTTTCTAAAGCCTTGAACTCATCCAACTGAATTTGCATTTTGAAATATTCTGTCCCTTAAGTTTCTTAAGTCTCCTTACTTGTTAGGAAGATAAACCTTGCATATATGGAGGGAGGGTAAAGGACTGATGGTTTATTGCACAAATTTAGAAAAATGCTACTTATCTCTAAAATAATTATATTTCTAAAAACTCTCATGATGAGGGCTTTTCTCTTATTTACTACTACTGCCACTATTACTACTATACTACTACTTACTTAAAATGATTTGGAGATCATGTGCATCTGTGTACATCCCACCCAATTTTTATTTACTTGGCCTCTTTCTGCATAGCAGTTTGAGTTCTTTGGCTCTTTCTTGAGCATGGTTAACAATGAAATAAACAGTTATGCTTCAGGGAGGGAAAAAATACCGCCCCCCCTCCCCCAAAATAACTATCATATCTCATTTAGGGTTCCCTCGGAAGTCTCTTTTATCTAGAATTCACTTATGCTAACCGGATGCCTGTAGTCTTATTTAGTAGCAGCCGGTAATAAAGAGCCCTTGAGCTAACTATGGCCATATTCCACTATTAACTGCAGCTCTTGAAGCAGTCATCTAGGGAAGGGGAGTCGGAACCCTTCAATGTCAAGACGTTTAGAGGCACTCTAGCATCAATCAAGATGCACGTCGCTAAGTGCCTGCTTTCATTTACATGAAATATTCATACAGCATTCCGTTTTGCTTTTCTCTCTCCTAATCATCACTTTTCGGAAGAAGCTACAATCATCTCAGTTAGGGGAGGGTGTTATGGGATGTGCTGTACCTTTCAAAGTCGGGCTTCCTGCAGATAGCTAGTCCTGTAATGAGGCAGCAGACTGCATAGACCACCAAAGGTCTCCCTCACAGAGGCTGGCCTTGTTATCTTGTACTATTCATCTTCAAGTATACAACTTAGTGCAAATGAAAGTAATTAATTAACCATAACAAACCTGTCAGAAAGCTATTTAGGATTTTGATGGAAAAAAATTTTTAACATTTGCTTTAAGTGGAAAACAAAAATCATCTAGCTCAGAAAATTCAGAAGCAATTCTATTCTTGCAAGCTTTCCTATTACCGCTCTCTTAATTACATGATAAGTAGCATTTAAATTAATTTCCAGTTCTTTTGACTTATATTAATTGTACAATGCTTTTATAGTTGATGCAGGTTTGAAAAAAAGCTCTAGGTGGGGAAATTTGCCCCTACATAGAGAATGCTAAAAAGGAGGTATAGTATACTTTTGGTCATCTAAATAGTGATTAAAAGTACATGGGAGCTGGAGGGTCCCCTCTCACCCTCCTTTCTTTTTTTCTTCCTTCCTCCTAAAATAGTGATTTACTACTGTATTAATTTTTTTTCCTTAAATATTAACCTAGGCCCCGATGGCATTTGTGAGATATGACCCTTTGGAATGAAACACAAGTGATAAACTTTCCTTATGAAAGGACTGTCTCATGTGCCTTTGTTTCTAATAGGTACAGGAAAAAAAAGATAATGATCTTTTACATAACAATCCTGACCCATTATTCTAGAAATTAAAATTTATTTCTGAAGATTTTCCTGTATTTTACTTATTTTTATTTGTCTATCCGGGTCTTTTTGTGGCAAAGGGAGGTATAGAAGTTGGTCTTTGCTTGTGGAAATATTTTTTGCAAATGAATTTTTATGTTAAAAGAGAAATGTCAGGCAAATCGTTAAGTCTAATGACAGTAAGAGTAAGCATGCAATGTTTTTGGTAAGAGCGCTGTATTTTTAACAAAAGGCATTTCATAATTGGTACGTACCAGAAAGGCACTCATTTTTAAAGTTAGAAATGTTAATGGCCCTGAAACAGTTTATTCTTCATGTCCATTTAACCTCTCACATTATGTAGACTGAAATAGCAACCCGAGTGGGCAGTGATGAGGTTGCTTTCATTGAGGTAGTTTTCTGCTTTAGAACACAATGCCAAAATTGTAGCTGATTGCCCAGAAATGGAATATAAATGACAAATTGATAAAACCTCTGAAAAAAATTTCCAATGCTAGCTCTATCCTTATGCATTTTATCAGACAATTTTAAGCATATTTGTTTACTTTTTGACCCATTTTAAATCGGAGTCATCTTTTTAAGTTATAGTATATTTCTCTAAACAACACAAAATACACTAAAGATTACATTTTAAGAAAAAATCTAAATTCCAATGATTTGTGCTTTTATGGATTAAAATGTGAATAATACAGAGCAATTCGAAACAATTCGGGTCAATGATCTTTAGTTACCTTAAATAAAGAAACAATCATACTTAGTCACACGTAAAGTACAATTGTGATTTACCACAGTGAAAAAATGCCATATATAAAAATTTAGAAAAATTATGTGTACTGTTTTTCATTGTCAAGGTGCCTGGAAACTTTGTTCCAAAATGAAGACAAAGAAAAAAATTAATACATTCTCAGTGTTGTTCTTCACTGTATGATCAACGTTTATAAATAAACAAGTGGGGTAAAAAATTGTGAAGAGTGGTTACCAGGAGTTTCACAGTAACTTTATTTTTAAATGCTATTTTGTGACTGTATTTTTTCTTTTCTCTGGATAAGAGTTTTTTCCTTCTCTTTGCTGTTTAAACTTGATAACAACTTGAAGAAGTTTAATCTTTGTTTTTTCTTTAAAAGTGCTTTTCTAGGGGAAAAAAGCAAAGAGTAATGGAAATTGATATTTCAAAGTACAACAAAAGTTGCCACGAGAATTGTAAGCAGGACACAATTTGTGCGTAATTTTAAAAGACGCTGGAGTTTGGAATACAAAGAAAATATCATGAGGTTTAAGATCCAGTGTATCAAACATTCAGATGCAAATAATGATTCTAGGACAAGCACCTTCTTAACATTAACAGGTTGCTGAGCATGTTAACACCCACGGTTCCACCCATCTTGAATAAATTTAAAGTCATTTAGAGCAGTGGAATTGCAGTATTTTGTAAAGCTGAGTCATAAGTGGATAATCCACTACCTACCCCCACCCCGTCTTTGTATGTGACTTTTAAAGTTGATATGCTTCTGCTTTATGGCCTGACACCACTATGCACATATTTAAACATTTCAAGTAACTAACATAAAATAGGTCATCTCCCTTTCCTCTTTCCCACATAAAATCTGGGTTGGTTTAAATTTCGTTTGCTGAAACCTGCTAAAGTTTGAGGAACTTGAATCAGATGTAACCCATCACACCTGTAGGGTCTATTTAATCCCTGGAAGTAGTGGGAATTTATGTACATTGTTAGCATTTGATCTTATGACAATGGTTTTGACTACAATCTGCTTGCTAAGCAGACGTAAAAGAATTGGTTCCCCCTATTCTGTTTCTTATAGGGCTCTCAAAATAGGGAATACTGTGAGCTCTGAAGTTAGGGGTGGGCTTTGTGGAGGTAAATTTTCATGGATGGAAGGAGAGGTGTATGTGTGCTAATGATTCCTGCTGGAGTTTTATGGCAAGATGGACAGGATATTGGTGAAAAATAATTGTCTTTGCTCTCCTTTTCAAATAAGCTCTCTTGAGTGTTAGTTTATTTGAAAATTGTTCTGTTTCTTTGCTTCGGCTGAAACCGCATTTCAGGGCCGTAGTAACCATTAATAAGCTGTTCAAGGCAATAGTAACCATCCGTATGTCAACACATATGAGGGCTGACTAAAATGTAATGACTGTTATTTCAAATTAATATTGTTCCCATCAACAATAAACTTAGGAAGTGTTAGTAATGTTAGTTTTTCAAAGGCCCTCTTTATAATTTGCCTCATATTCTGTTCAAAATTCTTCTTGCTTTTTTAAAAAAAATTATCTCATTTAATTTTTCCTTCTCTATTTAAAAGAGCTTTATTGAGGTATAATTTATGTACCATAAAATTCAGCCATTTTAAGAGTACAATTCAATGAGTGTTAGTAATTTACAGAGTTGTGTAACCAGCACCACAGTCTAGTTTTAAAACATTTCCATTACCTCAAAAAGCAACCTCATACCCATTTGGAGTCAGTCCCTGTCATCCCGCCCCCACTCCCCCACCCGCCGCTTGCCCCAGGCAACCTCTAATTTGTTTCCTGCTAGCATACATTTTCTTTCTCTGGATATTTTGTATAAATCGAATCAAACAATATGTAGTTTTTTGTGTCGGGATTTTTTCACTTAGTATAATGTTCTTGAGATCCATCCATGTTGTAGCATTTCTCAGTAGCCGATGCCTTTTTATTGCTGAGTGGCATTCCATTGTATGGATAGATATACAAAGTTTTTTTTGTTTGTGTGTTTTTATACCAAGTTTTGTTTATCTGTTTACCAGGTGATAGATATTTGCATTATGTCTACTTTTTGGCTATTACGATAAATGGTGCTATCCAAATTTGCTAAAGAATATTAATAATAGCAAATCTTAACAACTGAAGATAACTTTAGGTTTGGAGAACAGAACAAAGTCATTTGAAGTCTAATTGATAAGGCTGACAAAGTATAAAAATATTGGTTGCTGTTAAAAGAAAGTATGATTATAGGAGAAATTCATACAATTCACCAGTTGTTCTGAAGGCATTTCCAAAGAGCAGTTATCAACATGTTTTGAGTAATGGCAGTTTATCATTTAATTATTCTCCCCATAGATGAGATCTAGTATATTTAGTTAAAAAATGAATCTGACTACTATTTAGTCTTGTCCTAAGATATGCATTCCATTTTTTCCAATTTATATTTCAGAGAGCAAAGTTTAGTCGGTCTGTACTTTTCCTTGAATAATAACTCTGATAGATAAACAAAGTAGTATATATAGTGTTCAAATTAAAAAAAAACAGGAAATATAATTAATGTAATATTCACCAGATTATAAATACATTGATAACGCCATCATTACCTTTTAAGTGCTTTATTACCATGGAATAAGTGCAGACTTTGAAAGATCAAACACCCTTTATGTACTCTTTTCGCTGTGTATTTGTGTGTAGATATCTCATAACATTCATTGTGTCTATCTAATGCAGAATATATGTGTGGAGCCACACTGCAATGTTTCATTAACATAATCACATACAATTATGAAACTGGTGAAAATCATCTTGCCTTAGCTATTCATTAATACTCTGTTTATTTGAAAATTCTAAGGTCTCTGATTAATAACTGTTAATTCCATATAATTATTTGTTAGTCACAAACAGTTGTTTGATGTCATTTATTTAGCTATTCAAAGTTAAGGGACCTATGCTTAATTAAAACATTATACACTTGTATTTCTGTCCTCTTTTGCAAAGATGAAACATAAATCCATCAAGCCACCTTATAACTTTTAAACTTCCCTTCTTTTACATCTGTAGTTCTCATTATCCAGAAGTTATTCTGTCCCTTCTGTTAAATTACTTTATGCTGCAGCTTAAACGAACATGTCTTGCTTTCATCTAGCATTTCAAATAGGGCAAAGACTGCTGTACAATTTCCAAACACAACTGTGCTAACAGAGATGAATTACTAGAGTTTATATAATTTATATTAGGAATTCATAGACCTAGCAAAAGGGATTAGTACATTTTATTTCAGGGCAGGAGATGATCCTGTCATTAATGGTCGATACTTTCATCATCTTTTAAACCTGAGGAATTTCCTGGGTGACAAGACTGTAAGGACATATCAGACATTCACAGCTGTGAGCTTTATCTGGACATGCACTGCTTTACTCGCAGTATGTGGACTACGTCCCATCAAAACTGGATTAGGCTGTCAATCACATCTTCCGATGTATATTGTATTATGATTTTTTGAAAATGTCACTGAGATCAGAGTAATTTCTTGGCTAATTGCATCTTGTCTCTTCTTAATACCGCGCATTTAATGGTTTCATTACCTGATGTGACAATCACAGTGCCTGGTCCAGTATTGAGGGCAGTTTTATTTCTCTTCTTTTTTGCACACACGTACACATGCTCACATGCAACTAAGGCACTTCTTTAATAAGAAATAAAATATATATTTAAAGCACTTCTCTTATGAAATAAAACGTATGTGTAGGATTCCTTGTTTCCCTATGGTTTAACATATACATAATAGCTGAAATTGT
Organism: Tursiops truncatus; assembly: GCF_011762595.2. Classification (NCBI taxonomy): domain Eukaryota; kingdom Metazoa; phylum Chordata; class Mammalia; order Artiodactyla; family Delphinidae; genus Tursiops; species Tursiops truncatus. Next base: position 81,053,313 of record NC_047035.1, on the reverse strand, counting down.
TTCTGCAATCCCCAAAGCATACCCAATGCTTATTAATACAGTATTTTCCCTTTCTGTTATGGAAATAGATTAAGGAAGATATTAACCTTTAAGAAACTGTCACTCATTACTCCCATTGCCTGTGCCTTTCTCTAGAGAATCTGCTTCAAAGACAAAAATATTTGTGTTTCAGTATTACCTATATAGCCATGAGAGATTCATTTGAACGAACATTAGGTTTCATTAAAGCCTACTTTGGTGCATGCAGTTCTAGTGCTGCCTGCTACCGGTAGAAAAATGGGCAACAAGAGATATTAAAATCCCTGTTATAATGAGTTGCTCTGAAAAGGTAGTTATTAAAAGTCTCCCTGAACACACTCAGCTTTAGATTAAAATAGGTACAGAAGATACACGGATGAATAATGCAATGTGCTAATCTCTCACTAGTAAGGACAAATAATTTTATGATTTTTGGATAGAAAGGAAAACAGAACATAGGCTTTTGTTTTATTTTGTAGCTCTTATAGAACATCTACAGTGCCATATTGTTATATCACGGTCTTTGGGGGTTTAGCTATAGGCCTGATGGGGAAAGTGCTTCAAACAAAGGTGTATGAGACGTTGTTCTAATCATTGAAATGTAGTGTGACTCCCAGTGGGTTCTGCCGATTATATATTGCAAACCAAAATGATGGTGGTGGTGGTTGGGTGGGGGGAGTGCTAGTTCAGGAGAAGTGCAGTATTGTAGGGATGGATTTTGTTCAGTTGGTGTTTCTGACAGCTCTCATGTCCATCAGTGATGGGAAGGAAGCTGTACTTCTGGTGTCCTTTGATTTTCCTTTTCCATTGAAAATACTAATTAATGAGCTACAGGGTAGGAGATGTGGATGAAAGATGGGCAGATTTTGCCTGGCGTTCTTGGTAGGGGGCGGCAGCTGAAGGATGCACTCGTGTTTGGATCTGACAGCAGCTGTGGTATCCAATTCAAATTCACTGTGGCAGGAAGAGAGTGTGAATGCTAAAGTAGCCAAGGTGTTTGTAAATACTCTGCTTTGCTAACCATTCAAATCTGGTTTGCATAGATTGCTACAGTTGCCGGTATAAATGTAGAATGACATTTATAAAAAAAAAATAATGTGCAACCGGTGATGAGTTTTCCTTCTAAATGTTTTTTTAAAACAGTACCACACAATTCATTGGTATTCATGTAAAATAGAGAAAGAGTGATGATTAAAAAGCAGCTTCTGACTACTGTGTATTTCAGGGGAGAAAATTAATTGTGATTTCATCAAAAGCTTCCTGCACGGGGGTTCAAGGATCACCTATGTTTTAGCTTTGGGTAGATTTCAAAGTTATGGAATCAAAGTTATGCCTTGCTAATCTGGTTGAGAATTCTGTTTTCACTGAATGGTAGTGGAATGTCAAAAAATTTCAGACATTGGAAGTCAAATAATAGTAGATGGCTTTGCTAATAGACTGACCTCAGTGATCTCTAAATGAACCTCTAAGTGGTACATTCAATCCTCTTATTAGTATGGAATGTGGTATTTATTCGTATTAGGCACCCTCTGAAGTGATGAGGGTCCCTCTGCACAGCCTCCCAAAGCTGTTTGTTCAGTCCCTTCTGGAGGTCTCATCATTGTAGATAAAGTTACCAACAAAATAGGTAAGGATAAAGATAACTTGGAATTCCATTACCAGTTTTGTTTTGTGGTAGCAAAGAATATATTTAGAAGTTCGTGGGGATTTAAAAAAGGGAAGAAGAGATGAGGCCAGCATAGACACATTTTTGTTTTTACATGAAAAGGACACAGTCACATAGCTGCATTTTAGAGCCGTATATACATTGGATTGTGGCATTTGTTAGCACATTCAGACAGATGTGGGCTTAGACTTCAGTTGTCATACGGTAGCTCTTTTATTTCACTTGGACTTCTTTGGTCCTGTGCCGAGAGGCTCTCAGACTAGCCTATGGCAACGTAGAACATCAGATTCCACTGTTGAAGAGCTTGGAGTTTCCGTTTTTAACCCATCCACCTGGAATCACCCTTGTTGCCCTGGCTTATAAATGAGACAGCAACCCCATTTTGGCCTGAAGAGTCCAAGGTGATAGATGGCTAGGTGATCCTCAACTGTTTTTCATACTGTCTCCTGAATGGATAAATGTGTCAGAATTAAAAGGTAGTTTATGTTTTAGCATCGGAGGGGGAAAATGAAATAAAGCTGTGTTGTCACCTGCCTGGTAATGAATAAACACCAGAGATTGATGTATGTACTCCTTTGGAAAAGATCACCAGTGACATTGGAGCTTTACTTAGGAGACAACAAGAAATGCCTTGATTGAGAAGAATTACTTAGGCAATCTCTTGCTGTTATACTTGGAATTATAGCCGACAACTCCAGGTACGTCATCACTAGAGTCTTGGGCTGTGAACATAACTAAGGGCAGCTTCCTTTGAGGTAGGGGATTCTTAGTGTGGGCTTCAGTAAACTCAAACCCTCATGGAATGGTGTGCAAACTCTGTACAAATGTGCATTTGTCTATGTCTATGTGTAGGAGACTCTCAAAGAGTCTGTGATTAAAAAATAGATTAAGAACAACTATGATAACAAAATGTCAAGATCATTAACAGGGGAATACGCCATCAACATTGAATTTTTATCACACATAATGGTTGGTGCCAAAGTCAATGAGTGAGGCAAAAATCCACAAGGAATCACAATTGCCATTATAAATCTCTTAGGAAAGCACACTATAGACCAATATACTTTCTTTCAAAAAAGGCCAAGCAGTTGGTTTTCCCTCTCTCCAACTGAGCTCTGGATTCCTGTACCTACTTCACAGTCATCATAGGATACAGCAGATGAAAACACCGGCACTAATTAAATTGTTCTGTCTCTAAATGTTGGCTGAGCACATTTAGTTGAATTCAAACAGGATAAAATGCATTTATTATGTGACATACTGTATTTGATCATGCCAACAGTATTTGAGGATGGCTAGGCAGGTATATAATTATTCCTATTTTATTTATTTATTTATTTAGGCCACACCATGAGGCATGAGGGATGTGGGATCTTAGTTCCCCGACCAGGGATGAAACCCATGCCCCCCACACTGGGAGCACAGAGTCTTAACTACTGGACTGGCAGGGAAGTCCCAATTATTTCCATTTTATAGATCAGGAAATTGAGGCTCAGAGAGGGTGACTGAACTAAACATTGTAGTTTTTAGATGGAAAATCTTATTGCCTTGACTCAAAGAGATGAATTGTATTATAGCCTACAGTTCCATTTAGTAAGTGGCAGAATGAAGATTAGAATTTATTTCTCAACATCTAATTCAAGGGTGTTTTCACTATAAGGAGAAAGTCAGTAATGCTAAGAGCAAAAATTGTTAGTAATGATAGAAGTAGCAAAAATACTATAATTGCAATATGATAATATTCAAGGTCCTTTTTTTAATCCCTTAGCTCGACTGTGTTCTTTTTCAGTAACCTAATTTTCCATTTTCTTATTTTTCTGTGCATTACAAGTTCAAGTTCCTTTGAAAACACTAAATATTACCATCTTTGCATACTCATGTTAATCCTGCCATTGGAGTTTTTGTATCTAGTGAGACAATATACATGAACCTCTTTTGACAAATCTATAAACATGAGGCATTATTATAAGTAAAGTCAAACTTTATGAATAATATTATCGCTACAGTTATTAGTACTACTACATATCAGTTTAGTTACTGCATACAACTGTACTTCTCAGCAGAATAAGGGTTGGGGAGAACAGAACATATCAGAATGATCCAGGAAGATTTTTCAAAATATTTATTATGCCCTTATTAATCCTAACTCTTCTTCCACCTTACTCCATTCTTTAAGATGTATGAGAATTTCAGAGAGACTTAAGTGTACATATTTTAGACAACCAACCAAACAACAAAAATAAACTCCCACATGATTCTGGGTTATATCTCTTGGTTGATAACTATTAATCGACACTATCGGAAGGAAATTCATTCATTTACTCACTCATCCATCAAATACTTTTGAGCATGTACCATGTTTTAGGCACTGAGCTAGATGGGCAATCCATTAACTGGCTCAGAAGCAAACAGTTTCCATTTCTGCAGCTTTCCATTTATATTTACTAATAGAAGCACATTGTGGAGACACTGATACTTCATCCTGGTGCTGGTATTTAATATTAGTTAGGAATTGATAGACAGAGAGACACATTTAAGAACTACTGTCTATATTGGAAACAAGAGCCCTTGGCAACCACCAGTTTTTGTGTCTCTAATCACCTACATCTATCTCATTTGGATATCTGGGGAGAGAAGAGACATAGAAAGGAAGAGGGCAGAAAAGTGTCTAGTAGGACAAGGATACTATGACTCTTTTGTAGTTCTGCATATCTTTTGTATCACTACATATCTCTTGTTATGATATGCAGTGACTGTGAAAAGCAATAACTTGCTATCACTATGTATACTTTTTTGTTGGGCTCAAAGATAGACTTTTATGTTGAAAATCAGCATATAAGACATAAAGATTACAGATCCATGAAATAACAGATGTTTAGTTGATGTCATATATGTCAAGAGATTCTCCCTGGCTAAATTGTAAGGCTAAGATAGAGAAGCAGTTGACTCTGATACTACCAAGTGGCAGCTCAGACAGTTGTTAGTGGTCTTCTCTTTACTGTATTTTTATACTGCTTTCTATTTTAAAAATCTCCTTTCCTTTTTCCTTCCTTCTTCCTTGCATGGATCCTTCAACTTGCTGCTCCTGTCTTGCAACAAAGCATCAAATAACACTGGTGCTCCATACTTCACTGACTTAGCACTGCACCTTATGATTTATCCAGTCCTTGCATCTGATTTTCTCCTGCTTCAGAACAACTTACATGCTGGTATCCTGGTTCTTGATCTTATTTTTAGATCTCTCTGTTCTTTTGATCTGCCTGTTAGAAACTTTAGCTCCTCTTAATGTGGCTACTTTAGACTACTTTGAGAAAATATACCTCCTATCTGGATTTGGCACAAACACAGTTCTGATACCTAATTCTCAACTGCCTTCCCAATTTCCTCCAATTCTGTTTATGCTTCTCCACCACTTATTTCCATGGTTCCCAAATCTGGTTCTACTCCAGAAGTACCCAAGGAGTTTCGAAAAATATAGATTCTAGAGCTAAATGCTAGATGTACTGAAACTTGCCAAGGTGTCACTGGGATAATGAAAATGATTGATGTCTATACTATCCCATGTGGAGCCACTAGCCACATGTGGGCCTTTAAATTTAAAGTGAAAGAAAATTAAGAATTCAGTCTCTTGGTTGTTCCAGCCACATTCAAGTGTTCAATAAGCACATGTAGCTATTGCCAGCATAGTTCCAGGCCATGGGTCCCAAGAAACTAACAAGACAGCCTTGTTGTGTTCCTCACAGGTTTGAGAACCATGATGTTAGGTGATCAGTAACTTCCCACTGATTTTACATTGATGGATTTACTTAATTTTTAAAAATAATAATAACAAAAATATTTCTGGTTTTAAAATGATCTTGTTACATCCAGTGTGAGAAATTGCACAAATGTCCACTGAGTCTGGTCCAAGGGTTAAGGAAGGGAAAGTCTTAAAAGGTGAAGTGATGGAAGGTTTAAGAGAGGCAGCCGACTCATGTCCTAAGACAGGAACTCGAGAAGTCTAGAAAAATACTGGTATGAACCCAATGAGCATGTAGTATCATCTGTCTATAACTCAGTGTTTTAGAATGTGGGAAATAAAACTAAATATAAGGATGGCTCTATCACATAAGTGAGAGGATGTAGTTGGTGACCGTCAGGTAAGTTAACTAATTAATACGGCAGAAAATGCTGGCAAAATATTTGCCTATGGCCATCATCAAAAAATCTACAAACAATAAATGCTGGAGAGGGTGTGGAGAAAAGGGAACCCTCCTGCACTGTTGGTGGGAATGTAAGTTGATACAGCCACTGTGGAGAACAGTATGGAGGTTCTTTAAAAAGCTAAAAATAGAACTACCATATGACCCAGCAGTCCCACTACTGGGCATATACCCTGAGAAACCATAATTCAAAAAGATACATGTACCATAATGTTCATTGCAACACTGTTTACAATTGCCAGGACATGGAAGCAACCTATATGCCCATCGACAGATGAATGGATAAAGAAGGTGTGGCACGTATATACAATGGAATGTTACTCAGCCATAAAAAGGAACAAAATTGAGTTATTTTTAATGAGGTGGATGGACCTAGAGTCTATCATACAGACTGAAGTAAGTCAGAAAGAGAAAAACACTGTATGCTGACGCACATATATGGAATCTAAAAAACGGTACCGATGAACCTAGTGGCAGGGCAGGAATAAAGACGCAGACGTAGAGAATAGACTTGAGGACACAGCAGGGGAAGGGGAAGCTGGGACTAAGTGAGAGAGTAGCATTGACATATATACGCTACCAAATGTAAAATGGATGGCTAGTGGGAAGCTGCTGCATAGCACCGGGAGATCAGCTCGATGCTTTGTGACCACCTAGAGGGGTGGGATAGGGAGGGTGGGAGGGAGGCTCAAGAGGGAGGGGATATGGGGATATATATATACATGTAGCTGATTCACCTTGTTGTATAACAGACACTAACACAACATCGTAAAGCAATTATACTCCGATAAAGTATAAAAAAAATTTGCCTAATAGTATATATACACATACACAGTCACACACTAACACATATGAAAATGCTCCCAGATGTCTCGTTTAACAATGAAAAAAGAGATGCAGAAGGTTTTTGTGAATATTAATTAGGAGAAACAAAAACCACCATAGGTCAACTGGACTACGTTGCAATCTTGTTGGTTACTGTCACCGAGTGGAAGAATGATGCATTGAAAGTATTGAGATATGTGGTATCTATCCTGAGCTGCAGCTGAAGGTGGTGGCCAAGAGTATGTGATACAAGAATGAAACAATGAAAGTTAAACTGGAGGTCACTGTTCCCAGGAACCTCCTAAGTGATTTTTATAGGATAGATTTAATGTTAAGTGTCATGATGATATGTATGAAATCCATTTTTAAGGTGTAATATTTAGGGCTAAACTTATTTTTTCTTTGGAACATAGACACACATTTACAAAATGGATTTCATACTTAACACAATGTCTGATATACTACACAGAACCACTGCCCATACCACCTTCCTCCTAGCCATGACCCCATCAATGTTTGTGATTATCAAGGGGGAAGATTCATACAAATAGAAAAAAATGGAATTTTTACCTAAAGAGAGGATACTAGGAACCAATCAAGCTCCTGCAGAATCTCCAGAGTAAAAAAATTTCCCGATAAAAAATGGAATCCATTTGCCATATGGATTATTTCCATCTGAGGCATGATATTTAGGTAATGTCTACTCTTTTTCACTTGGTTCTGATGAAATCAACATAATTACTAGTTCTGCAAATTGTAAACCTCACTAGGGGATAAAATTATCCACATCACTTGTCAAGCTACATGGCAAGGAAACAGTTTTCAGATGTAAATGTTAACTTTCCTTTTCGTCTGAGACATTTTCTCTCTGTATCCTCTACCACACTGCATGGCACTCTCTTAAAAATACACAAGATGTGCCCATTGGAAAAGTGTTCCTGGCCACCGTTTTCTTTATAAAGATTAACTGAATCATTAAATTCACTAAATGTATTTTATTTGCTCAAATTCAGTAAAATACTCTTAAGAACTGTCACAGGACAAAAGGACAGAATGACAAATAAGTAGTCAACTTAAAACAAAGACTACACTTCGTTTGGTAAAGTTGTTGATTTGTATTATAGTATAAACTAAATATTATATGTTACATTTGTTTAATAAGCATTATTTAATAGGGGATCTTGTATCAGCAACATTACAATTATTATCTGAAATATTTAAACCTATTTCTATTATATACAATCCTTACCCTCTGTGGGGTTACAATTTAACATGATAGTAATTCTGGTGACAGAATTTCGGGTTACAGTTTATACCAATACGTAAAATGAATCACCACTGTCACTAATAGAGGTGCAGATTAGCCAGGAAGTTAAACAGAGCATAGAATTTGCAAAGGTAACCATCCTGTAAATTTAGTCTTATCTCCATTGTATGTGGAAGCAGTTACGTCATGGGTAAAGAGTATTCTTTGGGAACAGATGGACCTGGATAGAATTCAGGCTCTACTTGTGAGTATGGACAAGTTATTTATTGCCACATGACTCACTTGTAATATCTATAGAATGGTACCCACTTTACAGTGTTGTGAGAAATAAATAAAGCTATGCAGTTGGTATGGTCCCTGGCACATATATTCGTTCAGTGGATACTGAAATATGGTGGTGGTTGTTTTTAATTACTTCAATTGATTTGGATTCTTAACTCCAGTTATATAACCTTAATTTTCTTGAGGATATACTTAAAAATCTTAAAGATTTTGTTTGTTTGTTTTAGATACTTGTTAGTTGAAAAGTATTTAAATGGCGTAAAGTATAAAAATGAAAAGAGAGGAAAAGGTGAACAAATCATGAACTTTTTTTCAAAGTGTCTCTTAGACGCATATAGAATGATTTTTACTTACATAGTTTTACAGTTGGACCTCAGAATCCTCAGGGTTTTTTTTTTTATTAACATTTTTTATTGGAGTATAATTGCTTTACAATGGTATGTTAGTTTCTGCTTTATAACAAAGTGAACCAGTTATACATATACATATATCCCCATATCTCTTCCCTCTTGCGTCTCCCTCCCTCCCACCCTCCCTATCCCACCCTTCTAGCTGGTCACAAAGCACTGAGCTGATCTCCCTGTGCTATGCGTCTGCTTCCCACTAGTTATCTATTTTACACTCTCTCACTTTGTCCCAGCTTACCTTCCCCATCCCCGTATACTCAAGTCCATTCTCTAGTAGGTCTGCATCTTTATTCCTGTCTTGCCCCTAGGTTCTTCATGACCATGTTTTTTTTTTTTTTTTTGATTCCATATATATGTGTTAGCATACAGTATTTGTTTCTCTCTTTCTGACTTACTTCATTCTGTATGACAGTCTCTAGGTCCATCCACCTCACTACAAATAAGTCAATTTCGTTTCTTTTTATGGCTGAGTAATATTCCATTGTATATATGTGCCACATCTTTATCCATTCATCTGTTGATGGACGTTTAGTTTGCTTCCATGTCCTGGCTATTGTAAATAGAGCTGCAATAAACATTGTGGTACATGACTCTTTTTCAATTATGTTTCTCAGGGTTTATGCCCAGTAGTGGGATTGCTGGGTCGTCTGGTAGTTCTGTTTTTAGTTTTTTAAGGAACCTCCATACTGTTCTCCTTAGTGGCTGTATCAGTTTACATTCCCAACAACAGTGTATGAAGGTTCCCTTTTCTCTGCACCCTCTCCAGCATTTATTGTTTGTAGATTTTTTGATGATGCCATTCTGACCGGTGTGAGATAATCATTGTAGTTTTGATTTGCATTTCTCTAATGATTAATGATGTTGAGCATTCTTTCATATGTTTGTTGGCAATCTGTATATCTTCTTTGGAGAAATGTCTATTTAGGTCTTCTGCCCAATTTTGGATTGGGTTGTTTTTTTTTTTTTTTTTGATATTGAGCTGCATGAGCTGCCTGTATATTTTGGAGATTAATCCTTTGTCAGTTGCTTCATTTGCAAATATTTTCTCCCATTCTGAGGGTTGTCTTTTCGTCTTGTTTATGGTTTCCTTTGCTGTGCAAAAGCTTTGAAGTTTCATTAGGTCCCATTTGTTTATTTTTGTTTTTATTTCCATTCCTCTAGGAGCTGGGTCAAAAAGGATCTGGCTGTGATTTATGTCATAGAGTGTTCTGCCTATGTTTTCCTCTAAGAGTTTGATAGTGTCTGGACTTACATTTAGGTCTTTAATCCATTTTCAGTTTATTTTTGGATATGGTGTTAGGGAGTGTTCTAATTTCATTCTTTTACATGTAGCGGTCCAGTTTTCCCAGCACCACTTATTGAAGAGGCTGTCTCTTCTCCATTGTATATTGCCTCCCTTATCAAAAATAAGGTGACTATGTGTGTGGGTTTACCTCTGGGCTTTCTATCCTGTTCCACTGATCTATATTTCTGTTTTTGTGCCAGTACCATACTGTCTTGGTTGCTGTAGCTTTGTAGTATAGTCTGAAGTCAAGGAGCCTGATTCCTCTAGCTCCGTTTTTCTTTCTCGAGGTTGCTTTGGCTACTCAAGGTGTTTTGTGTTTCCATACAAATTGCAAAATTTTTTGTTCTAGTTCTGGGTCGTATGATAGTTCTATTTTTAGTTTTTAAGGAACCTCCATACTGTTCTCCATAGTGGCTGTATCAATTTACATTCCCACCAACAGTGTATGAAGGTTCCCTTTTCTACCACCAACAGTGTATGAAGGTTCCCTTTTCAATGGCAAAAATGCCATTGGTATTTTGATAGAGATTGCATTGATTCTGTAGATTGCTTTGGCTAGTATAGTCATTTTCACAATGTTGATTCTTCCAATCCAAGAACATGGTATATATCTCTCTCCATCTGTTTGTATCATCTTCAGTTTCTTTCATCAGTGTCTTATAATTTTCTGCATACAGGTCTTTTGTCTCCTTAGGTAGGTTTATTCCTAGGTATTTTATTCTTTTTGTTGCAGTGGTAAATGGGAGTGTTTTCTTAATTTCACTTTCAGAATTTTCATCATGAGTTTCTAGGAATGGAAGAGATTTCAGTGCATTAATTATGTATCTTGCTACTTTACCAAATTCATTGATTAGCTCTAGTAGTTTTCTGGTAGCATCTTTAGGATTCTCTATGTATAGTATCATGTCATCTGCAAACAGTGACAGCTTTACTTCTTCTTTGCTAATTGGGTTCCTTTTATTTCTTTTTCTTCTCTGATTGGTGTGGCTAAAACTTTCAAAACTATGTTGAATAATAGTGGTGTGAGTGGGAAACCTTGTCTTATTCCTGATATTTGTGGAAATGGTTTCAGTTTTTCACCATTCAGGATGATGTTGGCTATGGGTTTGTCATGTATGGCCTTTATTATGTTGAGGAAAGTTCCCTCTATGCCTACTTTCTGGAGGGTTTTTATCATAAATAGGTGTTGAATTTTCTCGAAAGCTTTCTCTGCATCTCTTGAGATGGTCATATGGTTTTTCTTCTTCTGTTTGTTAACATGGTGTATCACATTGATTGATTTGCATATATTGAAGAATCCTTGCATTCCTGGGAATAAACCCCACTTAATCATGGTGTATGATACTGTTAATGTGCTTTTGGATTCTGTTTGCTAGTATTTTGTTGAGGATTTTTGCATCTATGTTCCTCAGTGATATATGTCGGTAGTTTTCTTTTTTTTGTGACATCTTTGGTTTTGGTATCAGGGTGATGGTGGCCTTCTAGAATGAGCTTGGAAGTGTTCTTCCCTTTGCTATATTTTGGAAGAATTTGAGAAGGATAGGTGTTAGTGCTTCTCTAAATGTTTGATAGAATTCGCATGTGAAGCCATCTGGTCCTGGGCTTTTGTTTGTTGGAAGATTTTACTCACAGTCTCAATTTCAGTGCTTGTGATTGGTCTGTTCATATTTTCTGTTTCTTCCTGATTCAGTCTCGGAACGTTGTGCATTTCTAAGAATTTGCCCATTTCTTCCAGGTTGTCCATTTTATTGGCATACAGTTGCTTGTAGTAATCTCTCATAATCCTTTGTATTTCTGCAGTGTCAGTGGTTACTTCTCCTTTTTCATTTCTAATTCTATTGATTTGAGTCTTCTCCCTTTTTTTCTTGATGAGTTTGGCTAATGGTTTATCAATTTTGTTTATCTTCTCAAAAAACCAGCTTTTAGTTTTATTGATCTTTGCTATCATTTCCTTTATTTCTTTTTTATTTATTTCTGATCTTTATGATTCCTTCTGCTAACTTTGGGTTTTTTTTGTTCTTTCTAATTGCTTTAGGTTTAAGGTTAGGTTGTTTATTTGAGATGTTTCTTGTTTCTTAAGTTAGGATTGTATTGCTATAAACTTCCCTCTTAGAACTGCTTTTACTGCATCTCATAAGTTTTGGGTCTTTGTGTTTTCATTGTCATTTGTTTCTAGGCATTTTTTAATTTCCTGTTTGATTTCTTCAGTGATCTCTTGGTTATTAAGTAGTGTATTGTTTAGCCTCCATGTGTTTGTATTTTTACAGATTTTTTTCCTGTAGTTGATATCTAGTCTTACAGCATTGAGGTCAGAAAAGATATTTGAAACGATTTCAATATTCTTAAATTTACCAAGGCTTGATTTGTGACCCAAGATATGATCTATCCTGGAGAAGCTTCCATGAGCACTTGAGAAGAAAGTGTAATCTGTTGTTTTTGGATGGAATGTCCTATAAATATCAATTAAGTCCATCTTGTTTAATGTATCATTTAAAGCTTGTGTTTCCTTATTTATTTTCATTTTGGATGATCTGTCCATTGGTAAAAGTGGGATGTTAAAGTCCCTTAGTATGATTGTGTTCCTGTCAATTTCCCCTTTTATGGCTGTTAGTATTTGCCTTATGTATTGAGGTGCTCCGATGTTGGGTGTATAAATATTTACAATTGTTATTTCTTCTTCTTGGATTGATCCCTTAATCATTATGTAGTGTCCTTCTTTGTCTCTTGTAATAGTCTTTGTTTTAAAGTCTATTTTGTCTGATATGAGAATTGCTACTCCAGCTTTCTTCTGATTTCCATTTGCATGCAATATCTTTTTCCATCCCCTCACTTTCAGTCTGTATGTGTCCCTACGTCTGAAGTGGGTGTCTTGTAGACATATATATGGGTCTTGTTTTTGTATCCATTCACCCAGTCTGTGTCTTTTGGTTGGAACATTTTATCCATTTACATTTAAGGTAATTATCGATATGTATGTTCCTATTACCATTTTCTTAATTGTTTTGGGTTTGTTTTTGTAGGTCTTTTCCTTCTCTTGTGTTTCCTGCCTAGAGAAGTTCCTTTAGCATTTGTTGTAAAACTGGTTTGGTTGTGCTGAATTCTCTTAGCTTTTGCTTGTCTGTAAAGGTTTTAATTTCTCTGTCAAATCTGAATGAGATCCTTGCTGGTTAGAGTAATCTTGGTTGTAGGTTTTTCCCTTTCATCACTTTAAATATGTCCTGTCACTCCCTTGTGGCTTGCAGTTTCTGCTGAAAGATCAGCTGTTAACCTTATGGGGATTCCCTTATTTGTTATTTGTTCTTTTTCCCTAGTTGCTTTTAATATTTTTTCTTTGTATTCAATTTTTGGTAGTTTGATTAATATGTGTCTTGGTGTGTTTCTCCTTGGATTTATCCTGTATGGGAGTCTGCACTTCCTAGACTTGATTGACTATTTCCTTTCCCATATTAGGGAAGTTTTCAACTATAATGTCTTCAAATATTTTCTCAGTCCCTTTCTTTTTCTCTCCTTCTTCTGGGACCCCTATAATTAGAATGTTGGTGCATTTAATATTGTCCCAGGGTCTCTGAGACTGTCCTCAATTCTATTCATTCTTTTTTCTGTTCTTTGCTATTTATTTCCACTATTTTGTCTTCCAGGTCACTTCTCCATTCTTTTGCCTCAGTTATTCTGCTATTGGTCCCTTCTAGAGAATTTTTAATTTCTTTTTTGTGTTGTACATGATTATTTGTTTGCTGTTTAGTTCTTCTAGGTCCTTGTTAAATGTTTCTTGCATTTTCTCCATTCTATTTCCAAGATTTTGGATCATCTTTACTATCATTATTCTGAATTCTTTTTCAGGTAGAGTGCCTATTTCCTCCTAATTTGTTAGATCTGGTGGGTTTTTACCTTGCTCCTTCATCTGCTGAGTGTCTTCTCATTTTGCTTAACTTACCGTGTTTGGGGGTCTCCTTTTCGCAGGCTGCAGGTTTGTAGTTCCTGTTGTTTTTGGTGTCTGCCCCCAGTGGCTAAGTTTGGTTCAGTGGGTTGTGTAGGCTTCCTGGTGGAGGGGACTAGTGCCTGTGTTTTGGTGGATGAGGCTGGATCTTGTCTTTCTGGTGGGCAGGTCCACATCTGGTGTGTGTTTTGGGGTTTCTGTGACCTTATTATGATTTTAGGCAGCCTCTCTGCTATTGGGTTGGATGTGTTGCTGTCTTGCTAGTTGTTTGGCATAGGGTGTCTAGCATTGTATCTTGCTGGTCTTTGAGTGGAGCTGGGTCTTGGTGTTGAGTTGGAGATCTCTGGGAGATTTTTGCTGTTTGATATTATGTGGAGCTGGGAGGTCTCTCTTGGCCCAATGTCCTGAACTTGGCTCTCCCACCTCAGAGGCACAGCCCTTATGCCTGGCTGGAGCACTGAGAGCCTGTCATCCACACGGCTCAGAATAAAAGGGAGAAAAACTAAATAAATAAAATGATCAAATAAAATCAGATCAAAATTTTATGAAAATAAAAAACAAAAAATAATTATTAAAATAAAATTTTCAAAGTAATTGAAAGAAGGAAAGAACAAGCAAACCAAAAAACAAATCCACCAATGATAACAAGCACTGAAAACTGTACTAAAAAAACAAAACAAAACAAAAACGGACAGACAGAAACCTAGGACAAATGGTAAAAGCAAAGGTATACAGACTAAATCACACACAGAAGCATACGCGTACACTCACAAAAAGAGAAAAAGGGAAAAAAATATATATTGTTACTCCTGAAGTCCACCTTCTCAATTTGGGATGATCCGTTGTGTATTCAGGTATTCCACAGATGCAGGGTACATCAGGTTGATTGTGGAGATTTATACCACTGCTACTGAGGCTGCTGGGAGAAATGTCCCTTTCTCTTCTTTGTTCACACAGCTCCTGGGGTTCAGCTTTGGATTTGGCCCCGCCTCTGCGTGTCGGTCGCCTGAGGGTGTCTGTTCTTTGCTCAGAGAGGATGGGGTTAAAGAAACAGCTGATTTGGGGGCTGTGGCTCACTCAGGCGGGGGGGGGGGGGGGGGGGGGGGGGTATGGAATGCAGGGCGAGCCAGTGGCGGCAGAGGCCGGCATGACGTTGCACCAGCCTGAGGTGCACCGTGTGTTCTCCCGGGGAAGTTGTCCCTGGATCACATGACCCTGGCAGTGGCGGGCTTCACAGGCTCCCGGGAGGGGAGGTGTGGATAGTGAGCTGTGCTTGCACACAGGCTTCTTGGTGGCGG
Organism: Tursiops truncatus; assembly: GCF_011762595.2. NCBI lineage: Eukaryota > Metazoa > Chordata > Mammalia > Artiodactyla > Delphinidae > Tursiops > Tursiops truncatus. The sequence goes on along the minus strand of NC_047035.1, from coordinate 81,038,126 downwards.
CAGCAGCAGCCTTAGCGTCCCATTCCTGTCTCTGGGGTCCATGCTGGTAGCCGCGGCTCGCTTCCGACTCGAGCTCCTTTAAGCAGCGCTCTTAATCCCCTCTTCTTGCGCACCAGGAAACAAAGAGGCGAGAAAAAGTCTCTTGCCTCTTCGGCAGGTCCAGACCTTTTCCTGGACTCCCTCCTGTCTAGCTGTGGTGCACTAGGCCCTTCAGGCTGTGTTCACGCCGCCAACCCCAGTCCTCTCCCTGGGATCCCACCGAAGCCTGAGCCTCAGCTCCCAGCCCCCGCCCGCCCCAGCGGGTGAGCAGACAAGCCTCTTGGGCTGGTGAGTGCTGGTCGGCTCCGATCCTCTCTGCGGGAATCTCTCTGCTTTGCCCTTCGCACCACTGTTGCTGTGCTCTCCTCCGTGGCTCCAAAGCTCCACCCTCTGCCACCCGCAGCCTCCGCCTGCGAAGGGGGTTCCTAGTGTGTGGAAACCTTTCCTCCTTCACAGCTCCCTCCCAGAGGTGCAGGTCCCGTCCCTATTCTTTTGTCTCTGTTTTTTCTTTTTTCTTGTGCCCTATCCAGGTACATGGGGAAGTCTGAGGTCTTCTGCCAGCGTTCAGTAGGTGTTCTGTAGGAGTTGTTCCACATATAGATGTATTTCTGATGTATTTGTGGGGAGGAAGCTAATCTCCACGTCTTACTCTTCTGCCATCTTGAAGCTGCAGCCAATCCTCAGGTTTTGCATTTGTGGATTCAACCAATGGATACAGGGAGCCAACTGTAATCATTGTAGCCCACCAGTTTAATATAAGGGGCTTGAGCATCTGGGGATTTTGCTCTCTGTGGACGCTCCTGGAACCAATCCCCCTGTGGATACTGAGGGAAGACTGCTGTCTGTATAGTTTTGCAGCTTGCTTTCACAGGTTCACTGGATCTACTTTGTTCTTTTAAGCTGCTGCATAGTATTCCATGGTAGGCATAAATTAATCATTCTCCTAGTGAATGACAACTAGGTTACATCTGACTTTTTAAGATAGACTTTGTTTGCGAAACATTTAGAATTTGTTTTTCAAAAATCTAAAATAGAAACTATGATTTCTCTGAAGCCTTTTTTTTTCCAGTGAATAAAATATAGTCAAGCCCCCTGCAGGATCAGAGTATCATAATTGTTTGCTGCACCTCTCAGGGAACAGCTGTGTGAGTGGGCCTGTGCTGTGATCTGGGTGTTTGCACACCCCCACATTCTTAGGTTGAAACTCTGACCCCAAAGATGATGGTATTAGGAGGTGGGACTTTGGGAGGTGTTTAGGTCATCAGAGTGGAGCCCTCATGAATAGGATCAGTGCTATTACAAAAGAGACTCTACAGAACTCCCTCACCCCTTCCACCATGTGGGCTTCTATCATCAGCAAGATGATGCCACTATGAACAAGGAAGAGGGCTCTCACCAGAAGGCAACTATGCTGGCACCTTGATCTTGGACCTCCCAGACTCCAGAACTGTGAGAAATAAATTTCTGTTGTTTATAAGCTACCCAGGTTGTGATATTTTATTATAGCAGCCTGAAATGAGTCTCTCCTACTATAGGACATAATTTATTAGCAAAGAATATGTTTTTAAAACATACTTCTGGATTTCTTTCACCTTTAAAAAATGCACTAAATATCATTTGTTGAACATTTACTTTGTGTTTTGTTCCCCCCCTGCCCCTACCATTTCTGATACGGTTAAGAAACATACCCAAGTTAAAAATTTAGGAATTGGTAGAGGTCACATTTGAACTCAGGACTCAAAACCTTTGTAGTCTTTCAGCAAGCTAACTAAAAATGGTCAAAGGACTAGCAGCTAATCAGATCAAATCACAAGGATTTATGAAGCACAATTAGTATATACTTTAAAACTTAATTATAGCATTGCAGTCCTGGGAGCAGAATCTAAACCTCTGTCTTCTAATTACATCATACTACTCTCCTCTCCATAATTCTCCAGTGGCTTCCCATTACTCAGAAGATAACATCCAAGCTTTACATGGTGCTGTCCACTGCCTGTGTGATTTGGCCGCTCATCAGCTATCGCTTACTCAGCCCACTTTGCTTTAGCCATTTGGCTTTCATGAAATTTCCTACAACTCGAGGAACATCCGAGCCATTGTATTTGCTTCCCTGTGCCTGAACACTTTCCCACAGATGTGTGCAGGGCTTGCTCCCTCACTTCATTCGGGTCTCTGTTCAAGTGTTACCTCCTCTGCAGAGGACTTAAGGCCTACCCTGATCATCCTAATACCACCGCTCCACTCTGCTCCCTCACCATGCCTTATTTTTCTTCCCAGCACTTGTTCCTCCCTAACGTCCTAGTATGGATTTATCTCCTGGTTGCTGGCCTACCCTGGGGGAATGTAAACTACCAAAGGCAGGGACATGCTTCTCTGTACTCATGCACCAAGAATGGAGCCAGGGGCAGAGCGAATGCGTTTTTGCTAAAAGAAGGAATATGTGATTGCCTCAGCCTGTTTTGGCTTGTTTATTCTCTAATATATATATATATATATATATATATATATATATATATAATTTTTTTTCCAGAATTAAGTGATCCCATGCCTTACCCCGGCCATATGTATTGTGTGTATTCCTTGGAAGCGCAGTATTTATTTAGCAGATACTGGTTTGAATATTAAAATAGAGCTAAATATGCCTGCACCTTTATTATTTTTGAGTTTTACTAAAGGATCATTAACTATTTCTATTGAATATTGAAGTTTTCATGAAATGTTAAATTTCAGAAAAGTGTACAAAGCATAAGTGCTGATTTTTACAAACTCTACAACTGTGTGACCACCACCCAGATCAAGAAAAAGAACATCACCAGCACCAAAGAAACCCGCTCTTGCTCCCTTCCAGTCACTATGGACCCCTCTACCAAGGGTACCATGACCTTGGCTTCTAATAGCATAGATTAATTTCACCTATTTTTCACATTATTTTAATAGTCATTTAAATTTTCTCTTTACAACTTTTGTTCCTTGTTTGGTGCCTGCTCTCCAAGGTCCTAGAATCCTTTCATAGAGAAAAAAATTAAGTTCTTTAACATCTCTTACTCTGTGTTTTTTAAAAAAATTTTATTTATTTATTTATTTATTTATGGCTGTGTTGGATCTTCGTTGCTGCGCGTGCGCTTTCTCTGGTTGTGGTGAGTGGGGGCTACGTTGTGGTGCGCGGGCTTCTCATTGTCGTGGTTTCTCTTGTTGCGGAGCACGGGCTCTAGGCGTATGGGCTTCAGTAGTTGTGGCATGCGGGCTTAGAAGTTGTGGCGCACGGGCTTAGTTGCCCTGCGACATGTGGGATCTTCCCAGACCAGGGCTCGAACCCGTGTCCCCTGCATTGGCAGGTGATTCTTAACTACTGCACCACCAGGGAAGTCCCAACATCTCTTACTCTTTTCATAGTTTCGTAGGAGCAGAACTGAAATCCTCTTAGTAAGTCTCAATAGACAGGAAATTCAAACAATAAGCCGAGAGTTGAATGCGTTTGATCTGTGAAATGATTTGGGCTCAAAGTACTTCAGGGAATAGCAGCTTTTCGTGTGTCATTTTAAAGAAAAACAATATTTAGCAGAATATTGAGCAAAATAATGAAATATATCAGTAATGGTAATATATTTAGAAAAACATCTACAGCCCAACAGTGTACTTTAAAGAGACGAAAATTATCTGAAAAACATGATTCGTGGTTTTAACACCTTCCAAGGAAAAGGAGGGGGTAAACATAGGAGAAAATGATAATGAATTAACGTATTTAAAATACGGTAGTAAGTTTCAAGCGCATTTTGATGGAAACTACAGTGTTGCTCAGGAGCACCCATTATAGGATTAAAAAAAAAATTTTAAAAACGTGTGTTGCTGATTCATTTATGATGGCTACTGCACAGATGGCATTAATATCATTATATCCTTGAATCCTTTCTGTAAGCATTTTAATTCTTCTTTTTTTACCAAGATCAATTATTTTAAGCCCAACATATGTTTTTAAAACATATCACTTTCCATGTAAATTTATGTCATTTGTATCTTTAATTGTTGGGAGCTTCTGTGTTTAAATACAGAGTGGTACTGTTTGTGTACTATGCATGGTGTCTCCTTGAGCGAAAAACCTGTCTTGCTAACAACAGCCTGTGTGTTTATCATGCGGGGGTGGCAGCAGGGGCAGATGGTCTCAATTTCGGTCATTTTCTTTTTTTAGGTTTACTCTTTTTAGGTTTACTCTTCAGTGGAACTCATTGGCACTTTTGATTCAAGCAAATTACCATGTGGAAATATACCATGGGTTTCATTACCATTAAAGCAAATATACCATGTGGAATGGGCAAGGTGTTTCAGTGAAATGATGTGAATGAAGAGTCAAGCCTGAGAAGTGGTTCTTTCAGGTGGCTGAAAAACAGGACGGAGAGATGGTTCCCTCTAGAATGTAGAAGTTAGCGTGCCTCAGGATCTCAGGATCACTGGAGGGTGTGTTAAAACACTGATTGCTGCCCCGCCCCCTCCAGAGTTTCTGATTCAGTAGGTCGAAGGTGTTGTTTGACAGTTTGTATTGTTCTAGTTCTGACACGTTTCCAGGTGATGCTGATGCTGCCGTTCCAGGGACCACACTCTGAGAACACCGATCTGAAAGATGGACATGATGCAGAGAACAGTGGTCTGGCCTCGGATAACCCACTTACTTAAGCCCATTTTGGGGAGGACTACATGCAGCTTACAGGAATAAATTTTAAAAAATGCTTCCTAGGGCTTTCCTGGTGGCGCAGTGGTTGAGAGTACGCCTGCCGATGCAGGGGACACGGGTTCGTGACCCAGTCCAGGAAGATCCCACGTGCCGCGGAGCGGCTGGGCCCGTGAGCCATGGCCGCTGAGCCTGCGCGTCCGGAGCCTGTGCTCCGCAGCGGGAGAGGCCGCAACAGTGAGAGGCCCGCGTACCGCAAAAAAAACAAAAAACAAAAAAATGCTTCCTAAACACTAGTCAACCAGTTAGGTCCTGATCCTTTGGTAGCTTAGCCCCTTTGAATCTCTCAAAGTGACTTTCTGATGTGGATTTACATGGGGTGGCGGGGGAGGGAAGTATTTGGGATGTTCTTTGGGGAAAAAAGCTTGCCCAGTGATTCTTACCCCTTTTCCTGTTTTAGAATCACTGGATGTACCTCACCTGTCCTATTGCCTTAGGGATTTATATCGGAGAACTGTTAATAATGGAGGTTGTTTCTTTTTGTCAGCAACTCTAAAGGAAGAGCTCAGCCTTTTTTTCCTTTCTGTTTAGGGAAAAACTCAGTTCTTCCCCACTGTTTTTCTTCCCCATGAGTCTCCTTACTGCTCACTTAGAAAGATTCACCTCTTACACTTCTGGTCACCAAATGTGTGAGGTTTTCCCCACACTAAGCAATTCTCTGCCGCACCAGCTGGTTGTCTTATAATTCAGATCAATTCTGACACTGTCTACCTGGAGACAGAATTGGATCCCACAGGTTAAAGGCTCAGTCCTACAAGACTGCCTCTTCCTTGGACTTCAGAAGCCAGTTGCAAGTCTAGGTTGTTACCTGTGCTTCTCACTGATAGACTATAAATCAGAGGTTCTCACAACCCCCTCCTCGGGTTTGATTATTTGCTAGAGCAATGCACAGAACTCAGTGAAACATTTTACTTACTAGATTACTAGTTTATCATAAAAGGGTGTAAGTCAGGAACAGCCAGATGGAAGAGATACATAGGGCAAGACTTGAGGAAAGGGCACGGAGCTTCCACACCCTCTCCTGGCTCTTCACTCTCCCAGCACCTCCATGTGTTCACCAACCTGGAAGCTCTCTGAACCCTGTCCTTTTGGGTTTTTATGGAGGCTTCATTATATAGGCGTGATTGACTAACGCATTGGTCATTGGTGATTGATTCAACTTCCAGCCCCTCTCCCCTCCTCAGAGGTTGGGGGTAGAACTGAAAGTTATAGCCCTCTAATCACAGGGTTAGCTTCACTGGCAACCAGGCCCCAGCCTTAAATGCTTTCCAAAAGTAACCTCAAGTTCATAATAAAAGATAACTTTATCTCTCTCATCACTTAGGAAATTCCAAGGGTTTTAGGAACTCTGTCCAGAAACAGGGACAAAGACCAGATAAATATATTTATTATGCATCACATATCACAGCAACCATTAACATCTTTAGACTGGACCAGCTACTCAATCACCCAACATTCCCTGAGACCCTGTCTGTGACAGAGGTAAACCTTCATTTCCAAGAATCTTTAGTGCATTGTGGGAGGGAGATATATGAACCAGTGGAAAGTAAGTTTCAGGGGAGAAATGACCCAGACCTAGGGTGCTATACGTCAACTGAGGAACTGCAGGGGGTGCTGTTAAGGAAAGCCTCACCAAAGGGGAGAAGAGAGATCTCTGAGTAATCTCAAGGGGTCCACAGGGATTTCCATACTGGGATAGGATTTCCTGCCTGTATAGGAGAACGGTTTCTGTGGAGAATTCCCACCCACTTCAAGGACTCTCTCAGTACAAAGGAAACCATGTCATGGGTCTAATGCCTGCTCAGTTGGGCTGTGGAAATGTTAAATACACATATGAATTAAGTGTAAAATTATGGGTCGTTTGATAATGGAAAAAAGATACTGAAGTTAGCATATATAGAAAATATCTATACGTTCACTTCTGTAAGTCATGGCAACAGGGAGTGTTGTCAAAGTAAACACCAGCTGTTAAGATTTACCACTGTTTAGGCTAAGCATTAAAATGATGACTTGAACCCTCTTGCTCAGCCTGATGAGAATTCCTACAGCTCAGGCCCAACAGCTAAGCCCGAGTGCCCAAGCGGCTGGTCATCAGATAGTCCATCACTTTATCTCAAGAGAAGACACTACTGACAGTAAACTGGGAATGAGTCCTAACAAACGGGGCAGCTACCTGAAATAGACCTGAGCAGATGCCTGTTTTTCCAAAGCCCAAGAAGGCCTGCTTCTGCCATTAGTGGTCAGGCAAGCCGGCCCAGTTTGGAAGCCCAGTAAGGGTCTGAACATTCTTTGGAGGCATGAGTGTCCCTTCTCAAATCTTCAAAAGAGCCATATATACTTTGTCCTACTGGGCTGTGGGCTCCCCCTGGAGAGTGGGAGCTGGAGACTGTGGGTGTGCACTAAAACCTGATTATTTATTGCTATCTTCCCTGCAGGAACTCAACCCAAGGTCAGGGCCACAGCAGGGGCTAAAGGCATACAAAAAAGGACCTAACCCTCTCTCTATCCCTAAAGCATGTTAAGTGCACAAGCTCAGAGGTGAGACTGCATGATGTTTTCTTTTAAGGAATTTGAATTTTCTCCTAGAGGTGATGGGGATCTGTTGAAGGATTTTAAACAAGGGAATTTACGTAATAATATCTGCATTTGGAAAGTTCATTCCACTGATAGTATTGAAGATGCATAAGGAGGGAAAGGGTAGAAGCTAAGTGCAGAACACCTTTGTACTAAATTTTGTAATGAATAGTGGATGAGAAGGGTTCCAGTGAATCTATAAAATGAACTTTTATCTATCAAAAATGTGAATCTGACTCCCATATTTAAAACTTTATATGTGAGTTAACTCCCATATTTAAAACTCTTCATATGCTCCATATTGCCTAGAAAATGGTCTTCAATCTATTTGATCATACTCTTATCATTAAAGAAAAAAGTTCAAGAATTTCCCTACTCCAATATATATGTATTTATTTAGTTGTAAATAATATGCACATACAAAGTACTAAGGTATTAAGTGCTTTAAAAAAACAGATAGATAAAATTTTTAAAAGCACAAAATATAACTAAATGTAATCAGAAATTCTAGTTTCTTCCTAATATTCAAAGGATCTTTGCACACCCCTTTGGTGACCCAGCTCTAGAGACTAGAGAAGTAGCTTAAGAATGATATACAAGCTCGTTCAAAGTAATATCTCCAGGATCCCCTCTCTCCATTGTTGACCACTAGTGTCCCTAAGGCAGTTCCCTGTATTGGTCCAACACTTTCTCCCCCTTGGGTCCTAGTTCATGCTAATTTCTATTTGTGGACTGTTACACTCCCATCACTTTCTCTCCTTTGTTCTAATCTCTAAAGTATGGACATTTTCTGTATCTGGTCTTTTCCTCCCTTCTCCTCTGAGCTCCTTGAGGGCAAGGACTATATCTGAGTCTTGGCTATATTTCCAGTGGAACTGATCAGACACATCTGACACATCCCCAGCTACAGTTTTAATCAGATGCAAGTAGAAGATATATTTGAAGACAGAGAAAGGATCAAATGCAGGGTGGGGGTGGTTATATGACTATTATTTTTTTCTCCTCAATTATATTTTTCTGCTAACTGTGGACACTTTATACCTTATAAAAAAGACGTATTTTTAGTAGTAATAGTAATAAATGCAATAATAATGCTTCATGAATAGGATTATCTTAATTCTTGCTAGACAGTAGCTTAATTACTCATTAATTATACTTGGATCTTCCTTTCAAGTAATAATAATAATACTACTTATATTTTGCTTTATTATTTTATAAGTGGTTTAATATAGAATATCTACTTCCAAATATACTTCCTTCAAGGACCTGACAGAGGGAGTAAAATTCTTTTCAATTAAAGCAGGCTTTCTGAAACATTATCTAAGTTTTTTGCAAGAGAACAATAATTTGGGAAACAGTTCAACAGTTAAACCTGCCTCTTACTGTAGGATTGTGAAATACTTATCTTACAGGGACATATATAGGCATGCTATATTTTCTAAACTTTTTTGATTATCAGAAACCTTTGTTCAAGAAACATCTCATTGAGCTTCCAGGTTCCACAGAACTGGTAGATCCCTGAGAAACCCTGATTTAAAGCCTTGAAGACCCCTCGTAGAAGGCATGCTTGCCAAGTAGGTGCTGTATAAATTCATCAACAAATGAACAAATAAACAGGTTTATAATAAAGAATCTGACTGGCTTTTATCTCTGATTCCTAGGAAAATTCCTTGGAATTTCACGAGTAATAGGAGTGTCTGTTATTCATGCGCTGCTTGGGTCATACCTGATAGTTTATGCTAATGAGGTGACTCCTAGTGGGCCCCTGAAAGCTTCAGGATGGAGGCTGATCATGCTGGAAAGACCAACCATATGATTAGAGGGTTGGACCTTTGAGCCACTTTGTATCAGCTGGACCTCCCACCCTCTGGGGTGGTGGAGGGTGCTGGAGATTGAGTTCAATCTGTAGCCAATGATTCAATCAATTATGCCTATGTAGTGAAAACCCAATAAAAACTCTGGACATCGAGCTCAGTGGAGCTTCCTGGTGTTGGTGCACACATCCGTGTGCCAGGTAGGTGACATGACCTCATTCCACAGAGAGATGGCACAGAAGCTCTATGTTCAGGACCTTCCCAGACCTCACTCTAGTTGTCTCTTCATTTGGATGGTCTTGATTTGTATTTTAATAACAAAACTATAATAATAATAAGTGTAGTGATCTCCTGGGTTCTGTGTGTCATTCTACTGAATTGAATTATTGGCCTAAGGGGGCCATGGGAACCCCCAAATTTGTAGCCAGTTGGTCGAAATGCTGATGGTCTGGAGACCCCTGAAATGCTGTTGGTATTTGAAGTGAAGCAGTTTTACGGAGGACTCAACCCTTAACTTATGGGGTCTGTGTTAGCCAGAATTGAAATTGCAGTACACCAACTGGTGTCCGAACATGAACCAACAAAAGAAGCCTGGTATTCTGACTCTCAGAGGAGTGCCCTAGATTCTGGTATATTCTATGTGTCCTGAGAGCAAGGACACATGTTCCTATTGTTAGTGTCCCACCCTGGCATCTCACATGGTATATTACAATGCTCATGGTAGTTGCTTAATACGTGTGTGCTGTATAGAGTTAGATTTATTCAAAAGCACGATCTCATGGCTAAAGACTAATACAAACTCAAGTGAACACTTATACAAACTCAAGTGAACACTTTATACTTAAGCAAAAATAGAAAACTGACATAGTTAACAGATTCAATACACCTGGTTTGGAAGTGATTGGAACCTAGTTACACCACACTTGCTGCGTCTCAATACGTATTCCATGTGCATTTCTGCTTGGTATTTCTGTTTCCATGGTGTATACTCTTCAAAGAGATACAGAAAAAATACTGAATGCACCAGGAGTAAGGTTCAAGATTGGAATTCAGTTCTTGATTTTCTGGTCTGAGAAATGATCACTCAAAATTGTCAGGATGGGGGATGTGAGCTGAGTCATGCACTAGATCTTTTAGCTGGTGAGATTGTACTGAATTGGAGTGTCTGTTTCTGGAAGTCAGACCCCAGGGAATAACTCCTAAGAAGCCATGCTGTCTAGCACCATGCCTCAAGTACAAGATTCAAAGGATGTCCTTCCCTTTTTAGGAACCTCCAGTGAAATTTCACAAGACACCAAAATTTCCTTTGATTTGCCTGTTTTCCAGATGTGAATCATCTTTTTACAAAACTCTTGTTTGGGCCTTAATAATCTTCTTTGGCTTCTCCCTTTTACTTCTTCTTCTTCCTCCCCCTCTTCTTCCTCTTTTTTTTTCTTTCTCCTCCTCCTCTCTCTCTCTTCTTAAATTCTCATCTTTTGCACTTCTTGCTTCCATATTGCTTTCAGCTGTTGTCTTTTTCTTCTCATCTGTGCTCAACACTGCTCCACTTGGTTTCTCTTTACATGCAGATTCTTTTTTTTTTTCACAATAGGAAACACTCTCTCCAGGTTCTAGAACAGCTGTTAGGACCCTTCCTATAATACTTATTTTCATAATTGTGGCTTAACAGGTATAAAGGAATATTATTCAAGTTTGAAATCAGCATTTGTTTCATTGGCAAAGAACCAGAACCTGACCAAAGTCAAGTACCATGTTCTTTATCTTATAACCTCCTTAAGTGCATGGAAAACCTCAACCTGTCTCTGAAAGAATTGCTTTGCTAGGTAAATTATCCACATGAAGTTTACATATGGTCTGACAAAAACAGATAGTAAAAAATACTTAATCACCACAACTTTAAAGGCAATTAAAACTTAATAAAGTGTTCATAGAAGGATAGTGTGTTTTTAAAATCACAAATTCTGTCTCCATAGGTATCATGAGAGGGAGTTCCACTGGGCATATGGCATTTACAAATTCTGATTGGCATTTCATTTTTTGTTGAAGGAAACCTAGCTCAGTTGGCAGCAAATATGACAGTAGGCTTTGCAAATATATGTCTAAAATGCAGCTCTGTGGGGGTTAAACATTCAAGCTTATATGAGACAGCATCAGTTTCGGGTCAAAGTGCTGTTCTTAAATGATCAGTATAGAACAGAAAAAAGGCATTGAAGTGACCTTGCTGAGGGTCTAAAACTGCACCAAAGCCTTTTCTGCATGATTAAGTGAGCAGAATCGTAGATTAGCTAAAAGCAGTGCAGAAACATAATGAGTTCACTTATTTTGGAGCATTTAATAACAGTTATAGACAGTTATGTGATCAGGCGGAGTTATGACTTATTCATTCTTTCATTGCTATTAAAATTGCTGCATTTGAGGTTTTTAAAGTCATTGAAATAAAAAAAGTCTGATTTATGTTAGAATTTAGTTTGCCCTTTGGTCTCTCAGTTTTTAAATGATATAATTAGACTTTTTAAAGACCATTCTAAAAGCATTATTAGCATTTTGTATAGTGGAAAGTAAATGCATGTTTTGTGGATAGTTTAATTTTAAAAGGAATAATACTACTTGATTCAAACAGTGATATTCATAGATTATTAAGGAAAGATTTTTTTTTGTATGAAATTTCTCAAAAGGCAATTGTATAATTTTAGTAATAGACTCTACAGAATACGTGTGGATTTTGCTGTGTGTACACACAGATACTCTCTAATGCACTCTCTAATTTTATTTTGAATGGACATTACAAAGACATGGAAATAATACAACACAGCTTTCCTTCCATTTGGGAAAGCAAGGATGGGAAGAGAAAGTACCAGAGGATGTATTAACTCATGACCTTTAGCATATTTCCTCCGAAATTACAGAGCCATCTATCAGCCTGGGGGGGAGAAAAGCTCGCTTTAATCATAACAAAGGGATTTGCAGTTGGTTTGAATTAGCAGTAAACAACAATCATTAATAAATCATTTTGGAAGAATATGGAAGTATCATGGCTGCGTCAACATTTTAACATGATTCTACTTCTTGAACTTTTCATACTATTTCACTGTATGCGAATACCATGCCTTGTCCAAATGGTTCCAAATTAGACATTACTTCCACTTTCAAGTGGGTTATTGCACAATGCATAAAAGGGCACAGAGAAAACATATTTCACCATAAAACTGTGAAATAAAGTGCTGATTTTAGTTGAACACTACGGTTGGCTTATTCAACATAAACATCTCTGCTCATAAGATCGAACTGACTGCAATCTCCTTAAATAACAGCTATTTGTGCCACGTGTATGTTTTGTAAACAGTTTGGATATCTCTTTTGGAGGCTCAAAATGCAGTGCATCATACTATTGAAGGACAGAAACAGAAAAACACATTGCTCGGGGTGAACACAAAGAAGCCCTTTAAGTCGCCAGCAACAGAGGATTACCTGTGTGGATAAACAAATGGTCCAACTTGTATTTGTTAAAAAATGACTACATGCATTTTTAGGAATATACTTGTTCGTGTATGAGGACATACATGTGCTTGTTCATGCCTCCCTCTTTTATTTGAATATATTCATTTTTAATTATTGAGGTTTGCCTTCCACATGTGTAGCCACCCTCTGGCAAATAAGTCCTTGGCCAGTCTGAAATAGCCCAGTGATTAGTTCTGTTTGTCCTAGTTTTTTAATTGACAGGAAAAGGTGTCACTCAGTTTACAGGAAGGGAAGGTCAGGTTATTTGAGTGGCAGCTGAGGGTTCAGACCTGCAAAGCAGCAACCTCTAGTGACTTCACACCACTGGTGCTATTTGAGGAGGCTGCTCTGAAAAGATGGTTTCCTGACAGTGATGTTAGCATCTACCTGGACCATTTCCAAAGGGACAGGGTGGACTGGAAACACAAAAACCCATCAGTCCCACTGACAGGGGCTGATGGTGCATGGGGCAAGGGTTATTGGGCAGCCTCCAACTTGTGCAGTGCAGATTTTTGTCCACTAGAGACATCTCTGCGCAGTAACCGTGTCGCTTAAGGCTTCACAGTTAAGACTTGAACTCAGAGGTGAGAGGCTAGCATTTCATCCACTAAGCCATTTAGCCTTTTCCTTTGAAGGAAGATTGATTTTAAAAAAGCTATTAACCTTCAGTGATTTATCTCATCAGATCATCTTCATTTTCTTCTGCTTATAATAAGACTATATTATATAGTTTTATTCTTCAGTTAATTCAACGAGACTATCTGAAAGGGAAATACATGAGAAACATAAAGAAGGCATAGATAATAGAAAATGATCAGCAACACTGAAATGAAAATGTTAACAGGAGAAACAAAAGAAACTGAGCAAATGTTATCGCAGATCTCAGAGATACAATCACATAAGACGTAATGGTTCTATGTACCCAGTTTTAGAGAAAAACTTTCCGTGTGTCACACTGATTCTAGGGCCATACGCCATGCTAATGTTATAGGCGCTACCTTCCTTTTTCTACTGGAAAGACAAAGGGGACAGGTTTCACTTTTTGCAGTGACTAAAATTTAAGCTAAGAAACCAGTGGTAATAAATTCACATTGAGCATATATTCAGAGGTGCATAAGAAACAGCAATTTTCAAGGAAATTGCAATAAAACAAATTCTGTTCTGAGCCTGGAATTAGACATTTTATCTATTTTTAGTGAAAAATGTGCTAAACAGTAACTTTTTCTGCTGCCTTATCCTGAATCCCTTTAAAGTGAACTAGAAAACCAGTTGCTTTCTGTACTGAATCATGTTTGATTTATTGCATTATATTGATTGAGTTTCTACTTTGGAAAGAGTGTTACATTTTGTGAATAAGGGGTTAGCATTAATGACTTTAATTCATTCTCCGTAACTTTATGACAGACACAAATTTACGTTTCTTCTGGCGTACCTGATAGCAAAAGAAATTCTGGCACTTTCATTTTTTTTCACGTATCCCACCAGGCTTAGCGGGAGAGGAGGGTGTCTGTTTTGAGGAGTGTGGGCTCTCCCCCGCCACCCCATGCTGCCCACCCCCCCCCCCCGTAAGTACATTGAAAGTCACACTCAAGGTTTACAATAACATTTCAATATTTGAAGAGACTAAGCAACAATAGTCATCGGTCTCTGACATTTTGAGGGCTTATTTAACACTCGTGGTTGAAATTCCTTTTGTTTCAGGTACTGTTAGTTTATTTAAGTTGGTGTTTGGGCAGGTGAGGCTAGCTCAACGGTGGCAAGTTCTGACAACTTGATTCTAAGAAAACCGAAGAAGCCGAGCTTGTCAAGCTCTTGTTCTGTACTTCCTGAACTGGTCAGTAAAGATAACATATAAGAAGATTTGAAAATGGAGAAATAAAGGACTAGAAAAATATTTGTGGTAATGAAGTCACCTTTCTATATTTTTTGAGTACACAAAAGTGACGATAAAGTAACTCTTTGGTAGCTAGTTATAAATCCCCTTCCTAGGTATTTTGCAGCATACAATGACTAGGTTTAACATATTTTCTCTGATTTTTTCAGTACAGTTCTAATTTCCTCAACCTACTGTAGTTAAATACAAAGACATCTCTTATTTGCTTTTCCTTATCTGGATTAACTCTGGAATTGATATTTGCAAAATGAATTTTGATGGGAATTTGAGAAGTAGGGTTGGTGTTAAAGGTGAAGGAAATAACAAGAAGGTAAAAGTAGTGATTCTTGAAATTCAGGTGTGGTTCAGCTTCGCGAAAGTGAAAAGGTTTGACACTGAGAAGCGAAGGAAAATAAGGAAGATGACTATTGCCCTTTACTCTCAGCTTCTCTTTGGTTCAGCTCAAGTGTGAGGAGAGAATTCTGGGTTGCAATCCATTGTCTCTCTCTTACCTAGATTCCTTAGTGTGCAGAATTCCATCAGTTCTGGCCATCTCTTATCCCAACTCCACACTCACTGAAA
Source organism: Tursiops truncatus (assembly GCF_011762595.2). Taxonomy (NCBI): domain Eukaryota; kingdom Metazoa; phylum Chordata; class Mammalia; order Artiodactyla; family Delphinidae; genus Tursiops; species Tursiops truncatus. Next base: position 81,023,023 of record NC_047035.1, on the reverse strand, counting down.
TATCCATTCCTGTTGGATTTTATGAGTGTGATTCTTTCCGTGATGGTATTAAAACCACATTATTCCAGTGCCTCTTGGTTTTTCTATCATGAAAAAGGAGGAGAAAAGGTGATGAGCCACAATAAGAAATGATCATTGCCCTAGATTTGTGAACTTCAGAAAACTCTGAAAAATGTTTGGCATAGTGAGCTCTTTTAGATTTGGCTACTTATGATAAAGTATCCTATCAAAAATTTTATAAGTTGCATTTCCTACAAAATTCATATTTTCCTATATGTTGAAATTGCTCCCTAATATAGAAAAATGCAATAGTGAAAATGTTTTAGTAATAGCAAATAAAATAATAATTAGCTGGGCTTTACTGACATACCCTAACATGATCTCCTATCCCAGGTATGAAATGGCATGTCATAATCAAATATTAAAATATGTTAGAAGATAGTGAAAAAGTGCAGAATAAAACCAAAGAGATAGGCAGATCTTTCTTTTTGTTATATTAACCAAAGACTCATTTCTTACCCCTCTCTGCTTATGTCCCTCAAAATATTGCAGTAGATTTAAAAATGAGATAGTAGGCCTCAGTTGTTAAGGGATCCTACTTATTTTAAACTCTAAGCAGAACCAGCAATAAAGATAGAAAATTAAGACTTGAGGGTTACAATGTCTCAAATCAAAGATATTCCAAAACCTGCTGCAGTCATCTACTTAGTGAAATGGTACCGGATTTTGCTGGGCAAAGGTTCTAATGGTTTAGGGTCTTTGTGCTATACTTACCGCTCTTTACCAGGCCATGCATAAAAGGAAACCAGTTCCTTATGGAGTTCTGAATTCTTGGCCTTAGATCTGATCCCTTTACCCTACTCATTCCTTCCTCTGCATGAACACCTGGTCTCCAGTTCCCCAGCTTCTGATAGCAGTGCTTGCTTTCGGCCTTGCATTTCTGCCTGGTGGTCTTTGTGGCTATCATCATGGTTCTTCACAGGTGGTGAATCAGGTCTTCCTGCCACGCTCCCTCATTCTTGTAATATGTGTCAGACCACTTGGTTATGTACTATCCCTCCTGACTTTAACCCAGATCCAAATGCATTCTAATCCCTGCTGCTGTTCTGTAAGCCAGGTTCTTGTATGATTTGCCTCAGTCTTGAAAGGAAAATCCCCATGATAAATGTCTGTGACTGTGTAATATCAGTGGTTTGGAAGGGACTGATTCCACCAAATAGAAGGTGCTGAAAATATTTGTGAACCAAATTTTAATAATTTGTTAATTAAGCTGTTGGATTAGAAGTTACAAGATGCTTATGTTTGCCAAAGTCTGTTGCAGGATTTTTTTTGTGGAATCTCTGAGCACAACTCTTACAATATTCTAAGCAGCTCTAAGTCTAGGTGATACACATTTTTGAAATCATAGAGGTATCCAACCAATTAATAGAGTATTGTCTCTAGATCCAATTGAACACAATTTCTGGACCATTCCTCTCTGCTTCGGCCAAACCTGAATTTCTTCTAGCCTCTTGCTAGAAATTCAGAACTAATATGTTCTAACTTACTTGCATATTTCACATCTTATTTGGAGTTGTGGCATTTGGAAGCCAGGTATGGTTTTTCTTCAGAAGGCAGCAGGGTAATTTCATGCAGGTTTAATAAGCACTTAGTAGGCATTTCTCAGGGGGTCTAATTAACTCTAGGTGGGTAATTGACAGCACAAATCGAACATATACAATTTGATCAAGAGCAAAAGCCACTCCAGGTGGACAAGGTACATCCTTGAAAGTTTTCCCAGTAACAGTCCCATTAGATTTGATAACTCTTCTCCCTAGTAAGGTGACCGTAACTGACCAAAATTACTGATCAGGACCCACTTGATCTGTGATAGCTGAGTTTAGGCCAGTCTTTAAATTATCCGCCTATGTTGTAGTCCTCACTTTCCAGCTCCAAAAAGGACAGTTCTCAGTTCTCATGCTCATAATACAAATTGGCCATGCCTAAAATGAAAGGTTATTGATGGAAATTAAGAATTGCTTATGGCAGCACAAAAACCCATACTCAGTGAGAGGTGCAAATAAATGATGATATAAGAGCCTGGTGAGTTTGACTGTTTACCAGAAACAGCTCTGCAAATATTGCCTGTGAAAGTTTATTTTTCACCTGGCCTTTACTGTTCCTCTTTTAGGGGCATGGAAAGTGAACATTAGGTTAAGAGAAGTAATAGAAAAAGAAAACAAAACTTTAAACCCAATTAATTACAGGCTTGTCTTTGACTGTAAGTGACAGATGTATTTGTACAGGGTGATTTTGTCTCAGTTACAAAGGCATCAATGCAGTATTCTGCCTGTGCTTTCAGCAGTCTCTCAGGTAGAGTGAATTTGTAAGTGCTAAGCACACAAATGAGATGTACTGTTTTCAGTTAGTTTCCAATCAGATGTTTAAACTTGGTGTGTAAAAATAATCTCGTCACGGTAATTTTTTTCTCTCAACAAAATAAAATAGAAGAACTTAACCATGTGGAAATAATGGTTACGTCACCAGGTTCAGAGGATTAAGCATCATTGCTTTTGATGAAGTTCTAGCCTCTTTAAAAAGTTAGAAACAAATGCCTTAGAATATCATATATATTTCTTTCAAGTAGTTCTTATCTAGTTAGAATCTAGACTTAAGATGTTTTTATTCTTCTTGATTTTCTAATTCCCATTCTTTGGATCCCTTTACAGCATTTCCTCCCTTACAGAATTTTCGAACTTCCACTTGTTTGGCTCAGCCTGTGCCCTCTAACTGGTCTCTTGTCTTCCTGTAATCACCTCTCAAAGAACATTGCTGCATCCACACACCAGCACACACAGCTCTGCATCCCATAGCTGCTTTGTGGCTTTTGTGGCTCTAACCACAATTCATCTTGGCTTCACTCAACCCCTGTTCCACTCTCTGCTTTAACTTTGACCCCTTTGTCCACTTTCTACCCCCAACTCTTCCATGATACAACTTTCTCCTCAGACTGTGGCTGTGTTGTACTTGTTTCCTTCACTGTCTTCTTTTTCTCCCTAGCTTCTCATTCCCTCTCTAACCCACAGTTTTCTGGTTCTACCCAGCCACTTTACAGAAACTGTTTTTTTCAAAAGTCGCTAATGATTTAATTGTCAAACCGAATGACTCCTGCACAGATTCTGACAATTTTGACCATCTTTCTTGTTTTCTCTCTCTCTTTTGTTTTGACTGTCTGACTCCACAATACCTTGTCCTTCTTCTCTTCCTATTTCTGAAATGCTGATAGTGATTTGCTGGTGAATGTCTAACAACCATCTTGCTGGAGGAAAAAAAAAAAAAAAAGGCTCTGGTGCGTACTGTTTTTCTAATTTCCACAGTGCAAATACTCTCACCATGGTCCATTTCAAGCTACCAAAGTAAAATCACTGAATGCAGAACTGAGAAGAGATGTGAATAATTTTGTCTTCAACTGGTTCAAGTCAACTCCAGCATACCACCTACTCTTGGTCTTCTTTTATTAGCTTGCCTCTCAAAATAGTTCTCTGGAAGAGTGGTTTCCAAATTGGATTGAATATATTCAGTGGCTTCTACAGGATAATCTATTGGAGTGTGAAAATAATATATAAAATATTCTGTTTATATTTAATTTTTAGCTTATCTTTTTTCAAATTTTTATCTTATGTGGGTTTTATTATGTAAATATTACATTAGAGAAGTATCCATATGGTATACATGTATATTATGTGTGTGTGTGTGTGTGTGTGTGTGTGTGTGTGTGTGAATAGTATTTATTGGAGTCTTACTATATACTAAGTCTATGTTAGGTTATTTCTTACTATAATCCTATAAGTACTGAAGTCCAGAGAAGTTAAGTAATTAGCTCAAGATGAACTATTGAATATAATTTTAAAGTAAGTAAATGTAATGTATTGATGGTGCATCCTCATTTTTTTTAAATTGATGAATTAAACGGTCAAAAAATTTTGGAGGTTGTGATCTGAAGCTTGGCTTGCTTTATACTCTATTTACTCCTACCAGATTACCTCATATGCACTGATGGTTTTAATAAACATAAGCATTTGATTTAAATTTTTTTCTCCAGTCCTGGAGAGTTTTAGACCTAAATTTCTAAGCCTTCTGGTAGCCCAATATGTTGAAGATGTAATGAGAAGACTTCAGGGCTCATGTATTGAGTTTTTTTGCTAGCATAATTGATTCTAATTATAAAGAAAGTTAAATTTCCAGAAAAATGTCAAAAACATAACATTGAAAGATATCTCTATATTTATGAAAAACCATTTCGTAGAGCTCTAAAAAGTTAAATCAAATACATCCTGGCCTTCAGTTTCCTCATCTATAAAGCAAAAGAGTTGAACTTGGTTGTTTCCTAGAAACTCTTTTCGTCCTTGATTTCTAGTAATACCCCACTCTATTAGTGTTTTCAGTATGAAATGATGCTTCTCCTTAAGTTACCAATCAGTAGCGATTCACTGATTTGTGGACTTACACACTGCATAAATGGAACTGATTTTTTTCACATTAACTCCTTTAAAAATGGGTATATGTGTCTGTTCCAGAGATGACCTCTGACTTCTGACTTAGAATTGACTCTTAATTTCAAGATGGTAGGTCTCAAATCAGAGATTATTTAAATATGTCTCAGCAAATATCCAGACTGACAGGTCTCCAAGACAATTTATAGTAAGCTATTTAGGAAAGAATGTAATGTACCCCTTGCACTTACTACAGGCATAAGGGAAATCTGGGTCTGTAAAACATTTGGTGATTGCTAAGCTTTATTTATTCTTTTAAATTTAGTTATTTATTTTTATTTTTGGCTGTATTGGGTCTTTGTTGCTGCGCACGGGCTTTCTCTATTTGTGGTGAGCGGGGGCTACTCTGTTGCGGTGCGCAGCCTTCTCATTGCGGTGGCTTCTCTTGTTGCGGAGCACGGGCTCTAGGTGCACGGGCTTCAGTAGTTGTGGCGAGCAGGCTCTAGAGCGTAGGCTCAGTAGTTGTGGCGCACGGGCTTAGTTGCTCCGCGGCATGTGGGATCTTCCCGGACCAGGGCTTGAATCCATGTCCCCTGCATTGGCAGGCAGTTCTTAACCACTGTGTCACCAGGGAATTCCCGATTGCTAAGCTTTTGACACTTGAAAACCTTATTGTATGATTGGTATAGTCTTAAAAAGACAAAAAATTATTAAAATGTGATGGGGCAGGAGGAACATAATATTGAGGGTTTATTTCACAATCTCTTGTAGGAGTGCTAGCTAGTTCCAATGTATTATAGATTTCTTAGCGCTAGGTACTTTTCTTTCCTTTTCTTTACTCTGAGTGTTCCTACTTTCAAAATAAATTAAGGATTCTTACTTAGAACAAGAGCATTTATGACTCCAACAAAGATGATTTTGAAATAGAGAGCAGTAAGACTAATTTCTTGACATGTACTGATTTATAAGATTTTGAAAAAAAGTTCTATAATTCCTTAATTTTCATTTTGTAATATGAGAAATAGGGTAAAATGGCTTCTTTGCGTCTGGATAATGTTTAATCCTTGCAGATATTCTCACTTAGAAGTGAATTAAAATGTTCTTCATTGATACATCTAAACATTATGAGGTACGTGAATTAATCTCTCATTACCTATAGGTGAAGCTTTTTATAATTCCAAGGTTATTTTTTAGTCAACAGCTTAGGCAAATCCAGCTGGCTGTGAAACTGAGAAAAATTCTTTCAGCTTTTGATATATATATATATATATATATATATATATATATATATATACACACACACACACATACATACATACACACACACACTGGAGAAAATATTTGCTTTTAAAAATGATATTCTTATGATAAGATGTCTAAAGATACTGGGTCATTTCTGAGTGTTATGTTTGTAATTACCAGCACTCACTGCCCATCTCCTACAGAAGTTACAGTCTGTTCTGCATTCCAGTTTATCCATTTATAAAAGAGGGAGCGTGGGAGCTGGTAGAAAGGTTTAGGAAGGGATATCCAACCATGTCTAAGGAAGATCTTAAAATTCTATTGACTTTGTTTTCCACTAGAGCTGTGTGAAAGTTAATATCTTTAGTCTACAGAGATTTATGCAAATTATTTTTAAAGTCCTGGTCATGTGAGGTCATATCCCTTGAGTGTCCTTAGAAATTCTGATTTGTATTGGCTGGAATTCCCAGAGCTAAATTAATCCAAAATGGCTGAAAGGTACCAAGGAGATTTTGTGTTCAGGAGATATATTTCTTAGAGGCAGGAAGATGAATTTGATAGCTATTTTTTAAATTACAAAAATTGTACTTTCTTGTTTTAAAATCAAACAATATAGAAGTTTATAAAGTAGTCAATAAAAACCTGAAGTTCCATACATCCACCACTAGAGTTAACCAGTACTAATAGTTTTTTTTTCCTTAACAAAAAATGGGATTAATCTGCCCTTATTGTTGTATAACTTGCTTTTATTTACTTTGGACTATGTCATTGACATCTTTCCAGACTTATGCATATAGATAATACGTAATATATATATATATATACACACACACACACATATATATATATACATATATATATACACACACATACATATACACTTTTCTATAGAAGGATATTTAGATTATTTCTAATTTTGGACTATTACCAACTATAATAGATACTCTTTTTCTTATACCTTAATGCTTTTATGCTGCTATTTCTGAAGTCTTGGTACCAAAAATAAGGTTGTTGGGTTCATTTAACATCTTTACAGGTGATGTATGGAAGAACTTTACAAAACCTTCTCATTATAAGATCTTGATCTTCACATATCAGATAATCCTGGGTTGGAGACCAAGTGTAGCTCAGCTAGACTTGGTCTTCAAAACAATGAGTGGTTATGTATTTATTTGTTGGGTTTAATTGCCTGACAGTATACAGCCAACTTTGTGAACTAAGGCAGTGCATATCTGTGGAAAAGAAAACCACTGAATCACCTATCCAAGTTTAATTTGGCCTTATGAATATTTTCAAACATAATTCAAAAGGAAACTATAAATAATCTTCCTTGAGTATAATCTTTCTCTTAAGGAAGATAATACACACCTCACAGATTGGGTATGTTATTGCCTGCTGCCATACCTGATTTATATCAGGACTGATCTGCATTTTCATACTCCGTAGAATATTTTGTGAGTTAATAAATTTGCATTGGCACATCTATATGCTATCACAGATAGTGGACACAAGGCAACTGAGCAAAAATAAACCACAGAGAAATTAGTGTTAAGATGTGAAGTAAAACAGTGTCACTGAGAACAAAATCTCTTCTGTTGTGCTTCTCACTATTTTCTGGGCTGATTCTGTTGCCCCCAGTCTATCCAAGAACAGAAAAATTACTTTTTGGCTTTTCCCTCCTTTGTTTTAGGCCAAAATGACTATATATTCTATTGCTTCATCTGCTGGTTTAATAAAAGGAGAATTGAAAAATCTTAGGGACAAGAGAATACCAACAGCAGCTATGATTTTGCCATTGGGGTTCTGAGAATTAGAAAGTTCCAAATTCCAATGAATCAGGGTACTTGGATAAAAACAAGTACTGATGACCTTTATGCCCTCCTTCAGTGAAATTGTTTCATCATGCTGATGATGTGATGTCCTTCTAAACTCCCAAGGATGCAAGCAACACTCTTGAGGCCTGGGCACACTCAGAGAAATGTTTGGATGAACACAATATCTGTTTTTAATGTCTTTTAGTTGTTCCTTGTAGACCTTTTCAAAGAGCATATTTGCAGCACATGCACAATTAAGACTTTGAGTTTCTGTGGGGGAGAGTTATGAGCAAATTGTTTCCAGTGCTCCCTCTTACCACTCCATATCTTAGTCCCCAATTAAGCACTGGTCATGTCTCAACTGGGGCAGTCAAGGCCTCCAGAAATTTTATTACTGTGCTCAAATGTAGAAAATGCATCAGAAGGTCTAGAGTGACTCTTTTCTGATATGATATTTTTCATCCTGCACCACTTTCTACTTTCAGAGGGAATTAAGTTACTTTCTTAATAGTAACCACTTTATTCTCACCATATCCTCAAGAGGAAGGAGCCAAATCTTTTGTCAGGACTCTTGCAATAGTTTTCAAACTTCTCTTTCTGCCTTTATCTAGTCCTTTTGGATACTGAATGCTCTTTATACAGAACTACTTGGTCATATTACTCCCTTGCTTCTTTCCATGGCTCCTTTCTGCCCGTGGGATAGATTTCAAACTCTGGTTGTGTCAGGTGGGGCCTGCCATGATCTCAATCCTCTCCCAGCTTTTTCTTTCAACTCAGCCATAAAAAGAAACAAAATTGAGCTGTTTGTAATGAGGTGGATAGACCTAGAGTCTGTCATACAGAGTGAAGTAAGTCAGAAAGAGAAAGACAAATACCATATGCTAACACATATCTATGGAATTTAAGAAAAAAAAAATGTCATGAAGAACGTAGGGGTAAGACAGGAATAAAGACACAGACCTACTAGAGAATGGACTTGAGGATATGGGGAGGGGGAAGGTTAAGCTGTGACAAAGCGAGAGCGAGGCATGGACATATATACACTACCAAACGTAAGGTAGGTAGCTAGTGGGAAGCAGCCGCATAGCATAGGGGGATCAGCTCGGTGCTTTGTGACCACCTAGAGGGGTGGGATAGGGAGGGTGGGAGGGAGACACAAGAGGGAAGAGATATGGGAACATATGTATATGTATAACTGATTCACTTTGTTGTAAAGCAGAAACTAACACACAATTGTGAAGCAATTATACTCCAATAAAGATGTAAAAAAAAAAAAATACCCTTTTGCCTAACAAGCTCCGGTCATAAGAGATTGCTCTGCATTTCCCAGAATTCTCCAGGATTGTAACTTCTTCCACACAGCCTGTCCTAAACACTTCCCTCTAGATTCCCTTTCTTTACCCTAAAACCCCACCCCAGGGGAATTGGTCACTCAGTCTTTTGTGCCCAGTTGTATCTATGAGTATTTTAATTGTAACAACTGTAACATCTCATTAACTATATTCGTTTAGGCATCTATTTTACATTTCTGGGCTGTTAAGTGCTTCACTGACAGAAATAAGGTTCTTCATTTTTATATTGCCATGTCTAGTCTATAGTAGGCGATGACTAATTGGCCAAATAATTAATGAATAAATATTAATATCTCCATTGCAACCAAAGGGAAATCAGACCTAATCAGAGTTATAAATAGGCTTTTGTATATGTGTGCCTGTCTTTTTCTTTTGTCTTATTCCAAAAAGGATTTAAGACAATTAAAAAATTATGCACACTCTAACAGGATGGTAAATAAACAATGGTGACATTAGGATAAAATAAATTAAGAGGAATTGTAGAGTCATGTTTAGAACTTTGAGTCCATTGTGGTTTTAGCCACAAGCAAATGTACCCTTAGTTACGCTGTTAGGAAGAGCAAAAAGTAGACTAGAAATTCTTCAAAGAGTAATCTGGGACTTACTAAAGGAGTTGTGGGTTTAAAAAGGAAGATGGGCATAGGAATTAGAGAGAATATTTTGAAAGGAAATGTCAATTAGTGAAACTAAGTATATTATACTCTTGAAGTTACATTCATAATACCAAATTTATCTAAGTTTCAGAATATATACATCTTAGAATAATGGCATCTCACTGTTATTGCTGAAGGGCTGAGAATATACATGCATTATCCTTGGATATTAAACTTCAATTCTTACTTTATAAGGGGTTCTCAGGAATCTTTAGCTTAAGATTTTGAAACATATTCTGGAGGCTTGCCATTAAATATGGCATGAAAGACAAACTAGACATATATTAATTCAAGGAAATAAATTTTTTCTTTGACTAGGGGAAAAAACAATAAAAATTTGATTTGCTTTTCCTTGAAACACAATTTTAGCTAGTTATCCATGCTGTTTCATTGTTGCATTTGTAAGACATTTAGGACCTTAAAATCTGAAAAGTTCAGAGAAGCTGAGAGAAAAGAAACTAGAATTTGAAGAGATCTAAGAATGAAAGCCAAGAGATCATTATAAAACACAGAGGTATTTTATAATAAAAAAATTTGTTATAACGACAACTCCAAATGATAGAATTTGTCCTACCATCAATTCTAAATAATTATATTTCAATCACATGGAGAAGATTGAGCATCTGGATTTAATGCACAAAGCTTAGAAAAAAAGTAAAATATTTAAATTCTAGGTATAACCATTAATCACATTCCACACACTTAGCTAAGTTGCCGTAAGTTCAAGAGTAGTTAAAATTTATCATGATCGTGATTATCTGATTTGCATATACCCTTATTAAAGTACTATTATTGTGATTGACTCTCAGGTAGAAGAAAGATACATATATTATGGGGGTATGATAGCTGCTTTCAGAAGAGATGATCACATTTATTCAGTTCGTGCAGTTCAGAATTGAAGGGAGGCACAAAATTAAGTGACACTCTTATAAAAACCTCTAATTAGATTTAAGGTAAATATTTAGTATGTTAAGGACCCTTGTTCCCTTGGAAGTAGCACTAAACCTGTTTCTTTGTTGAGAGTTAAGGCTGATGTTCAAATATATATTCAAATTTCAGCTTAAATAGTGAAAATCTTTGATGAGATCTGTTCATCAGGCAATCATCAGGGTTTCTGTCTTTCAAGAAAAATGTATTTTCTCTTTTCACATTTTGAGTTATAGAACTTTCATATTCACTCAGCTGTGGGAAAAGAAAATGGGAAACATATGATCAATTTATTTCCAATTTATTTCAACATTGTGAGCAAAAGAAGGTTTTTAATTAGGAGTTTTCAAGGAAATCCCACCCACAAAATTTTTTGGTAGGTAATAAAGCTGAGATTTCCTCCAGTGAATGCTAGCACGGCTGTCAGCTGCCAGGTGTGGATTATAACCTACCTTCTTTCTCCCTGTATCTTCTTTTACTTGTCATCTCTCTTTACATGTTCAATTGTAGAAATGAGGAGGAGAGATGAATTTGGTAGAGGCGGGGGCCTGGAGATGGGAAAGAGGAAGTCAATCCCCCACTGAATTCTTTGGATTAATTTTCAGCACAATAGAGAGTGTTAGAGGCAGTAGATCAAGTGCCTATTTAGTAGAGATTTTCTAAGACTCTGGTCTCTGGGACAGCTTTAGGAGGCCAAGCAACCAAGTTTAGAATGCAGTTGTGGAGAAGACCCTTTCCTCTGCCTGTGCAAGATACCCATCATCTCCCACAGGATGAGATGATTCTGGGTGAAACCAGAAACAATCCACTAGCCATGGCCATTGGCTTGCTCATGTTGGATGGTAGAGGTGGTGAAGCTTCCCTGAAAGTTTTTGAAAGCAGCACATGTGGACCAGTGGGAGCACAGCAACCTCCAAGAGATGGTGCCAGTACAGCAGGCTGACTAGGGCTCAAAGAGAGCCTTGGAAGGCAGCATTTTCTAGAAATCACTGTGAGATACTTGAGTAGGAGGTTTAATGGGTACGGGAGATTAAGGCCTTTTTATCATATGGGTGTATGCTTTTGACCCAGTCATACCTTTGAGCTACAAAAGTACAAGGCATATTTTTTCCTTCCTATTAAAATATTATTGAATATTTAATACATGCAAAAGTATGTGTGTGTGAGTGCATTGCTTGATTCTCATTATTCAAAGCTTCCATATTTGAAAATTTACCTAGTTGCTAAAACTTGTTTGTAACCTCAAAATCAATACTAGTGGTGTTTTCTTTGTCATTTGCAAACATGTGCAGAGCTGTGAAAAATTTGAGTCACCTGACATGCATGTTCCCAGCTGAGATCCAACAAGGCGATGCTCTGCCTCCTTGTTCCAGCTCTCATAATATTTACAAGTGTCCTTTATGCAGTCTATTTAGTGCCATGTCTTTCACATTTTTGTGTTTTCTGTCTGTGACTTTACTGTTTAAAATGGGCCCAAGTGTAGTACTGAAGTGCTGTCTTGTGTTCCTAATTGCAAGAAGGTTGTGATGTGCCTTACACAGAAAATAGGTGTGTTAGATAAGATTTGTTCAGGCATGGATCATAACACTGCTGGCCATGAGTTCAATGTTATTGAATCGACAATATATATTAAATAAGAGGTCTTTAAACATAAACACATAAAACAAGATTATATATTGATGGGTTGGTTAAAATGTGCTTAGAGGCTTGCAGGAACTTAACTCTGTGTTTCCCCTAGAAGCAATGGTTCAGTATTTGCTAATTCAGCATTTGCAGTGACTTTATTGCACATAGCTGTCAAGTGGATCCGTTTCTGGCACTCTGTTTTGTTTCATTGGTCCATTTGTCTTTCTCTGAGCCAATTCTGTGCTATATTAGTTGTTATTGCTAGAGCAGTCTGATTGGACTAGGCTATGCTAGTGGCAACTCTGAAAACAATGATTTAGCGCCACAAAAAGTATAGTTGTCTCTTATGAAAAATCTGTTGCAGGTTTGCAAAACTAACCAGAGAAGCTGTCTTTAATGAAATGGCTCAATGTTGTATCTTCATATCAACTCATGATTCCATGCTTAATATGGCAGAAGATAGCTTTGGAGTGTTTAAGATGGCAACTAAATACTTCTGCCTAGAAATGTCACGTGTCATTTTGACTTTTATTAGTCAAAGCAAGATTTATAGCCAACTCTAATAGTAAGGAAGCATAGTGAATTTGAATAATTGATTTTATAATGTTGAAACAACCATTCATTACTTGAGTAAATTCAAATTGGTCATGATGTATGTATTATGTTTTTTGTACTTAACATTTTGTTGAGTTACTTTTGCATTCATGTCATAATTGAATTGGCTTACAATTTTCTTTTTACACTTTTCCTGTTTATCTGGTTTTGATATCAAAGATATACTGGCAAAATAAAATAATTTGGGAAATGTGCCCTCTTTTCCTGTTTTATGGAAGAGTTGGTAAAAACTTAAAATGATCTGTTCCTTGAATATTTTGCAGAGTATTTCCATAAAATAATCTAGGCCTAATATTTTATCTTGAGAAGATGTTCAATTGTTCATGTGATAATTGAGCTTCTATTTCTTCTAGAGTCAGTTTCTTTGAAGTATATTTTTGTAGGTGTATGTTTATGTTGTTTAATTTTTTATATTTAACGGCACAAACTAGTTTGTATTATTCTATTATTTATCTAATGTCTGCTGAATCACTCAGTGTGTCTTCTGTTTCATTCATACTATTATCTGTGCTTCTCTTTTCATATCTCTTGCTAAAGGTTTGTCAGTTTTGTCTTTCAAAAAGCCATTCAAAAAGCCAGTGGTTAAATTCTTTGATATTCTCTGTTATATCTTTACTTTTTATTTTATGAATTTTGGTTCTTATCTTAAAATATTTTAAAGTTATTAGATCCATAAATATTTAGAATTTTAGTATCTTCCTAGTAAAGGAACCTTTACATTGTTATATAGTGACTCTCTTCATTACATATTAGCAAGGCTTTTTTCCTTAAAGTTTATTTCATTTTATAATAATACAACTGCACAATTGCCTTTTGGTTAGTTTTTTCTTGGGATTATTTCCATCACTTACGTTTCAGTATTTCTGTATCCATATGTTTTATCATAACTCTTACAAGTTTTATAACCGTACTCTGACAATTTTATTCTTTTAATTGAAGAACATAGTTTACTTAGTATGATTAATGATTTATATGGATTAATTTTTACACTTTATTTTGTATTTCTCTCACTTTTTTATACTTCTTCTGTAGTCTCTTAGACTTCTGGATTGAATTGTTCTCATTTATGTTTGCCTTTCTACAAGGATGTTTGGATGTTACGTACTCTATATATAGTCTTTTAGGAGTTATTCTAGAAATCAAAACAACATACTTAGTATAATCTAAACTAATATCTTTGCCCTGCTCCCAAACAGAAAAAGCAATTTACTGTTATCTCTAATCACCCTCCTGACTTACTTTATGTACTATACTGTATTTTAGTATTTCAGTTTTCTCTTTATTAAACAAATTAGACATTATGCATATTTTATTCACTTATTTTTGTTAATATTTATTAACATGTTTACAATTTTCTTTCAATTCTCATTAGTTCTTGCATTTCATGCCATTCTTCTTACTGAAGGAGAGCTTCTAGAAATGTTCTTTAATGAGTATGCAGGGAAAAGCAGATAAAGACAAGTATTCTTTGTAATAAATAATCCAGTCAAGATGAAAAAAATGTCTTTATTGAGAACATATTAGTGCTAAATTCTCTTAGTGTTTGTTTGAAAGAAATATTTCTATTTCACTCTCATTTTTAAAGGAAGTTTCACTGGATATAGAACTGTAGGTTGTTAGATTTTTCTCTGAGTCCTTTAAAGATGTTATTCCATTATATTTTTCCTCTGCTCCCATTTTTAATTTAACAAAAAAGCTATCCGTCTTGTAATTCATTCATTTGTAGTCTCCCTGGTTGCTTTTAGGATTTTAAATTTATCTTTGGTCCAGCAATTCCAAAACAATTAGTCTAGGTATGCATTTCTTTTATTATGTCCTGGTTGTTATTCACAGTACTATTTCAAAGCAAGGATTCTTTTTTTTTTTTTAACATCTTTATTGGAGTATAAGTGCTTTACAGTGATGTGTTAGTTTCTGCTTTATAACAAAGTGAATCAGCTCTACATATACATATATCCCCATATCTCCTCCCTCTTGCGTCTCCCTCCCACCCTCCCTATCCCACCCCTCTAGGTGGTCACAAAACACAGAGCTCATCTCCCTGTGCTATGCAGCTGCTTCCCACTAGCTATCTATTTTACATTTGGTAGTGTATATATGTCCATGCCACTCTCTCACTTCGTCCCAGCTTCCCATTCCCCATCCCCATGTCCTCAAGTCCATTCTCTATGTCTGTATCTTTATTCCTGTCCTTCCCCTATGTTCTTCTGAACCTTTTTTTTTTTTTAGATTCCATATATATGTGTTAGCATACAGTATTTGTTTTTCTCTTTCTGACTTACTTCACTCTGTATGACAGACTCTAGGTCCATCCACCTCACTACAAATAACTCAATTTCATTTCTTTTTAAAGCTGAGTAATATTCCATTGTATATATGTACCACATCTTCTTTATTCGTTCATCTGTCAATGGACACTTAGGTTGCTTCCATATCCTGGCTATTGTAAAAGGGCTGCAATGAAAACTGTGGTACATGACTCCTTGAATTATGGTCTTCTCAGGACATATGCCCAGTAGTGGGATTGCTGGGTTATATGGTATTTCTATTTTTAGTATTTTAAGGAATCTCCATACTGTTCTCCATAGTGGCTGTATCAATTTACATTCCCACCAACAATGCAGGAGGGTTTCCTTTTCTCCGCACCCTCTCCAGCATTTATTGTTTGTAGACTTTTTGTTGGTGGCCATTCTGACTAGTTGAGGTGGTACCTCATTGTAGTTTTGATTTTATTTTCTCTAATGATTAGTGATGTTGTGCATCTTTCATGTGTTTGTTGGCCATCTGTATATCTTCTTTGGAGAAATGTCTATTTAGGACTTCTGCCCAATTTTGGATTGGGTTATTTGTTTTTTTGATATTGAGCTGCATGAGCTGCCTGTATATTTTGGAGATTAATCCTTTGTCAGTTGCTTCATTTGCAAATATTTTCTCCCATTTTGAGGGTTGCCTTTTCATCTTCTTTATGGTTTCCTTTGCTGTGCAAAAGCTTTTAAGTTTCATGAAGTCCCATTTGTTTATTTTTGTTTTTATTTCCATTTATCTAGAAGGTGGGTCAAAAAGGATCTTGCTGTGATTTATGTCATAGAGTGTTCTGCCTATGTTTTCCTCTAAGAGTTTTATAGTGTCTGAGCTTACATTTAGGTCTTTTATCCATTTTGAGTTTATTTTTGTGTATGGTGTTATGGAGAGTTCTAATTTCATTCTTTTACGTGTAGCTGTCCAGTTTTCCCAGCACCACTATTGAAGAGGCTGTCTCTTCTCCATTGCATATTCTTGCCTCCTTTATGAAAAATAAGGTGACCATATATGCGTGGGTTTATATCTGGGCTTTCTGTTCTGTTCCATTGATCTGTATTTCTGCTTTTGTGCCAGTACCATACTGTCTTGATTACTGTAGCTTTGTAGTAGAGTCTGAAATCTGGGAGCCTTTTTCCTCCAGCTACGTTTTTCTTTCTGAAGATTGCTTTGACTATTCAGGGTCTTTGTGTTTCCATACGAATTTTGAATTTTTTTTTCTAGTTCTGTGAAAAATGCCATTGGTAGTTTGCTAGGGATTACATTGAATCTGTAGAATGCTTTGGGTAGTATAGTCATTTTCACAATGTTGATTCTTCCAATTGAAGAACACGGTATATTTCTCCATCTGTTTGTATCATCTTTAATTTCCTTCATCAGTGTCTTATAGTTTTCTGCATACAGGTCTTTTGTCTCCTTATGTAGGTTTATTCCTAGGTAGTTTATTCTTTTTCTTGCAGTGGTAAATGGGAGTGTTTCCTTAATTTCTCTTTCAGATGTTTCATCATTAGTATATAAGAATGCAAGAGGTTTCTGTGCATTAATTTTGTATCCTGCTACTTTACCAAATTCATTGTTTAGCTCTAGTAGTTTTCTGGTAGCATCTTTAGGATTCTCTATGTATAGAATCATGTCATCTGCCAACAGTGACAGCTTTACTTCTTTTCTAATTTGTATTCCTTTTATTTCTTTTTCTTCTCTGATTGGTGTGGCTAAAACTTCCAAAACTATGTTGAATAATAGTGGTGAGAGTGGGCAACCTTGTCTTGTTCCTGATCTTAGTGGAAATGGTTTCAGTTTTTCACTATTGAGGATGATGTTGGCTGTGGGTTTGTCATATATGGCCTTTATTATGTTGAGGAAAGTTCCCTCTATGCCTACTTTCTGGAGGATTTTTATAATAAATCGGTGTTGAATTTTGTCAAAAGCTTTTTCTGCATCTGTTGAGATGATGATATGGTTTTTATCCTTCAGTTTATTAATATGGTTTATCACATTGATTGATTTGCGTATACTGAAGAATCCTTGCATTCCTGGGATAAACCCCACTTGATCATGGTTTATGATTCTTTTAATGTGCTGTTGGATTCTGTTTGCTAGTATTTTGTTGAGGATTTTTGCATCTATGTTCATCAGTGATATTGGCCTATAGTTTTCTTTCTTTGTGAAATCTTTGTCTGGTTTTGGTATCAGGGTGATGGTGACCTTGTAGAATGAGTTTGGGAGTGTTTCTCCCTCTGCTATATTTTGGAAGAGTTTGAGAAGGATAAGTGTTAGCTCTTCTCTAATTGTTTGGTAGAAGTCACCCGTGAAACCTTCTCGTCCTGGGCTTTTGTGTGTTCGAAGATTTTTAATAACATTCTCAATTTCAGTGCTTGTGGTTGGTCTGTTTATATTTTCTGTTTCTTCCTGGTTCAGTCTTGGAAGGTTGTGCTTTTCTACGAATTTGTCCATTTCTTCCAGGTTGTGCATTTTATTAACATATTGTTGCTTGTAGTAATCTTTCATAATCCTTTGTATCTCTGCAGTGTCAGTGGTTACTTCTCCTTTTTCATTTTTAATTCTATTGATTTCAGTCTTCTCCCTTTTTTTCTTGATGAGTTTGGCTAATGGTTTATCTGTTTTTCTTCTCAAAGAACCAGCTTCAGTTTTATTGGTCTTTGCTATTGTTTCCTTCATTTCTTTTTCATTTATTTCTGATCTGATCTTTATGATTTCTTTCCTTCTGCTAACTTTGTGGTTTTTTTGTTCTTCTTTCTCTAATTGCTTTAGGTGTAAAGTTAGGTTGTTTATTTGGAATGTGTCTTGCTTGTTGAGGTAGGATTGTATTGCTATAAACTTCCCTCTCAGAACTGCTTTTGCTGCATCCCCTAGGTTCAGGTTGTCATGTTTTCATTGTCATTTGTTTCTAGGTATTTTTTGATTTCCTCTTTGATTTCTTCAGTGATCTCTTGGTTATTAACTATTGTATTGTTTAGCCTCCATGTGTTTGTATTTTTTACAGATTTTTTCCTGTAATTGATATCTAGTCTCATAGCCTTGGGGTCAGAAAAGTTACTTGATATGATTTCGGTATTCTTTTTTTTTTTTTTTTTTTTTTTTTAAATTCCCAAGGCCATCCATCAGATGTTGGAATTATCAGGTGCCAGGCAGAAAATATACATAAAACTAGAACTGAAACAAGGAGCAAGGATGTTTTAAAAGACTGGGTAGGATCTTTCAAACATTTTTATTTTATTTATTTTTTTTTTTTAACATCTTTATTGGAGTATAATTGCTTTACAACGGTATGTTAGTTTCAGCTTCACAACAAAATGAATCAGTTATATATATACATATATTCCCATATCTCTTCCCGCTTGCATCTCCCTCCCTCCCACCCTCCCTATCCCACCCCTCCAGGCGGTCACAAAGCACCGAGCTGATCTCCCTGCGCTATGCGGCTGCTTCCCACTAGCTATCTACCTTACGTTTGGTAGTGTATATATGTCCATGCCTCTCTATCGCTTTGTCACCGTTTACACTTCCCCCTCCCCATAGCCTCAAGTCCATTCTCTACTAAGTCTGTGTCTTTATTCCTGTTTCACCCCTAGGTTTTTCATGACATTTTTTTTTTAAATTCCATATATATGTGTTAGCATACGGTATTTGTCTCTCTCTTTCTGACTTACTTCACTCTGTATGACAGACTCTAGGTCTATCCACCTCATTACAAATAGCTCAATTTCGTCTCTTTTTATGGCTGAGTAATATTCCATTGTATATATGTGCCACATCTTCTTTATCCATTCATCCGATGATGGACACTTAGGTTGTTTCCATCTCTGGGCTATTGTAAATAGAGCTGCAATGAACATTTTGGTACATGACTCTTTTTGAATTATGGTTTTCTCAGGGTATATGCCCAGTAGTGGGATTGCTGGGTCATATGGTAGTTCTATTTGTAGCTTTTTAAGGAACCTCCATACTGTTCTCCACAGTGGCTGTATCAATTTACATTCCCACCAACAGTGTAAGAGGGTTCCCTTTTCTCCACACCCTCTCCAGCATTTATTGTTTGTAGATTTTTTGATGATAGCCATTCTGACTGGTGTGAGATGATATCTCATTGTAGTTTTGATTTGCATTTCTCTCATGATTAGTGATGTTGAGCATACTTTCATGTGTTTGTTGGCACTCTGTATATCTTCTTTGGAGAAATGTCTATTTAGGTCTTCTGCCCATTTTTGGATTGGGTTGTTTGTTTTTTTGTTATTAAGCTGCATGAGCTGCTTATAAATTTTGGAGATCAATCCTTTGTCAGTTGCTTCATTTGCAAATATTTTCTCCCATTCTGAGGGTTGTCTTTTGGTCTTCTTTATGGTTTCCTTTGCTGCGCAAAAGCTTTTAAGTTTCATTAGGTCCCATTTGTTTACTCTTGTTTTTATTTCCATTACTCTAGGAGGTGGGTCAGAAAGAATCTTGCTGTGATTTATGTCATAGAGTGTTCTGCCTATGTTTTCCTCTAAGAGTTTGATAGTTTCTGGCCTTACATTTAGGTCTTTAATCCATTTTGAGCTTATTTTTGTGTATGGTGTTAGGGAGTGATCTAACTTCATACTTTTACATGTAGCTGTCCAGTTTTCCCAGCACCACTTATTGAATAGGCTGTCCTTTCTCCACGGTACATTTCTGCCTCCTTTGTCAAAGATAAGGTGACCATATGTGCGTGGGTTTATCTCTGGGCTTTCTATCCTGTTCCATTGATCTATCTTTCTGTTTTTGTGCCAGTACCATACCGTTTTGATAACTGTAGCTTTGTAGTATAGTCTGAAGTCTGGGAGCCTGATTCCTCCAGTTCCTTCTTTCGTTCTCAAGATTGCTTTGGCTATTCGGGGTCTTTTGTGTTTCCATACAAATTGCAAAATTTTTTGTTCTAGTTCTGTGAAAAATGCCAGTGGTAGTTTGATAGGGATTGCATTGAATCTATAGATTGCTTTGGGTAGTAGAGTCATTTTCACAATGTTGATTCTTCCAATCCAAGAACATGGTATATGTCTCCATCTATTTGTATCATCTTTAATTTCTTTCATCAGTGTCTTATAATTTTCTGCATACAGATCTTTTGTCTCCTTAGGTAGGTTTATTCCTAGATATTTTATTCTTTTGTTGCAATGGTAAATGGGAGTGTTTTCTTGATTTCACTTTCAGATTTTTCATCATTAGTATATAGGAATGCCAGAGACTTCTGTGCATTAATTTTGTATCCTGCCACTTTACCAAATTCATTGATTAGCTCTAGTAGTTTTCTGGTAGCATCTTTAGGGTTCTCTATGTATAGGATCATGTCATCTGCAAACAGTGACAGCTTTACTTCTTCTTTTCCGATTTGGATTCCTTTTATTTCCTTTTCTTCTCTGATTGCTGTGGCTAAAACTTCCAAAACTATGTTGAATAATAGTGGTGAGAGTGGGCAACCTTGTCTTGTTCCTGATCTTAGTGGAAATGCTTTCAGTTTTTCACCATTGAGGATGATGTTTGCTGTGGGCTTGTCATATATGGCCTTTATTATGTTGAGGAAAGTTCCCTCTATGCCTACTTTCTGCAGGGTTTTTATCATAAATGGGTGTTGAATTTTGTCAAAAGCTTTCTCTGCATCTATTGAGATGATCATATGGTTTTTCTCCTTCAGTTTGTTAATATGGTTTATCACATTGATAGATTTGCGTATATTGAAGAATCCTTGCATTCCTGGAATAAACCCCACTTGATCATGGTGTATGATCCTTTTAATGTGCTGTTGGATTCTATTTGCTCGTATTTTGTTGAGGATTTTTGCATCTATGTTCATCAGTGATATTGGCCTGTAGTTTTCTTTCTTTGTGACATCCTTGTCTGGTTTTGGTATCAAGGTGATGGTGGCCTCGTAGAAGGAGTTTGGGAGTGTTCCTCCCTCTGCTATATTTTGGAAGAGTTTGAGAAGGATAGGTGTTAGCTCTTCTCTAAATGTTTGATAGAATTCGCCTGTGAAGCCATCTGGTCCTGGGCTTTTCTTTGTTGGAAGATTTTTAATCACAGTTTCAATTTCAGTGCTTGTGATTGGTCTGTTCATATTTTCTATTTCTTCCTGATTCAGTCTTGGCAGGTTGTGCATTTCTAAGAATTTGTCCATTTCTTCCAGATTGTCCATTTTATTGGCATAGAGTTGCTTGTAGTAATCTCTCATGATCTCTTTTATTTCTGCAGTGTCAGTTGTTACCTCTCCTTTTTCATTTCTAATTCTATTGATTTGAGTCTTCTCCCTTTTTTTCTTAATGAGTCTGGCTAGTGGTTTATCTATTTTGTTTATCTTCTCAAAGAACCAGCTTTTAGTTTTATTGATCTTTGCTATTGTTTCCTTCATTTCTTTTTCATTTATTTCTGATCTGATTTTTATGATTTCTTTCCTTCTGCTAGCTTTGGGGTTTTCTTGTTCTTCTTTCTCTAATTGCTTGAGGTGCAAGGTTAGGTTGTTTATTCGAGATGTTTCCTGCTTCTTAAGGTGGGCTTGTATTGCTATAAACTTCCCCCTTAGAACTGCTTTTGCTGCATCCCACAGGTTTTGGGTCGTTGTGTCTCCATTGTCATTTGTTTCTAGGTATTTTTTGATTTCCTCTTTGATTTCTTCAGTGATCACTTCATTATTAAGTAGTGTATTGTTTAGCCTCCATGTGTTTGTATTTTTTACAGATCTTTTCCTGTAATTGATATGTAGTCTCATGGCGTTGTGGTCAGAAAAGATACTTGATACAATTTCAATTTTCTTAAATTTACCAAGGCTTGATTTGTCACACAAGATATGATCTATCCTGGAGAATGTTCCATGAGCACTTGAGAAAAATGTGTATTCTGTTGTTTTTGGATGGAATGTCCTATAAATATCAATTAACTCCATCTCGTTTAATGTATCATTTAAAGCTTGTGTTTCCTTATTTATTTTCATTTTGGATGATCTGTCCATTGGTGAAAGTGGGGTGTTAAAGTCCCCTACTATGAATGTGTTACTGTCGATTTCCCCTTTTATGGTTGTCAGTATTTGCCTTATGTATTGAGGTGCACCTATGTTGGGTGCATAAATATTTACAATTGTTATATCTTCTTCTTGGATCGATCCCTTGATCATTATGTAGTGTCCTTCTTTGTCTCTTCTAATAGTCTTTCTTTTAAAGTCTATTTTGTCTGATATGAGAATTGCTACTCCAGCTTTCTTTTGGTTTCCATTTGCATGAAATACCTTTTTCCATCCCCTTACTTTCAGTCTGTATGTGTCTCTAGGTCTGAAGTGGGTCTCTTGTAGACAGCAAATATATGGGTCTTGTTTTTGTATCCATTCAGCCAATCTGTGTCTTTTGGTTGGAGCATTTAGTCCGTTTACATTTAAGGTAATTATCGATATGTGTGTTCCTATTCCCATTTTCTTAATTGTTTTGGGTTCGTTATTGTAGGTCCTTTCCTTCTTTTGTGTTTCTTGCCTAGAGAAGTTCCTTTAGCAGTTGTTGTAGAGCTGGTTTGGTGGTGCTGAACTCTCTCAGCTTTTGCTTGTCTGTAAAGGTTTTAATTTCTCCATCAAATCTGAATGAGATCCTTGCTGGGTAGAGTAATCTTGGTTGCAGGTTTTTCTCCTTCAACACTTTCAATATGTCCTGCCACTCCCTTCTGGCTTGCAGAGTTTCTGCTGAAAGATCAGCTGTTAACCTTATGGGGATTCCCTTGTGTGTTATTTGTTGTTTTTCCCTTGCTGCTTTTAATATGTTTTCTTTGTATTTAATTTTTGACAATTTGATTAATATGTGTCTTGGCGTATTTCTCCTTGGATTTATCCTGTATGGGACTCTCTGTGCTTCCTGGACTTGATTAACGATTTCTTTTCCCATATTAGGGAAGTTTTCAACTATAATCTCTTCAAATATTTTCTCAGTCCCTTTCTTTTTCTCTTCTTCTTCTGGAACCCCTATAATTCGAATGTTGGTGCGTTTAATGTTGTCCCAGAGGTCTCTGAGACTGTCCTCAGTTCTTTTCATTCTTTTTTCTTTATTCTGCTCTGCAGTAGTTATTTCCACTATTTTATCTTCCAGGTCACTTATCCGTTCTTCTGCCTCAGTTATTCTGCTATTGATCCCATCTAGAGTACTTTTAATTTCATTTATTGTGTTGTTCATCGTTGCTTGCTTCATCTTTAGTTCTTCTAGGTCCTTGTTAACTGATTCTTGCAATTTGTCCATTCTATTGTCCATTCTATCTCCAAGATTTCGGATCAACCTTACTATCATTATTCTGAATTCTTTTTCAGGTAGACTGCCTATTTCCTCTTCATTTGTTAGGTCTGGTGGGTTTTTATCTTGCTCCTTCATCTGCTGTGTGTTTTTCTGTCTTTTCATTTTGCTTATCTTACTGTGTTTGGGGTCTCCTTTTTTGCAGGCTGAAGGTTCGTAGTTCCTGTTGTTTTTTGTGTCTGTCCCCAGTGGCTAAGGTTGGTTCAGTGGGTTGTGTAGGCTTCCTGGTGGAGGGTACTAGTGCCTGTGTTCTGGTGTATGAGGCTGGATCTTGTCTTTCTGGTGGGCAGGTCCACGTCTGGTGGTGTGTTTTGGGGTGTCTGTAGACTTACTATGATTTTGGGCAGCCTCTCTGCTAATGGGTGGGGTTGTGTTCCTGTCTTGCTAGTTGTTTGGCATAGGATGTCCAGCACTGTAGCTTGCTGGTCGTTGAGTGAAGCTGGGTGCTGGCGTTGAGATGGAGATCTCTCGGAGATTTTTGCTGTTTGATATTATGTGCAGCTGGGAGGCCTCTTGTGGACCAGTGTCCTGAAGTTGGCTCTCCCACCTCAGAGGCACAGCACTGAGTCCTGGCTGCAGCACCAAGAGCCTTTCATCCACAGGGCTCCTTAATTTGGGATGATTCGTTGTCTATTCAGGTATTCCACAGATGCAGCGTATATCAAGTTGATTGTGGAGCTTTAATCCGCTGCTTCTGAGGCTGCTGGGAGAGATTTCCCTTTCTCTTCTTTGTTCTGACAGATCCCAGGGGCTCAGCTTTGGATTTGGCCCCGCCTGTGCGTGTAGGTCGCCGGAGGGCGTCTGTTCTTTGCTCAGACAGGACGAGGTTAAAGGAGCCGCTGATTCGGAGGCTCTGGCTCACCCAGGCCGGGGGGTAGGGAGGGTCACGGAGTGCGGGGGCGGGCCTGCAGCGGCAGAGGCCGGCGTGACGCTGCAGTCTGAGGCGCACCGTGCGCTCTCCCGGGGAGCCGTCCCTGGATCCCGGGACCCTGGCAGTGGCGGGCTGCACAGGCTCCCCGGAAGGGCGTGTGGCTAGTGACCTGTGTTCGCACACAGGCCTCCTGGCGGCGGCAGCAGCGGCCTTAGCGTCCCATGTCCGTCTCTGGGCTCCGCACTCTTAGCCGCGGCTCGCGCCCGTCCCTGGAGCTCTCTCAAGCAGCGTTCTTAATCCCCTCTCCTCGTGCACCAGGAAACAAAGAGGGATGTAAAAGTCTCTTGCCTCTTCGGCAGGTCCAGACCCCTCCCCGGACTTTCTCCCGGCCAGCCGCGGCGCACCAACGCCCTGCAGGCTGTGTTCACGCCGCCAACCTCAGTCCTCTCCCGGCGCTCCGACAAAAGCCGGAGCCTCAGCTCCCAGTCCCGCCCGCCCCGGCGGGCGAGCAGACAAGCCTCTCGGCTGGTGAGTGCCGGTCGGCCCGATCCTCTGCGCTGGAGTCTGTCCGCTTTGCCCTCCGCACCCCTGTTGCTGTGCTCTCCTCCGCGGCTCCCAAGCTCCCCCACTCCGCCTCCCGAAGTCTCCACCCGCGAAGGGGCTTCCTAGTGTGTGGACACTTTTCCTCCTTCACAGCTCTCTCCCGCTGATGCAGGACCCGTCCCTATCCTTTTGTCTCTGTTTAGTTTTTTCTTTTGCCCTAACCAGGTACGTGGGGGGTTCCTTGCCTTTTGGGAGGTCTGAGGTCTTCTGCCAGCGTTCAGTAGGTGTTCTGTAGGAGTTGTTCCACGCATAGATGTATTTCTGGTGTATCTGTGGAGAGGAAGGTGATCTCCGCGTCTTACTCTTCTGCCATCTTCCCGGAAGTCCTCCGATTTCGGTATTCTTAAATTTACCAAGGCTTGATTTGTGACCCAAGATATTGTCTCTCCTGGAGAATGTTCCATGAGCACTTGAGAAGAAAGCGTATTCTGTTGGTTTTGGATGGAATGTCTTATAAATATAAATTAAGTCCATCTTGTTTAATGTGTCATTTAAAGTTTGTGTTTCCTTATTTATTTTCATTTTGGATCATCTGTCAATTGGTGAAAGTGGGATGTTAAAGTCCCCTACTATGATTTGTGTTACTGTCGATTTCCCCTTTTATGGCTGATAGTATTTGCCTTATGTATTGAGGTGCTCTTATGTTGGGTGCATCAATATTTACAATAGTTATATCTTCTTGGATTGATCCCTTGATCATTATGTAGTGTCCTTCTTTGTCTCTTATAATAGTGTTTATTTTAAAGTCTATTTTGTTTGATGTGAGACTTGGTACTCCAACTTTCTTTTGATTTCCATTTGCATGGAATATCTTTTTCCATCCCCTTACTTTCAGTCTGTGTGTGTCCCTAGGTCTGAAGTGGGTCTCTTGTAGACAGCATATATATGGGTCTTGTTTTTGTATCCATTCAGCCAGTCTGTGTCTTTTGGTTGGAGCATTTAATCCTTTTACATTTAAGGTAGTTATCAATATGTATGTTCCTATTACCATTTTCTTAATTGTTTTGGGTTTATTATTGTAGGTCTTTTCCTTCTTTTGTGTTTCCTGCCTAGAGAAGTTCCTTTAGCATTTGTTGTAAAGCTGGTTTGGTGGTGCTGAATTCTCTCAGCTTTTGTTTGTCTGTAAAGTTTTTAATTTCTCCATCGAATCTGAATGAGATCCTTGCTGGGTAGAGTAACCTTGGCTGTAGGTTTTTCCCTTTCATCACTTTAAACATGTCCTGCCACTCCCTTCTGGCTTGCAGTTTCTGCTGAAATATCAGCTGTTAACCTTATGGGGATTCCCTTGTATGTTATTTTTCCCTAGCTGCTTTTAATATTTTTTCTTTGTATTTAACTTTTGGTAGTTTGATTAATATGTGTCTTGGCATGTTTCTCCTTGGATTTATCTGTATGGGACTCTGCACTTTCTGGACTTGATTGACTATTTCCTTTCCCATATTAGGGAAGTTTTCAACTATAATCTCTTCAAATATTTTCTCATTCCCTTTTTCTCTTCTTCTTCTGGGACTCGTATAATTCGAATGTTTGTGTGTTTAATGTTGTCCCAGAGGTCTCTGATACTGTCCTCAATTATTTTCATTCGATTTTCTTTATTCTGCTCTGCAGTAGTTATTTCTACTATTTTGTCTTCCAGGTCACTTCTCCGTTCTTCTGCCTCAGTTATTCTGCTATTGATGCTTTCTAGAGAATTATAAATTTCATGTATTGTATTGTTCGTCATTATTTGTTTGCTCTTTCGTTCTTCTAGGTCCTGGTTAAATGTTTCTTGTATTTTTTCCATTCAATTTCCAAGATTTTGCATCATCTTTACTATCATTACTCCGAGTTCTTTTTCAGGTAGACTGCCGTTTTCCTCTTTATTTATTTGGTCTCTTGTGTTTTTTACCTTGCTCCTTCATCTGCTGTGTGTTTCTCTGTCTTCTCATTTTGCTTAAATTACTGTGTCTGGGGTCTCCTTTTCACAGGCTGCAAGTTCGTAGTTTCCCTTGTTTTTGGTGTCTGCCCCCAGTTGCTAAGGTTGGTCCGGTGAGCTGTGTAGGCTTCCTGGTGGAGGGGATTGGTGCCTGTGTTCTGCTGGGTGAGGCTGGAGCTTGATTTTCTGGTCGGCAGGACCGTGTCTGGTGGTGTGTTCTGGGGTGTCTGTGACCTTATTATGATTTTAGGCAGCCTCTCTGCTGAAGGCTGGGGTTTTGTTCCTGTCTTGCTAGTTGTTTGGCGTAGGGTGTCCAGCACTGGAGCTTGCTGGTCGTTGAGTAGAGCCGGGTCTTAGCGTCGAGATGGATATCTCTGGGAGAGCTTTTGCTTTTTCATATTGTGTTGAGCCTGGAGGTCTCTGGTTGACCAGTGTCCTGAACTCAGCTCTCCAACCTCAGAGGCACAGGCCTGACACCCAGCCGGAGCATGAAGACCCTGTCATCCACACGGCTCAGAAGAAAAGGGAGATAAGAAGAAAGAAGGAAAATATAAATAAATAAAATAAAATAAAAGTTATTAAAATATAAAAAATTATTAAAAATAAAAAATTAAAAGTAATAAAAGCAAAGAAAGAAAGAAAGAAGAGAGCAACCAACCCAAAAAACAAATCCACCAATGATAACAAGTGCTAAAACGTATACTAAAAAATGCCAAAAAAACAGAAAACGGACAGACAGAACCCTAGGACAAATGGTAAAAGCAAAGCTATACAGACAAAATCACACAAAGAAGCATAAACATACACACTCACAAAAAGAGAAAAAGGAAAAAAGATATATATATCTTTATATAAAAAAAAAAGCAAGAGAGCAACCAAATCAATAAACAAATCTACCAATGATAATAAACTGTAATTACTAAACTAAGATAAACATAAGACCAGGAACAAATTAGATGCAGAATGCAAAACCCTAGTCTACCATTGCTTCCAAAGTCCAACACCTCAATTTTGGGATGATTCATTGTCTATGCAGGTTTTCCAGAGAGGCAGGGTACATCAAGTTGACTGTGGATATTTAATCAGCTGCTCCTGAGGCTGCTGGGAGAGATTTCCCTTTCTCTTCTTTGTTCGCACAGCTCCTGGGGTTCAGCTTTGGATTTGGCCCTGCCTGTGCGTGTATGTTGCAGATGAGGGCATCTGTTTCCTGCCCAAACAGGATGGGGTTAAAGTAGCAGCTGATTCAGGGACTCTGGCTCACTCAGGCCAGGGGAGGGGGGGTGGGGGGGTGGGAGGGGGGCGGAGGGAGGGGTATGGAATGTGGGGAGCCTAAGGCAGCAGAGGCCAGCATTACTTCGCAACAGCCTGAGGTGCGCAGTTTGTTCTCCCAGGGAAGTTGTCCCTGGATCACGGGACCCTGGCAGTGGTGGGATGCACAGGCTCCCAGGACAGGAGGTGTGGATAGTGACGTGTGCTTGCACAGAGGCTTCTTGGTGGCTGCAGCAGCAGCCTTAGCATTTCATGCCCATCTCTGGTGTCCATGCTGATAGCCGCAGCTCTCTCCCAGTCTGTGGAGCTCATTTAGGCAGTGCTCTGAATCCCCTTTCCTCACGTACCCTGAAACAGTGGTGTCTTGCCTCTTAGGCAGGTCCAGACTTTTTCCCGGACTCCCTCACAGCTAGCTGTGGCGTACTAGCCCCCTTCAGGCTGTGTTCACACAGCCAACCCCAGTCCTCTCCCTGGGATCTGACCTCCGAAGCCCGAGCCTCAGCTCCCAGTCCCCACCCCACCCAGCAGGTGAGCAGACAAGCCTCTCGGGCTGGTGAGTGCTGGTCGGTACTGATCCTCTGTGTGGGAATCTCTCCGCTTTGACCTCTGCACCCCTATTGCTGCTCTCTCCTCTGAGGCTCTGAAGCTTCCTCCCTGCCACCCTCCGTCTCTGCCAGTGAAGACACTAGGCTTCCTAGTGTGTGGAAACTTTTCCTCCTTCACATCTCCCTCCCAGAGGTGCAGATCCTGTCCCTATTCTTTTGTCTCTGTTTATTCTTTTTTCTTTTGCCCTACCCAGGTATGTGGGGAGTTTCTTGCCTTTTGGGAAGTCTGAGGTCTTCTGCCAGCATTCAGTAGGTGTTCTGTAGGAGTTGTTCCATGTGTAGATGTATTTCTGATGTATTTGTGGGGAGGAAGTTGATCTGCACGTCTTAGTCCTCCGCCATCTTGAAGGTCTCGAGGATTCTTGTTATTCATCAGCTTTGAGGAAGTCTCATGAAGTTCTCAGTAAATACAGTACTTTCCCATTGCAAAAAATTTCCTTCTCTAACATGAATTAAACATCTGTTAGACCTTCTCACTGTATCCTTTAGAAGTTCTTTTCTTCTCTCTCTTTTGTTTTCCTTTTCCTTTCTGTACTTTATAGTGTCTAGTTTCTTCATTTTTATATTCTAGTTCTCTACTTCTCTCTTCAGCTATATCTAAGCTACTGATTCATTTATTTATTGAGCTTTTAAAATTTTTCAATTGATTTAGTCTTCTTTTTCTATTTAGTTCTTTTCCAAATATGATCATTTTTGATAGTTTAGATTATTTTTTACTTTCATACTTTCAATTATTTTTTACTTAAAATATATTAATTATACTTAAAATATATTAGTTATATTAATAATTCTAAAATCTTTTTTTGTTATTTTTATGCTGTTTTGTTTTTTCTGAAGCCTCTTGACCAAGGCATATGAAATTCTCTGTATTTTATTATTGTTAGTTCATATTAATTATCAATGATAATTGATCTCTGAGTTGAAGATGAATGTCTCCAAAGAGGATTTATGTTTACTTTTTCTGAAAGCAGACGCTGAGATGAAATTTGGAGTGCAAGACATTTAGTAAAGATTAAGTAGCCCTGGGCAGAGAGAGAAGTCAAACTTTAATGTAGGACTGGCAAAGCTTTGGCCAATCCGGTGGAGAGCTTTGGAGAAAACATCATTCATCAGGGTTGTCTTGCAATGGGTTGGAAAGGCTAGACTTTTATACTTTTACTTCACTCAGTCACCAAAGATGGTCTGCTCCTCAGGTGAGGTGGCCCTCTGTAGCTGAGGCATATCCTAGTGATTGTCTGCTGGCACAGTATCTGCAGTTGTGCAGCAGCAAGTCTTACCTTCAGTGGGGATCTGAGCAGTATTTCTCTGTGTCTTATCACATTGGGGAAACAAACATGGGAGTTACTGAGACAACTCGGAAGCATTGTGTGTATTTTAGGTGAGAAGAGGTTTAAAGATCAACCCCCTGGCATTAATGGGCTGACACAGGAAGAAGATTAAGTTAAGATGGTTGAGAAGGAAGGACTTGAAGAAAGAGGGTCCTTACCCTGAGTATTTGTAATGAAAATAAAAAGTGTGAGAATAACTAAACATGCATTATCAACTGGAAACTGCATTCTGTTTAGCATAGGATTAGCTTAATCATGAATACAGATGTGCAAACCATAAGTACTCTATATCATCTACTGTTTCTACTTCTTTAAAAATCAGCAAAATGCTTAACTCAGCGGACATAAAGAAAATGTCTCCATTCTGGTATTCAGTTCTGTTTTTGCTGTCCTGACTTCTTTCTCTGTATAGGATTCCATTTTTTTCCCCTATGCTGTCTTATAAAAATAATTTCCTTGAATCATGGCTTTCAATCCTAATTAAGAAATTTCTTAATTTTATAGTTGGGAATTTCTCGAAGTTCAGACTTTATTAAAAGTCTAAATTAACTGCATTTCCAAAGTTTTGCTTCCTTCTAATACATTCTGTAAAATGCCTATCACCAACTTATTATTGTCCTTGGAATGGCTTCTCCGTATTTGTGAGTTTCTTGAAGTCTGTTTTGTGTCTCTGATCTGACGCTCAGTGCTCTGTGACTGGTGTTTTTCTCTGTTCACCTGCAGTACTCTCTTCTCACTTTTCATTGGAAAACCAACCTATTGAATAATCTGTGCTGAAAAGGAATTTCCCTATCTAAAGATATAGACCCTGTGATATTGTTTAACACTCTTAAATATCTTTCATGGCCACAGACACACAAAGTTTTATTGTTCCATTTCAAATGCACTATCATATAAACTACATAAGACCTATGGTGCAGATGCGTTGCCAGTTCTTTGATTTAGATCACTGGTGTTATTTTAGAAAGTAGCCATTGAAATTCAAAATAACTGCCAGGCCTTTTGAGGAAAGTGGCCCGCAATCTTTCTTTCTTCCTGACACTGCTATGTGCATCAAGTCAGACCATCTCAGCTAGCTTCGTCACAAATCTTTGACCAGGGTGTAGTGCCAAATGCAAACATTTATAGCCTGGGTGTAAGCAAGACAATAACCTACCTGCCATTGTGGATGGTGAAAGACTGACTGTGATGGTTAATTTTATGGGTCAACTTGACTGAATCATGGGCTGCCCAGATATTTAGCTAAACATTATTTCTGTGCCTGTGAGGGTTTACTAGATGAGATTAGCATTTGAATTGGTAGACTGAGTAAAGCAGATTGCTCTTCCCACTGTGGGTGGGCATCCTCCAATCCTTTGAGGGCTTGAATAGAACAAAAAGGCAGAGGAAAGGAGAACTTGCTCTCTCTGCCTGGTTGTTTGAGCCGGAACATCCATCTTCTGTCCTTGGATTGGGACTTAGACCATTGGCCCTCTCATTCTCAGAATTATATCACTGGTTCTCCTGGGTCTCCAGATTGCAGATGGCAGGTCCTGGGACTTCTCAGCCTTCGCAATCACTTGAGCAAATTCCTTATAATAAATCTCTTTATATCTGCATCTGTATATTATGTATACACATATAGATGCAGATATAAAGAGATTTATTATATTATTATAATATATCCTATTGGTTCTGTTTCTCTGGAAACTAAAACTGACTAATACACTGACATAATCAAACCTCTTGTCTTGGGCAGAATGGAAGTCAGATATATAAGAGCATATGGACCACCAGAGCTGATAATTGTCAAGCAGTGTCCCCACTGTGTCAGTGTTGCTTATCCTACTTAGAGACCACGAGTCAGTCAAATGTTAGAATGACAAGGGCCTCAAGATCTAGAGAAAAAACTATAAGTGGATGAATTCTCATGCTGATTCCATTATTTTTTAAAATTTATTTTATTGAAGTATAGTTGATTTACAATGTATTAATTTCTACTGTACAGCAAAGTGATTCAGATATATATATATATATATATATATATATATATATACACACACATACATACATTCTTTTTCATATTCTTTTCCATTATGGTTTATCACAGGATATTGACTATAGTTCCCTGTGCTATACAGTAGGACCTTATTGTTTATCCATTCTATTTATAATAGTTTGCATCTGCTAACCCCAAACTTCCAATCCATTCCTCCCTCATCTCTCTTCCCCTTTGGCAATCACAAGCCTGTTCCGTATGTCTGTGAGTCTGTTTCTGTTTCATAGATAAGTTCATTGGTGTCATATTTTAGATTCCACATATAAGTGATATCATATAGTATTTGTCTTTCTCTTTCTGACTTACTTCACTTAGTATGATAACCTCTAGGTCCATCCATGTTGCTGCAGATGGCATTATTTCATTCTTTTTTAATGGCTGAATAGTATTCCATCATACGTATGTACCACGTCTTTATCCATTCATCTGTTGATGGGCATTTGGGTTGTTTCCATGTCTTGGCTATTATAAATAGTGCTGCAATGAACATTAGGGTGCATGTATCTTTTTGATTTATAGTTTTCTCTGGATATATGCCCAGAAGCAGGATTGCAAGATCATATGACAACTGTTTTTAGCTTTTTGAGGAACCTCCATACTGTTTTCTGTAGTGGCTGCACCAATTTATATTCCCACTGACAGTGTAGGAAGGTTCCCTTTTCTCCACACCCTCTGCAGCATTTGTTATTATGGACTTTTTAATGATGGCCGTTCTGACTGGTGTGAGGTGGTACCTTATTGTAGTTTTGATTTGTATTTCTCTAATAATTAGTGAGGTTGAGCACCTTTCATGTACCTGTTGCCAGTTCTATTACTGACTTGCTGTGGGTTTGAGGAGCAGAAATAGAATGAAGAAAAAAATTAGTAGGTCAATAACAGTAGGACAAATGCTAGCTGGAACCTGCAAAGTTCTGTGAAAACTTTGTACTATACTCTAAACTTTTTTCAACACTGTGAAAAGAAGTGTTGTTTTATAATGACTGTGATTTGTGAAAATGTCCTAACCTCCCTAATTCTCTTCCTATAGATGGGTAGGTTGAGAATAATGGGCTCCTTTTCTAACATTTGATTGCTGACCTGTAACCACTGGTTGATAGGCCACCCTGACACAGTGGTAACATTACTGGGTACCCGATCCTTTCAAACTCACCTCCTCTTCATCCTTTTCATTCCTTTCTCCACACTAACGTCCTTTTCTCATGTCACTGTGATAACATGCCAGTCAAAGTTAGAGCATGACTTTAGACTACAAGGCGTTTTGAGTTTCTTACCAAAAATCATGGAAAAGTGAGGCATTATCATCAACAAAGAATTTTTATTTTTTCGTACTGATAGGAACAGCAAAAGACAAGAACATAAGCTAATTTCACCCTTAATGTTTTGGTGTACTGTAAGTCCGCTACATACGAACCTTCAAGGTGAGAACTTTCAAAGTGTGAACATGCATCTGGTTCCAGCAAGGAACCAGAACCTGTGCCATCAATGTCAGGCGTAAGTGAAATTGCAGCTCGCCCTCTGTCTCCTACTGCTGAGGATCCCTCAGCTCTACCATCTCCCACCTCCTCCTCTCCTCCAGTCAGTAACTCTTCTTGCCTGTTCACTAGATGCCAGCCCCTGTATGCCAGCTTTTTTACTGGACTACTGTACTATTCATGGTACTGTACTGTAAGATTAAAAATGTTTTCATTATTTTTTGTTTGTTTTTTATGTATTATTTGTGTGAAAAGTATTATAAACCTATTAGAGTATAGTACTACATAGCCGATTATGTTAGTTGGGTACCTAGACTAACTTCGTTGGACTCACAAACAAATTGGACTTGTGGGGCTTCCCTGGTGGCACAGTGGTTGAGAGTCTGCCTGCCGATGCAGGGGACACAGGTTCGTGCCCCGGTCCGGGAAGATCCCACATGCCGCTGAGCGGCTGGGTCCATGAGCCATGGCCGCTGAGCCTGCGCGTCCAGAGCCTGTGCTCTGCAACGGGAGAGGCCACAACAGTGTGAGGCCCGCGTACCGCAAAAAAAAAAAAAAAAATTGGACTTGTGAATGCGTTCTCAGTGGAACTCATTTGTATGTAGGAGACTCACTGTATTTTTCTTAAAGTGCATATTTAGAGGGCACTCTGGGTAGAGAGGACATGGCAGATAGGGTTAAATATCCCATTACATAAGACAGAAAAACATACATGAGGACACTTGAATTGTTTTCCCACAGAATTTCACACATTTTTATCACATCATTTTCATTCTAGGGCACAAATCTTCCCTTGGCACCAAGAAAGGATGTGGGATCTGCTCCAGTCTGTCACGTCACTAAGCTGTCACGGAAAGACATGTTCTGCTTGGTCATAACAGACCTGCAAGACCGTATTTTTAGTTCATATCTCCTTAAATGCACACATGTACTTGCTACTACTACCAACACTGCTTTAGCACCCAGAGAAGAGGCAAACATTTCAGTCAGGGTGGGAGTAAGGGTAGGGTTCCCTTTTGTCAAATCTGAAATTCCAAAAATGGTGTTTTCAGATACTCTTTGGAAAAATGGGGGTGTCCTTGGAGTCTTTGATGATGATGTAAGGGACAGAAATAATAAGTCATGTCAATAAGGTCAGTCTTACTCAGAATGCCTTGGATAACCAGAGTCATAATTTTGTGGTTGGCAAATGTAGTACTACCATTCAGTCATTAAAAGGCTTTTCAGTAAAAATTTTACCCCAAAGGAGAATGTGTTAAGAAGATGATCTACTGGGTCACACATTATGATGGTCTCTGGAAGACCCGATTTGCATTCCTGCCATGTAGAAACAGAAGCTGGCTTTCTGTCATTCTTGGGAGGTTGTATTGCCTGTTTGGAGTGGACTTTGGGAGAGTGGTTCATGTTCTACGTTGGAAGTTTCTTTTTTGCCTCACCTGGGAAAGCTGTGCTTTTCTTTTTAATCTTGAGCTCTATGGAAATTTGTAAGATAGGGTGTAGTAGAGAAAAAGATTAGGCAAGTGGGTCTTGAGACAGTTTCAGCAAGGGCAGTTAAGCAGTGATTTTTTTTAGGGGAGGGGCTTGTTTTTGTTTTTTATGTTAGTGTTCAACATCAGTTTTTGTTTGAATAAAAGGGTAGAACGGCTAAAAAGTTTTTTTTTTTAATCTTGACTTAGGGCATTTTAATAAACATTTCATGTTGTATTTTCCCTAGGCAAAAAGTAACTATAGTATTTATACCTTCACCCCCTCAGTACCCACTGCCCCATCCCCTCCTTTCTTCCCAGATGCCATAGATGTTGTAGAGGAATAATTCGATCAAATCTATAAAATTCCTTGAACCGTGAGAGAAAGACCCTCTGAAAATACAGGTTGTCATTTGCTTGTTTTTTATAGACACATTCAACCATAGATGTTTCCATCTTAACTCAGGGCCCCTCAGTTTGTGATACTTAAACTTTAGGGAACAGTTGGAGCTATCTGACAACTTCTAAAGAACTGCAGATCTGTAGATCTTAGTGGGAGACAGAGCAGCAGGAGGATAAGCCCAGGAAACCAAATATGTATTTTTTTTTTTTTTTACTATCCTTATTCCATGCCCCACCTTGTTTTCTCTGGTCACCCTCTCCCTTCTCAGCTATACCTCCATCCCCCTCTCTGCTTGGTCCCAAGACCTCAAAATTCTCTTTAAATTTATTACAATAAGTATCTTTATTAAAAGGGGTATCTTTATTTGAAGGGGTACAGTGATAGATCATTGTCATCACTGCAGTCTTTCTCCCTCATTTAGAAGTTGGCATGAAAGGCTTGATGTACAGAACAATATCATCTACTCTAATGATCTGTAGACTAGAGCCGGAGCTCAAAGCCTCCAGCCTTTCTGGCTCATACTGTGCAAGGGAAGCGGCTGGGGCTCATGTTTTATTGGAAGGATGGGAACAAAGGATCTTAAGCGGACTACACAGGGACCATGTGAGTCATAACAAGCCTTGTAAAATTGTTTCAACTCCTTTCCTCAACCTTAGCTGTTGTGACAAATGTGTCAAAGCTCTAGACAGGGCATACTGGATGCTGATGGAGCCTGGGTTGATGTAGAACAGGATTGTGCCTCCAAGTGAAGCTACTGAAGTAGGAAGGAGAGAAAAATAGTCTTTATAGAAAGAAAAGTTACTGACATTTACTCTTAAACTTGCTGAGCACTACTACTTTCAGAAAACTTTTATTTCTGGTCTGGAAAGCCACTTTGTCACAAGCATTCCAACTGCTTTATATTTGTATTGATGCTATTACAATTCATTGACCTGAAATTGAAATTAAAAACAACAACAACAACAACTACTGAGTAGTCAGAAAAGCGTATTCATCTCAAAGTGTGCAAGTGGTTTGCTTCCAGGGTGTTGGTGCCTTTCCTGGGCCAGCTGTCATCAATCTGGAGATTTCATTTACATTGTCTGTAAACAAGTATCTTTGGGTAAGTTGTGACTTCTTTGCAAGGGAATAAGTCATGCGTTAAAACCCACATGGCTTTCCCCTGGGACATGTATCTGGGGCTGAGCTCAAAGCGATGATCACAAAAGTGCCCTGAGTAAGTTGCCAATGTTTCTGCTGCCTACTGTACAGAGATTTCAAGTTTGCAAGCCCATGAATTCTTCCCCGACCATCCAGGAGCATAGAGAAAAATAAATATTGAGTTCTGCAGATGGCATCTTAGTTTCTGCTCATTTTGCTTCAGATCACCAAGGTCAGACAATAAAAGAACACTAGTAACCTTTCCTGGAGAGAGCAAAGGCCACCATGTGTCTGAGAATTGAATTTGAAGTTTCATTGGCTTGGAATCCACTGTATTTCTAAATCATCATCTGGCTTGAAGTGGAAGTTAAGGCAGGAATATGTTTCTAATGGAAGGAGCTGGACTTTGGCTGGCTTCAAAGGGGTACAGATCAGAGTTTTGCTTCTGAATTTGAGAGGCTGCCTCATCACCAGAAAATAAAGTAAGGACTCAAAAGAACTGAATTCTTCTATTCTTGTACACAGCCTGATAAAAATTTTGCTTACTTTTTTTACTTTAAAATTTGCATCTGCAAAATGGGGATAAGTGACCTTTATTGACCTCTTAAAAACACTGTAAGGCAGATAGTTAATGTCTTTTAAGGGCTAAGGTAAGTAGCTATTCATTCATGAGGGTTTTCTTTACTATTATTATAATACCAATCACATAGTGGGCTCACATCAAATAATTGTTTTCTTTCGTGTCTAGTGATACATTCTTAAAGCTCTTAGGGAGCCACTTTCATCATAGAGCTAACTGGAGTCCTGTTGTTGATTACTCTTTGAAATTGAATGCAGAAAGATTGTTAATATCCAGTGGGGAAAAAGATTGTTAATATCCAGTGGGGAAACAGGTACTCTCAGATGCTGTTGGTGGGAGTGTAAATTGGAACAGCCTTTTTGGAGGGCAATTTGGCAAATTCTAGCAAAATTTAAAGTGCTCAAACCCCCCCTTTAACCAAGAAGTTTCACTGGTGGGTTTCTATCATAGAGAAAAAATTCCCCATGTGCACAAAGTAGCATGTGCAGGGATGATCATTTGAACATTTTTTAAGATAGTAAAATATTAGAAACCCTTAAGTGTCTGCCAAGTAACAAGTGGAAAAACTTAAATGATGTTTCAGCCACACTTTGGCATCCTATACGGCAGTGAAAAAGAATGAAGACCTCTTCATACTGATGAAGAGCTCTTCAGATGTATATTTGAATGGAAAAAAAAGGAATGAAATGTTTTTATTTATGTCACGAAAGACACATTTTTACACATGTGTATAAATAAAGGTAGAGAAAAGCTTGGGAATATATATATCAAACTGATAACCTCTGAGAAGGATTATAGAAAGAATGGGCTAGGAAGCAGGTGACTTTTACTCTCTGTATTTCTATATCCTTTGGGTTTTTATAAGCTATGAGAACATACTCAGATATTTTTATATAAAAATAATAAATATATTTCAGAGCCATTTCTATTTGGTCTGGAAAAAATTTAATCAGCTTTCTCTGCTTCCAGTTTTTCATCTAAAAATTGTCAAAGTAGCTCTATAGTCTATTTCAGTTCTAAGTACGATCAAAATTGATGGCTAGAAGATCCAGAATTGTCAGGGAAAAGTCAAAGCTTGGATATATTGTCTTTCTTCAGTGACTTCAGTTTCCTTGATTATCTTTATTTCCATTTGGTCATGAGACATCAGAGGAATAAGAAAAGCCTAGAGTGATACTTTTCAAGGTGTATTCCACAGAACACTTGTCTCGGATTTGAGTGGGAATCCTATTATTCAAAGTGTGATCCATAGGACTCCATTTCCCCTTTCTCTTTTTAGAAGGAGCCTATTTCTCTGTTATGTGGTTTGCCTGGAATTAGCCTTACTCTCAGCTTCAGCAATGGGCCCTGATTGGCCTAAGCCAATCCACCCCACCCTGGTCAGCTGAGGAATAATCAAACCTAAAACAATCAGCACATCCCATTTCCATGGATAGCAGATGGCTCCTAAAGGGCATGTGCCTTAATCAGAAGAAGCTTTCTCTCCTCTTTGGCTATAAGTGAAGACTACCTGGGAGTGACTACCGTAAGGGAAGCCCACTTAAGGATGAAGCTGACAGAAGGAGGGCAGAGATGAGTGACTGGAACTATAGCCCTGGTGCCTGAAGCTCACCCTACTTTTTTAGTTAATGCAACTATAAACTCCCTTTATTCATTAAATTAGTGTTGGTTTAGGTTCCTGTTATTTGTGAGTGAAGGCATCCTAACTGATAGAAGTAATATGACTCATACTGTGAGAAGAGGTAGGAAGTGCTGGTTCAGAATGTGACCCTGGTGTCAGAGTGCTGGGCTTTGAATCCTGCTTACACTTACTGACTGAGTAATCCTGGGCAAATACAATAGAGTTAATAGTGGTACCTATCTCATAGTATTGTTATTGTGATTTAACAAGTTAATACATGTAAAATGCTTGACACTATGGCTGGCCTGTAATAGCACTCAATGAATTATTACTACATCAGTAGTCATTGAATGAAAAAAAGGAATTGCATTATCAGATAGGTTTGGGGAAACTGTGTCAATCAAAGTAAAGATAGTTTCTCCACTGCAGGACTTATTAAAGCCTTTAATATGAAAACATGCATTGTAAATTTCCAAGACTGAAATGTTATATGTAGTATTGCCCAGAGTCATTTGTCCATAGGAAACTTTTTGTTTGTTTGTTTTTGTTTTTGAGAAATAGCTTTAGTGACTTCTGCAGAATCTGCTTCTGGAAATATTGACTTTGAGCGAACATTAATAAAAATAGGAATCAGTGTGCCAGATGCTCAGGGGTCTATTGGTTTGGCTCCTTTATAACCACTGTCTTGTTTCTGCAACTGGGAGATGTACACCTGAGGTATTTTTGTCCTAGGCCCCCGCCCCCTGCAAAAAAGGGACACTTCTATATAATACTCAATCTGGCTTTGAAAATGTAATTTTCATTTGCAGCCAAAACTATCAGAAATTCAGTGCAGAATGCTTCTAATAATAATTGCTACCATTTATTGAGTGGCTATAATGGGCTAAGTACTTTGCTAACCTCTTCACATTCATTATCTCGTTAATCTTCTCAATAGTCATATGATGTAGGTATGATGATTCTCTCCCTTTTGAAGATAACTGAAGCTTAGAGAGGGTTAGTAATTGCCATAGTCATCGACTGGTTAGGGGAAGAGCTTGAATTTGGAACCAGGTTTGTCACAACTTAAGATAGTAACCAACACATTAAGCTGGTGTAAAGAAAACTTCCATTAGAAATTGTCTTAGAGTGCACATCTAGATATTTATAATCCAAGAATGGTGACCAATAAAATCCTTAAAACCAGTCTGTGTGCAGAGAGTTAAAGTGTACACACAATACTGTTAGACTAATGAAAGTGCTCCTTTCTTTTCTTTTCTTTTCTTTTTTTTTTATCATATGTGGATTTCAAAGCCATCCGTATCAAAGAATCATCACCTGAGAAACTAAAACCCAACAACATGGCTTCTTTATCAAGGAGCATCTGTTTCTTATAGTGATCAGATTGCCTTTCAGCCTTTTTCTGCATAGTTGATAATTCAGAAGCATTCTTCTATACAGTAATTAAAGATGAGTTTTCCAGCCCTGTTGAAAAAACTCCTCCATTTAGCTATGACAGGTTATATTTTATAATGAGGTGAAAGGATATCATTGCTGGAGAAAAAAAATCCACGGACTCTGCTACTCACAAAAGGCTGTCAAATATTGTATGCTTCAGTGTTGAGGCTCATTGTGAAAGGAATGCTTCTGTGGGGTTTCAGATTTTCCTTGGTCTCTCTGTATTCTCAGAACAAACAACTGTGGAGAAATGGTAAAGCTCTGGAAGGAGTCAGACTCTCAGTGACTGACTGGACAGTTTTTCCCTTGGAACAGCGGCAAATGCTCACAAATAGCCCTGCTCATGGTCTCTCCACTGCCCATTCAGAAGAGCCCTAATTAAAGTCCAGACCTTCACAATGAAGGCACAGCTAAAGGATGGAAAAATTCACTCTAGATTTCACAGCCTTTCTGTGGGCCTGGGATGTTTATTATAAACAATTTTTTTGGATTGTATTAGTAGACTGTCAACCCTTTGCATCCTTCTGTTTCCTCATTTGAGTGTTTTGCAAAATTATTGTGATTGTCACCTTTACCCTGACCAAAAGGTAACAATGACCTAACTTTATTTCCTGTTTAAATTTAGACCAGAATGTCTGGGGAGTTCCTATCACATTTATTGGCTCTGTGTGTGTATTTTTTTATACACACACATACACACATATTCATTCAAGGCTGGAGCTGGTGTGCCTGCCACCTCAAATGAGATCCCTCAGTCCCCAAGGGCTTGCAGCCATTTGCCCTTTGGATGTGCCTGACAGGTTGGAAGCTGGTTCATTTCCTGTGGTTCTTTTAAACACAGCCAGCTGTGTGAGGACGGAACTTGCTGTCTTCCATGTTGTTCCAGTAGGTGTTTCAGAAACTTCCTGAGGGGACTCTGGTAGTTCACCAAGTTGAGACTTTTTAAAAAGTGGATATATATATATATATATATATATATATATATATATATATAATTTTTATGATAAAAAGACCTCATGGGAAGTTCACAGCTGTAAATGACAGATAAAGAATCAAAAGGGAAGGAGAAAGACTGGCAGCACTTAGGTCTGTGCTCAGTCCCATGACACCAGGGACTCTAATGTATAAACAAAACCAAAAGGGGAAATTAAACTTGTCAGCCAGAAAATTTTATTTAAAAAATAGTCACAGTTATAGGAAATATTACAGATTATGTGACACCAGATAGCCTTTATTTATCTGCCTTTTCATTGCCACAGAGTACATGTTAACCTTGAGAGCACCTGAAAAAATTCAAAACATCAGAACCCTTGATTTCCTATTTACTTTAAAT
The DNA here is from genome assembly GCF_011762595.2 of Tursiops truncatus. Taxonomy (NCBI): domain Eukaryota; kingdom Metazoa; phylum Chordata; class Mammalia; order Artiodactyla; family Delphinidae; genus Tursiops; species Tursiops truncatus. The sequence continues at coordinate 80,981,652 of NC_047035.1, read as the reverse complement.
AATAATTCAGGGTTTGTGTCAAAATACTAATAAATATTGCAAAAAAGACAAATTATTTCTGGATTTTGTTTCTTCAGAGGATGATATCACATTAAAACTTGGCAGAAAATGTGTTTGTTAAATATTAACTTCAATAGCTTGAAAGGAAAAATATTGGGAACCAAAATATGTTGGACAAATAACATTATATCTTAGCGTATCTAGAGAGAATCTAGTCATAAAGTAGAATATTTACTGATGTATGTCCCAGTAGGACAATACTATTTCAGTATATTTTGTTTGTTTGTTGCACTGTTCTCTGCATCACTCTAATGTTTATTGCATTTTGGTGTACATTAAATCTTTATTGCTTTTTCTCCAGATCGTTATATTTACGAGTTTAGGGTCCACAGAGTACTGTCCATACCAATTCGTGACAGTACCATCTAGTGGCAGAATGATAGCTTTTTCTCACTAGATTTAAGTAAGGTAATGGATGGAGAGCATGCTGGGAACAGGAGCCATTTTTCGAAGCTCAGGGGTTGCCTAAGATGGACTAGAACTAAAATTCTACTTATGTGGTACTTTTATCTCTTTTCTCGGCATCTTTCCTAAGAAAAGGTTTGTAGGAAGATGATAATAACCAAAACCAGTTCATCAATTCAATTTCTTTATGAGGGCTTATAGTAGCATCTTATATTCAATGAAAGCTAGTAATTTTCCTCTGTATTCAATCTGTCCTTTGACTTCTCATCAAGTTGATAATATTACTGTTCTCTAGGATTTCTCACCTTAATTGACTCCCCTGTCTGTTTTGTTTCCCTGTGTAGGTTTTCCTAAACCATTCCATATGAGAATCCCACTTTTAAAGACGTTTAAAAGAGCAGATACATGACCTTGTTTATTTCCAGTGTTAAATAACTGAAAGAAAATATTATTCATACTAAGTATTTCTTAAATATTATATGCTCTATTTTATTCCATTTCCTTTTTTCATTGGAACTTAACCTCTAGGGAATTAAAATTGGTTTTATTGCCCTGACTTTGCAGGTCCTAGATATCTGTACTCAATGAATTGCATGTTTTTCTCTGACTTTTTCCATAGTTGCCACTGTGACTAGGCTTCTGCCTTATGAATCAGTCGAAACTGAGTCCTGACCTTGGAACTCAGCCCACTGTTTCTTATCCCTCACCTAGTTCTTGATCTTCAGAAGTACAGGTTCTGCAATAAGAAAAGTTGGTGCCATTTTCTAGTTGCATGACGTTGGGTAGTTACCTTCTAAAAGTCTGTTTTATCATCTATAATATATAATTTTAGAGCATGATTTTGAAGATTAAGTACTTCTACACTTCTTGGCATGTAGTATACACCCGATAAATCACAGGTGTTATTATTATTGCACATCACTTCCTGGTAGTCGCTGGATGCTGTTCCCACTAACTTTAAATGGGATAGATAGGACTGTTACTACAAGATTCCTATGCACTGGCCTTGACTTTCAGGGGATAGCTTTGTCAGTTTTCCTACCATAGCCAACTCACCTCAGCTTACTTTCTCTTCCCTGACGGTCTCTTTTAAGGCCCCAGTATGGTTCAGGGGTGAGCTCACTTGGGTTATAAATGACAAATTCTTCCTTTTTCTTTTTAATCTGCCTCTGTCATCTTATGGTCATGGAGTATTAGAAACTAATGGAAAGGTAATATCTGCATGTGGTTTACTCCATGAAATGATCTGTAGTTCCTGATCCTCAAAGCAGGAACTCAATGTAAATGAGACTGTCATTCACAAAGAAATCACTTTTGAACATGGCTTTTACAACTAAACCAAGAGTTAGCATGTAATTCTCTGTTCCAGACTATCTTATTTCTTTGTGTTGTGATAGTACTCCTCACTCTTCGGCATCTGAGGAGAAATGCTTTATTGAAAATTCCTTGAGGGCAGTGACCATGGCTTATTCATTTCTGTAATCGTCGCAGAACTTATCACAAAGCCTCTCACATGGTAGATGCTTCATAAATATTCGTTGAAAGAAACAACTCCCTCCTCCGAATAGTCCTTCTAGCAAGACAGCTTCAGGAAGTTTGAAGGTTGGTAGACTAGACTCTGAATATTTCAATGTTGACTCTTATCATTAGTATCATTGCAGGCTTCTTCCACCATCTTCCTGCCAATTTTACTAGGGATTCAAGCTACACATAAGTTGATTTTTTTGAAAATAGGGTACTATTTTTTGTTTACTCAGATGTAAGAACCCTATTCAGAAATCTGGATATCTTTGATAAAAATAATTATAATTTAAAAATAATAGCTAACCCAAGTATTTTTCATTATTCTTCTATGTACCAGGTAATAGGCCATATATACTTTATTCCTCATCCTTACAGCATCAATGATGTGAGGGTTTGATGCCTGAAAAGCATCAGACTTTTCATAGATAAAATTTGGTCCAACACTTTGCTCATCAAATCTCTTAAGAGGACGAATTATTTCTGATGACCTTGCAAATAGAGCTGTGTATTATCTCTTTTACCTAGCTGAGTTGTCTGCATGAGCTCAAGATCAATGTGTACTAATTTATTCCTTTACTCATCCATGCATTCATTAGTTAGTTAATTTATGTATTTAACATTTGGTGAGTGCCTTCTATGTGAGGACATAGGAAAGTTTTTGCAGACCAGAAACATCAATTAAATACTATCCTACAATTAAATACTATCCTAACTATGGTGAGCTCACAATCCTGTAAATTAGAGAGACAGGGAGACGAATACTTTATGCATACAATGTGACCTGTGGTTGGGAGAGATGTAAAGAGATCTTTGGAAGCACCGAGGGAAGCACAGTTTAGCTGTAGAAGACCTCACAGTGAGGTGGGGAGGGGTGAGCTTTATCTGGGTCTTGAAGAGTAACTGGAGGTTCACAAGGTGAAGTGGATGAATAATAATAATTCTATCTATAGGATAAAATCCTTTGGTTTATTCTTTTAACGTAAAACAGGACTTTACTCTTTGATTTTAATTATCTACTTAATTTTTACCCAAACCCTGTAGTAAATATGGAAGAGTTGACTGATTTGACCTAGTTGATAGTTATGTTAAAAAGAGAGTTATTAAAGTAACTTTGCGCACACATTCTGTTCATTTTTCAAAATAATGCCGATTCACTCCCCATTTTATTTAACCTAACTACTTTGAGTAGGCTTTTCCTTGTAGGAACAGGAAAATCAGGTAAAGTGACAAGTTGCCAAAATTGTTAATAGCCAAGCTAGAAGTCATTAGGAGATTGAGATTTACCTTTTCCTAGTATGAAGGTCTATTTATACACAGCATTAGACTAGACCATGATCTTTGTTTTCATTTCCAATCATATATTTCTGTTTAGTTAATTCATTCATTCATTCATTTTACAAATATTTACTGAGTACCTGTTTTGCACCAGGTGCTATTCTGATTACTGGCTCTTCAGCAGTGAAAAGGACAAAGTATCTACCCTCAAAGAAATCTACATTTAATGGTGTATGTGTGTTTGTGTGTGTGTGTGTGTGGGCGGTGGGCAGAGGGAGAGAGTATAATTGATATAAAAATATGTATAATATGATAAGGCATATTCTAACACATAATGTCATTGAGTAATTTCAGTAGTGTAAAGTGCTTTGATGAGAAAATAAAGCAGGGAAAGGCAATAGAAAGTGTTAGAGAGTGTGCTGCGGCTCCCTAAGACCAGCATCAGGTTCTATAATTCGCAAGAAGGACTCACAAAGCTCAGAAAACTGTTATACTCACAGTTATGGTTTATTATAGTGAAAGAACACAAATTAAAATTATCAGAGGAAAAAGGTGCATTGGGAGCAGTCCAGAGGAACCAGGAGCAAGCTTTCAGCCGCCCTATCCCAGTGGGGTCACAGGGCTAGTGATGCATTCTCCTAGCAACAATGTGTGACAACACTTGCAAAGTGTTTCCAACAAGGGAAGCTTACCTAAACTCCTAATCTCCTCTTTAAGTGTAGCTCAATTTACATTTCTTGGCTTCCAGTTCTTTGCATGCTAACCTGCTTTGTCTCTTATTTCAAGACACTAACACTACAATGTGTGTCAGGGCACACACACACACACACACACACACACACACACACACACACACACAATTATTATTAAAATAGTTACCCACAGCACATCAGTTCTTCCAGATATTTTGTAATTGCTCTTATCAAGTAAAGCATATCAAGGTAATTGGATACATGTTTACGAGCTGTAAAATATATTACTGGCCCAGAATGAAATTTGTTTCCATCTAGATTAGTAATACTGCTTTCTAATGACCTCTGAATCTTGCAACAGAAGTCATTAGGGTATTTATCAGAAATAGAAATAAGACGGAAAATCCATTGCATCTTTTCCTCCTCTCTTCACCCCAACCTAAATGCAGAAAATATTCAGTATCTTCAAAACATTTACCCTTCTATGGCTTTTAAGGAAAACCCCAAACTGAAAACAAAACAACATGTTGTGTGCCTTTCTCATATTCTGACCTATAAAATTGCACACTTCAAAGCTATTTTGAAACTCGGAAATAGAAATGGGAGCATCAAAATGCAGCAATGTCAACAAACTTAAGAATTTTGTAGGTTTGAGCTTTCAGAAAGGGACTTATTATTTTCATTCCTCCTGCTGAAACTCCCATTTATACGATGTTGCTCTCCCCAAGGATCCCCAATAAGCTTCGCCCATTTTCCTACCACTGAAAAGAGAGGTACCCCTAGGCTGGAGAGCAGCTCCCATTTAATAGTGCATAACAACAGAACCAGGGCTGTCAAACTCTGACAGCTTGAATGAGGGAAGATTTCAAACAATTATGAGTGGGATTTTAAACGCCTCACCTGAAATACATTGCAGAGTCCTTATCACAAAAGGGAGATACTTTGGAAACTGCCTGAAAATTCATCCAAGAGGAATTTAAGAGAAGCTTGGCAGGTGCTCATGACACAACAGTTGAGAATAAGAAATGAAGCAGTGAGCTGAAGGGATTTCAGGAGGTTGAACATAATCATTGATGTAAGAATGAGGCCAGGACCCAAGAGATGCAATCCCTGCCCTTTGTTATAAGACCTCAGGGACTGCAAGTGTCTAAACCCTTCCTTGTTTTGTGTTTCATCTCAAGCCAAGTGGTGTTATTCTTATTAGTTAAAAAATAGGAATAGTCTAGTTGAGTAAAAGCCTATTCAGGACTGGACAGAAAGGGACACTACTGCTATTAATACACCACTGTACACATGTCCATTCATCCTTAACAGCACTCTGATAGAAAAATCCATGATCAGTGCTAGTAGGTCTGTTTTGTTGATTCGGACTTTAAGTGAATAAGTAAATACAAATCCTGTTGTAGTCAGGTTCAAGGTGAGATTGTTTTTGAGAAGCCTTGCCCTCTCTTCTTTCCAGTCAATGCTATCTGTGTGCTCTAATGACTTGCCAGCTTTACTCATAGAATGCTGTGTAATTTTTCATGGCACGTTGTGCAACAGTTTATTTAGACAGTTTTGATTTTTAGACCTCTTTAAGTTCACGTTTGTAAGCAACTTTATTCTTCCCTATCCATATGACCAATCACTGTAAAGCCATATGAAATGAAGAATTTAACCGATGACCTAGGTGAAGGTTAGATACAGCCACTCTAAAAATTTACTTAACTTTGACTTAAATATTTTAATTTCCTAAAAGTCCAAGGAAAGTGAAATTGTTTGTTAATAACCACATGGGCCCACAATCCCTGTATCTAAATTCCTGGAGGCCAGATGTGTTTTAGAATCACAATTTTTGGATTTTAGAAACTGAATAGAGCACAAATATTATATACTGTGCTAATATGTTTAGTGGCATCTGGGCGGTATCCTTAATCATTGCATTAATGTATCTGTAGTAAAATGTATGCATATTCGTATCAGTTCAGGTCTGTGTTGCACTAAATCAGTTACAGACCACTTTTGGTTTCCAGAAAGTTTAAAGTTTCCAAATTGCAGATAGTTTACTTAACTTTCTTACTTCATTCTTTAAAACAGGTGATGATGAACAACAACAAAAATCCCTCCAATACTCTTTTTAGTTAATGAGGAAATTGAACTTCAGTGAAATGAAATAATACATCCAAGGTCACATGACTAGCAAAGTATGCTAACCCAGTGCCTTCTATTCCATTCTGCCACATTGCCTTTCTTCATAATACATGCCTACTTAATTTGTTTCCATTTTTGCCCTGGCTCCTACTGCTTTAATATTCATGGGTCCACTGAAATCTAGGTTTTCTTCTTATACCGCACTGGTCTTGATGTAATACTAAAAATGAAATGATACTTCATCTCAAATAGGACCTGAAGTCCCCTACAAGGTGACAGCGTTCAAATCCTACATTCACTTAAGTGCTAGAAATTAATAAGCATTCCTTTTTCTTGTACAAATGTCATCTTAAGCACCTAATTTAGGCAACCATGGAAAGAGTTCATGAAATAAGTTCATGAAAACCTGAACATTTTCTCAGGGTTTACCAATTAATTTCTGAAATATTCAAAGGGAGGAAAAGAAAAACTAATATTGTAGGACTATTCTCTATTTGCGTTTTTTTGGGTCACATGAACTAGGATCAGGTGGGAAATGTTATTATTGGAAGTTACGTGAAGAATGTTTTTGGCATCAGGCTAGCTCTCCTTATGTTTCTTAGGAATAATAAAAAAACCCCTTTAACATATTCCTTTTCCATTGCTTTCATCCAACATTTTTTTAAATTATGTGATTAAAAGGGGCTTGATGACACGTGAGTCATCTCTTCACTTAAAGATTGCCTAAGTAGCGGTACTCAGCTGAAAGTTACAAAAGTTTTATTAAAGGTAGACTTTTATGAACTCTCTCAGTAACCTACTGATAACCATGTTGGCAGGAGACTTTTCTTTAGATCCAACTTGAGTCCTTCTTGCTGCAGTTTCAGTTGATTCTTGGGCTTAATAAATGCCATCCTTATTCATGAAGGGCAATACACTTTGCAATAATAAAGCTGAGGTTTTCATAACTTCATGAAGTTATATATTAGATAAGTTTTAGCTCAGTGCAAAACAAAATCACATTAGTGTTCACACTTCTAAACCCCACAGTCATCTTAATTTTTTCATTGTAACAAAAAGCTTTATTGTTATATACAAAAACTATACACATCATTTTATTTATGCATACACGTACCACTTTCCTCAAAGGGTAAAATCTACCTTTAGACCTGAGAACAACTTGACCGTTCAGGAATGCAAAAAAAAATACCATCTTCCTGAAAATTCATGATTTCTTACGCTTAAATTCTTACTACCTTTGTAGAATAGATATATTATTGCACCTATTTTTCTTAATTAAAAAATATAATCCTGCTCAGAGTCTTTGAATGTAGAAAATGAATTATGGAAAAGTCTATGCAAGACTGCATTAAAAATATTAAATAATATTTTCAAAAGACAGATTATAAAATGGTACAATATTTTGTTCAAAAAACACACAGAAACACTTTAAATCCAGAGATTCTGTAGTGTTATCTCTTGGCAAAAACCATTTTGTAAAATAAATTATACAAAGAAAAAGATTTCCATCATTTCACAATGGATCTGGAAACTCTTTATATCAAATGAGAATTGTTTTTGTGCAATTAAAATCTTCAGACACATCGGAGAGCTGTAACGTTTCCTTTCATAAGGTCAGCAACACCATCAATTCAATTAATCCTCTCAAATATTCTCTGCATTACTCAAAAGCTGTCCTCGGCAATGTGGCTGATGTGATGGCATCAACGAGGGGGGAGAAGCAAGACCGGCATCCTGGTGGATTGTGTTCATTGTTCCTCTCTACATTATCTAAAGATTTGTGGTAAAAGACTTGGAGTCTTATTTTTAAAGTGTCCTCATTCAGTTTCATTTGCTTTTGTAAATATAGTTGAGAAAGAGCAAATGTACCCTGTTCGTCAGTGTTTCCTTTGTACATCTGTTTGCCTGAATATACATAGTCATCCCTCAGTATCTGCAGGGTATCAGTGCCAGGATCCGAGGACACCAAAATTCATGGATGCTCAAGTCCCTTACTTAAATGGCATAGTATTTCCATATAACCTGTTCATGTCCTCCATATATTTTAAATCATCTCTAGATTACTTATAATACCTATTGCAATGTCATTTTATGTAAATAGTTGCTGGCGTACAGCAAATTCAAGTTTTGCTTTCTGGAACTTTCTGGAATCTTTTTCTGAATATTTTCCATGTGCAGTTGGTTGAATCCTTGGATACAGAATCCACAGATACGGAGGGCTGACTATGTATGTGTGTGTGTGTATGTGTGTATATTCAGATCAACTTTGTGAATATGTGTATTAGCCCATAACCTTTGAATGCTTGGTGGTGATACTAAAATAAAAATTACAGGGCCTCTTTTTCCTTCCTACACAACTTTCTCAGGATTTGTGTTCTTGTCTTAGAATGCTCCCTAGGAAGGTTTTCTTCCTGGTAACCTGTTAAACACTTCTACTTTATCAAGAATAAATGTAGTTTTAGAAACACAGTAAATAAATGCCTCTGAATATATTTTAGGGCTTTTCGTTTATAATACATAAAGTGCTAGTTTCATGTTTCCACCTGTTCTAATAGGGCTTTTTCATTTATAAGAAAGCTTTACTGAAGTGAGTTTAGGGACAGGGAGAATTTGGAGAGAGTCCAGATAGAGTAATAAAAATCAGTAAGCCTATATGCAAATACATTTGGGGAAAATGGTTGTGCTTGCCAAGATTTTAGTCAACCTGCCAAAAATTGCATTTTACAAAATGCAGTGGTGTTACCCATGCATTTTTCGCACTGTGAATGCTAATGAATAATTCCCAGTGGTTGTTGAGGGGCCTGGTGCAAAGAAGTAGCTCCTGGGGCTTATGAACGAGTTACAGGCTTAATGTAGATTTGGCTTAAGACTTTTCTTCTAAAATTGAGCTCTGTGGGTATCTAATTCTTAACTATTCTATGTTATGGAAATGAATCTAAAGGGCAGAAAAAATGTAGGAAGAAATGTTCTCGTTCCAAGGACCTGTTATAGAAAAATTTTCATTAACTGATCCATTTTAGGTTTGCTAAAAGAGCAGCTAAATGAAAAATAAATGTTCCTTCTTACAGTGTTGAGTTAGTGCAAGAGTCATATCCTGATTTTACCATCTTGGGTTTTCCCAAGTCTCATCTTATCTTGAAAAGACAGAAGGAAGTAAGACTTGGCCAACTATTCTGAGGCAGCCTTTCATAGAGGCAAGAATATGGACTTTCACATTCAATTGACTTGGCTACCAGTCACACCACTACCCATATTAGCTCTGTAACTTGTGCTAGCTTTGTAAATGAATATCATAATTGATATCTAGCTTTCAGGGTCTTGTAATGATTAAATAAAGTTTAAAGTATTAAAGCCTTTGGCTCATAATAGGTGCTCAATAAATGTAAGCCCTCTTTCTAAAAGCAGTTCTCATCAATAGAATAGTCTGATTTTACTAGAAAATTGAAATCCAGTCATATATTTAGAGGAAATGAGTTTTCAGATAAACATATTTAAGTGATAAAATAGAGAAATTGAGGGGAAGGAAACATTTTGATATCCATAAAACAGACACTTGCAATTTTTCAAATTCTAGTTGAACAGATAAAAGGGAACTCTTTTGCTGTATCTGCCTGTCTGCATTCTTGGGTAATCATATTAGATGAAAAAATTTGAATCTGTTCCTTAGGAATGTGTTGGTATCAGAGTGGGTAAAGTGTATAAATGTAATGGATAATCATTGCCTAAATCAAAAAAGTAAATAGACCTGTTTATGTGAAAAGTTTATATTGCATTATTTAAGCTATACATTTTAACTAGGTTCATATTTAGAGTTGCCAAATAAATTATAGGATGCCCAGTTAAATTTGAATTTCAGATAAACAGTGAATACTTTTGTAGTGTAATTATGTTCCAAATATTGCATGGGGCATTGTAACACTGAAATGTTATCTGTTGTTCATCTGAAATTCAAACTTGACTTCTTGTCTCATATTTTTATTTGCTGAATCTGGCAACCCCACTCATATTCTAAATTCATTTTACATTTGAAGGTTATATTATGGATTTTCCTACCCTAAAACCAACTCCTTTGCTTATAATTGATCTCAGGCCTTGTTATACATATTATTTATGAGTTACTTCTTGAGACATTTTTTGCTTTATATAGGAAAGGGATGGTGAAGGTAAAATTCGGGGAGAACCCTGAAGCTACGTAGTCTATGAGAAATAATTTATACAAACTGCATAATGAATATCAGCTGCATTCACGTTGCTCTGTTTTAATACACAAGATTAAAAGATCTCTAAAAGCAGAAGATAGCTGATATCATCAAATTGTACTATATGGCATTGCAAAGAAGGAGAAAGAATAATCAATCCAGAAGTTCTGAAAGACTCCCCCTTAGTAGGCTGCACGTATGGCTGGGAAGCCTCCTCCGTATGCAGCATTATAATAAAGCTACAAGAGGGAGAGATGATGCTTTCAGTTTTATTCGTATTATGCACAAGAATTTTGAATTAGTTTTTTTTGTGGGTAAGCACCTTAAATCACCCATAAAAATATCAACTTTATTGTTCATTGTTAAAGAACAGAAGAAATAGCAAAAAGTTTAAAGAATTAAGTAAATACACAGGAAACTTGTTCATACACATGCCTTATGTTTTAACAGTAAATCACCAACTTTTTAGACCTGGCGTTGCCTGCTAACACTTAGTTCCAGGGGGAAAAAAAGAGAGCGAAAGAGAAAATTTCCCCTGGATTGGAACAGAAAATAATGTTGAAGCAAATAGAACTCTATATACTTCTGACAGTTCAAATGATACATAAGTACACAGGCTGACAACGGCGGGTTTGTCCCTGCAGTTTCACTTCACTCAACTCTGCACGGTTCTGTAGGACAATGAAATTCAATGCACTTAGAATTTCCAAAAAAAAAAAAGTGAGCTCAGATTCTTTTAAAAGCATTTCTATGAGAAAACGGATCATTTACATGCCAAAAGCACTTTTAATGTGACATATTTAGCACATGTGTTATTTAGAATGAAAGCTGCTTGAACTTAGTGAATTTTAAAGTCTATAAAATGGCACCCCACTGAGCAGAAAGGTAGCTGTTCTCTGTTATGTGATTATTTGGAATAATAGACTTGTACATAACTTTTTAGGAAATTAAAGGTATGACATTTACTTTCGTTTAGCCCCATAAATTGCACTTTCGAACATAAAGAATGGGCTGATGTATGAATTTGTTGTTTCTTTAAGCAATTTAACTGATTTTTAAAGAACAGTTTTGTGTTTCATCTATTGAGTAACAGATCAAACAGTTATCTTAGATTTAATGAGACTTGCGTATCACTTAACTCTTCCAAGAAATGTTCAGGGACCTTTAAAGTAAGACAGGCGGTCATCCCAGGTTTGTTTTGTTTTCTTCTTCCAACTGGAGTCCAAACCCAAGACTGGCTTTGCTGCAAACATACCGTTTCCCAAGAAGATCCTCAGTGCACACTGCCTTACTTAGAGGAAGAACTTAGAAAATACTTGTTTCTTTCAGTGTAACTGGACAAAGCAGCCAGGTCTTAAAAAGTAAACAGGGATCTGTTGAAAAAAGGCTGAGAGCTCTCAACCCTTCCTCATGTATGATAATTTTGCCTCAATTATAGAGAAATTGGTAAATTAAGCTGAACACACATACCACACACACACACGGAATTTTTATGATGCAGTCAGTCAGAAATATATCTGTGACCGTGTAGATGAACCCAGGACTATGTACATGATTACCAAGCAGAGTCCAGCGTGCATTAAACCTCTGTGAGTTTAGAGAAGTGAACGACTTAGTGGCTCCTGATTAGAGTGAGGGCGTTGCAGTGGTACACAAGGCTGTTTCCAGATTTCCATTTTTAAACCTCTGTTCCCTTCTCCACCTCCTTCACCCCCTCCAGAGATTTCAATGAGAGTGTTTAAATTTGCTTCAGGCTTGAAATTTGGCATTCAGGAAATCAGCTTAGCAACTCTTGAGTGATTTATCTGAGTTTTCAGAAAGGCGTTTCTTGGTACCCTTTAAAGACAGACACTTGATGGAAAAACAAAGTGCTGGGCAGGTCAGAGATTTGCTGTGGGTCCACACAGCTCTAAAAACAGGATGTGTTTTTTTCTTAAAGGAAAGTTTTCTTTTGCTAATCTACATCAAGGTATTGCTTGCTCTCTCTTTATTTTCCAAATGAAAAATAGTGCAGATTTGGGGGATTAGAAAATTCTCTCTAGTGAAGCACAATATTTTTACTATGTGTATTCCCATGACTCTATTGCTCTTGTAACAGCTTTGTTCAGAGAGAGATGGAACTAAAACTGGATCTACAGTCCAAAAGGTGCAATTATGGTCATTTAAGCCAATAACATAATTATGTATATAGTGTATATATTTATCAGATGTGTGCAGCCATTTTGAACTCTTTATGTATTATCGTTGCCACTTTGCAGCTTTCTTGAAACAATTTTCAACATCATGTAAGCAAACATTATGGAGAAGGTTAAGTGCTAAAAGTATACTTTTAAATTATATTGAGGTTATGGCTTAAAGCCAGAAGAATCAAAGAATTTTTATCTGACAATCCTCTATTTCCTTGATATTAATTAATATCAGGAATTTAATTAATTCCTATTGTTGTCAGCAGTCTTTTGTGTTTATTTTGAGAAATATAGTTCAAGAAGATGCTTACCCAGGACCTAAATGCAAACTGTTTTACACTCTATTTGGGATCTAAGCTTATTATGTTATTTGTGTGTGACATTAAATCTCCATTCTCAGAATAAGCACCACACCACCTGGGATTATGATGACTCTTCATTTTTAAGCCAAAAATTTAACATTGTTTGAAGTCTAGTTTATTTCACACCTTTCCAAGGCTCTCTTTAATGCAAGTAGGTAGGATCCCTAATCTTCCCATCCTGCTGCAGTCCAACAGTTACTAATATTCACATGTGTGTGTTGGTAAAAAGGAAGGTTGCTTTTAGCAAGCATGAGGCAAGGTTTTAATTTGTAGCTGATAATTTGCTACTGGAAGCTTACCCTGATTAGTCTTCTGACTGCACCAACAGTTTTTGAGGTGGTGTGAATTACCTGCTGTGTATGTTTTTACCACTCACTCAGGGATGAAAATGAATTACAACCTAGACCTCAATTAAAGCTCGAAATAAGAAAACCTCAAACTTCTTTTATGTCCGCACTTCTAAAGAACAGACTTAGTTGCTTCTGATATCATTGGAATTGTAATTCACACTCTTGGAAATCCTGCATCGGATCTTTCAGCCCTACTCAAACAAGCGCACCTCAGCTGTTATCCAGTAGCATTGCCTTTGCTCCAAGTCAAACCATCATCCAACAGCCGAGAATTGAAACAAACTCCATTTGTGAAAATGAACTGAATTTATCAATAATGTGGAATATTTTTAAGTGTTAAGTCTCCTCATCCTACAGAAATTACTATGTTATTTTTGGTCCTATTAATTGTGAAATTTAGGAAACTGAGTTGCGGACTTTGATTTAATTTGTCATTAATGCACTGCTTAATTTTCAGCAGTGCTGAAAAGAAATACATTAATGAAAACTTTGAGTAAATATTTTTGACACACTGTTGTTAGATCTTTTGAAAAAATGTCCATTACTTTTAACCAGTTTGTCACGAGTCTACAAAAGCTCGTATTGTGTTTGTTGGGTGAACTTGACATCTAAAAGGGAACACACAGGCAGTCAAATAGTCTGTGTGTTTATTCAGTGGTTCATGTTCCTACTAGGCACTTATTGTGTGTTTCATTTGCTCATGCCATAAGGAACAGAGAGCTTACAAGTCCTAAAGTACTTTCATTCTGCATAGCAAAATGAGTTATACCACTCACTCTCAGGGACAAAATGTCTTGTGAAGGCATTGTACTTGTGACTGGTCATATCTCCTGAATCTGCTGCTGTTCTTCAAATCTCTTATTTTCTTCTGGAAAAAAGAGGGATATCTGAGAATTTTCTCTCCTAAGATCAACATGGTAAGTGGCAAGAAGTAGGAAAAGCAAGGAGGGCCTGAAGTTGTAGGATGGTTTTCTGCTGTGACGGTTGGGAAAGGCTGATGCCAGTTGGAGAGGACCTCCTCATTCACTTAGAAAAACAAGTTGATTTTCTTGATGTGGCTGAGGAAATAAAAGATTCTATTTGAATTCTGAGAGAGGAAACAGAGAGCTGCTCACCTAGGAGTGGATCACATACAGAGCTGTGTAGGAAGGAGAGGAATAAACAGAAGAGACAGAACCCAGCACTTTCAAGCAGATTTTAAAGTCCTTGATAATAGAAGTCTATTTTTTAAAATTTCATTTGGGTTTCCCGCAACATCTACTTTGGGGCTGGATTCACAATATGAAGCAGAAGCAGAAGCAGAAATACATTCTGATTTCCTGATGAACACCCATGTTCCAAGGTGATAACTCTGGTTTACAAGACCAAATGAAGTGCAGTTATGTTATATGATGGACACATTGTCTTTAGCAGAGCTTACTTTACTTTTGATATTAGCAGAATTACAGCAAAGTTACCAACTAATTTTCATTAATTTCCTCTCATTCACAGTTATAAATTTTCTAGTTACAATTCTGTTCTGCAGTATCACAGGAAAGATGACATGTGAAACTCTGCTTGCTCATGTTCCTGGAAAGAGGAAAATCACCATTCATCTAGTTCTTCCTCCCCCTTTTGCTATCAAATGACAAGATTGTTGATAAGTAGCTACATATTATACAGTGTAACAGGGTTCTCAGAACTCTTTATTCTTCGGAATAGAGAAGTAGACTTCTAAGGAAATTATAAATGGCAAATTAATGAGCATAAAGAAGAGAGTCTTCTCTGATGTAGGAAATACATTATTTTTGACTGGCTTAGCCTTTTTGGAGGTCTGTACGTTGTTACTTGTTGATACTGTTTAAGTGATGTTTCAGTTAAGAAAATTCTACCATTAGATTTTGTTAGATTTGATGTACTTATGAGGGTTAATTATGTCTTCTCAGATATGAGTTATGTCTTTATTAATATGAAGATAATACCTAAGTATCCATTTAAGGTCTGAAATTGAAATTGGACTACCATATGGTTGATTTTATTGCCTGTGTATTGAGTGGTAGCTCCAGTAAGAACTGAAATAAAACCCTGTGTGACTATATGTCAGGTAAAAGATAGGCAGGTTCATTAACTCGGTGGTCTCTACCAGGCTAGTAACCTGAGAACAAGCTTGGAATTGAGCAGAAGCAGGAACATGATGTAGATAAGAACACAAGGTCATTTTGCTGGGCACCCTTGAAAGAGGGTTTTTCTGTCTTCTCTCTGTTCACTTTTTTCTATCTCTTATTTACTCCTTCACTCTCTTACTTTCTCCCTCTTTTCCCTTTCCTACTCTTTCTTTAGAAAATTCACTACCATATGTCACTGGTATATTATTACAGATTATCTTCCTCTAGTCTAGGGTTTACATAAAATAACATAAATTCATAGGTATTTCTTATTTTAGGTATGTGATACAACTAAGAATGACAAAAGAAATACACACAGCCAAAAATTTGGTTAATTGTACATACAGCCAGCCCTCTGTATCTGAGGGTTACACATTCATGGATTCAAAACTGTAAATAATTTTTTAAATTCCAAAAAATTCCAAAAAGCAAAACTTTAATTTGCCTCACACCAGTAATTCTTCACATAGCATTTACATTGTATTTACAACTGTTTACATAGCATTCATGTTGTATTAGGTATTATAAGTAATCTAGACATGGGAGTATGTGCATAGATTATATGCAAATACTACACCATTTTATACAAGGGACTTGAGCATCCTCTATTTGGGTATCCCAGGGAGTCCTCCAACAAATCTCCCACAGATGCCAAGGGACAACTGTGTATTAGTGTATGGATAGCATTTTCCTAGAAACAGGTGAATCCAGGGTGATTTATGACCTTCTTCAGGGGACTTCTAAATCAAATTGAAAATGGACAATAACTTAAAGCAGTGATGCTCTGCCACCACTGGACTCACTGAGAGCAGTTAGTAGCCTTATGTGGGCAGAGTTTTCATGACCTCACTCATCTCTCCCTTCCGCCCCATAACACATGAAAGTGTGTTATTTTTGCCAGCCTAGAATTTTGGAGTTTATCAATTAAGTAGAAGTTAGAAATTATGAAATATGATCTTGATATATCAAGCTGATTATTTTTTGCAACAAGCTGCATCACTGAAAGCAGAACTACTCAGTTATTCAAACACTGGTTGTTTTATCTCATATGTCAGATAAAAGCCCCAAATACTCTGGAGGAGATAGTGCTGAGCAGAGAGACACAGAGACCTGAAGGAAAGTTTTAACTGTTTATATTTCATAGTTTTTCTTAGGGAAAAACATGGATATGCGAATGATTTCTGATTTGTATAACAAGTATATTTTGTTTGCCTTTTAGGCAGTTTATTTCACTTAGCATGTGATAGCATATATTGTCATAAATTAAGCTGCTTTTAAAATATGGAAAACTAGTGCAAAAAAGCAGTCCTTTAAAAGTTCACACCTGACCATAGAGCATCTAGGAAGAGGATTTGGGAAATTTAAAACTAATAAGTTTTGTGTTAATGGTGGTTTAAGCCTGGCCCTGTTCCCAAATAAAACAATAAAAAATTAGTGTATTACCAAATATATGATTTAATAGATACTACACTGTGGGATTTATGTTTTATTTTAAAAGAGAATCTTGAGTGTATTGGCTAGCTTTTGAAATTTGCACTGAAATAGATGTATCTATTCAGTCTTCTAGCTTCATTGCTTTGTTGAGTTCAGTATATGGGGTGTGAGAAGATGTTGTAATATTCAAAACAGGTCATACTTGAAAAGATTTGCAGGCCTGTTTTTCCTATTAAATAACGAAATTACATTCTTTACCAGCCATACACACAGAAAAAATTTGAAAAGATTGGTAGGACTCTATCTATTAAATTTAATCAGTGCATGCTTTCAGAAGAAGCAGTATGGATAAATTACGATACTATGGGTAATGCTGCATTTGGGAATGAACCCTAAGTCTGAGGAGTGGAAATCTGGGTTGTAGAACTTTTTCAGCTACTCACCAGCTGGACAACCTTGGGTTTGTCTTATGAACTGACTTTTCTTATTCACTAGCGGATAACAGTACTTTGCCTACCTATTTGTTTTGAAGTTCAAAATAAGAACTGTGGAAGAACTTTGGAAGATATAAATCATGGTTCAAATGTAAGGTATTATTTTCTTCTGTTCGGGTATAAGAGTTAAGCTTATTGATATTGTATTGGGTCACTGTATATTTTTCTCATTTTTTCCCACTTTTTATCTTGAACATGAATTCCAGGTCTATTTTAGAGTCAGTCATAGGTTCTTTCATGTAAGCCTAAACACAAAATTTGCTATTGTAATGTTGGTAAATAAGTTAGTTTAAATTCAATCATCTAACTATTCAATACATTTTTCTTAGTGCTTATTCCATGTAAGCACTGTGTTCAGGTGGTACAAAAATGAATCCAAAACAAATACTATCCTCAAGAAGTTTACAGATACACAGGAGATGCAAAATACATCATTGTTGGGTTTGGGACTTGATTTTACCCAACTTACAGACGAATAACTTAGCCTGTTGCTATTCCATGGATGTTGGTAGAATCCAAGAGACAAAGGATTTTATTATTCACAGCACTGCAAGTAGCATCATGTTTGTATTGGTTCCCTTTGACCTCTGGTCCCGGGGTAGGTGGTGGTAACAAGAAATGCAGAGTGGATATTGTACATGCAGAGGGTTTGTGTTGTAGCTGAGGAACGTTGAGCTTGTGGGACCTACAGATTTATAGCAAACAGTAAGCAAATCTGCTCTTTGCCCTGGAGGAGAGGTTACTTCATCTTTCCACCACTGCTACAAGTACAGTCCTGAGGAAATGGCCCCAGTAAAGAGCAGTCAGGACCTTGAACTCTTCGTGTACCCAGCAAGATGCATAGAAACACAAGAGATCCGCAGAGGAGTGTCTCCCAATAGTCATAAGAAAGAAACTAGCAATTGATGAGACTCATTAATAATGTAAGGGATTTTAGTCCCATTCCATGTCAAACACAAAGTCAACTGCTTTTTCTTTTAATTATTCCTATTGCCAGCTGTTTATGGAACTCCTACTGATGGGTGTGTTTCATGGTGGAACATCATAGTGATAAAAGATTTTAATCCTATGAAGTGCTCAGCAAGGTTTCTTCCTGTCTTATAACTGAATTCATTCAGTGAGATGTCTTCACTTGGCATTTGCTTCATCTCTCAAAAACACTTCCTAGGGCCTCCACTGGCCATTTTTCTAAAATTAAATGTGACTTTTCCTAATGAAAACTCATGGAGAAACCAAAAAATTCCCTTAGAAGGGACACTGACTTTCTGATATCTCATATTGAAATGGTGCCAAAACTCCATGAGTTTTCATTAGGAAAATTCACATTTGATTTTCATCTCTTAGCACTACCTGGATTAATGGGTTTATGCCAAAAGAGGTAGCATGGTGGGTTGATACCTCTTTTGACTAAGTAAAGATTCAAACTGGTCTCTCTTGAGAGCCTGGGCTCATTCCCATTGGCACCACTGTACCCTGGGAACCAGGAGACATGAGAAGTAAAGGACAGAGCTTCTTAGTTTTTTTCAGAGCAAGTTTATAAAATAAGCCCTTGTATGCTCCCCCAAAAAAGCTTGAATAACATAAACAAATATTCTACATTTGTTGAGCTTGTCACATTCATAATTTTCTCTTGGAAATCTTCATTGCTGCAAAAGTGTGTAGGGAACAAAGTGATCCCTGAACTATGAGTGAGCTAATAACTGAGAGAAGTTTGTTTTTAGAATTTGAAAAGGGCCTCCCACTTTGCTGTTTGAGATCTTGGTGCAGATATTGCCTTGAACCAGCTGACAAGAGAGAAAAACATTTAGTGAGAGAGTAAGAAAGAGAGATTTACTATTAAGTCAAAATACAGGGTGCAGTACAGGAAAACCTTCCTTGGGAGACAACATACTCTTCAAAAGAAGAGTGAGTTTGTTTTGGCAGGGGGCCTTGGAATTCTAGTTTGCAATTTAAATCTTTGCTAAAAATTGCATTTTTAAGGCAGGTGCTTGTCTAGCACAGGTGGTTACTGTAGCAATCACTATATCGACAAAAAAATATTATGATGGGATGTAGAGATACCAACCAAATGAAATAAAGTGAAAGAGAACAAAAAAATTATTCACTTCTCTCTTCTTTCCTCCCTCACATACTCCTCCAAATAATTGTAATTTAATGTTCTATTTAGAAGAACAGATTTATAACAGCGCCCCTCAATATTAATCTTAAACTCAGAAAAATAACTTGTCATTTATTTAACCCTAGCCTGATGGGAGGTTAGATTCACTACTGAAAGTCTGTTACAAATAGTCGGGACATTCTAAGGTCACTAAATGATGGCTGTCATTTTCTTATTCAGCCCAATAATGAAGGAGTTTTTAAATGTTTGGACATTAAATCTATGTAGTGCCATGACCTGGACATACCCTTTTACTAAACACTAGCCCACTAAATCCTCTTAGAATGTTGTTTACCTCCAGATAAATCAAACCTGACAATGTAGGTTAACTTCACTGATTCATTTTTCAGCCACAAATAATTAATAATTTTTACAGAATGAAAGCTACAGACTTCTTATTATACGGTGGACTACAGGGAGTGATATAATTCTTAGATGTCATGTGAAATGTGAAGCCATTTTTCTGGAACTGATGTTCCCTGTTCTCTCCTAAGCAGAGTAGCTACCTTTCCTCCACTAGAGGATCATCCAGCAGGAATGACCTTATCAATTACTGTAAGTCAGCATCTTTCCCCCAGAGTTTGAGCAAGCTGTTCTCTGCAATTTGTATCGGTAGCCCGATCCGAATCCATTTCCAAGCCTGAGCATGTCACATGTTGTAGCAGTGAAAGACATGTTGTTGCAGTAAGCAAAGACATGGGCTCTGTGAGGAGAGCTTTGCTAGCCGACCAGA
The DNA here is from genome assembly GCF_011762595.2 of Tursiops truncatus. Classification (NCBI taxonomy): domain Eukaryota; kingdom Metazoa; phylum Chordata; class Mammalia; order Artiodactyla; family Delphinidae; genus Tursiops; species Tursiops truncatus. The sequence goes on along the minus strand of NC_047035.1, from coordinate 80,961,506 downwards.
AACCCCACACGATGGAGAGAGGTCAAAACACAAAGAAGAAAAATGAGTAGAGAAGGGTCCAGGATGTTTTTACCCTGGAAAATTTAAGTGAAAGATTTTGCCGATGATTATTTCACTTGTTTATTTTGGTCAGCTTCCCCTTCCCTGTTCATTACCAAAATAACTCTAGAGTTCATTATGGTTTTAATAAAGATTAGGAATTAAGGTCAGAAAAGGTTTTGCTACAGTTGTCTCAAAAAGTCACCTGCTACTGGTTTGCACAGTGAGGCTTCTGCATCTTTCCTTATAAGTTTTCCCCAATCTACTTTCCCTCCAACACGTTGTAAGTAATATTTTCCATTATGTCATATTTCCAGGGGAGCTGAGCTTGTGAATCGTCTTATTTCTTTGACTTCACACTCCTCCATTCTTGAATAGCTAATAGCTGTGATAATATTTTCTGCACTTAGAATTGCTATCTGTTGACCTGGAAGGGAGAGAGTTTTCTGAGAGTTACAGCACATATAACCTCTCTTGACATCAAGGACACAGAGAAAGTTGCTAAAATAGATGATTGATTCCCTACACTGAGCTCAGCACTTAGATTTTCCATTAGGTTCAGAAACTTACCTTAGGTTTACACCTGGAAAATTTTGGCATTGGCCCTTAATATCTTTATCTGCTGGGATACACTCTTATATTCCTGCTTTGGGAGTAGAGTAGCTGCACATGAAAAGAGCAGAGGAACTAAGTTAGGAACATTTTTCCCTAATTTAAATTTAAATTTTAATAATAATTAAAATTTTAATAATAATTTTAAATTTTAATAATAATTCTTTTAAATTTAAAAGAATTTAAATTTTAATAATAATTCTTTTGGATTTGGTTGATGTTCAGGTTGAAGCTTTAGATTAGTCCTACTTTTATCTCTACTGGTTTGAGCATATGTAGTCTAATCCCATATGAAAGCCAACATTTCATTCTTTTATAATAAAATTATGGTTTACTATATAGCAAGAGCTCCATCCTTTATGTGAGATGTAGATTATGCAGACATTGGACACAAGGATGAAATGGCTCCTCTTCAGCTGTTCTTTTCTACTGTGTAATTATATAATTAGGATGTAGACTATCTATCATACAATTCTTTTTGTAATTCCATGGGAAAAGCTACTGAATATGGACAACAGATGATTCTTAAACCTCAATATCACAGCTGGTTTACATTTTTTACCCTAAATCCCATAAGTGGGCAGGCCATGTTACAGAACCTTTCATGCCAAATTTCCTTTTTAAAAATTGAAACCATTTTGGTATTATCCAAGAGAAAGAGTATTAAAGAATGGTAGACTGTTTACCTGATGCTTATAAGATTATCCACATTGTTTTTCAGTGAATGCTTTCCTTTCTCTCAAAGATATTCACTATATTTAATTCCCGTTGTGTCCTTTCCATCCTATTTCTTTTTTTATCATTATGCATGTTTTCTATTTCATTGTTTTTCTTCCCTCTCTAATACCTTCTCGATTATTGTACAACCCATAGACAATCTACACTCTAGTTTAAAGTCTCTTAGGTCCCCCGAGCCAGATCTCACCCCAAGTCATCCTCTTTTTAGTGCCCAATATGCCTACCATCTACCTTGTATCACTCTACCTCTCCTCAAAAGTACAAAAAAAGATTTTTCAGCTCTAATTCAGTTCAACAACTTGTGTTAATGACCTAAAAACCCACAAAGAAAGGTTGACAGAATTGGTCTTAAATATGTTTTTAAATTATTAACATAATAATATCATAACAAACTTGAGAAAAACTGAGACTTATTTTGATGCAAGAAAGAATATAGGTCTCCTGCTATCATAAATCTGGCTCAGTGGAAAGACAGCAGGATATAGAGCCAGGGGATGCAATTTTAGATTCACTTTTGTAAATAATCTGCAGTGAGAATTAGCCCCAGTGGGTCTCTTTGTTGTTCATTGCTTCAGTTTCTATGACTACCGAATGGGAGTACATTAAAGGAAAAAAAAATACTTTTTCACTCTAATTCTGTTCAATCAACATATATTGACTCTCTTTTCTGGGTGAGATACTTAGCCAGGTGTGTTGGGACAAACAGAGTTGCTTGTATCATGGCCTCTTTTCCTCAAGTTGTTTATAATTTATTTGGGCAAATAGACCTAGCAGGAACTAAGCAAAGAGAGATATTCTAACTATCACATATAATGTATAAATAAAGCATGGAAACACATAAGAATAATTTCACTTGGAAAGATGTCTAATGTGGCTAAATGGAAGAGTTGACATTGGAATCAATGGATATGAGTGCAAAGTGCAGAGAGAGAAAAATATAGCTTAGAATGGGAGAGTAATGGGAGCAAAAGAACAGAGGTAAGAAAGGCCAGGAAACATTTAGCCAACAATTAGAAATCTGATGGGTGATGAGATAGGAAAATTATCATTTGATTTCAATTTTATTTTTATTTACAGAAGTTCTATTTCTTTTTTTTTAAGTCAGTTTTGTCCATCTTTATAGTTTGTTATTCTTTGCTCTATTTTCAAGCTTTAATAATTCTTTACTATATTAAACATGGTATTTCATAATCTGTCTCATAATTACAGTATCTGACATTTGCATATATTGGACTCTGCTCTCTGCTGTTTCTGCTTACTTCCACTCAGGATAATTTGATATGTTTTTTTTTTTTAGATTTTTGATTATGAGCCACTCATTTTCACTGGAGTTCTTTGAGGCCTGATTTGAAGTAGGTTCTTCCAGAGGGAATTTGACTTTGCTTTTGAGAGTTGTGTGGTGGTACTACCAACATGAGATCACTTTAAGTAAATGATTCATTTGAAGTTTTTTGGCCTATAGAGGCATTGAGAATTCAGACCTATAAAACCATGAGCAGAGACCACATATGCTTCTCAAGGCAGATTTCCCTCCTTTCACTTCAGCACCAGGATGTTTTAAGATAAGTTTTCCAGCTTTCTCCTTCTGTTTATTTCTTGTTCATTCTTACACTAAGTGTAATGCCCTTTGGGATCCAAGTGTATCTTGGGGTTAACCATCCTTACTTCTAGGTGAGGACTATGGTCTTTCTACTGCTTCTTAGGCATGATGTAGCCATTACAGAGGAGCTCAAGACCATTAGGGATTCCCTCTGTCATTTATGTTTTAGGTCCTCGAATATTTTTTCACGTGAGCCCAACAATAAGTTTCAAAAGATTATTTTTACATTTTATTTAGCATTTTAGTTGTTCTAGCTATGCAGGTCAGTCAGGGCATTTAGTCTGCTATACTGTTAGAAATGGGATTCATAAGTGTAATTTTTAGGTCATTAGTATCTTATTTTTTGCCTCAAAGTTTGGACTATATTTTGTAGTTAGTAGAAATCCACTGGGTATTTTGTTTGTTTGTTTTAGGGGGAAGTGACAAGCTAAGAGCTGTTATTTGGAAACTGAGTCTGGCAGTGTAATAGAGACTGGAGATAAGTTAGAAAGTGTTTATCATAGTTTAGATAAGAGGTAAAGAAGTGTGATCTGGGAGGAAGGCACAGGGAATGAAAGAAAGCCTTAGATTGAAAAGAATACAGATAAGAAATGAACCTTTTTTCACTGGTTAAACCAACTTGTTGGAATGTAAAGAGAGGTATTGTTGAAGATATGTACTATAGGGGGGTCTTGGGAGCTCTAACTGAATTGTTAATAAAGTATCTGAATGCTAACCTGTCTATTATAATAAGGACATACTCATGTAATTGGACTTTCTAAGAAAGAAAATTCCACTCTAATCATTTTTAGTCTGAGCTTATTTGAGTAGGAATGTCTTAACCTACCTTGAGGTATGACAAATCCCAGGGAAATGCCACCTTGCTTTTTGTAATCCAGGAAAGCATCTTGCTTTTACTATAATCCTATGGATTCCTTATGGAATTAAATAATCACTCTTAATAGAATGAAAATAGATCATAAATTCAAATTTAATTAATTCTTCAAATTGTAATCTTTCATGTAGCAATCTGAAACAAAATTTATTTTTTCTTGCACAAAAAGAAAATGAAGGGTATAGAAACACAAAAAAAGATAGAAGTGATTAAAATACGGGAAATAATGTCTCATTTTGTCAGCATTCTTAAAAAATTATAAAGGAATTAGTCTTATGATGCTGTTTTCTGATGGCTTTATGTTTGCTGCAAAGAAACATTTTTATTCACCTGTCAGTATTCAGAGTTCAAGCTCACAAGGCTGTCTTTCTGTGGGATGTTTATAATTAAATTCCCCTAACCATCTTGAACTAATGGGTTGATGATTAGAGATTCTTAAATTTGAAAGCGAGCTTTAAATATCATTTCTTTAGACTTCTCCTTCCATTGGGATGGACGATGGACTTAAGGAAAGAATGGTGGTGGTGGTAGGGTGGAGGAATTTAGAGTCAGAAACACCTGGCTTCAAATCCTACCTCTAACTTTTACCTGTATGTGATCTTGGGTAAGTGACCTTTCTCTATGAACTTCAGCTTATTTATGAAGGAAATCGGAATAATGATACTCGTTTCACAGAGTTGTGGTGGGTGTTAAACGAGATATTTATGCAAATGCCTAGCATAGTGTCTGGCACATTACAGGTACTCAGCAAATAGTAACTGTTGTTATTGTTTTATCATATTCAACTTGTCTTTGAATATCTCTCATGATATGGAACTTATTGTGATGCATCCTGTTAAATTTTTGTTGTAGGTTCTCTATCAAGTAAAAAATGTGACTCCCTGAAACTTCCATTCTTTGATCTATGTTTTGCCCTCTGAAACAACATAGAATACATATTTTCTCTCTTCTGAAGGACAAACCTTCAACCACTTAAAGATAGAGGTGATAGGGGCTTCCCTGGTGGCGCAGTGGGTGAGAGTCCGCCTGCCGATGCAAGGGACACGGGTTCGTGCCCCAGTCCGGGAAGATCCCACATGCCGCAGAGCGGCTGCGCCCTTGAGCCATGGCCGCTGAGCCTGCATGTCCGGAGCCTGTGCTCCGCAACGGGAGAGGCCACAACAGTGAGAGGCCCGCGTACCGCAAAAAAAAAAAAAAAAAAGAGGTGATAGAGAGGGAATCATTAATTGAGCCATGTCTCTGTGACAACTGAAAGTCATGAGCTTCAGAGATTAGGTGGAGGCTCAGTCCCCTCTTCCGTTATACCAGGGGGAGAGAAAGGAAGTCTAGGGAGAGGTGCAGACACATTTGTAGCTTTGCTGAAATTTCAAGCACTTCTCTCTGTGATGTAAGGTGTTCAACTGAGAGAGAGGATGTCTGTGGTGGGGTTAGAAGTTTTAGGAGAGTGGGAAAGCTTTGAAACCATTTCTGCACAATGGTTTGACCAAGGACTATTGGGCAGCATTGAGGGTACAGCTAAGGTTGAAGACCCCATGTTAATATTGGCACCAATTGCTTGATGTGCTTTTTTTTAAGCTGCATTGGGTAGCCAGAATGGAGGCCAGAGTTGGTGATGTTTGAGTTTTCTCAAGTTTGAAGGCTTTCCAAGCAAGTAGAATAAATCATTGGTGTGGCAGGAGATTTGAGGAAGATGGCAAAAGAGTGCTCAAAGTATGGGGCCGTGGGCTCTCAGCTGAAAGAGAAAGAAGTAAAGGCAGGAAGCAGCTGATAGCTAAGAGAGAGAAGAGGGATCAAGGGACTAGAGGTCTTTCTGAGGTTGGAGGGTAACATGAGTAAAAGATATCCATTTATTGAATGCATCCTTTTGCCCAACACTGCTCACATATAGGGTAATGAGATAAAAGATGGGAAACACAAAAGTCACAGTGCTGCCCTTGAAAAATTCACTTTTTAATAAATATAAATGGATTATTCTGAGCATTTTAAACTCTTGAACACTTCTGTGGAGTTTAAGAGGGGCAGAGATTGATAAAAAGCCATGGTTGAATGACCCTTTTCTTCTGTTTCCTTAAAATGGCACCATCTTAGAATTGAATCTTCTCCTTTTAGTTAAGTTGAGTTTTTTTTTTTTATTTTTGTGGTACACGGGCCTCTCACTGTTGATCTGTCCATTGGTGTAAGTGTTGATCTGTCCATTGGTGTAAGTGAGGTGTTAAAGTCCCCCACTATTATTGTGTTACTGTCGATTTCCTCTTTTACAGCTGTTAGCAGTTGCCTTATGTATTGAGGTGCTCCTATGTTAGGTGCATATATATTTGTAATTGTTATATCTTCTTCTTGAATTGATCCCTTGATCATTATGTAGTGTCCTTCCTTGTCTCTTGTAACATTCTTTATTTTAAAGTCTATTTTATCTGGTACGAGTATTGCTACTCCAGCTTTCTTGTGATTTCCATTTGCATGGAATATCTTTTTCCATCCCCTCACTTTCTGTCTGTATGTGTCTCTAGTTTTGAAATGGGTCTCTTGTAGACAGCATATACATGTGTCTTGTTTTTGTATCCATTCAGCAAGCCTGTGTCTTTTGGTTGGAGCATTTAATCCATTCACGTTTAAGGTAATTATCGATACGTATGTTCCTATGACCATTTTCTTAATTGTTTGGGGTTTGTTTTTTGTAGGTCCTTTTCTTCTCTTGTGTTTCCCACTTAGAGAAGTTCCTGTAGCATTTGTTGTAGAGCTGGTTTGGTGGTGCTGAATTCTCTTAGGTTTTGCTTGTCTGTAAAGTTTTTGATTTCTCCATCGAATCTGAATGAGATTCTTGCCGGGTATAGTAATCTTGGTTGTAGTTTCTTCCTTTTCATCACTTTAAGTGTATAATGACACTCCCTTCTGGCTTGTAGAGTTTCTGCTGAGAAATCAGCTGTTAGCATTATGGGAGTTCCCTTGTATGTTATTTTTCATTTTTCCCTTGTTGCTTTCAGTAATTTTTCTTTGTTTTTAATTTTTGCCAATTTGATTACTATTTGTCTCGGCGTGTTTCTCCTTGGGTTTATTCTGTATGGGACTCACTGCGCTGCCTGGACTTGGGTGGCTATTTCCTTTCCCATGTTAGGGAAGTTTTCGACTATAATCTCTACAAATATTTTCTTGGGTCCTTTCTCTCTCTCTTCTCCTTCTGGGACCCCTGTAATGCGAATGTTGTTGTGTTTAATGTTGTCCCAGAGGTATCTTAGGCTGTCTTCATTTCTTTTCATTCTTTTTTCTTTAGTCTGTTCCACAGCAGTGAATTCCACCATTCTGTCTTCCAGGTCACTTATCCGTTTTTCTGCCTCAGTTACTCTGCTGTTGATTCCTTCTAGTGTAGTTTTCATTTCAGTTATTGTATTGTTCATCTCTGTTTGTTTGTTCTTTAATTCTTCTAGGTCTTTGTTAAACATTTCTTGCATCTTCTCGATCTTTGCCTCCATTCTGTTTCCGAGGTCCTGGATCATCTTCACTATCATTTTTCTGAATTCTTTTTCTGGAAGGTTGCCTATCTCCACTTCATTTAGTTGTTTTTCTGGGTTTGTATCTTGTTCCTCCATCTGGTACATAGCCCTCTGCCTTTTCATTTTGTCTATTTTTCTGTGAATGTGGTTTTCGTTCCACAGGCTGCAGGATTGTAGTTCTTCTTGCTTCTGTTGTCTGCCCTCTGGTGGATGAGGCTCTCTGGGTAGGTTTTGATTAGATTATTAAAGGTTATATTTTCTTAATTCTTTGCATGCCTTGTGAACTTTGATTGAAGGCCAAACATTGTAAGTTTTACACTGTTGGGTGTTGGATGTTTTTGTAGTTCTGTAAATAGTCATAAACTTGTTATGGGATGCAGTTAAAGTACTCAAAAAAGATTTTTTGAATCTTCCTTTGAAGCTTTTTAAGGCCCAACCAGAGCTGCCTTTAACCCAGGGTTAATTTTGTCTGACCATGAGCCAATACACTTCTGAGTATGCTATTTGATACTTTGTGATTGACAAGGTTTTTGCTACTCTGCCTTGTGGTAAAGTGAACTGTTCCCGGCCCTGTATGAGCTGTCAGAATTGTTCTCTCAGTTCCTTTTTGGGTAGATCTTTTTGCAGCCTTAGGTAGTTAGTTCCTTCATTTCATGCACTGATCAGTACTTGAGACCCTCTGAAGATTTGGAATGCTCTCTATGCAGATATCTTTTTCCTGGTACTCTGCCCTGTGTACTCTATCTAGTTGCTTTGGACTCTGTTCCCTCCCAGCTCTGTCTCCTCAACTTATGAATATGAGGCTAGGTTTTATGTGGTTCTGGTTTCCTGCCCACTGCAGTGGGCTGGAAAATCCATCCAAGTGATAAACTGGGGCAGTCTTAGGGCTCATCTCATTTATTTGCCTTCTTTTGTCCTGTGATGTCTGATGTCTGAAAACCACTGTTTAATACATTTTGTTTCTTTTTTGCTGTTGTTTCAAAAGGGAGGATAAATCTAGTCCCTGTGACTCTTTGTTACTCCGTTGTGTTGAGAAGTTGAAGTTCACCACTCTCATCATGGAAGTTTTTAAGGGATAGATCATTGAGTTAATATAAGAAATACTGGAAGCAGCTCCTGACTCTAGAGAGAAGGTGCTAGAAGGAATTAAGAGAGGAGGTCAGGCTTCAACTGTCTGGAATGTGTTTATGGCTGGGCTGTTTTCCTAAAAAGATGTTTGCAGGCACTGTAGTAAATAAGGGAAAAGATGTTGCTCATGGCATTCTATCTTAAGAGCATAAGGCAATGTAGGACACATGTCATCCTGGCACTTAGGGTCACCAAATACTTCCAGTCAGCTTATAAATTTAGCAGTTCATTTGTTAAACATACAAATAAGAAATGATCACCTAATATGATAGAATGATCTTCCTCAAATCACACCAAAAATGTAGAATAAAATATGACCCATAAATTTTCACAAAATAATAGGAGCAGACATCCAGCTACATGAAGATGAATGAAGCTGCCAGGAAGTCAGCTAGACTCACTCAGTAGCCAAGGGATTCATTCCCACACCTCAGTCTAGCAAAATTACATATTAGCACGTGTCATGAGTCTTTGGGGTTGCTCACAATTAGTCGAAATCTTGAATGCTAAGTACATGAATGCCAAAGTTTTGTATTATTCGGGGCTACTGTTTCCTGAGTATCTTAAGGCATGGAGGTTTGGGAAGAAAAAGAACAGAAAGAATGAAACAAACAAAAAAAAACCCAGTAATTTTAAGCCCAGTTATTCTTTGAATTTACACTGGTTTAGTTTAGTATTACTCTGAGAACCCAAGCCTCTAATTGGACCATCAGCATGACGCCAGAGTGCCGCTATCTTGTGAATGACAGAGCAGTGCTTGCCACTGCACTGCTTTACTCTGTGCTGGAAAGAGTTAGCCAACCCATCATCTCTTTATATCCTCTTTGATTCTTAGATCTTAAGTATTACTAGTCCAGGAAATAGGTGCCATAAATCATCTTTAGTGGTTGGCCACCTAGTTCATTGAAACAAGCTTCTAAAAGATGGTCTTTAAAATAGTTTTAAATTGAGGGAAGGCAAATGGCTGGGTGTTCCAGGACTTGGATGCTGTTCAAGGCACACAAGTTGGCATGGAAGAGAGAAATGAGACAGTAGTTGGCTGAGAGATTTATTTAGGCTGCATGTAGAAGAAAAGTGATGAAATAGGATTTATGTTTTGAGGCTCTGCATAGTTTCTGGGTATTGAATTCCTACCCTCTCTGAAATTGGTACATTTTAGGCCTCACTTTCAAGTTAAATTCATCCCATTCTCCAGGGCCAATTTGGATGGAGCTGGATTCTCAACCATGACACATATACGCATATAGGCAATAAATATTTCAGTAAAGTGTTATTTAAAACCCATGATAAAAACCATCACAAATGGTTGACATTAGAGAATTTTAAATCTCAGAGTTCAATTCAGCTTCCTTCAAAATTTGGCTATTCAAAATTAGATTCTGGTTAGAAAACCTGAGAACAAATTGGGGTGATTTTGCTAATTATTTGCTATTTACAAAACTATTATTGATACAGTCCTTCAGAGAAATCCCTCCTCTTTTTGAGCTAGTGCTTTGGAGCCTTACTTAAAATTAAGGAGTCCCTTTACTTTTTGGTTTAGCATTCAATTTGCACATGTGTGATTCAGTTCAGTAGGTATTTATTTTACAACTACTATGCTTAAGGTAGCTTATTAAGTGCTGTGGGTAGGAATAAAAAGAAATAAAACACAGCTTCTGGCATGTAGGGAAGGTGAACTGTGAGCCCAAATAAGCTTGTTCAATGACAGGTATGGTGCAAACATCGTGGGAGGCAGGAACAACTCTTGATGGGACATCAGATGAAGAAAAGAGCATTTCTGGCTGAAGAATTATGGAAAGAAACCTTGGAGCGAACAGGCTTTTCCCTGGGACTTGGAGGATAGTTGGATTTTGAAAGTTGGTCCAGAAGGGCTGGAGACAGTAAAGGCGGGGGATATATTCATCTAACAGAGAATGGAATCAGAGAGTAAGAAGAAAATGTATAATAAATACAATATTCAATTGTACAATTTTACCACATTGTCCAGCTGAGTATATGTCAGTTCTGGAGTGTGCATATTCCTTTTCTTTGGTCCTGGGTCTTGAAAAAGAAATTATTCATCCCATATTCCAGAGAGGGACTTAAGTTTGTGCAAATGTTCTAACTGGTGTTTTCCAGCACAAGCTAACCATAGATAGTACAGTGATTAATACATACTAGATCAGTAAGCATCTGTTTATAAAGCAACACCAAGTTCCCAAGTCTTCTCTGAAATGTGGGGTAAAGCATGGAACACTGGGGTGAGGATTCAGTTTACTAATGACTGGGTTTGGTTTTGTTCTAATAAACTCTTCCTGGGGTCTTGAAGATAGAATCGTGCATTGCCTTATGCTGAGTATTTGCTTGGGACTCTGATTATAAACCTACATCAAAGGACCATGCCATGAGCTGTGTTAACACCTCATTAACGCTCTCTACACAGGAATCTCAGGTATTGAAAGTATCATGTCACGTCTGTTTCAGTACACTTAGGCATAACCTCTACCTCATCCTGAGTTAAATAGTCTTTATTTTCTTTGGAATTTTATGTTTGGGAAGGAAAGGAGGAAAAGGAAGAGGCAAGATAATAAGTGGTGTAAAAGGGTAATCCAATTTGTTTCTTATTTGCTTATTCTGTATCTAAATGAGAACATTGTTTTTAAATGTACAGTATTGATTTCTCTTAGGCATTTAAAAAAAAGAGGAACAACAGATTAAGTGCCTAGTTGGTTGATGGCTAAATTTAAGGAATCTGCAGGTACAAGAGCCATCGTTTTTAAGACATTACCATTCTTTTCACTTTTCCTTTCTTATAATGCTGATTAGCTATAATGGATAAATAACGATTATGGATGAAGATTTACATAACAGATGAGTCTGTTTATAAACTATGCTGAGCTCCTGACCATCCTGCCAACCTTTTTAGGAATCCATACAAACTATTTATTGGTGTCTACAGTGCCCAAATAGCTTCTAATTGCAAGTATGTAAACATAAATGAAAGTGGAAGTTTAGAATTGATGCAGTGGGCAATTCTAATAAAACTTCAAATTGACAGGAAGATCCAGTTCTACTTCCACCATGTTATTTTTTTCCATTTTATAGTCAACAAAATTTTTTCATATAAATGGCAGCAGATCCCAATTATAGGAGAGGGGAAGGAGTGAATTATTGACCTTCACAGATGAGATCTTTTTCAAAGGCTTATCCACTTAGATACCTTTGAAAATGCAAAACTGTAAATGAGATTTTTTTTCCTTATTGATTTGGTCAGTTGGTAAAAGGGGGATGACAATAAGAGGAATGCACGGTCCCCATTTTCTGATCTTTCTGAGGTTGTAATAGAGAGGTTATACATTTCATCTGTGCTGACAGGAATTTGAAATATTATAGATAGGTTTCCTGAGCTCAACCACTATTTACTGTTTGACTGTAATGTCCGTCTCTTTCTGCTTCTTCAATATTGTTTGCACTTTACTTTTCTGAAAAGGGTCTTGATTGAGCCATACAAGGAGAGATATTTCTATCTTTCTGCAAGATCAATGAAGATGTGTTTACAGATCCCTGGCACAGTGTAAACACCACAATAATGGATTTTAGTCCATGTTGACTGAAAGCTCTTTTTCTTTGTTGCATGTCAATCTTGTATCTATTACTTGATTGCAACATAAAAAGCTATTTGGCCAAACACTGAAACAACAACTGTATCAGTCGAGCTGAGCTGGAGTAGTTACCTGAACTAAATATATGCAGCCCTTAGCCAGACAAGCCACTTTCAGGCTGAAAGCAGGCAAGACTTCATTTGCCTTTCATTTAGCAACCATTTCATGGATGTAGTCACCTAAAGTTTGTTTTTTTTTTCCTCCTGAAGACATTTTAATTAACCTTCAGTTGTGACTGCAAGTCCCACTTTAATCAGATAATTTTATATATATAACTATAGCTCTGTTATTATTTCTTGAAGGAGAGACTTGAGTTCCCAGAAAAAAGGAAAGTTCCACACACTCATCATGGTCTCTACTTCCTGGTAACATGGGCTGGTTTTTGAGCTTGTAAAGAAAATAATGACTCTCCCCACTGCATATACTATATATGACTATTCAGCAAATGATGCTGAGATTGGAGATGAAAGATTTCTTCATTCTGGTCATTTCAGTATCAAACCCATCATATTTAGATATTCGTGTCTTAGTCATTTAACCTCTAGAGCAGCTAAAGGTTATGGCTTACACCAAACCATCTTGAAGATGGTTCAGGATATCTGTCAGTACTGACTCCATGTCCCGGGCATAGGTTGCAATTATTCTTAGACACAAACAAGAGTTAAATTGGCACATGTGATAAGATGATTGGATATCGAGAAACTTTTTCAGGGAAACCATTTCTCCCCTCACAGTTTTTTTTTTTTTTTCTTTTGCAAAAAGCACCTAAGCACTCATCTGGGATACCATGGCCCCCAAAAAATTGTAATAGAAAATTCTTCGGGAATAGATACATTATGGCTAATCCTGCAGCACAAGTACTGCCTATAAAAGTAATGGGAATGAATTTTACTGCTGTAATCATATATCACTCACTATAAGAGATACTTAGAAAAGATTTGTGTAACTCAAATTTTAGTAAATAGAGTTGTGCTTTGAAGGAGATAGGAAACCTGCCATTAAAGAAAAGTTGCATTCAATGTAGTTTTAATATTAAGAACCCCTTTTCCATGTGTATAGTCATCCATTAACTAACTGTTTTTTAAGTCTGTATTTTTGTAGAGCAGATGAAGCACAATTGAATATAAAAATATCCTCTCTCGAAAAATCCTGTGTTGGTTTTCATACTTTAGAGATTTTGAGTTGGATGGTACCCTCATCTTTCAGATGAAGGAACTGAAACCTGGAACAATTAAATGATATATCCAAGTTCCTGCAACCAGCTTAGTAACACAGGTCTCTAAATGCATAGTCTGGTACTTGTTCTTCCCGCATGTTCTCTGAGAAAACGAGAAAGGGAGTCCATTGGGGAGCGCTTTTAATTTCCTAGGGCTGTCATAACAAAGTGCCACAAACTAGGTAACTTAAAAAAACAAAAATTTATTCTCTCAAAACTGTGGAGGCTAGAAGTCTGAGGTCCAGGTGTCAGCAGGGTTGGTTTCTCCTAAGAGGAAGGAAAGGTACCCAGCATCTGCTAGAGTTACATTCACTGTAAACAACAACAAAATTGCTTTAAGCCTCCTTCAAGGGCAATTTCAGAATTATCACCAAAACTGAAACTCAAATAAGGGACAAAAGTGTGGTGATAATCTTTGTTGTAGACCTGGTCACGTCTGTTTTGGATCACAAAGAAACAACCAGACTGAAAAAGTTGCTGTTACTGATTGTTCAAATGAGGTATTTTGTTGTGGCCCAAATATATTCCTGAACAACTGTTTAAAAATCTAAGGTTAAACCTAGTTCTTGAATATGTAGCATGAAAGCATTCATTCTTATGCTCTACAATGATGATGTACATGAAGACATGCTAATTTGAAAAGTATTTAGAGTTACACTAAATGGTAGAAAAGTGCTCAGTCAATAAGCATTTTCACAATCACAGTGTTGACTGGGAAAAACATATGCAGTTGAACCCAGATGGGGCAAAATTCAAGATATGAAAAGCCTGCTATGAAAGCCAAGGTGCTCTCTCCCCAGCAGGAGCCGTCACAGTTTCAATCAGAGCACTACGCCTGTGGTTAGCTTCTTGACTTTCTTTATGTATACAATAAGGTGCTACAAGATAAGGTTTGTTTAAAGCAATTGTTTGAATAATTTTCTTTTAAGAAAAATTCCTTTTAAAACACCAACCCTCACAGTTGGCTCCCAGTGTCACTGTGGTCCAAAGAACAGATTCACAGCAAACAAATTTCTAAAGAGTATTTCTTGTGTTTGTTGAACAAAATGAAGGGATATAGTGTAGTAATTTTTGTTTCTTTCTCATAAGTCATAACTGCTCCTTTTCCTTTCTCCTCAAAATTTCTAGAGATACCCTCCCAGACCACACCTTGGAACCCCATGCTGTCTTCTTTCCCCTCTGTCCTCTTTCCCTCATTCACAAAAATCTGAGAAACGCTCGGGGAGGAAGGAACCCTTTCAAGGGCAGAAGAAATAAAAAGCTAAAGTCAATGAAGTTAGAAATCTTACTAACAAGCAGGGAAAGAGGAAAGAAGAAAGGCCTGGGATATTCATACATTTATCATTTTTATCCCTGTAAATTTGTAATGAAATGGGAAGTGACTGGGAAAATGTCTTCTAAATAGATGAATGCAATGTAGCATAATGGTTACAGATTGAGCCCTGGAGAGCCTGAGTTAGAATCCTGTTTCTACCTGTGAAATCTTCATTTTTTTTTTAATGTAAAATGGAGATAATTATAGTACGTACCAAGTGGAGTTGCTTAAAGTATTAAGTAGATAACCTATGTAAAGCAATTACAAATCACTGGCTCATAGTAAATATACCATAAATGTTTGCTGCCATTATCATCGTTATTATTACATCAACATTGCTATTACTTAGCATGGGGAAAGTCCTAGAAAAGGTAGCTGATCTTGTGTGTGTGTGTGTGTGTGTTTAAGAAATTGGAGAAAGTGAGATATCACAGTAAGGGACAAAAACCTGGAAAGAATGAATATATTTTCACCCTTATAATAAAAAGCTGCTGATTACATTGACTTGTTTAGCTGACTCTCTCAATTAACATCCATATGGTAGGACTCTAAATGATTTTAGATTACCTGACATAGTTGAACTGAAATTGAAATCTGAGAGTTAAATGAATTTCAGGTTTAGCATCAATTATGTAACATGGGAGTCTTTATAAGGCTTTTTTTAATTGAATAAAGGGTCTTTGATAAATATTTTCTTAAGATGGTAAAGAATGCATCATAGAAATTTCAGTTTCATCATTAGGCACATGTGATCTGACCCTGTAGTAAGATACAGCTATTTAAATTCCCACTATGAGTATCAAACACTGTGCCATATCTTTGGCAGGATTCTGGGCATAACACTGCCAGGGTTTTCCTGGAAATAGCTCAAAAAGCATTAAGAAAACCATTGGCATTTGTGTCCACGTACTTAAGTGAGTCTGGGATCTCAGGATAGTGTGATGTTGAGTCAGAGAAGAAGCAGTGCTTGGATGCTCAACCTTTGAACAATGCCTTCTTGCTTTATCTCTGTGCAGTTATCCTAAACTGATGGATTCAATACAACATCATTTATCCCATTGACTGTTGACAAAATTAGCAAACTTTTTTATTGATGATAACTAAAAATATTATTTAAATGTTAAAAATAATATGTATATTATGGTTAGAGCATAAATTCACATTCATTTTTAAAATAAAACATAGTCTTCAAAGAAACTTCCACTTTTAGTGGGCCACTTTGGGTTATACCTCTTACCCTTCCTTCTTCTGCCTGGGGTTAATGTGGGAGAAACTCCATAAATAAAATGGTATTTGAGCTGTTGTTTGGAGAAGAAGTATGTAAATATGTGATTCTGATACTCCCTGGTCAGACTTGATCTGACTGAGCTTCAAGTCAACGTTAGGTCATAAAGTGCTGGTTTTCCTCATAGACTGTGTGTGTATATCCATTATAGGGGAGGAGAACCTGTTTCAGATCACTGGATAAGTTCCTTCTTTAGTTTTTATCATCAGACCAGAAGGTGTGAGTAATACATGCTTTGATAAAGATCTAAATATACCTGATATACATGAATTTGGGAAAAGTAGTGTTGAAGGGAGTGAGATGTACAGACAGAACTTAGACAGATTGCTGGAATTTATTGCAAGCCACCAGGAGGTAAAGAAATAAAAGCTGGTTGAAGTGACCTCTCCCCACTTCAAAATCAAGATAAAGATTTGCCCCAAACTGTGAAGACCATACTTCTCAGCCACGACTTCCTTGGATGCCTCCAAAGCAGTGAGTAGCGAAATACAGTATCATTTAGTAAAATATAACAAAAGGAAGTCAATCACGTAGTTATAAAATATATTACTTTAACACATAATATGTAATTTTAGTGTTAACTTAGTATTATTTGGGTAAGTTGTGGTAGAGGGTAGCAGAATTTAAATAGCATATTTTTAAGAGAGGTGATCTAGGCCAAAAATATTGTTAAAGTATTTGAGTAAATTTCTGGATGATGTATCTGTAATAAATAGTGAGGGAAGTTTTGGGCATAGGGGACACATTTAGCCCATTTCCATTTCCAGTACTATGGAGGATTCTAAACTCCTACATTGCCTGGGAAAAAACTGGAAAGATGACAGGTTATCATTTTGTCTCAGTGTGAGAAATTTCTGCTGTACTCTTAAACTGCACTTAACAAACTGTCACGACCAGGTGTGTTTTTGCAGGTTGGAAGTTCTGGGAAGGAAATAGGGGATTCAATTAGCATTAAAATTGCCATTAGTCCTAGAAAGGATTATCTTTCGAATTGATGTGTACCAGGCTGAGAAATGAGAGTAAACTTTTTCCAAGTACTGGAGTGATGTTAAGTCAATAATGAGAAGGGAGTGGATCCACTGTTCATTGTTAAAGGTATGAAAATAATGTAGATAATTAGGTGATTGACCTGATAAGTGACATTATATGTCATTGTCATTTGTTAATATTTTCAAATTTTTGGATGAATGGAAATGTTTGCATTATTATAAAAAGCAGTTATAAGTTTCATCTGTTTTGTATATTTCAAAATGAAGAACTTTACAGTAGAAGCAGTAGGGTTTATTTGCTTGTTTGTTATATATTCATTGAATGTAATGTAAGATTTTCTAGAACATTTTGAGCATCTCAAAGAGATAAAGAATCAATAGGTCACTATTTTATCATTTCCCTTTTTGGTTAGTGATACTAACTGCATGACGTTAGACAATTTTAGTGTGTCATAAAAATGAATAATTCCTAGTCTCAAAGAATGTTATAGCTGCAAGGGACTTCAGAGTGCATCTGTTTCAACACTTTACAAAACTAGTTAATGGTACAATAAAGAGGAATCATATTCTCTTTTCACTTTTGATTAAATACTCCTGTGTCTATTTAGCAAACAATCTGTATAAGCTAGAGGAACCTTTAGCAGTCATGAACAAAATAAATAGTATATATTATATGTTTTTGTTTCTTAGTGTCAAAAAATTTTTTAAACAGATTTTTTTAATAAAAAAAGTTGTGTGTATTTTTTAAAATCTAATACTAGGCATAGTGGGAGAGACTTTTAAATAATTTAACAAGATATGTATTTCATGATCTTATTTTTTTGTGTGAAAAGGTATATACAGAAACTTTTCAATGGAGAAAGCTTAACTCTCTCACTGTGTGTTTATACTGTTTGGATTGTTTTATCTATATATGTATCATGGAATCTGTCCTCAAATGATAATAATGAAGTACTGTATGAATACATTTTATATTTATTCATTTATTCTGACAGCATATATTCACTGAATGCCTGCTCTGTGCCTGTCCTGTCCTAGGTTGTGGATATTGTAGTAAACAAAAAGCAAAGTCCCTATTCTAAAGTGACTTACATTTTAGCATGGATGCCAAACAATAAGTAGACAAATAACTAAATAGATAAACAAACTGATGTCAAGAAATGATACATGCTACAAAAAAATTTATAAAGTGGGTTGGTAAATGTTTATGGTCAGAGACCTTTTTATATAAGAGGGTCAAGGAAGCTCATTCTGAGGATGTGACATTTGAATAATAACTAGAATGGAAGGAGAAAGTAAAACATGAATGAATTCTGAAGAAACAAATAGGAAGAAGAACAAAGACCCACAGTGAGAACTAGCTTAGGGTGTGAGGAATAGAATAACCAAGGGGAAAAGTGATGGGAAGTTGGGGTGGAAGTGGTGTGGATTCAGGATTTTATTCTAGGTATGAGTTGCCATAAGATAGAAGAGAACAGGAGGATGAAATAATTTAATGAATATTCTTGCAAGATTACTCTATCTGGTGTGTGGAGCATAATCCAGAAGGGAAGAAAAAACTGATGATTCAGGAGAGGAAGAGAACAACTGCAGGAGTAAGGTCCTGGAGTAGGTGAGGGGCATGGGACCTAGTACACAGTGCAGGGGTTGGCATGGATAGAGCATATACACTCTAAACCCACTATAATGGGAGAATAAGCAGAGTAGATGGGCAGGTTCAGGTAAGTGACTAAATTTGACACTGGGAGCATGTGAAAACTCTCTTCTCATCCCTTCTGTTTTTCAATAAAATAAGAAAAAATCAGCTTAAAACGAGGAAAAGGAAGTGGTGTTGAAGCTTTAAAGAGAGAAGAGATAATAAGCTGTTGTCCAAAGTGAATCAACTGGATACACGTAAACATGTAAATTTGTGTGTGTGTGTGCATGTGTGTGTGTATATATATATATAAACTTCCATATACCTAAATTTACATATATCTACATTTACACTATCGATGAATCAATCTATCTGTTAAACTGCCAACAGTCTCTAGGGTAAAGTCTAAATTGTAACATCTAAGAGCCAATATGTTGTTTTCAGGCCCTGATGAGCTATATTCATATGCATTTTATTACTATTCCTGACATTTTTTTCTCACTGTTGATTAAGTCATTGAGATAATCCACTAAGTGAAATAAAAGTTATGGAAAGAAAAATTAATATTTCAGAAAGCAAAATACTTACAGTGGACTAAGTCTTTGATTCCAGAAGCATGCTGAGCAGCTAATTGCTGTGCTTGGCTTCCCATGATGTGCCATTTCTCACTCTCTCATGATATGGGGTGACTGGGGTAAAGAGAAGAAAAGGATAGTAGAGACACTGAGAGCTTTATATTACAATGTACCATATTCACTTTGCTTTTTATGTCTGTTTATATATTTTTCTTCATTTTACACTGTTCAGGAAAAAAGAAATCTTTAGAAGAGCAGCAGTAATACTTGGCCTGTGTTAGAGCCACAGTTCAGTGCTTTTCTAGAAGCTTGACATTGAGGCCTATGGCACAAACATTGGTTATTTTGTGTTTTAGAAAGTGCTGTCAGCTCAAGGATATTAGTGAGTAATGCTGTAATGAGACAATCTTAAATGGATTAATAATACAGGATTTTGGTGAGAGTTAAATATGAAAACATATGTAAAGCGTGTAATGCCATGTACATACCAAATACCCTCAAACCTTATCTATTATTATTATTGTTATAATAATGATTATGATTAGAACTATTGTTATTAAAATTTGATGTTATCAGAATATCTGGATGAATGTTATGAGGCTTATGTTATACATAAATTTACCTCTTGGGATATAGCCAGGATGGCATTGTTGACTATTATGTGTTGAAATACATGGTAACATTTTAGATCTGCACTCGTAACCTGTATAAAACAAGACCACTAATGAATGGGCCTTATCTTGGAAGGTCTTACAAGCCAAGATAAGGAGTTGGGATTGCCGATGGGATGGTAGAAAATGGGCAGCCAATAAAGGTAGTAAGACTACAGTGGTATGATTGATCTATCTGAAATAATTGGCTTTCAGTGACATGGCAGATCAAGTGAGTTCAGCACCCTGTTCCATTCAAAACATTCAGAAACTATGGGTAAAATAGTTCAAAAATGAAATATATTAAATGCTGTACATGTGCCAGAAGGGGAAATTGGAAGCTAAAAATTATACCACAGGGATAATTTCACAGCTCACTGTGCACAGGACGCACATGAGAAAAGTCATCCCCACTGATGCTGAGTTCACAATTGAACTTATATAGCACAGAGGGAAACAAGAAAGTCAGGAGGTGGAGCCAGCAGAAAAACAAAGAACTTCAGAAAAATTAGAGTTCTGTGAACTTGTGACAAGAGAATAATCTGGAAAAACTATAAAATTAGTACTTAAAATAATTTAAAAAGAATAAAAATCTTGACTAAAAAAGGATAATACAAAAAAGATAAGGCAGATCTGAAAAAGAAGCAGATAAAACTTTCTGAAATTCAGTATATAAACATTGAAATTAAAATCTCAATGGGTGGTTTTAAGAGCAGTTTTGACACAAGAAAAGAGAGAACTAATGAATTGGAAAAGAAATCTAAGAAAATTATGTGGAATGCAGCCAGTGATTAAGTGCTTGGAAATAGGGAAATTAAGAGACATTGAGTATAGTTTTCATTTATTTATATTTTTAATAGATTTTTTTGTATAGATTTTATCTATGTATTTATTTATTTATTTTTAGCTTCATTGGGTCTTTATTGCTGCACGTGGGCTTTAGTTGCGGCGAGCGGGGGTTACTCTTCGTTGTGGTGCATGGGCTTCTCACTGTGGTGGCTTCTCTTCTGGAGCATGGGCTCTAGGCACGTGGGCTTCAGTAGTTGTGGCATGCAGGCTCAGTAGTTGTAGCTCACGGGCTCTAGAGCACAAGCTCAGTAGTTGTGGCGCATGGGCCTAGTTGCTCCGCGGTATGTGGGATCTTCCCAGACCAGGGCTCGAACCCATATCCCCTGCATTGGCAGGCGGATTCTTAACCACTGCGCCACCAGGGAAGCCCATACATTTTAAATTGTGTACCATTCTGAGTAGCATGATGAAATCTAGTGCCGTCCTGCACCATCCTGCCAGGGACATGAGTCATCCCTTTTTCCAGTGTATCCCACCCCTTAGTCACTTAGTAGCCATCTCTGTTATCAGGTCAACTGTTACGGTATTACAATGCTTATGTTCAAGTAACGCTTATTTTACTTAATAATGTCCCCAGAGAGCAAGAGTAGTGATGCTGGCAATTCAGAGCAGCAAAAGAGAAGCCATAAAGTGCTTCCTTTAAGTGAAAAGGTGAAAGTTCTTGACTTTTTAACAGAGATCACATTCACGTAATTTTTATTACAGTATTGTTGTTATAGTTGTTCTATTTCATTATTAGTTGTTGTTGTTAGTCTCTTTAGTGCGTCGTTTATAAATTAAATTTTCTCATGGTATGTATATATAGGAAAAAACAGTATATATAGGGTTTGGTACTATTTGTGGTTTCAGGCACCCACTGGGGGTCTTGGAATGTATCCCCTGTGGATAAGGGGGACTACTGAAGTTGTTCTCCATGTGGTTGCAAAGGGTTTGGGTCAAACTTCAAAGTCGGAGGGAGAAGCTCCCCTCAAAACTTCCCTCACTTAGGACACCAGCCACAAGTTCAGGGCTCCCAGAGCTACCCTCATTTCAGACCACCTGTGAGCATTCCCAGGACCACACTCACGTTGAATGATTAGCAGGACTCAAGACAGTGCTGTGCTTACAATTAGAGTTTTATTATATAAAAGGATACAAAATAGAACCAGCCAAAGGGAATAACACATAGGTTGAAGTCTGGGAAGGTCCAAATGTGAAGTTTTCAGTTGTCCTTTCACCTCCAGAGCCCCAGGCAGCATTCCTTCCTCCAGACTACAATGTGTGATGAAACTCCAGAGTGTACTGCCAGCCAGGGAAGCTCACCTGAGTCTTTGGCATTCAGAGTTTTTATTGGAACTCAACCACATACTGCCCTTGTGGCTGGCCTACACTCCTGCAGGCCAGAGCTGATATGTCATAGCTCGAAGTCCCCAACATAAATCACAATGTTAGACTGATTGGTTGCCAAAACCCCCAATGAACAAAGACAGTTTATTCAGGCAGGATATTACAGGGGCCTAGAGGTTACCTCCCAGTAGCCCAGGGTAAATGCTAGACCTCTCTTTGGGTGAGGTTAATTCTTCATTATGCAGTGGTTCTGTCACCAACTAGATATAGTGTTAGGTTTGTTTGTTTCTTTCTGATTTTAGTTGTTAGGAATTACTTTTAAAATAATTTAGTTTACTTTTATAATTTTATAACATATTGAGGGTCCCAAGGTCAAATCTACAAAATAATGGATGTTTAGAGAAGTCTAGTGCCTGTCCCTCTCTCCTTACTCTATTCCATCCTTCTTGTATAGGTAAACTTTAGTTGTTTCATAGCTTATCCTTTATTTTATTTTATTTTTTTGCTGTACGCGGTCCTCTCACTGTTGTGGCCTCTCCCGTTGCGGAGCACAGGCTCCAGACGCTCAGGCTCAGCAGCCATGGCTCACGGGCCCAGCCGCTCCGCGGCATGTGGGATCTTCCCAGACCGGGGCACGAACCCATGTCCCCTGCATCGGCAGGCGGACTCTCAACCACTGCGCCACCAGGGAAGCCCTCCTTTTTTTAAAAAAAATGTTAAAAGTACATAAATGAATCTGTTTATATTCTCCCCTTTTCAGATAAATAGCAACCCCAGCAAAACTTTTTGGAAAAAATTATTCTTTCTTCACAGATTTGCAATAGTACCTGTCATATACCATGCGCATTGTGTGTGTAGGTCTTTATACACATACTTCTGTTCCACTGAGCTATCCAGCATCAATACCAAATTGTCCTAATTACTGCAGCTTTATAGTAAGACCTGATATATGGTAGGGAAAGTCCTTCTGCCTTGTTCTATTTCTTCAAGGGGCTTTTCTTGGCTCTTTGATATTTGATGTATACTTTAGGTTTAACATTAGATTTCTCCAAAAAGTGTTGTGGTATTATCAACAGGACGTTGAATTTATACATCAGCTTTGTACAAATTGACATCCTTACAATGCTGTCTTTCAATTCATGAATATGGTATATCTGTTCATATATTTAGAGCTACATATTTTTCCATAATGTTTTATAATTTTCTCCAAAATTGTCTTAAGCATCTTTTGTTAGATTTATTTCTATGCATATATTTGGTGGTACCCTAAATAATAACTTCCTTAAAATTTTGATTTTCTGTTTCTGCCTGGTACATAGAAATGAAATATATTTTTAAAATAATAATTTTATATCCAGCAAATTTGCTAAACATTTTCTCATATGTTTTAACATTTTATCATAAATTCTTTTATATTTGGGGGGTACATAGTCATATCATTTTTGGTAACAATAATTATATCTATTTTTCAATCCTTCTACCTTTTTTCTTGCCAACCTGCATTGGCCAGGATCTCAAGTTTTTGACCTAGAGAACATCATTTCCTTGTTTTGAATATCAAAGGTATAAATTTCAATATACCAACATTTTAAATGACTTTTTTTTAGATAGAAAATCCTCTTCTATTTCTGTGTTGCTAAGAGATTTTTCTTTTAAAGCAAGATTTAACATTGAATTCTGTGATTTCTTTGCCTCTATTTAAAAATTACATCTTTTCATAGTTCGTTAGTTAATGTTAATTTTAATAGATTAATTAATTGATTTGTTTTCTCATCTTAAACTAGCCTTGCTTATTTATTTATCTATTTATTTATTTATTTTTGGCTGTGTTGGGTCTTTGTTGCTGTGCGCAGGCTTTCTCTAGTTGCGGCGAGCGGGGGGCTACTCTTTGTTGAAGTGTGCAGGCTTCTCATTGTGGTGGCTTCTCTTGTTGCAGAGCAGAGGCTCTAAGCATGTGGGCTTCAGTAGTCGTGGCACGCAGGCTCAGTAGTTGTGGCTCACGAGCTCTAGAGCACAGGCTCTTGTGGCGCATGGGCTTAGCTGCTCCACAGTGTGTGAGATCTTCCTGGACCAGGGCTCAAACCCGTGTCCCCTGCATTGGCAGGTGGAATCTTAACCACTGCATCATCAGGGAAGTCCACTAACCTTGCTTAAGCTTAGAATTATCTTGTGGTAACTCAGTCTGGTCATGAGACTAGTCTTTTCCTACATTGCTGAATTTATTTAGTTTAGGATTTTTCACCTTTGTTTATAACACCTTTTTTTTTTTTTTTTTTTTTTTTTGTGGTATGTGGGCCTCTCACTGTTGTGGCCTCTCCTGTTGCGGAGCACAGGCTCCGGACGCACAGGCTCAGCGGCCATGGCTCACGGGCCCAGCCGGTCCACGGCATGTGGGATCCTCCCGGACCGGGGCACGAACCCGTGTCCCCTGCATCGGCAGGCGGACTCTCAACGAGTGTGCCACCAGGGAAGCCCTATAACAGCCTTTCTTTTTCTAGCTATCAATGTTAGGCTTTGGTATCAAGGCTATGCTAGCTTCATAAATATATTGATATTAGTGGGTATCTCTTTATTTTTTATTTTCTATGGAACAGTTTTTATAAGATTTGAATGATTTGTTTCTAGAACGTTTGAACCTGGAGTTTTCACTGTGGGAAAATTTTTGTGAGTACTGAGAGATGAAAAAAAAAAAAAAGTCCTGGTTTTGTTAAGAACGTACAAGAAGAGGTGGGCAACATACAGTGTTCACTACAAATAGTGATCATCATCCCTACCTCTCAGAGATGTTGTAAAGTTTAAACAAGGAAGCAACATGAAAGTACTCAGCATAGTTCCTGGCTTATGTATTCATTGTTCTTATCTACTAGTAGCTCTCTAAGCTTGTGAGGCAGCTCTTGCAGTCATCACCATATTCCTAATAGTGCTGGAATCTCAGGAGTGCAAGAAATATTTTCAGCAGTTGTGTCCACTCCCTGTCCTGTTCAGGTGCTTCATTGTTAGCCCTTCTGGCCCCTGTGATCTCAAGGCCTTAAGAAATGAGGAGTCCCACATCCTCCTAAAAACTCAGGCCCCCTGCCTGGCTCAGAAGAGTCTGTTTCTCATTCTGTAGTAAGAGACTCCAGGTGGAGGCGTGGTAGTCTCTCTCCTTAGTGTCAGCATAAAAGGACTGAGCAATGGATCCTAACTATTCCCAAGTTTACTTTACTGTGACATATTAGTTCTAGTGGGATGTGAAAACCTGGGTTCTATTTCTGGATTTGACACTTACTGTGTGATTCTTGGGCCAAGCATTTCATCTCTGTCAGCCTTGGTTTCCCTCTGTGGATAACATAGAGATTGGAGTTGTTTCCTAAAATTTCTTCCAGGTCTAAGACTTTATGATTTCTCTGACTGAATTGAAATTCTGACGTGCCACTACTTTGGCAGTTTGGGCTGACTTAAGCATTTATTCTTTTTTCCCACCTTAAGTTAACGTTTTGAGCTGTTTGGCTATTGGGACTGCTGAGTTTCACCTCAGGGGTTGCTGTATCTCAGTAGCTAATTCTACGATCCCTAAATTGACTGTGAATATAGTGTATTGGCCGAAAGTAGTATGTGGTTTTGTTGTTATCGTGAGCAAAAAGTTCCACTTTTCTTCTTCTTTCTCTAACTTCCACTTTCTTTTTTCCTAATTGGCTCAGCAAAAATGTTAAACATCATACAAATCTTTTGCTTTGGATATTCAGAATGAAAGCTATACTATGGTAATAGCACTGGGGACTGGCGGGAGGGGCCCATGGCTGGGAGAAGGGGTGGATCTCTCAGCAGTGGCATGTTAGAAGCACCAGCTTGAAGCAGAAAATTCTGAATATTTATATCTTGGGCTCTTTTCTGATCGCACCCTTGACAGATCCTTGTCATCATAGTGGTACTCCACTGTCAATCTCTGTCAGATTCTCTTCGCTATACTGTGCACAGTGGAAATTTAAAAAGAGAAATGGTCATGCTATTTCCTCCTCTGAGCTTAAAAAGAGAAATATTTCCCTATTAGTCAAAAGATCCTGAATGTTAGCACTATCAGAGCATGCAGGAACACATGGTGTGTATGTGTGTGTGTAAGTGTGTGTAAGTGTGTGTGTGTGTGTGTGTGTATGTGTAAAACAGGCAGTGCCCTCTGCGGAGGAGTGAGCCCTGAACTGCTGGGAACAGTCCTTACCTGTTTGTAATGAGAATGTTGAATTAGGTAATCTCCAGTCTCTGGTGGTGAGCACTTTTGATGCAGTGATTTTTAACTAGAAGTTAAATAGGGTTAGTTGTCATTTTAATTCAGTTAACAATTGTCTTTAGGCAAATCACAATCTCTTTGAGTTATTAATAAAATGGCTTTAAAAATTCTGCTTATCCTACCCCAAATGTTGTTGTGTGTTTTTGAGAATAAAATACAATATTGTGTTCAAAGGCTTCTCAAAACACACTTTTCTATCTATGCTTATAACTCAGATTGGGATTAAAGGGAGCCAAGTGGAATTTCGGCCTCCTCCACTTGATATCTGTGTAAATTTGGGGAAATGGTTGAACTTACCTGAGCCTCATTTTCCTTGTTTGCAAAGTGGAATAACTCACAGGTTTGCTTTAAGAATTAGACAAGATAAAATATTTATCGCTTAGAAAAGTTTTTAGTAAACGGAAGTAGACAGCATAAATGGTAGTTATTATTTCTTAAATAATCACATTTATACTTTCAGTGAAGAAGAGTTTACGTGACTTTCACAAGGGCCTCCAGAGGGACAGTGGTGGACAGGGAACAGGTCTCTGAGGGGCACCACACCTGCACCAGACACAGCCTTCTAGGCCCGAAGGTGTGTGGCTCAGGCTGGTTATCTTCCTCACCTTACTGAACATTCTCATCATTCTGCTTTAATTTTTTTTTATGTGTCCTTCACACCCATTGACTCTAGTTCCTGCCAATTTTGGTGACTTATAATCCACTATCCTTGTTAAATAATCTGAGTTTTATTTGGAGTCAGTTTTGCTGGTTAAAATACAAGAGCCTAATTTTTACCCTCATGTTTAAATAAAACAAATTAGAGATGACAGAAAATACAGTTGAGAGTTTTTTGTAATTTCAAAGCATAAGGAGGGATGGTATTTTAACTTTTTTGTATGTTTGTTGTGGGTGGGAGTGTATAATCACTGGCTAAGACTACAAATGGGATTGAGCCTGGATATTTGTGGTTTGGCAAAGGAAGAGAATAATAAAAGAAAGGTTACCAACTTGTCACCAAGTCCAAGTGAACCATTATTCTCTCTGGCAAGTGACCCCCCCAGAAGACACTTTGGTACGCACTCTAATGATTGGGAATTGTCAGCCTCTTGCTTCACTTACAATATCAGATGCATCTATTTTTCTTCTCAGCTAAAAAATGACTTGTTATGGCATTTGAAATTATTTCTCAGTTGAAAATTTTATTCCAGGAAAAAAATATTTAGAAAATATTGTAAAAATTACCCATGGTCATAAGATTCATAAGATTTTTGTGGTTCATTATTGTGGACAAGATGCTTCCAGAAGTTTTGATTGAATGCTGATTCCTCATTTCTTAAGTCTATACAGTTCTTAAAATGAGAGTGTTTACAAATCCTTAAGAATGTCTTCTTAGTTCAGAGAAAAACCCTGGGAAGTAGCAATTTGTGGGTAACATGTTTTTTCTTTAAAGCTGAAAAGGTATATCATGTTTTTAAATTCAGGTTTGAGTTGAATATTTACTTACTATTTACTAGCTTCTTGCATTTATGTATATATTCATTCATTCTTTCATTTTGTTTCTGATTAATGAACAGTGCTTTGGGATTTATAGTTGGTATGGTTTCAAGTCCTGTTTGGACACAGGAGTGTATATCTACTTGGCAGTCATGAGCAGAACTAATACATGCTAATATTAATATAATAAATCACATTAAATTATAAATTCAGAGGAATTCAAAGAAGAGAGCTAATCATGTGTGTTGAGTGTCAGTAGGAAAGAGAAAAATGAGAAGGCTACCCATGTTGTGATGAGAGAATAATGAACGATGCAAACCTTCCTATATTTAAGGGTTAATAAGAAGACCACTTTGACTAGAACAGAAGATTTAGACTGAAAGAAAAAGAGCTATGGAATCATATTTTCAGAGACTTTAACCATTAGCAAAGGGATTCTAAACGGAGTTTTGGAAAGCTGGAAAATAGGGAACAAAATGCTGAAAGTGGCATTTTAACAAAAGAATTATGCAGGGTAAAGTGCAAGAGGATTTTCTTTGGGCTCTCTTTCTCTCTCTTTCCCTCTCTATTTTTCCTAATTCAGTTTTTTATTTCATCAGAATTACACATTGACATAGTTTAAAGTGGCAAACATTCTACAGGGCTTCTTATGAAACACAGTAATCCTCTAGCCCTCTTTCTTCTATTCTGCTTCTTGGAAAAAAAATCATACTTGTTCATACTTTTAACTTCAGATTCTTTTGTTTACCTAGCTCTGCATAACATGCTTATATTGCTATGTCCTGCTTTTCAGGCAACCACTTCCTGTCTTCCTATCCTTCCAATGTAGTTATTTGAAACCAATTTTTCCTCTCTAAGATTTTCTGTATGTTCTGCTGTTTTGAATTTTCACAGAGATACGCCTTAGTGTGGGTCTGTTTTCATACACTGTGCTGGGCTCTCGGTAGACCATTTATGTTGAAATCACATGTACTTTAGTTCTGGAAAAAATGCTGCAATTATGTATTTGATGGCTTCCTCCTCCTATTTTCTCTCTTCTTGTTATTTTGAATGTTCCTCTAATTTTCTTATTTTTTACGCCTATTTTAGATGTTTTGTCCTTTTTCTCTTCTTTCTGAGAGATTCCTGTGGTTTCATCTTTGATCCTTCGAATTTTTTTTTCCATTTTTGCTCTCTTGCTTTTAATTTCCAAAAGCTTTCATTTACTCTCAAACTTCCTTTTTAAGACAACATCCTTTCCTTGTTTTGTAGCTGTAACATCTTTTCTTATCTATCTGATTATATATAAATGGCAGTTGTGAAATGCTCTTTTTCTCCAAGTTTCTGTTACCTGTGATCCTTGGTCTCCAGCTTTTCCATTAGAGGCTTAAAAAAAAAATGTCTTAGTAGTTCACTCAGATTTAAGAAGAAGAAATAAAAAATTTCAGGGGGAAGTCTGAGCTCACAGGGCAGGCATATCCTCTGGATCATTAGGCTCATCTGGCTGGGTTGCTTAATGGGTAACGCCTGAACTGATTACTTTTCTAAAGCTTTCCTCTGAGCTTTAGAAAAGAAGTGCCTTTAAATCTCGTGCTTTATGTGTGTAAGTCTGGCTGACCACATTCTCAGATCTGACAAAGGTGGGAGTCTCAACCTTCAGGATATACACTGTCTTAATCTTCCCAGTTTCAGTATGATATACCTGAAAATCTCAGTCAATGATGATTAGCTGTTTTTTTTTTCAAAAACATACCTTTAGTCCTCTTGCAAGATTAGGGAGGGCAGTGGCCCAGCTGTACAGAGTCATAGAGGAGATCTAGACACTTCGTTTTTTCTTAGCCAAATTTGTAATTACTTCTATAATTTTTGGCTCCACCTTCAATCCATTTCCGGAGGAACATTGTACTGTAGAATTCTGAATGTTTTGAGAGTTCTGTAGGTTGCTTTTGTCTTCCCTACTTCTGGTTAAGAATTCAGCTTTTTTATGTCTTCTATGTCATTTACCATTCTTCTATTCCTTTTCTAGCTTTCAACATTTTGCTGTTATTGCCTTTAACCCAACATCTTTGTTCTTGGGGTTTATGTTTTAAAAATCCTTTTACACTAATTTTTGTGCGATTTGGAAAGGGATTGGAGGAAAATATGAATAATAAATTTTCTACCTTTAACCAAGGTTTTCCAACTGTTTTTGCCTTTGTTTTCTTCGTGTGGGAATAATGGAGACAAGGCATCCAGTTAGAAGGTGATAATAGGAATAAGATGTGAAGTGAGAAGAGTATTTGGACTAGAGGAGTAAAGATAATGGATGTTTTCAAAGGAAGATTCAACAAGATATGCTGACTGATTTAGATGAAGGAAATGAAGAAAGGATTCAAGGGTGATGTCAGGATGTTGAATTGGATGACTAGAATAATGGTGGTGCCACTGTCGGAGATTATTAGGGTAGAAGTTGGGTTTGAAAGAAGATAACCTGAAAGACCGTGTTTTCTCCCATTTTTGGCTTCAAAATATAACAAAGTAAACATTGTTTGCATATAAGACAGAGATTTTCCCTCTGCGGATTGCATGTTAGGTTCCATTAGGATTCAGCTGCAACAGCCAAAACCTGCTCCAGCTAGTTTAAGCAAAAATGTTCTAATATGGGGAATTAAAACTTTTCAGTAAAATTATTGGAAGTACGAGAGAAGCAGACTCTATGTTGACCATCCAAGAATAATTTCTGGAATAAGATGCTGAAATGACATGCCACTACCTGGACTGCAATCATGGGTGTTGGGAATCAAGAGGAAATCATGGGAACTGTGTTCAGGAATCCAGTGCCATAGCTGTGGTCCAGTAAACGTGATATTACTGCCAACACAAATGTGTCTTAATACTTACGAGGAGCCAGACATCAGAACACTTCTATAAATAACAGCTAACATCTTTATAACCTTGTTTCATTGCAACAACCAAAATACCAGCAAAGTTGTTCTTTTTAACTTCCAGTTTCCAAAACTCATGCAAGTGCATGTCATTGATGGGAATCAATTTCACATTCAGAACTCTAGCTTCAAGGGAGTCTTGGAAATGTAGTTCGTAGCTTTCTAGCCTCTGAAGCAGAGGGAGGTATATTGGAAGGATATTGGAATGGGTGCTGAGTGTGAAGTCACAATATGGGACATAATCATCCCCTTACTCAATGTACATAAATATTAACAAATAATAATAAAAAACCAGCATGATCCCACACGAATCCAACTATCTGTTGGATAAGTGAAACAGCACTGTCACTGAAAGGGAAACCTCTGTCCCATTAATTGTGACTACATCTCCGAGTGATACTCATTTCCCTTTTTGTTCAATCACAATCCTACCTTGGTATTCTATAAACTAATGAATAAAATATAAATTTATAGCTGTGATATAAAAAAGCATAAGGGTATAAAAGGAAAAATTAAATAGGTTACTATACATAAGTGTACATAAAATAAAGAAAAAAGATAGCTAATGAAATCTATTACTTCAACTAGTCACAAGACCATAATTAATATTTAGAACTTCCTTCCACTACTATGCCTTAAATAATCCATTTTCCCTCAGTACTTCAGCTGGTTTTTTACTTTACTGAATGAAGGATGACTCCACTCTTAATTCTTGAAGGGATATGATTCCTTGGTTGTCCTACCAGTATTGCTCCAGGCTTCCAATCAATTTTACTGTTGGACATGAAAGTGTTAGGGGCACCCCTAAATAATCCCTTGGATATAGATACAAGCATCCTTGACCCATTGTCTATCTTATTTCCCCTTGTGGGTTGAGGTCAAATACCCTGGTCAATATATTAACCTACTTTTATCCTGTTGGTTCAGTAACAATAGGAAATGAAAATGACCATCAACTTTCAGTTCATTTTCATATGTCTCCTTGGTGGAAGCATTCTTCTCTTAGAAACTAATACCTCAAAACCAGCAAAGCCCAAAGTTGCAATGATGGGAAGCAAAAATTTTCCAAGTGAATTATAAGGCATAATAGTGAGAGAAATCACAAACCTACTTCTACCTCTTGGCTTCCAAGTACATGCATTCTGGTTATGGGAGAAATGGCATCATATATAATTGCAGATTTAGAGCACATTTCACATCATACAGGTCAGTGCCAAGCTTGTAAGTTGTCATCCTCCAGCTGGTGCCACAGTTAAGTCTATAAAGGCCAATTCCACAATTCTATAAGTCCAGCTGCTTCCAAATGATGGGGTACATCAGTGAATCCCGTGGGTCTCAATCCACTGCTTCACTTTCTTTTTCTGCATAGTGACTTCTTTGATTACAATAAGAGGATATCGTGATAATAAATATGGCATAAAATAAGACTATGGATGTGGGCTTGTAGATGCAGGTCAGGCAGGAAAGACATATCCTTTCTGTTCTCTTCTAGTGAGAAGTAATTTCTATCCACTCTTTGGGGGATGAATCCAGTGTTATCAATTAGTAGGAACTGGTGCCATAGTGGAAGCTTAGCATAGATTTCTGCTATTGGAAGACAGGGTAAATCCTAATGGTTGAATGTGTAAATAACATCAAGCCCTGCCACCGTGGCCAGTTTGTTCATGGGTGCTTTGGACCAGTCCTGAGAAGTTACGGAGAAACGCTGATTGAGAGAAAGGTTTGATACATTCTCACTAAAGGACCCTTTCTCCTTTGAATTCCTTGGATGACAATTCATAGGAATACAAATATTCTTAAATTCTAGGCCAATTCTGAGAGTTACATCCTTCTGTCTCTCCTAAATGCCTTTATATCTTCATTCAACCATCTTTTTGAGGGTATGTAACGTATCAAACTATTCTTAACACACGGGTTACAGCAGTGAGCAAAATCTTGGCCTTATGGTCTTACATCGTCAGTGCTCTAACCTTGTTCCTTTCAGTCCTGGCTTATCCAGGCAAACTGATAGCTATGGACCAGAAATCAATGTAGATCCCTACCTCTGGTCATAACTCTTGCCAGGCAAAGTGGACCACCTTATGCCTCTCAGATTTCTGTCCACTGGAGATTTCCCTTCTCTGCCCCTCAGTGGGGCTTTAATGTTGCCGATATCTATTTAATTTCTATTGCAGAAATTGGCTGATTAGCTGAATGGATAAAAGCCCAGTGGTAATTTGAGCACAAGATGGGGGATCTGGTTCCTTAGGAGCATATCACATATATTTGCCATTGATTACAAAAGGGATCATGAAAGAGTGTGTGAGTAGATAAGCACATACCTATCAACACACACACACAACCCACCCCATAGTTCATTTTATACTGATAATAATTTTGTAACTTCATTTTTACAAATGAAATGGAATAGTAGAAAGGGCACTAAACTGAGTCAGAAAGCTTAGCTTATGGTCTTGATTTCACCATACACTTGTTAAGAAAATCACTTAAAACATAATCCTTTGTTTCCTCTCCTATAAAGATTGTAACATTTGACCTGTTTCCCAGGATCATTGCAAGTTTAAGATATGAAAATGCTATGAAATGTGTTGTATAATATATGGAAAATACATATGTACCAAGATATTTGTCAAAAAATTATTGCGTAAATATCAAATAATGAGGGGATAAATATATAGAAGAATAATTATATTTTCAAATAGTATTTAATAACGGGAAAATTTTCACTAAATATGTTGTATGAAAAATCTATCCAATAAAATTGAATTATAAACCAAAATATGAACAGAATAAAGTCATAAAAATTTTAATAACAGGTTTTGAAGGACTGTGGGTTAAAGAATTATAAGTTATGTTTGCTTTTTTCTTATTTTCCTATAATAAATAAACATACCTATATCAGTTTATTTTTTAAATGACTTCTCTCTGACTATAAAATCAAACTTGCTAATTGTAATATATATAAATATACAAATATATACATCATTTAAAATATTTCAGTGCAACTTGGTTCTTTGATAGAAGTAGCAGGTTATTAATATACTGTGAAATGTATATCTATAGTACACAAAAAAACTTGAAACCTCACATTGAGCTAATTTTCTTGCAATGTTTAGAGAGTAGACTCTCTTAATGATTAATGTAGGGGATAGAAAAGTTAATTAAACCAAGCTCTCTTCCCCTACTTTCATTCTATAGAGTTGTGTCTTTTAAGTTGCCAAGAAATATCTCTATGAGGTCAATATTACCATATTCTCCATTTTACAGCTAAGAAAACTAATACACAGAAATTAAGTAACTAATTCAGGTATAAATCAAGGTCACATGTTTGGTGAGTTGCATAGATTGAATTTGAACCGAAGCAGTCTAGCACTGTAGTCTGAGCTTTTCATTTCTATGCTGTAATGGATGTTGCCTCCCTCCCAATTTCCGTTTGTTATTTCCTATCTCTAATAAGTAAGGCATAGTCCTTACACAGGAGTTTTACTAATATAAACAAATACATTAAAAAGCAGCAGAATAGGGCTTCCCTGGTGGCACAGTGGTTGAGAGTCCGCCTGCCGATGCAGGGAACACGGGTTCGTGCCCCGGTCCGGGAAGATCCCACATGCCGCGGAGCAGCTGGGCCTGTGAGCCATGGCCGCTGAGCCTGTGCGTCCGGAGCCTGTGCTCTGCAACGGGAGAGGCCACAACAGTGAGAGGCCCGCGTACCGCAAAAAAAAAAAAAAAAAAGAAAATTCATTTATGGATAGAGTTATGGAGGAGCTAAGAGGAAGGTGCTACTTCTCCTGGGCAGAGAGGAGAAGCATTAGATAAGGCTTCACAGAGGAGGTGACATTTGACCTGAGTACTGAAGGAAGAGAAGTGGTGGCTAGGAAGACAATAAGAGGGCATATGGGCAAAGTTATCTATTAACCCATGATGAAATGACCTAGTGTCTTACGATGAAGTGTCTTAACTTTATATTTTCGTTTTTGAGCATGGTGGCCATCACATGGTGAGCAAACACTCAAATGACTCTTATATGTAAGTAAGACAAGAGATGACAAAAAGACCCAAGGAGTTTTTTGGAGGTGTGGCAGGATGATCTCACATATTGCCTTCCGTGGTCAAGAAATGCTGATGGTGATATCTGAGCTGTTTCTTCTCCCTGGATCATCTTGTTCCTATAAGGCCAATAGAACATGCTGTGCCACTTTGTAAAATCTCTCCAAATGTTTTGGATTTGGAATTTGGGACTAAAGTGAATCCTTTCATTTATTCTGGGAAAAATATAATTTCTTATTTAGTCTTTTTAAAAGAAATAATTAGAAAGCTTTGCAAAAGCAAATTTTACCAGACAATAAAAAAGTGCAATTCTGATGAACCAAGAAGAAAGAAACTCAAATGATGTAGAGTATAGTTTCTTAACAGATTGATTTAACATGCAGAGGTAAGGCACTTAACACAGTTTGCTTGGGGTTTTTGTTGAATCCATCATGTCTGAAACCTTCGTCAGAGTCAATACTCAGGATGGATATGTCTGTCCCAGATTTTTCAGTGTAGCCAATGAAAATAGGAATTACCTTCTATATTTACTGATTATCCCCTTAGAATGTGAGGGGCTGCGTTTACAGCAACTAGAGGAAGACCCAGAGATATGTTTGTTGGATGTACCAGGGTTTGTGAAAGGCAAAAATACTATTTATGGCTTCTATACTTATGTTGTCAACAGAAATAGGCAGACTTGGAAATCCCACATCTAAACTTGATTCTTGGTAATTCATATCTTTATATGTTAATAGCATAGTAGTGCTGTGGATTTAGTCCAAGAAATCAAGTGTTTCATTATGGTTCACTTTTACTGCCGTTGGACAGAGTTGGCTTACGTTAATGAGGTTTTGGGAGCAAAATCATCACAGTGACTTAGAAACTGTTCTCAAAGCACTGGCTGAACCACTGAGATCTTGTCTTGAGAAAGTGTCATAGAATTATTAAAGGGATTGCTGTATATTATTGGGGGCTGTCACAAAGAATGTGGTATTTTGGGGATGTTGGAACAAAACTGAAAGCAAAACAAATGTCAAGGTTTCTGAAGAATCCCTGAAGTAGAATATATTGCTGGCTTGAAGTAAAAGGATAAGAGGACTGGGAGAGGCCTTAGTAACAGACAAGTGCTATAGTTGTGGAAACTTGTCCTAAGGAAATAATTCAAAAGAGAAAGAGAAAAAACTATCTTCATGTAAATGTTTCTTGTAGCTTTACTTATATTAGCAAAAATAGAATTCTTTTGATTAAATCTCAACCTAGTTCGTAACTAACTACCTGCTCTTTGACCTTTATCTGGATGTCTCCTGAATACCTAATGTCCCTTTGCAGCCAACCAATCATGTTCAAGACTGCATAATAATTAGTGATATGCCCCTCCCCACTGCTTCCTAAATGATACTTCATGCATTTCCTTTTCCAGGATAATGGATTATTGTTGATCCCACCAGTCACTTGCCAGATAGACTCAGATCTGCCTCTGCACTGAGTATTTTCTATACATCGCCGTCGTGCTCTAATTTATTGCTTCCCCATGCTTTTTTTACACTTTATAATAACCTCCTAACATGCCTCCCTGAATTCAGAATGCCATTTTTTCCCACTTCCTCTTCTCTAACCTCAACCTCAACTGTTCTGTACATGTTGGCACACAGTCTTAGATCCCATCACCATATTGATATGAAATCCTATGTGCCTGCAAAATAAACTCCAAACTTCTTAGCATTGGGATATTGGAATAACCATCCCAGTGAGCTCTCCTATTCCTTATTCTCCAGTCTAGTCCTCATCTACCTTTTTAACTCTGTGTTGTGTGCATCCAGACCCTGTACCCATTGAATGTGCCTAACATTCCAGCCTCACCCCCATAACATTTCCTTAAAGGTCCATCCTTTCCTTTTTCTTATTTTCCATTTCTTTGTAATCCTGTCAACAGTTTTTTTTCTTATATGCAGTTATGATGAGGCATTTTGTCTGAAACTATAGTTGATGAGTTGTTCACATATCTCTATCTTCTTTTGTGGCTTATAAGTTCACTGAAGGCAGTGATCTTACATTTCTCATCTATGACCTTATGCCTGCTTCTTTCCCAAGTAAAATCAGTCTTCTGCTTATAATACATCTTAAAGTATATTTGTTGCACCATTAAACAAAATATTTTATTAAATGATATAAAATTTGATATAATTATAAGTACAGATTCATGCAACCAATGTACATTGAGACAGTCAAATTGAATATTCACATTTAAACTTAAATAAATCAGTTGAGAATGAGGGACAGTTGCCAACGTTTATTACGAAGAAACTATGTGTCAAGCACTTATCTAGTGCTGACCTATTGGATGGATTCAGTTGCTGATTCAAATGTATGTATTGTGGGTCTACTATGTCCCAGGCTGTGTATTGAGAACTAGAAAGATAAGATACAGCTCTACCCTCAATCATCTTCAGTATAATTTGGAGAAAGGACAATGAAAGTGACAATTTTAATATTATATAATAGGTACCACAATAGAGAAGGGCAGAGGGTGCATGGGACATGTTAAGAACATGTTGGGAATGTTAACAGAAGGCTTGTCCTGGAATAGACAGGACACTGTCTATTCCAGGTAGGGACAACCAATGGAAATATGTAAAGAGGACATTGGCGCTTGGGTTATTTACAGAGTTAAATAAATATGACGTGTTGGAAGAGAGAGAGTGTGTATGTGTTGGTGGAAGCTGAGGAAGTTGGTGATGAAAGGAAGAGGCTTGAAAGAGAAACTGGGGATGGGAAATGGGGTAATGGAACATCTTGTATTGATCTGAAAGTTTGATTTTTTTTTCAGAAGAAAATGGGAAGCCACTGAAAGTTTTGAATAGGGAAATGGCATAATTAGAATGCTTAGAAAGTACATTCTAGGCTCTTTACATACGTTATCTCATTTAATCCTCTCCTTACCAGTTAGGTGGTATTTATCCCCGGTTTACAGAGGAGAAAAGTGAGCCATCTCTTTTTTCCATTCCTCTCTGTGCTGTCTTTCATCGTTTATCTTTCTGCTTCCGTGTTGCCTATTCAAAGAGGATTTTTCTGACAATGCTGTCTAAATTTCTTCTTCCATGGGGGAAATATAGAACCAGGAGAGCTGGAAGGAAAAGGGGATGGGAATTTAAATAGGTCGTCCAGGGAAGGCCTCATTCAGACGTTGACATTTGGGAAACTTTAAAGATGGTAAGGCAGTTAGTCATGAAGGTATCTTGGAAAAAATGCATCCCAGGTAGTAGTATCAGTCAGTGCAAAGGCCCTGAGGTAGGATCATGCTTAACTTGTTCAGGAACAGCAAAGAAAATGGAACCGGGGCATATTCCATGTTCCCTTAACAGGACCTTTAGAGAATAGGAATGCAATAAATATTTCCTGAATAACTAGATGAATAAATGAAGAAAGGTCATATTTCAGGTTCTCAACTTGTTTGCTCAGTCCCAAGCCCATACATACCCTTTCCATTATAATTACCCTGCCTCTCGATACTTAATTCCTACATGACTGAGATCATTTAAACAGTGTTGAAAAAAGTAGAATCTTTATGAATGAGTATTCATTAAGGATTCTGTACAAACCCATATATAGTTTTTGTGCAGATGGGTGTGCCGTCTCTGCAGACAAATACTCTTTCATGTGTCTTTACAAGAAGCAACAGTGACACACAGTGGTTGACTGAGTGAATCAGACATGTACTCCCTCCAGATATCCCAGGAGGTATAGCAGATATTTCTCAGACTTTCTTTCTTTGGAAAGTTGGTTGTCTTGTTACTTCAGGCAGGTATTAACTACCCAATATATTCAGCATATCCCTTGTTGTAAGCTGTCAGGCTGTGACACAACATCACATAATGTGACGTTACATGATACATAATGCCTGAATTAAATAAAAAAAAGTCCCAGACATTTCTTTCAGTGAAATAGTAGGTAGGTAATCTGAATATTTGGGGTAATTGGCTCTAGGAAGAGAGAGGCATCGTTATTTCAGGCTCCCTAGTGAGCGTTAATTAGCCATATTGCTTCATCGTGTGACAAAGAGAACGCTGCTGGTAGTGCTAAATCTATAATGACACCCTGGCTTTAGGAGCACAGGTATTTTAAACTACCTCGACTGACTGACATGTAGGTAATTCTATTCAGAGCCTAGCAGTGAACTCAGGCAGTTGGAACTGTCTTTCCTCCGATGAGCATAAATTTGTTGTTGTGACTCTGAGAGGTTTCCTCTCCTTTGTTTCCCCATCTCCCCAGTCCCCGTAGACCTCAAACTGGGGGAAACTATCAAGTATTCGCAATGGCAGGCCTGTGTTCTGCCTGGGCATTAAGAGCAAGATGTCTATGTTTTTGAAGCATCAAGTTCTACAGAATAGCTCCTAACATTTAAAGATGGGCCATGACACTAGGAAGGGCTTTCTGGGGCCCTGTGAGCTCCTTTAGTCCTTTGCTTGCAGATATGGCAGGAAGGCTACTTGCAGAGTAGGAAAATTCTTCAAGGCTGAGTTTTCTGGGACCAACATTCAACATTTTAATTTTTTGTTTTAGTGATAACACCAGAAATAGTAGGCTGACTAGCAGTGGACAAAGCACCAGCATAGAGATTCATCTGTCTTTCCTTGGATAATGGGTGAATTGTCCTGCGCGTAGGGAGGTGATGCTGCTTGATCTCTATCTCTAGGAAGGACTTTTTGATTTTCTAGACTTTTAGCCAGTCGAGACAGTGGCTCTTCCCTATCATCATCTCACCAGTGTTCTTGGAGACAAAGCTACAGACGCACAAGATAGATGGACAAAGCTGTGGAACGGTCTATGGTCAAGGGTCAAAGAGAAGCTGATGGGCTCACATTTGCCATCTTAGCCCCAGAGAACACTAGGAGCTGGATCTTGAGAGTCTAAAGTCTGTGCTTTCCAACAGAGCTCCTGAGACGCTGAGCTGAAAACACCGCTTCTTTGCAATTGCTAAAGGAAGGTGCCTCTAAATGATTCTTGCATCTTCAATTAAACATGAACTTCTTTCAATGAGTTTATAAGAGTCTGTCTATGAACCGTGGACCCCCAAACTGAACTGAGTATGTAACTGAGACTGGTGTTATTTAGGCATCAATGCAATGTGGGTGGAGGAAAGGAAGATAAACTCAGAAGAGAGCAAGGGTTATAGTATCATACGGAGAAACTCAAAGGGCTACCTTCCAGCCATGTACACATTTTTGGTGGGGGCAGAACTAGCACTTAGCAAGAATCTCTTTCTTAAGTAATTTTATTGGTTCCTTTCCATTTTTTTCTCTCCTTAAAATAATGATAATAATTATAGTATTTATATAGTATTTTATGGCTAAATAAATACATGTGTATATATTAGCTTTGCTTGCTCCTGATTTTATTGACATAAAATATTTATTGACTCCCCATTGGACAACAAGTCATTTGCTTAACATCCCCCACTCCTCATCAGGTTAGATTCATTCTTCTTCCTGTTTCACTAACTCAACTCAATGTTTTTCTGGATTAAAACAACAACATCAAAACAAAGCAAAACAAAAGTTATCTGCTCTTATCTCTTCAGTAGTTTATCAGAGTTTTCATATTTATAATAATTTTTTGTGGGTACAAGAAAGAGGATAAGAAAGGTGAAAAGAGATGCTGTGGGGAAGAGAGGGTTCCTCTCCAGATGAAAAGGCTTAGGGCTAAGTTAGAGTTTTTGTGGTTTTTTTTTTTTTGCGGTACGCGGGCCTCTCACTGTTGTGGCCTCTCCCGTTGCGGAGCAACAGGCTCTGGACACGCAGGCTCAGCGGCCATGGCTCACGGGCCCAGCCGCTCTGCGGCATGTGGGATCTTCCCAGACCAGGGCACGAACCCGTGTCCCCTGCATCTGCAGGTGGACTCTCAACCACTGCGCCACCAGGGAAGCCCTAAGTTAGAGTTTTATACTAAGTGAAGGACACTTCCATAGTGGACTGGTGGTTTCCTTTTCTGTGGCCTGTGTTGCAAAACTGAAAAGAACTCTGGAATGTGGCACAGGAGGAGTTTCTAATTATAATTTTTCAGATTCAAAGGATTATAATTTTCTCTATAGGTAAACATTACAAATTCCACACACCAAAGATTTACTGACATGAGATTACATGGACTGTTCCTCTAATAATACATTTTGATTGGCTGCTGCAGGCAGAAACTCTTATTGTTTGTTAGGATTCCTGTTAAGGGATCATCTTGAAGAGGTAGGTAAAAATGACATTAATTTGACTTTTATTGAACCCTTGAATTTTCCCAAATGAACGGGAAAACCTAAAAACCATATCAACCACAAATTTTAGTGCTTGTGGTTGTTTTTCACTTAGTTTTATGTATTTTAATTTTTTGGCAAGTGTACCTTGTTTTGTTTGCATAGTGAAAATAGAAATAAATTACTTATGACTACTGTAGTGTTTTAGAGCTTGGAGAGAATTTAGAAATGATCTAGATTTTTCACAGTTGGAGGACCTGAAGCCCAGACAGGTCAAATGACTTGCTCAAAGTAGTTATGGAGGTAGTTTGGAACAAATCAGAAAGTGGAACCTAGTTCTTACTATTAGTCAAATGCTTTTCCTGATAAAGCATTTAGCCAGTCATAATTCTTTACAAGCTGCCATTGGCCAGAGAAATTGCAGGTGAACCCAAACATTCTGAGGTGGCTTTGCTTTTCTCTTTCTGGCATCTGTGTGCATAGTGTTGGAGTCTCCCAGCCCCCAGTGCTGCAGGCTCACATCTCTTTGAGACACACTCTCTCTGCCTCTACATGAGGCTGTTCTAGGCTGGCCTTTTACCTCATCAGCTTCATTGTGTCCCCAATTCTGAGGCTGTCTCTTGGCCTGACTTTATATTTGTGGTCTCTCTGGCTTCAATCCCTAAAGCTGGGCTAGAAATAGATTCCCTTTTTTAATTTATTTTTTATTTTATTTTTTTTTTTTTTGCGGTACGCGGGCTTCTCACTGCTGTGGCCTTTCCCGTTGCGGAGCACAGGCTCCAGACGCACAGGCTCAGCGGCCATGGCTCACGGGCCCAGCCACTCCGCGGCATGTGGGATCTTCCCGGACCGGGGCACGAACCCGCGTCCCCTGCATCGGCAGGTGGACTCTCAACCACTGCGCCACCAGGGAAGCCCTAGATTCACTTTTAAAGGTAATAAGAGAGAGTGAATTTTTGCTAAACTATTTTCTCCATAGTATTTGATTTGAGATTTTTATAGGGAATTAATATTTTAAATCAAGAAGAAGAATGGGAAGACGAGAAAGAGAGGATAAACGAAAGACAAATGGCAATGAAAACAGAACTAGAACTAGAAATCCTGTGTTGGCAAATCTCAATGTTGATAGATCAGACAAAACAATTAAATCAGAGGCCAGTGAACTACCTTATACGGCACTAAGCAAATTATAAAGTTCTTTCACATACATTATATTATTTGATTGTCATAACAGCTCTGTAAGGGGAAAAGTGATTATAAATAGTTTATAAATAAGAAAACTAAGATTCAAATATGTTTAGTTGCTTGCCCACATTCACACAGCTTGTAAGTGACAGAAATAACCAAAACCACAAGCTTCTCTCTGCAGACTGTGTACTCTATTAACCATACCACCCCACTTTACAGTTGTTTCAAATGACTCAGGTGCATTAGGGAGTTCAGCTGGCCCTTATGGTGTAAGTGGTAGCTTTGATTCTTGTGTATCTTGGTAGCTATTTAGAGTAAAAGCCATAGTCACTTATAACACAAATAAATTCTCTTTAGTTTCAAGGAGAACAAGGTATCTGTGTACTATATAATACAAATCCGTCACCTTTGTTAGAACAAGAATGTACATTCTGTATCTTCCTGGTAGAGGGTTAAACCATCTTTGCATATGAAAGATAGTATATTTTTTATCATCTATTGTGATATTTAGTAATGCTTCAATATTTGGATTTGTAAATCTGGTACTGTAACTTAAATACCCACAATTTAAGTCCCTGCCACCAGGTAAATAAAAGCACTTTGATTGCAGATGTTGTCCAAAGCATAGAGATTTATAATATTTTTCAAAATAAGATTCTTTTTAGTTCCCATAGGTATTAGTAGATATTCATAGATAAAGGTTCTATGAGAATCTGGGACAAGAAAAAAAAATCTCTTCTTGATATGAATATTTTTAACAAGGCCATCAGCTTGAACTGATGGAGTAGAAGCAACCATGTGATCTTCAGAAAAAAACATTTTACTTCAGAATTGTGCCCTGGAATCTTCAGGCTTAATTAGTTTATTTCAAGGAAGGATTGAGGGGGAAAAATCTACTTGCCTGGCAGCATATCATTCCTGGGGGAACACGTGTTTACATTTTGTTAAATTACACAACTCCACAGCAGTTATTGAAGAGCTAAAGATATATTCATATTGAACTGTAAGAAACCACATGTTGATAGTGAGCCCATTTTGTGTCTTGGCTCGTGGAAAAGAATGTGAAAATGCCTTATTCTGTGTCATTTTTTTTTTCCATCTGACAGTACTGATACACTGCCGCAGGCAGTCTAAAAATAATAGCATGAGGTTAACTGACAATTGCTGGTGTATTTACACTGATATTCTGATATTAGCATGTTGCTTAAAAATACTACTGGAGGTGATACAGTATGCATCCAAATAAATTTTCTTTATTAGATAGGAGAGACTGGCAGAAAAGACAAAGGTTCTTTCAAATAATTGATAGAAAAATGCAGCTATTTTAATAATCTGCCACAGTGATCTGATTTGTTTCTAAATCTGTGCTCTGTGGACCGAAAGCATGAGAATCCATCTGAGAAAGGTGTTGTCCAGTGTCCCTTCCCCCACACACATCTACACACACACTCACATACATGTGTGTGCATACATACAGCAAACAGTTTGAGAATCGTGACTGGAAACCTTCTAAATCTGTTAAGAAGCCTCTTGTCTCTGTGACATTGCATCTCACCTTCCAGATCCACTTTCTACCCTTCTTCTCAGTGACTGGTTAATAGGCTGTCACTCAGATTTGGATTCAGCTAATGGGAGGTACCAACAAGATACTAGAGTTACTTTGAGGTATTTATTTCCCAGCAACCCCTCCGAAGGGCCCTAGGTCTGTTCCTCTAACAAAGGCCACAGCTACAGCTTTCACTAGGTTGCAGGTGGATCTCCCTATCCCTTGCCCACTGGGCAAGAGGAAGTAATAGCCTCCTGCGTCACCAGGCCCAGGTGCTCTCTCCAACCCTGGTTGCTTCTCTTAACCCTGATTACATCCTTGTAAATAATTCTTTTAATTAACCCTTTCAATTACTCTGTTTGAGTGTGCTTTCTGTTTCCCATGAGGACCCTGAACTGAAAAAGATGCTGTGTTCAGGCACTGTATAGCCACTGGGGTTATAAAGGCAAACAAAGCCCAGACCTCCCCACAAGGAATTGTTCACAGCAGAGAAGGAGTTATATACAGTGATGGGGAAACATAGCAAAAGGTTATCCAAGTCAGGTTGAGAGTGGTGCCAAGGGAAGAGTTTTTGGGGAAGAGATGATGCTTGATATAAAACTGTACATTATTGAAAAATTCAAATATACAAAAATAAAAAGACTATTTTAATAAACGCCTAAGTAACATCACACCGTTTGAACAATCATCAATTCCATCAACTCATGGCCAGATTATTTGCCCTTATCCACTTCCCCACCCCTTCTCTAGGATTATTTTTAAAATGATTTCTGGACAATATATGAGTTCATCTCTAAATATTTCAGTATGTGTCTCCAAAACATAAGCACAGTATCACCATCCTCAAAAAACTCAACTGCAAAGCCTCAATATGATTAGAGTTCAAAATTATCTAGTTGTACTATAAATGTTCTTCTTTTACAGTTTATTTATTTGAATCAGAATCAAGTAAGGCATATATTACTATAATTGGTCTCTTCTAATTTGTAGGTCTCTCTCTCTCTCTCTCTCTCTCTCTCTCTCTCTCTCTCTCTCTCTCTCTCTCTATATATATATATATATATATATTTCACAGTTTCTTTGTTGGAAAAACCAGGTTATTTGACCTAGAGAATTTCCCTCAGTTTGGATTTTGTTAATTGCATTACTGTATTGTTCATTATATTCCTCTCTATATCTCATAACTTGATAGTTACAACTAGAGCTTAATTTGACTCAGACTCAATTTTTTTTTTTTTTTTTTGGTGGAGGGAAGTATTATTTCATAGATTG
This sequence comes from Tursiops truncatus, assembly GCF_011762595.2. NCBI lineage: Eukaryota > Metazoa > Chordata > Mammalia > Artiodactyla > Delphinidae > Tursiops > Tursiops truncatus. Next base: position 80,916,626 of record NC_047035.1, on the reverse strand, counting down.
GCGATATGTATTTTTGTCAGAAGGAATATAATGTCTGGCTGTTTCTCTTTTTTGATGTTAAAAGCCATTGATAAGCATTGCCCTAGGCTAGTGGTTTTCAAACTTCAGTATTCATCAGCATCACCTGGAAGGCTTGTTAAAACCCAGATTGCTGGGCCCCACCCCCAGAGTTTCTGATTCAGTGGTTCTGAGGAAAGATAGAGAATTTGCATTCCTAACGAGTTCCCAGGTGACGCTGGTGCTGCTGGCCCAGTGGCCACACTCTGACAACTGTTCCAGGTAGCTCATTAATTCATTAGGGGTTCAAGGCTCATCTTGAATATTTCACATCCCACACCTGGAGTCAGCAATTTCTCCAAGGATCCCTGGTTCTTTTTAGTGGGGGATCCTATTTAGAGACCACATTCTGAGGGCTAGAGGCACTCATTTTGGCTGGGCTTGTCGTTGTTTATAGACATTTTGGAGGATAGAGTTAGGAAATATTTTGAAAAAAGTAAATCATGAGTTCATATTGATACTTCCAATTCACAACCAAGACTGTAAGACTTTTATGTAACCTTATCCATGTTACACTAGTATCTCCTTTCTCTCACTGTGAAAAGTCTCTGCTTTTAATAACACCAACAAAATTCTCATTTGTTTATCCCATACTAATCACACAATAATTTTGGAATAAGAATATCAACATGTCTACCAACAATTGATTTCCAAAACCAGTTTAATTTTTTGTTTTGTTGTTGTTTTGTTTTATTTTTAATCCTTAGGGCATGTCCCACCAGGGATGCAAAATCAAATTACCATGTTTTAAAGTCACTTGAACTAGTTCCCTTCTGTGTAGCTATGCCCACCACTGGTTATTCAGTTAGGTAATTTTTATACTTTTATTTTTAAATTTGTATTTTGGTAAATTAAAGTTGTTTTATAATTATATAAAATTAAATCTTTGAAGCAAGGAAGAATCAAAGGATTCTAGCTTTATCTCTGATTACGTTGTTCTAATTCTTTCCTTCCTTCCTCTACAAGTAAATTTAAAAGTTTTAAAAATATCTTTTGGCATTTAGGAAGGTTTATATTTTTGTTTGAATGATTACCTTTGTACTAACATTATCTTTATAAAATATCCATCTCCCTTCCCTCTTTTTGCCTATTGACTCTGACTATTGTTTCCTGCTATGAGAAATAGTGAAACCAGCTGCTTACCACTTTATTCTTCTTTCCTGCCTCTCATCCAGCAACTGCTGATGTAGTATCCTTGTAAACAGAATAAATACCTATTAAACGACCAGTGAGTTTATTGTACTTCTCAGTTTTTGATACTTGTACCTTATTTATATGGTTAGAGTACACAGCCATTATATTCTTACAACCATTAGCCTTCATTCTATAGAAAACTATGTTACGCTTACTTCTAGTCCTTATGCCAAAGCTTCTCAAGTTATTTTTGTTATGTGAAGCTCCTTCTATGACAGATTCTTCAGGAAGAGTTCAAAGAAGTGATATTCCCTGAGCACTTGCAAGTTCATAGTAGTTCGTAGCTTTTCCACCTGAAGTTCAGTTTGTGTCCTTGCTTATGCTTTCTTTTATTGAGTAATTTAAATATATCATTATATTCTGCCATACAGATTTATTGCTGAGCGGTCTGATGACAATATGATTTTTTTTCCCTTGGTATTTTTGTCTGGATGTCATTATATATACATATACATTTTTTCTTTAAGTCTAATAATTTAGTAGAAATATGTCTCAGTGTGGGCCTTTGTGGATTGTTTTCCCAGTTCTGTGATATGCCTTTTCAATATTTATTTTTAAATCTTTTTATTATTTCAGAAAAGTTTCCCTCAAGTGTAGTTTTAGTATTTCTTCTGTTCATTGCTTTGCTTTTCTTCTTCAGAGGACTATTATATTTATATTGGATCTTTATCCATTGATTACTCTTGAACACTTTTTAAAATATCATTCTTAATTTCTGATATCAATAAAACTTTGCTATTTTCCATATTCTGTTTCTCTTAAAGCATATTCTGATATGTTTATTTGCTTTTGTTTTCTTAACTTTGTAGATAATTTTTTTCCTTTCACTTTTAATTCTTTCCTTTAATTCTCTCTCTTTTTAAATCTTCTTTTTCTCAATCATCTCACTTATGAGTTTTCACATTCTGATTTATGTTGTTCTTTATAGGTTCTATCATTACTTAATTACTTTTAGTTCATTTTGAAACATTAAGCTTTTTATCTGTTTTGTGGGCATATTTTCCTGGTATGCTTCCATTATCTGAGGGATTTATTTCACTCTTTATTCTCTTATTTTTATACTGTTTTTATGTGGGATTCTGTAGTTTTCTTTGGCTGTTGTTCATTTTGAAGTGAAATGACTTTTTCTGTGCTTTTTGGTGAGAAGAGTGGGCTGGAACAGCTACCTCTTTTGCCACTTTAATGAAGAAATGGCCTTAAACATTCTTAGATATTTCTGCTTTGTCATTTTCCCCAATTTTCTTGTCTCTTTTCTTTTCTTTGCCCTCATAGTGTCTGTTCTGCTCACTTTAGTTTATCATCCCAGCAGGTTCTCCTCAGTGCTAAGCTTTACGATGTAAAGGTTTTTTATCTGTTTTGAGAGTTTATAGGCCTCAGACCCCAAAGCTGTCTAGGACCATTGATCATATGTTGGACATCTTGCACTCATCAATTGATCTGAAACTTTCAAAATCCTCTCCCATTTTCTCCTGCTGTTCTGAACAAGGCCCACTGTGCTTTCCAGTGAATACCTGATAGTGGGTTGGGGGTTTTCCAGCTCTTGGGGTTATCACTGGTACCTTTGCCTTTTTTCTGATTTCTCCCACATAGTTTATTTATTTATTTATTTTTGGCTGCGTTGGGTCTTTGTTGCTGCGCGTGGGCTTTCTCTAGTTGTGAGCGGGGGCTACTCTTTGTTGCGGTGTGCCGGCTTCTCATTGTGGTGGGTTCTCTTGTCGCAGAGCACAGGCTCTAGGCATGTGGGCTTCCGTAGCTGTGGCATCTGGGCTCAGTAGTTGTGGCTTGCAGGCTCAGTAGTTGTGGCACATGGGCTTAGTTGCTCCGCGGCATGTGGGATCTTCCTGGACCAGGGCTCAAGCCCATGTCCCCTGCATTGGCAAGCAGATTCTTAACCACTATACCACCAGGGAAGTCCTCTCCCACATAAGTTTTGATACTGTATGGGTCTTGTAGTTTTTATTTAGCCACACCCAATCATCTTTTGGATTTGTGGGTAGATCTTGAAACCTAGTGCTATTGTAGATGTAGTCCATGGGGTCTTATTTTTCCTACTATAGTTGCTCTATTTTAATGGGAGGGTTATGAGACCTTCCAGATTTTCCAGAATACTTGAAAAATCACCTAGGTGTGTAGAAGAGAGGGCTGGAAAGAAGGGGGCAGGAAAGAAAGAGAAAGACTTCCAAATAAAAATAGCAGTGGGAAAGCATGAAGGTGTAAAACACCATGATGCAATAGCAGAGCTATATTCTAGTTTGGTATGCCTCTAGTAGGGGGTCTGTGTGAGGTAATGGAAGGAATGGACCATGGAGGCAGATGGAGTTGATCACAATGAGCCATGTATGCTAAACTGGGAAGTTGGAACTTTAATGCTATAGGGAGCTGTTGAAGGGTGTAAAGCAAGGAGTTGACATTAGATTACTAATTCAGAAAGGTTTCTCTGGCAGCAGTGTAGAGAATGGTCTTGAAGTAGTCCAGAGGGTAGATAGGACCCTTCCTCCTTCCGCACATCTGGCAACTATGGCAAAGTGAGAAGTGGCGATGGACTAAACCAAGGCAGTGGCAGATGGAGCAGAGATGCTGTTTGTGAGGTTAAATCTACAGGGTATATGGTTAATAGTTGAATATGAAGGGATGGGGTTGGGTGAGAGGTAGGGTGAACCTTAGGTTCCTGGGCAATACCTTGACTCCTAAGATACTACACATTCTACTTCGTATGGTTCTCATTCTTGCTGAATTGTTCTAATACTTCTCAAAATGGTGCTTTTGGAGATGGACGTTTGTCTAATTGTACCCTGCAAGCTTAGTGATAGATAGGATTTGGTTATAAGACTTACTTTAGAACTTCTATAAACATAGTCTGCAATCTACAAAATAGTACCAAGAAGACATAGGATTATTTTTCCTTAATGCACATCTGAACTGGCTATCTCTCTGCCAGAATTTGATGACGGCATTTATATTTATATTTATATTAGCATTCCAGTTGTCTTTTTCAAGAAGAGGGAAGAATAAGATAGATGTAGAAAGAGGCAGGAAGTTGAGATGGGTATTCTGGACTCGATTGTGACTTCACAGAAATTAGAGAATGGAAAGAAGTTACAGAAAAATAACTGGAACTTTGCTCCTGTTCCTTCCACCCATCTCCAACAGATCCTCTATACTTACTACTCAATTAGCAGCAGGAAGGACATCATCTGGGGGCTTGTTACCAATGCAGACTCTCAGGTCCCACCTGAGACCTACTGAATCAATATCTGCCTTTTAACAAGATCTCGAGGTGATTCCTCTGAACATTAAAGGTTGAGAATCACTGCTCGAGACGATGTTGGGAAGTGAACTTTTTGTGATTCTACCTTAACTTTCTTAGAATAGCAAGATACTGTATTGAATGAATATTCAATATTCTGTAGGAACTTGAAAGAGTTAGTGTAAGGAGAGAGTATAATATAGCAATTTAAGGATTTGTGCTCTCTATGGAGGCAGTTAATGTACATTTGAATCTGGCTTCACAACTAATTAGTTATGTGACTATGGGAAAGATACTTGATTTTTCTACAGATTGGTATCTTCATTTGTAAATGCGAATTAAGAGTTCTTACCTCTTAAGATTGTTGTGAGGCTCAAATGAGACAGTATTTGTGAAGTGGTTAGCACAGCTCCTTGTGCACAGGAATGCATCACAAATATTAGCTACCATTGTTAAAACTTAATAGTTTAAAATGTCTTACGTGCATCTTGGATGTATTTAATGCCTTGTTAGAAGTAACAATATAGTGTGCAGGGACCTCATTCTTTTCAAATGAGCAACGTTCTTGGAGAATATGTTAGTGTACAAGGACCTGCAGGTACTTCTCAGAGAAAGTAAATCTTTAATACGGTGGTTGTATGTATTTGTGTTACGACAATTTCCTGGAAAAAAAAGAAATATCCACATTAGAACTTAAAAAATATTTTATTCAAGGATTTTCTTGTATAATCTCATACAACCTGTCTAGGTGAACTATACAGAAAAATCCCTTTTCTTTAAAAAAATCTTGAACTTTAGAAAGCTTGAATCATTCTTCATGTTTTTATCTGCTTTTTAAATATTTTTTTGCTGTCTATGTCCTGATGAAATCCTGATGAAATTTCACGTTAGATGCTGAGTGACCCAGCTACTCTATATGTCCTGAAACATTCTGAGCCAATTATTTCAGGAAGAAGCAACAATCATACAAAACATCGTATCTAACCCTAAGCAAACAAACAACACTAAAACCCACTCTTAGATTTTCATAGGCTTCGGGAACCCATCCGACTTATTCTGTAATCACCCACACATTTTAAAAGCAATGTTATTATTCCCTAGCAAGCATTTTAAACTAGAGAGGCCTATGCAATGGAACGTAGAAAGAAGTCAGAGAAGTAAACCCCAGACCGTCTTTGTTTCTTATTGCAAAGCTCAGCATTTTTATGTTCCCTCATCAACAAAAAGATTCCCCCCTGCACACCCTTGGTGCTTTCTATTTATGTTCACCTGCTACTCAATTAACACCCCATCAAACAGCACACTTGCAGGGGGTTTATTGTCAGACCATTGCACTACAGTGCTTAACCCTCTATCTCACCTATATTGCACATGGAGTTAAAAACAGTCCCCTGACTGTGCTAGGAAAACATGTCTTTTCATTTAGTGTTTGGGCAAGGTTTTCCTTGTGCAAATTATCCTCGGTGTTCATAAAGTTATAACTGTATCTACATGTGTCTGACATTTATTACCTTCCGTAGGACCGTAAAACACACTTTTCTCTTCTAACTGTGTCTGCTGACATGTTACATAAAATAAACTTTAAATATTACCTATAAATTAATTAGCATTTTCCCTCTATTAAGAAAAGCCGATGAAGGCTTAGCAACACTGCTTTAGTGTAGCTAGAAGTTTTAATTGGATTCTACCTGAAAGACAATGGGATTATTCTTAACCATTTATTTTTCATTTGGTTATATTTATGTATTTATATTAGCTAAGGGAATACATATTCATTTGTAGAAAATTAAGGAAGTATGGAAAAGTTTCAAGAAGAAAATGAACACCTCTTCCCCAAAATCATTTTCGTAATTTCATAACCCCTACTGTTATTTTGGTCTTTTTTCTTAAATATATAAATAACTATTAATTATTTTCTATAAATACCTATCAGTTTATAAGTATTATGTTTATATATAATTATTTTTATATACCCAGTACTTTATATAAATGTAGTTTTCATACAAAATTTGGCAATGAGCTTATATTTTATACTTTGTTTTATATCCAGTCCTCTTAATATTGTGTAACTGTCGTGTCCCATGTAGTTATACTCATTTTAAACTTGGATTTTAATACTGGATAAGTCATTTGTCTTATGAAGGTGCCATAATGTTTTCACCATTTAGATGAGTTCAGAAGTTTTGCTGATTATATCTTTAAAAGAAATTCCTAGCAGTGAAACACTGTATTGAAGACCCTTAAAACATCTTGTCAGAATGCCTTCCTGAAAGGCTGTAAAATGTTACATGTCCACATTATACCCTGATCAACTGTCTGCGTCTTTATTCCTGTCCTGCCCCTAGGTTCTTCAAAACCTCTTTTCATAGATTCCATATATATGTGTTAGCATAAGGTACTTGTTTTTCTCTTTCTGAGTTACTTCACTCTGTATGACAATTTCTAGGTACATCCACCTGGCTACAAATAGCTCAATTTCATTTCTTTTTATGGCTGAATAATATTCCATATATAATATTCCATTGTATACACGTGCCACATCTTCTTTCTCCATTAAACTGTTGAAGGAAACTTAGGTTGCTTCCATGTCCTGGCTATTGTAAATAGAGCTGCAATGAACATTGTGGAACATGACTTTTTTTTTTTTTTTTTTGCGGTACACGGACCTCTCACTGTTGTGGCCTCTCCCATTGTGGAGCAGAGGCTCCGGACGCGCAGGCTCAGCGGCCATGGCTCATGGGCCCAGCCGCTCTGCGGCACGTGGGATCCTCCCGGACCGGGGCACGAACCCGTGTCCCCTGTATCGGCAGGCGGACTCTCAACCACTGCGCCACCAGGGAAGCCCACATGACTCTTTTTGAATTATGGTTTTCTCAGGGTATATGCGCAGTAGTGGGATTGCTGGGTTGTATGGTAGTTCTATTTTTAGGTTTTTGCGGAACCTCCATACTGTTCTCCATAGTGGTTGTATCAAATTACATTCCCATGAACAGTGCAAGAGGGTTCTCTTATCTCCACACCCTCTCCAGCATTTACTGTTTGTAGACTTTTTGATGATGGCCATTCTGACCGGTGTGAGGTGATACCTCATTGTAGTTTTGATTTGCATTTCTCTAATAATTAGTGATGATGAGCATCCTTTCATGCGTTTGTTGGCAATCTGTATATCTTCTTTGGAGAAATGTCTACTTAGATCTTCTCCCCGTTTTTGGATTGGATTGTTTGTTTTTTTGATATTGAACTGCATGAGCTGCTTGTATGTTTTGGAGATTAATCCTTTGTCAGTTGCTTCATTTGCAAATATTTTATCCCATGCTGAGGGTTGTCTTTGCATCTTGTTTATGGTTTCCTTTGCTGTGTAAAAGCTTTTAAGTTTCATTAGGTCCCATTTGTTTATTTTTGTTTTCATTTCCATTTCTCTAGGAGGTGGGTCAAAAAGGATCTGGCTGTGATTTATGTCATGTAATGTTCTGCCTACATTTTCCTCTAAGAATTTTTTTTTTTAATAAATTTATTTAATTAATTAATTTATTTTTGGCTGTGTTGGGTCTTCATTGCTGCATGTGGGCTTTCTCTAGTTGCGGCGAGTGCGGGCTTCTCATTGCGGTGGCTTCTCTTGTTGTGGAGCACGGGCTGTAGGCGTGCGAACTTCCGTAGTTGTGGCTCTTGGACTCTAGAGCTCAGGCTGAGTAGTTGTGGCATACAGGCTTAGTTGCTCAGTGGCATGTGGGATCTTCCAGGACCAGGGCTCGAACCCATGTCTCCTGCATTGGCAGGCAGGTTCTTAACCACTGCACCACCAGGGAAACCCGCCTCTAAGAATTTTATAGTGTCTGCCCTTACATTTAGGTCTTTAATCCATTTTGAATTTATATTTGTGTATGGCAATAGGAAGCGTTCTAATATCATTCTTTTACATGTAGCTGTCCAGTTTTCACTGCACCACTTATTGAAGAGGCTGTCTTTTCTCCATTGTATATTCTTGCCTCCTTTATTAAACATAAGGTGACCATATGTGCATGGGTTTATCTCTGGGCTTTCTATCCTGTTCCTTTGATGTATATTTCTGTTTTTTTGCCAGTACCATACTGTCTTGATTACTGTAGCTTTGTAGTGGAGTCTGAAGTCAGGGAGCCTGATTCCTCCAGCTCCATTTTTCTTCCTCAAGATTGCTTTGACTATTCGGGGTCTTTTGTGTTTCCATAGAAATTGTGAAATTTTTTGTTCTATTTCTGTGAAAAATGCCAGTGGTTGTTTGCTAGGGATTGCATTGAATCTGTAGATTGCTTTGGTTAGTAGACTCATTTTCACAATATTGATTCTTCCAATCCAGGAACATGGTGTATCTCTCCATCTATTTGTATCATCTTTAATTTTTTTCATCAGTGTCTTATAATTTTCTGCATACAGGTCTTTTGTCTCCTTAAGTAGGTTTATTCCTAGATATTTTATTTTTTTGTTGCAGTGGTAAATGGGAATGTTTTCTTAATTTCTCTTTCAGATTTTTCATCATTAGTGTATAGGAATGCAAGAGATTTCTGTGCATTAATTTTGTATCCTGCTACTTTACTAAATTCATTGATTAGCTCTAGTAGTTTTGTGGTAGCATCTTTAGTAGGATTCTCTATGTATAGTATCATGTCATCTACAGACAGTGACAGCTTTACTTCTTCTTTTCTGATTGGATTCCTTTTATTTCTTTTTTTTCTTTGATATGGCTAAAACTTCCAAACCATGTTGAACAATAGCGGTGAGAGTGGGCAACCTTGTCTTGTTCCTGATCTTAGTGGGAATTGTTTGTTTTTCACCATTGAGAATGATGTTGGCTGTGAGTTTGTCATATATGGCCCTTATTATATTGACGTAAGTTCCCTTTTTGCCTACTTCCTGGAGGGTTTTTATCATAAATGGCGTTGAATTTTGTCAAAAGCTTTTTCTTCATCTATTGAGATGATCATATGGTTTTTCTCCTTCAATTTGTTAATAGGGTGTATCACATTGATTGATTTGCATATATTGAAGAATCCTAGCGTTCCTGGGATAAACCCCACTTGATCATGGTGTATGATCCTTTTAGTGTGTTGTTGGATTCTGTTTGCTGGTATTTTGTTGAGGGTTTTTGCATCTATGTTCATCAGTGATATTGGCCTGTAGTTTTCTTTCTTTGTGACATATTTGTCTGGTTTTGGTATCAGGGTGATGGTGGCCTCGTAGAATGAGTCTGGGAGTGTCCCTCCCTCTGCTATATTTTGGAAGAGTTTGAGAAGGATACGTGTTAGCTCTTCCCTAAATGTTTGATAGAATTTGCCTGTGAAGCCATCTGGTCCTGGGCTTTTGTTTGTTGGAAGATTTTTAATCACAGTCTCAATTTCAGTGCTTGTGATTGGTCTGTTTATATTTTCTCTTTCTTCCTGGTTCAGTCTCAGAAAGTGTGCTTTTCTAAGAATTTGTCCATTTCCTCCAGGTTGTCCATTTTATTGGCATATAGTTGCTTGTAGTAATCTCTCATGATCCTTTGTATTTCTGTATTGTCAGTTGTTACTTCTCCTTCTTCATTTCTAATTCTATTGATTTAAGTCTGCTCCCTTTTTTGTTGATTAGTCTGGCTAATGGTTTATCAATTTTATCTTCTCAAAGAACCAGCTTTTAGTCTTATTGATCTTTGCTATCATTTCCTTCATTTCTTTTTCATTTATTTCTGATCTGATCTTTATGATTTCTTTCCTTCTGCTAACTTTGGGGCTTTTTGTTCTTTTTTCTCTAATGGCTTTAGGTGTAAGGTTAGGTTGTTTATTTGAGATGTTTCTTGTTCCTTGAGGTAGAATTGCATTGCTATAAACTTCCCTCTAAAACTGCTTTTGCTGCATCCCATAGGTTATGGGTCATTGTGTTTTCATTGTCATTTGTTTCTAGGTATTTTTTGATTTCCTCTTTGATTTATTCAGTGATTTCATGTTATTTAGTAGCATATTGTTTAGCCTCCATGTGTTTGTATTTTTTACAGATTTTTCACTGTAATTGATATGTAATCTCATAGCTTTGTGGTTGGAAAAGATACTTGATACGATTTCAGGTTTTTCCCTTTCATCACTTTAAATATGTCTTGCCACTCCCTCATGGCTTGCAGAGTTTCTGCTGAAAGATCAGCTGTTAACCTTATGGTGATTCCCTTGTATGTTATTTGTTGTTTTTCCTTTGCTGCTTTTAATATTTTTTCTTTGTATTTAATTTTTGATAGTTTCATTAATATGTGTCTTGGCGTGTTTCTCCTTGGATTTATCCTGTATGGGACTCTCTGTGCTTCTTGGACTTGATTGACTATTTCCTTTCCCATATTAGGGAAGTTTTCAACTATAATCTCTTCAAATATTTTCTCAGGCCCTCTCTTTTTCTCTTCCTCTTCTGGGATCCCTAAAATTTGAATGTTGGTGCCTTTACTGTTGTCCTAGAGGTCTCTAAGACTGTCTTCAATTCTTTTCATTCTTTTTTCTTTATTCTGCTCTGCGGTAGTTATTTCCACTATTTTATCTTCCAGGTCACTTTTCCATTCTTCTGCCTCAGTTATCTGATATTGATTCCTTCTAGAGAATTTTTAATTTCATTTTTTGTATTGTTCATCATTGTTTATTTGCTCTTTAGTTCTTCTACATCTTTGTTAAACGTTTGTTTATTTTGTCCATTCAATTTTAATATTTTGGATCATCTTTACTATCATTATTCTGAATTCTTTTTCAGGTAGACTGCCTGTTTCCTCTTCATTTGTTTGGTCTGATGGGTTTTTTCCTTGCTCCTTCATCTTCTGTGTGTTTCTCTGTCTTCTCATTTTGCTTAGTTTACTGTGTTTGGATTCTCCTTTTCACAGGCTGCAGGTTCGTAATTCCCGTTGTTTTTGGTGTCTGACCCCAGTGGCTCTAGTTGGTTCTTGTGGGTTGTGTAGGCTTCCTGGTGGAGGGGACTGGTGCCTGTGTTCTGGTGGATGAGGCTGGATCTTGTCTTTCTGATGGGCAGGACCACATTCAGTGGTGTGTTTTGGGGTGTCAGTGAGCTTATTATGGTTTGAGGCAGCCTTTCTGCTAATGGGTGGGGTTGTGTTCCTGTCTTGCTAGTTGTCTGGGTGTCCAGCACTGGAGCTTGCTGGTCATTGAGTGGAGCTGGGTCTTAGCGTTGAGATGGAGATCTCTGGGAGAGCTTTCATCATTTGATATTACATGGAGCTGGGAGGTCTCTCGTGGACCAATGTCGTGAACTTGGCTCTCCCACCTCAGAGGCACAGGCCTGACACCCAGCCAGAGCACGAAGACCCTGTCAGCCACATGGCAGGGGTGAGCAGCCAGAGGGCCAACTTAGAGTCCATCCGCCACACTGAGATACCTTAGCTTTACTAGGAATAAGTGAGTGCCCTTCTCCAACAGCAAAATTGGTGAGAGGTGCCTTTTTTTTTTCCTTTATGCTTAGTCGGGTTTCACCTGCTCACAGGGGGCTACCTGCAGAGGCCTTGCACCCAGCTCTTCCAACCAGAGTTCCTTCTCACAGATTCTTGTATCTCACATCTTCCTTTTTTGAATTCTTGCATGCTTTAAAATTTAGACTTCATACTTTTTTAGACTACACTTGAATAGTAGTTTTCTGTGCATAAATTAGGGGTTAAATTTTTTTTTTATGATTTTGAAGTCATTTCCCCATTGTATTTTAGCATCAAATGTTATAAATATGATGTCTGACTGACATGATTTTTTTTTTTTGAAGATATAATGAATCAGTACTATCCTGGTTAATGGACTGCATGCTTATAATCAGAAATCATACTTGAATCATTGCCATATGCAAAGTTGATATACCTTCAAGATATAGACACAGAGTTGTAGCACAGCACATGGGAAGGATATTGAGCAGCCAGCAGTTTAGAACAGCTGCTCTGATTTCCATCAGTCCTACAGGGGTGCACTAGCCAGTGGGCCTTAGACCAAGTGATCTACAGAGAAGTCTTAATCAAGTGTAAAAGTCTGGGGAACCAACCAAAAATCTGGTGACTCATTCTACACACTTTTTCCTTGTGTGTGAGACATAGTGGTATATAGCTTAAGTAATATACCATTCAGTGTAAAGAACTTAATATACTAAATTCAGTAACCTGCATATAACTCAACAAGATACATACTAGTAAATCTATAATTTATTCTGCTCATTCATGCCTTCGGATGACTGTCCTTTCTGGTGTCACAGTCTGAACATTAATCATAAAATTAATCTCTACCATAGTAGCTAGACTTTTTCCCTCTCTGAAAACTTTTCTTTCTATGTTATGCTAAGGTTTTAGAACAGAAATGTCCAACTATACCTATTTTTCATATTCATTCTGTTGGGCAGTTGATGAATCTTTTCAGTCTTAAGAAATTCAGGAAAATATGTTTTATAATTTCATTATTTATTTTATCCTTTTTCTTCTTCTATCCTTCTATGACTTCTATTAGAAGATATTGAAAATTCTGTATCCATTCTCCATGTCACTTAACTTTTTGATTGGTTATACTTTATCAGAGGCTGGTACTGTTGATGCTCCACCCAGATTCCAAGTGTCACTATTACTGATTTATGGAGCACATTTCCCAACTGCTACCTGAATTGTTGCTGACAGTTCATACCTATAAGTTTCTTTAGAGAATTTTCTTGGTCACTTGTAGCTGCTTTGCTTATAAAATGTCCAGTGTCCAGAGACTACCAATGTATTATATAAAAGCCCAAATCTTTTGCCTCAAGTTGAGACAAAGTCTCTGGTGCAGTTTTTTTTTTTCTGAGTGCTCCCTGAAACAGAGTGAAGCTAGACATCATTTGAACTCATGTTCTTGCTTAACTTCTTCCTATTTTCTTTTCTGCTTCCCTCCTCCCTTATAAGTTTGCCTTGAGAGCACTCCCTTAACAAATCACTTACAGGCAAATCCTTGTCTCAAGTTCTGCTTCTATAGAATCATATGGTCTCTTTATTTTTTTGCATTCTGTTCCAGTGAAATTTTTAGTTCCATCTCCAAGGTCGCTAAATTTTATCTTTGGCTGTGTCTATTTGGTAATTTTGCCTATCTATGAAATTTTTCATTTTGCTAATTAAAATTTTAATTGACAAAAATTTCCCTGAAATGTTTATGGTTGAAATGGGTATCATATATGGAAGTTCTTTAAAATAAATTGGGATAGAGGGTTAAGTGGGAGTTTAGATGAAATACGGTGAGCCATGAGTTGATAATTGTTGAAGGTGGGTGAGAAGAATATGGGCATTAATTATATCATCACTTCTTTGAATATGTTTAACGTATTTCACAATAAAACCTTGTTTTAAAATGATCTCTTGGTTGCTTTTCATTTTTCATGGATATAGTCTTTAAATTTCTCTGAGATTATTAAAGATGGTTATGCCTAATTTACATTATTTGCCCAATTCAGTTTGTGTGTGTGTGTTTTATCTTACTTCTGGGGGTTTTCTTTTGGTGACATGTTTCTCTTCATGGTGTTAGTTTTCCTCAGATAAGGATAGCAAATAGTTGCGATTTTTAAAATTTTGTGATCATCTTTGAATGTGAGAATCCCTGTTGATTGGCCTGTTATTCTGATAGCAACTGCCTCCACTCTCTGCTATGTTTTGCTTGTAAAAGCGTAAATACAGGATGTTGTTAGAGGGTGGTTTTGGTGAGGATGAGTCTCACTTTGTTCATTTTCTCCAATCGCAACTTTCTTCTTGGTGAAAGTTGTAGGGCTCCTTGTACCCACTAACTGTTGCTTTTAAAACTTCTTCCTCCCAAACAACCCTTACTACATAATGATCTATTTCCATATATTTTTAGTTATAATTTTCTTCAGCTTTAGTTTTTCATAAATCTAATACTGTCTCCTTTCACCTTACAAAGATTCTCTTCCTGCACTGTTATAAATCAATTATTTGAAAAAAAACCCTTTTTGTGTGTGTGTTATTTCATGGTACTTGTGATAAGGAGGAAAGGGAGTCATATGATCAGAGTTCACCATCTTGATCTAATTCCTCTTTTATATCCATTGTGGCTTATAATTCTATTGTTGCAATTCATTTCTTTCTCATCTAATTTATTATTTTTGCATCTCATAGTTTTTTTGTTTTGTTTTTGTCTCAGCTTGTTATTTCCTCATGGCTTTATGTTTCTGTGTCGTACTTTTGCATGCTATTTGAAGATGCTAGATGCCTTTTCCCAAGTTTGTTCTGGTTCTTATACTAGATTATTTTCCAAGGAGAGCTTAACTCTGGTTCTTCCCATGATTGTGTTTTTCACAGGCTCCACTCCATGTTGTTCATTTTCTTTTATTTTTCCTATCCGTGATAAGGTAATTCCCGTTATTGGTCAACACCCAAGGTATGGGGCTGTTCCGTGACTTTACTCATAGTCCCCTTTGGTGCAGGTAGAATCTCCTTTACAGCAGTAGGGCAGAAGAGCAGGTTGACTCAGGAGCTCAGAGCACAGTTCCCAGTGTCCAGTGTCTAGGGGTTGTTTCTCATCCATCCTTGGATGGATGCCGGAGGACACTCCCGGATGCCCATTTCAATTTCTCTAATACTCACCATCCCAGATCCTCTCCACTCATAGAGTCTAGCTCTAAAGCTTTTCTGGTCAGGGCTAAAGCTTCACAGAAGCACTGTGCCAAAACGCATCCTTTTCCACCTGTGTGTTTCTAGGTCTGAATGAAAATAGAGATTAATTTATTCAGCTACTTAACAGTTATGATCTGCTTTCTCCGTACTTCACTGGAGAACTGGGTCTGGGAGTGGGAAGATGAAAATCTACTTTGTCTATCACAAAAGCAACATAGACCAGTAAACGAAGAAGTCACAGAATTCTGGAAGTTAGAGATTATCTGAAAAAGCAGGTAGTGAAGAAAGAATCTTTTCTATATTTTCTTTTTTCACATTGAATGGTGCTTCCCTATTTTGTCAATCTTATATCTAAGATTATCTTATCTCTAGGGTAAGTTTATTCTATATGCTAACAATAATTTCTCTCATAGGGTTTGATTTGGGTGTTACTACGAAGTTTATTGTTTTGTTTTGTTTTCATAGATATTCTGGTGGGAAACTGTTTGAATGTCTGCCTCAAGGACTGCTAGTAACTGTAGAAGTGCAGTTTAACTTTTCATTTCTGTTAAGCATTGATTTTTTCTTTACAACAAAGCTCATATCTTAAGTATAATTTTTCCAAAGCTTACCAATCCAGATTTTAAGTACATTTGACTCACCAATTTTATAGATGATGGAAGAAAATCATTTCAAACAAATCCTCACTACTTGACAAAGTTTTGAGAGACACTGGTAATTCAACATTTCATGCAGTCCAATAGAATATTACCAGGAGTGACTCTTGCAGGTTCCTTCATTTTCCTTGTTTTTTCTTAAACAAAACTCGTTGACAAAGTATATGCTTGTGGCAACTTCACATATTGTATCACTTAAGGTAGCATTTTGCCTCTGCTTTTTATAAAATTAAGAAATACCAATATTATGGGGAGGAGAACCACATCCCTCCACATGTATATATTGCAATTACACTGTCACTGCTACTCTGAATTATCTATACAAATCTTTTCAGGAAATATGATCAATGCCCATAATTCTGAAATAAGTGTATGAAGATACAAAATGAAACAAATAATAACATTTTAAATAAGGGCTGAAACATGAATCTGTCTCCTCCCCATTCGTTTTTTAAAGTAGCACTTCATTTCTTTTTTTTTTAACATCTTTATTGGAGTATAATTGCTTTACAATAGTGTGTTATGTTCTGCTTTATAACACAGTGAATCAGCTATACATATACATATATCCCCATATCTCCTCCCTCTTGCGTCTCCCTCCCACCCTCCCTAACCCACTCCTCTAGGTAGCAACAAAGAACGGAGTTGATCTCCCTGTGCTATGCAGCTGCTTCCCACTAGCTATCTATTTTACATTTGGAACTGTATGTATGTCCATGCCACTCTCTCACTTCATTCCAGCTTACACTTCCCACTACCCATGTCCTCAAGTCCATTCTCTACGTCTGTGTCTTTATTCCTGTCCTGACCCTAGGTTCTTCAGAACCATTCTTTTCTTTTTCTTTTCAGATTCCATATATATGTGTTAGCATACGGTATTTGTTTTTCTCTTTCTGACTTACTTCACTCTGTATGACAGATTCTAGGTCCATCAACCTCACTGCAAATAACTCAGTTTCGTTTCTTATTATGGCTGAGTAATATGCCATCGTATATAAGTGCCACATCTTCTTTTTCCATTCATCTGTCAGTGGACACTTAGGTTGCTTCCATGTCCTGGCTATTGTAAATAGAGCTGCAGTGAACATTGTGGTACATGACTTTTTGAATTATGGTTTTCTTGGTATATGCCCAGTAGTGGGATTGCTGGGTCATATGGTAGGGCAATTTTTTTTTTTTTTGAGGAACCTCCATACTGTTCTCCGTAGTGGCAGTATCAATTTACATTCCCACCAACAGTGCTAGAGGATTCCCTTTTCTCCACACCCTCTCCAGCATTTATTGTTCGTAGAATTTTTCATGATGGCCATTTTGACTGGTGTGAGGTGATACCTCATTGTAGTTTTGATTTGCATTTCTCTAGTGATTAGTGATGTTGAGCATCCTTTCATGTGTTTGTTGGCCATCTGTATTTCTTCTTTGGAGAAATGTCTACTTAGGTCTTCTGCCCATTTTTGGATTGGGTTGTTTGTTTTTTTGATATTGAGCTGCATGAGCTTCTTATAAAGTTTGGAGATTAATCCTTTGTTAGTTGCTTCATTTGCAAATATTATCTCCCATACTGAGGGTTGTCTTTTCGTCTTGTTTATGGTTTCCTTTGCTGTGCAAAAGCTTTTAAGTTTCATTAGGTCCCATTTGTTTATTTTTGTTTTTATTTCCATTCCTCTAGGAGCTGGGTCAAAAAGGATCTTGCTGTGATTTATGTCATATAGTGTTCTGCCTATGTTTTCCTCTAAGAGTTTTATAGTGTATGACCTTACCTTTAGGTCTTTAATCCATTTTGAGTTTATTTTTGTGTATGGTGTTAGAGAGTGTTCTAATTTCATTCTTTCACATGTAACTGTCCAGTTCTCCCAGCACTACTTATTGAAGAGGCTGTTTTTTCCCCATTTTATATTCTTGCCTCCTTTATCAAAGATAAGGTGACCATATGTGTGTCGGTTTATATCTGGGCTTTCTATCCTGCTCCATTAATCTATATTTCTGTTTTTTTTTGTTCTTTTTTTTTTTTTTTTGCCAGTACCATACTGTCTTGAGTACTGTAGCTTTGTAGTAGAGTCTGAAGTCCAGGAGCCTGATTCCTCCAGCTCCGTTTTTCTTTCTCAAGATTACTTTGACTACTCGGGGTCTTTTGTGTTTCCACACAAATTGTGAAATTTTTTGTTCTAGTTCTGTGAAAAATGCCATTGGTAGTTTGATAGGGATTGCATTGAATCTGTAGATTGCTTTGGGTAGTATAGTCATTTTCACAATGTTGATTCTTCCAATCGAAGAACACGGTATATTTCTCCATCTGTTTGTATCATCTTTAATTTCTTTCATCAGTGTCTTATAGTTTTCTGCATACAGGTCTTTTGTCCCCTTAGGTAAGTTTATTCCTAGGTATTTTATTCTTTTTGTTGCAATGGTAATTGGGAGTGTTTCCTTAGTTTCTCTTTCAGCATTTTCATCATTAGTGTACAGGAATGCAAGAGATTACTGTGCATTAATTTTGTGTCCTGCTACTTTACCAAATTCATTGATTAGCTCTAGTAGTTTTCTTATAGCATCTTTAGAATTCTCTATGTATAATATCGTGTCATCTACAGACATTGACAGCTTTACTTCTTTTCCAATTTAGATTCCTTTTATTTCTTTTTCTTTTCTGATTGCTGTGGCTAAAATTTCCAAAATAATGTTGAATAATAGCAGTGAGAGTGACAACCTTGTCTTGTTCCTGATTTTAGAGGAAATGGTTTCAGTTTTTCATGATTGAGAACGATGTGGGCTGTGGGTTTGTCATATATGTCCTTTATTATGTTGAGGAAAGTTCCCTCTATGCCCACTTTCTGGAGGGTTTTTATCATAAATGGGTGTTGGACTTTGTCAAAAGCTTTTTCATCTACTGAGATGATCATATGGTTTTTCTCCTTCAATTTGTTAATATGGTTTATCATTTTGATTGATTTGCGTATATTGAAGAATCCTAGCATTCCTGGGATAAACCCCACTTGATCATGGTGTATGATCCTTTTAATGTGCTGTTGGATTCTGTTTGCTAGTATTTTGTTGAGGATTTTTGCATCTATGTTCATCAGTGATATTGGCCTGTAGTTTTCTTTCTTTGTGGCATATTTGTCTGGTTTTGGTTTCAGGGTGATGGTGGCCTCGTAGAATGAGTTTGGGAGTGGTCCTCCCTGTGCTATATTTTGGAAGAGTTTGAGAAGGATAGGTGTTAGCTCTGCCCTAAATGTTTGATAGAATTTGCCTGTGAAGCTATCTGGTCCTGGGGCTTTTGTTTGTTGGAAGATTTTTAATCACAGTCTCAATTTCAGTGCTTGTGATTGGTCTGTTTATATTTTCTCATTCTTCCTGGTTCAGTTTTGGAAGGTTGTGCTTTTCTAAGAATTTGTCCATTTCTTCCAGGTTGTCCATTTTATTGGCATATAGTTGCTTGTAGTAATCTCTCATGATTCTTTGTATTTGTGTAGTGTCAGTTGTTACTTGTCCTTTTTCATTTCTAATTCTGTTGATTTAATTCTTCTCTCTGTTTTTCTTCATGAGTCTTGCTAATGGTTTATCAATTTTGTTTATCTTCTCAAAGAACCAGCTTTTAGTTTTACTGATCTTTGCTATCATTCCCTTCATTTCTTTTTTATTTATTTCTGATCTGATCTTTATGATTTCTTTCTTTCTGCTAATTTTTGGGTTTTTTTGTTCTTCTTTCTCTAATTGCTTTAGGTGTAAGGTTAGGTTGTGTATTTGAGATGTTTCTTGTTTGTTGTGGTAGGATTGTATTGCTATAAACGTCCCTCTTAGAACTGCTTTTGCTGCATGCTGTGGGTTTTGCGTCGTCGTGTTTTCATTGTCATTTGTTCTAGGTATTTTGTGATTTCCTCTTTGATTTCTACAGTAATACCTTGGTTATTTAGTAGTGTATTGTTTAGCCTCCATGTATCTGTACTTTTTACAGATTTTTTCTTGTAATTGATATCTAGTCTCATAGCATTGTGGTCAGAAAAGATACTTGATACGATCTGAATTTTCTTAAATTTACCAAGGCTTGATTTGTGACCCAAGATATGATCTATCCTGGAGAATGTTCCATGAGCACTTGAGAAGAAATTGTAGTCTGTTGTTTTTGGATGCAATGTCCTATAAATATCAATTAAGTCTATCTCGTTTAATGTATCATTTAAAGCTTGGTTTTCCTTATTTACTTTCATTTTGGATGATCTATCCACTGGTGAAAGTGGGGTGTTCAAGTTCCCTACTATGATTGTGTTACTGTCAGTTTCCCCTTTTATGGCTGTTAGTGTTTGCCTTATGTATTGAGGTGCTCCTATGTTGGGTACATAAATATCTACAATTGTTATATCTTCTTCTTTGATTGATCCCTTGATCATTATGTAGTATCCTTCTTTGTCTCTTGTAATAGTCTTTGTTTTAAAGTCTATTTTGTCTGATATGAGAATTGCTACTCCAGCTTTCTTTTGATTTCCATTTGCATGGAATATCTTTTTCCATCCCCTCACTTTCAGTCTGTATGTGTCCTAGGTCTGAAGTGGGTCTCTTGTAGACCGCATATATACAGGTCTTGTTTTTGTATCCATTCAGCCAGTCTATGTCTTTTGGTGGGAGCATTTAATCCCTTTACATTTAAGGTAATTTATTGATATGTATGTTCATATTATCATTTTCTTAATTCTTTTGTGTTTGGTTTTTTTTTTTTTTTTGCGGTACGCGTGCCTCTCACTGTTGTGGCCTCTCCCATTGAGGAGCACAGGCTCTGTACGTGCAGGCTCAGTGGCCATGGCTCACGGGCCTAGCCGCTCTGTGGCACGTGGGATCTTCCCAGACCAGGGCACGAACCCATGTCTCCTGCATCGGCAGGCGGACTCTCGAGCACTGCACCACCAGGGAAGCCCTGTGTTTGTTTTTGTAGGTCTTTTCCTTCTCTTATGTTTCCTGACTAGAGAAGTTCCTTTAGCATTTGTTGTAAAGCTGTTTTGGTGGTGCTGAATTCTCTTAGCTTTTGTTTGTCTGTAAAGG
Source organism: Tursiops truncatus (assembly GCF_011762595.2). Classification (NCBI taxonomy): domain Eukaryota; kingdom Metazoa; phylum Chordata; class Mammalia; order Artiodactyla; family Delphinidae; genus Tursiops; species Tursiops truncatus. The sequence goes on along the minus strand of NC_047035.1, from coordinate 80,895,832 downwards.
TTTTGATTTCTCTGTCAAATGTGAATGAGATCCTTCCTGGGTAGAGTAATCTTGATTGTAGGTTTTTCCCTTTCATGACTTTGAATATGTCCTGCTACTCCCTTCTGGCTTGCAAAGTTTCTGCTGAATGATTAGCTGTTAACCTTATGGGGATTCCCTTGTATGTTATTGTTGTTTTTCCCTAGCTGCTTTTAATATTTTTTTTGTATTTAATTTTAGATAGTTTGATTAATATGTGTCTTGGTGTGCTTCTCCTTGGATTTATCCTGTATGGGACACTCTGTGCTTCCTGGACTTGATTGACTATTTCCTTTCCCATATTAGGGAAGTTTTCAACTATAATCTCTTCAAATACTTTCTCAGCCCCTTTCTTTTTCTGTTCTTCTTCTGGGACCCCTAGAATTCAAGTGTTGTTGCATTTAATGTTGTCCTAGAGGTCTCTGATACTGTCCTCAATTCTTTTCATTCTTTTTTCTTTATTCTGCTCTGTGGTAGTTATTTCCACTATTTTATCTTCCTGGTCACGTATCCGTTCTTCTGCCTCAGTTATTCTGCTATTGATTCCTTCTGGAGAATTTTTAATTTCATTTACCATGTTGCTCATCATTGTTTGTTTACTCTTTACTTCTTCTAGGTCCTTGTTAAATGTTTGTTGTATTTTCTCCATTCTATTTCCAAGATTTTGGATCATCTTTACTGTCATTACTCTGAATTCTTTTTCAGGTAGACTGCCTGTTTCCTCTTCAGTGGTTTGGTCTGATGGGTTTTTACCTTGCTCCTTCATCTGCTGTTTCTCTGTCTTCTCATTTTGCTTATTTTACTGTGTTTGGGGTCTCCTTTCATAGGCTGCAGATTCATAGTTCCCATTGTTTTCAGTGTCTGCCCCCAGTGGCTAAGGTTAGTTCAGTGGGTTGTGTAGGTTTCCTAGTGGAGGGAATTGGTGCCTGTGTTCTGGTGGATGAGGCTGGGTCTTGTCTTTCTGGTGGGCAGAGCTGCGTCCCTTGGTGTGTTTTGGGGTGTCTGTGACCTTATTATGATTTTTGGCAGCCTTTCTGCTAATGGGTAGTGGTGTGTTCCTGTCTTGCTGGTTGTTTGGCATAGGGTGTCCAGCACTGTACTTCCTGGTCATTGAGTGGAGCTGGGTCTTAGCATTGAGATGGAGATCTCTGGGAGAGCTTTTGCTGTTTGATATTATGTGAAACCAGGAGGTCTGTGATGGACCAGTGTCCTGAGCTCTGCCCTCCTCCCTCAGAGGTACAGGCCTGATACCCGGCCAGAGCACCAAGACACTCTCAGCCACAAGGCTGAGAACAAAAGTGAGGGAGGGAGCGAGGGGGGAGAGAGAGAAGGAAGGAAGGAAGGAAGGAAGGAAAAAAAGAAAAAGAAAGGAAGGAAGGAAGAGAGAATAAAATAGTTGTTTAAATTAAAATTTTTTAAAAATTATTAAAAGTTAAAAAAATTAAAAAGTATTAAAAAAAAAGAAAGGAAGAAAGAAGAGAGCAACCAAACCAAAAAAGAAATCCACCAATGATAGCAAGTGCTAAAAAGTGTACTAGAAAAAAAAAAAAACGGACTAACAGAACCCTAGGGGAAATTGTAAAAGCAAAGCTATATAGACAAAATCACACGAAGAAGCATCCACATATGCACTCACAAAAAGAGAAAAAGGAAAAAATATATATATATGTATATAAAAAAAGGAAGAGAGCCACCAAATCAATAAATAAATCTACCAATGATATTAAACTGTAAATACTAAACTAAGATAAGCATAAAACCAGAAACAGATTGGATGTAGACAGCAAACCCCAAGTCTACAGTTGCTCCCAAAGTCCCCTGCCTCAATTTTGGGATGATTTGTTGTCTATTCAGGTATTCCACAGATGCAGGATACATCAAGTTGATTGCAGGGATTAAATCCAGTGCTCCTCAGGCTGCTGGGAGAAATTTCCCTTTCTCTTCTTTCTTCGTACAGCTCCTGGGGTTCAGCTTTGGGTTTGGCCCCACCTTGCGTGTAGGTCGCATGAGGGTGTCTGTTCTTTGCTCAGATGGGATTCTTTTAAAGTAGCAGCTGATTAGGGGACTCCGGCTCCTTCAGGCCAGGGGAAGTGAGCCTGCAGTGCCAGAGGCCAGCATGATGTTGCAACTACGGAATGCGGGACGAGCCTCCAGTGCCAGAGGCTGGCATGATGTTGCAACTGCCTGATGTGTGTTGTGTGTTCTCCTGGGGAAGTTGTCCCTGGATCACGGGACCCTGGCAGTGGCGGGCTGCAGAGGCTCCTGGGAGGGGAGATGTGGATGGTGACCTGTGCTTGCACACGGGCCTCTTGGTTGCTGCAGCAGCAGCCTTAGCATTTCATGCCCGTCTCTGGTGTCCACGCTGATAGCCACGGCTCACGCCCATTTCTGGAGCTCATTTAGGCAGTGCTCTGAATCCCCTCTCCTTGAGCACCCCGAAACAATGTTCTCTTGCCTCTTAGGCAGGTCCAGACTTTTTCCCGTACTCCTTCCTGACTAACTGGTGCACTAGCCCCCTTCAGGCGGTGTTCATGCAGCCAACCCCAGTCCTCTCCCTGGGATCTGAGCTCTGAAGCCTGAGCCTCAGCTCCCAGCCCCCACCTGCCCCAGCAGGTGAGCAGACAAGCCTTTCAGGCTGGTGAGTGCTGGTTGACACCGATCCTCTGTTCAGGAATCTCACTGCTTCACCCTCTTCACCCCTAGTTGCTGGGCTCTCCTCCATGGCTCCGAAGCTCCCCCCCCCCCGCCCCCATTACTGCCAGTGAAGCGGCTTCCTAGTGTGTGGAAACTTTTCCTCCTTCACAGCTCCCTCCCAGAAGGGCAGGTCCCATCCCTATTCTTCTGTCTCTGTTTTTTTTTCTTTTGCCTTACCCAGGTATGTGGGGAGTTTCTTGCCTTTTGGGAAGTCTGAGGTCTTCTGCCAGAGTTCAGTAGGTGTTCTGTAGGAGTTGTTCCACATATAGATGTATTTTTGATGTATTTGTGAGGAGGAAGGTGATCTCCACGTCTTACTCCTCTACCATCTTGAGGGTCTCCGGACTTCGTTTTTCTTTAACCACCAAATACTTCAGATGTTGAATTTTGTAAAGAGAACTTATTTTTAAGCATTTCAAACTTTTCCTAAACATTTTGAAAGGTTCAAATGAAGTTTCTACAATATGATTAATATTTTTCATACTTGATACAGCCTGGATATAATTTCCTTATTAGATTCACTGAGATATTGTCACAATAGTTTTTCAAATGACTTAGAAATATGCTTTTAAAACAGTATATCTAACATAATTATGCACTGAAACTATTAAAAAATTTACCATCTTGGAGACTTTAATTTTGAATTTGATCTGTGAATTACCATTTTTCCAGAATAGTGGAAGAGGGTATTCTTCCACTGACAGGGTATATCTGATACAGCCTGTATTCCTTACTGTCCACTGTGTGGTAAGTGTCTGACTATGATCTTAATCTCACTATTAATTGCTAGGGCTGGTTTGGTGCTCTGCTTCTAATGAACCTTTGAGTACTATGCTAAAATGATGATAAGGATTGTTTGTTATTGTCCTTAGTGATCCCAGGAACTTGGCTAATTAAAACTCTAGTTTCTATAAACACATGCTGACTCCTCAGTGAATTTCTAGGCTATAGGGCTCTCAGGAATGTAAAGCCATAGGTCCGTATAATCTTTAAATGCTCCCTGGCACAACTGTGAACCCCTGGCAAGAGTATACACATAAAAAGATGATACTTATGGCACAGAGCTGGACTATAGATTTTTAGACCACTAACATATGTTTCCCCTTTGGAGGCCTGGAAGTGAATTATTAGGGAAAAAAAACACCTCACATTATATTTTATCTATAATTTTGGTGGAATGAATCTAGATTAAGTAGCTTTATAGAATTCTAGGTAAGAGTCAGGTGGCTTTCCCCTTCTCGTAATGTGGTATCTGTTTTTAAATAATATGTTTCTTTTTTCTAATTATGAAAGAACTACATGTTTATTGTAAGAAATATTAAAAAGGGTTGAATTAAAAAGAAAATAAAAATACTCAGAGAAAAACCTTATTAACAATGGAGAAAATATCTTTCAAGTCATTTTTAAATTAGTTGTTAATTACACAGGCAATACCTGAACACCTCCTCTCTGTATAAAATTAAATTACTAAAAATAGAGTTAAAGTCCACCTGAATCACCATATAAAATTCCAGTCCCTATACAGTTATCATTTTTTTCTATTTTGCACACATACATACATACACAATATTGTTTTGGGAGGTATTGAATTTATGGATTGAATTGGAGAAAAATTGACATGTTTTGCAATATGGGATATTCATCTCAATGGAAGTGGTATTTCTCCTTAGACAGTCTTCTTTCATGTCCTTCAATAAAAATATATAGTTTTCTCTATAAAAGTTTTACGTATTATTCCCAGGTATTCTATAATTTTTTTAACTCTTCTGAATGGATTTTGCATTACATATTCAAATTGGTTATTGTTGGTTTGGAAGAAAGATGTGAAAACTGTCTCAAGCTGTTCAGGCTGCTATAACAAAAATACCATAGACTGGGGGGCTTTAACAACAAACATTTATTTCTCATAGTTCTGGAGGCTGAGAAGTTGAAGATCAAGGCACAGGTAGATTCATTGTCTGATGAGGACCTGCTTCCTGAATTCATAGAGGGCAGTTGTCTTCTCACTGTGTCCTCACGTGGCAGAAAAAGCAATAGAGCTTCTGGGGTCTCTTTCATAAGGGCACTAATTCCATTCATGAAGTCTCCATCCCCATGACCTCATCACCTCTCACAGGCCCCACCTTCTAATACCATCACCTTGGCGTTAGGATTTCAATGTATGAATTTTGAGGGAACACAGTCTGTATCAGAAGCCCTTCATTATAAAGAGGATGTAAAATCAGAAATATACATTTCTTCTCTAGAAATAGAAATCAACTTCCAGCTTAAATGTCAAAGATAAGGTCTCAAAAACAAATCCATTTTTCCTCAAGTTTCTGACTGCAGTAGAAGATACAAATTCTCCTATTTTTAATAAACTTTTTAGTAATGCCTCTTTTGTACATAAGACTATTGTGTGGTTTAGTTGCTTAAATGCTATAATACACTTTCAGATAAATGTGTTATTATGAAAATTAATGATGGTTCAAAAAGGGTATTAGCTAATGTTAATGACTCAATAGTGAGTTAACTAAGTATTCTTAAAGATAAATGTTTCATACAAAATGTTATAATGTCACTTTGTTATTATGATCTTGAAAGCCATGTCATTTTTTTCTTCTTGTCACAGACATTTTATAATGTGGTTTCCCTCACTACCACCACCACCACCATCACAATACATTTTGCTTTGGCTTGTTTGGTTTGGTTAACTTTCTCTTTCACACTGGCATATAGGCAAGCCGTTTGATTTTGTTTATTAATCTTGTAGCCAGTCACCTTGTTCAATATTAGTTTTAGTAATTCACAAGTGATTCTTTTCAGTTTTCTAGGTAGGTAATTGCACATTCTACAATAGTCTTATCTCTTTCTTACTAATTTTTAATCTAATTTCTTTTTCTTATCAAACTTGGAGAACAGAACATCGAGTTGTATAACTAACAATACGATAAGAGTAGTGATCACAGCATCTTTATCTCATCCTTGACTTTAATTGGAAGACTTGTAGTATTTCACCATTAAATATAGTGATTACCATGGATTTTTGTTCATACCTTTTGTTAAGTCAAGAACATTCCTTTAGATTTCTAGTTTACCAAATGCCATTTTTAAAATTATAATTAATGTTAACATTTATCAAATTCTTTTTGGTATAAACTAGGATGTTATATAATTTTATTATATAATAATTACATATGTAATTTACATTTTTAGATCTCCTTTGTTGCATTCTACAGATAAGTGCTCTCGATCATGATGTGCTCATTGAGCAAACTACAGGATTCACCTTGCATGTGATCTAAAATTTTGGTCATTTTCTGTGTATGTTCAAATTTTTGTTAAACCATGTGTTAAATATTTTCAACTTTCCTTGTCCCCAGTTCATGCAGAATATGTTAACACAGTTGGCTTACTCCTCAGCTTCCACCAAAAGAGAGAAAAGGAGAAAGGGCCATTAGATTTTTAATAAACAAATTTGAACTTATATTTGCCTGTAATAGTCTAGTCATTATCTCTTTTCTCCCCTTGTATAAAAAGAACAGTAGCATACTTTTGCTCCCATCTGTTCCCCCCACTTCCACTTCCCATGTTGATAGCATGTAAAATTTTATTTCCAGATTGTTTTTAATAAATTTTTAAAAACCCAGTTATTTAGCCTTAATAATGAATTTTAAAAAATGTGTTCATTATTGCTGCTTTCTCTTGAACACATTCTTCTGTTTGAATTACAAACTTTTATAATACTTTAGAATATTTGTTAGCCTGCAATTTGTAAATGTTTTTGCTTCATTCTCATATTCCAAAGTCATTTGTCTGACATAGATCCAGAATTATGCCATTCTGAGTTCTTTACAGTTTTTCCACATTGTTTTTTTATTTATCCAATATTGCTGATGGGAAGACTATACTCAGATATAAGATTGATTTATGACAATCATTAATAAAAAATCAATGGTAACAAGCAACCAGAAAATTTAACAAATATATGATTCCATTTAAAATATCAAGAAAAACTAAAATATGTGTTATATTTTAACAAGCAGTCCTAAGATTTCTGTGGGGAATAAATAAAACTGTATTAAAGGTTGCAAAAAGCTCAGAAAATGCAAAGATAGTCCATACTCTTGGATGGGACAAGTTGACATATAAAGATATTAACACACCAATAATTTATAAATTCATTGGTAGCCCTACCTGAAATCCTTACAAATGCATTCTATGAGTATCATACTTGCTTAAAACAAAGAAACCAATAGAATGGAATAAAGAACTCAGAATTTTACACATATACATACATATATATATATATATATATATATATATATATATAAAACTTCATGAGCACACACACACACATATGCCTTTATATATTCAGAAGTAAGCTTAAGTTTAGCTCTCAGCCTTTGTGTTTTTTTAATATACACTCTTTGCCAATTTTTCATTATGCTAACTATATAAAAGAGAATTACGAATATTTTTTCTTCTAGCTTTCAGAGTTGTTTATACGAGAACCATTTATTCTTTGAAAGTATAGAAAGCCTAATCTGTTAATATATCAAGTATGAAGATATATTTGAATATAATGCCTTGATAACTTATAAAATTTTCTTAGCAAAGCATTATCTACTTCTGTGAATTGATTTTGGTAATTTATATTTTCCTAGAAAATTTACAATGTCATTGAATTTTTTCAAAAGAGAGGTATGCTTTTGCATGTAGTGTTCTTTTATGATTTAAAATTACTTCTGATTTTTCTATTTTCTCTTTGTATTTGTGTAGATTTATCATAATTTTTTAATTTTACATTTTTTGAAAGAACCAGCTCTTATGTTTATTTTACATATTATTCTTTTTTTATTGTTGTTTTCTATTTGACAGCTATTCTTGTTATCCTTAACTTTTCAGTCACTTATTTTCTTAATTTATTTTTCTTTTTATATTAAGAACACTGAAACGTATATAGTAAGTATATCTTTTTCTAAATTACATGATTTATAGATACTGCTTTTGAAGTTTTATTAACTTTTATATAGCCCATCATCTAAGCTTTGGTATCTTTTTCAACCCACAACTCGAGAGTTTTTTCCAATAGTCATGTAGTTTAATTTTTTTAATCTTTTTGGTCCTTTGAAATATGGAAGAAAGTTACGCTACTAGTGTCCTTTTAAAGACATTTTTCTAGTAATTAAAAATGAAACAGGGAGCTTCCCTGGTGGCGCAGTGTTTGAGAGTCTGCCTGCTGATGCAGGGGACATGGGTTCGTGCCCCGGTCCGGGAGGATCCAAGGAGTGGCTAGGCCCATGAGCCATGGCTGCTGAGCCTGCGCGTCTGGAGCCTGTGCTCCACAACGGCAGAGGCCCCAACAGTGAGAGGCCCGCATACCGCAAAAAAAAAAAAAAAAGAAAGAAGCAATTTCTAGTGATTCTAAGAAAATGATAATTTTAGATACTTGCACTTCCTGTAGTTGCTTTCCCCTTATATTGAAATTTCTAGTTTATTATAACATAATTCTGGATTTCAAAATCCAGGTTATTATTCACTATTCACTTTAGAGTATATATTTTCTCTTTCAATATTTATTATATTTGTGTTAAATTTGATGGACATATTACAAGTAATATTCAAGCAACACTGTGTGCTACTAATATTTTTGATTATACCAATGACCCTTTATAATACAATGGCTCATGTTTTTAAGTGTGTTAGATCCATCTCTCCATCAGCTGGAGAATTGGTGTTCAGTAATTTTTAAGGAATATATTGCAGGTGGTAGTTTTCTGAGCTCTGCATTCTTGGCATTGTCTTTCTATTGTTCTTATAAGATTCCTGGCAATGTATTTCTGTTGCTTCTTGGCTTACTGTCATATTTTTTCCTCAAAACTCTATAGCTATGGCTCCATTTTGTCCTGGAGAGTTAATGTTATAGAGAGAAAAAAACTGTGGACAATTTGATTTCTCTTTTCCTTTCAGATACAATGTGGTTTTTGCTTGTTTTCTGCCTGAATGGATGCATGAATCTTCCCCCATCATTGTAATTCCAAGAGTGTATCCAAATTTATAGATCTTTTCGATCTATTTTGCCTAGTGTGTTTATATGGGGGGAGTAAACGCTATTCCCTTGTCTCATGGTTCTGTGAGGGGTCTTTGGTAGTACTCTTGGTCCCCTTGAAGCATTCCTCTTCCCTTTGTCTTGCCAGTTCCTTGGGAGAAGTTACTTGTCTGGTTGTGCGTTTGGTAGATGATGGTCAGCCCCGTCTGAACATTTCTGTCTCTTTCTTTCTTTTTTTAGATGCAGTTTGCTGCAGGGAGGATACATAGCTGGTGTTCCTGGACCCCTGGGGTAAGCTGCCAGCCCCTATGTTGGAGGTCTGCTGTCGCACAGCTGTGCTAGTGACTAGGTGGGTATAGCTGTTGGATTTACAAATAACCTATTAAGAACACTATTGTAGCCTATGATTTAAGTCAGGTTCTCAAATCAGCTTTATTGACAAACTGATATTTTTATTTCTCATTACCTGATTCTTCTGTCTTCTTTGTGATGGTCTGGGACTCCTCCCATCCAAAGTTTTAACATTTGATATATTTCTTCCTTCAACCCCTGGTTTTTCTTTAGGTCAGGACATTTTTCTTCTCCCTCCTCCTCCTTGCTTATGTTCAGCTCTATTTGTTCTTTATTTATCTTTAAATTTAGAAATTCCTATTCCTTTGTTGTGTGTGTGTGTGCGCTTTATCAGCCTTCAATATCCCTTACCTAGCAGAAGGTAACCATAAAAACAACAAACCCAAGAAAAAATGGGGCAATGCCCCATGCTCAATTCTAGGACGTTTTTAGTACAAAGGTAAATCTTCCTACTATGTCTGTCCCCAGTTCTGTTACTGAATTTCTGAAATGATAAAGTAAAACTACAGCTAACTGTTAACTTTCTCCTACCCCTTAATCTGGACCCAAAGGTAGAGTTAAACATAGAATCACATTTTCTCAGACAAAATCCACCCAATATCTAAACATTAACAAGCATAAACCTCCCTCAGTAAGGATAGAAAACAAAACACAAAACATCTCTTGTCATATGAAAATATACTGATGTTCTGAACAGTGGATCAATATGAAGGAATAAAATATGTGGCATCATTTAAACAGAGCAATTGCAAACTGGTGGGAGGAGTGTCAAAGAAATTGCAAACTCTGTTTTAAGCTCACTATAGCTGCTCTCAGCAGGAGCCAGCATGGCAATGCTTTCATTCTTGGATGGGCACAGCAGGAGAAAAAGCCTTGCCATGTCATCACTGCTCCCAGTTGTCTCTAGTCTATACCCTAAAGCTGCCAGTTGTACTCACCCAATCAAATTAGAAGGTGTTCTGGATTTCTGCTGGGATTCCATCCACTCACTTTTCAGATGCTCCACAGTGGTTATAGAGTGGGTTGGCCCCTCTTCATTCTAATAATGTCTGCAGGTAGCAGATTCCTCAAGAATTCTGATGTGTGATGTGCCCATGGACAGTTTCTAGTGCTGATATGGGCTTTCTGTTTTTACACATGGGTAGTCATTTCAATGACAATTTGGAAAGCAGACTGAGGGCAGGTAATCATTTTTAAGCTACCATTTTTCTGCAAGTTTGTTCATTTAAATGGGTTACAGAGTCCTGTGATTCTGTTTCCCTATTTGTAAAGTAGGGATAATCTTAATTACTTCCCAGAGGCATTAAGATGAACTTAGTCCATAGGTTTGAAAAAAATGTGGAAGTGAATGTTGTATGCAATAGAAATTATTACTGAACGCTTGAGTAGTCATAAACATCACACCAAAAAAATTATGAGTTCAGGACTGAAATCTTCAAATGCTCTCTGTGAATAAAGTATGCATTCTCTACATTAAAGATAGCCACTGGATATAATAATTTTGTTTAGTGGTATGTTCAAAAGAAGTAGTTATGTATTCTTGTAGCAGACCATGTGGACAATCAGAATAGGAACAAATAAAGTGTGTTGTTTTCTTTTATTGTACATCTGTTCTTTCATCTCTATTTACTTTGAAAAAATGGCTTCTTCAATAACATAACTTTATGATGAGTTTACTGTATTTCCATGATATTATGATGCAAATATTTCTTTACTGCTAGAGTTTTAGTAAGCAGAAGTAAAACACAATGTTTCAAAGTCAGTATTTGGATTTCATTTTCTTTAGATCTGTTGAAATATAAGTGGAGTTAATCAGAACCTAGAGAACTCAAGACAGTATTTTGGGGGCTTATTATATTTTATTTTGTTCTTGGTCACTTATTTAAAAAATTAACCTCTCATTAAGGGAACTCCTTTTCTACTCTTTTTAATACCTGAGAAGTAGTAGTGTGTAGATTATTATTGCAGTGTTTGGATCATTTGTTTGGATTTGAGTCCTACATTACCATTATATAACCATTTTAAACCTTGGTTTCCTAAAAAGAATTCAGATTACCTACATTTACTGTATTGGCAATTATATATATATATATATATATATATATATATATATATATATATATATATATATGTATATGTATATGAAAAATTGGTAAGTTTGAAATGAGTTCAATAATCTAATAAAGTATAGCAGTATCTTACCTAATAGTCATTCATTTGTTCCAGGGTGGTATGGAGGCAGAATCTGATTTTGACTGCAGAGAGATAAATGGCTCTTGTGTTGTGGCATAATATTTTCTCTTTTTTCTCTGTGGGATACCTCTGCACGTCGGAGAATTATAAGCACAAAGGACATCTACAGGACAAAGTTAACAATAAATGATACTCTTCTTTAGTTTGCTTTTTAAATATCACACTGAACTAGGTGTGAAGACAGTGGGTAAAATATATCAACTTAGTGAGTATACTGAGAGGTTTAATCAGTGCTGTTGAAGGCTAGGGATGACAAACAATCTCATTATAAAGCATGCGATTAACATGGAATTCTCAGTTAATTTGAACTTGTAATTCTTAATAGATAGATAATGGGCAATGAGAATTCCTAAATTTAAATATTAAACAAGCATTTGCTGCTACATCTGATGTTGATGTGCTATTAGTGAACAATTTTGTTCATGAAAATAATGAAATATTTGATGATAATATGGCTATATATGTGTGTGTGTGTGTGTGAGTGTATATATATATATTGCTATATATATAGCAGAGACATTGATTTCTTCAGGGAAGTAATATGTGGAATAAAATAACACAAATTGCAATTACTTAGATCTCTTACAAATCTTAATAGGGTAAACCTTAGGGTGATTTATTTAGGTGATGCATTTCAAATGCCATTGCAGTTTTAATTATATCAATATGAAGACCCTTAACTAAACTCACAGGAAAAATAATTATTTGCATTAATCGTAATACCTGGTGCTATCAAGTACCTGGCATGTCAGTCAATAGAACATGATGGCTGATTATCTAAAGATGATCATAAGTCACTTAATATTGACAGTTATGCTCAATCCCAGTTTGAAGAGTGTTTACTGTAGAATCAAAGGTCAGAATGCTGTTCAGGAATAGCTTCTGTATACACATTGGCAATTGTACTGAAATCCACAAAATACTTTTTATGCAGTTAAAGATTATTCTTCAAGAGATAGGGCCTAATGAGTAGTATCTATCAACGTCACTATGGCAAACCAGACCATTTACAATTTGGTTACTCTCTCTGAAGTACCACCCACTCCGTGTCATTTTCCCTTACCCTGACCAACCTTACTCTATTCATTTTTGAGTCCTTAGGAGCTGTGTTCCTACCTCCAGAAAGCTTAACTGGCTACTTAGACTAAGTTAAGTCCCCTGTTATGTGCTCACATAGCAACCTGTACTTCTCCCGTGAAAATATTCATGATATGATGTTGGTATTACTTGCATAATTGTCTTCCCTTCACAGCTCAACCCCCAAAACTAGACCTTAGAAGGCAGGGTCAGGCCTACTACATTCTTCTACATCTGCTACACCTCTGTCAGAGGGATCAGCCCATATTAGATGTTCAAAAGCTATTGTTGAATAAATAAGTAAATGCATAAATGACTGTGCAAATTGGCAGGTACAAGCTGTCTAAATGGAAAGGAAATTTTCATTTAAGGTTAGAATTGAAAGTTAATTTTTGAAACCAATAGCTTTGGGTTCAAAGTCAGTGAATTAACAAAAACAACCTAATGAAGCTGTCTAGGTCATTTTATAAAGTGAAAATTAAATTTTTAATTCTCTCAATTCAGTGCCATTAACAATTATGAATGGAGCTAGTTTCTAAATATAAGCTTTAATATGAAGATAAGAAAGCTAATATTGTTAAGTCAGCAAAGTATTTCATGCAGTTATATGGTCTACCCCTTGTCTTCAGATAGATTTATAAATGAATTCTGCTTATTGTAACTTTTCCTGTAGCCATTTGAAAATGGTTTTAGACTCTAATTTTAATGAGGAGCAAGATTTTATTGTTTCCCAAATATTATAAATTAAGAGGAGCCCTACAATTTAACTCTGGTTAAGGACATTTTCTTTGTTAAGCAACTGTACACATTCTTCCACCATTTATTTATAGTAATGGCAGACATACTGAGCTGGGTTTCTACATTGGATGTAGTGGGGAATCCCTCCTCTGCTACGTCATAAGGCAGTGTGATATAGTAGAAAGAACCTGGCTCTTGAATCAGATGAAGCAAGTTTAAATTCCACCCTACGGTATATTAGAAAATTGAGCAAATTTCTTATTTCTCTGAACCTGGGATTCCTTATCTATATAATCGTGTGATAATATCTGACTCTTGGGAGTATTGTCTGCCTTTTAGGATTGTTGTGAGAATTAATGCAACAATTGTGTGGAGTATCATGCAGGTATGTAATACTTATTAAGTCTTGGCTATTATTATCTTAATGCTTACTCAAAGAAATGCTTAGTGCTTACTCAATGAAAAAACTTAAGGCAAGAAAATTTAAATGACTTTAAAAAGTTCAAATAGTGTGAGCCTAACACATGGATTCGACTGGTCAGACCTTGTGATAATTTCAGACTGTGTGATATTTCCATTTCAGCTGTCTTGTTATGCAGTAATCTCCACATGACTCCTATGTGATCACATAACGATGTGATCATGAACACACAATCACTAAATGCCATGTTTGTTGCCTTTATTCTTGTTTGAGAACCTGATTCTGTCCCCTGATGAGGCATAGAGAATTAAAAGCAAGCAAGTGGGCCAGGTCTAGTCCATTGGCTTGCACCCAGTAAGAGCTTATAAAATGTGTGTTGAAGGAATGAATGAATTGGGAGTTTGTTTATCATTAGACTTTTAGGTTAGCATTTCTGTGGCATGTACTATATCTTTCTCCAAAAGAAGAGGCAATTCACTATGTACTTACTTACATGATTTTGACTGTCTGGATGTAACGTGAAAGAACCTCAGAAAGAGTTCACTCAGTTTACTACACTATAATAATTCGCCATAGTGACAGTATTTTTCTTTGCTAAGGTGGTTATTTTAAGTGAAAAGGATTTTGTACAGAGAATGAAGTAAAATAACTGACTTAACTTGAGTTGAGGACCACTCACCTTTTAGAGAAAACCTTTCCAGAAACTCATCACTGTGTCTTAAAAACTCCCACTGAAGAAGAAGCACAAATTTGAGCTTTGTTGATATTTTTTAAATCTAAAAAGGATTATCATTGTCTATGTATGTAGCATTTTATTCCCAAATTTAAGGTCTCATTGGGCCTAATCTAATATATATTAATGACTTGGGTTTATATTTTAAGCAACATTAAGGATTTTGGTTCTACTGCAAATGAATGGTGACTCACTCCTGAATGGGATAATTAGGAAAAAAAGCAAAACTCTGAGAAGACATCAGAGATAAAGGAGGTTGCAGAGTGGCTGCTGTGGAGCAAATTTGGGAAATACTGTGTTGAATGGACCGAATAAAAGTTACCCCAATACCACAGAAGATTTTGGACCTAGGAAATAGAACTCAAATATATTCCAAGCATTAAAATAAAAAAGATATTGAGCAACTGAACCGTTGGGATGGATGCCAAGGAAAGGAGGGCCTAGCAAGAGATGGCTTGCATGGAGATAGAAGAGAGGAGCCAGAATTGAGAAATGTTAGGGTTTTAAATTGAAATGGGATTTTGACAAACCTTGATACTATAGAGCATGCACCAGGGAGTAGTCAAAGATGACTCCCAGGTATTTTGCTTAGGAAGCTCAGTGGTTGGAAAATTTACTGAAATAAGGAATCTTAAAGAAGGAAGAGATATTGAGGTGGAGTTAATGAATTAATTTTGGACATGTGATGTTTAAGATAATTGCAGGGCATTTACTTATTTAGTATTCGTAATGTGCAAAGTGCTGGGCTAAGCTCTGTAAGAGTTTTGGAGGGACACAGAATATTAATCCTTACTTTAGAGAATGTATATTCTAATAAGGCAGAAAAGACATGATTTCAACTAATCGTGATGTTCAGTAGATTACTCTAAGAGCCATTGCAAGAGAGAGCGATCAAGTTCAGAGAGAGGAGATTCCTATGATCTGAAAAATGATTATGATGTCTCTATCCTTCAAGTTAGGTTTTATTTGATACTTTATTTGTAACCTAACTGTTAATGAGAAAAATTTTGTTAAAGAGAGCCTTTATACATGTTGACAACTTTAGGTCACAGTAGAAAAACACATTTTTATTTCTATTTCATATTTATACAGTAGTATATACTTTTGTGTGAATATATAAAGAAATATTCTTCTTAGAGCAGAACCTTCACTCTATTTTGTAAACTTAAATTTTCTCCCTGTATTTGTTATTAATTGAATCTTAATCTATTTACTGAAGCCACAGTATTAAATAAGATGTATTTTAAAGTTGGCTATTACCATCTAAACTTCCTAATAAAATTTTATCTTTTTTATTAGGCACTTAATATATTACTTTTATCCATGAAAATTTTCCAAAATATTTCTAAAGACTGATAGTATCATTTATATAAAAATCATAAATTTTATATACTGATTTTTGCTTTCAGTAGCCCAATAATTTAAATTATTTTCCTTAGCCAAATACATTTAGTAGTGCAGTAAACCATGTTTCTTGATAGCTACATTAGAAAGAAAATTTATATTTTATATCATTAATCCATTTTAATGGATATATAATTTCTGTGGGCTTTTCTTTCTTAGTAAAGTCATATCTTCTATGTAATTCACTAAAGGTACTTGTATAGCTTAGAGTTGAAGGCTTCTTAAATTTGTTTTTGTACTTTAAGCTTTCTATATAATGTATGTGCTACTAATTTTGAAAGAATAACAAAGCCCCTGTGAGTTACATTGTAGATGTTAATGACATTGTTAAAATGATGACAGATTGCCTTAATGGAGGATGTACACTTAATTGGAGGAAGTCTAACAAAATATGCTATTTTATATTACTTAAAATTGAGTCAGTCAAGAGCCATCATCCACTTACAGCCCTGTCTGAACCCAAATCACAAAGCACATGTAGTATAAAAACTGATAAAAATTGCAAGAAGCATGTATTCATGCACTGCACATTCATTCAGACAACCCATTAAATAGTATTTGTTAACTTTTAATTCAAATGTCTGCAATAAGATAATGTGATGTAAAACACAAGTCGATGGAGGGTCGTAAAACTTTTTGCTGCAGTTTTTATTAGCTTGCTATCCAGTGCTGAATGCAGTTACACCCTGAAGCAGGTCTTGTATACAAGTATATCAATATATTATAATACAAATTTAACCTATTAAATATGTGACAAGTATTATGTATATTGTTAGGATCCATGAAAACGTAGACATTGTTGTTGGTAAATGTCACCATATCTACTCTATATCATGGGCATGCCCCTGTGATTCAGAGGACCCATGGGGGCTCTTGGCTGCACCCTCCAACTTACGTTACCATAAAACCCAGAGTGGTTTAGCTACCCAGAGGATTTTTCTTTTAATTTTATAGCTATTTTATTTTATTTATTTATTTATTTTTTTTTTTGCGTTATGTGGGCCTCTCACTGTCGTGGCCTCTCTCGTTGCGGAGCACAGGCTCCGGACGTGCTGGCTCAGTGGCCATGGCTTATGGGCCTAGCCGCTCCGCGGCGTATGGGATCTTCCCGGACCGGGGCACGAACCCGTGTCCCCTGCATCGGCAGGCGGACTCTCAACCACTGCGCCACCAGGGAAGCCCTATAGCTATTTTATTTTTAAAGGTTATGTTTATACATATAGATACATATTTTCCTTAGATAAAAGGAAAGAATATCCTACTAAAATGGGTAGAAGGTTATGGATGCTTTTAATTATGTTCTTATCACTTACCTATATCTTCAAATTCTTCTATAATAAACATGTATTCTTATGTAGTAAAAAATTTTTTAATTAAGTTTTTTATTGATGAATAGAAAAAATGATGGTGAAACCAGTGCTAATCCCCTGCCTATGTTCACAAGTCTCCTTGCAATAGGAGAATTAGATATTACCTTAGTAGATGAGTTTTATTGAAGTTTAACATTTCTTGATCATCCAGAGAAGCCATGTACAATATATTATTTGCTCAACATTGATGGACTCATTTTTTCATGTCCTCCAAAAACAAAATTTCACAATGATGACAGACTTATTAGTAGAAGCCATCAATGTATTCACATTGCCCCCTCAACACCATGGATAGACTGCACCAGCTCTCAAATTTTGGACAGAGTCAGAAAATGTAGTTCACTTAAGTCTGTTAGACTCTTATCATCCCTAGCTACGTGTTGATAAGCATTGTGCTTTTTTTTTCTTTTCTTTTTAAAGACCTGGATTGAGAATAAGGTAGAATAGTTAAGAGACTGTGAAATATAACCTTCACACTAAATGACCTACTTCCATAAAACCACAAATCAATTTTTCTTTGTGCTTTTAAGTATGTGATTTGACATAGTTTTTAATTCTACTTAGATAAGGGGCAAAGAATCTTGGGTGATTTTCTTTATATGTCCCTTCTGTCTTTCCATTCATATTTGTTCACATTCACACACACACACACACACACACACACACACACACACACACACACACACATACTCACTCATACACAAAGACATTCAGATTTAAATTTGCTAGTCATCAAGAACAAAATCATTTTACATAAATGCTCTGAAGTGACTAATGTGTTATTGCCTTACAAGAAATAAAGTGTGTGTGTGTCTCATTGGTACTTTTTCATTTCTTGCCACTTTTCCAGAAGTCATTTTTCCTTCTGAGTTTTTAAACTACTTTTATTTATAGCTGTGAGCCTACAGTATATTTTTTCAAGGGTGATAAAACATTCATTGGACTATGACTTGCTTTTCTGTTTGATGATTTTAAGATACTGAACCCTATTCTTTATCATGATGCTACACCTAAAAATCATGTAATTATGTGTCTATTTCACTTAATTCATTTTAACATACACAGATTTCAAATAAAAGGCCATTATGGTAATCTTCAAGCTCATTTTTCTCTTTTCCAAAGCTTGTGATTTCTTTATATCTAGATATTTGGTTTTTAGGTCATCTTTGGAACCCGTAAATGTCTGAGACTTACTCTAGAATAAGTCATCTAATGTTAAAACAGCTAATCAAACTCAAGGATTCCCATTTAAATCCATTATTAATCATTCTAAGGGTATCCAATCACTTATAATTAGTGCTATGAGATTATTTACATTATTTGTGCCAGTAAACAGAGTCATTTCTTCCAGTTAAATTGTTTCCTAACCCTTCAACTGATTTATTAGAATAGTGGTCAAATTACTGTGTCTTTAACTAAGAAGCAGTGTAATTTGGGTTGGTTTAGTTATTGATAGAAGCGAGTAGTTTGTTAATGGAATTGGAAGTGAAGTTGTTTCTCCCTCCTTAAAAATAAATATTTCTCGGCCCCTATACTGCATTCTGACTTCACCTAAATGTTTGGAAATTTTGAGCATGTTCAAATGACCTGCTTGCTGAAACCATTTTATTCCAGTAACATTTTTCTCTGATTCTCAAACCATTAGACAGTATCTTCTCCTGAATCACTATGAAAATAGCCTGTTAGAAGACCATAAAAATGTGTATTTTGTATTAGTGTTCTACTGTTGTGTAACAAATTACCACAAACTTAGCAGCTTAAAAAAACACACATGTTATCTCACTATTTCTATGAATCACAAACTCACAGGTTGCAATCAAGGGCTTGGCCGGGCTGTGTTTCCTTCTAAAGCTTGAACTTCTCTTTCAAGTTCATGTGATTTTTGGCAGAATTCTGTTCTTCGTGGTTGTAGGACTAAGGCCTCCTTTTTCATGCTGGTGATGGTCAGGGGCCACTCTCAGGTCCTAGAGGTCACTCTGTTTCTTGCCCTGTGACACTCCCAAACACCACTCACAATATGGAAGCTACTTTCTGAGGCCAGCAGGAGAATCTTTCAGACTTCAGAGAGGGCTTAAGCCCTGTTTTTAAAAGCTTCACCTGACTGAGTCAGGCCTACCCAGGATCTCCCTTTTGACTAATTTTAAAGTCAACTGATCTGGGACTTTCATTACCACCATAAGCTTCCTTGTCCCAACTTGACTGGGACAAGAGATGCCCAGATAAAAGTATTATTTCTGAGTGTGTCTGTGAGAATGTTTCTAGAAGAGATTAGTTTTTGATTCAGTAGACTAAGAATATTTGCTCTCACCAATGTGGACAAGCATCATCCAGTCTGTTGAGGGCCGAAATAAAACAAAAGGAAAAGTAGGGGAAACTCTCTCTCTTCTTGAGCTGGGACATCTTTCTTTGGCTGTCCTTAGACATCAGTGCTCCTGGTTCTCAGGCCTTCAGACTCTGGGACTTATTCCATCACCATTGGCACCCCTTGGTTCACAGACATATGGACCCACGCTGAATTAATTTCCTGATTCTCCAGCTTGCAAACAGCAGACTGTGGGATTTCTCAGCCTCCATAACTATGTGAGTCAACTACTATAATAAATCTGCACATGTCTGGAGAACACTAATACAGAGGATTTAGGTGCATTAGGTCTAATTCTAAAGTCTGGGTTATTTTTCCTTTTATTTACTCTACTGAAAAACAACTTGGACTAGGTAAAATTGACATAGGCCATCTGAAAAGTCCACTGAGCCCCAAAGGCCAATGTATTGTCAAATCTCACTATGCATTTAGAGAAGAGCTAACACCTGTCCTTCTCAAACTCTTCCAAAATATAGCAGAGGGAGGGACACTCCAAAGCTCATTCTACGAGGCCACCATCCCCTGATACCAAAACCAGACAAAGATATCACAAAAAACCAAAATTACAGGCCAATATCACTGATGAACATAGATGCAAAAATCCTCAACAGAATACTAGCAAACAGAATCCAACAGCATATTAAAAGGATCATACACCGTGATCAAGTGGGGTTTATCCCAGGAATGCAAGGATTCTTCAAAATACACAAATCAATCAATGTGATACACCATATTAACAAACTGAAGGATAAAACCCATATGGTAATCTCAATAGATGCAGAAAAAGCTTTTGAGAAAATTCAACACCCACTTTTGATAAAAACTCTCCAGAAAATGGGCATAGAGGGAACCTACCTCAACGTAATAAAAGCCATGACAAACCCACAGCCAACATCATTCTCAGTGGTGAAAAACTGAAAGCATTTCCTTTAAGATCAGGAACAAGACAAGGATGTCCACTCTCACCACTGTTATTCAACATGGTTTTCGAAGGTTTAACCACAGCAATCAGAGAAGAAAAAGAAATAAAAGGAATCCAAATTGGAAAAGAAGAACTGTCACTGTTTGCAGATGACATGGTACTATACATAGGGAATCCTAGAAATGCCACCAGAAAACTACTAGAGCTGATCAATGAATCTGGTTAAGTAGCAGGATACAAAATTAAAGCACAGAAATCTCTTGCATTCCTATACACTAACAATGAAAAAACAGAGAGAGAAATTAAGGAAACACTCCCATTTACCATTGCAGCATAGAGAATAAAATACCTAGGAATAAACCTACCTAAGGAGACAAAAGACCTGTATGGAGAAGACTATAAGACACTGATGAAAGAAATCAAAGACGATAGAAATAGATGGAAAGATATACCATGTTCTTGGACTGGAAGAATCAACATTGTGAAAACCACTATACGACCCAAATCAATCTACAGATTCAATGCAATCCCTGTCAAATTACCAATGGCATTTTTCACTGAACTTGAACTAAAAATTTTACAATTTGTATGGAAACAAAAGACCACAAATAGCCAAAGCAATCTTGAGAAAGAAAAACGGAGCTGGAGGAATCAGACTCCCTGACTTCAGACAGTACTAAAAAGCTACAGTAATCAAGATAGTATGGTACTGGCACAAAAACCGAACTATAGATCAATATTACAGGATAGAAAGCCCAGAGATAAACCCATGCACATATGGTCACCTTATCTTTGACAAAGGAGGCAAGAATATACAATGGAGAAAAGACAACCTCTTCAGTAAGTGGTGCTGGGAAAACTGGACAGCTACATGTAAAAGAATGAAATTAGAACACTCCCTAACACCATGCACAAAAATAAACTCAAAATGGATTAAAGACCTAAGTGTAAGGTGAGACACTAAAAATCTTAGAGGAAAATATAGGCAGAACACTCTGTGACATAAATCACAGCAAGATCCTTTTTGACCCACCTCCTAGAGTAATGGAAATGAAAACAAAAGTAAACAAATGGGACCTGGGGCTTCCCTGGTGACACAGTGGTTGAGAGTCTGCCTGCCGATGCAGGGGACGTGGGTTCGTGGCCCAGTCCAGGAAGATGCCACATGCCGCAGAGCGGCTGGACCCGTGAGCCATGGCCACTGAGCCTGCACGTCCAGAGCCTGTGCTCTGCAACAGGAGAGGCCACAACAGTGAGAGGCCTGCGTACCACAAAAAAACAAAGCAAACAAACAAACATCAAATGGGACCTGATGAAATTTAAAAACTTTTGCACATCAAAGGAAACCATAAACAAGATGAAAAGACAACCCTCAGAATGGGAGAAAATATTTGCAAACGATGCAACTGACAAAGGATTAATCTCCAAAACATATAAGCAGCTTATGCAGCTCAATTAAAAAAAAAAACCCAATCCAAAAATGGGCGGAAGACCTAAATAGACATTTCTCCAAAGAAGACCTACAGATTGCCAACAAACACATGAAAATATGCTCAACATCACTAATCATTAGAGAAATGCAAATCAAAACCACAATGAGGTATATCACCTCACACCAGTCAGAATGGCCATCATCATAAAATTTAGAAACAATAAATGCTGGAGAGGGTGTGGAGAAAAGGGAACCCTCCTGCACTGTTGGTGGGAATGTAAATTGATACAGCCACTATGGAGAACAGTATGGAGGTTCCTTAAAAAACTAACAATAGAGCTACCATATGACCCAGCCATCCCACTACCATATGACCCAGCCATCCCACTACTGGCCATATACCCTGAGAAAACCGTAATTCAAAAAGAGTCATGTTCCACAATGTTCATTGCAGCTCTATTTACAATAGCCAGGACATGGAAGCAACCTAAATGTGAATCGACAGATGAATGGATAAAGAAGATGTGGCCCACATATACAATGGAATATTACTCAGCCATAAAAAGGAATGAAATTGAGTTATTTGTAGTGAGGTGGATGGAACTAGAGTCTGTCATACAGAGTGAAGTAAGTCAGAAAAAGAAAAACAAATACCATAAACTAACACATATATATGGAATCTAAAAAGAAAAATGGTACTGATGAACCTAGTTGCAGGGCAGGAATAAAGATGTAGACATAGAGAACAGACTTGAGGACATGGGGTGGGAGGGGGAGGCTGGGATGAAGTGAGAGAGTAGCATTGACATATATACACTACCAAATCTAAAATGGATGGCTACTGGGAAGGTGCTGCATAGCACAGGGAGATCAGCTTGATGCTTTGTGACCACCTAGAGGGGTGGGATAGGGAGGGTTGGAGGGAGACTCAAGAGGGAGGGAGTATGAGGATATGTGTATACATATAGCTGATTCACTTTGTTGTACAGCAGAAACTAACACAACATTGTAAAGCAATTATACTCCAATAAAGAAAAAGAAATCTCACTATAGCAATTTCTCCTAGACTTGGATTGTGTATTAAAAGGATTTGAATCTATAACCAGGAAGAAACTTGGTGCTGAATATGTGTGTATTTCCTTACACCATTGATGTCAAGCACTGAAATGGTAATAGATTACACTACTTCCAGACGTGGTGGAAGATAGATGGAAAAAGGGTTAAAATACCTCTATGCTTTATTGCAGTTTAGTGTGATTTTCTCTGTTGTTCCATGTGAACAAAAAAAGCTCTAAATACTTCTAGAATATTCCCTAGAGTCAATCATTTTGTTAATGCACAGTGAAGTTTGAGAATGTATTCTTTGGAAAGAAAGCTAAGTTTTCTAGGACATGTGAGTTATAGCACCACGCCCAACCACCTCTCCTTTTTCTATGTATTTATCTTAAAAGATATATAGTTAGGTTTCTCAGATGTTGCTGCTCACTTTAGGTAAAAAAAAAAAAGAGAGAGAGAAAACAAACTTCCTTGTAAGAATCACTCCTTGTAGAGATTGGCCCTCCCAGAAGATTTTAACATACTCCGGGTTAAGAATTGTTGAATATATTCCACTCAATATTTCAGGGAAGATTTGTGGGTAGCATAGACAGGGGTGCATGGAAAGACTAACAGTGTAAACCTTCTAGGCCTTTTGAAATAGTTTGATGATTCCAGAAAGTCAACAAGGACTTTGGCCAGTAGTCCCTGAGGTACTGTGACTAGTCAAAGGATCTCCGCTTCTCAATATATTAATTTAAAGTGCTGGGAGTTTATAAGGAATTGCTTAAACATATTGGTGTACATAAACTTTGTTAAGCACTACAATTTACTGTCAAACACTAGTGAAAATGAATGACAGATTTTCTCTTTCTGTGATTCTCTTCCTTTTGAATTCTTTCCTTAATTATCTCTTTCCTGTGTCATCCTGATCTTTTTAGAGAAGGCATTGCATAAGGCAGATAAGCAGAAATTTGCTGAAAAGCTAATTCATCAGGATTCAGCAGGGCATGACCCCACATGATATACTGTTTAAACCAAATGAGTGCTTTGGCATAACTGTATCCTGCAAAGAAAATGTTGCCTCTGGCTTGTTGAATCAGCTCATGAAAGTGCAGCAGCTATTGCTAAGATTCCTTAAAAACAAGCCAATAAATATAATACTCTATTGGGAACACTTGAAAGCAATCCCAGGAGCATAAGTAGTGACTAATTTTTGGAAGAATATACTTTCAGTGACCTTTTTACCCTAAAAGATGATGTTACTATCCAGCTAACTCCATACCATGTTATGGAGAAATATGTGTCAGGTACAATGCATTCTTGCCTCACTTACCCCTCACAACACCATGATAAAGACATCTCATTTTTCTCATGTTGGCAAAGATGAAAATCAACCTGCTTCATAAATCTAGAAGCTTCTTCAGGGTAAGGACAATGGATTACTAACCACACACTTCAGTACCTTACACAAGGGCTAGTGTATAACGTGCTCAATAAATGTTGGATAACTTGTGTTCTCACACCCAGAGGGGCAGAGCTAGAATTTAAACCCAGTTCTGTCTAATCCCAAAGAATATGCAATTCAATTATACCATGTGGATAAGTATAGATTTGAATATGGTGTAGAAAAATTATACTGATAGTTAAAGTGATCTGACCACAAAAACAGCCATAGATTTTAGGACACTTTTAAGTATGCCTTCCTTAATTATCCTCTACTTTGCTCAGGCTGTCAGGGGATCTGGATACGTATTTTAAGAGAACTATTATCAATGTCAATATTCTGTTCCTTTTTTTTTTTTTTTTTTTTTTTTGCTGTACGTGGGACTCTCACTGTTGTGGCCTCTCTCGTTGCGGAGCACAGGCTCCAGACGCGCAGGCTCAGCGGCCATGGCTCACGGGCCCAGCCGCTCCGCGGCATGTGGGATCTTCCCGGACCGGGGCACGAACCCGCGTCCCCTGCATCGGCAGGCGGACTCTCAACCACTGCACCACCAGGGAAGCCCAACTATTCTGTTTCTATTTTTCTCTCCCTGCATCTATTTTTAGCCCAGACCTTTCTTTTAAACCTTATATTAGTTTATCCAACTGGTTTATTTAACATACCTATTTAGAAATCTTGAAAGTATCTCAAACTCAAAAATCACCTTAATATAAACTCCAATAGGGCAGGAAACACAGCTCTCTTGTTCATGACTGTTTCTTCAGAGTTTAGTATAGTTCCTGACATAAAGTAGATTTTAAAGAAATTTGTTGAATGAATAAAAGAGTTAACAAAATCATAATTTTCCCACATTCCCTTATAGTCCTATCCAAATCTGCTTTCCTCTTGTATTTCTTACAAACTGAATGGCATCACCTTCTTCCTGGTTACTTGAGTCTAAAGTCTAGGAGTTATCCTCTGCATTCTATTTAGTTCACCTTTTGACATCCGATTGTAATTAATGACCACATGGTGTCATGGTTCTCTCCTGAGCACTCTCATGGTCCTCTCTTCTTTTCTATCCCAACTATTATTGCTGTAGTTCAAATCCCTATCTTCCTTTCCAGAACTGTTGGACTAACCTCCAAAATGTTGTCATGTCTCCAGTTTTGAAATCCTCTAACCCATCTTCCATTTCATGCTGTTATCTTTCTCAATACAAATCTAATTATGGTATTTATCAGTTTAGATTTAATTCAGTGGTTTAACCTCTAGATAGTTACAGCTAATACCTTGAATGAAGCAAAAAACTAAGACAAGAACAACAAAAAAACACCACAATGGATCCCATGACCATTAACATTTATTTTGGATTCTTTCCCTGCCAGCTTTTTCGAAAATCTTTCATTATCAGTTTTCCTCTTTCCTGTATATTTAATCTCTTCCACTTGACTAGAATCATCCCATCAACATTTAAATGTGAAAATAATTTCTGTGTTAAAAATAATTTAAATCCTCCTTGACCTTTCATGACCCTTCAACACATCTAATTGTACTTTCCTCTTTGTAAGCAATTGTCTTGCCTCCTGCTCATTTCTCATCCCACCCTAGTCTGACTTTCCCTGCCATTGTTCCACTGAAACTCCTCTCACCAAGGATGCCAGTGACTTCCCTGTTGTTAATTCTAGTGTTCAGAACTCATCTTCCCTGACTTCTTAGCAATATCTGACAACTGTCCACCACTTTTTTCGTCCTTGAAAGATTCCCTTCCTCTCCATGACATCACACTCTCCTTGTTTTCCTTCCACGTCTCTGATTAATTTTTATTTTCCATTGCAGCCTCTTTCTCCTTTACCTGGCCATTAAATGATGGAGTTCCTCAGAGCACAGTCTTAAACTCTCTTCTTACTTGACATCTGCACTTGACATCTAAAAGCAACTTCAAATATTTATTGAATGCCTACTATATATTAGGCAGCGCGCTGGGAAATTTTAAAAAGCAGTCCCTGACATCTAGAAACTGGTCTCATATGTAGGGCTGGGCCATGTTGTTCTTCTGGTGGACATAATCTCACTAACATCACTCTGAAACTATGAGACAAAACAAGACAAATTCGTAACTTTAAGCACAGACAGAAACAAGATCTTTGTGCAAAATAGCAAACACCCCTCTCGCCTTGGTACTATAAGTGGCTGATACTTCTTTACCAGTTATAGCCTTAAGCCTTGCTCTAGTCTGCCTTCTCTAAGGATACAACTTACTGAAATGTCCAGTCATAGAATCGCCCCCTCTTTCTGACAGCACCTAATCTAGAACAAACCCCTGCTTTCTTGGATCCTCACTAAATCACCCAACCTAAGCCCAAATCCTATAATAGATTCTCTCTAACAGCTCTTCCTGAGACACCCACAGCTCCCTGTGTTTTGTTTTTGTTTCTTAACATCTTTATTGGAGTATAATTGCTTTACAATGGTGTGTTAGTTTCTGCTTTACAACAAAGTGAATCAGCTATACATATACATATATCCCCATATCTCCTCCCTCTTGTGTCTCCCTCCCATTCTCCCTATCCCACCCCTGTAGGTGGTCACAAAGCACCGAGCTGATCTCCCTGTGCTATGCAGCTGCTTCCCACTAGCTATCAGTTTTACATTTGGTAGTGTATATATAAGTTCATGCCACTCTCTCACTTCGTCCCAGCTTACCCTTCCCCCTCCCCGTGTCCTCAAGTCCATTCTCTACATCTGCATATTTATTCCTGTCCTGCCCCTAGGTTCTTCGGAACCTTTTTTTTTTTTTTTTAGATTCCATATATATGTGTTAGCATATGGTATTTGTTTTTCTCTTTCTGACTTACTTCACTCTGTACAACAGACTATAGGTCCATCCACCTCACTACAAATAACTCAATTTTGTTTCTTTTTATGGCTGAGTAATATTCTATTATATATATGTGCCACATCTTCTTTATCGATTCATCTGTTGATGGAAACTTAGGTTGCTTCCATCTCCTGGCTATTGTAAATAGTGCTGCAATGAACATTGTGGTACATGTGTCCTTTTGAATTATGGTTTTCTCAGGGTATATGCCCAGTAGTGGGATTGCTGGGTCATATAGTAGTTCTATTTTTAGTTTTTTAAGGAACCTCCATACTGTTCTCCATAGTGGCTGTATCAATTTACATTCCCACCTACAGTGCAAGAGGATTCCCTTTTCTCCACACCCTCACCAGCATTTATTGTTTGCAGATTTTCTGATGATGGCCATTCTGACCTGTGTGAGGTGATACCTCATTGTAGTTTTGATTTGCATTTCTCTAGTGATTAGTGATGTTGAGCATCCTTTCATGTGTTTGTTGGCCATCTGTATATCTTCTTTGGAGAAATGTCTGTTTAGGTCTTCTGTCCATTTTTGGATTGGGTTGTTTGTTTTTTTGATATTGAGCTTCATGAACTGCTTGTAAATTTTGGAGGTTAATCCTTTGTCAGTTGCTTCATTTGCAAATATTATCTCCCATTCTGAGGGTTGTGTTTTCGTCTTATTTATGGTTTCCTTTGCTGTGCAAAAGCTTTTAAGTTTCATTAGGTCCCATTTGTTTATTTTTGCTTTTATTTCCATTTCTCTAGGCGGTGGGTCAGAAAAGATCTTGCTATGATTTATGTCATAGAGTGTTCTGCCTATGTTTTCCTCTAAGAGTTTTATAGTGTCTCACCTTACACTTAGGTCTTTAATCCATTTTGAGTTTATTTTTGTGCATGGTGTTAGGGAGTGTTCTAATTTCATTCTTTTACATGTAGCTGTCCAGTTTTCCCAGCATCACTTATTGAAGAGGCTGTCTTTTCTCCATTGTATATTCTTGCCTCCTTTATCAAGATAAGGTGACCATATGTGCGTGGGTTTATCTCCAGGCTTTCTGCCCTGTTCCATTGATCTATATTTCTGTTTTTGTGCCAGTACCATACTGTCTTGTGTACTGTAGCTTTGTAGTATAGTCTGAAGTCCAGGAGCCTTTATCCTCCAGCTCCGTTTTTCTTTCTCAAGATTGCTTTGGCTATTTAGGGTCTTTTGTGTTTGCATACAAATTGTGAAATTTTTTGTTCTAGTTCTATGAAAAATGCCACTGGTAGTTTGATAGGGATTGCATTGAATCTGTAGATTGCTTTGGGTAGTACAGTCATTTTCACAATGTTGATTCTTCCAATCCAAGAACATGATATTCTCTCCATCCGTTTGTATCATCTTTAATTTCTTTCATCAGTGTCTTACAGTTTTCTGCATACAGGTCTTTTGTCTCCTTAAGTAGGTTTATTCCTAGGTATTTTATTCTTTTTGTTGCAATGGTAAATAGGTGTGTTTCCTTAATTTCTCTTTCAGATTTTCTACCATTAGTGTATAGGAATGCAACAGATATCTGTGCATTGATTTTGTGTCCTGCTACTTTACCAAATTCATTGATTGGCTCTAGTAATTTTCTGGTAGCATCTTTGGGATTCTCCTTGTATAGTATCATGTCATCTGCAAACAGTGACAGGTTTACTTCTTCTTTTCCAACTCGTATTCCTTTTATTTCTTTTTCTTGTCTGATTTCCATGGCTAAAACTTCCAAAACTATGTTGAATAATAGTGGTGAGAGTGAGCAACCTTGTCTTTTACCTGATCTTAGTGGAAATGGTTTCAGTTTTTCACCATTGAGAGTGATGTTTGCTGTGGGTTTGTCGTATATGGCCTTTATTATGTTGAGGTAAGTTCCCTCTATGCCTACTTTCTGGAGGGTTTTTATCATAAATGGGTGTTGAATTTTGTCGAAAGCTTTTTCTGCCTCTTTGAGATGATCATATGGCTTTTCCCCTTCAGTTTGTTAATATGGTTTATCACATTGATTGATTTGTGTATATTGAAGAATTCTTGCATTCCTGGGATAAGCCCCACTTGACCATGGTGAACGATCCTTTTAGTGTGCTGTTGGTTCCTGTGTTTTTGTTCTATTTTTTCTGTATTGAGTAATAAACCCAGTTTGTTCAACTACAAGTAATTTGCTGATGGTCTTTGACTGGAGAGCCTTG
This sequence comes from Tursiops truncatus, assembly GCF_011762595.2. NCBI lineage: Eukaryota > Metazoa > Chordata > Mammalia > Artiodactyla > Delphinidae > Tursiops > Tursiops truncatus. The sequence continues at coordinate 80,866,500 of NC_047035.1, read as the reverse complement.
ACAGTGTTGAGCATTTAGAGTGGATTATTTTATTTAATCCTTGTAACAAGTCTATAAATTGTAATTGCTATTATTATCTTTCCCACTGTGCATATAAGCAAACCAGAGCTTAAAGATGTTAAAAAAATGTTTTATCCAAGATCACATGATTAGGCAGTGGCAGAGAATTTGATCTCAGGTAATTTAAATCTCGAGTTAGATCTACTATTTGGATTTTTGAATTCTAGTTATTTAGTTATTATTTTTTCTTCTTATAAGTATTTGATATTGGTTATGTAATCTTATATTACTCAATCTTTTAAACAACTTGCATTGCATCTTGAAGGAAGGTCATGAAAGAGGCTAGTGGAGGAACCAGATATAGGGATTCCAGAGGATTTTTTGGAGAAATTCACTTTGTTTATTCAACTATTCGTTGAGTACCTGTTATGTGCCATGTGCTGATGATACATTAGTGAGCATAGTTGATAATGTAATAATGGAACTTATATTCTCCTTCAGGTTAGAGATAAAATAAATAAACAAGAAAAATATCAACCAGTGATAAATTTTCTTCAGAGAAATAATGTACAATGATGATATAGTAACTAGTTGGCTGTTTTAGATTGGATGGTTAGTAAGAGGAGATCTCGCTGATATGGTGTTTAAGGCAAGATCTGAATGACAAGAAAGAGCCAGACGTGAAAGGTCATGGTGAAGAGCAATTTAGGTAGAGGAATCAACTTATGGAAGGGTCCCAAGATGGGAAACAACTCAATATGGTCACGATAATTTCTTGAGCATGTCATAAGATTGGAATAAGACAGAACGTAAAGAAAGATGAAGTAAACAGGGACTCTAAAGTATAGGGCTTTGCAATCCAGTGTATGAAGATGGATTTTATTTTAAGTAAGGTGGGAAATCACTGGAAGATTTTAAGCTAACAGTAACATGATCTAAGTTCTAAAGTGTAAATATCTGCTGTTTGGGAAGTGGATTGTATGGGTCAACCAAAGGGGCAATGAGATCTGTTAGAAGGTGACAGCAGTAGTCCAGATGAGACATCATGGTGGTGGCAGTAAAGGTAGAGAGAATAGATTAGTTAAAGTACCTTTGTGGATGGATATGAAGTGGTCAAGGAGATTGTGGTACATTAAAGGGGAAAATCAAAGGTAGCATCCCAGATTGTTGGTTGAAGCAATTGAGTGGTTATGATTTGCATTTCTCTAATAATCAACAATGCTGAGCATCTTTTCACGTGCCTGTTACCCATCTGTATGTCTTCTTTGGAATAATGTCTATTCAGATCTTGTACCCTTTTTATAATCAAGGTTTTCTTTTTTTGATATTGAGTTATATGAGCTATTTATATATTTTGGATATTAACCCCTTGTCAGTCATATCATTTGCAAATATTTTCTGCCATTCAGTGTCTTTTTGTTTTGCAGATGGTTTCCTTTGCTGTGCAAAAGCTTTTCAGTTTAATTGTGTTGCGTTTGTTTATTTTTGCTTTTATTTCTTTTGCCTTAGGAGACGAATCCAGAAAAATATTGCTACACTTTATGTCAAAGAGTGCTCTGCCTATGTTCTCTTCTAGAAGTTTTATGGTTTCAGGTCTTACATTTAGGTCTTTCATCCATTTTGAGTTTACTTTTGTATATGATATGAGAAAATGTTGTAATCTCATTGTCTTACATGTAGCTATCTAGTTTTCCCAGCACCACTTATTGAAGAGACTGTCTTTTCTCCATTGTATATTCTTGCCACCTTTGTTGTAGATTAATTGACCATAGGCATGTGGATTTATTTCTGGAATCTCTGTTCCACTGATTTATGTGTCTGTTTTTGTGCCAGTACCATGCTGTTTTGTTACAGTAGCTTTATAGCATAGTCTGAAGTCAGGGAGTGTGATACCTCCAGCTTTGTTCTTTTTTCTCAAGATTGCATTGCCTAACTGTGGTCTTTTGTCGTTCCATATAAATTGTAGGATTATTTGTTCTAGTTCGTTGAAAAATGTCATTGGTGTTTTATCATAGAGATTGCATTAAATCTGTAGATTGCTCTGTGTAGTATGGCCATTTTATAACAATATTAATTTTTGCAATTCATGAACACAAGGTTTCTTTGCATTTTTTGTATAATCTTCAATTTCCTTCATCAATGTTTTATAGTTTTCAGAGTATAGGTCTTTCACCTCCTAGTTAAGTTATTCCTAAGTATTTTTTAATGTGATTTTAAAAAAGATTTTTTTTTTTTTGCTTTCTCATAGTTCATTATTAGTGTATACAAAAGCAACAGATTTCTGTATATTAATCTTGTATCCAGCAACTTTACTGAATTCATTTATGGGCTCTAATAGCTTTTTGGTATAGACTTTTGGGATATATATATATATATATATATATATATATATATATATATAATGTCACCTGCAACTAGTGACAGTTTTACTTCTTCCCTTCCAATTTTGATGACTTTTAATTTCTTGTCTGATTGCTGTGGCTAGGGCTTCTAATGCTATATGTTAAATAGAAGACACAATAGTAGGCATCCTTGTCTTGTTCCTGATTTTAGAGGAAAGGCTTTTAGTTTTTCACCAGTGAGCTGTGGGGTTAGCTGTGGGGTTATTGTAAATGGTATTTATTATGTTGAGATATGTTCCTTCTATACCAACTTTGATGAGAGTTTTTAGTCACAAATGGATATTGAATTTTGTTAAATGCTATTTCTGTATCCATTGAGATGATCATGTTTTATCCTTTCTTTTAACATGGTATATCACACTGATTTGCAAATATTGAACCATCCTAGCATTCTTGGAATAAATCCCACTTAATAAAAATGAGAACAAGCAAAGCTCAAATCCAGCAGAAAGAAGGAAATAATACCAGAGAGAAAATAGAGACAGCCCCCCCAAAAATAGAAAAAATCAATAAAACCGAGAGCTTGTTTTTTAAAAGACAAAATTAATAAACCTTTAGCCAGGCTCATCAAGAAGAAAAGAGAGAGGGCCCAAATAGACAAAATAAGAAATAAAAGGGGAGAAATAATAGCCAATACCACAGAGATACAAAAAATCATAAGAGAATGCTACAGTCATATGCCAGCAAATTGGACAACCTAGAAGAAATGGACATATTTCTAGAAAAATACAATCTGCCAAGACTGAATCAGAATGAAACAGACAATCTGAACAGCCTGATCACTAGTAGTGAAATTGAATTTATAATAATAAAAAAAAAAACTCCCAGCAAACAAAAATCCAGAACCAGTAGCTTCATAGGGGAATTATACCAAACATATAAAGAAGAGCTATAATACCTATCCTTCTCAAACTATACGAAAAAAATTGAGAATAGAACACTCCCAAATTCATTCTACAAGGCCACCATTACCCAGAAACCAATACCAAAGACAATTAAAAAAAAAAAAGAAAATTAGAGACCAGTGTCTTTGATTAATATAGATGTAAAAATCCTCAACAAAATATTAGCAAACCGAATCTAACACTATATAAAAAGGGCCATACACAAGGATGATTTAATTTTTAAAAGGCTATTGGTAAAAACAATGAAAAAATAAACAACTGGTTGAAAAATAGGAAAAGGACTTCAATTGACATTTTTCCAAGGAAGATATACAAATGTCAAATAAGCACATATAAAGATGCTCAACTTCACTAACCATGAAGAAAATGCAAATCAAAACCACAATGAAATTTCACCTCATACCCATTATGATAGCTACTATCAAAAAACAGAAAATAACAAGTGCTGACGAGGATGTGGAGATATTGGCACCCTTTTACACTCTTAGTGGGAATGTAAAATGGCATAGCAACTATGAAAACAGTATGGTAGTTCTTCAAAAAGTTATAAATAGATTTACCATATCATCTAGCAATTCCACTTCTGGGCATGTACCCAAAAGAATTGAAAGCAGGATTTTGAAGAGATATTTTTACACCTGTGTTCATAGCAGCATTATTCACATTAACAAAAACATGGAAGCAACCCAAGTCCATCAACAGACAAATGGATAAGCAAAATGTGGCAGATGCATACAATGAAATATTATTCAGCTTTCAAAGGAAGAAATTCTGACATATGTTACAACATGGATGAGTCTTAAGGACATTATGCTAAGTGAAATAAACCAGTCACAAGACAAATACTACATGATTCCTTTTTTGAGGGACGTGGAATAGTCCAAATAAGAGACATAAAGTAGAATGGTGGTTGCCAGGGGCTGAGGAGAGAGGAGAATGGATAGTTAGTTTTTACTGGGTATAAAGTTTCAGTTTTGCAAGTTGAAAAGAGTTCTGGAGACGAATGGTGGTGATGGTTGCACAATATGAATATATTTAATATCACAAAGCTGCACAGTTAAAATTGGTTAAGATGGTAAATTTTATGTTGTGTATTTTACAAAAACAAATAAATAAATACAAACGGAAAAATTTAAGCCATTTATACTATCTGGAGCCTATTTAGCAGAATTCCATTAGGAAAGAAGTATACCAGAGCCTGATACGTTGTCATTCAATAAAATTTGTTGAGTAAATGAAATTGCAAGTTCAAGTAGGCAGAGACTGATAATCTGAGTAGAGTGTACAGCAAATTTACAGTGACTAAAAGCTCTGTTTCTATTGACCTGGGAGTGTCTCTCTGTTGAATGGGTTCTAAGAAGCAGGTGATTTGGAGATGTATTCATGGAGTGGAGAGAATTGAAATAAAATGCATGAAACATTTTTCTATGGCCCCTTTCTTTGAGTAAATATTCAGAAGTGAGTCTTCTTTGTAATCTTGGTGCAAAAGTAATAGAGCACTGAATAAAAGGTAAAATTTTATTTTTTTCCTTTCTTGGAAGAAACATTGTTTTCTAGTGCAAATATTTATAGAAAATATTGCAATAGGATTGCTTTTATTACATATTATATTGCTTCAAAAGTGTGAAAATGATATGCTCAATCACACGCATTACATGAGGACTATTTACATCCAAGTGAATAACAAAAATAAAAAATTAGAATGATATTAAAAAGATAAGTTTAAATTACACAAGATGGGATTTGGCAATCTCTGGATAGACTAATTCACTCAATTCAAATTTGTAAATGTGGCACTTGTTGATTCCTATGTAGTCAAAATAATAAGCAGAATCTAAACTTTCAGGTAATTGTTTTACAGATTTACGTTAGGATAAAAATTATTTAAATATGAAAGAGCCTTTGAAATTATGCAATTTAAAATATTTAAATTCAGGAAAATGATTAGTTTCAAGTAATAAAAGCAAAGAATGTAAGAGAGGCAGAAAACAGACCTGAAAGCCACTAAATTAATGAATACCTATTTTTGTTTAACACAGTTCAGAGAGTAGATGGAAATAATTCTTTTATTCATATATGCACTTTTTCTAATGTTCTGATTACGTATCTATTCTAACCATTTTCTAACATTTTACGGTGAAAAGAAACAGGTGAAATAATAATAAAGTGACTATAATTCAAAATATGATTTTGAATATGAGTAATTTTTGAACAAATACTTGATTATAGCATTAAAATCAGAAATAGAGTACTTGAGAAGAAAAGAAAACAGGCTGCCCAGCCACACAATGAGGAATAATTTGCTAAGTGTGTGTCAAACATTAAAACATTTAGGGGGCTTCCCTGGTGGCGCAGCAGTTGAGAGTCCACCTGCCAATGCAGGGGACACGGTTTCGTGCCCCGGTCTGGGAAGATCCCACATGCCGCGGAGCGGCTGGGCTCGTGAGCCATGGCCGCTGAGCCTGCGTGTCCGGAGCCTGTGCTCCGCAACGGGAGAGGCCACAACAGTGAGAGGCCCGCGTACCGCAAAAAAATAATAATAAAATAAATAAAAACATTTAGAACTTAGTGGTCCACAAAATACCCATAAAAGGAGTCGCCTATTCATGGAAAATGCTAGATCAATCTCATCAAGTGCTAAGTAAGCCTCAACAGAATCTTGACAAAGGATTGTAGCATTCCTGGGAACTATAACTTACATATGATACATAAAGCACATAAAGAACTTTAGAATTCAGTCACTAATTGTCTATTTTTTTTATTCCTTCATATTGGTATTTCAGTGTATTTCCCTCTAGCCTTCTTTTCCCAACCTACTTTTTTTTATTTAAAGAAAATTGTATTATAGTAATTATGTTGTACTTAATAGCTTAATCTTGCTATTTAAAATGAGCATGGTTAAAAGTATTTTTCATGTGATTATATAACCTTTATAGCCACCCTTTTTAATACTATTTCATAAAATATATCTGATGCATCAAGTATATCATGATTAATTGAATATTTAGGTTTATTTTGCTATTACAAGTATTGCTAAACATCTTTATACAGAGAGTTTAGTATTTGGGGTTTTGTTAATAACATATTCTGGAATTGGGATTATTTGATCAAAATATTAAAATACACAGCCACACATATGATTGATTTGATAAGTGGGAATGTAATATCATTTTTGTTTAAATCTGCATATATGGGATTGCTGGTGAGGATTAACATTTGTATCATGTTTATTTACTAACTGTAATTCTACTTTGTGAATTATCTGATCATATTCTTTGTTCATTTAATCATGGGCTCTTATTGATTGCCTTATGAATTTGGGTGATTTATGTAATAAAAGCAACCCTATTGCTGTATTTTCTGTAAATATTTGCAGTAGTCTATAATTTTCACTCTTTTATTCCTTTTATTCTACCGAAGAAAGTGTAAGCAATACATTTCATGGTGTAAAATCTGTTACTCTTCTCCTGTGCAATTCCTTCCATTGTTTCAAAGCTCAGCAAGTCCTCTCCCTTACGTGAGTTTATAAACACAGAAGTTATTTTCTTATGCTATGTATATAGTTTATATATAGGTTATTTGCATATGTTTATAGCTATATAAAGTAACTTAATTTGTAAATGATTTAATTTGTTTTGGCATTTTTTTCTTAAATGTTCCTAGTCAATTGTCCTAATATTTACAGTAAGTCCCCTACATAATGAATGAGTTCCATTTTGAGAGCACGTTCGTAAGTCCAATTTGTTTGTAAGTCCGACAAAGTTAGCCTAGGTACCCAATAACACAATTAACTATATAGTTCTGTAATGTAATAGGTTTATAATACTTTTCACACAAATAATACATAAAAAACAAACAAAAAATAAAGCGTTTTACTTTTATAGTACAGTACCTTGAAAAGTACAGTAGTACAGTAAAACACCTGGCATACAGGGGCTGACATCGAGTAAACAGGCAAGAAGAGTTATTACTGACTGGAGGAGGAAAAGGAGGTGGGAGATGGTAGAGCTGAAGGATCATCAGCAATAGGGGATGGAGGGCAAGCTGCAGTTTTACTCATGACTGATGTTGATGGCACAGGTTCTGGTTCCTTGTTGGATTCAGTTCTATCTGCCTTCTTGAAACAATGATCCAGTGATGTCTGGGTAGTAGCTGTTTTTTTCTCATCATAGATGACACGGTAGCACTGGTAGCACAAAAGCATAACTGCTTGTAGAGGATGCACACATGTGACAATGTACACCAGACGTGTGAACTAACTTCCATGATTAGACATGCAAACACACATTCGCATCTTTTGAAAGTTGAAGGGGCGTATGTAGGGTGCTTACTGTACTAAAAGAAAAAAATTCCTACTTCACTACTCTTTTTTCCTTTTATTAAGGAAAAGAGGTAATAGGATTTATAGCTGAGTTAATTTTATTTCATTGATCTGCTGTACATATATTTCCATATATATGATACAGCATATATATTAGTGCATGCCACACTGTTTTAATTACTGTAGTTTAATGAAATAGTTTAATATCTGTTAGAGCTAGTCATATGACATTGTCATTTGTCGTAACTGTCTTTGATTCTCTTGCCTATTTACAAATTAAAAACTGAAAATTCAGCTTAACTATTAGTTCATTAATTTGGCTTTGGAGTCGTAGTGATATGATGGGTGCATATCTTTTCCCACTTCACAAGTAATCTGGTGCCAAATGAGAGTTGTCACAATTTGTAGATAGTATGATGGAATTTTTGTCTGCTGTTTTTATACATGTAAACAATAGGAACAATAGTAAGTCACTCACTACAGGCCATGGTAATAAAAACCCAAGATTATTGACTGCATATATTCTCTCATATATTCACAGTTGACATTTTAAAAATAGAATTTATTTGTAATCAAGACTCTTAGAACTATGTCAATTGACAGTAAACAGTGAAATTCTTTGTGATTTTCTTAAATGTGCCTTGAAAATATTTAGGCTTACACATATTTACTTTAAAAAAGAAACTGAAGTCTAATCAGTGCTTCTTGTTCTTTCCTCTATCATGTCAATGGCTTTTCTGTTCTCAGCCTTTGTCTTCAATATACATCTCCTATGCAATATACATCTTGTGTCATAATACCACGTTAATATTTTGATCACTGAGTTTAATTAGTAAATGCTTAATAATTTTACAGGCTCATGTTTAGTAATAAGTAAAGGGGACAAAGTTTAATTCTTTGAATTTTGTAGAGGTGGGGACTTTAAAGTCCTAAAGTCTGACACTTTGAATCATTAACAGCATTGTTGATAGAACTTCTTAAAGTCACTATGGTCTTCACACACACACACACAGACACAAAGGACAGTATTTTCAAAAAAGGAAAAAATTCCCTTTGAGGTATACAAGAATTTGTGTTTACACGGCATGGTGATTTTTACCAGGGGCAGATCCAGGTTTTGTGGGGACTGAAACATTTATGACTAGGGTGGAGGACTCCTTAAGGAAAATAATACAAAATTATGAAGATAAAATTATTAGGAATACAGTGTTCACCTTGGATGGGGTCATTTAACTGACGGATTCTGAAACCTAATTTTTGTTAACTTTACATAAGATTTGCTTCTGCTCTAGGAATATATTGGATGATTTTTTCATTATTGTTAACTGGTTTTAACAAAATTTATAACATTTTGATGAAAACTTCAACTGATATAATTTTGTATTGTTAAAATAATCCACTTTTTTATTCTAAGAACTCTCCAAAATAACATATAGTGCTTTCAGAGTTTATTTCAATTTTGAGTGCTGATAATCATTTAATGGCAACAGAAGATACCAAAGGAACCCTTTTAAAATTTGTCAGCAGTATTGATTTGCCACCTACTATGTGTGGAATGCTGAAATGATGGTATAAAACATCTACTGGGGCCTTTCTTCTCAATAATTTTAAGCTAAGAATAACATAACTCCTAACTCGTAGGGGCACTTTGGAACTGGTAAATGAAGTGGTTGCACAAGGTTTACTTTAGCAACTGAAAAAATGTGTCACACGTATTAATGTCAACAACTGGAATTTTACCTCATTAGGCAATTTCTGGATCTAAGGCTCTGATTATTCTGAGCAGAAAAAATATGCTAATTATTCAATCTGAAAGTAGAAGGAAAAAAGGTGTAAAATCTCCCGTTAGCCGTGTGACCATGTACTAATTGCATGTCATGTGTCAAAATAATGCAGCTCACTGTGCCTAAAGCAATTAGACACACAGAACTCCATTAATGAAGCACTGTCTGTCACTAAAAGTGTTTTCTGTGCTATAGTTGAAGATTAAAATATTAACTTCTCAAATATTTATGATAGTTACTGACAGCATTTCAAAATGTTGCTTTTAACAAAACGTTTCTATTAAGAATTAGTTTTTAATTTGGATTTTATATTCAAAGAAGATATTAACATATGGGAGTAGGATGGGATTTCTTAGGTATCTGAAGAGAGTTTATTATCAAAGTTAGCTTACTTTTAGAAAATTTTACCATGTCTTTGACCCTTAATTTTTTCCTCAGAAAGGGACTTTCTGGGGGTATTTCCAAAACATCTGTTTACTTCATTTACATATTCATTTGACAGTGATGTACAAATGTAGGTTTTACTTGTATTATTTTTCTTTGTTATTCAATTTAATCAGTTCTGAACTTCTTATAACAAGTCAGACCCTATAGGTCAAATATATTATAATCTAAATGTTGTTTGGTGATTTGAGGAGCATCCAGAAGGGATGTCAATAACTTTAAAGGTCACTAATTCTAAATCAGCCAGTAACAATACCACTGCTACTTTTTTTTTTTAATAAATTTATTTATTTGTTTATTTTTGGCTGCATTGGGTTTTCGTTGCGCATGGGCTTTCTCTAGTTGCAGCAAGCAGGGGCTACTCTTTGTTGCCATCCGTGGGCTTCTCATTGTGGTGGCGTCTCGTTGTGGTGCCTGGGCTCTAGGTTTGCAGGCTTCAGTAGTTGTGGCATGCAGGCTCAGTAGTTGTGGCTCACGGGCTCTAGAGCGCAGGCTCAGTAGTTGTGGTGCACAGGCTTAGTTCCTCCGTGGCATGTGGGATCTTCCCGGGCCAGTGCTTGAACCCGTGTCCCGTGCATTGGCATGTGGATTCTTAACCACGGCGCCACCAGGGAAGTCCCAGCACTGCTACTTTTATTGCTAAATCCATTAGTGAATGATTGCTATGTGCCAGGTACTATGCTTGACATACAGTATGTTATTTAATTCTAGCTTTGAAGTACATTTTTGTTCCTTTACTCTTTGTGACCAAATAATTTTGAACTAATTGCCATGATGGATAACTGACGTTGCCTTAGTCTATGCCTCAGTTTTCACAGATGAAAGTTTTTAGCAAAAGCAACAATCTTTAATTTTTCTATATTTTAGCACTATTTATTGCATTCTGCTTCTTTGTCAATTTTTATGCCTAAAAAATGTGTGCTCTCAGGAATTCTCTGGCAGACCAGTGGTTAGAACTCTATGCTTCCACTGCAGCGGGCACGGGTTCGATCCCTGGTCAGGGAACTAAGATCCTGCATGCCACAAGGCGTGGCCAAAAAAATAAAGAAATAAAGCCCCCCTTTAAAATAATTTGTGCTCTCTCAGATAGGATTTCTTGATATCAGTCTATCTAAGATCAGTTATTTTCAGAAATCTGTTTAGATTCATCCCAGTATGGTGTAATTCTGTTTATTAATTCAGGTAAAAACTAGTGGCTGTGTATTGAACTTTAGCAATATTACATTAAGATGGCGTACCCACTAATTTTTTAAAGTTCATTTTGCCGTTTTCAAGGTGTCTTCTGGGTTTAGTAGAAGTCTTTGGTTTTTTAATCATACCTTAGAAAATTCAGTTCCAAATGCTATCTTGAATTAGTGTCCCAAACTTTTTAGTCTAGCTCAATAAATGCTGTAATTCAACACCAAATTAAACTATAAATCTTAACTCAGGTGGCAGTAAATACTGCTTTTTTGTTGTTGTTTACACATTCAAAGCTCAAGGATCACTTGAAATTTTTAGTTAAATTATATTTCTTTTCCTCTCTGGTCACTCCTATTTACATAGAAGGACAACCTTGCTATCCAGAAGTGTTCATTAGTATGGCAAACTGGGAGTAGAACAATTTGTAGCTGCATTAGTAATTTTTCTGATTGGTAGGAAAATTCTGCAGTTCTTAGCTGACAGAGTGCTTATTCATTAACACCCTGAATGTGGTGACCTCCAGATTCTCCACTGTGGGGTAGTCTATGGTGAATATTAACAAGTGATTATTTGGTTAGGCTTACATAGTGTTTCTGGAGGGATCAACAAAGGTTTAGTATTTGTAAGCAAGATGGAGAAGTCCATTTTTGTACCTGAGTTTGAAAGACAACTATTTCAAATCTTTAGCACAGGGTATTGGATATTTTGGGGAGAAAAATACAATTGGTCGTCATATTCTGTGAATCATTAAATAGAAGTTAAATTCCTCAGGCATCTAAAACAATAATTTGTCCAGTTTGCATTTCAAATCAAATCCTTTTGCCATCTCTGAAGCTGTTCTTCTTGGAAAGGATGAAATAAGGATGAATATGTTAGAGGGATTTGATTCCTTAAGTGGACTTTAGTCATTCTCGTTTTGTTCAGATTGTTGGTGATTTCAAAATACTTCATTGTTTAAAATGAAAATACTGACTCCTTTTTGTTTTCCATTCAGGTAACTTTGGAAGTATTATAATTTTGATAAGTCCTATTTCATAAAGTTTGTTTAGTTGAATCTAGTAGAATGCATGCTCCATGAATACAGAGATTTTTTTCCCCTGTTTTGTTTAATATTGGCATCTGGTATTGTTTAATTCCTGGTACATAGAATGGTATCTGGCACTAATAAGTGTTATATAATTATTAGCTAAATGAATGGATGAATGTTTTATATTCCTTCCTATGTTTATTAATTTTATTTTTATTATATAATATATTTTAGCACATGCAAAAGTTTTGTTATGTAAATGTTATTCATAGAGCATAATGGTACAATACATATTCATAAACTCAACATTCGGCCCATGAGACAGGAATTACCAATAATTTCCATCTACCTATGTGTTCTTCCCTTGTCTTATGCCTTTGATTCTTTCCTCAGAGACACAACTATCCTAAATTTTGTGTTTGTTACTTCATTGCTTTTTTAAAAATATGGGATCCTGTCATAAATATTAAATGCTTAAGAATATATTGTTTACTTCTACTGATTTGGGAGTTCTAGAAAATGATATTATACTATACGTTACCTTCTTAGACTTGCTTTTTAACTCAACATTATGTTTCAAAGTTTATCCCTCCTGTTGTTTATATGTTTCTTTTATTTACTCCTGTATAAAAATCCATCATGTGACTATACTATTTTGATGGAGATTTTTAATTTTTTCTAGTCTTTTTACTCTTATGACCAATGTTGGTATCAACATTCATGTATATTTCCTGGTATATGTGCATAGCATAAGACTGTCACAGGCATGTACCTAAGAAATGGGATTTCTGGGTTGCAGGGTATTCAGTGAATCGGCTTTGAGAGAAAAAGTCTCATTGTTTTTTTCAAGGTAATTTGAACATTTAAATTGGAACCTTGTCCTCCAAGCAGAAGTGTATGAGAATTCCAGCTGCTCCATATCTTTGCCAACAATGCTATAATTCATTCTCAGTTTTTGTCAGCTTTGACATTTTTGTTGGTTTTCTTTTCTGTTTTTGTTATTGTTTTGGAATGAAGAGATTTTTGGAGACCACCCATGCCATTTGTAAGCCTGAGATATCTCAGATAGTGTAACTTTCTAGACTTTAATTGTTCTGCAGTGAAAATGTCCTGTGGTACCCCAACTTGGCTGTATTCTAGAACCTAAATGCCCTTTATTCACTCATTATTTGAAAAATATTTGAAGGTTCCTAGATATAAGGTCAATATATAAGTCAATTACAGTTTTACATACAAGCAACATACAATTAGAAAAATGTACTCTTGAAGAAATGCTATTTAAATTACTAAAAACATAAGGTATCTAAGAGTAAATTGTGTGTGCACACTCCCTGAGGCAAACTCCTTGTGCATACCCCTGAGGGTGATGAGAGTGAGCCTTTATAGGGTAGTGAGCACTTATAGAAAGCAGGCCTGATTCTGTAGGATAAGGAAAGAGCTTACAAACTTGAGCATTCAACACCACCTAGGAAGAGCAAACCAGCATCTGGGCTCACTTTGTAGAGGTCATACAATCTCAAGAACTCCCCCTCAAGAGGGGACAAGAAGTAGGGAGCAGGGGTATCTGTAGAAAAGTTCTAAGAAAACCTCAGAGTCCCTAAGAGGCTTGATGGAATGCATTTCTGTCCTGAAGTCAGTCAGTAAAGTCTGGAGGAGGTGACTTCTTCAGTTGTGAAGATGGCAATGCAAGACTCCAGGAAACATGAAAAGTCAGGGAAACATGACACCACCAAAGGAACACAATAATTTTCCAGTAACCAACCCCAAAGAAATGGAGATCTGCAGCTTGCCTGGTAAAGAATCCAAAATAGTTGTTTTAAGGAAGTTCAGTAGGCTACAAGAAAACACAGGAAGACAATTCAATTAAATCAGGAAAACAATACATGAAAGAAATGAGAAATTTAACGGAAGGATAGAAATCACAAAAAAGAACCAAACAAATTCTGGAGGTGAAGAATAGAGAATAAAATGGAAAAAAAAAATTGCGTTAGAGAGCATCAACAACAGGCTTGATGAAGCACAAGAAAGAATCTGTGAAGTAGAAGATAGATCATTTGAAGTTATCCAGTTAGAGGAGAATAAAGAAAGAGAAAAAAAAAAAAAAAGGAATGAAAAAGAGTGAAGGAAATCTATGGGGACCATGGGATACTGTTATAAGAAACAATCTACACAAAATTGGAGTCCCAGAAGGAACAGAGAGGGAGAAAGGGGGAAAAAGCTTACTTAAAGAAATAATGGCTGAGAACATCCCAAATCTAGGGAGAGATTAAGACATCCAAGTTCATGAAGCTCATAGGTCCCCAAACAATTTCAACCCAAAAAAGATTTTCTCTAAGACATGTTATAATAAAGCTGTCTAGAATTAAAGGCAAAAGGAATTTTAAAAGCGGCAAGATAAAAAGAAATTCCTGACATACAAGGGAACCCCCATAAGGGTAATAGTGAATTTCCCAGCAGAAATTTGTAGGCTGAGAGAGTATGATGAAAGAAAAGTGCTGAAAGGAAAATAAAAACCATCAAAAAGAATACTTTATGTGGAAAAGTTGTCCTTCATAAATGAAGGCAAGAAAAAAGGCTTTCCCATACAAACAAAAGTTAAGGAAGTTCGTCACTACTAGACCTGCCTCATAAGAAGTGCTGAAAGGTGTTCTTCATGGAGAAATGAAAGGGTGGTAATTAATAACATGAAAACATACAAAAATATGAAACACACTAGTAAAGGTAAGAATATGGTCAAATTCAGAATACTCTAATAATGTAGTACGGTGGTGTGTTACTTATCTCTAGTACAAAGGTTAAAGGACAAAATTATTAAAAGTGAATGCAGCTACAATAATTTATTAATGAACACAAAATATAAAAAGATAAATTTTGACATTAAAACATAAAATATGGGGAAGTGGAGTAAAAGAGTAGAGTTTTTGTATGCTATCAAAGTTAAGTTATCATTTAAAATAAACTATTATACCTATAACATATTTATGTAACCCTTATGGTAACCACAATGCAAAAACCTATAGTACATACACAAAAGATAAAGAGAAATGAATCAAAGTCCATTACCATGGAAATTCATTAATTCATAAAGGAAGATAGTAAGAAAGGAAGAAGGGAACTACAGAATAGCCAGAAAACAGCTAATAAGATGGCATGAGTACTTTACCTATCAATAATTACTTTAAATGTAAATGTATTTAATTACTTAATCAAAAGGCATATAGTGGCTGAATGAATAAAGAAACAAGACCCAACCATATGCCACCAACCAGAGACTCATTTCAGCTTTAAGAACACAAATTGGTTCAAATGAAGGTATAAGAAAGATATTCTGTGCAAATGGAAACTAGATGAGAGCAGGGGTAACTATACTTATATCAGACAAAATAGTCTTTGAATAAAAAACTGTAACAAGAGACAAAGAAGATCATTACATAATGACGAAGGGATCAATTTATCAAGAGGATATAACAACTATAAATATATATGCATCCAACATTAGTACACCTAAATAAGTTGTAAATTAAGCAAATGTTGACAGATCTGAAAGTAAAAATAGACAATATAATAATAGTAGGGAACTTCAATACCACTCTTTTAACAATGTGTAGATCATCCAGGAAGGAAACATTGGACTAGAACTCTACAACAAATGAACCTAGCAGACATACAGCAGCAGCAGCACTTTTTCTCTAAAGTGCACATAGAGTGTTCTTGAGGATAGATCATATGTTAGGCCACAGAGCAAACCTTAGCAAATTTAAAAAGATTAAAATCATATTGAATATCTTTTCTGACCACAATGATACAAAAGTACAAATAAATTACAAGAGAAAACTGGAAATTTCACAAATATGTGGTGATTAAACCACACTCTCTTGAACAACCAATAGGTAGAGGGAGAAATCAAAAGAGAAAGCAAAAAATATTTTGAGACAGATGAAAATAGAAACACAACATAAAAAAAACTTATGGATTGCAGTGAAAAAAAGTGGTAAGAGGGAACCTTATAGTGATAAACAACTATGTTAATAAATATCTCAGCTAAACAACCTAAGCTTACAACTCAAGGACTTGGAAAAGAAGAACAAACTAAGGCCAGAGTTAGCAGAAGGCAAGAAATTACAAAGATCAGAGCTGCAATAAATGAGAAATCAGCAAAATGATTGAAAAGATCAACAAAACTAAAGGCTGGTTTTCGAAAATTGACAAATATTCAGCTAGACTAAGAAAAAAGAGAAGAAGTAAATAAAGAAGAAGTAGAGAAGTAAAAAAAGAAGTAAATAAAATCAGAAATGATAACAAAGAGATAATGATAACTGATAGCACAAAAATAAAAATTTTCATCAGAGACTACTATGAACAATTGTATGCCAACAAATTGGATAACCTAGAAGAAATGGATAAATTCCTAGAAACATACAATCTAATAATACTGAATCACAAAGAAATAGAAAATCTGAACAGACCAATAACAAGGTGATGGAATCAGGTAATCAAAATCCTCCCCAAAATAAAAGTCCAGGAACAGATGGTTTCACTGGTGAATTCTTCAAAACATCTAAGGAAGAATTAATGCCAATCTTTCTCAAATTCTTCCCAAAAGTTGAAGAGGAAGGAACACTTCCAAAATCATTTTACATGGCCAACATTACTGTGATATTAAAGACAGAGAAAGGGATACAAGAAAAACAAGAGATCAATATCCTTGATAAATATAGATACAAAATTTTTCAACAGAATATTGCCAAACCAAATTCAGCAATACATAAAAGGATCACACAGCATGACCAAGTGGAATTTATCCCAAGGGTGCAAGACTGATTAAACTTAGGGAAATCAATAAATGTGATACATTACATTAATAGAATGAATGAAAGATAAAACGTCATATGATCACCTCACTAGATTTACTAGAAGGATTTGACAAGATACAACATCCTTTCTTGATAAAAAAATTGGGTATGAAAAAAACGTACCTCAACATAATAAAAGCCCACAGCTAACATCATACTCAATGGTGTAAGATAGAAAGTTTTTCTGTCAGATCAGGAACAGGACATGATGTCCCCTCTCACCACTCCTATTCAACTTAGTACTGGAAGTCCTAGCCAGAGCAATTAGGCAAGAAAAAGAAATAAAAGACATCCAAACTGGAAAGGAAAAAGTAAAATTGTTTGGGTATTAATTGGGTATGAAAAAAACATACCTCAACATAATAAAAGCCCACAGCTAACATCATACTCAATGGTGTAAGATAGAAAGTTTTTCTGTCGGATCAGGAACAGGACATGATGTCCCCTCTCACCACTCCTATTCAACATAGTACTGGAAGTCCTAGCCAGAGCAGTTAGGCAAGAAAAAGAAATAAAAGACATCCAAACTGGAAAGGAAAAAGTAAAATTGTTTCTGTTTGTGGATGATATAATCTCATACATAGAAGTCCTTAAGCCTCCGCCAAAAAAAATACCTGTTAGAATTAGTAAACAAATTCAGTAAAGTTGCATGATACAAAATCAACACACAGAAACCAGTTGCATTTTTATACACTGACAATGCACCATCTGAAAAAGAAAAAAAGAAAATCCCATTTATAATGGCATCAAAAACAATAAAATGTTTTGGAATAAATTTAATGTAGGAGGTGAAAGATCTGTCTGCTCAATACTATAAAACATTGATGAAAGAAATTGAAGAAGAGACAAATAAATGAAAAGATTTGCCTTGTTCATGAATTGAAAAATTAATATTGCTAAAATGTTCATACTACCCAAATCCATCTATAGATTCAATGCAATCCCTATCCCTATTTCACAGAAGTGGAAAAAGCAATCTTATTATTTATATAAAACTACAAAAGACTTCAAATAGCCAAAGCAATCCTGAAAAAGGGGAACAACCCTGGAGATAGCACACTTCCTGATTTCATACTATATTACAAAGCTACAGTAATCAAAACAATGTGGTACTGGTATAAAAGCAGATACATAGACCAGTGGAACAGAATTGAGAGCCCGAAATAGACCCATGCATATATAATCATCTAATATTTGACAAGGGAGCCAAGAATACTCAATGGATAGAATACTCAAAAGAATAGTCTTTTTCATAAATGGTGCTGGGAAAATTGGATATTCACACTGAAAGCAATGAAATTGGACTTAGATCTTATACCACTCACAAAAATTAACACAAAACAGATTAAAGACTTAAAAACCTGAAACTATAAAACTCCTAGACTAAAACATAGCAAAAAATCTCTTTTAAATTGGTCTTGGCAACATTTTTTTGGATATGACTCCAAAAGCACAAGCAACAAAAGCAAAAATAAACAAGTGGGACTACATCAAACTAAAAAGCTCAGCACAGCAAAAGAAATAATCAATAAAATAAAAAAGCAGCGTATGAAATGGGATAAAATATTTGCAAACCATATATGAGATAAGGAGTCAATATTCAAGATATATAAGAAACATATACAACTAAATAGCAAAACAAAACAAAAAAACCCACAACTAACCTGATTTCAAAATGAGCAGAGGACACGAATAGACATTTTTCCAAAGAAGATATACAAATAACAGGTACGTGAAAAAGTACATGAAAAGATGCTTAACATTACTAATCATCAGGGAAATGCAAATCAAAACCACATTGAACTATCGCCTCCCTCACACCTGTCAGAATCACAGTTATCAAAAAGACCAGAAATAACAGGTGTTGGTGTGGATGTGGAGAAAAGGAAACCCTTATGCACTATTGGTAAGAATGTAAATTGGTGTAACCACCATGAAAAACAGTATGGAGTTTCCTCAAAAAATTATAAGTAGAACTAACATATGATGTGGGAATTTTACTTCTGGTTATATACTGAAAGAATGAAATCTCTGTCTCAAAGAGATATCTGCATCTCCGTGTTCAGTGCAACATTATTCACAATAGCTAAGACATGGAAACAACTAAGTGTTCATCAACAGATGAATGGATAAAGAAAATGTGATATATATACACATTTTATAAGAAGGAAATCCTGCCATTTGTGACAACATGGATAGACCTTTAGGGCATTATGCTAAGTAAAATAAGTCAGAATAAGAAAGATAAATACTGCATGATCTCACTTCTGTGTCGAATCTAGAAAAGATGAATTTTAAGAGACAGAGTAGAATGGTGGTTGCTGGGAGCTGGAGGAAACAGGGGAATGTTGGTCAAAGTGTGCTAGTAGTTACAAGATGAATAATTCTAGGGATCTAATGTACATCATGATGACTATAGTTAACAATATAGTTAACAAAAACTATATTCCAGGCATACCTGTTTTATTGTGCTTTATGGATATTGCTTTTTTTACAAATTGAAGTTTTATGGCAACCCTGCATTAAGCAAGTCTATCTGTGCCATTTTTCCAACAGCATTTGCTCGCTTTGTGTATCTGTCATATTTTGGTAATTTTCACTATATTTCAAACTTTTTCATTATTATTATATTTGTTATGGTCATCTGTGATCAGTGATATTTGATGTTACTATTGCAAAAAGTTTATGACTTGCTGAAGGCTCAGATGATTTGTGGTAATTTGTGGCAATGAAGTATTTTTAAACTAAGGTATGTACGTTGTTAGACATAATGCTATTGCACACTTAATGGACTACAGGATAGTGTAAACATAATGTTTATATGCACCAGGAAACCAAAAAAATTGTGTGACTCACTTTACTGTGGTATTTGCTTTATTGGGGTGGTCTGGAACTGAACCTGCAATATCTATGAGGTATGCCTGTATTCACTTGCAAGTTGCTAAGAGAGTAGATCTTAAATGTTGCCACCACACACACACAAAAGGTAGTTATATGAGGGGATGAATAATTTAAAAACCTTATTGTGATGATCATTTTGTAATATATATGTGTATCGAATCATCATGCTGTACACCTTAAACAATGTTATATGTCAATTATGTAACAACAAGGCTGGAAAAGTATAGAAGATTGCCAAAAGAGTTATCATTTAGGGATGCAAACATGTAGCGAATATATAAATGCAGGCATAGAAATAATAACCAAATTTAGTACAGTGATTATTCAGGAGGCCAAGGAAGAGAAAAATGGGATACATAAGGTTAAAACAGAGACATTCAACCATATATGTCATCTTTTATTTCTTATAGTTGGTATGTCAGTGTACATTTTAACATCTGTATGACTTTTGGATATCTGATACGTTTTATAATATACACATTCAGTTATTTTTTTAATTTATAAATTCCCCATTGATTAGAATATGTACTCTTTAGCTTGATTTTTCTTCAATTTCTAATTTATATTAGCCCAACTCTGTTCTGTATAATTCAAAACATAAAAATTGACTAACAGTAGCCCTAATCCTTAGTTTAAAACTTGAAAAAAATTGTCAGCCCAACAACCAAGCATTGACCATCTACTCTACGTGAGGTATTGTACCCACTGTTAGAGGGCAGAAATAAACGATAGCAACCCTGCTCTTGGGGATCTTGCAGTTCAGTGAAGAAGATCAGCCTGTGAGTAATTATAGTGTAAAATGCAAAGTGATGTATAAAAGGAACTAATGAAGTGGGTCATGAAGTATGAGTGGCATTCCAGATACAGGGAACACTATATATAAGGCAAAGCAGTGGGCAAAGCATTAACTGTTTCAAAATTTGGAATTTTCTAAAGACTATCCAAATGCTGACTCTATCTTGAGGAAGATGGTACTGCTTGTCTCAGCTCTAACAAGCTATTGTTATAATTCTACCTATTCTAACCCTGTAGAATTTTCAGTTTGTTTTCTGGACATTCTTGTCACCTGTTGCTCATCTGGCTTCAAGGTAATATTGAGCAATTTTATGTACTTCTTTTTCAAAAGGAAATGCACAATTCAAGCTTATTACAAATGCTGTATCTAATTAAGTTAAATCATGTAAAATTACTGATATTCAACCATTTCTGACCTACGAAAACAGTAGTTTTATATGGTTTCACTCAGTATTACCTGGCCAATGTCCCTTTTTCTTTTAATAAGTATACACAAATATTCTGGCTCACTTCTCATTTTCCTCAATCCAACTTCAGCGGCTTAATATTTTTGCAATATTACATCTATTTTGAACAAAAAATATTCTACCATTTTCCAGAATATATGTGTTTCTATGAAGTTTACAGGGATGCCCTTTACTAACATTAGAATATTGATCTGAACTGATTAATTAGAAAGTACATCAAAGTTGGAGGCAAACATATTTGCCTCGATGGTAAGAAGATGGAAACCAGAGGATGAGACACTGCCTTAGTTCCTGGGAGATTTGTTTCACTGTGATACCACTGAGTGTCACTTAATATGTTCAGTCTTTTAGGAAACAAGGCAGGTTTTGGGGGGCAAATCTATTCCTTTACTTCTTTTTAGTTCTGTGTTTCGCTTGGCTTGCTGTATGTTTGTAAGTAAATTGGTATACATTTTCTTTAGCGAACCAATTTTTTTCTCTTAGAGTGATAACATGCAGGAGATAGAAAGAAATATAACGTATTCAATGATTCTCTCAATTAAAAAATGTTTAATTCTACCTGGTACTTATGCTGCGCTCAGAGATTGACAAGGAGAGGTCACAAAGGGCATTAGGTAATGATGAAGGAGATAGCACTAAACTATTAGATCCAAATATTTCCAAATGTTCTATTTGTACAACTGACCTTTTTCACTTGATTTCAATCACTGTTGTATTTGGATTGTGAAAGTTTCTTATTGTGAGATACTTATGGAATGAATGGCCATTAGTTATAAAATGCTTCCTTTTGGAAAAAAAGCAAATATTGCTTTTGAAATCAGTAACTCAAGAGCGTAATAAAAGTAATTGAAGTACATTCACATGGTATTTTCTAATGTCATAATCTTTTTTAATTTCTTTTTTTATTGAAGTATATTTGATTTACAATATTGTGTTAATTTCTGCTGTACAGAAAGTGACTCAGTTATACATGTATACATTCTTTTTTATATTCTTTTCCATTATGGTTTATCCTAGGATATTGAATATAGCTTCCTGTACTATACAGTAGTACTTTGTTATTATCCATTCTGTATGTAATAGTTTGCATCTACTAATCCCAAACTCCCAGTCCATACCTCCCCTACCCCCACCTCCCCTTTGGCAACCACAAGTTTGTTCTCTATGTCTATGAGTCTGTTTCTGTTTTATAGATAGGTTCTTTTAGATTCCACATATAAGTGATATCATATGGTATTTGTCTGACTTACTTCACTTAGTATGATAACCTCTGGTTGCATCCATGTTGCTGCAAGTGACATTATTTCATTCCTTTTTTATGGCTGAGTAGTATTCCATTGTATATATGTACCACATCTTCATTCATTCCTCTGTCAATGGGCATTTAGGTTGCTTCCATGTCTTGGCTGTTATAAATAGTGCTGCGATGGGGTGCATGTATCCTTTCAAACCATGTTTTTCTCCAGGTATATGCCCAGGAATGGGATTGCTAGATCATATGGTAATTTATTTTTAGTTTTCTGAGGAACCTCCATACTGTTCTCCATAGTGGTTGCACCAACTTACATTCCCACCAGCAGTATAGGAGGGTTCCCTTTTCTCCACACCCACTCCAGCATTTGTTATTTGTAGACATTTTAATGATGGCCATTCTGACTCATGTGAGGTGGTACCTCATTGTAGTTTTGATTTGCATTTCTCTAATAATTAGTGAGGTTGAGCATCTTTTCATGTGCCTATTGGCCATCTGTATGTCTTCTTTGGAGAAATGTCTATTTAAGTCTTTTGCCCATTTTTCGATTGTGTTGTCTTTTTGTTGTTGAGTTGTATACGTTGTTTGTATATTTTGGATATTAAGCCCTTGTCAGTCACATCATTTGCAAATATTTTCTCCCATTCTGTAGGTTGTCTCTTTGTTTTTTGGTTTTTTTTTTTTTTTATGGTTTCCTTTGCTGTGCAAAAGCTTGTAAGTTTGATTAGGTCCCACTTGTTTATTTTTGTTTTGATATCTATTGCTTTGGGAGACCTACCTCAGAAAACATTGGTATGATTTATATCAGAGAATGTTTTGCCTATGATCTCTTCTAGGGGTTTTATGGTGTCTTGTTTTATATTTAAGTCTTTAAGCCATTTTGAGTTTATTTTTGTGCATGGTGTGAGTGTATGTTCTAACTCTATTGCTTTACATGCAGCTATCCAACTTTCCCAGCACCACTTTCTGAAAAGACTGTCTTTTTCGTATTTTATATTCATGTCTTCTTTGTCAAAGAGTAATTGACTGTAGGTGTGTGGGTCTATTTCTGGCCTCTCTGTTCTGTTCCATTGATCCGTATGTCTGTTTTTGTGCCAATGACACATTGTTTTGATTACTGTAGCTTTGTAGTATAGTCTGAAGTCTGGGAGGCTTATGCCTCCAGCTTTGTTCTTTTTCCTCAGGATTGCTTTCGCAATTCTAGTTCTTTCTAATGTCACAATCTTGATCACTAGAAAAATTCAATTAGTAAAATTTTCAACACTAATATTAAAAATCAAACTTTTATGTAGTGCTTTCTATCTGAAAGAAAATTATAAAAATCAAAGAAAATTGAGATATTTAGATTTCATTTTTTCAACAGTGGCTTGCCAAATTTCATATTCTGGAAATAAATTATTATGAAATTACCTAAACCTACATCTTAAAAAATTGAGTCACAATATAACTAATGTTGTAAACTTAGGCGCATCATGGTGAAATTTTACTCCAAAAATTAAGGAAATCTGACCTGGAGTGCCTCTGGCCTATATTATGGCATCAATTGTCAAACTTTCTCTTTTTTTAACCACAGAATTGTTATTCCTGTATGTTGACTGCAGACTCTGCCTTAGTTTGGGAGCTATTAACATCTATCAGGATCAATTGTACATACTTGAACTAAGAAAAATGTACTTGACAACTCTAATGGCTCTGAAAAAGCCATTACAGAGTCACAGAGAAAAGGGAGAAAAAAGGCCAAGGCATGGCAAGGAATCAGAGGAGAAATTCTTCTCTTTTTCTCTTACTAACTCCTACCATTCTATTTTTAGCCCCAACTGTGCATTTTTTCCTTTTTTTTTTTTAACAAAGTTAAATGCATGTTTCTCAATGACTATGCTTTTGTGTTTTGTTGAAAACATGCATATATGATACAGACACATGGCCTTGATGCTGTGGTCTTCTGGGAACACATGGCATTCAATACCGTTTGATGCCAATGAAACAAGCACTGGGGACAAGACTTTCCTTTAAACAGAGCAGCAAACAGCATAAAGGAAATCATTCTTAATAGGTGGTATTTTTCAGGCCACCAGAGCAGCACCGCCTTCTGTTCAGTTCTACCCAACTTTTCAAACAGCAAGGAATGATGCCATTGGTGAGTGGAGTCATTTCTCAGTCTTTTTCATTGTTTTCCAGAGCAGCTCCACTTAGCAAATCCCTTACAAATCTCAATGTCATATTTAAAGTAAATACACCCAGAAAAGGTAACCACAAAAGCTTTAAAGTTCAGCCTATTAACTTGTAAATAAGTGCTACAGACTTAATTTTCCTTTAAATAAAACAAAGATGTTTAATTCTTGTTGTTATTTGATGAGTCATTGCCATTTTCCCCAAATACAGCAAATATTTACTTGTTATTTTTCCTTCTGATCCTGCCTCCTGTTGTATTTTCATTTTATGAGGCCACAGAATGGGTGAAAACATATACTGTCCCAAAGGTTACTTATAGAGAGATGATGGGGAAAGGAGCTGTGAAGGAGCTGCATAATTGATTTCTAAATCAAACGACCTGTTTATGAAAATAATTCTATAACTTCAACATCTATTTAGAATGCAACAGAGATCTTTCCAGGGAGAAGAAATGCATCAAAAAAGGAAAAAAAAAAAAAAAAAAAGGGAGTAAAGAGAAAAAAAAAAGAAAAGAAACAGAGATTTTACTTTTAGCTCATCCTCAGATTTGCAAGGGACAACAAGCGAGATTCATTAGGCCATTTGTTTCTGTCATCTGCCATGATTCAAAATGAAATACTAAATGTTTCATGGACTCAGAAAAAGAGTAGAATTTGTCTTTGTGTTGGCTGTGCAAAGACGGTGTGGCTTACAGCCCCCATACAAGAGGCCTGACGGATGAAAGGGGGAAGGGTGGTGCCATCTGAATGATGATGGGCTAATATCATCACCCTCTTGTCAGCTGTAATAGGCCTTTCCTCACAGAAATAATTCATAAAACCGCTACATTATATTCTATCCCTGACAGGCCCTATCTATCCTCCAACCCAGCAGGCTCACAACTAATAAGAAAATATGTGGTTCAGGAACCTTGAAAAATTAAACAGATAGTTTATGAACAATTTGTTTCATGGGGATGTTTATTATGTTTATTAAATATTGAGCCTTTAATGTTTTCCCAGTACAGATGATATCATAAAACTGCTGACTTAAGCCTCGGATGTATTCTTAGAAAATGACATTTTACACGACTAGTAGTACATAGTAAATAACTAAATTATAGCAGCTTATGTGTATGTGTATAGAGACAGGATGTAGAAAATGTAATTTGTAATGTATATTTATGTACATGTATATGTGAGATACGTCCTTGTGTACCCTCGTGGATCACGTTCAAGCTTTCCTTGCAGGCTTAGGTTTAAAAGTAAGTTGGGGAATACCATTATTTTAGCATTTGTCTTGAGGAAGGTCAGCCCGAGGTTTGTTTTATTGCTTGTACTGAAGGAGAAACCTTGAGTTCAGTGTTTGAGGCATCAAGAGTACACATACTCTGGGCACTAATAATAAACTTAATCAGGAGTGTTACTCTGTAAGTACAATTTTTATAGAAATCCGTTATCTAGGTTTTCTCTGGAGACCAATGTATGTGAGCATAGGAGGGTAAAATGGCTTCTGGTAATGTGATATTCTTTATTTGAAAAGTACCAAATTAGATACAGAAACTGTTCTGCAGAGAACGGCAGAGAAAGTGCATGAAGCATGTTCTTTCTTTGCCCATACCTTGCGCATTACTAGCTTTGCTGTCATAATATATTTAATCAGTGTGACAGTAAATGATCTTCTGCTGTAGACAGGCAAGTGGAAGATTATCTGCATCTTACAGGGTTAATGGCCCTTCCATAATAAACAATACCCACAGTATGAAAATAAGGCAATAATTCACATACATATTTCAGAAAGCACATGCCCAAGGTGATTTACCAAGGAAGTTGGATGAAACCTGTGGTTAAATGCTCTGGCATTCCAGGTCACAGCTTTACTGATCTCAGAAGGATATCTTAATTTACTGTATATTCCCACAGAGAAACATACACACGTTTTATAATAAATACATCCTCACAGCGTTTCACCGAGGGTATATAGGTACATGTAATGTGAAAATTCAGATGAAATAGAAAATATCAGCATGAAGAGGTTAAATGCAGAGTCTATTTGAAGAGTGGTTATCAGTAAATCAGCTTCAAGCTAGGGGAATTCTTTAGGAGCCACTCATGTACCATTTTTGTCTAATATTTTTATAAGTATCTAAAAGAAAGGAATAGAGAGAAACTGACCCCAGGTGTGAGGATGACCCTGAAAGCAAGCATGCAAATTAAGGGTGACTTCTGTAAATTGCGAGACATCATCAGAGATAAGTAGAAAGAGATTCAGAAAGAGGAGGTCCCCTTGGGTAAGACACACACATGGGATGGGGGATGCCTAAATCTTTGCAGGTGTGGCAAAAAGCTTTCATTGTGGATAGTAAGCCAGTTGACAGCAAAACAGAAGTATCTGAAAATCAAGCAAGGTACTGTAACTATTAAAATAGTCTAGCTTAGGGGATATAAAACAATCTTTGTGCTCAGTACTGCTCAGCTTATGAGCTTTTCTCAGTCTAGCTTCTACAAATGAAGAGTGGTGTGGGGAATTTGGACAGAAAAGTTAAGGGATTGAGATATGTAGCTTACAGAAGAGAATGGTGAGGCTGAATAATCTTTACCTCTAAAGTGTTCTTATCTAAAGATGGGGAAAAAACTGCGTTCCTGCTTGCCCAGTAAACTGGTCCAGCAGGATGAGTTGAGATTAAATGCATTATTTTTTATAAATGGGATCGTTAGATGTCAGATTAGGTAGCAAGAGAGGTATATTCTGTTGCTGAGATTTTAAAAATAGATTTGATCTTCGTTTGTTAGGAATAGGCTAGAAGCAGCCTGTCCTTAAAAGAAGGTTGGTTGTTTAACCTCTTGTGGTTCCTTCCAGCTTTAAGAATCTATGAATCTATGCATGATCAAGTTTCTGTCCCTGCACACAGTTTCTAATATTTCCACTGAGAACATATTTTAACAATTATTGGGTCACTCTGAGACCTCTTTCAAGGTTTAATTCTAAAGAATAAAAACTGTAACTCGCCTTTCCCAAATATCTTCTCCAAGTGGTAGGTTATTTTCTGATAGAATTGGAAAATTATTCATTTAAACTGGACCCATTTGGAATTTTTTGTCCTGGCATAGACTTTCTGGGCTGAGGTTGCCACTCCTGGAGCTGGTATCCCCTGAACGGATGACCCTCCTGCCTTGCCTGTGGCTTTCTGTGTAGTCTGAATTTGTTAATGAAACCCAGAACCCTGAATAGTTCTTTGCACAAGAGAGAGACAAAATGAACGGCAGTTTATGGAGAGAAAAAATTTACTCTGGGTCATTAAAGAACCGTGAACATCCCAAACAGCAGTAGGCACTGTTTGGTCTCTGGGGCACATGTTGTGCTACTAGTTTCAGAAATCCTCTTAGAGGAAGGCAGCTGGTGGCAATTAATTACCCCCAGATAGCCTATGTATGGAAACAGAAAAGAAATTAGGTTTAATTGGCCTTAGCACAATCAGGAATGTGGCATTTATTTAATTATGAATTGTTGGGAATGGAGCATTGATTAGTGTTTCATTTCATTATTAATATTCATAATACAATTAATAACACATGCAGCATATAAAAATGAAATAAGCTTCTTGGATGTTACAGTAAGGTATTGCATGTTATTTTTAGGAACACATGAAATATGTTCTTTTGACAATCAAAAAATTCTCAATTATATAAAAAATTAAGCATTTCTTACCCTTGAGTGTCAGTCACATTGATTATTTCAAAGTTTTCCTTTATCAAGCCAAGGTCTGATGCAGCCTCAGCAGAGCTTGTATTAGTGGGTGAAATGATTCATTGAAACCCAATTTATTTTCTATTTTGGTCTACCTTTTGGCTTTGAAGTTAAAATGTTTGTCATTAAGTGCCCTTGCATCTTTTGCTTGGTAATAACTGGGATTTCTTAAAAGGAAAAAGAAAAAAATCTGGCATTTGAACAAAAAGTACAGAAACTGAAATATCCTAACTATATGGGGCTTTTAAAATTGTCACAATTCTCACATACTGCTTTAACTTTTATAGAAATATTTGCCTAGGAAAATATTTTACATCATATTAATAAAATAATTGCACTTACACTGATTACGTAGTATTTTTCTTGGTTTGTATATATTAAATAAAATCCTTAAAAGTAAGCCTCCAGACTTTTTTACCCTATGGTTTTATAGTATGAACATTTGCCCCCAATTCAAGGGAATAACTTGCATTTAAACAATGTCTCCCTGATGGGAATGTCCCCCAAATGCCACACAGACTAAACAAAAGGAATGCTTCTGACTGCCATGTTGTATTTTGAAAAATCTGTCTTATATTCCACACATACCAGGCAATATTTCTGCACAGTTTCACACCAAAGCAGCAGGATTGGAAGTGCTTTGCTGTTGTATCAAACATTCATAAATAGAGGGAAAGCAACACCCCATGGTCCTACAGATGTTTATAAACTGAAGTGGTTGCGTGTTCTAGAAAGTAAGGCAGGCATCTTTTTGCTACACTTAAGAACAGTCACAGTGACTTGCTGTGCAGTCTTGAGAACACTATTTATTTTTAACTCCTTCACCCTTGCAAATGGGATACTGAAATTTTATGTCACAAACTTAAGTGTAGAGAAAGGATACCAAGCTCAGAGGTTAAGCAAAAAGCTAAAAAGGCTAACCATAAATTCACAACATCCAGGCTTGGAGAGAGGGTTACTTTACAGAGGACAGCTTTTCTACTTTCCTTTCCTTGATTTTTTTGGTATTCTTTTCATCATATGAAAAAATTAAGGAAAAAAAAGCATTTTTCACAGAGGACACTAAACACTTCTTCATTTTATCAAACATTTCTTAAATACTGCTGGTGTATACATTCCTGTTCAAGATACATATGATATCAAAATGAAAGATGGGTTTGCCCTTACAAATCATGAAAGGACCAGCAAATCAAAGCAATCGTATGATTGCTTTACGTGGGGCACCCCAGAAACAACATTCAAGGAAAACTAATCCAGACTTTGGAGTCAGGAGACCCGGCTGGCATTCTTGTTATTCTGCCAGGAATTGACTGTGGGACCTTAGGCTTCACTTACTTCTCTCGAATTCAATTTCCCCATTCGCAAAATGAAGAAGTTAAACTCTTTAGATGATCTCTGAGGCCGCTTCATATCTAATATTTTATTATTGTTATCTATAGGATTGAGGGGATGTGATGGGGCCTTCACAAAGAGATGGAAAAATCCTAAAATTCAGAAATGTTATTTTGTAAGGGCATGTCAAATGTCTACTCAAAGCAACAGAACAGGGTCTCTGCCAAAAAGTATCCCTATGAAAATTGACTCAGAGACCTAACGGGAGAGCAGGAAGGAGGGGGATGCAATTGTTTCCTTTTCTTTTTTCAGGAGTAGAGAGACATTTCATAAATACGAGGGAAATCCAGCCTCTGTTTGGTGTGCTGTGGTCCCCTGCAGACCACACTTTGGGCTTTGTTTATCCTGAGCTGTGGCCTTAGCCCTGTACACAGGGCTGGGTTACTGCTGAGGAAACACCTCCGCTGTCCCTTAAATTGGCTTTTGAAAGTTAAACAGGAGAAAGATACATGCAGAGTGAGTGAAATCACACCTCAAATTATAGCCTCATTTGACATCATGCATCAGAAATAACAGTTAAATATTAACACACATGTGTACATTTACATGTGTCTATAGACATAACCTCTACCTTCCTGCTAACTTCCCCACTAAGTTTACTGTTTTTGTTTCATTAGTTGTGGGGCTGTTTTCAAGATCTGCCAGTTGGAAGTCACTACGTTTTGTAAAGTTAAATGAACTTGGCCCGGGAAAGAGTCCATTATGTGAGAAATTTTATGTAAACATATGGGAACTGAATTACTCCTTGTTACTTTAAGCCAGTGACAAGTATCATTATCCAAAGTGTTGTTGGTTTGGTGCAGGAGCTGTGTGTGCTCCTAATGTACTTTCTTTACTTTTCTGCAGGAAAACCCTCAGACACAGTGTCTAATAGCAGCATGTACCTATCTGTCAACAAAGAAGTCCATGATATGAAATCACCACTATAGCAGCTGGTAGAAAGAGACAGCCAACAACCCATGTTTGACAGAACACCCACACCTTTGGTGGCTAAGAAGCCAGTTGCACAGCAAAAATTAAGGATTGGGACTTTATTTTCTATTTGTCTAACCCCATATTCCCGTCACTCTTATACAGTATATATAAGTACGATAAAACTTCCAGTGACACCAAGGCATCAGGACTCTTGCGGCAGTTACACTCAAAACAAAGATATGACATACGCACACATACATATGTATGTGCACACAAAATCAAGAAAATAAAGCCAGGTGAACATGAGTACATATCTACTGGGTATAATTATAATTACAAAACCAGTACATCCAAAACTTCATTATCAAACTATGATTTGACATGTCCCTTATAATGCAACTCATACATTTACAAATAAGTCTTCGGAGGTGTTAAAAAATAGAATGGCTGACTGGAGCTGTTATTTCATTCACAGGGACGGAAGGACATATGTGTCATTATGCATGTAGCTACTTAACTAAGGCTTTCTATCTAAAAATATTTTCTCTTTTGTGCTGAAAAATATAAACATATATTTTTAAGCTAAAAATTCTATATGTCAGGGAGTCTCTAAGTGCCCTGGTAAGTTCTGCCTTTTGTTGGAGTTTGTTAAAGTATTTTGGAGTTAAATCTAGTCTCCTTTTGACAACATGCTGGGAAACTGGGGACTGGGGAAAGGATTAGGAGGTTGAAAAAGGACGGAAATCCATATTTTTGGTTCAGGAGAAACTTGTATTTATTCTTATTTATTTATTTGTTTATTTATTCATGGCTGTGTTGGGTCTTTGTTGCTGTGCATGGGCTTTTCTCTAGTTGCGGTGAGCAGGGGCTACTCTTCGTTGCGGTGCACGGGCTTCTCATTGCAGTGGCTTCTCTTGTTGCAGAGCACATGCTCTAGGTGAGCGGACTTCAGTAGTTGTGGCTCACAGGCTCAGTAGTTGTGGCTCACAGGCTCTAGAGCACAGGCTCAGTAGTTGTGGCGCATGGGCTTAGTTGTTCCATGGCATGTGGGATCTTTCCGGACCAGGGATCAAACCCGTGTCCCCCTGCATTGGCAGGTGACCTCTGTACACACTTGACTAGAGTGTACAAATGTAACATATATACTCCTGCCAGTAACCTCTCCTTTATAAATAATGAGGTGCTGCATCTTAAGACTGATTTCCAGTATCCTACTGCAAGACTGAATTCAGAGCCTTTTATTATTATATATTTTGTTTATTGGCTAATAACTTTGATTTAAGTTTTGAAATCTAAAAGTAAAACAGAGACGCAATTGGACTTGTTGCAACTGATACAGCTACCACAGGCGATCAGATTACCTGTCCTGTGTGGCCCCAGATGTTTATCTTATTGAGAGGTTTTTCTTGCCTCAGAATCCCCTCCCTCTGTTCTATGATTTCCTCTCCCTTTGGTGAGCTATTTTAGCTTGTCTCCAGCTGCCGGACAAAACAGTCTCACATCCCTGACACCAGAGGGGGAAATAAAAAGAACTTATTAAAAAAAGCATTTTCATGTCAATGTTTTATAATTTTGAAAGATTGAAAAAAGTTGTCTGCCCATCAGACATTGCAAATACCTGGTAAACAATGGGGAACACAGACTCTGAGGAAGAAAAAACTAATCAAACTTATGCCTCAGGGAGGAATAAGAGAGAGAGGATTTTATTATTTCCATGTGGTATTTTGAATATATTATTCTGAACAGCACTTAGCACCTTCATGGTGCTAAATTAATTTAAAATGATAATATTTTCCCTTCCTTTCTAAGTGTTCTCTTCTGTGGGTGTTGTAGGGTACAGGTGGTGGGCAGAAAACTTGGAGGTTTTGATCTTGCATATGAAATATGCAAGTTGTTAAGTTTTTACATGCGCAATTTGTTGCTGGGTAACAAACCATGGAGGTAGAATATGATTATATTTCCAGAATAGGTATTTTCATCGGTTTATAAAAACTGTGTATTTATAAATCTGTGTTAAAATTTTCAAAGCATTTCACATTTGTATGGTACTTAACCCTCCAACTTACCCAAGTGCTAGTTACATGAGGTGGTGTGCTATATAATTTACATAGGAGGAAGGTTAAATGACTTAATCCGAGCTGAAAGTGATATTATCACCAGAAGCTGAATGCTGTCTCTTCTACCTCAGAGTAGAACTGAAGTAGAAACAGATTTTACTTGAAATAGAAAGCAGTGATCTTGCTTGAATCTGTTTCATCTTTAAGTTCTAGGAAACCAGGACCCGCAGCTTAAAATGGGTTAGAAAGATTTTCTAGAAAGATGTAACAAAGGAACCTGGCTCTTGTGGCAATATCTTGTAGCAGAGTGTAGTCCACTTGTAATTGCCTTTCTATTCTTTGCTCTTAGATGGTTGTTGTTGTTTCACATAAGGATGCTGAGCTTCATGAAAAGAATATATGGCTCCTCCACCAGAGCTAGACCCAAATGACACAGTATCCTCACTGCCCCTTTTCTTTGTAATCAGGGGCCTTTGGGGTGTTTCTCTTTTCTTCTATTGTTCTATGCTTGCCCCTTTTTCTCCCTGTCAAAACTGACTTTCAGGAAATAAATTGGTAGCATTCTCTGACATTCTGAGACTTCAGGTTTTGTTTGAAACACACACACACACACACACACACATACACAACTTTAAGGCAGATTTTTATTGTCTTTCTCTCTAATAGTATAAATGAGGGAATAATTCCTCACTTACAATCACTGGCATAAGAATGTAAGTTGAAAAGTACACTTGAGAGATAAAGAGATATTTAAAATAGAATGAAAATTTTACGAATGAATTGAAAAAAATACTAGTTATGGACATTGTAGACAAGATATGGACATGGGGAGAGAGAAAAAGAGAAGAGGAAAGGAATGAGAGAGAGAAGAAGGACAGAGAGAACCAGAGAAAGAGAAAAAAAGACAAAGAGGAAGGAAAGAAGGGAGAGAGGAAGAGGAGGACGTGGAAGGAAAGAAAGAAGGGGGAAATGGGAAGGGAAGGAAAAACAAAGGAAGAAAGGAAGAAAGAAAAGAAAGAAGCAACTAAGCAAGGAGTGGGGAAAATATATGTACATTTCAAAAAGATATGTCAATAAAAACAGGAGGTCCCAGATAGGAACTTGTTTTTAGAGACCTTGAACTTAAGTTTGACCATGATAAGGTAGTCAAGGGCAGATTTTTCTTTTTAGGTATGGTGAAGATGCGGCAGTAGAAGACTGTAGATGGACAGTCACCTTTTAAAATAAAAATTAAATAATTTGAAACTAATCATATTCTGAGCATTGGCTTCATGTCTTAATTTTTCAAATGGAAAATCTTGATCAAGAGTAGTTTGAAGGTTTAGCCCCAGAGCTATTACCCTCATAATCAATCTTAAAGATTCTCCTATGAATTATTATTAATTTACATATTTAAAAATATGTTTCTTTTGATTATTTTTAAATTTGGGTAGCAACCCACTAATAAGTTCATGAAATTGATTTAGATGGTAACAACAACTATGTTTTAAAAAATAAAATAGAATAAATAACAGTATATTAAGTTGGCTTAGAGTTGAATGTAAAACTGAGTACATCATGTGTAGGAATATTATGTAGGAATATTGATTTCTGAAGTTTTTGTTTCAGTTGTATGTGTTTGTATGTGTGTATAGGTATTTATATATGTATTTTTATGGGCATATATTTGTCTAAAATGTTTGAAAAAGACTGATCTGGGTGGTATTGAACAAAAACTCACCAGGATATGTATGTGTCGTGTTCTTTGGGATATTTTAAGTGTCTCTCTTCCTGATGGGAGGATTGTTTATTTCAAAATGTGTCCATTTTGGTTTTCACCTTACCATATTTCCAGAGTTAATTTTTCACTTAAAGGTATAACTTGTTTAATGAATGTATGTAAAAAGTGCTTTGGTTCGACATCATATGTCACTACAGAATTGCAAATTAAAACCATGGTAAGATATTACTACATACCTATTAGAATGGCCAAAATCCAAAACAGTGACAACGTTAAATGCTGCTGAGGATGTGGAGCAGCAAGAACTCTTATTCATTGCTGGTCAGGTGCAAAATGGTCCAAACACTTTGGAAGATAGTTTGCCGTCTCTTATAAAACTAAACATACTCTTATCATACAATCTAGCAATTGTAGTCCTTGGTATTTACTTAAATGAATTGGAAATATGTCCACACAAAAGCCTACACATGGATGTTTATAGCAGTTTTATTCATAATTGCCAAAACTTGGAAGCAACCAAGATGTCCTTCAGTTGGTGAATGGATAAATAACCTGTGGTACATCCAAACAATGGAATATTACTCAGTGCTTAAAAGAAATGAGCTATCAAGCCATGAAAAGACATGGAAGAAACTTAAATGCATGTTACTAAAAGAATATTCAAGTGAGAGAAATCAATATGAAAAGACTAAATATTGTATTATTCCAACTATGTGACATTCTGGAAAAAGCGAAACTATGGAGACAGTAAGAGGATCAGTGGTTGCCAGGGGTTAGTGAGGAGGGATGAATAGGCAGAACACAGAGGATTTTTAGGGCAGTGAAATTATTCTGTGTGATGCTACAGTGGAGAATCCATGTCATTATACATTTGTAAAAACCCATAGAATGTGCAGCACCAAGAATGAACCCTACTATACTCTGTGGACTTTGGTTAACAATGATGTGTCAGCATATGTTGATGGATTTAAAAAATGTACCATTGTGGTGCAGAATATTGTTAGTGAGGGAGGCTGTGCATGTGTGGGGGCAGGAGGTCTACAGAAACTGTACTTTCTACTCATCTTTACTGTGAACTTAAAACTACTCTAAAAATAAAGTGTATTAATTAAAAAACAGATATGCTCTAAAATGTATCTGTGTTGCCAAGTTGACCTCCAATACATTATACCACTTTATTCTTCAATTAACATTGTATGGGAGTGTCAGTTTCCCCACACCCACACCAATTCTGTGTGCTATTAATTTTGCTATAGTTATTTACCATCTCAATATATGAAAAATAATATCTCAGTACTGTGTTTTAATTTTCATATCTTTATGGTGAATGCTAAAGTGTCTTTTCCTATGTTTATAAGCTATTTATTCTTCCTTTTATAACTGAATATTCCTGTTCTTTGACAATTGCATGGCTTTTAAAGTTGATGATCATTAAAAAAAAATCTTAAATTTTTTTTTACAAAGGTGCTTTGGGTTCTTTAGAAAAATAATATTAATGCAAATCTGAAATAGAAGTAGCAATTAGTACTACATGGTGAAAAATGACCAAGATGCCACCAGAACAATTGCCAACAGACCTGGCCTGTTCCTTAGCCAGCCTGGAGACCACCAGCCAGTTCTAGGCTCCCTGCTGTGGATTACAGAGCAACACAACCCTTGTCTTCAGGATCATATTCTTCAATCAAAGAGTCTGGAAATCTTTCCCTTTATCTTCCTTTTCTTCTAAGGAGGCAGAATGGAACAGAATGAATGGGAGGAGGAGGTAAGAAAGAAACAGGCAATAAATAGACCTTTTGGCAAAGGAATCAAAAGCTGGAGATGACACAGAAGAGAGGTAAACACTGAATGTGGGAGCAGTTGCTGTCCTGGAGGCCAGTTGGCTTGGACTCGGGTGGAAAGCGCTAGCCCAAATGCCAACACTGCCATGGGATCTGTAGACTCTTCTCAACGTGATTATGACAGATTCAGTCGAATCTATTTGTGGCCCCCGTAGGTGAGACTGAGCGGCAAAGAGCTCGTCTCACCTTGGTTCTTTCAGGCACCACTCTCTTAGCCAACTACCCGCCATCACCTGTGTGGTGCATCTGATGCTCTGGTCAGGGAGACTGTACTGCAAATGCATCCCCACCCTGCTTGCAGGCCTCACACCCTCAATCCTCCAGCCGAAGCACTGTTGCGAGGCCACAAAGAAGCTCTTTGGATTTGGCCAACTCAGTCGTTAAGAAGGCAGTGAAAGAAAAACTTGCTTCACCTGACAGATAAGCCACGTTCTACGTGGTCCAGTCTCACCTGGACAAATTAGGTATTAGTGCTTTTTTTGAGAGTCATTTCTGATTATGTATATTTACACTGATGCAACATTACTGGAATGTTTGGACTGGGAGGCAGGCTATATCGCGGATGGATACACACTTTCTGTGCCTCTATGTGTATGAAGGATACAGGCCCCCTTCCTAGGGCTTTGAACTCTTTGTCAGGATTGGCAATCACAGAAATCCTCCCTCTCTCTCCCATAGCTGTTTAGTTGCATTGAAATTATTTTCCCTGCCTCCAGAGGAAATGTCATTGGAATTCAGTCTCCTGATTCACCAGTTTCACATATGCATCTTAAATAGACAATCCCAAGTGGAGGTGAACCCCAAATTATGTTTTCATCGTTAGCCCTCAATAATTTCGGACCGTGTCCCGACTCCCCCACTGTAGCTCCTGTCGCTGTAATCCCTCCATCATTCCATTTGCATGCCTTTATTCTGTAGTCTTCCTTCGTGAGGGCAATGTGTCAGGAAACATCCCGTCTATAAGTGACTAGAGTTAAAATCATCCTCAACAAATCGGCAGTGCGATCGGCTCTGAGCCGTGCTAATAATGCCGTCCTGTCAGCTTCCACGCTTTTGATAAACACTCCTTCCCAGCGAAGGATGTGGGGAAGTTGTGTAATCATTTGGAAATATGTCAACATAGCCGTGGCATTGGGGCAATTAAGCCTGTTCTTCCTTACGTAAATGCAGAATGGGGTCAGAAAAGTGGGTACTTATACCCAATTTAGTGACGGTGTCTGGAGCCAATTCATTTGTTTAATAACTCCTCATTTGTGTACAGTGAAATTCCTCCAGGGAGGGGTGGCAGAAGGTGGGGAGAGGGAGGTTGAGAACAGCTCAACAGGAAAAGAACTAAATGGGAGAGAGAGAGAGAGAGAGAGAGAGAGAGTGTGTGTGTGTGTGTGTGTGTTAGGGGCAAGGTTGAGGTGATTTTCTTTCTGTTCATCCTCCTCTGACTTCAAAATAGTCACCACCCTCCTTTTCAGTCCTCCTGGACAAACATCCTGCCCAGCTGCTGGGGCTTCCTCCACAGGTAGTGGACACCTCCTGAGGGAGGGGATGCTGTCACTGACGGGTGCAGCAATCTACGGATGCATTGCTTGGCTTGAGTTCTGACATTTTTCCGTGATGAGCAGTGACAACGTTTCTGTCCCTTTTAGTGCCAAATCTCATATAGTGGGGGAGACTCCCCGTGTGCCTACACAATTCGGTGCATATTTCATAACAATAATACCTCGCCCCTTCCTAATCCTCTTTTGTCACAATGTTATATTTTGTTTGAGTTTAAGTTTTTAAACTATTCATTTTTCTGGTCATTCTTTACACACACATCTGGGATACATCATTTCTTTGAAAGCGAGGAAAGTCAAGTTAGCATCTCCAATTCTTGTCAGGTCAGTGACTCAAAGCCAGACAAATTTTGGTGGTTTGGCAGCTTATAGGAAATGACAGCGCCCTTGGGTTGATGCTTCACCTTGCCAATGACCACAAAGAGATTGGAATCCAACCCTATCAGCCCCTTTGCTGGGATGCTGTCACGTGTGGTGAACGCTTCCTGGTGCTTGTGGTATTGGAGGTCTATGTAGCTTCCTATGGTGGTTTCTTGGCCTATAGTTTGAGGCCTGTGCCTGGCTGAGAGCGTGTTTCCCCTGCTTTCTCTACCCAGTGCAGCTGCTTCTGTGACGGGTAATTGGAGGGGTGGTGGATTTCCAGGAAAGCGTCTGGTGTTGAGTCTTGCATCTTAGTGGTTGTGGTCACTATCGTTTCTGATGCCAAGTGCCTGTCCTTGAATCAAGGCTGTCAGGGGAGCTGGCTGGAGAAGCTATGACTCCACATCTTGTCTGTAAGCCCTGTTGTTTGGAGATGGAGAGTGGTGGGAAGTGGGAGGAGGTGAGATGAAAGGAGAGAGTGGCTAGATCAAATAGGGAAGTTGGGGGGGGTGGGGGAAGATAAAGAGCACTAGTGTTCAGATGTGCCCTTTCCTTCCTCCCTTCTCTTCTTTTGTCCTCTGCACACTCCTTTTTTTTCTCCAAACTCTTGTTTCTGATCTCATCTAGAATCAGCTCTTGACCTCTCTCTCTATTGTTAACCACCATGCTAATGTCTTCCAGGTGTTTCCCGTTGTAAGACTGAAAATAACATGATGGGTAAGAGAGGAAACAGTGAAGGGTCAACTATCTAAGCCTGAGAGTCAAAAGTGAGGTTTGATGAAACAGCAATCTTTAAGAAGGGAAAAAAGAGGAAAGTGGTGGGAGGCCTCTGTATCAGGGTCCACAGCCCATCAGCACACTGTAGGTACAGCCTGTGATGAGACCAATAACTGTGTTTCAAAGAAAACTGCTTTTCCTCCAGATACCCTACCTCACTGGGGCTTGACAAAACTGTACTCAAAATGCCAGCTACTATCTAAAAACACCCACCTGCAATTCCCTGCATGCAATACAGGATTTAAGGAAAAGCCATTCTTTGCAAGCTCTGTAAATGAAATTATAGAGTTTAATCTGTAAGCAAGGCACTTTCTTCACCGGGAGGACAGTAATCCTCATCAGAGAGTGACTATGGCAAAAGTAAAATTTTTTTTTTTGCGGTACGCGGGCCTCTCACTGTTGTGGCCTCTTGCGCTGCGGAGCACAGGCTCCGGACGCGCAGGCGCAGCGGCCATGGCTCACGGACCCAGCCGCTCCGCGGCATGTGGGATCTTCCCGGACCGGGGCACGAACCCGCGTCCCCTGCATCAGCAGGCGGACCCTCAACCACTGCGCCACCAGGGAAGCCCAAAAGGAAAATTTGAAGACATTTATTTCAAGAAGCAAATGATTCCCAATGTAGTAGTTTTGTAGAATCATGCGAAAAGAGGATATTAGGTCATGGGTGACAAATTCCAAAGCAGAGAGTCACAGAATAATGGTTTGATGGTGTTGGTGGACTTAGGAGCCCCAACTAATTTGGACGTATTGATGGCACCTGATATGTTGTCGTCTTTAGGATATTTATACTTTCTGGGATAAAAGATATTATAGCGGATGTAATATATTAAGAAATACATATATATGATATACTCTAATATGCACATTTGTATGCATTATAGAAAATTAGAAACAACATTTATCCTTCATGAATCTCCAAAGTAGGCAGGTTCAGGGGAGCTATTGCTTATGGACAGAGCATACCCAACAATAGAAGAAGAAAATGTCTAAGAAGAGTCTCTCTATCTACCACCTTGAGATTGAGTGACAGTAGTAAGAAATAGCCTTCTTACTTCAAAAGTAGTCTGCCAATTTTTAAAAATCAATCTGTACAGATTACTTAGGGAACTGCTTACCTAAGGTATTGTTGAAATTACTAGAAATGTCTGGCTGCCTCACATCCATTCCATTTCCTCTGCTGGAGAGAACACAGTCCCTCCCCTCCCCCACCACCAACCCCTCTCCTTGTTTTTCTGGGAGGTTTAGTTTTCCATGAATTTGTGATGACCCTACGACAAAAAAGTGTGTTTCCTACCTCACCTATAGGATGTTCTCAGTGTTCTATAGTTGTAATTGGTACATTGACTTCTGAATTGCTCTTATTTTGAGCTATGTAATTAGGTCATCCTGGTTAAAAATGGTTCAGTTTAACATAAAGATTTTAAAAGGCATTCCCGTTTCCCCCTAAATGAAAACAACATTATTTCGTGAGTTCTTTGGTTTGCCATAATGCAGAAGTCAGTAACCAAGTGAGTTCTTGATTATTAATCTTCATCATTACAGTCCATTCAAATTGAAAGAGCTAAGGAGAAAATTTAAACCTACCAGAAACTAAGTTCCTCATTTTTCTGTATTCTACTGTTTAGAGGAAAGAATTTGTAAATATCAGACATTAAAAGGGAGAGATGTCCAGGCTCTATTCTGGAGTCAAAAATCAGTTCAGCTTAGTCTCCTGTGCCTGTCACATCTAGATTTGCTTCTGTACATTGAGAATTCATGGTCAGAAAACTGACTTCAAAGACACTGCAGAATCTTAGAACAAATAACAAAAAATTATATTATAGAAAAAGCCCTCTTATTGTAATTCCACATAATCACCTACCTCTGGACTGATTCTCTCCACACCTTTCACAAAACTGACTGATATCACCCACTTCCAAACTCGTATGGCAAGTATGTTGACATAGTTCTTCTCCCATTGGTTGAGTTGTATGTTTGCCAAGAGCCAGTTGTGTTTCCTCCCAAATCTGATTATGTCAGTTGTGCTTGTTCTTGTAATTAAATAATTTAATCAAATATTATTTAAACTAATGAACTAAAAATAAGAGAAGAGAGCTGTTGTTTCTAAGTTGAATGCTTTGAAGACTCAACAAAGCAAGTCACTACAAAAATCACTATCAAGATATTTAAGGGCAAAACAACTGTAAAGCACAGAAAAAAAGTAGTTTTTCAACTAGATTTTTCCCTGATATTAATGCACAGTTGTCATTAAATGTTTTATTCAGTTTAAACTGGTAATCATGGAGACTGCATTTTTTTGTTTGTGTGACTCCAGTTGAACTGACTTCTTTCTTTAGCCACAGAATCACTGATTTCAGTTTTATAAGATAAAAAGGACTCTATTGTATTTGGTTTGCTGTTCTTAAGGCAGTAGAGAATATTTATATACCATTCATTCATTTATTTATTCAACAAACAGATATTAACCGTATGGTATGTTCTAGGACCTATGCTGGGCAAAGAATTCAAGGTCATTGTCCTTTAGGGGTAGGGAGAGAAATAAACTAATGGTGGCACTATCACTGGCATTTTGAGGGCAAGTAAGATTTGGCGAGAGAAAAGCACCATTTGTGAAAATCAGAAATATGAAATAACATGCTGTTTCAGGAGACCACTTGGAGTAACAAATCATGAGGTTAAGGTTGGCAGTGGCCATGTGGGGACGGGTCTATGTGCTGAACTCTGAAGTTTTAACTTTATCCTGAAAGCTGTGAAGAGTTGCTGAGTGTTTTTAAACCAGACTTACAAGATCAAATTTGTGTTTTAAAATGACTACTCCAGCATCGTTTTAGATTAAAGACACTGAAGACCAGTTAGGAGGATGCTGTCCAGTTGAGAAATGAAAAGTATATGAATATCTGAACTAAGACACACTTAATAGTGAGCTTATATGTGGGGAGGGAGGGGGGCATAGAGGAAGGAAGAGAGGAGAGAGAGAATGAATGAGAAATTAGTTTCTTTCTGAAATTTCATCCCACCAGGATTTAATTCAGATCAATTATAGACTTATCAACACATATACAACATAATATTCTTTTTTCTTAAAATACTCAGTTGAGATTAGATTTTTAAGAACAGAGTATTTGGATTTTAGAATATTATGGTAAGGAACAATATAATTATTCCAATAATATTTTTAATCAATAAATTATATGAATTATAGCAATAATGCTTCTAATTTAGGAGGATGGTTAGTGTGTTAAAATCTGGTTCTATTGATTCCCCACTAGTTAGTGTAACAGAGGTAGCACTTCTTTTTTTTTTTTAATTTTTACTGGAGTATAGTTGATTTACGGTGTTGTGTTAGTTTCAGGTGTACAGCAAAGTGAATCAGTTATACATATACATATATCCACTCTATTTTTTTAGATTCTTTTCCTATATAGGCCATTACAGAGTATTGAGTAGAGTTCCCTGTGCTATACAGCAGGTTCTTGGGGTTTTTTTTAATAAATTTATTTATTTATTTTTGTTTTTGGCTGCGTTGGGTCTGTTGCTGCGCATGGGCTTTCTCTAGTTGCAGTGAGCGGGGGCTATTCTTTGTTGCAGTGCGTGGGCTTCTCATTGCAGTG
This sequence comes from Tursiops truncatus, assembly GCF_011762595.2. Classification (NCBI taxonomy): domain Eukaryota; kingdom Metazoa; phylum Chordata; class Mammalia; order Artiodactyla; family Delphinidae; genus Tursiops; species Tursiops truncatus. Next base: position 80,824,049 of record NC_047035.1, on the reverse strand, counting down.
GCTTCTCTTGCTGCAGAGCACAGGCTCTAGGCACAGGGGCTTAAGTAGTTGTGGCGCGTGGGCTCAGTAGTTGTGGCTTGCGGGCTCTAGAGTGCAGACTCAGTAGTTGTGGCACACGGGCTTAGTTGCTCCACGACATGTGGGATCTTCCCAGACCAGGGATCGAACCCGCGTTCCCTGTACTGGCAGGCATATTCTTAACCACTGTGCCACCAGGGAAGTCCTATACAGCAGGTTCTTATTAGTTATCTATTTTATATATAGTAGTGTGTATATGTCAATCCCAATCTCCAAATTTATCCCTCCCCCCACCATCCCCTGGTAGCCATAAGTTTGTTTTTTACATTATTGACTCTGCTTCTGTTTTGTAAATAAGTTCATTTGTACCCTTTTAAAAATGTTCCACGTATAAGTGATATCATATAATACTTGTATGTATCTGATTACTGTATCTGATTACTTCACTCAGTATGACAATCTCTAGGTCCATTCATGTTGCTGCAAATGGCATTATTTTGTTCTTTTTTTAATGGCTGAGTAATATTCCATTGTATATATGTACCACATCTTCTTTATCCATTCCTCTGTTGATGGACATTTAGGTTGCTTCCATGTCCTGGCTATTGTAAATAGTGCTGCAATGAACATTGGGGTGCATGTATCCTTTCGAACCATATTTTTCTCCACATATATGCCCAGGAGTGGGATTGCTGGATCATATGGTAATTCTATTTTTAGTTTTCTGAGGAACCTCCATACTGTTTCCATAATGGCTGTACCAATTTACATTCCCGCCAGTGTAGCAGGGTTCTGTTTTCTCCACAACCTGTCCAGCATTTGCAGAACACTCTCTGACATAAATCGCAGCAAGATCTTTTTTGATCCACTTCCTAGAATAATGAAAATAAAAACAAAAATAAACAAATGGGCTCTAATTAAACTTAAAAGCTTTTACACAGCAAAGGAAACCATAAACAAAGCAAAAATACAGCCCTCAGAATGGGAGAAAATATTTGCAAATGAAGCAACCGACAAGGGATTGCTCTCCAAAATATACAAACAGCTCATGCAGGTCAATATCAAAAAAAAAAAAAAAAAAACCCAATAAAAAAATGGGCAGAAGATCTTAATAGACATTTCTCCAAAGAAGACATACAGATGGCCAAAAAGCACGTGCAAAGATGCTCAACGTGACTAAATTATTAGAGAGATGCAAATCAAAACGACAGTGAGGTATCACATCACACCGGTCAGAATGATCATCATCAAAAAATGTACAAAAAATAAACGCAGAGGTTGCCTTTTAAAATGAATAATTTCGAACTTTGTTTTCCTTACTAATACTTGAGAATATTCAGAAGTGCATTTTAGAAGTTGGTTTATTTGTGGGTTGCACTTCCATGTTATTCTAAACATGATGCTGCCTAAATCTAGAACAGATTCCTGTCCAGTGAAGCTCCAAATTTAATTTGTTAGAAAGTATTTAAAGCTGAGCTTGAAAAGGAATATGTAAAAGCCAGTTTAGACTTGGGGCCGTCAGTCATCACTATGAATAGTCTGAAACAGAGCAAGCCCCAGAATAAAACAAAAACATATCATTCCATCAACTTGAAAACATTATTTTCTAATAAATATTTGTATATACTCTATCAGTAAAACTGCTTACCATCCTGTGATAGAGAAAACTCTGTTATGCTGAAAACCCCATCATCAAAGGTTATTTTAAAACCAGGTGACAGAATATATTGTGATGTGTTGAGTGACTTCTGAGTCATTGTGTCAACACTAATTTTCAATGGAAAATATAAAATCATACTTCTGCTTTAGAGGTTGATATTTAATTTTACCTGGAAAATAATGTGATTAAATTATGAGTCTGGACAATGCCTCCTCAGGTAATAGATACAAAAGCTCAACTCTTTATATGCAGTAAGTCTGAAACTAACATCTTTACCCCTTTTGCCTTCTTACTTTGTTAGCTAAATGTGTATTGTATGGTTGAAAGCTTTAGCATCAACTAACAATGCACTTTTCATTATTCAACGCTTTAAAAAAATCTTAATAATTTTGCAGTTCTAAAGATGAGATTGTCATAAATGTCCAGCTATATACGATCAGAATTAAATCATTGGTAAGCAGAGTAGCTTAGAAACTAGCACAAAACACCTCAGACTTCCTGTATTCTTCTCTTTATTCACGATGCTGTGCTTCAGGTAATTTTGAGGTGGCAGCTCTCCATTTATTGTACAATTATGTCATGTTATTTTCCTATTGCCACATAGCTGCCACAAAGCATGCTTCATATATGCCTGAAGAGTTTACCTTGCATGAATATTTGCATTAAATAAATGAAAATTCACCTCTTTCAACAGATATCATGCAGAGACACAAGTGTTCCCTGCTATTAGAAATGGGCTCGTACAGACTACAAAAATTGTAAATGAATTTTTGGTTGATTTGTTCCATTTATATAAAATAGATTGAACATGCAGGCTTATGAAAATGTGTTTATTTAACCAGAAACCACAAATATTTTTAAGAATGCACTTTCCTATTTAACTTTTAGTTCTAAGATTTCTTTTTATGAATCTGCATAGTGATTTTATTGAACTGTAAGCTAAAATGAAAGCACCAGTGGGATTTTGTAGGGTTTTTCTTTCAACAAAGTATTTACTTGGGATAGAACACAAGTTTTAGAGCTGTGATTGATAGATGGTTGAAATAAAATGTCTGCAAAAGTAGAGAGAGCAGATTCAGGGCGACTTCACTTTGAATATTTAACAGTCCAAGTCAATGCAAACTCTAATGGACTATGGAAAGCTCCCATAACAATTATGTATTTTATTATGATTAAAAATTCCCACATGACCATACCTTTCTTTCTTTGCAACCTCAGCAAGAGAAAGCTGTATCCTTTATTTATATACAAATTGCATTACTAGTCTGAAATGCTAGGAAGCCAAATCAAAACGGCAACTTCTATTGTGAACATTGGTACTTGTACTCTTCTCCACAAAAAGCACATGAATATACACATAAACATACATATAATATAATAATTAGTGTTTTGAGATAGAAATTAAGTAACAGCTGAAGAAAAAAATTGCATCTAGAGAAATGAAGTCGGAGTACAAATCTATTTTGGTCATCCTGTCGGTAATTCATGCTGGATAATCATGAGCCCAGCAGTTAATGACCTCTGCTCTGATACATTAAGTCCAACCAAAGATAATGGTGTCCCGGGTAAATTAACAAACCCAGTGGTAAACTTGCTTCCAGTTCAGCAGGAGACAGTGTGCAAATTAGCATTAGTTCTTAATAAGATCAGTGTCCTGCAATCCACAGTTCTGCACTGTTCATAATGCTGTCTCTTTTCAGGTGAAAATTTTTTCTCCTGAGAAGGCTTGCACAGTACATACTCTAGACAGAGACTGTTGTCATCCTAATCAGTTCCCCACCTTAAAACTTTCCTCATTTTTCCCAGTTTCATGCTGTGAAGGCTGCTGTGAGTTGTTGAGAATGATTATTCATTTGTAAGCTTCTTTAATAACATTTTCACTAGATGTTGAGGTTCCCAGCAGAGTCAACCAAGAATTTGATTTTATAATTATAACCATTCTGCAAAAGTTATGGTCAATGTATGGGCAGTCTTGGTGGAATTTACTAGTCACCACTTTACATATGTTTTTCAAGCAGCATTTATATTTTGTTAAATAAATGAAACACCCCATGGACAAGTAGGCACTGAGTTATTTTGCAGGACACTGGTTCTCTTAGATGGCTGTGTCTGTCCTAGAGTGTATTTGTAAAGGATAAGACCTGCAATGAGAGATGAGAGGTATTTTTAAAACTCTATTTTAAAGCCATGTTTTACTGTAGGATTTGGAAAATTGTATATTTTTAAAAGCAATTATTAAGAAAAAAACTATGATATGATATTGGTGCACATCTGCTACTTTATTTGAATTAGATATATTTGGCTTTTGCAGAGTACCTGCTAAAAATGATACTTGGAGTGTTAGTGTTGCAAATAAATGACATTTAAGTGCCTAAACAAATAAGGTACGTGTGTGTGTGCACACGAGTGTGCGTATGTTAGTTTGTATGTACAACGACCTATCTTAGAATTGAAGCACACGATGTTGAAAGTCTGCATGCTTACTTCAATGGTTTTGGGATGTTTGGGATACAACTTTTCACACATTATCTGTCAAAAATTTTGTAAGTAAAAAAAAAAATTAAATACATGGATCTTGTCTGAAGAATCCTCTCACTGTAAAATGTTTACCTTTTGTGACACATACTATTATTTCATGATTATGTTAAAATACACTTAAAGAGTTTTACATGTTAACCAGCTACTAAGAATGCCTTAATAGAGTACTAATTTTTGTTAGAGGTGTCTCGACAATTTGAATTTTATATGCATGCATTATGTTTTCTTAAAATGGGAAAATTATGCATCTGAAGGAATCTGTCTAGAATAATGGGGTTCTATAGAGGTTACTTTAATCACGTTCTCCAGCAGTTATAGCTGTTTTACATCTTATTTGCAACAAAAGGGAACTCTAATTATCTTCAAAAAGAGCATAAAATGGTGTGTCTTGCTGCTGATGTAGTGTTGATTCCTGAATGCTGCTGATAGGAACTGACAACTAAATGCATGTCACACTTTTCAGACATCAGCCGTAGTGACAGGATAACCACCTTTTGTGACCTAGGAGCCCAAAGAGGGAGTATATATTTGCCTGTTAAGTAGAAACAATTTGCAATCTTTCTTTTTTAAAATAAAAATATACTTGTCCCTGGGTTAAAAATAATTTATTTACTGTTAAAACTTGCTTATGTAACTTAAATTTAGAATCCATCTACTGTAAATTATCCTAAGTATATTTAATCTCAGTTCAAATCATAAGAGAGGTGAGTAGCCTGAAACTCTGACCCTCCATATCCTTGTATTTTTTTTTTCTTTTTGGTTCATAGACATAGGTGAACATATATTTATGCTCAGTACTAGAGTCCTGCATGTATGATTAACATGTGCTTGCAGTTTTATTTCCAGCTCATACGGATCTCATTTATAAATACAAATGAGACGCATATAGCCTATTACAAAATATTAAAATTAGAATTGAAAAGAAGATTGCATCTTTTAAGTCTGGCTGCAGTAGTCATGTTATGTACAGCGTTCGTAAGATTGAACGGGTCGACTCTGACCCCCAGATGTGAAATTAATCAATGCAGGTCTGTAATATACTGCAAATAACCAACCTGTACCACGAGACTTGATTTAAAGTTCACATTAAGTGATGGTGAGCTGGTCTAGGAAAGAACTCATACTCATCCATACATGGCATGTTCAAATATACAGAACTCAACCTCAAAACTAAGGTTGAGCCTTTGTGGAGAATAAAACCCATACTTTATACTCAGATAGACTTTTATGCACAACAATAACATCAGATCCTATTGCTTCTATCTGTCTTTACTCCTCTCCTGCCTAGAGTGGGAGACTTGAAAAGGGGGGGAGGTAAAGAGCAGAAGATACATTTTCCTATATTATATATACAATTATGCAACATATATCTTTATTATGACTGCTTAGACCAGAGGAAATTTTTGGTGAGCTCTGAATTTTGAACATACAATGCACATTTATAGCTCAGCTATTTATAGAGTGAATTAATCTACTTTTGGAATTAAATTGGCATTCTCTCTTTCCTTTTGCCCAGCTAGCTTTCAAGTATTCAATAATCCAACTATAAGGAGTAATAGTAGGCAGACAGATGGAGAGAGAGAAACAAAATAGAAAAAAGAGAAAGAGAGGGAGGGAAGTAGTGAGAGTTCAGAGAGAGGTATACCTGCAATCAAGTTTGATAAAAATACAAGTATGCTCAAATAATTATGTGTCTTTTAAGATTGTATATACCTTCTACTACAAATACAGTAAATCAAAAGTGGCTATAAATAAAACTATGTTTGAGCAGATGGTATAATTCAAACAAATTCCTCCATTCATCCAACAAAAATTACTTCAACTTCTCTTTTTATCTTCTAGCTTTACTGAGGTATAATCGACACATAACACTGTGTAAGTTTAAAGTGTACAGTGTAATGATTTGCTATATAGGTATATATTGCAAAATGATTATCACAATACGGTTAGTTAACACATCCATCACCTCACATAGTTACAGTTTACTTCAACTTCTCTTGAGTACTCTAGGAGTTTAGGACACAGCAGTGAAGAAGACAAACCAAAGAGGTGACACTGTAGTTGGGAAGATACAGGGTATTATTAATGATTGAATTACAATCATGATAAGGTAAAGGGGAAGTGTGGGGTACTCAGAGGTCAAGGAAGACATCCTTGAGGACATGACCACAGGCTGTGGAGGAATTAACTGCAGGAACTGGGAAAGAGAGGAGAGAGTAGTGGGTCTATGTTGGATAGAGTGTGGTACAGTGAGTGATGTTGTCCCTGGAATTAGGCCACTCTTATATTCCTTTGGTAGTAAGAGCAATAACACTCTTCGGTCTTTGCATCTAAGTTCAAGGAGAGTTTCTTGGACACTCTATGATGATAGAAAACCAATTGCGCGTTTACTGCTCAAACAAATTTATTTTTGCTGTTGTCGTTAATGTGCACTTTGGAATCTGAAAAAGATTAATTCTAACAATTTCTAACTGTGCAACTTGGGGCAGTTTACATGGAGTCTCCATTTGCTCATTTGTAAAATAATGATAACACTTACCTTACTGGGTTATTGTGAAGAGTAAAATACATATAGCAGCATACCTAGTATTCAGTAGGTACTCAGGAAAACACATTTTTAGTAAATTGAGTTTAATAAAGAAAATTGTTCTGGAAAAGATTTGGAGATAAAATAGAAGGAAATAAAAGCAAAGACATGTAATGAAGAAAAATTCAACTCCCTTAAAGCCTGCTACCTAAAAATCCTTCACACGGGAATCATTTTCTCAGTGCTCACTTCCAAGGCCACGTCATTAACTAACCCATCAGGTTCCAGCTCCTGGAATTTAAGCCTTTCCAAGCCAGGTGCCTTCATTCTGCCTTTGTTTTCGCTGTATTCTCACTAATCTGGACTGTCAAAATTAAATATGTCCAAAATTTAAGATATATGTAAATGTAAGAAATTTCTTATTATTTTTGAGTGCTTTTGCTGTCAAAGAATCTTATAAACTACAGACAAGGGGGTGATATCACTTTGTTTTGTGAGTGTGTGTTTTAATTTAGAATTTTTCAGTCTTGAACAATGTATATATTTCAGTTTAGACCTCTTTTAATTCATCAGATGAATTATATGCCAATAATAATCCTGGAAGAATAAACCCAAGGCATTTAGTTAGATTGTTTACACATATTGCAGAGTTATTAAACTCCTAAATTGATTTCAGTTACAATTAATATTGTAGGTAAAGTATTTGGGAGTTTTCATTTTCATGACACTGTATTTTTTAATTGAAGTATAAGTTGATTTACAATATTATATTAGTTTCAGGTATACAGCATAGCGATTCAATATTTTTATAGATTATACTCCAGTTAAAGTTATTATAAAATATTGGTTGTATTCCTGTGCTGTACAATATATCCTTGTAGCATATTTATTTTATACATAGTAGTTTGTACCTCTTAATTCCCAACCCTATCTTGCCCCTTGCCCCTTCTCTCACCCCACTGGTAACCACTAGTTGATCTTGTATCTGTGAGTTTGTTTCTATTTTGTTATATTCATTTGTTTATTTTTTAAATTTCAGATATAAGGGATAACATACAGTATTTGTCTTTCTCTGCTCACTATGCTTATTTCACTAAGCATAATACATTCTGTGTCCATCCATGTTGTTTCAAATGACAGAATTTCATTCTGTTTCATGGCTGAGTAATATTCCATTGTGTGTGTATACACGCACACATACACACACACACACACACACACACATGCCACATCTTCTTTATCCATTCATCTGTCGATGGACATTGAGGTTGCTTTTATGTCTTGGCTATTGTAAATAATGCTGCTATGAACATTAGGGTGCATGTATCTTTTTCAGTTAGTATTTTCAGGTTTTTTTGTATATATGCCCAGGAATGGATTATATGATAGTTCTGTGTTTTTTTTTTAAGGAACCTCCATCCATAGCGGCTGCATCAATTTTCATTCCCACCAACAGTGTGTTAAGGTTCCCTTTTCTCCACATCCTCACCAACATTTGTTATTTGTGGTCTTTTTAATGATAGCCATTCTGACAGATGTGAAGTGATATCTCATTGCAGTTTTGATTTGCATTTCTCTGATGATTAGTGACATGGAGCATCTTTTCATGTGCCTATTGGCCATCTGTATATATTCTGTAGAAAAAATGCCTATTCAGGTCTTCTCCCTCTTTTTGTCAATCAGGTTGTTTGTTTTTCTAATACTGAGTTGTATGAGCTGTTTATATATTGTGGATATTAACTCCTTATCGATCATATTATTTGCAAATTTTTTCTCCCATTCAGTATGTTGTCTTCTAGTTTTGTTGATGGTTTTCTTTAATGTGAAAAAGCTTTTATGGTTAATTGGGTCCCTTTTGTTTATTTTTGCTTTTATTTCCTTTGCCTTAGAAGACAGATCAAAAAAATATTGCTATAATTTATGTCAAAGAGTGTTCCACCTATGTTTTCTTACAGGAATTTTATGGTTTCAGGTCTTACATTTAGATCTTTAATCCATTTTGAGTTTATTTGTGTATATGACTTGAGGAAATGTTGTAATCTCATTGTTTTACATGTAGCTGTCCAGTTTTCCCAGCACCACTTATTGAAGAGACTGTCTTTTCTCCATTGTATATTCTTGCCTCCTTTGTCATAGGTTAATTGACCATAGGTGTGTGGGTTTATTTCCGGACTCTGTATTCTGTTCTATTAATCTATGTGTCTGTTTTTGTGCCAGTACTGTACTGTTTTGATTATTGTACCTTTGTAGTATAGTCTGAAGTCAGAGAGCATGATACCTCCAGCTTTGTTCTTTTTTCTCAAGATTGCTTTGGCTATTTGTGGTCTTTTGTGGTTTTATGTAAATTTTAGGATTACTTGTTCTAATTCTTTGAAAAATGTCATGGGTATTTTGGTAGAATCACATTAAATCTGTAGATTTCTTTGGGTAGTATGGACATTTTAAAAATATTCATTCTTCCAGCCCATGAACATGGGATACCTTAACATTTCTTTGTATCATCTTCAGTTTCCTTCACGAATGTTTTATATTTTTCAAAGTATAGGTCTTTTACTTGCTTGGTTAAGTTTTTTCCTAGGTATTTTATTCTTTTCGATGAAATTTTAAACAGGATTGTTTTCTTGCTGTCTCTTTCTGATAGTTCATTATTAGTGTGTAAAAGAGCGACAGATTTCTGTATTTTAATCTTGTATCCTGCAACCTTGCTGCATTCATTTATTAGTTCTAAGAGTTTTTTTGTGGAGACTTTAGGGTTTTCTATATATAGTATCATGTCATTTGCAAATATTGACAGTTTTACTTCTTCCCTTCCAATTTGGATTCCTTTTGTTTCTTGTGTGATTGCTTTGGCTAGAACTTCCAATATTAACGTTAAATAGAAGTTGTGATAGTGGGCATCCTTCTTGTTCCTGATTTTAGAGGAAAGGCTTTCAACTCTTCACTGTTGAGTATGATGTTAGCTGTGGGTTTGTCATAAACGGCCTCTATTATGTTGAGATATGTTCCCTCTGTATCCACTTTGATGACAGTTTTTATCATGAATCGATGTTGAATTTTGTCAAATGCTTTTTCTGCATCTATTGAAATGATCATGTGATTTTTTTATCCCTCCTTTTTTAAATGTTGTATATCACATTGATTCATTCATGGATATCTCTCTTTATCTTTAAATTTTGCCATTTTAATTATCATGTGTCTTGGTGTGAGTCTGTTTGGGTTATCTTCTTTGGGACCCTCTGTGCCTCCTGTACCTGGCTGTCTGTCTCCTTCTTCAGGTTTGCAGAGTTTTCAGCTATGATTTCATCAAATACAATTTCGACCCCATTGTTTTTCTTTTTGCTGTTCTGATTGGGTGATTTCCATTACAGCAATTCCCCTACATACAAAAGAGTTCTGTTCTGAGAGCACATTTGTAAGTCCAATTTGTTCATAAGTCCAACAAAATTAGCCTAGGCACCCAACTAACACAATCAGCTATATACTGCTGCTTTTATGCCTGCTTCTGGACATCCTGGGCTTAAAATAAAGGTACTGTACTACTGTACTCTATACAGTACAATAAAGAACACAAAAGCACAACCACTTGTAGAGGATGCACACACGTGACAAGGTACACCAGACACGTGAACTAACTTACATGACTGGACATGTGAATGCATATTCTCATCTTTGAAAGTTCACAACTTGAAGGTTTGTATGTAGAGGACTTACTGTATTCTATCTTCCAGAACATTTATGTGTTTTTCTGTATCACCTAGTCTGTTAACTCCTTCTAGTGTGTTTTCCATTTCAGTTATTGTATTCTTCAGTCTGACTGGTTCTTTTTTATATTTTCTAGTTTCTTACAAAATTCTCACTGTGATTCTTTTCCCTAATTCAGTTAGCATTCTTATTACTAATGCTTTAAACTCTTTATCTGGTAAATTATTTGTTTCATTAGGTTTTATTTCTGGGGTTTTCTCTTGTTCTTTTGTTTGAAACAAATTCCTGTGTCTTCTCATTTTGCTTAAACTTCTCTGTCTCTATGAAATTAGATGAAACAGTTACCTATCCCAGTCTTCAAAGTGGTTGGTGTCCTTGTGTAAGAGTGTAGACAGTCTGCATGTGCCCACTAGCTTTGATGGTTGAGCTGGGTCTGAAAGTGAGCACAAGTCATGTCTTCCCTCAGAGTGTGCCAGCAGCTATCACCTTGGTAGGAGGTGGGGCTGGAGATGGAGGGGCTAGAGAGAGCCAGATGTTAGCCAGGATTCTCCTCTGCTCAGTGGACAATACCACGCTTCTGAGGGTGGAGGTGGGTCCCAAGTTGCTGTAGCAGAAGCTCTGAGGGTTCAGGTCTGAGCTGGCTCCATTCTCTCTATGTGTGTGTTCTCTCCTTCCTCTCATCGCTGACACTCTTGCCACAGAGAGGAACAGTGCTGGAGCAAGAGGTTCTGGAGTGAGTGCTCAGCATGTGTCAGGGCACAGGCACGAGTCAGAGTTCTGCACCACTCCCAATCCTCTGCCTCCATGAGAGTCAGCAGTGGCTGCCCTCTCCCTGTTCAGAGATTATGCCAGGTCCGAGCTGGCTCCAGTCCCCACAACTGCATATTCCTGTTGGCCGTGGCAGCCCTTGCCCTAGTGTGGAGCTGCACTGCAGAGCAAGAGGGGCTGGAGCAGGCACTTGGCACGGGTCAGGGCATGGGCTGTGGCAATCCTGGCAATAGTCATAGTTCCAGACCACTCCTGATCCACTGCCTCCATGAGCGCCAGCAATGGCCGCCCTCACCCTATGCAGATGCCATGTCACGTCTGAGCCAGCAGCCCTTGCCCCAGTGTGGAGCTGTGTCAGGGAGCAAACAGGGCCAGACCAGGCACTCAGCTCAAGCTGGGGCATGCTCGGTCGGTCAAACTGTCCAAAGTTCTGGGCAGTTTCAGTCTACTTCCTCAGTCTTGTTTTGGGAGCAAGCAAGCATGCACCCTCTTCTGAAAGGAGTCTAGATAGCTTACTGCTCCGGTGTCAGGCCCACTGGTTTTCAAACCAGCGAAGGGAACTAGTCTTCCCGGTGTGGGGCCCCAAGGCTGAGGCATCCAATGTATGGGTCAAACCACCCACTCCCCAGGGAGCATCTCTGAGCCTGTATAATCCCCCGCCTCTTTTTTGTCATGTCCCAGGGGTGCAGGCCCTGCCTTGATTGCTTCTGTTCCCTTTCTACCCAATTCCATGTGGATCTTTCTTACAACCTCGGTTGTAAGAGTCTTTCTGTTAGTCTCGTTTGTTTTCAGTGAGAACTGCTCCACATGTAGATGTCTTTTTGCTGTGTTCTTGGGGGAGTTGAGCTGCATGTTTTCCTACTCTGCCATCTTGATCTCCCTCTGGGAGTGATATCACTTTGAAGGAGGAATTGTGGTTTAGTCACTCAATAGGCCTCTCTTTTGGCTGATTTTACATGATAAATGAGGGGAAACCTATGTTTAAAGTCTGTGAAGCTAATTAATCTTTTTTTCACGACTTTCAGGTAGATAGATGCAAGGAAGAAAATTTTTCTAAAAGATAAAGGCATAAGTTTAAGACCTTTTTGTTGTTAGGATATTGTTTAATCCAAATGGGGTTAAATAGATAGTAATCATATAGAATTTCCTCTCCTAAAACTGAATTATTTTCATATTTATTTTAGATTACTAACATTCCTAAAATGGTGCAAGTACAGAATTACAGAGACAGGAAAATAGATAAACAGGCAGAAAGGAACAGTGTTTGCATTTCCCCAATGGCAAATGATGTTGAACAACTTTTCATGTGCTTATTTGCCATCTGTATATATTCTTTGATGAATATTTTTTTGTCTTTTGCCTATATTCTAACTGGATTTTTTTTTTTTTACTGTAGAGTTGTGAGAGTTCTTTATTTATTCTAGATACCAGTCCTTTGTAGGATATGTGATTTACAAATATTTACTGCCAGTCTGCAGCATAACATCGTTTTTTAAAAAGGCTATCTTTCCTTCATTAAATTGCTATTACACCTCTGTTGAAAATCAGTTGTGCAAAGTTCTGTTGGACTATTTCTGGATTCTATATTCTGTTCTATTCGTTTATGTGTCTTGATTACTGCAGCTATATAATAGGTCCTGAAATCAGTAGATAGATTCTCCCACCTTATTTTTCTTTCTCAAGATTATTTTAGCTATTCTAGTTCCTTTCCATATAAATTTCATAATAATCTTGTCTATTTTTACAAAAAAAAAATCTTTCTGGAATTTTAACGGGAATTGTGTTAAACCTGTGTATAAGTTGGGGAGAATTGACATTTTTTCTTATGTTCAGTCTTCCAGTCCATAAATATGGTATGTCTCTCCATTTATTAAAATCTTCTTTTATTTCTTTCATCATCATTTTGTGGTTTTCTGAATACAAGTTCTGCACATGTTTTTGTTAGATTTATACCTGTTTCTTTTCTCTTTTTTTTTTTTGAGTGATTGTAAATGGTATTATATTATTAATTTTAGGGTCCATGTGTTCACTGATAATATATAGAAATACAACTAGTATTTGTGTATTTTATCTCATATCCCATGACCTTAATGAATGACTTATTAGTTCCAGGTATTTTTTGGTTTTGATTTTTAGATTTCTTGGTGTTTTCTATGTGAAATCATGTCATGTGAAATATAGAGTGTGTTATGTCTTCCTTCATGATTTGTATGGCTTTTATTTTTCTTGCTGTATTGCACCAGCCAGAGCTTCCAGCCCTGTGTTGAATAAGAGTGGTAGGTGTGAATATTTTTGCTTTGTTCCTGACGTTATGGAGAAAACTCTTTCACCACTAAATATAATGTTAGCTATAGGTTGTATATGAATTTTTTTTTCAAGGTGAGGAACTCCACTCTACTCTTATTTTTCTGAGATTTAAAAATTCTGAATCAGGGTTGAATTTTGTGAAATTCTTATTCTGCATCAATTGATATGATATAATTTTTCTTTCTTAGCTTGTTAATATGGTGACTTTATAGATTGATTTTTTTTTTTTTTTTTTTTGTGGTACGCGGGCCTCTCACTGTTGCGGCCTCTCCCGTTGCGGAGCACAGGCTCCGGACGCGCAGGTTCAGCGGCCATGGCTCATGGGCCCAGCCGCTCCGCGGCATGTGGGATCTTCCCAGATCGGGACACGAACCCGTATGCCGTGCATCGGCAGGCGGATTCGCAACCACTGCGCCACCAGGGAAGCCCTATAGATTGATATTTGAACATTAAGCCATCCTTTCATCCCTGGAATATACTCTATTTGTTCATGAGGTAATATAATAATTTTTATATATTGCTAAATTTTGTTTGTTAATACTTTGTTAAGGATTGTTGTGTAAATATTCACGAGGAATATTGATCTGTAGTTTTCTTCTTTTGTACTGTCTTTGTCTAGTTTTTGTATCAAGGTAAAATGTATTGAGAACTGTTTCCTCCTCTTCTATTTTTCAGAGAAAGACTGCATAGAAATGATGTTAAATCTTTAAATGTTTGGTAGCATTCTCCAGTAAAATCATATGGGCCTGTGTATTTCTTTTGGGAGAGTTTTTAAATTACAAATTCTATTTCCTTAATAGCTACAAAAATTTTCAAGTTATGAATTTCATATTGGCAAATTCTGGTAGTTTGTGTTTTTCCAGGAATTGGTCCATTTTGTTTAAGGTCCAAATGCATGTGTGTAGAGTTTTTTCCTCCCTCCCTCCCTCCCCCCTCCCCCTTTCTTTCTTTCTTTCCTTCTTTCCTTCTTTCTTCCATGTCTGCAGGGTCTGTAGTGATATCCCCTGTTTCATTTATGATGTTGGTGATTTGTGTCTTTCCATTTTTTACTTTGTCAGTCTTGCTAGTCTTGTTAATTTCTTTGATATTTTCAAAGAACCAGCTCATTGTTTCATTGATTTTTCTCTATTGTTTTTCTACCTTCAATTTCATTGATTTCTGCTTCTGTCTTTATTTTTTTCCTTCCTTATGCTTGCTTTGGGTTTATTTTACTCTTATTTTTCTATTTCTTAAGGTGGAAGCTAAGATTATTGAGACTTTCCATCATTTCTAACATAAGCATTTAAGGCTACAAATTCCCCAGTATTGTTTTGTCTGTGTCCCACAAGTTTTGATGTTTATTTTAATTTTGTTAGATTCAATGTATTTTTTAATTTCCTTGAGACTTGGTATTTGACCCATAGATTATTTAGAAATGTGTTGTTTAGTTTCCAACTGTTTGAAGATTTTTCTTTTATCTTTCTGTTAATAAGTTCTGGTTTGATTCCACTGTGACCAGAGAACATACTCTGTACTATTTCAATTGTTTTGTATTTTTGAGGTTTGTTTTATGGACCAGGATATGGTCTATCTTGGTATATATTCTGTGGATACTTGAAAAGAAGATGTATTCTGCTGTGTGGGGGTGAAGTGTTCTGTAAATGTTGATTAGATCTTGTTGGTTGATGGTGTTGTTGAGTTCTTCTCTATCCTTGCTGGCTTTCTGCCTAGTAGTTCTATCAGTTATTGAGAAAGAACTGTTGATGTCTCTAACTGTAATTTTGGATTTCTCTCTTCTTTCAGTTATCTCAGCTTTGGCTTTACATATTTTTCAGCTCTGTTGTTTAGTGCATACACTTAGGATTGCTATGTATTCTTAGTAGATTGGATCTTTCATTATTATATAATGTCCCTCTCTGTCTCTGGTAATTTTTTTGCTCTGATGTCTATTTTATCCAACATTTATAAAGCTAATTCTGTTTATACCTGATTAATGTTTGCATGATATATCTTTGCCTATTCTTTTATTTTCAGCCTCCCTATATTGTTATATTCAAAGTAAAGTGCCTGTAGATTACATATAGTTGGCCACCTTTCTTAATTCATTCTACCAGTTTCTGCCTTTGGTTTTATTTAGACCATTAACATTCGATGTAATTATTGATATGTTAGGAACTAAGTCTGCCATTTTATTTTTTGTTATATGTTTGCTCTCTATGGTCTTCATTGCTCTGTTTTATTTTAACTGCCTTCCTATGAGTTTTACCTGAATATATTTTATAATGACACATTCATCTATCTGTACTTGTTTTGAATGTATCTCTTTCTATAGTATATATGCATATAAAATCTCAGTTCACTGGTGTCATCATTTTACCAGTTTCATATCCCTTTATTTTCCACCATTTATAACCTAATAGTATGAAATATTTTATCTATCTGCATTTAGAACTACACCAGATATTGTTTTGACTTTTGCTTCAACTGTTAAATATAATTTAGAAGACTGAAGAGGAGAAGGAAAGTCTATTGTATATCCTCATATTTTTGACACTCTATTTATTCTTCCTTCCTGATGTTCCAAGATTCCTTCCTTTATTTCCTTTCTGTTTAGAGAACTTCCTTAGCCATCCTTTTAGGGTAGATCTGCTGTCAACAAGTTTTCTTAGTTTTCCTTAATCTGAGGATATCTTGATTTCCCTTTCATTCCTGAAGGTTATTCCTGCTGGTAAAGAATTCTGAGTTGACAGGGTTTTTATGTTTTTGTTTTTTGTTTGTTTGTTTTCAACACTTGAAACATGTTGTGCCACTTCTTTCTGGTGTTTATAGTTTCTGATGAAAAAGCCACTCTAATTATTTTCCCCAAGGGGTATTTTCTCTCTCATAGCTTCAAGATATTTTTTCTTTAATTTTTATAAGTTTGGCTATCATGTGCCTTGGTGAGGATTTCTTGGGGTATATTCTGTTTGGAAATTATTAAGCTTCTTAAATATATAGATTTATGTCTTTTGCTAAATTTGGGAAGTTTTCAGCCATTATTTCCTTAAGTACTTTTTCAGTCCCGCCTTCTTTCTTCATTTCTGCTAAGATACTGGCTACATGGATGTTAGATCTTTTGTTACAGTCCCACAGATCCCTGAGGGTTTCTTCCTTCTTTTTTTCAGTTTATTTTCTCTCTGTTGTTCAGATTGCATAATTTAAATTGTTCTATCTTCAAGTTCACTGATTCTTTTCTCTCTTCCCTCCATTCAGCTCTTGAGTACAACCATTGAGCTTTTAATTCAGTTATTGTATTTTTCAGTTCTAAAATATGTTTGCTTTCCCTTTGTATTTTCTATTTCTTGGGTGAGACTATTTTCTCATTTGTTTCATGTGTGCTCATAATTGTTCATTGAAACACTTTGATGTTAATTGCTTTAAAATATTTATCAGATAATGCTAGCATTTCTGTTTTCTAGGTGTCATCACTTATTGTCTCTTTTAAAAATGTTTCATTCAGTTTGAAATCTTCCTGGGTTTTGGTATGACAAATGATTTTCAAATGAAACCTTGACATTTTGGATATAATGTTATGAGACTCTGGATCTTATTTAAGTCTTTGAGTTAGGTGGCTTCTTCTGTTCTGACAGAGAAAGGAGGAGCACTCCTTTGTTCCTGCCAAGTGAGTAGAAGTCCATGTTCTCTGATTGGCCTCTTTTGACACCTGAGGTGGGGGCTCTTTATTACAATTGAGTGAGGGTGAGAACTATGGCTCCCCCAGTGCCTCTATTGGCTTCCCGGGCTTAGAGGGTAGGAGTGTGTCCTTATTGTTCCCCAAGTAGCCTTCACTGACACCATGGTGTGAGGGCCTCATTAGCACTGGGCAGTGGTGATTCTCCATTAGGCCTCCTCTGACATCATCCCACCAGGGACGGGGAGGGACATCTTATCACTGTGGTGGAGATCCAGGATCTCCATCACCTAGTCTCCATTGACATTGGGGCAGGGGTGGCTCATTACTATCTGGCAGGAATGGAAGTCCTGACTGTCTACTTGAGCTTCTCTCACATTACCACCATAGGGGGTTTTGGATACCTCATTACAGCGTGGCTAAACTGGCAATCCAAGTAAGCTCCCCACTCAGCCTTTGCTAGTATGGGTGAGGGTGGGGCTACAGTTTTTCTCTGTAGTGTTTGGCTGTAGCAGAGCAGTTATTTTCTAAAAGTTTCCATTCTTACAAGGCTACCACTTTCCTGGTTGTTTGACTAGAGAGTGTTAGGCTTTGTTGGTTCTTCTTCTGTTCGTGCCCACTGGTATTTCTGGTATTGTCTGCTTCTTCAGCAACAAGTTTGTTATACATGAAGCTAAAAGAAAAAGCAGAGAACTCATCACCAAGTTTTTCTTTGCATCCCAAGTTCTCTAGCATGTCTGCCTTCTCTCCACATTTCAGAGACTTCATATGTTTGTTTTATATATCATGTTCAGGCTTTTTACTTGCACTTAGTGAGAGGCACAGGCAAAAGTATGTCTACTGCATTTCCCGGAAGAAGTCTCCCTGTCCAGACTAGCTTTGCCATTTACATTCTCACCAGTATTGTATGAGAGGTCTAGTTTCTCTACATCCTCTCCAGTATTTGGTGTTATTACTGTTGTCTATTTCAGCTGTTCTAATAGATGTATAGTGATATCTCATCATGGTCTTAATTTTCATTTCCCTAAGGGCTAGTGATGTTGAATATCTTTTAATGTGCATATTTGCACCTACGTATGCTTTTTGATGAATGTCTTTGCATGCCTTTTGCCCATTTTTCTATCTGATTCCAATTTAGCTTAGATTATCAGAAGACTGGCTATTCGCAATTATTAAGCCAATTTCTGTCAACAGTGCTGCGAAATAGAGAAATGAGACAGTGTTACTTATTACCTACACCAGAGTTTCTCAACTTTGGCACTGTCACTGATATTTTGGACTGGATAATTCTTTGTTGTGGGAAATTGTTCTGTGCATTGTAAGATAATTAGCAGAATCCTTGGCATGTAGCCATTAGATACCAAACCCCCTTTCCTCTCTTCCTCTAGTTATGACAACCAAAACTGTCTCCAGATATTGCTAAAAATCATCTGGGGGTAAAATCATCCTCAGTTGAGAACCACTGATCTACACTCACTTAAGCCAATATTAGTATATGTATTAAATTCAAGATCTTCCATAGGCTCAGTTTGACTCTTTTACACATAATTCAATCTCTTTTTTCTATCATGACTTCCTCCTCTGTGGTGCAGCACCTCCTTCACTCCACCAGCAACTCTGTTGCACACCCCCACTCCTCTGCCTATTCCCCAGGCCTTCCTTCAAGTTGGTGTATTATAGATCACATGTAGTTCTATTAATACTATTTTTCTCTCATTTGCATGTTTTTTTCTCATTAAAAGGTCATTATCACAGTGGAAACCTCTTAGGGTGGCATAAAAAAGATTGTGAACAGTCCAGTCTTTACTGAAACTTTAACTCTACCTGATAAAGCTCCCACTGTGTTCTTGGCTCACTTCAGGTTTGTGATCAAAAAATGCTTAACCTTCATGGTTTCATCTGTTTCTTCTCAGTGTTTTTTCCATTTCTCCATAATTTCTTACTGACCTCTTCAGCTTCTCCTGAATATATCTTAACTCACTTTGTTTCTGCTAACTAAATTTGATGCTTTTTGCTCTTCTTTCATAATAGGCTATCTGAATTGCCCTCTTTCCGGTAGTACGTCCCATGTAGGATTATTTATATAAAAGAAAGGCCAAGATATAACCCAGTCACTCTTAAATGAAGTCAAGGATTTGTATCAATGTAATAACAAGAAATTCTCTTGTTTTCTGAAACAGGAAATAATAAAAATGGAAATGTGAACCGTATGTTGGAAGTATAATATAAATTGAGATCTAAGAGACATAAATATCTAAGAAAAAGGACATGCTTAGTGCATGAGGAAATCTGGCCAGGGTGACCCTATTTCATGTATATAAATGGACAGATAGGCATAACATGATAATAATCTGTATCTTGGCTACACAACATTCCTTAATGTGGACCCCGACCACAAGGGACAAAAAATGATTATGTTAGATTTCATTATTTGCATTATTTTAAATACAGTATTTAGCAGAATAAGGATGTCAAATCATAATAATGGCCTCTCTTTTTCCTTTTCCTTTCTAGAAGTGGTTGAGTAAATGTATCACATTTTGCTAAGAACTCAGCCATAAGATCACAGGAATATATCCTCCTAATCAATTAGAATTAACTCATTCTGTGCTGATGTACTTCACCTTCTTCATGTTAGAGTTGTAAAACAGAAAGCATTGATATAAAGTGATTCAACCATTTATGGATTATCAGGTTTTTAATGTTCAAAGGATGTGAACATCTCTGATAATTTCAGGACATATTTTTATTTCAATCTTTAATTCCAATATTTTCCTAAGCCACGGAAGTCTAGATGTGATTAGGCATTACTTTTGTGTAAACTACAGAAATTGAAGGAATATTTTGCTGTCCTAAACTTTATTGGTTGTTGGAATGTTTGCAATAACAGATAAAATTTAGTTGACCTTTTTAAAAATTTGACTTGACTTTTTTGGAGCCAGTCGTTTTCCCATTGGATTTGAGTAAAAGGTTAAGCCAGCTCTTCCATATAAATTATTACATATTGGTGAGTCACATAGGTGTTGGGAATTTGACAAGTTGTGAGGTTTTCTTCAATATGTGACACTAGAAAATATGACACCCAAAACTAACTTGCAAGATGTATTTTTCTCAAAACATCTTACAATTTAGGAAATGCTCCATTTCAGCATGCTGCAAAACCTGTTTTAAAAAGCAATAGTTTTTAATTAATGTCAACTATTGAGTTTGAGGATTAGTCATATCTTTTGCTATTACTATTCCTTTTGTTTACAATTCTGCTTATTAGCACATCCGATTGGAAGAGAAGGTTTTTTTTTAAGAAGTTGGAAATTTGAGTTAAACCATTACATTATTTTCTAACATCCCTGGTCAATTTGGGAGTGGAGGTAGTGTGGCCTATGGACCAAATTACCAATCAGGAACACATGTGAATTTCATATTACATTATAGGTGACTTAGAATCAGCATAAGTGAACTAAATCAATGTTCATGATGTGCTGTTGTAATATTTTCCCTTAATATGCTTAGCAGCATCAGTAAAATGAATAAGAATAGCATTGACTAAAACATAGTTTTATCCAGTTCTGAAAAATAGGAGTTATAAAAAAGGTTTTTTAGAAATATAAGGATGTACTATATACAAGAGAGGACTGGCCCTCTATTGAAATCATTGAGTTACCAAATTAAAATGTATAAATATGTACAGAAATGTAATCCTTTATAAGATTAAGTTATAACTGGCATATGTGTGTATATATGCATCTGTGTACGTATGTCTATATCTGTATCTACCTATATCTTATTTTTTTCTATTGAAAATATAATTTCTTAATTATGGCAGGTTTAAAATTATCTAAACCAAAAATTTGAATAAAAATTACATTGTGTTCATATTGGAGCAAAGGAATCAGTCTCTCCAACTGTTTTCTTGGAGCAGTTAAGAAAAAACAAGTTGATCTAAAGAATTCTTGGAAATATTTTTCTGTGGTAATAAAATAGAGAATGAAGCTGAGAACTTTCAACTAAGGGTTAAAAAAAGTAAATTTAGTCATTTGTATTGTTTTGTTTACTTAAATATAAAAGTCTCTCTCTCTCTCTATATATATATATTTACATAGATATTTTCTAATTGCTCTACTCCCCATTGCTTCTTGTATCCTGTTTCTTCTTTTAGGCCAACCTTTTTTTTTCCTTATATAAATTACTTAGCTCTTTTATCAAGGGTCTTAGAGTCACCAGCTATCTGTCTGTATTTAAAAATATCTTAAATAGAATTTTTGTTTTAAATGATAGCATAGATGAGTATTCAAGTCTCTTGATTATTTTCCCACACAAGTAAATAAGTTCTATTTGGTTATTTTAAAGCAACTTCTTTTGTCTTAGTTTTTATTTTTTTTCTTTCACTATGCTTTCTATTTCTACTTATATGCCTTCAATCCTTTCAAGCATACTAATTTTGTGATTCAATTAATATTAAGTTCCTGGAGGCAAATCCTCTAGTTTATTGTGACTATTGAATTTATTTCATGGTGGATCATTTCCTTTCATATTTTTTAATTTTGAAATTTTAGACTATTTTTAAAGAGATCTGTACCTACTGACTTGTTGAAAGATGGCTAGAATTTCTTTTTCTAGATGAATTCAAGATTTCACTAGTCAAGACAAGTTTTTACATTTTTCCCCTATAAAATCGAATTCCATAGTTCCACATGTAGTGTAGGCCTAGAGTTGGGTTTCTTAAAGTAAGCCACCTCATCTTGTCTTCTCTTGTCTTATCATGTCTTGTCTTGCCTTGAAGTTGAAACAAAGGCAAGTTTTGGTGTTGCTTTCCTGAGCTGGAGAGTAGGGTATTTATAATCCTTCTTTTCATGAGAGATAGCACATAAAGACTCTAAGGTTTATGCAAAAATCTCTGTTCCAACCTGCAGTCTTACCTGGGTTCTAATCATGTTCTTCAGTCTGGGTAGATGTTAAAAACTGCAGAGCCTAGCCATTAGAATTTATGCCATTCAAACATTCCTCTGCGGCTATAGAGTTATCCACTCAAAATTTTACCATTTTAGCTTTATTTCTTCTTCCTTTCTACCCCTGAATATTTCCTTTTCTTTCATGTGTCATTATTGTATTGTTTCATATTTTTCTTGTATTACCTTGTTAATTATACCTTCTTTACTCTTCTTTTAATGGATAACTTAGAGATTACAAAATATATGTTTGACTTATTGAAATATAATACATATTATTACTTTTAATACTTTTAAAATAATGTAGAATCCTATAACATATAGTCTCCATTTACCATTCTCTGACCTTTTGCATTATTGTTGTCATGCATTTTAATTTTCCCTATATTTTAAACTCCAAAAGACATTACTATTAATGTTATTATTAATTTTTAAAAATATTTACCCACATATTTATATTTTCCAGTAGTCTTTATTTCCTCCTGCATTTCTGTGTTTACATTTGGAATCATTTTCCTTTGGCTTGAAGGACTCTTTTACGGGATATTATGACAGGCCTCTTGTAAACCAATTGCTTTAGTTTTCCTTTGATAACATCTTTATTTCACTTTCATTGCTGAAAGATATTTTTGTTTGATATGGAATTTTAAATTGACAATTATTTTCTTTTAGCACTTCAAACATTTCTTTCCATTATCTGCTGGCATATGTTATTTCTATTGAGAAGTCAGCTTTCCGGCTGATTGTTTTAATGTCTGCTCTCTCTAGCTGTCCTTTGATTATTAATTGTCTTAGGTATTTAGCAATTATATTGTGGTTTTTGGTATTTATCCTGCTTGGTTAAATTTCATGCATCTGTAAATAAATCTTTTCCATTGATTTGGAAAACTTTCCTGCTTTCTTTGTATGATGTTTCTGTCCCATTTTCTCTGTCATGTCTTTCTGGAACTCCACTTTCACACATATTAGAAATTTTGAGCATATTCTACACTTTTTTTTGCTGTTTTTTTTTTTTTTAAGTTTCATCCTAACTTCTGTGTTTTAACTTCAGTATTTTCTATTGACTTGTCTTCCAGTTCATTAATTCTGATTTCATTTGTATCTAATCTACTAAAACTTTGTGTTCTTAATCCAGATATTGTATTTTCAGTTCTAGAATACCCATTTGATTCTTCTATATAGATTCCAATTCTTAATTATTTTGCTTCTAATCATTTTATGTATTTTTATTCTGTTCATCTATTTTACTGGACATATTCAAAACTAATAGTAGTTTTAAGTATGTCTCGGCTGCTTCAAAATGTGGATTATTAACTGGTCTGCTCCTATTGTCTATCATTTTATTATATGCCAGGCATTGTATATTTAAAATCCACACACTCTCTAGCTGATATTCTCTTCTACCAGAGAGGATTAAATGTCTCCTCTGTTAAGAAGGTGGAATGTAGGATATGATAGGGTTGGAGGGTTTATCAATTCAACACAATCAAGGATTAGGTTGTGTTGAGAGTAGGTTGCAGTTTTGATCAGATTTAATCTATGAGTGGGTCACCCTGATTCCTAGGGCATGGCCACCAGGGATTTCAAGTGACAGCCTGATGAATCTTTGTCTTTTCAGCTCTGAAAAACCTCAGGAATTACATCTGCCTAATAGAGGATTAACCTTAGCTCTTTAGCCTCACACTCCATGGAACTTCTCAGTTTGGTCTTGAGGGGGAAACTGACCTTGTGTTTGATGTCCTCAGGTCTCCAATTTTATCATTCCAGCCCTACACAAATGCCAGAGTTTCCGTTGTTTTCAATGTATCTCAGAAGCAGCTTCTGCCAGATCCGAGTCTGGATTTTCAGCATCCAGTTATGCTCAACATTGGTATGTGTCCTTAGGGAAAACTACTTGTAGATTCTTAAACTGAGTATCAACTCACACATTCCAGGGATTTTGTCTCTTCTTTGCTTTTTAAAAATTGTCTCCTCCTCCTGATGGGTCTTGGTTTTCTCAGTACCATGAAACTATAGGATATTTCACTCTTTCACAAATTTCAGTTTAGCTCTTTTGTCTTCCATTGAACTTCAGAATTCAAGGGATGTCAAGGGTAGGGGAAATGGCCTTTTGTTTAAGGTCCCGTTAGGCCTCTCCAATTTTGTCAGTGCAACTTCTGTGATTGCTAAAAGTTTTTCTTGTTTTTCTTTTTGCATCAGTGGCCCTGAGGTTATGTCAAGCCCTTGTTCTTAACATCTAGCCTGTACCTAGAATCAGCAGATGATATGGGGGAAAAAATCATCTAACAGCTTACCTTACTTTTGGACACTTTGACCCTCTGTGGAAATTGAGTCCTTCTAGTTCTCATTACTTCTATAGCTCTCTGATACTTTCAACATTAAATTTTTTTCTGTAATGTCAGCTTTTCCAATTGTTATAAACATAAGTATTGACATAGTATATCTTAACTGGAAGCAGAAGTCAGTTTTTCTATATATCAGTATTTCATCTATATCATTGGCATGTGTTTACAGACAGAGAGGGATCTGTTTAGGTATACCATTGTTGACATTATTATCAACAAATATTTTTGTTGAAATTTTAAGCTATGTAATTTACTAAATGCTTGATATAATCTACAGGCGTATCTTGGAGGCATTTTGGACTAGGTTCCAGACCACTGCGACTAAGTGGTATCGCAGTAAAGTGGATCACACAAATTTTGAGGTTTCCCAGTGCACACAGAAGTTATGTTTATTCTATACTATGGTCTACTAAGTGTGTAATAGCATTGTACATGCCTTAATTTTAAAATAATTTGTTTATAAAATATGCTGTCACCTGAGCCTTCAGTAAGTCATAATCTTTTTATTGGTGGAGAGTCTTGCCTTGATATTGATGGCTGCTGACTGATCAGAGTGGTGGTCGCTGAAGGTTGGGTAACTGTGACAATTTCTTAATATAAGGCAATGAAGTTTGCTGAATCAATTGACTCTTCCTTTCACAAATGGTTTCTCTGTAGTACGCAATGCTGTTTGATAGCATTTTACCCAAAATTGGAGTCAAGTCCTCTCAAGCCCTGCTACTGCTTTGTCAACTAAGTTTGTGTGATATTCTGAATCATTTGTTGTCATTTCAACAGTCTTCCTAGCATCTTCACCAGGAGTAACTTCCATCTCAGGCAACCACTTCCTTTGCTCATCCATAAGAAGCAACTCCTCATTCATTAAATTTTTATCATGAGATTGCAGCGATTCAGTCACATTTTCAGGCTCCACTTATAATTCTAGTTCTCTTGCTATTTCCACCATATCTGCAGTTACTCCCTCCACTGAAATCTCGAACCCCTCAAAGTTATCCATGAGGGTTGGAATCAACTTCCTCCAAATTCCTGTTAACGTTGATATTTTAACCCTTTCCATGAATCATGAATGTTCTTTTTTTTTTTTTTTTTTTGCGGTACGCGGGCCTCTCACTGTTGTGCCCTCTCCCGTTGCGGAGCACAGGCTCAGCGGCCGTGGCTCACGGGCCCAGCCGCTCTGCGGCATGTGGGATCTTCCCGGACCGGGGCACGAACCCGTGTCCCCTGCATTGGCAGGCGGACTCTCAACCACTGCGCCACCAGGGAAGCCCATGAATGTTCTTAATGACATCTAGAATGGTGAATCCCTTCCAGCAGTTTTCAATTTACTTTGCCCAGATCCATCAGAGGAATCATTATCTATGGCAACTATAGTCTTATGAAATGTACTTCCTAAATAATAAGACTTGAAAGTCGATATTACTCCTTGATCCTTGAGCTACAGAATGAATGTTGTGTTAGCAGACATGAAAACAACCTGAATCTCCTTGTACATCTCCATCAGAACTCTTGGGTGACCAGGTGCGTTGTCAATGAGCAGTAATGTTTGGAAAAAAATTTTTTTTTTGAGCAGCAGGTCTCAACAGTGGGCTTAAAATATTCAGTATACCATGCTGTAAACAGGTGTGCTGTCATTCAGGCTTTATTGTTTCATTTATAGAGCACAGCCAGAGTAGATGTAACACAATTCTTAAGGGCCTTAGGATTTTCAGAATGGTAAATGAGCATTGGCTTCAACTTGAAGTCATCAGCTGCATTAGCCCCTAACAAAAGAATCAGCCTGTTCTTTGAAGCTGTGAAAACAGGCATTGACTTCTCTCTAGCTATGAAAGTCCTAGATTAAGTCTACCATCTTATATGAGCATCGTTCTCGGCACCCCAAAACAAATACAGTATAACATCAAAGATCACTAAAATCATTTTGTAGATAGGGACAATTGAGGTTGATAAACTGACTATCCTAAGATCAAACAATTAATGATTGGTGAAGTTGGGATTTTAATTCACACTACTAAACCACACTGCCTTGCACCAAATCCTTATAGGGTATAGGGCATTATTATTGCTTTTAGTTATTTTCTAACTCTATAGACATTTGATTTTCCACTCCAAAATAGGATCAATCCCTAAGCTGTTGTTACCAAGTTTAATATGAGTTTAATAATACCACTCTTATTTTAGGCGTTTGAAAATATATTGGCATGTCCTATCAGTACCATATACAATCTAAGCATTTGTGTAGCAAAATTCCTGATACAAATGCACTCAGTATTTAGAAAATGGACCCAACATGCGTCATTGTCAACTAAGTCTCTGTTCATGCTGATTTCTGATGGTTTTGCAGAATATTGTGTTAGTTTTTAGGGCTAATGAGTTTAGCTTAATTTCTTTACCCCTCTCAGCCAAGTCTTTCCACAATGTGGCTTCTCCCATGGGGTCCTTGCTAATAAATATTTTAATTGAACTGCTTTATTAAAATGAGTGTCTATATGATCATCTAGACACCCCACAGATGTGAGGAGAGATTATGAGTTTAAATGAGATTGGGGTAGGCAGATCCAGATTCTATCCTGATACTGCATTATCACAAACCCTGATAATAAAGAAAGCCAAGTTCACAGAAGATTAGTAAACATAATGAAATGAAACTTTAAGTACTTGTTAAGTTTGCTTTCAGCAAACCATCAATATATATTAAGCATGAGAAATTGGCACAATTTCCAAGCAGAATGTTATTAACCACATATTAATTTCAGTTGCTATGTAACTTGATCATTCACTGATTTTATTCAGCTAGGTAAGTCATTGTCTAGTTTCTTTTCCCTATAAAAAATGATCTTCCATCCATATTTCGTAAACAAAGTAATCAAAATTGTTGCTTCCATTTCTGTTTAGAATAGAATTTTCCCTTGTTTCTTTGGTTTTTCCCTGACAGCCACAACTATTCAAAATTCATTTTATTTTGAATAATATTTATCCCTTTATAATTTGTTTTGAATTTGTATGTGATTTAATAATTTTGTATAACTCTATTATATAAGTTGCAAAAGAGTATTTGCCCAACAAATCAAAAATTTAAGAAGGAACAAAAAAACCTCCTTAAAAGAAATTTTCAGGTCTTTTTATACTTCTAAAAGTTTTTCTTACCATATTCATTCTCTATATGTAATTAAATCTAAATAGCATTTAAATATAATTATATTAAGATGTTGTATTTAATTCAAACCTTGCAATAGTCATGGATGTCAAAGATTTCATATTCTAAGAGAAGAACAAAATAGTCATAGAATAATATTAAGACCTTCCTCTATTCCTACACCAAAAGCAGGTTATTACAACTTGAGAGAAGGAAGTTGAGATCTCTCTTAATTTAAACGACATCTCACTTGATAAAGAATTCAAAACTTGAGGTGGTAAAAGATGAGGGAAAAGAAAGGAATAGATGTTATTGCGATGAAGTAAACCAAGACTTCTTTTTCTTGGGAAGGTACAAGGAAGAATCTAAAGATGATTCAGTTAGTTCTAGAAAAGAGATGTCAATGACAAAATGATGAAGATTATCTCTCTCTTCATAAATACTATTTCAATTTAAGCAACAATAAAGTTGTTTACAAATAAATCCTTTTAAAATCATTATCATTTTGGGGCAGCTGATTAATCTGAAAATAAAAACATCCATCAAAACTTTGTCAAATCTTAAGAATATTGGAGTTTATTATTAATTTTATTTGTACCCCATATTTGGAGCATTATGAAGAATCCAGTCATAAAAGAAATTGGGCAAATATACCATTTAATATTTGAGCCTGGTAAATTGTCCCATTTTAATATAGTTAAATCAAATTTTTTTAGACTTCTTTGAGTCAATAAGAATATGTTTTTACACTGTGAGCTTCTGCAATTGCCTTTTAACACTGGCTATGATCCCCTCATCCACATCTGGCTCCAATCACCTTTTAAACTTTCTAAAATCATCATAATAATAAAGATAAATTGAGTACCCCTAAATACAGCATGTCTTGGTTTCCCAAATTTAGTTCACTCTTAGAATGTGTTCTGCTTCCATTCTTAGTTTGGGGGAGGGAGGGAAATTCCTAAATGCTTTCACTCCTCTGGTCACTGCTTTCCTGTCTCTCAAATTATATTCTTGTGACCTTTTTTGCAATTTGAAAACATCTGGGAATATTTCAATCCACCCTAGAATTTGATCCATGAAAAAGAATAGACCAGATAAATGTCCCTCCCAGGAATTTCCTTGGGTCCTGAAGATGTGCCTAATTCTTTCCTTCTCAAGTGACCTTTGGGTCACAAAATATTCCTTATCTTTCCTCTCAGGTTAATAGTTATCTACTGCTTTATATTTATTTGATTATATTACAATATAATTCTTCATAAAACTAAAAGGTCCCCAGAATGGTGATTTTCTGTCTGCACAGAGATTTGGCTAGCCACAGATAAATGGTAGACTTCTTTCAGTAAAAAAAAAACTAAAAATTAAATAAATACCATCTCTTTCACCTATTTCTCCTGCCCCCAATTCACACAAATCCCAGTCTGTGGTAGCAACTTTGTGAGGCTCAAGGCACAGGGTTAGATGAGGCACAAGACCTACTCATGGGAAACCTACAGTATAGATGTTGACAAGTCGCCTAGATTCCTGTGCAGTTGGCAGAGGAGAATGTAAATTCTAGCCTCAGTGCCACTCTAAAGATGCTGTTTATTTTCTCTGTAGCTCCAAGTTAGTCTCCCCTACCCAGAGGCAGCAATAGGGGATTTTTCCATTGAATTGTTTCATACCAACAGATCACATGTTTTACCAAAATGCTATGTGATATATGTCTATATCTATATATAGATATATATAGTACTTTGACTTCTGTTCTTTTACCCTGAAAGCTCAGAATATAACCACTGTGTTCAATTACGGTTGCTTGATCAGAAAAAAGGAATTTCATTGGA
The DNA here is from genome assembly GCF_011762595.2 of Tursiops truncatus. NCBI lineage: Eukaryota > Metazoa > Chordata > Mammalia > Artiodactyla > Delphinidae > Tursiops > Tursiops truncatus. The sequence continues at coordinate 80,794,633 of NC_047035.1, read as the reverse complement.
AGGACCTTTTCACAGGCGTATACCTGAGTCTAATAGGTGGAAAGCCAGATCAAATGATGTGAAATACTCTAGGTCCAAAGTCAGTAATCACAGCTGTAGACTCCACTCTGCCACAAAGTAGGAATGCATCCACGGTTTGCCGGGTCTCTGTTTCTCATCTCTGTGTGAAGGATACCTCTTAGCTCAGACACTGTCTGATTAGAATACTAATTTCAAGCATCATCTGCAACTGCAGAAATTGCAATTAGAACATAGGTTTTCTCCCTTATAAATGGAAATTTTAGAGTCAGATCCAGTTAGAGGAATAGAATTCTGGCAGGAGAGTCTTCTAGAATCTCTTCCTATTGAGTTTGTCCTTCACCAGTGCAAGTGTTGCCTATGAGGCTTTCTGGGCCCAAGAGGAGTTTTGGGCACAAAGCTTTGAGCTTTAGAGTCCCTGTGAGTGTTGGGAATTGCTGGGAATTGTAAAGTGGTCCAGGAGGAGAGAGAGCCTGCTTAGAGTCAGGAAGCATTTCCATGTGAACCTATCTAGCAAACTGCCCAAAGAAATCTCAAAGAAAGAAACATAAAACTCTAAGGGGCTAGGAATTTGTTATAATTTCTTTTCTCATTCTATATAAATATTGCTGTCATACCTAATTTTGTATTAGTACTTGATATTCTTTTCCTTATAGCGGGCCCCCCAAATTATAAGTTTTGGTCCCACAAAACCTGGATCCTCTACTACTTACTCTGTGTTTTTTGCGAGTAGGAAATTACAGCATCCATTTTATAGTTAGAAATATGCTGAATACTAGGTACCAGTGGAAGGGCTTGTTGTATCACCAGCATCAGACTGCCTCAGAATGTAACTGATCATTTCAGGAGCAAGTGGATTTTGGATTTTTTTTTTTTTTTTAAGATAGTAGGGGATAGGAGATGACCTATTGATTCTGAATTATCTCAGCAATCTGGCACGATATAAATTTACCTAGTCCAAAAGTACTTAATGCTAATATTTAATCCAAAATGTATATAACTCAGTGGCTTTCAAATATTTTTTAATGCAACTTACGGGAATATGTGTTAGATGGTTGTCATTACCCATTGTCTTAGTCCATTTGAGCTAATATCACAAAATACCACAGACTGAGTAGCTTATAAACAACAGAAATTTATTTCTCAAGGTTATGGAAGCTAAAAAGTTCAAGATCAAGGGATCAGCATGGTTAGGTAACAGCCCTCTTCCTGGTTCATAGCCAGTGTCCTCTCACTGTGTCTTCACATGGTGGAAAAGGCTAGGGAGCTCTCTGGAGCTTTATGATAAGGCACTAATCCCATTTATGAGGGCTCCACCCACCTACTACTATCATCTTTGGGGGCTGGGATTTCAGCATATGAATTTGGGGGTGACACATTCAGACCATGGTACCTTAGATGGATTTTACAACTTGCTAATGGGTGACAGATTTTAGTTTGAAAAACAGTGCAAGAACACATTGACTCCAACTGGATTTTTTTCTGCAAGGAATACATGGACCTGGGGAAATGGACTAATCTAGTTGTCCTTCCTTATCCAATCACTTTTCACAATGAGAAATAGGACTTGCTGCTCCAAAGGGAAACTAACCACTGACAATAAGGAGAAATCAGTCATTCAGTGTACTGATGAGATTGTCATTGGTTTGTTGATTCATTTATTAATTGGGAGTGAGCCTTTCCCTGACTTTTACTGCCCATTTTACACAGGTGCCTCTCACTGGTTCATTGGCTACATTGTCTAATCATCCACAGGAGGCTAATTTAAATGGCTATGCTATTGGTGATTAAGCCATCAGTTGATGAGGGAACCAGTGGTTGTTAGTGTAAATTTCCTTCCAAAGATTTTTTTTCACAAAGTATTTAAATATAGAAACTAGCTCAAGTTAGTGATTAAGAGACTCAGTACACTGGATAAAGAGTGGTATTCTTCCACAATATACAATTACTGAGAACAATCAGCATATGTTAGCTAAATTGCACATCTTGTGAGAAAAGAATATAGAGAATTGAATGAATACACAGTGTCTTTGCTAGAACTATAGACTTTTACAGGGCTTCTTTTTGTATCCTATCATTCCAAAAATGAAATTCATCAGTAACTTTAAATGCAATGAGCCGCAGAACAAGAATTCTTGATTCAGAGCTACCTTGTCATTTAGAGTTAACTGGTCTAATCAAAGAAGCTTAATATAGATATTAACTGGCAAAGTAGAATTGCAGATGCACTTTCAGTTATAAATTTAGTGCAGCAATTTCTTTTTATCTGTAATGGGGTTATTTATCAAATGTCTGCCACGTGTGGGAATTTGGAAGTACCAGGAAGCCTCATACTGTATTGAGGCCTTTAAAATACAAATCTGGAGAGTTTATTTGTAACCACTTTTTAATGTTTTTGCAAAATGTATAGCAGTCATTGTAACAGCCATTGGAGGCAAGCATCTGTTAAGCAGTTATTCCCATTTTGTGGAAGAGGTGATCAATGACCCTTTCAGTAGATTTCCTTGCTAAGAGGAAAGTTCTGTTCACTTACTACGTTATGTGAACGATCTTAGCTCACTGAGCATGATGCCGTCTTAATGAATGTGTATTCTTGAGGATGTGGGTAAGTAAGGAAAATGGTCATATAAATCCTTCACTATTATGTGAGCAGTTCCTAATCTTCCTCCCATCACCTGGGCCTGCTGAGTACCACTCCTTGAGCACTTTATGCTTCAACAATTTGCTCCTCTGCCAAATGACCAGGTCAGTGCCTGGTCCTGTTTTCCCAATGCCTGTGAATCTTTCATCCGCTTATGTTTAAGGAAGCCCTCTAAAGAAGATGCAGCTATTCAGTGTGTCACTTGCTCAATCCTGTCCACACTGAGAGAGGCAGGATATGATTCTCACATGGATGGATGAGGAAACAAAAAGGTTGGGGTTGGTAAGGGTGAAAATAAACATTTATGCTTATTTAGATCACTATTTAGTGCTGTTGTCCTGGGCACTATGTCAGACTTTTTCCTGGATAGCATCTCAATTAAACTTTAATTGATTTCCCAAAGACAATGAGGCTCAGAGAAGCGAATCACTAGCATGAGAGTTAGTATGCAGCTGAGTCAGAATCCAAGAAGTATATCTGAAGATAAACTTCATTACAACATGCTCTCAGAGGTCCCAAGTTAATCTGGGGCTGATCCAGGACTAGATCCCTAGCTCATACCTTCCTGACCAGTGTTCTTTTACTAGACTATGCTGCGTCATAACAGAGCTACAGCTCTATCAACCCAGAGCAAGAGCAAGATTGTCTTCTCAGTGTGGGCACTTGACTAATGTAGTAGCTTAGGTGAAGGGTCCAGAGCTTTCCAGTGAGAAGCCAGTCATTCAATTAGTCATCCAGCTACATGTTGGTGACACAGCAAACAGGGGGGTCTGAGTCAATCAAAATCATTTCTCCTTTCACAAATATAGCCAAGTGTTGTTGCCATCAGGGAAAAAACTGGGCTTCATTAATTAACAAGTAGCTGTGGTGGTTGATTGATGACTGAGCAAAGCAGTCTTGCTTACTTACTCTACGGATGGGGCTTTTTCATTGTGGTCATGACTCTGAGTGTCTTCAGGGCTTATTTTCAAGAGCTTCAAGCTCAACTGCACTGTGTTGATACTCCAGCACAAGACTGTTCTAATCTGTGATTACTTACAAAAGATTTGAATGGCTGTTGTCTAGATTTCCTTTCTCTGAACAGTGCTATTGAGTCTCTGCTGTTATGGTAACCATTGCTTTCTAGATCAAGATAGATGTCAAAAGAAATAATTAACCTCCTCAAAGCCAATTCAGTTAAATGATTATCAGCCACCTACTTAATGCCAGGTATAGTTATAGACCCTAAGGGGGCTACATAGATGAATATGCAGTTTATCAAGGGAGGAAAACAGGTGCACAGATAACTCTAGTGTAATTCACACTGTGCTGTAGTCAAAGTGCAGGATAGGGATGGCCACTTTTTGTTAGGAGAATCAGCAGTGTATCTGGACACATTTGATCTGGCTCTGGAAGACAAAAAGCATTTAAATAGAGAAGTGCTTTGGATGACAGGGCAGAGTCAAGAAAGAGCATTACAGTCAGGCTGGCAGGCAGCACAAATAAAGGTAGGTTGACTTGAAAACACATGGTTAGTGTGGTTACAAGTAGCACCATACTGAGAGATTAGGAAAGGAAAGAGGCAATGGAGATTCAGAGGCAGAGAAATCCAGAAAATTTTGTGAAACAAGATTGCCAAGCTGCTAATGAGATGCACCTTCATTTTGCAGGAAATGAGAAGCTTTTATGAATTTATAAGTAAAGCAGAGAAAAGAAGATTGTTTAGGACATACAGCAGTTTCAAGATGTCAGTCGATTAAGAAATAGAAAGTGATTCTGCCCACCTCAAAATAATGCCTAAGAAGAGTTTAAATAAATGTCACCTAGATTTCTATGGCAGTGAGTTAATTTTAACCGTGGATGTCAATACTCCAACTCACTATTTGAAATATACTCCCCCCTTCAGACTTCTGTTTATGTAGCAAATGTGTGAGAAGGTAATTTTATCTGAAACATTTGCTGGGGAGAAAGATAGCATGAAGGTACATCTTTCTTTGCACTAATAAAGGTGGTAGAACGAGCAATCTCATACATGCTGTTTTGAAATCATAATCTCTTAGCATGGTTCTAAGAATTTAATTTGGAAAGTATAGATCTAGAAACAGTAAGTGTCAGGTGCAATGCAAAAACTTTCTTCATCTTTTTGAATTACAAGTGGTATTTGAAGGAGGATGTTACCCTGCCTTTGCATTGCCTACTTTATAAAACCCAAGATTCTGAAGACTCATAGAACTTGAGCAAGAAGACAACAGAAAACATAAACAGCAAAAGATGAGGTATAATGAGTTCATCCTTAATTTTATTGTCTTTGAGAGGCAAATAAGTTGGTCATCTGGATTCCTTTAGCTCTGTGTTGACCTGGCTATTTTAATTACGTACATTTCTTAATGTGACTGTTTTGTGAATGTACTGAATTTTCTATATCTCTTTGCAGTATAATGTACAAGTGTACCCATATTACCATAGGGCATATTTTCAATCCTTGTCTTTTTTATTTACTCTTGGCTTAATTAATTTTAATCCTTCATTGGTGCTTTAAATTCCTTAAGTGAGACTAATGCAAACTAGGGTGATTGTCACCTTTTTATTAGCAAATGTGAAACATGTGTAACTCATAATCACCTGGTTGTTCTTAGCCCCCGGCATCTGGAGAGCCTTTTCAAGATTTCTGCTCTCCTCAGGCACTTACCAAAGGGAATGCAAGATTCAGTCGTTTTAACTCTATGAATCAAGTCCAGATTTGATTATTAAGGTTTCCTATTTCCTACTTGCTGTCACAAACCCATCCTGGAATTTAATTCACCTACTAGACATTTTAAGCTAAGTGTTCAAATGAAAATGGCCAAACACTAACAAAGACTTCCAATTGGAAAATGATGTGAGATTGTGTCAAGAACTCAATTTCATGTTTGTTTAGAGGGAGGCAAATTGCGGAATACTGATAGTCTCTGTTGTAATGAATCTGAGAATTAAATCCTCTTCCATACATTCCACAAATTTCTATAGCTGTAGACACCTTTGTGGGTATACTGATTACAAACATGTCAATCCAGGTGCGTTACAGAGAGAAACTATTTCTCCCCTTGGTCTAGCTAAAAGATAGCAGTAGTGGGCAGGAAAGAACAGCTTAATTAAAATTCTTTTACTTTTTAAAAATTTATTTATTTATGGCTGTGTTGGGTCTTTGTTGCTATGCTTGGGCTTCCTCTAGTTGCAGTGAGCAGGGGCTACTTCACTGCAGTGTGTGGACTTCTCATTGAGGTGACTTCTCTTTGTCATGGAGCACGGGCTCTAGGGCGGGAGGGCTTGAGTAGTTGTGGCTTGCGGGCTCTAGAGCACAGGCTCACTAACAGCGCCCAGGCTTAGTTGCTCCGTGGCATGTGGGATCTTCCCAGACCAGAGCTGGAACCCTTGTCCCCTGCATTGGCAGGCGATTCTTAACCACTGTGCCACCAGGGAAGTCCCTATTCTTTTAAATAACAGTTTATTTCTTGGATCATTGGTAACAGAGAACTATGAGAAATTATTGAATTGCTGACTCTACACATTAAGAATGGGTTGATGGCTGATGTAGGTTTTCTAATTTGTGAATAATCATTCAAATGTAACAGTAAATAAAAGAAACCTCTAAGTTTCGTTCTTGTTTTGTTGTTTTTGTTATTAGTGCTTGGGGTTCTCTTCACACAGTCATCTTCTTGTCATCACATCATTACCTCCTCAGATAGAGGCCCTCAACCACAATCTACTGTGGCCCTATGCCACTGTCTCTATTGCACTATCTTCTCTTCATAGCAGTTACCACTTTCAGATGTTTTCTTACTTATGTACTTATATATTAGTTTACCACCTCTCTCCACTCTAGGATGTAAGCTCTGTGAAAGCAGGAATGTTTCTGTCTTGTTCACCATTGTATTCCCAGCCCCTAAATCTGTCTGGGAAGAGGTCTGAGCTCAGTTATCATCAGGGTACAATTTTGATGAATTTGGTATTTATTGCCCATGGAATATAGGAAAGTTTTGCTTTCATTAATGAAAGTGTGTGTTTTTCAGAATATGAGCTTTTTAAATCCCTTTGAAGTAGAGATGTTTATGTGAAAGTGTTAGGAGTAAGAAAATATTCATGTGTGTTTTTGCTCCTGTATTGTAACCATTCTGCTATGGTCTGAATTGTGTGCCTCCCTCCCCAAATTCATACACTGAAACCCTAACCCTAAATGTAACTGTAGTTGGAGATAGGGTGGGGCCCTAATCAAATAGGACTAGTGTCCTTATAAGAAGAGACACCCAGAGAGCTCACTCACTCCACCATGTGAAGACAAAGCAGCCATCTGAAAGCCACAGAGAGAACTGCCGCCAGAAACTGAATTTGCTAGTAAGTTGATATTGGACTTCCCACTCTCTAAAACTGTGAGAAAATACATTTCTGTTGTTTAAGTCACCCAATCTATGGTATTTTGTTATGGCAGCCCGAGCAGACTAATACACATACTAATCAACAACTAATTGTTTTAATGAGTTTATTAGGAAATTTTCTAGTTTTCATGCTATATTATTCAGATCTTGTTATGCTTATGTCATTGACAGCATTACTTGAAATGTGCTGGTGATGGGAATGAGGAAGCAGTTTAATAAGATCAAAGCTGAAATTTCCACAATATAAAGCTTTTCCTTCTACAACCTTCTTCATTTTTATGTGATAGGTTCCCAAAATAGATGGCATTGTTTGGACAAAGAACAAGGAACAAGCACCTTACTTGTCATTATGTTACTGCTACTTCCATTTTATTTTATTTTATTTTTGAATTTTATTTTATTTATTTTTTTTATACAGCAGGTTCTTATTAGTACTTCCATTTTAGATTAGTCAAGGGTATAGTCTTCGGGAGAAGATGTATCTTCAAATGACATAATAGTTTGTGAAATCAGGAAAATACTAGAGTATGCAGTTTTTGAGCACTCCTTGGACTTTAGGAAAGCAGATTAAGACCAAAATCATGAGCATGAGATAATTCCTATGTCCCTCTGTGTTATTTCCAGGAAGCAGATCTAGCATACACAGAGCAGAAAAGCAACTAATGGGCATATATTATTAACTTAGGAACACCTCCAAACATTTTGTGACCTAAGTTTTTTTTTTTTTTTCCCAAGATATAATGGGTACAGATGTCTGTGAGAGTAAAGAAAAGTCATTGTAGATAAAGGCTCTTCCAAAAAATGATTATTTTAAAAATTATATTGGTCATTTTAACATGCTTTATATACTAACAATCTAAAGTAATGGATGAAGGGAGTGCATACATTGTTTTAATTAACAGCTGTGTTATAGCAAAAGTATAGGGGCTTATTATGGCATCGTGTATTAAGAATATGTTGCCAATGCATTTTATAAGGTCTGTTATAAAAAGTTATGGAAAAATACAGCTATATCTTAGAATAATTCAATAGATATTAATAAAGCATTTGTGATTATGCCCTTAGTTTAAAATACTATCATTATCTTTCAAGCATATGTCAGCATCAGTGGCCAAGGAGCCACTCCTGACCACTTCAATGGTACAGTGGTGATTAGCAGCACTTTCCCTGAGTGTGTCTTAAACATCCTCTCCCTTTGTTAATTTGAAAGAAGTCACTTTCTGAATGGTAGTTCCTGAGACTCCCAGTGTGCTACCTGAATCTCAGTAGGAAAATAGAAAAAAAATTAACTCCCCCAAATCTTACCTACTGAGTTTTAAACTAGTTACTTGTAACTCATGTCTTAGATACCGACTATGTTTGAGTTTTCCATACCATACATAAGTAATGTTTGGTCACCTTCCTTTTAATTCTGTTGCTTACATTACCAAATATATTTATTGATGAAGAATTTTTCTCTCAAAGTCTGGTGGGATTCCATAGCCCATTAATTGCTTTGAAACCTCATCAGTCAGTTTGTAATTTGCTGTCACTGGCGGGTAACAGTATTGAATGGAATGGCTACAAACAAGGCCATCTATTTCAATTAGCCATTTGTTTTATGAAACATCAGTTTGTAAGAGTAAAGGTAAGAAATCTTCCCTAGATGAAATGTGTTGAAAATAGATATAACATTTTAAAATTAGAGACTCTTGAACAACTCAATGAAAAGTTCTGAAATGTGTTCTTTTTACAATGCAGGAAATTCAAAGACCTTGTAAATTATAGCTATGAGGCTAATAAGATCTAAAAACAAACAAAAATCATAGAATTAACATTGTTCCTCTCTGTAGGATACAGAATACAAAATGATGAATAACTAGTAGTTAGCTACAATTCTTTTACTTTTCTTAAAGGAAATCCTAGAATGTGATTTTTTTCCCCCAAGCAAACCTATTTGCAATGAAGTTGATATTTCTGGGTTAACCAAGCAAGAAATGTTGATGCCACCTTTCACAGTCAGTGGATAAATTTATTAAACTCTCTAGCTGTAATCAGGTAAGCTAATTTCATTCTTTCTAGTTTAAATCCCTTAGCTTTAAACTAAGAGTTTTACAATAGTCCTTTTAGATGAAAAATGCTTATAAACTTCCTTCTCCCATTTTAACTAAACAAACCCAGAAGACAACTGTGTTTCCTATCTAATTGATCCTCTTCTTAAAGTTTTTGTTCATGTAAAGGAAGGCTAACAAACAAGTATTGGCAAGGCTGTAGAGAAATTGGAACTCTCATACACTGCTGGTGGGAACGTAAAATGATGCAGCCACCATGGAAAACAGTATGGAGGTTCCTCAGAAAAATTAACAATAGAACTACCACATTATCCAGCAATCCTACTTCTGAGTATATAGCTGTATAGCCAAGAGAATTGAAATCAAGATCTTGAAGAAATATCTGCACTCTGTGTTCATTGCAACACTATTTACAATAGCCAAGGTATGGAAACAACCCAAATGTCCATCAACAGATGAATGGATAAAAAATGTGGTTTATGCATGCAATGTAATATTATTCAGCTTTAAAGAATAAGGAAATCCTGCCATTTGCAACAAAATGAATGGGATTGGAAGACATTATGCTAAGTGAAATATGTGTATTACAGAAGGACAAAGAGTGCATGATTACACTTTTATGAGATATCTTAAATAGTCAAACTTATAGAAGCAGAAAATAAAATGGTGATTTCTAGGAGATAGAGGGAAGGGTAAATGGAGAGTTTTTATTTAATGGTTATAAAGTTATAATTTTACAACATGAAAAAGTTCTAGAGCTCTGCTGTAAAAATACAGTATCTATAATTAGCAATATTTTATTGTGTATTTAATATTTTAGGAGAGTAGATCTCATGTTATATGTTTTGCCACAAGAGGAGACACAAGGAAACTTTTCCAGATGACAGCTATGTTTACTCTGATAGTGGTGATGGTATCACAGGTCTATGTATATGCCCAAACTCATCACATTGCGTATATTAAAGATGTGCATTTTTGTGCATCAATTATAGGTCAATAAAGCTTAAAAAAAGGAAAGCTAAATCTTCAAAGAACCCAGATATTTAGGCCTGTTTTGTTTGTAGCTTCTCAGGCAACATTTCATGTTGAGGAATGTACAGGGGGTAGAGTTGGTCTCCAAATTTTCTTATTTTAAAAACAGAAAGAAAAGAGAAAATAATTTTAAAGGGGAGAAGAAGGAAAGACAAAAACTGGAAATTTTCTTAGTTTAAGAGTAGACATATGCATATATATAATATACAACGTTATATGATTTCCATATGATTTTGTGTTTCTGTATATCATTTGAAAATATTTTATTTTTTAAGATTGATACACAAAACTTTGAATTTCTCCAGACGTGTGTTGGGTGTACCTGGACTTGAGTGGAAGACTTTCAGGATGCATGGTTAAGAATGTTACTCTGAATTAATAGTAGTAATGGTAGTAGCAATAGCAGTGTTAGGAATAGTAATATGATGACAGTAATTATGCTTTTGTTTCTCTTTCTAAGTTCCTTAGTCCAGGTAGTCCTCACAGCTGACATTTTATATTAGCTCTGAGAATAGATTGGAGTGATCTGATTGTGATCAGTTGAGAGTCAGGAACTCTTCCACAAACTTTATTTTTTTAACTTTAAAATCTTTTGTCTCCTTGTTTATGAAATGAGTAAAATATACTTCTCTTTTATTTCTTAAAAATGTTGAAGATCAATTATAATAACTGATAAATCCCTGGAGGGCCAGCAACTGTGCTCTTCCTTCTGGCATAGCTTATGGTGCTTCTCATGAGGCTTTGCACAAAGAAAACACCAAGTATTTGCTTGTTGAATTTAATGTGGAAGTATTTTGAAAAGCTACACAAATAATCAGTTATATAGTTTATTGTTTTAACATGTGTCATTTCAAAGCGTTGCACACTTAAGTGACATTATTGGTCTAAGAAGAGTCTTTGCAGAAAATACAAATACTTGAAATTATGGAACCAAAATTTTCCATACTTTAAAATTTGGGGGGAATTGTTCATGAATGAATTCTCATTTTCAGACTGAATTTACCACTTAGTTTTAATCTGTGTAAATTATGGTTGATTGTAGAAAACCTGTGAAAAGTTCAGTTTTCAGAATCTAGGGAATTTTATATCTGTGACTGGTTTTCTTAAGTATAATGATTCCTAAAACCATGTTTATTTATTTATTTATTTATTTATTTATTTTTATTTATTTATTTTTGTGATACGCGGGCCTCTCACTGTTGTGGCCTCTCCCATTGCGGAGCACAGGCTCCGGACGCGCAGGCTCAGCGGCCATGGCTCGCGGGCCCAGCCACTCCGCAGCATGTGGGATCTTCCCGGACCAGGGCACGAACCCGCGTCCCCTGCATCAGCAGGTGGACTCTCAACCACTGCGCCACCAGGGAAGCCCCATGTTTATTTTTTAATCGAAGAAAGTTTCTTACATATGATCATGGTTTATAATTTTCCAAACTCTACTTGTTTTGCTTTTAATGGGTAGAAAATATTATAGCTTATAAAACTTGAGCACAGAATATTATAGCTTATAAAACTTGAGCAAGAATAACTTTATACTTTATATAATGGGAATTATTAGCTAACATTAGTTGAGCATTTGTGATGCTAGATACTGCTCTAAGCTTTTTGCATCTTTAAATAATTTAATCCTCCTAACAACTCAACAAGATAGACATTATTGTGATCTCCATTCAAACTCATCTCTTGAAGTTGGTACCTAAAGAAAAATGACCCAATGTAGCAGATTGATTGCACTTTAAATTAATTATCTCAAATCTCAGATGGGCTCTCAACATGGTCTAGGAATCCTGCAATTTTCATTTAAAAAGCTTCATCTCTTGTTTTCCAAGGTGATGATTTCATAATTTCTCCTGTATCTTCAAATATTCTGCATAAACTTTTCCCTCCTAATCAGCTTCATTCTTGCTTTAAAAAAATGGAAACAGCTAGAGTAGCACTTTCCTATCTACCCACCACCAAATCTATCAACATTTACATCTTATTTCCCCTAATACAAGTAAACAAGAGTTTCTCTTTCTTTTAAGAAAAGTTCATCTACATGGGTGCTGGATTCTAGCCACACTCACCAGCTAGTCTGCTTCCCTTTCCCTGCCAGCTGAATCAGCAATCTCTCTCTCTCTCTAATGGACCACCTCCAGTTGCTTTAAAACTTGTGCCCTGTGTTTTTACCAACCTATACATTTTCTTTGGGGCTATGACCAGCTGTGGGCACTAGTTTTATTCTATTTTGTCTTTCACAGTCTTTTTTAAATAAGAACACCCTAGCCTGGAAATCTATCTAACTTCTTTGTCTATAATATTCACTCACTTATCTAGTCTACTTAACCATTTTTTTTAAATCCACTGGAATTCATTTTTGCTCATGGGTTCTGAATCAGACCTAACTTGTAAGCAGTGAAAATATTCCTGACCACTTTGGATTAACAGCATTTAGATCCAAGCCGTTCTTTTGGTCATCTCAAAATGTATCACCTTATGTGTGGCAGAGTGATATGAACTTCCTGGTTCTCAAATCCATTCTCAATCAGTTTTTGCTCTGGACACAGGATGATTTAATTTTCCATAAAGTAAGCTTACAGGATATTTTTGCCTTGGAAATATATATTTAGGAGAGTAGCCCAACATTTGCTGGTGATCCATTTTAAAGTTTTGTCAAAATATTATACAAGTATTTACAATAGCCAGGACATGGAAGCAACCTAAATATTCATTGACAGATGAATGGATAAAGAAGATGTAGTACATGTATACAATGGAATATTACTCAGCCATAAAAAGGAACGAAATTGGGTCATTTGTAGAGACGTGGATGGACCTAGAGACTGTCGTACAGAGTGAAGTAAGTCAGAAAGAGAAAAACAAATACCATATATTAACGCATATATGTGGAATCTGGAAAAAATGGTACAGGTGAACCTATTCTCAAAGCAGAAATGGGGACAGAGACGTAGAGAACAAATGTATGGACACCAGGGGGGTGGGAAGGGAGTGTGGGATGAATTGGGAGATTGGGATTGACATATATACACTATTATGTGTAAAATAGATAACTAATGACAACCTGCTGTATAGCACAGGGAACTCTACTCAGTGCTCTGTGGTGACCTAAGTGGAAAGGAAATGCAAAAAAGGGGTTATATGTATATATATATAGCTGATTCACTTTGCTGTACAGCAGAAACTGGCACAACATTGTAAAGCAACTATACTCCAATAAAAAAAAATTATACAAGTAACAAAATAAGTCATCTAAATTTACATTAATTTTTTTGTTACTAAAATGATGCCTTGAGCTTAAAAAACAAATGACAGCAAACTTCAACTGTTACCAAAATGTAAAAGATACAGAAGTAAAAGTGTCAAAGAGCTTGCTTTTTCACCAGACTCTTTTATACTGAGGTGTGAAGCTAAAGATGGGCACCTATCAGAAATCATAAGAATGATTAATCCTCTGGGTCATATATTCCCTCATCACTTGCTCATGGCCAGATTCCTCATGAGCCTAAAACTAACTCCATTCATGCTCTGGGTCTAGAGCACCAAACTCATTTGTGTAATATATTTTGCTCTCACTGAATGCCAAGTGTAGACTAATAATCTGATTTGGAAAATAGTGAACGATTGTTTTAGAAAGTTGCAATTGTTCCTGTTTTAGGGGTGCTTGAATTACACATCTAGTGACAATAAGCATATTGATCCAAACATGTTTCGGTCACAGAAACAAATATCACAGAAATACCAATATTTGAATTTAAAATATGGCAGTATTGTCCGACATTCACTGCCTTTTGGCAGGCAATTCAGTGAATCTGTGAATGTATTCATGCGAATAATTGTTCATGATCAGACAAAATCTCTTGTCTGCTCTTGTTAGAGCCCACCACACGATGCCATAGCAGGGTTTTTGGGACTGTCTGAATTTTTCTGAATGGAATGCATATACAGGGGCACAGAGTAGGATTAAAACTGGGTTGCATTTATTTTGGGCTCCCTGTCTGTTTTCTCATACCTCACAGCAGTTCAGTCCAAAGCACAGTTTTATAAAATGTAGAACTTCTTAGTTCAGGCAAGTGTTATTTGAATACTGCTTCTGTAGCACAGAAGAGATAGTCAAAAGTCAATTATGTTCTTATTTTGAGAGACTATAATAATTCCATCACCACCCATCACTAATATTGAGCATTGTGTGGTTTTCCTTAATAATGTTTTTCACCTATAAATGATCTTTTGTCAAGGACCATGTGACCACAACAAAGTCACTGGAAATCACTGAAAAAGAAAACATTTTAGTATAAAGAGTTTATGAAAAATGACACCTTGTTGCAGTTTTTCCAAGCAAATTATAACTGCCTGTCACACAGACAAGGGTTGCCATGGTAAGCAGTTTTTTGAATAGGTGAGCGATACAAAAGTGAGACTGAGCATGTGTGAAGCTGGTGGGAAAGGGAAGTTCAGGTTGCCTGGAGCAAGAATAACTTCAGAATTTAAAACCACGGGAGAGCACAACACCCTTTCCCTAAATGCGGTGCAGACAAATGCCTATTTTTCTCTCTCAGGCAGTTTCTTTCTAAAATGTTTAGTGTAGGAATCGCTACTGGTTAGTGGAAGAAAAGACTGAATCAGAGAAATGTTACTAGCAGGTTAGGATTTGTTGTTCATTGATTCTAAGGAAAATGAATCAACATTCATCTCTTTCTCTCCTCTCTTCCATGTACATCGTCGTCATTGTGCCAGGTGTGGAGGAGAATTTCAGACATTTGGTCCTCAAACAATAGGCAAAAGGTAGAGTGAAATAACTAATAAAGTTAGTAAAATTATTGAGTATGACACTATCATTTTTCTAATTATCCCTAATTTAAGAACTCTCATGTTTACATTACTACTTCACTTGTTGCCACTTAACAAAATGGAGATGCTAGTCAATATGTATCAATACATTTCACATTTTTGAACACTTCTGTGCTCTTTCACTTCTAGGTCCTCTTTTTTCTACCCACACTTTTTCCTTCAGTGACTCATCTGACCCCACAGCATTTAATACGTTCTATGTTGCTGGCTCCCTCATCTAAACAGCGAAAATTCCAGCCCAGACCTCCCTGCCCCCATCCTCAGATTTGTACATACATGTGCCTAGAAATAGCTCTACTTACATGTCTAACAGGTACCCTCCTTGTCAATATACTGGCCTGAGCATGAGCTAAGTTGTCCCCTTCCGCATAAAATCCTTAAAAATGGTAGATATCGGTAACTAAAGAAGAAATCATGTACAAATGTGCTCACAAATAAGAAAGGGAATATGTAAACAGAAAACTCTTAGGAATCCCAGAGGACGGCAAGCAGATAGGATTGGAGTTGTTGAATACTGGAAGCAGGAGGTGGCCTGGGAGAAATAATAGGAAAGGTGGTTGGAATACCCCAGCAAAGAAGAGCCCAGTGAATCAACACTGTCACAGTCTGGACCAAACAGCTGCAGTGGGGATTTCTTTCTCCAGGTAGCGTCAGGGATGTATGAGCTTGGATCAGAGAGACATGGCCATATCCAGGGTGGCTGATAATGGCTGAAAGAAATGGAAGGGAACCACACCCAGAAGACCAGCTGCCCATGTACAGCACCAGGGAGCATGTCTCACTCCTCTTCAAACTCACTGAGAAGCTGCCAGAATATCTTCTCAGCATGCTTTCCCATCCTTCCCCTTAGTAGGTCTTAGTTCATAGAGACACAGTTTAACAGGAAATCACACAATCTCAAATTGTGGACGCACAATGAATTGCCAAGCACTAAGAAAAGCCAAGAGCTTAAAAACAAAACCATATAAACAGTAAATACACGTGCTTAGAATAGTACAAGCAGAATTAACAGAACAAAGAGGCAAGAGCATGAAAATAAGTATAATAGACATACTCAGAGGGATGAAAGAAAATAGCACTCATGAAAAAGGAACATACTGTCATGCAAAAGAACCAACTGGAGATCTCAAGAATAAGAACTGCAATTGATTAAATTATAGAAAAACTGGATAACTTAACTTAATAGAGAGACAGCATAAAAATGAATTAGCTTGAAAATCAAGCCAATGAATTCTCCCAGGGCACCCCCAGAAGGACTGAGGCATGGGGAATATATCCAAAAGTCCTAGTGTCTATCTTATAGTTTCAGATTGAGAGAAAAGGAAAGATGGAAGGAGGCCATATTTAAAGAACTATTTAAATAAAAATTTCCCAGAAATTTTTTAAAATGGTAAGTTTTTAGACAACATATACATGAGGCTGAGCAGAATTTTTTTAAAAACTATCATTTTGGTATAAAATTTCAAAATCCTGAGGATAAAAAGAAAAATCAGAAACACTTCTAGAGGTAAACAAAGCAGATTATTAATGCTAAAATAAGATTTAGAAGGACATCAGACTTCTTAAAAGCAACCCTGAGTGCAATAAGATGATGGAGCAAAATCTTGGAGGAGATGGTAAGGGAAGGTAACTTTATCCCAGGATTCTAACCAGACAGAATGCAAACAGTCAAATGTGAGGGTGAGAGTAAGACGTTTTAATAGCAATTAAGGCATGAAGGCATACCAGGATTCAAAAAGTTTACCAACTACAGATTTCTGAAAGAATAACTGAAGCATGTACTTAAGCAAGAAGAAGATCTATTAGCATGTGAAAGGCAACACATGCAAAACAGAGCATTCGATTCCCTTCCCTAGTCTTGTCTCTGTCCCAATCTTCTCCTTCTCAGAAAATGGCACAATTATCCACAACACTTTTGATTCCTCTTTCACTCTTCACTTTCCATCTTTCCCTACATTCAACTCATCATCATATCCTATAGGTTCTACCTTCAGAAACGTCTTGCATCTATTCCTTTTCTCCATCTACGTTGCCACCATCTGTGTTCAAGCCACCATTATCTTTCTCCTACACTACTGCAGCAGCCTCCTAACTGGCCTTCACTCTTATCTTATCTTCAATCGCTTCTCTCACACAGCCAAGATGACTTTTTTAAAAGCACAAACTAGAAAATGTCGCCTTCTGCTCAAAGTTCTTCAACGGTTGTACATTACTCTTCCACCACTCATGTGGATGGCTTGTTTTCACCTTGAAAGTCTCAGGTCAAAGCCTGCTTCCTAAGCCTTTTCCTGACACTTGCTTTATAATGCACTGTTTATTTTCTGTATGATTCTTATTACAATCTGTAATAGCTTTATTTATTTACTATTTTATTTGCAATTTTTCCACGAGAATGTAAGCTGAGGACAGAGATCCCGCTTGTGCTGTTTGCCAGTTTTCTTTTACCTTGAAGGGGCTCATTTCACTCTGGGCAGAAAACTCTCTTACTGACATAGACAATTTGGAAAACAGCTACATTCCCTGGTTAAATGGACTTTAGGAGTTACGTGAGAAATATCTTGAACTATATTAGGAATTAAGGTTCATACCATTCCTATGTAGGCATTCATATAAAGATAGTTGTCAGACCTGAGGCAAGAGGGTGTGCAAGTGATGACTCTAAACAGATCACAGATGGGAATAATGGGTCCCCTGTAAGAAACTCCCCGTGGATGAGGAAGAAGTCTGAGAGGCTGACCAGACTGAGCCTGGGGGTTGAGGCTGTGCTCACCTCCCCACCTCTTTCCTCAGCCCCCACCAGGGGACGTTATCATCTGGGAAGGAAAGTTTGTGGCAAGTCTAAACCATCCTGTCTAGAAGCCTCCTGTGAAAGAGCTGGGCTTAAGAGAAGGGTTTTTCCTATAATTCAGAGAGAAAGAGTGGTGAGCAGCAGAGACTTAGGGGAGGTTGCCAGTCCAGAGGAACATGGTTGTCGGGAGGAGTGACCTCCCAACACAGTGACCATGAGCTGTAGCAGAGGACTGCAGGGCTGCAGGCAGGGGCTCTAAACTATATCTGAAACACCTGCCCTTCCCCATACACATGCCTACAGCCATCTCCCTCTGAGCCAGGGCCTCTAAGGGGACAATAATCTTTTCTCAGGAGCCACAACTGGATGAGGACAATCACATTACACATATGATACTCCTAAGATTCTCAGAAGTATTTGGGGGAGAACACTGTCAGAAAAATCAAGATGCCATGCTAATGTTGGAGTAGGGGCTCAGAGTGTTAAGATTTGGGGATGCCCAGACTGAAATATGGCTTAAGGATACAAAGCTATGAAGACACAGTCTCTACATTATGGAGACCCAAACTAATTAGGATAAAAATAGCAGTAATGATAATAAACCTTATTGATTTTTCTGTGTCAGACTCTCTGCTAAACACTTTACATGCTTTATTCCATTCAAGCCTTTCAGCAATCATATGAAATAAGTACTTTTATTATCAATTTTCAGATGAAGGAAATGAAGCTTGTAAAGATAATGTGACTTGTCTAAACTGGTAAGGTTTGGAGTCACTTAGTTGAATCCAGACAGTCCAGAGGTCGCCAGCTAAACCACCGTGTTCATTGGCCTCCTGATAAGTACTGTGAGGAAACAAACCTATTGGCATTATAGTGGCAATGCAGCTTAGAGGTATCTCCTAATCACAAGGAAAACAAACTTGCAGTTGCCCTTTAAACTCCTAGGGGGCGATCATGGCTATAACTACAGAATAACAAGACAGCAGCTCCATAGAAGGGCTTGGTCCTTAGCTAATGGCTGCTTGGCCACCCAAGTCTGAAAGGTGGAAGAGGAACCAACCCTTGGAACAAGGTTTCAGCTGGAGTGGGGATAGGAATTCAACAGGATAGGATTCAACAGGAATGCACATGTTTGCCTAAGGGAGTCAAAGAAGGATTCTCAGGGGCAGTACCATTTGAAAGGACTCTGGACTAGGAGTATAACAGAAGAGGGCCACAGTCACATGGCCTGGGTTGAGGATGAAAACTCTAGTCCATGGGAAAATAGACCAGGGCAAAGCAGGGCCCCAAGCCTGGACAACTGGACTACTGTATAGATTCTATTAAGACTGGGACTCGAGAAGATAAGATGGGGGCTTAGTCAAAAGGGATATTAGTAAGAAGGCAAAAATCCAATTAATAAAACTGTTAGATAAAGTCAGAGAAGTGTCAGTTGGTAAGTTGGCTTGAAACTGATTTCTTGAACAATGAACTAGAGCTTTGACTCCCCTAAGAACTTATATTGACTGCAGTGAAGGAAACTGGGATGAGCCTACAGGAGGGTCCCCAGTCACAAAGGAGAAAGACTATGAGAAAGAAGGATCTACCACCATCCAGTAATCTTGTTTCTGGTATTTTTCTCTGCTTGTTTAAAAGTGTTAAAGTTTCTCCTTATTCAGTTTCCATCCAGCAAAATCACATAGACACAGACACAGGCACACACACACTCTCTGGCTGGTGAGTGAATGTTCTTTGTTGTTTTAAATCAGGCATCATGGTTAAAGTATTATTAAGTGATGAAATTCTCTTGCCCTGGTCTATAGGTCTATAGGTTGGAAGTAACATGAAATTTATTTGGATTTATATAGTTCCCGTTGAAATGGGTGTTTTAATCAGTGAACCTCAAATATTCTAAGATGGTAACAATATATAAATTTATTGCATTCTTAGAGAAGATAATATGACATGAAGGACTAGATATCTAACTCCAGAACTCAAACTTGGTCTCATTTATAGTTTTTCTTTTTAATATTTGTTTTAGAAATTTGTCATTTATCTGCTTTTAATTTGGTAGTGCATTTTATAATTGATAGCATCTTTGATTCAAAAATTATTATAGAGTTAAGAGAGTCTTCTCTGAGCAGTACTTTTTGCCAAAATCTGGCGCTTAATAGCAATACTGGCTAAACTAGTGTTTTTACATCTAGCATACACCATCCTGGGCTAGGCTATTGATGTCATGTGTCCTGGAGTCACTACCTTCTCTTCCAGATTTACATCTCTGAGAAGGATCTTGTCTCTTCATTTCTACCTGAAGAAATAATAGGGCCCCTTTTCCCAGGCAACCACAATTTGCTGTTAATATTATGGAGTTAATAGTATAGAAATTCACATAATGATGGATAGAAAGAAATAAGAAGAGTTCCTAGGAGAGGTCTATGACTATGATTTGTTTTTGTATTGACTTCCAAAATGTAAGCTATGATGGCAGAGTTTGTCTTTCTACTATACATGTTAATGTGCCCAGAGGCTAGTAAGCATTGAGTGCATTTAATATACATGATAATTAAAGGCATGAAGCCACCAATTTTGTTTTAAAAAAGAAGGGTTTAGTTATTTTTCTAAAAATGAAAACTTCTCCATAAATGAGATTGAAGAAACACACTGTTAGTCTGAAATCCCCTGAAATAGGAAATAATAAAATAATAATTCAGATTCTGCAGAAAAGAATATGCAAGTCATTTACTGGGTGGTTCTATGCTATTCTCCCTACATACTATTGGCCATTTTCATACCAGAAATTAGGGGGCAAAGGACTGGGAAGAGACATAAGAGCTGCTGAAGCTACTGAGCCTAAAATCCACATGTTCAATGAAACAAGTAAGGGAAGATGATAGCATTCTGTGTGCCCTGCAGCTTACTCTGTGAAATTAGAGCCCACTTTCTGTATCAACTCGTTCTTTTTCCCATTTTGAGTAGAAATGAGTCAGGAATCGACCCAGAATTCCCCAGCACGTTGGTCAACTAGGGCTTCAACAGATGAATTCTTTCATTCTGGTTCAATACCTATAACTCATAGCTCTAGAAGAGGGAGAATATTTTTACTTTGTCTTCATCATCAAGCATGCCCAAATGTGAGTTTTAGAAATAATTTTATGAATTATTTTAGTATCTATTCCATATTTAATAAAAATATTAAATATATATAAAATCAAACCAACTGTGTCACTCAGCTTCTGAGTTATATTGGCAGGTATTTATAAGTCCAAGGTCACAGGATTATGGTACTGTGTCCCACAAACTGGCAGGAAAGCATGTTAGTGAAACATAAAGCTGGGGGGATGAACCATGAAGACCAATGTTATTTCTTTGGATTTTGAAGGTCCATTTTCTCCCTGACATTGATGTTTTCTAATGTGGGAGATGGGTCTTTCTTCTGGTTTAGACTGAAGATGCTGGTGAAGCCAAAGTTGAGTTTGAGCCGTGAAGTGACAACCCCATTCGGCAGAGAGGAAAGCTCAGCCTTATCCTATACCACTCCTTGAGTGCCAGCAGCCCATCGCAGGGAAACTCAGTGCAAACATGTGGTTAGAGCCCAGTCACAATTGCTATTATCTGGGAAAACAAATCCAAGTACCTGTGTATGCTAGTACACTGTTCAGCCATTCATTCTTCCTTTCAGCCATTCATTCAGTAAGCTTTAACTGAATATCCATGTTTTACAAAATATCTATATTAACACATGGGTGACAAATCCATCTGTTTTGGATTTGAATCCAGTATGTTAAGGCCGGCATGTATTTTGAGTGTGTATATTTGATCTAGATTGTTCATAACTGGGTTCTGATTATTTTTTAATTTTTTTGTTTTTATTAAACACAGTATATGAGAGGTGGTGCTTAATTTTATTTCTTAGTGCTGTGGTAAGAATAGATTTCCAGAGAGGTATCAATTAGCATTCGTTGGTTGATTCTTGTGGCCAACTTCCACTTTTACAAAATTCCTGCTTATTGCTAAAGGCGGTTTTTCTCTCCTGTGTCTTCATGGAACTCCATATGACTGCGAGAAACCTAAATCTCTTCACAAAATGAACTCCATAAATAATGCTCTGCTTTAGCTCTTAAAATTCCTTTTTATTGTGTTACTGAGCCCCTTCTAAGATTGTGTTGTTGAATGTGTTTTGTGTGAGACCTCTGGATGAATCAGTATTCGAGAAAGTGACCACTCAGAGCTCTTGCTTTCATATTATTACTGGCTTGGACCAAAGATCTAAGGTTATTGAATTAAAACCGACATCGACCACTTTATCAAATAATAGTAAAATGTTTTTTGTTACATATACAGAGAAGTATACACATGCGTAACAGAATGGAAGACTCTTTAGGCTTACATTCTGTAAATTCCAAAATGAAGGTCAAGTTATTTGAATTCACTGTTTCTAAAAGCACTGTCATGATCACTTTTTTCCTCCGTATTATTAATCTCTACCTTGCTTGCCTCAAAGCCCAGGTTTTGGTCTTTGAGCTGGTAATATAGTGTTTACTTCCTACCTGCAATATAGTGAAAAAGCACAGTCAGAAGATTTGACTTCAAGGGTCTGGATTGTTTCCTTGTCTTCAAAATGGAGACAATAATGGCATTCTTGTTCATTAGGATTAAATGTGATAATGGATGTAAAATTATAACTATAAAGTGGGTATAAGTATAAGTTATCAGTCTTATTGCAGCTATATTAGAGGTGGAGGTGCTTCCTCAAATTCTTTGGAAGCTTCTAGTGGATTAAAGGCAGAACTTCTTTCACTCAGTTACAAATACGTTTGGTGTTGTTACTGTGATATTTCTGTTTCCTTCCTGTACATGGAACCCTGACTAAATCTACAGATTGTATTTTCACTTATAATCCCCATGTATCTGATGATAGGATATCCCCGCCTGCCTTTAACAGAAGGGTAATTATTTGTGCTAGGGTGTAGAGTGTAATGTTTGTGAATCTTAAATGTCTTATTGTGTGCTTGAATTCTAACAATGAAAATAGAATAATGGTAGGGATTTCAAGATGGATTCTGAGGAGTGATCAGACAAGCATGCTTTTATGCCATTGCCATCATTTTGAATTTTAAATCACCTTTTAAAGGGCACTAACGCATTCTTGCAAATTAGTCTGCTCTCCAATTAATGTGCCCAACATGACAATAAGACCGGTTTCAGCTTGGCTAAGCAAACCAGTCAACCAGGAGTGTGTGACTTGAGGACTTGGAAAGTTTGTCTTAGTTCACATTTCCTTCCCCTCCCTCCTCTGGGGCCCTTTTAACAGCTTACATTTAATTAGACCAGTTAATCCACCTAAAACCAATAGATAGAAGAGATTCTCTCAAAACCGTCCCACTACTTGTAACAATATGAAATTATGTTCTACATTGCCAAATCTAATTGCTACATGGAACAATAGCAGTGCATTTCTTAATCTAGATCACTGCTTTAAAACAGAAATATATTGTGAGCCACATGTATAATTAAAATTTTTCTAGTAGCTACATCATAAGAAAGTAAAAAGAAAATGAAATCAACTTTAACATATTTTATTTAACCCGCTATATCCAAATATTATCCATTCAACAAACATTGTTAGAGTGGTATTTTTACAATTTTGTGCACAATTTCAAAATCCAGTGTGTATTTTATACTTACAGCACATTAGAATTTGGACATTTCAAGTGCTCGATAGCCACATGTGGCTAATGATTACTACATTCCACAGACCAGGTCTAGATCATGAGAATTCTTGCCTTGATAAATCCATTTCAGGACATTTACTGATAAAGAGAAGATTTCTTCTTTGTCTCTTTATTTTCCAGATCATGCACAATTTTGACATGCATTAAATTTTATAAAAGTAGACTACAAATGGTAGTGATGAGAAATGCCAGGTTTTATTACAAGAAAGTGTTCATAAATAGAAATGACTTTGTGTTTTCAATCAAGAAGTAAATAATGCTTGCATGGGAATATGGGCATCAGATTTTCCAAAGGAAAATTGAAGAGTGGGGTGCAAGAAGAAGCCAATTATATACTTTATGAATGTAGAGATGTGCTATTTCCCAAGTTCCTATAGAAAAATAGTGATTTTGAACTACAAAAAATGTTAAGTCATAGCACAAAATAGTCCTCTGTGGTATTCTTATCTGAAAAATACTTACTAAATGCCTGCCTTCAAGGGTTTAGGATTGAACACCACACCAGTAAGGACTGGCCCTGCCATACTGGAACTTCCATGTTAAAATAGGCCACAGGAATGCACAGGTCTAGAGATTTAAGGGTTTTCTAAAATGCCCACCTCTCTTACCTTCCTCAAAAATGGTTTTCTATCTCAATTTTCCATTGTTTGGGGCAGCTTTTCTTTCCCATTCACTTTGTTTATTAAATTTGGCATAATCTTAAGGGAATAGGAAAATGAGTAGGGAAACTACATAGTTGCCCAGAAAATCTTTCAAATCCATGAAAGGGGAAATATAGCCTTAAAATTTCTTTAGGCTTTCCTTGTTCTAACATCTAACATCTTATAGCATTAATGGATATGCACGTGAACACAGACACAGAGATACTATGACAAAAAAAATGTCCTCAGCATTCTTGACATGTCTGGGGCCAGGCTGAGTTTTTGGTCCAGGAATTCCTTGGAGGGTGGTCTCAGAATCACCAAGAGCATCTTGTTTGTCTAAGCATGGTATCTTTTGAGAATGCGTCTGCCCATGGAAAGGGGCATATTGTGTTCCTATATCTCAAGGCATTTAAAAACTTATTAATAGATAATTATAATCATATAAAAACACATATATAGATTTTAGTAGTCAAAATATAAGTATATTAATGCTATATTACATACTATATATAGTCACCTTCATTTAAAAGGTACAGTTTATTCATTCCTTTAAAAACTATACAAATATTGATTCTCTATCTTTTGCTCAATTTAGTATGTATAAATATCACCTGAGGTGTATGAGAAATATTGATTCCCAGAGATTCAAATTCAGGAGTTATAATGTGGGGCCCAGGAATCTGAAATCATTCAAACTGTCTCAGGGGATTTTGAAGATCATACTTCGAGAGACGTGCCTCCATCTAGATGGACATCAATCAGAATCATCTGTACAGGTGCAGAGATTGCTGTTTGTACAGATGGATTAATTATTGCCAGCAATGCTGATAAGCTTAGGGTCAAGTCAGTTAATAAATGTTAGTTCCTTGTCTAGGCAAGATTTGATTAACTGGTGCTTTTAGTATTTTAAAATACTGTACTGCCTAACTCAGGCATTCAGCACCTTAAAAATCAATAAATAATTTGCATTTTAGAAAGAGCAATGAAAATGTTTAATATAACATCACAGTCATTGGTCATTAAAAATCCTTGTCTCTATTTAAGTGCTAACTATGAAAAATAGAAATAAATATAGGCATTTTTCTAAATATAAATTAGCTCTCTTAGAGACAGCCCATTTTGTATTTGCTAAGGTATTCCTTAATTTACATTATTAAAGAAATGTTCTTACTGTTTGAAATGAAAAATTACCCTTTTGCCTACTAAAAATGGTAACATCTTTTTTTCTTCAGGTATATTATGCAAAAATATTTGTGTGATAGATTTTATCAGCCCAGCTGCATCTGTCAACAGGTAGCTTTAAGTATTTGCTTCTAGGCAGAATTGGTGACAGGCTCTGATAATTTGATCTTATTCCAATGAGCCGAAAGACCTCATCAAAACTGGGAAGCTGCAGGTGTATTTCAGAGCCTCATAGCTTAACACGGCTGGACCTTCATTTATTTCAAAATTTAAATTTTATTAGCCTTTTAGTCATCATGTTCGTTGAGAAATTATTTCATATATTTCATAGCAGAGGCAAGAGTCATAGGGATTGAATATTGACGGCAAAAAAAAATAAATTCTTCATTTCTCTATTACAGAAAGTTATAATCCTTACTGTTCTCATAAAAGAAAGTGGAAATTAAAATATATCTGTGGTCAAAATACAATATTAAATACTAAATACACAAACCCTAACCATAATCTACAATGTGGAGATAATTACTATTAAAGTATTTCATTTCTGTATACGTAAGAAGCATACATGAATATTTTTACATAATTCAGGTGTAAAATTTTATGCGCTGTTTTAATAAATTTCAACTCTAAATCAGAAAGACTGTCATTCACTTGTATTTTCACCTTGTTAGTGTTATATAAACAGCAACCAATGAATTGTTGTAATTGATTTGAATAACTCGGGGCATTCAGGACCCCAAGTTTTTGCTGTTACAAATAATGCTGTGATAAATACCTTTATATGCTTATCATTATCCACATTTCTGTAGGACAAACCTTATGAGTATGGCAAAAGTATCAATATTTCTCTGCAACTTAATATGTATTGCCATATATACAGTTACACAATAATATGTGTTGCCTCATAGTACACAGTATCTATTGCTTTCCACAAAGATTGTGCCAACTTAAACTTATACCCCAGTGTTTTGAAGTTCTGGTCTCATCACACCTCAAGAGAATGCTGAATTTCAATTCATTTTTGTATGAGAGAGTACTCTTCCAGTGGTCTTTAAAAGCAGCAATTAAATGAGGTCAAAAGGAAGAGCCTGACTTAATCTGTGAAAAATATGACTTTACTGTTAATTAACTGACCCCAAAGCTTGGTGATATTTTTCCCGATTAGCTCTTAGACCCTGAACTTTTCCTTGTGCTTAGGAAAGTCAGGCTAATAGGGAACGTGTAATGGCAATCACTAATTGTATCAGGTATTTCAAATCAGAGGTCTAGTCGTTGCCCATTTTCCTTTTTGTTTTTTAAAACTTGCAGTTTTCTGAGGGGTTGGCTGTATCAGTTATTATCTCTTTGCCCTTGTCTTTTATAAGAGACACATATACACAGAGACATAGACCAAAGATAAACTGGGTCAAGGGCATCTTTCTTTGGATTGCCAGGATATGATATACAGTATCCAGTGTTTAACTATGTGTCATTATTTGTTGAAAAACCTCTCTCTCACTGCCATTTTACTTTTATTTATTTAGTTATTTGGCTGCGTTGGGTCTTCGTTGCTGTGTGTGGGCTTTCTCTAGTTGTGGTGAGCGGGGGCTACTCTTTCGTTGTGGTGTGCAGGCTTCTCATTGCAATGGCTTCTCTTGTTGTGGAGCACAGGCTCTAGGCGTGCGGGCTTCAGTAATTGTGGCACGGTGGCTCAGTAGTCGCGGCTCACAGGCTCTAGAGCACAGGCTCAGTAGTTGTGGTGCATGGGTTTCGTTGCTCCGTGGCATGTGGAATCTCCCCAGACCAGTGCTTGAACCCGTGTCCCCTGCACTGGCAGGAGGATTCTTAACCACTGTGCCACCAGGGAAGCCCACTGCCATTTTACTTAATACATGGAGCCTGATGTGGGGATCATAGGGGGCAAAAAACTTTCAATTGAGTGTTGCCCTACCCTACACATCCAAACGGAGAGGTTTAAAGTTGTATAATATTAAGTGTAATTGAAACTATTAAATATACCTGGTTAGTCTGCATTGTTATTAGCATCACCCATGTTGTTGTCTTGGTCTATAGACAGATTTGTTGGTGTTTACCATTTTGTCTGCCCTGACATCTCCATAGGATTTGATCTGGTATGTTTGGGGGACTTACCTGAATAGGCTTTAAGTGAACCTGAGAAAATATCATTAATGGATTTATTGTGGTTCTGAAAGCTCTTAACAGATACTGTGCAAGGTACTAAACTGCATGTTGGTATATCCAACTGCCTACTTGATGTCTCTACTTGAATATCTCATCTCAGACATCATGAACTCTTATTCCTAAACCTACTTCACCTGCCACTTTATCGATCACTGCTGTTGGCAACAATATCCTCTTAAATTTTAGTCCAGTAACCCAGTAGTCATCCTTGACTCCTCTCTTTCTCTCATACCCGACACCTAATGCACGAAGGAATCCTGTTAGTTCTGCCTTCAAAATAGTTCCAGAATGCCATCATTTCTCATCACTTCCACTCCTACCTTGATCCAAGCTACCATCATCTCCCTGCTGAATTATTGTCAGGTGAGACAGATCGTACCGATCCCTTCTCAAAACTCTGCATCTCATTGCTCATTGTTTCATTGACAATAAATAAACTATCCCTAAGGTGACACTGCCACCCTTTTCACCTCCTTTCCTGCATTGATCCTCTTATTCACTTCACTTTGGAGTATTCTGCTCTCTCTTCTTTACCTCTGCATCAGGGCCTTTGTACTAGTGGTTCCCTCTGCCTGGAATGCTCTTCCTCCAGATAGCCACCTGACTAAACTCTCACCTTCTTCTATTTTTTTTGCAGAAAAGTTATCTTAATGAGGTCTAGTCTGACCACCCTGTTTAAATTGCAACCCCAGCACTTCAGGTCCCTGTTACTCTGCTCTACTTATAATATTTTTCTAAAGCACTTATCACCTTCTAGACTACTACATAATATACTTATTTACTATTTCTATAGTTTGTTGTTTGTCTCCCCCACCAAAAACTAAGCTACATGAAGGTAAGGATCTTTGCTTGCTTTGTTCAACGATGAAAACTCCAAGAGTCTAGAACAGTGCCTTTGCACATGAAAAGGAGCTGAATAATATTTGATAAGGGCCTCCCAAGACACAAACAAAAATAAACTGACAATCCTGAGGCTAAGCGTTAACACTTGAAATGCTTATCAGCTTTAACGGTGATGTATGGAGATGCAGCTACGTGAAAATATGCTCCTGCCTCTTCCCCCTTTGCTCACACACTCTTGTTTCTATTAACTATTTCTTATTATCTCCTTCGGTTTTCATCCTAATTCCTGCCTTCAAACCTGTTCCATCAAGACCAACAATAATTTCCATCTTGCAAAATTCTCATCTTCTTGACCTCTCAGAAGGATTGAAAATATTTATCCAATTTCTTCTTCTTGAAACTTTATGCTTGTGGTTTCTGTATCATGGTATTCTCATGCTTCCCTCCGCCCCATCTTGAGTCTCCAAGATTGGTTCCTTCCCTTCTGCTTAGCCTCTAAATATTGAAAAACCCCAGAACACTATCCTGGGCAACCTCTTCTTCCCTATTCATTGACCATTTCTACACTTTCAATTACGTCTATGCAGTTACTACTACTGAGGGTCTATTTCCAGCCTTGGCTTGAGTGCAACATTGATGTATAGAACTGTCTACTTGATATCAGCATTTTGGTGTCTAATAGGCAACTTTAAGTTAACAGGGGTAAAACCAGACTCTCAATGCACTGTCCTATTTCTCTTCCTAATTCTTCCTTCCTATCTGAGTAAATGTCATGAACCACTACTCAGTTGTTCAAACCAAAAAACCTGGAAGTCATCTTGATCCCTCGCTCTTTAACACCTGGCCCCCAAATTAAACCATTATGAAACCATTTAGCTTATCTCAAATATACCCCAAATCTAAGCACTTGTTACCAATTCCACTACTGCCATCACTGGTTGTTACGATGACTTCAGGAGTTTTCTACCTGTTCTCTTTGCTTCCATTCTGGGTCTTTATAATTCATTGTCTACATAGCAGGCACCAAATCAGATCATGATACACCCTTGCTGAACTCTCCAAAAGTGTCCCATTGTATTTAGAATAATTCTGAAATCTTTACTGTGTTCTCTAAGATGCACATCATGCATCCCTTTCTACTTCTAGATCTCTTCTCAGACTGCCCTCTCTCACATTCACTACACTCAAACCACCTTGGGCATAAACTCTTTCATTCCCTAGGGGTCATGTACCTGATGTTCCTCTGCCTGAACCACTGTTACTTCTGATGAGCCCAAATATTACCCTCTCAGAAAGTACTTCCCTGATCATTTACTCTAAAGAGTCATCCCTCTCCCCACCCCCCATCACATAACCCTTTTAAATGTTTTCTATCCCCAGGCCACAATGATAATGTAAGCTACACTAGAGCACAGATTCAGCCTTTCCCACTCACTGCTATATCTACATTGCCTTGTACGATTTTGGGCACTTAGATGGTGTGCAACGAACGTGAAACAAACATTTTTGAATAGATGAATGGATAAATAAATAAAAGGATAACTGAATAAATTAGCTACAGTTGAACACTTTACTGGTTGAGCATTTTTTCAGTCTAAAACCTTACTAAATAAGATATTTTCAGGCAGTTGTAATATCCTTTTTATACACTTATTTGAGACCTTGGCCAGTTTATGCATTTCTAAGGTAATTGGGCATTTCTGGGTTTCTTTTTTGTTTTTGTTTTTACAGATGGAGAAACTGAGATACAGATTGATTGTCCAACATTTCTGATATTCTCTATCTAGGGTCATTAAATCTCTATTCAGAATTGCTAATGAAAGTCTTGGCTCACCTCCAACCGTTGGGCCACACTTCCTGAACATAATCATTCACTTGTGTAAGAGAACAAAATATTGTGCACAGGACTATTTATTTATTTGGCTGCTTTCTTTTCTCAAGATATATGGTTCTTTACTTTCTTAGTATCAGAGAACTATGGTGCTAATATTAACTGAGTCCTCTGGGGAATATAGATTGAAAATTTTAGAAAGAGAACCAAGAAGCAGGTTGTCATTTGGATAGATCTTCACTATTCGGTTTTTGGACAGAAATCTGGACAGATCATTGCCACTTACCATGACAAAATGTTTATTTTCATTTTTTTCACAGAAGTGAACCCAAATAATTCCACTCAAGTTTAAATAACACATTTCATTTAATGAACAGGGAGACTTAAGAGTGTATTTACCCTTTCGATGATGATCACCTTCCTAGTAGAGTGAACCCAACAAGAGATATGACAATATTTTAACTAGAACTATTCATTAACTATCTGTAAAAGGGAAGGATAATTAAAATAATCAAAGGCAAACTTGCCAAAACACTGCAAGGGTGATCAGAGAGCCTATCTTTACCAGATGAAAGAATGTGGCTACTCAGAAGTTACTGTTACCCAGAGGCTGGGATGAAAGCACTCATTGGTGAGACAGAAAATTCACCACAGAAATGATTGCATAGAAACATGAAAGAAAACACGCTCAGCATCCAAGCCTAGACCTAATTGAAAAGAGGAACTATTCCATGAAATGCAATTAAACTTCTAGGGAGATCAAAGCATTCTTCCACAAGGGAGGTATAAGGGCAAAGAAATATTCCCCTTACAATTAAGAAGCATTACCAAAATTTAGAGGAAAATCCGGAATATCTCTTGAGATTGAAAAAAAAGTGAAATGAACATATAGGATAGGTTGTTTGTTATTATGGCACAAGCATAAAACATAAATAAATGCAATTAGCCCAAGATACTCTAGCTGGTAAAATAAATTACCCTGCATTGTAATTAAATGACATCTAAAAGCATCTTTATAATAATAGTTACTTCATTTTATAATATTTTTGAAAATTAAATTTACAACACTGAGTGGAAATGATTCTCTCTTGTGCTCAAATATAGACACAGTATTCATAGACGACTGTGCATTTGCAATGCTATCCTTCGGAATTGCTTGAAGCACTAGAAAGACAATGAAGTTCACTACTCTGTGCAAAGTAAAATGGAGGAACATGTTTTGTACATATACAGTAATGCCTTCCCCACTGAGAGTTTTTCTTACCCAAAATCCTAGTTAATTTGGATTTGATTTTTGTTTCCAGCTTTTTCCTGATAGCAAAGAAAACAGAAGGCAGGTGGAATTATAAGTTTTGTTGTTGTTGCTTGTTGCCTAAGAAGCCTGGGAGAGCTGGGAGAGATTAGGAAACCCAGAGTCTGATTCTGTTAGCGGAAATGTATTGGGCCTGTGTGTCAGTAGGGCAGACGGTTAGTAATTTAGTAAGAAGGTATGAGAAGGTATGTACCATGCATTGTGTTGTTAAGACCGCATACCCTTAGATTGTGTATAGAGGGGTTGAAAAATAGCTATTCAGTTTTATCTCACAGGTTAAAATATAGTTTCCCAAGGCTCTCAAACGATCAAATGACTTTGTGTCGGAGCCCAGTTAGGATCCTAAGGCAGGAAGAAATAGTGCTATGTCACAATATCCGAAAGGCATGGGAAACAAAAGAAAACTAACCTCTTAGCATGTATTTTATTTCCAATAGAGCACTTTCAGGTATTTTGTTAAAATCACAGGAAGGGAATATTTTATAGCAAGCATGAGATGCTAAATACAAATAAACTGTACTATTGCTAAGTAATGATATATAGTTGTTGATTTCCACTTTATATATTTTGCCATCTTTTTGCAATGCATATTTATAAGAATTTTAATAAATTAACATGAGATTTCTAGTTTTCTACTTCAACAAAGAATTTTGTTATTATGAGCCTAGTGGAGAACAAAATTTTCCTGATGGAAAAGTAGGCTAATAGCATGATTTTCCAAGGGAAAGAATGAAACTCGTATTTCCAATTTATAACTGGCATACATGTATAATAAAACCAAGTGTCCCATATCCCAAACCACATTACTTTTCTCTTACAAAATTTCCCAACAGGTGAATTAAAACTTTCTATTCTGGCAAAGTGGTTATTTATGGGAAAAAAAAGAACCTAGCAATTAAGATTTTTAATTTTAGATTTTAATTTTCAGTAGCAACAGAACAGGGAGATTTTAATTTGAAATTTCCTTGAACCTCTTCCCACATTAACAGTATCTACTTTGACTTTATAGTTCTGTTTTTAAATTGTGTTATATTTTCTTTAAATCATTTAAACTTTTTTTGACAAATTTAATTAAAAATAATTATAACACATTATAGATGACACATGATGACTGAAAGTAAAGCAAATAGGGACAGCATTTCATGGCATTTACAGGGGGCCACAACACTGCACAAATGGAGATTTTACCCAATTCATTCTGCTTTAAAAAAAAAAAAAAAAAGGTTCAGACCTTGTGTATTGTATACTGTCTTTTGTATTAAAGGGTTAGGATTAAGAATATGTTGATATTTACTTTTATATGCATAAAGAGGCCCTAGAAAGATAACAACAGCAAACAGAGGATGGGCCAACAAGAGGAATACATTTCTTGGGTTCAGAGAAATCCTCCTAAAGTTGCTGGTAGAGCAGTCGATAGCCTTCCAAAAAACATCCTGGAAGAGGGTAATGACCCTGCACTTAGAGTGAACTTAGAGTAATGGCAGATGTAAGATCTATGAACTTAGTAGTAAGGCGGTTAAAATGTAAAAACAGAATCCCAGCACACTGGTAGGATGCAGTCCTGTGCAACATGCAGTGGAGTTTCAAGAGAACTAGGAAAGTGGACCATAACTTGAATTTTCACGTGGTGATTGAGAGAAATGGAGGCCAGAACTACCATAGTAAAGCTGTTTAGTGAAGAAAACCTGAGACTCTTTAGAGGACTTAGATAAGAAAAATAGTAGTACCAATGGGGGAACTACCATCTGAAGTGGGGAGGGACTACAGTGCTCCTGGATTAACATGGAGAGTGAGTGACCAGTACTCAGCATTGTCAAAATTATGAAGTGACGCTTTGTATAATGTCATCTTCATATGATTTACTTCAGTCTACATGAATTGTATGTCATCCTATATAACTTTAAGTGCAAGTGAGGTGGGTGCAATTCTGTTGAGTCTATATATTGAAGCTCTAACCTCCCTGTGACTATATTGTATTTGGCGATAGGGCCGGTAAAAAGGTAATGAAGTTTGAGTTTATAAGTGTGAGCCATAATCCAGTAAGACTAGTTTCTTTATAAGAGGAAGAAACCCCAGAGAGCTATCTCTCTCTCTACAAACACAAACAGAAATAGGGCCATGTGAGGAGACAGTGGAAAGTTGGCCATCTGCAAGCCAGAAAGAGAATCCTTACAGGGAACCGAATCAGCCAGCACCTTAATCATGCACTTCTAACCTCTAGAATTGTGAGAAAATAAATGTTTGTTGTTTAAGCCACCCAATCTGTGGTATCTTGTTATGGCAGCTCGAACAGATTAACAGTCTCCCCTAGAGAATTTATGGACATTTATTGAAACTTAATATGGTGAAAAACCACACCTGTCTTCTTCCTCCCCACACTGTGTATTTTCCATTCCACTGGTCACAAAAGCTTGAGATGCTGACCTCTTTTCCAACCACTTTTTCTCTTTCCCCACAAGGAATTAGGTACCAGTGTTACCTAGTTTTCCTCAATAATGTCTAATTCTAGTTGACTATTTTGATTGCAAAGAACAAAAACCCTCTCTGACTTTGAAAATTTCTAATTCCTTTTAACTCCTCATATTCACTGTTATAACATTTATTAGATGCCATACCTACCTGACACATAGCATCTGCTATTTGGTGTTGTTGTGAGCCACCGTAGAGCATGGACCGTGTGTCTGTATATATTATACACTTGAAGAGAAACTTACAGAGGTGATCCCACCATTCTGAGTCCATCTTTCCATTTAGGCTGCTCTCTGAGTCTTCAGCTTTGTGAGACAACATGCTTCGAAGCTGGACAGAGTGCAGCCACTAAGAGACAGAGAAGACAACAGAGCTTTTAGAAATCTCAATGGATTGGAGGAGATAAACACTGAAATTTGGGCCTTCTAAAGTAACCAGGGATTAACAGGCCAAGTTTCCAGAGAGAAGGAAAACAGGGAATCGAGTCTGACACTATTCACTAGTTCTTTCTTTGAGACATTAGCCAGTTATTAAGCTGCATAGAAAGAAGCTGAATAGCTCAGGAGAGCTTCTGGCAGTTTCACAGTTGTGAAGACTTAAAAATTGAAGTTAAAATGCATCAAGAAAGAGATGCTCTGGTAAATATCCCAGGCTCTTAGTGGACCTCCTAAAGAGATACACCTTAGTACTGAGGGAGTACTAGAGGTAAACATAGCCTTAGAAAATCTTAAACTCAACCTTGAGTCAAAATATCATTGGATTGAGGTGATTTTCCCCTCGTCTTGCAACATGCCAGAGGACAGGTTAAATCATCTCTTGAGGTTGAATACATCATCCAGATCCTCTACAATTTTTCATGCCCATTGTCTGACATTCAGATCAAAATTATGAGGCCCATAAGTAAACCAGGAACAAGAGAAACATCAGAAAATAGAAACACACCAATAGATGATTCTGACTTACAGCTATCAAACAATGAGTTTGTGTTAATATTCTGAAGAAAATAGATGATAAAATTGGTTACATTCATCAGAGAACTGCAATTTATAAAAAAGAATATTTCTAGAACTGAAAATATAATAAGAAGAAGAAATATAGAGTGTACATTCTTTCTGGCTTCCTTTACTCATCTATGTTGCTGTTTGTATCAATAGTACATTACATTTTTATTGCTGAATAGAATTCCCTAATATGGATATACCTCAATTTGTTTATATATTCATTTGTTGTTGCACATTTGCATTGTTTCCAGATTGGGACAATTACAAATAAGGCTGCTATAAGCATTCATGCACAAATTTCTATATGGATTTATGCTTTTTTCTTCCCTAGGGTGAAATACCTAGGAATATAATGGCTGGATAATTTGGTAAGTGGGGAGAATCAACATTTTAATACTACTGAGTCTTCCAACCTATAAATAAGATATATATCTCCATACATTATTATTTAAAAAAAATTCAGAGCAGTGTTTTGCAGTTTATGGTGCATAGGTATTTACCATATTTGTCAGATATAAAGTATTTTATATTTTTTATGCCCTTGTAAATGAGATTTTAAAATTTCATTTTCCAGTTGTTCATTACTAGCAAATGTGACTAATTTTTGTATATTGATTTTATATCTATCACCTTACCAAATACACTTATTAATTCTAGTACCTTTTTTGTAGATTTCATCAGATTTTCTACATAGATGAGATGCCATAAACAGAATATGACTTCTTTCTTTGCAATCTGGATACTGTTTATTTCTTTTTCTTACCTTGTTGCATTGGCTAGAAATGCTAGTATAATGGCAAATAGATGCAAAGACAGCAGACATTCTTATATTGTTTCTGATCTTAGGGGGAAGTACTCATTCTTTCACCATTAAGTGTGTTGTTAGCTGTAGGTTGTTCATAGATGCTTTCTACTGGGATGAGGAAGTTTCACCTTATTCCTAGTTTGCTGAGAGATTTTAATGGTAATATATTTTGAATTTTGTAAAATGCTTATCTGAGATTAAGATTATCATATTTTTCATTTTTACTTTATGAATATGGCAAATTACATTGATTGTTTTCAAATGTTAAGCCAAACTTGCATTTCTAACATTAACCCCACTTGATCACAATGTATTATCTTTTGCGCATTGTTGGATTCAATTTGCTAAAATTTTGTTTAGAATTTTTTGTATCTGTGCTCCTGACAGATTTGGTCTATAGTCTTCATTTCTTGAAATGTCTTTTTATGATTTTGGTTATCAAGGTAATGCTGGCCTCATACAATTAGTTGAGAAGTATTTAGTCTTTTTTATTTCTCTGAAAGAGTATTTTTTTCTTTCAACATCTTTATTGGAGTATAATTGCTTTACAATGGTGTGTTAGTTTCTCTTTATAACAAAGTGAATCAGCTATACATATACATATATCCCAATATCTCCTCCCTCTTGTATCTCCATCCCATCCTCCCTCTCCCACCTCTCTAGGTGGTCACAAAGCACCAAGCTGATCTCGCTGTGCTATGCAGCTGCTTCCCACTAGCTATCTGTTTTACATCTGGTAGTGTATATATGTCCATGCCACGCTCTCACTTCTTCCCAGCTTACACTTCCGCCTCCCCGTGTCCTCAAGTCCATTCTCTACCTCTGCATCTTTATTCCTGTCCTGCCCCTAGGTTCCTCAGAACCATATTTTTCTTTTTTTAGATTCCATATGTATGTGTTAGCATATGGTATTTGTTTTTCTCTTTCTGACTTACTTCACTCTATATGATACTCTATAGGTCCATCCACCTCACTACAAATAACTCAATTTCGTTTCTTCTTATGGCTGAGTAATACTCCATTGTATATATGTGCCACATCTTCTTTTTTTTTTTTTTACATCTTTATTGGAGTATAATTGCTTTACAATGGTGTGTTAGTTCCTGCTTTATAACAAAGTGAATCAGTTATACATATACATATGTTCCCATATCTCTTCCCTCTTGCATCTCCCTCCCTCCCACCCTCCCTATCCCACCCCTCCAGGCGGTCACAAAGCACCGAGCTGATCTCCCTGTGCTATGCGGCTGCTTCCCACTAGCTATCTACCTTACATTTGGTAGTGTATATATGTCCAAGCCTCTCTCTCGCTTTGTCACAGCTTACCCTTCCCCCTCCCCATATCCTCAAGTCCATTCTCTAGTAGGTCTGTGTCTTTATTCCTGTCTTACCCCTAGGTTCTTCATGACATTTTTTTTCTTAAATTCAATATATATCTGTTAGCATATGGTAATTGTCTTTTTCTTTCTGACTTACTTCACTCTGTATGACAGACTCTAGGTCTATCCACCTCATTACAAATAGCTCAATTTCGTTTCTTTTTATGGCTGAGTAATATTCCATTGTATATATGTGCCACATCTTCTTTATGCATCCATCTGATGTTGGACACTTAGGTTGTTTCCATCTCCGAATATTGTAAATAGAGCTGCAATGAACATTTTGGTACATGACTCTTTTTCAGTTATGCTTTTCTCAGGGTATATGCCCAGTAGTGGGGTTGCTGGGTCATATGGTAGTTCTATTTGTAGTTTTTTAAGGAACCTCCATACTGTTCTCCACAGTGGCTGTATCAATTTACATTCCCAACAGCAGTGCAAGAGGGTTCCCTTTTCTCCACACCCTCTCCAGCATTTATTGTTTCTAGATTTTTTGATGATGGCCATTCTGACTGGTGTGATATGATATCTCATTGTAGTTTTGATTTGCAATTTTCTAATGATTAATGAGGTTGAGCATTCTTTCATGTGTTTGTTGGCAGTCTGTATATCTTCTTTGGAGAAATATCTATTTAGGTCTTCTGCCCATTTTTGGATTGGGTTGTTTGGTTTTTTGATATTGAGCTGCATGAGCTGCTTATAAATTTTGGAGATTAATCCTTTGTCAGTTGCTTCATTTGCAAATATTTTCTCCCATTCTGAGGGTTGTCTTTTTGTCTTGTTTATGGTTTCCTTTGCTGTGCAAAAGCTTTGAAGTTTCATTAGGTCCCATTTGTTTATTTTTGTTTTTATTTTCATTTCTCTAAGAGGTGGGTCAAAAAGGTTCTTGCTGTGATTTATGTCATAGAGTGTTCTGCCTATGTTTTCCTCGAAGAGTTTGATAGTTTCTGCCCTTACATTTAGGTCTTTAATCCATTTTGAGCTTATTTTTGTGTACGGTGTTAGGGAGTGATCTAATCTCATACTTTTACATGTACCTGTCCAGTTTTCCCAGCACCACTTATTGAAGAGGCTGTCCTTTCTCCACTGTACATTCCTGCCTCCTTTATCAAAGATAAGGTGACCATATGTGCGTGGGTTTACCTCTGGGCTTTCTATCCTGTTCCATTGATCTATCTTTCTGTTTTTGTGTCAGTACCATACTGTCTTGATTACTGTAGCTTTGTAGTAGAGTCTGAAGTCAGGGATCCTGATTCCTCCAGCTCCGTTTTTCTTTCTCAAGATTGCTTTGGGTATTCGGGGTCTTTTGCGTTTCCATGCAAATTGTGAAATTTTTTGTTCTAGTTCCGTGAAAAATGACATTGGTAGTTTGATAGGGTTTGCACTGAATCTGTAGAGTGCTTTTGATAGTATAGTCATTTTCACAATGTTGATTCCTCCAATTCAAAACATGGTATATCTCTCCATCTGTTTGTATCATGTTTAATTTCTTTCATCATTGTCTTATAGTTTTCTGCATACAGGTGTTTTGTCTCCTTAGGTAGGTTTTTTGTTTGTTTTTTTTTTTTTGTATTTTTGTGGTACACGGGCCTCTCACTTTCGTATCCTCTCCCGCTGCAGAGCACAGGCTCCGGACGCGCAGGCCCAGCAGCCATGGCCCACGGCCCAGCCACTCCACGGCACGCGGGACCCTCCCGGACTGGAGCATGAACCCACATCCCCCGCATTGGCAGGTGGACTCTCAACCACTGCACCACCAGGGAAGCCCTCCTTAGGTAGGTTTATTCCTAGGTATATTATTCTTTTTGTTGCAGTGGTAAATGGGAGTGTTTCCTTAATTTCTCTTTCAGATTCTTCATCATTAGTGTTTAGGAATGTAAGAGATTTCTGTGCATTCATTCTGTATCCTGATACTTTACCAAATTTATTGATTAGCTCTAGTCATTTTCTGATAGCATCTTTAGATTCTCTGTGTATAATATAATGTCATTTGCAAACAGTGACAGCTTTACCAAGTTGGCTGAGATAAAAAATGGTACCATAGTGTTTTAATTTGCATGCTTTTGATTGCTAGAATGAGTCTATACTTAGTAGTGAATTCTCTCTTTGAATCACATGTTGATGACCTTTGCTTATTTTGAATTCAAAGTTTTATCTTTTTTAATCTTTATAACTTCTTTGTGTAATATTTTTGTGACAATACTCTAGATATCTATAACTATGTGTGTATATAAACTACATATACAAACATACTGATTTAAGATCTGATGCAATGTCATTTGCTTTTTTTTGTCATCTAACATAACTTGAATAGTAGGAAAAAAAATAATAATGACCACTCTTTATTAAGCTTTACTTTGTGCCAAATTTTAACATATTATTCTTAATCTTAAAAAAAAAAGGTATGTAGTAGGTGGTATTGTCCAATTATACAGTAAGAAACTGGTCTGCGAGGGATTAAATTATATCCCTAAGGCCACATAAATGAGTGAATTAAAATTTGTATCCAGGTGTATGGCTCTAAAGCTTATAGTCTTTCAATTACATTATTAATGTTTACATCTTTTTTGCCACTAATTTCCCTTCTGAGAATTTATCTAAAAATAATCTAAATATTTAAAAAGTCATAATCATATAGATATCTGAAATGACATGGGATATAATAACAATACTGTAAATAGTTTACTGGCATTACAGTAGTGTATAGTTAAATAAATCTTTATATATCCACTTAATGGAATATTCGCCAGAAATCTTTATAGACTGTTGTGATGTAGAGAAGTACTTATGACTAAATATTCAATAAAAGCTCAGTGTAAAAACCTATATACATAGTATTTTTGCAAACAGATAAAATACGCTTATAAAAAATAGGAAAAATCTATATATAATTGATCATAGTTATTGGATTTGGGCATTGAATTATGATGTTCTTCTCTATTTTTCAAGCACTTTAATGTTATTTTATTACTTTTGTAATTATTTTAAGATAAGCATCAGTACACAGCAATTGACAAAAAAGTCCCAAACAGTACTGTAAACAGTGTCACAGACTTTGAGACAAGGCAAAAAACTATCACTGTCATGGTCAAAAGGGACCATAAAAAAGACTTCAGCATGGCCTTGAGAAATGAACAGAATTTAGATAGATAGATTGCTGGTTTTGCCAAATCATATCTATGAGGTGATGTCAAACATCATGTATCATTTTTTTTAAAAAAAAGAAGGAGCAGGTGTTTAAGTATCAAATAATGCTCTTGGGACTTTTGCCCTCCCACTGTGATGGAACTAAGGTTAGCCTGGGGGCTTTAGATGAGGCAGGGAGGAGAAATGGTGTCTCAATTCTTTATTCTGAAAGACTTAAAATTTATCACACACCTCTTCTGACACTCTGTCTAGCCCTTCTTTCTTTCCTCTCCTCTAGGAAGGAAGAGCATGTGGTGTTCAAAGGTCTTAAGAGGGTGCAGGAAAGAAGAAAATACTATTAGAACATGCTTTTTTCTGCTGCCCAACTTCGAATGACACTTTGGTTATATTAATCCCTACCAGTCATTCTCAGAGGAGGGTACTCAAAGTCTGCTTAGAGTCTCTGGGTTGAGCACAAGTTGAGAATGAATTTATTGGAGTGCTATGTTTACTAAATACTAATCCATTTCCCAAGATAACTGCCCATTAGCAGTAGATATTGAGATCAAAGCCAGAAGTTAGATTGTGCATAGTTTCACTGAAGTATGGCTTTCTAAATTTATCTATTAACTACAACAAATAATTCATTTTTTGAATCTAACAAGATATTAAGGTATTATGTTATTAGTGTGTATAGGTGGAATAAAAAGCAATTAAAAGGTGAGGTCAGGGAAGGAGTGGAATTGCCATGAGTGTTTCAATTCGCACATTGATAAAACATGTAAATAACATTATAATTATTTCTCTTAAATTCTCACTTTCATTAATCAGTAAGAGAGCAGTATGTAAGTAGGTTGTTTTTAAAGCAATAATCTGGAGTCATCTCTATTTATCACCAACATGAGAAGAAGTGGAAAGACATGAAAGACAGTCTAACCATTGGCCTTACGAGGCCATATAGCATTTCCTACTCTCCACCCACTGAATAAAATAACTATCATGGAATGGCACTTTTTTCCTGCTTAAATTTGGTTTTAAAGTGAAGCGTAACTTTCTGAATAATTATTTTGAGCTTGTAAATGGTGTCTCTCTATAACCAACCAAGCATATAACAAGAAGATGAAGATGAGACTTATTTTCACTTCATTTCACTTCTCTGTAATTGACAAGCTCTCACTGGGTGTCAACTTTAAAAGATGACAAATCCTAAATCTTAGAGGACCTAATTCAATAGTTCAGCTTTCTAAATTGTTTGCAAATTAATCTACATTTTCAAATGAGTCAGGCATGAAATATAAGATGACATCTATATTACAAAAATATTAATTTCCTCGTCTTTCTCTTTTTCCTAGTCAAAGACAAAAGATACATTTAAAATGTTCATTTTGTTAAGAGATTGTAAAAATGAACATATAGTGTGCTTGACCTTTTCTCTTTTTTACACTAATTCATTTCCATCTATTTAAACCTGCAAGTTATTCAGTTTGTAAATGTTCTGTGTGTTGATGAGAGAAAAATTAAATTTGTGAAATATTTTCAGTACATTACATTTTCTTAATGAAGGTTCATTTGGGTTCAACAAATATAATAATTTGAGCCCTGTTGATTTAAAGGCTAGCCTTAGCCCTCTTCCCAATTAGCTCTAGCCTCAGTTTACCCCATGTGTAAGTAAACACAGCTGTGTTTTTTCCATACGAGAGAATTGATAGTTGTATGGTACTCTGCACATTTTTAGTTCCTAACTTACCTTGCCATAACACTGATGTCAGTGGTCTGATTTACTGAAGGGTATAAAATACAGATAGACATTGTGGAGTTTTCTGCTCCTCTAAAATGAAATTTCAGATAATTTTTTAACTTCCTTGATTAAACATATATTTTGTGCCCAAGAGTTAACTCTAGTATCACTATCAAAAGAAATTGATCTATATTAATTAATGATCATTATAGGACAGTCAAATCATATTTCTCTTGAAGATATCACATTTCAGATAATGCTATTTCCTTAGTACTTTAACATACTCCACTAAGGAAGGCTAGGAAAATATCACCATTTCAGGAAATAGCAAGTGGAAGACTTTCCAAGAAGTTTTAGATATTAGATCCTCTTGGTCAACTGTTACAATTATCACTATCAAATGTTACTGGATATAAAACTAATATAAAAGGAATTAATAAAAACAAACTACCCATTTATATTCCTCTGGGACAGGAAACCATGACCAGTGAATCAATTAGGTCACAGTTAAATTCAACAGAGACTTGTCTCTTGAGGAACGTTATATAAAAGCATATATTTGTAGAGCTGAGAGGGACTTTACAGGCCACCTCATCCAACTTAATTGTTTTACAGAGAAACTGAGGCCAAGATAATCAATATAAATCCAAAGGAGAAAATTATGAAAATAAGTTCTTTAAAAATAGTCTTTTATATATTAAGCACATTTCATTATGTTTATTGGTGAAGAACTTAAAGGTGATTTTCATATATTAATAGATTCATGTCTGAGAACAAGACTATAGCCCTAACCACTCTCCCCGCACAGTTAAGCCTTGTGAAGGAATGGCCTAAAAGCTCTGCTTGAGTTGCTAATTCAGCTGCTGCCATCAAAACGGGGACAGCATTTTATCTGATGTAAGTCAATGAAGGGAATATAATTTAATGCAAAACTCTGGGATTGAAGAACAGAAGAAGAAACCAGAGACTCTAATTTGGGCTCCAAAACAATTATGCATGAGTCCTTCTTTGATTTCAGTGGTTCTAATATTACCATTTCACTAATTAAAGTTGAATTTCTTGACTGAACATTCTTCATTGAACTATGTTGAATGTATTTATAAAATACTCTGTCTCAAAAGCTTTCGACAAAATTCAACACCCATTTATGATAAAAACCCTCCAGAAAGTAGGCATAGAGGGAACTTTCCTCAACATAATAAAGGTCATATATGACAAACCCACAGCCAACATTGCCCTTAATGGTGAAAAACTGAAACCATTTCCAGTAAAATCAGGAACAAGACAAGCTTGCCCACCACTATTATTCAACATAGTTTTGGAAGTTTTAGCCACAACAATCAGAGAAGAAAAAGAAATAAAAGGAATCCAAATTGGAAAAGAAGAAGTAAAACTGTCACTGTTTGCAGATGACATGATAGTATACACAGAGAATCCTAAAGATGCTACCAGAAAACTACTAGAGCTAATCAATGAATTTGGTAAAGTATCAGGATACAGAATTAATACACAGAAATCTCTACCATTCCTATACACTAATGATGAAAAATCTGAAAGTGAAATCAAGAAAACACTCCCATTTACCAGTGCAACAAAAAGAATAAAATATCTAGGAATAAACCTACCTAAGGAGACAAAAGACCTGTATGAAGAAGATTATAAGACACTGATGAAAGAAATTAAAGATGATACAAATAGATGGAGAGATATACCATGTTCTTGGATTGGAAGAATCAACATTGTGAAAATGACTGTACTACCCAAAGCAATCTACAGATTCAGTGTAATCCATATCAAACTACCACTAGCATTTTTCACAGAACTAGAACAAAAAATTTCACAATTTGTATGGAAACACAAAAGACCCCAAATAGCCAAAGCAATCTTGAGAAAGAAAAACGGAGCTGGAGGAATCAGGCTCCCTGACTTCAGACTATACTACAAAGCTACAGTAATCAAGACAGTATGGTACTGGCACAAAAACAGAAATATAGATCAATGGAACAGGATAGATAAACCCCCGCACATATGGTCACCTTATCTTTGATAAAGGAGGCAAGAATATACAGTGGAGAAAAGACAGCCTCTTCAATAAGTGGTGCTGGGAAAACTGGACAGCTACATGTAAAAGTATGAAATTGGATCACTCCCTAACACCATACACAAAAATAAACTCAAAATGGATTAAAGACCTAAATGTAAGGGCAGACACTATAAAACTCTTCGAGGAAAACATAGGCAGAACACTCTATGACATAAATCACAGCAAGATTCTTTATGACCCACCTCCTAGAGAAATGGAAATAAAAACAAAAATAAACAAATGGGACTTAATGAAACTTCAAAGCTTTTGCACAGCAAAGGAAACCATAAACAAGACCAAAAGACAACCCTCAGAATGGGAGAAAATATTTGCAAATGAAGCAACTGACAAAGGATTAATCTCCAAAACATATAAGCAGCTCATGCAGCTCAATATCAAAAAAACAAACAACCC
This sequence comes from Tursiops truncatus, assembly GCF_011762595.2. Lineage (NCBI taxonomy): Eukaryota > Metazoa > Chordata > Mammalia > Artiodactyla > Delphinidae > Tursiops > Tursiops truncatus. Next base: position 80,750,145 of record NC_047035.1, on the reverse strand, counting down.
AATCCAAAAATGGGCAGAAGACCTAAATAGATATTTCTCCAAAGAAGATATACAGATGGCCAACAAACACATGAAAGAATGCTCAACCTCATTAATCATTAGAGAAATGCAAATCAAAACTACAATGAGATATCATATCACACCAGTCAGAATGGCCATCATCAAAAATTCTACAAACAATAAATGCTGGAGAGGGTGTGGAGAAAAGGGAACCCTCTTGCACTATTTGTGGGGATATAAACTGATACAGCCACTATGGAGAACAGTATGGAGGTTCCTTAAAAAACTACAAATAGAACTACCATATGACCCAGCAACCCCACTACTGGGCATATACCCTGAGAAAACCATAATTCAAAAAGACTCATGTACCGAAATGTTCATTGCAGCTCTGTTTACAATAGCCAGGACATGGAAGCAACCTAAGTGTTCATCAAGATGAATGGATAAAGAAGATGTGGCACATATATATGATGGAATATTACTCAGCCATAAAAAGAAATGAAATTGAATTATTTGTAGTGAGGTGGATGGACCTAGAGTCTGTCATACAGAGTGAAGTAAGTCAGAAAGAGAAAAACAAATACCATATGCTAACACGCATATATGGAATCTAAAAAAAAAAAAAGGTCCTGAAGAACCTAGGTGCAAGACAGGAATAAAGACACAGACCTACTAGAGAATGGACTTGAGGATATGGGGAGGGGGAAGGGTAAGCTGTAACAAAGTGAAAGAGTGGCATGGCACTACCAAATGTAAAATAGATAGCTAGTGGGAAGCAGCCGCATAGCACAGGGAGATCAGCTCGGTGCTTTGTGACCACCTAGAGGGGTGGGATCGGGAGGGTGGGAGGGAGGGAGATGCAAGAAGGAAGAGATATGGGAACATATGTATATGTATAACTGATTCACTTTGTTATAAAGCAGAAACACACCACTGTAAAGCAATTATACTCCAATAAAGATGTTAAAAAAAGAAAAAAAAGAAGAAGAAGATAGGGGCCCACATTAAAAAAAAAAACAACAACAACTCTGTCTCACCCTGGCTACACTACACCAATAATTTCTGTTTCCTGCCATTTGGACATGGTGTCTTGGATCCAGACAATGTTAGTTACACATATGGGTTACGATGATTTGTTTCTTCTGTCTTCATGCCCATTCACAAACTCCATCAGTAATAGAGATAATTATATTATAATAAAGTTATTCATATAGGTGTCTGTCTTCTCCCTTAAATTTTGTGATTCTTGAGGGTATGAATTTCTCTTTCTCCATAATGCCAAGTAAGCACCATGAACAGGGAAGATGTTAAAAACAAAATTTTTTAATAAAAGGATGAATAAATGTGAATACATTTTCAGGATAATCAATTGTCCTCCCAATCCACCAGCTATTTATCTTCCTTATATATTTTCTTAACCAGTTAAGATCTGGTTAAGGTAAGCATATTAGCTAAGTCACTGTTTTCACCTTCCCTTGAGACTTTCTGTGTTGGATTGTAGCTTCCTCTTTGAAAAACTAGTATACAGATTTAGCAGCCATTTTGCAGAGCAGCTGTATCTGATTCTTTCCTTTGCCTGAAAGAATATCTGGCCTGATAAGAAATAAAGTGAGGTTATCTAAGGAAGCAAAGATACTAATGTCAGTTGATGAGGGTTTTTGATATCCGCACTGTAGCTTTCCTCCACTGCTTTAATTAATACTTGCTTGTTCATGTTATTATTATCCTCAAATACCTGTACTTGGAAGATCATTAAAATACCCAGTTAAGAAGGTCATTCATAGATTAATGCCTAATGCGTAGAATAATCTACACTTATGAGAAATTCAAAAAAATTTATTAAATATATGATAGAGATAAAATGATTGCAGATTTGGCTTTTCTTCCCCAGTTCTATGTTCCCTCTTTAGCTCTCATCTACAGTACTTTTAGTTCATTGAAATATACTAGGGACAGTCAGGCATCTACTTCAACCTGGTTCTATTTTTTTATTTGATATTCAGGGCTTCCTCATGGTCTCTAGATTCTGCCCCGAGTACCTTTCATGGTATAGACAATCTCTTTGGTTTAGAATAGGGATTGGCAAGCTCTAGAAAGATAAAGGGATAGATAGTAAATATTTTCAGCTTTGCAATCTGTGTGGTCTCTGTTGCAGCTACTCAACTCTGCTATTGTAGCATGAAAGCAGTTGCAGACAGTGCTTAAGGGAATGGACGTGGTTGTGTTTTAATAAAACTTTATTTACAAAAAACAGGTGGGAGGTTGGATTTTGGGTCGTCGTGTCATGGGTTGCCAATTCTTGGATCTTCTTTTCCATTGTTACTTCCAACCACGTTGTACTAGCCTTTCAGATCTGGGAGAAATATCCAGTTATGATTCTAAATCCATGCACTTAAGGTACTTTAATCTTCTATTATAATTCATAGGAATGCTTAGACTTAGTTTTCTTATTTGTGGAGTAATGATAATATGTCATTTCTCTGTCTTTTGTGAAAATAAAATTACTATTGATATCTGTGAAAATTTTTTATCACTTGTGAAATACTATGTAAAGCTAACATAGAATTATTTTGGTGACCGAATCCATGTGATTATTCAAAGTTCTTAAACTATTAGTCTTGGAAATGGGAAGTTTAAATATCAGGAAAAAATCATGGCATTTCTGATGATATTTTTCAAATGTTATCATATCAAGGTGGAGTAAACACACACTCAATTTATATTAGATGGCTACCTGGGACATCTTTGACTTCTTGGTATACTAATATTATATCCATTTATTCTTAGTCAGCGACTCAAGAATTCCTTATAGTGAACACAATTGCAAACTGTGAGTTCTCACTTCACACACCATTTCTAATTAAGAAATAATTAAATGATTTTAAAATGTCAAGGAATTTGGTCCAGTGGTTATGTTAGCATAAATAATTATATGATTCTAATCATAACTTTCCAGTCTGCTGTGATCATTTCTAAGCAGATTTTACTCGTTTCTCAAAGTCATGAATTTATCTTTAATGTATAAAACTGCTTTCTTAAAAAAAAAAAAATCTAGCAGCAGAAGCCAGGAAGAAAATGGAGCACACATTCACTGAGCTGTGAAATGTGGAGATCTATTCAACTCCATTAACTACAAAATATACATCATCCACTAACATACTAGACAATGAATGACTCTATATGGAGTGCTACATGTCCAAATTACTGCAAGATGAACACTTTGGTAAAGGTTAGATGCTACAGATAACTGTTTACATATATTAACAGAAAGGTAAGCAGTGACAATCTTGCAGTCCTTTCACAAGCTTAATGCCCTCCAATTCCAATGAGCACTATAGGAATTTCAAAAAATTCTCTGAGAAAATCATCTATAACCTTTATTTCCAGGGTAGAGGAAGATTAAATTATTTGCAATACTTTTAATTTTAGAAAAGTTGTAACCCGTGTCAGTGTTATGATGATTTTTATTTATTAAGCATCTACTAAATGCCTCATGTAAATTTTATGTGAGTAAAGGGAGTAAACAGGAAAATAAACAGGTAGGTTTCCCTGTAGAACAAAAAGCTTAGTGACATTTTATCAACATAAAATTTAGTAATTTTAAAGGGAAGTGATCCATATTTGTTTTTATTTTTAAATACTTTCTTAATTATTTTTATGATATATCAATATTCAGGAAGCTCTTACGAGATTAAAAATAAATTTTTAAAAAAAATTTTCTGGAGATGGAATTTATTTTTTTTTCTATTGTAAGATGGGTATTTTCTGAGTTTCCACAGGAGGAAAATACTAGACTTGAATATGTCACCATAATAATCAGCAAAAATGCTTATATGTGTAGTTGGTAACTACTGCAAACACAAATAGGTAAAATGAGTAAATGTCATCTTTCTCCTCTCATGGAATTTATTTTATACACAAACATACACACAGATTTATGTGGAGAGATATATATATATATGAAAAAAGGTATTTATACATAGAACAATAAATAGTTCAAAGCAACATAGGCAAAGTGACAAATAAGTAGTAGTTGGAATAATTGAAACAGGATTCAGAAAGACTAATATTTTCATCACATATAATAATAAGCTAGCACTTACTGTGTGTTCACGGTGTGTTCAGCACTCGTAAGTGCTTTCTATACGCATCAGTTATTTCTCACACCTCCTTATAAGTTTTGTTATTACTCCCATTTTACAATAAGGAAACTGAGAAGTAGAGAAATTAATCAAATCGCCCCAGTTCACATAGCCATAAGGTGGAATAGCCAACATCTAATCCCAAGCAGTCTAGTTGCTGAGTCCGCACTCTGAATTATCAAGCTGTACTTCCTCTCTCCCAGTAACAAACTTTTATCAGTACAAAGCCCCTTGACTTTTGTATGACTTATTTTAAAATCCTTATACAATACTTCTTCCAAGGTCTCTGACTCATATAATCTATTTTTGAACAACTCAGAATTATATACATTTCATATGGCATCTCTAAAGCACATGCACAATTTGTATTTTTGAAAATTCAGTTAATAATTAATTATTTTCAGTTATCATAAAGTGATGTTTGCCCTAATCAGATGACTTGTTGCCACTTTTGAGCAGCAGAATTTACACAATAACTTGAATTTAATGCTATATTCATCTTTAATTGTAACTAAATCATGGAAATGCTAATACTACATCCTAGTCATGAAAAAGACCTCATAAAATTAAATTTGATCCAAGTTTGAAACCACTAGTAGCCTAAAAGCTGCAAGTTAACTTCATTTATATTTTCACTAGACTTGAGCCAATTGATTTTAATTGTAAAAGAAAAGATCAATATTTACAATCATGTATAAAAACCTGAAAATGTATTATCAGAGAGTGTGCCTATAAAAGGTAGGCATAATTCAGAGTTCTATAATGTGAGCTTTCTCTAAATTTCCGCTCTCCCATCAGTGAATAATACATAGGTTTATTGTTTACCTTACATGGTGGGTTTTCTTGTGCTGATTTTCAGAAGATGTTGTGTATTAAACTCATGAGCTTCCTATGTAATACTACAATATTTAATCCTATATGTTCAAAGTCTATGTAAACCTTAGAAATATTTTCATGATTTATCCCAGGTGAAAAATAAAATATTTTTATTACACTTTTTGACATTCTGTGAATGGTCTGACATAGGAGGAGAATCTATAATGTAATATATGGCCAGTTAGTCACTAGAGTTTATTTGTGAAGCTATCACCAACTTTAATCTAGGAAGAAATAAAGAATGATTAGTCAAAAATAGAAACGTGGTATGTACCTTACTTGTTTTGCAGGAAGTTTCCAATTTCTATAATTATGATCTAATACAAAAATACTAAGAACTCAAAGGTGTTTTTATGTAAGAAAGATCAAGTCATTTCACATGTTTTGGACAAAGCCTAATAAAAATATCTTTTAGAGAGCAAAAATAATAAAAATCATTTTCATACAAAATGATAGGAAGAAAATATAAAAATGTGAATAGTAGTTACTTATGGGTTTTTTTTTTAAAGTTCTTTTCCACTTTTCCCTATTTTTAAATTTTCCTGCAGTAATCTGAGAGCAATTACACTAAAATTTGGATTTGGGCATTTGGTGGGAATAATTGGTCAGAATCTCATCTTGTTTATCCCACAAACAGATTTTTGTTTTAGAAATCTTTATATCTAAGGATTTCAGTTGGCAAAGATGTTATATTTGAATTAAAAACTACTTACTGGCTATAATTTATTGAAGTGCATTTAACTAAATGGAAGTGGAAACTATGCATTTATTCCATATCCATTTTATTAACACTTTCTACAATACAATTCAGGTTTGGAAATAAGTTTATATGGAATCTTAGTGTAGCATCTGTGTAGAAAAATAATGCAGTCTGAATTTGATGGCTTTCTATTCACCAGTTCTTTGACTTATAATTCCTATGTATTTCAATCAATCTCATTAATGGCACCAATCATTTTTGTGGGGTCAGGGTTTTGCTATAACATAGGTTAGTATGGTGTAATAATTTTTCTTTGTTAGTGCAGCATAACTAATTAAGTACTTCCTTTTAATGTTTGATTGAATTTTGTAAAAACCATAGTTCAAACAAATGAAGGTGTGTCACTGACCTCAAATGGGACCTGGGTTTAAGGAAATCATTTGATGGAGCAACTGAATTAGGTCTTTTCCTCACTCTATTTTTATCAAGATAGGGAATATCTCAAGCTGGTTTTAAATAATGAAAATACATTTGTAAGATGTTTATTAAATTGTGAACTTTCTACCTCTGATGCAAAACTTGAAGGCAAAACTATTTTATTTGTATATATTAAATACAATACATATGATTTACATAAAAATTTTATAGATTTTTCTTTCAAAATGTTATTAACTCAGGACAACTGCTTGTTAACGTTTCCATTTATCATAGTGTCACTTTATTTCACTGTTGTCACTTGAATAATAGGCAATCAGGATTGAAAGTTTTTCAAAATTGCAGTCCTCTAGATGTTACAATTAAATTAATTATAAATCCAGAATAAACAGTTCTTAATCACATAAAACAGTTCTGCCACATTATACACACTTTTGTTATGATGTAAATTGAAAGCCAGTGGATTTTTTTTTAAATAAATAAAGCCGCATGTTCACAAAGCTCTAACTAACCCCTCATTAATAAACAGATGCACTGAAAAAGATGTGCCCCAAACATCTGCTCTTGCTAAAAATGACACCTTATTTTTCAATTTAATATTAACAATTTGACAATCTAAATAGTATTTATTTCCCATTTTTATGTGAACAATCAACAGCTAAACAACTCTAAAGTACTTTATTCATGGGCAAACTAGCTTGACAAAATGGGATGTTTTCAGGAGAGGTTCAAAGAGATAAAGACAGTCAGGGTAGTCTTAGTCATTTGGGTTAATATAACAATACCCTAGACGGTGGTTTATAAACAACAGAGATCTATTTCTCACAGTTCTGGAGGCTGAAAAGTCCAAGATCAAAGAGCCAGCAGATTTGGTATTTGGTAAGGTCCTGCCTCCTGGTTCATAGATGACCATTTTTTCAGCCTACACATGGCAAAAGGGACCAGGGATTTCTCTGAGTCTTCTTTGTATGGGCATTAATCTCATTAATGAGGGCTCTACCCTTAAGACCTAATCACCTCCGGAAGACCATACCTCCAAATAACATCACATTGAAGATTAGGTTTGAACATATGGATTTGGGGGAGACACACATAGTCTATAGCACAGAGAATAGTAGATTTTACAACTAGTAAAGGAGAATAATGTGAAGATCCAGGTCCTACAGTGCTGGAGTTACACGTAGAATAGGACACAATGGGTCATTATTCTGGGTCCCATGTCCTGTGGCAGGTAAGGTTTCAGTAGCAGCATTCAAGCTAAGTTAAAAGCAATAGCATTTCTTTCCCAAATCCCACATATTACACTAAAAACAATTAGATTATATAATTAATAACTATATTTATTTATTTATAACAGCATTTCACATACCATTATAGTGTTCTATTCTTTTCTGAGAGTTACTTATTGAATCACTGCTATGTTTTTTTTCTTTTTTTTTGCGGTACGCGGGCCTCTCACTGTTGTGGCCTCTCCCGCTGTGGAGCACAGGCTCTGGACGCGCAGGCTCATGGGCCCAGCCACTCTGCGGCATGTGGGATCTTCCCGGACCGGGGCACGAACCCGTGTCCCCTGCATCGGCAGGCGGACTCTCAACCACTGCGCCACCAGGGAAGCCCCCACTGCTATGTTTTGATTTATGCAAAATATAGTTTTTATTTAGTAACATTATTTATCAAGAACCTATTATGTGACTGTACTCTGCTAAGTGTGTACAGCACACTGACTTGAACTGCATTAAAATTTTTTAAATTCTCAAAAAAACACCCAACAACTATATTATATTACAAAATATTGACAAAAGATACATATAAAGAATATTCTAGGAGAAGGCTATACAAGGGAACCAAATTCAATAGGCAAGCTGGGGCATCTTGGAAAAAGTTACAGTGAAGTTTGAAGGATACAAAGTATTTAGAAGGAGGTAAATATTCTGTGCTAAGGGAACAACACACAGAATGGCTCAGAGTAGTGAAAGAGCCTAAAGAGAGCATTTAAGAAACTCAGAATAGCTTTTACATATCTGGGGATGTAGGGCGTGCACTGGAACAGTAGCTTGGGATAGGGCCAGAGACCTAGGTGGGTCCACATCAATGGAAGCTTTGTTCCTTGAGCTGAGTTAGAACTTTATCCACAAAGATATGAATAGCTATTAAAGAATTTTAAGTAGGGGAATAATATTAAAGGGTTTGTGTATGAGATCAGTAACTTAGGCATTAAGCGACAGGGAGGATAGATTGGGAGTGGGGTTAGGGCACTGTAACAGTATCTCTGTTGAGCTTCATTGCTTCCATAGGTGCTACAAGTTTTACAAAATTTAACAAGATCTAGTCAATGACCATTGGTATATTAATTTATTTACTAATTTACTTACTTTTTGAAAGAGGACCAATCCCAGGTTGCTTGGTACTTCATGTGGGTCAGAGAGAGAGGATAGGTAACATATGCATATAAATACTTATTTTATATAGAAGTACATACCAAATGCAGGTGAGTTGTTTAAAATAACTGTTCTAAGACAGTACAGGCAGGGTCCACTCCAATTGAGGTGGTTAGAAAATGCATTAAGGGAGGAAAGCCAAGGAAGAGAATTCTTTTTGTGAAGAGAAAATTTATAGCCACTACTTTGAGACTGTCCAAATATCTTAAACTCATTCTAAATTAAAATCATACAGTACCAGGAAAAATGAAATAATTTAAAATGGAATTTATTATCAATCAGGAAAAAAATGCTCTGATATCTAATGATGGGATTATTTCATAATGAAATATAGAATTTACAGATGCTTCCAAAAAGGACATTTCATTTTGCACATTATAAACATTCTTTATTTTGCCCCCAAATCATTTTTTTCAGTGTTGATTCCTAGTGCTTCTTTCATTTATCCTTGATCATTTTCTCTGCCTTTTTCTGAAGGTTTGTTGTCCCAAATGTCATCTCAATGATCTACTGCCAAATACAAGGAATTTTGCTATGAAATTAAAAGTGTTTCCATGTTTTATGAAGCCAGGAATCTCACTCAGCCAGCTACTATATTCAAAGAGACTAGTGTACAGAGAAGAATAACTGAGACAGACAAAAACAGGAAATACAAACAAAGACAGTCTCATCAGATTTTTTTCTTCCACTGACATTGCATTTTGACTAGTTCAGACTTCTTTTAAAAGGGTATAGTTGATTACAAATTAAAGTTTACTGTGTGATCTTTTAACAGTCTTTAAACTTTGGCTAGGTATGATTGCCAAGGAAAAGAGCAATCTTTGATTGAAAAATGCTCCTGTTATAAAGCTTAGAGTAAAGTAGTAAATACCACTAACTGATGCTTTTTGCCTAGAAACATCTGTCTGGTGAATGTGTTTCGATAGGTGAATTAACAGAAGGAAACATAAACATATCTTTCTTTGAATTACAAAAATCCCTTTGTTTTTTCTGGAATCAGAAGTTTAAGTAAACTTCTAAAAGTCAATATATATTGGTCTAGTCCACGGCCAGCAAGAAAAAAAAATTCTATCAGCTAAAAAACAACTCAAATTCTAAAACGGGGTTTGGAAGGAGAGCTATCCAAATCAAAAGTAAATCCAAAAAGTTTGATTTTGACATAACTGTAGAAACATTATACAAAGAGTTGTGGAAATCCATTTTGTCTGAAATACTGTACAGTGACTTCCAAGAACTAGTAGAAACATATGAGTTCAAATATAACTCTCACAATGAAGATTACAACGTATAGTATCTTATGTAATCCTTCCCACTAAATGCTAAATCCAAAAGCCTCAAGGTCATGAACCAAACATTATTCAACGTGCCGATCATTGGCAGGTTTAAGCTGTAAGATGTTTTTATTTCTATAACTGATTTCTCTCAGTAAGTAACTTTGGTCTGAAAAGATGATAAAGTGGATATGAACTTAAATATTAAGTTAAAAGTGAAGAAAATTATCAAACATTTCTATAGCTGTAGTTAATTCTGCTTTACAGTTCCCAAGGATCTCTGAACAGGATAATTGAGCTCCTCAAGACTGTCATTCTTAGGAAAGATGCAAGAACTCAAAATCTTCTAGCCTTAATTTTGAAAGTGAAATATCAGTAATGCAGTTGATAGGTTGCATCTGAATACACTGATTCTGCATCCACTGACATGATGAGTGTTGACTCAAGAGGATCAATGGAAGCACTAAGAAAATGAAAATAGAGGAGGCATTGTAGGATTTGCTTGATTTCTCCTAACTCAGAGGTTATTCCCAATCACTCTTGAACTCTTCATAGGTCCCTTTTCTCCCCAGTATCTCTTCAATAGTACACACTGAGTCCAAATGACTATACACTCAAGGATACTGCTAAGATTAATTTGGTATTTATGAGCCTGTCTATATATCTGACACACTATCTGCAAGGCACCAACATAGGCACAGCCCAGTTCAAACTTCAACCCCTGATAAAGTGGATACAAAGCTTTATTTAAATTAGTCCCTTGAAACAGATTAATTCTGAAATGTTACTTCCTTTAACACTAACAAAATTTTCCTTGCAGATTTCTGTCTATTCCTTTCTGATTCCTACCTTGATACTCTTTTTCATCATAGATCATGAACACCTTCCAAACTCCAGTGCTTGATTAATTTCACACCTCTACACTCTCTTAAGCAATACATTTGAAATAGAAAAATAGATACATTCCCAATGAAATATAAATGCTAAATGTTGACCTAAGAAGAATAGAAATTTTAAACGTTAAAAATTATAGAGGATGTTAAAGTCCTACCATTTTTAAAAGGCAGAAGATCAGATTCAGATATAACTTTCAAGGACCATACAATTTTTTTACAGGTACACTAACTCTCGCCCACAGTTCTCATATCCAAAAACAAAAGGTTTTTTTTTTAATTCATTAGGTAGAAAAGCCAGACCTGTTAAGTCTTGTCCCATTTAGTATGAATATTCACATATTTTCTGCAGAAATATTAATATGATTAGAGTACTATCCAACATCTAAAAGCAAAATGTTTAAATTAGGTATTAAAACAAATTCCAGAATATTATTTTAAATAATTATTTCTGCCAAGTAGATTTACTCTAGGAATTCAAGAATTGTTTAATAATACAAAGAGTATCAATATGTCATTTAAAAGGGAAAAATTACATTAATAGATGCTGACAAGATATTTGACAAAATTCAGTTTGCTGTAACTGATTTTTTAAAAAAACTTACAGTTAAACAAGAATTTGATGGAACATTTCTGTGTAAGTTAAATAGCATTTATGAAAAGCCAAGGACAGGCATCCAATCAAATGAGGAAGTGTTAAGCTTTTTATTCATCTTTAGTAATAAGTCAGGGATGCTTACTGTCACTACTAGTACTGTTTTTGAGGTTCAATCAAAAGTAATATGATATACATTATATAGAAGCACCACAAAAGCAAATATATCAACACTATTTATAGGTTGTATTATCATATTTTTAGAAAATCTTAGAGAATCAACTGAAATACCTTGAAATAATAATAAAATTTGTTGAGTGCCTGTCATTGAGTCACTTAAACTTGTGCTAGTCCCCTAAAACTTTCTCTGCTTCAGTTCTCTCATCTAAAAAATGGAGAAATAATATCTAACTTATTGGGTTGTTATGAGTATTAAATGAATCAATATAGGTATAATGTTTAGAATGCCTACCTCTGTAGGTGTTATCTATTGTTGCTCTCGTTGCTATTATGATGGTTAAAATGTTATATATATGTTCAAATCAGAATATATATCATTTTTTGTGTGTGTATTTATGTATAATTAAGAAACAGAACTTGAATGAATGGAGAGACAAGCTATGCTCTTAAATGGGAAAACTGTTATATTGTAAAAATATTAATCCTTCTTGAATTAATATATGTATGATATATTTTTATCTGTTACTATCAGAATCACAGCAGGATTGTTTGCTAGTTTGCTTTTTGGAACACAAACTGTACAAAATGCTCAAATTTAAAAAATGTGTAGTATTTGCCAAGGAAGTCTTGGAAAAGAATAGTAAGAGGGGGAGTTAATATTTGATTAAGATAACATTCCATTCAGTGGTGAAAAAAATGGATAATCTAATAAACGGGATTGGGATATCTGACTATCCATTTTTAAAAAATGAATCTCTTACTCTCTGTATTTACCTGAGAGAATGAAAACATATATCCACACAAAGCTCTGTATGCAAATAGTTATAATATCTCTTTTTCATAATTGCCCAAAACTGGAAACAACTCAGTGCCCTTCAAGTGGTGAATAGATAAACAGATTGTGGTACATCTGTAAAATGGAATACTACTCAGCAATTTAAAGGAACACATTATGGATATACACACAACAATATGGACCAATCTCAAAATTATGCTAAGTGAAAAAAGCCACACTCAAAAGGCAACACACTGTGTCATTTCATTTGTATGCCTTTCTGGAAGAGGCAAAACTATAGGGACAGGTATCAGGTCAGTTGTTGCCAAAAGCTAGGAATGTAAGAGAGGCAATTAACCACAAAGAATAACCAAGGAATGTTTTGAGATTAGCAAAATATTCTATATTTTTATTTTGGTGCTGTATGTCTGTCAAACCTACGACACAGTAAATTTTACTGTACATAAATTATACCTCAGTAAACAAGTTGAAAAAAGAAAATGGAACTAGATCCACACCTCAAGCCATGATCAGGATAATTTTTAAATGTATTAAAAATATAAATGTAGCAGGAAGCCCTAAAAGGAGAGCCTGACTCAGAAATGAAAATATTTGTTACCAAGACCTTTCCTACAAACGAAGGCTCAGGCAGATGTTAGTGTCCTCTTGCGTCTGCTCCAGAGCAAAGTTTTCTGGGGGCTGTACAAGGCTTTAACAATCTACAGATGTAAAAAATACCACCTTCACTTTAAAGAAACCTTCAAAACTATTCCACTAAGTGATGAACTCCTGAGAGCCTTAAATTTATGCTTTCTGGTTATGAAATATTATTAATATATCTCCATTATGAAAAATTTGGAAAACACAGAAAAGACAAAAATAGAATATAAAAATTACCCATAATTCTATCTTACCTTTTCTCTCTCTTTTTCAAAATGTAGAGAGTAAAGAATGAAATTCTTCCTCTCTCCTTGGTCCAACTCCATCCCCTGGAGGTAGCTGCTGTCATCTTCAGTTCGGTACACATTCTGACAGAGACTTTCCTGCTTTCCTACAGAAGTAGGTTGGAATTGTGTCTTAGTCTGTTTGGACTGCTATAACAAAAATACCATAGACTGAATGACTTATAAGCACAAAAATTTAATTCTCACAGTTCTGGAAACTGGGAAATTCAAGATCAAGGTGCCAGCAATTTCGGTGTCTGATAAGGACCCACTTTCTGGTTTATAGCGAGCCATGTTCTCCCTGTGTTCTCAAATAGCAAAAGGGTCTAGAGAGCTCTCTGGAGCCTCTTTTATAAGGACTAATTTCATTCATGATGGCAGAGTCCTCATGACCTAATCACCTCCCAAAGGCCCTACCTCCTAATACCAACACATTGAGGTTTAGGGCTTCAACATATAATTTTTGGGAACACACAAACGTTCAGTCCTTTGAACTGGTTTTAAAAACTATTATTATATATTTTTTGTTTTCCAAAATGTCATATTGTACATATTGTTCTTCAATTTGCTTTGTACTTAATAAATATACTTTAGGGATCAAAAAATATAAATATAAGAAAGAAATTTGGATGATTTTAGTGGAAATGGAGAATATTTGTGAACCTTGGAGTAAGAGGATTTCTTAAGATAAAAAATCCAAAAGGCATAAAATGTAGGTCCTTTGTTTCTAAAAGATACGGTGATCATTAATTGTATGTGTTAACTTGACTGGGCTGAAAGATGTCCAGAAAGCTTGTAAAATATTATAAAATATGATTTCTGGGTGTGCGTGACGGTGTCTCCAGAAGAGGTTAACATTTGAATTGGTAGGCCGAGTGAAGAGGAGAACCCTCACCAATGTGGCTGGGCATCATGCAATCCCACCCTGAATTGAGGACCTGAATAAACAAAAAGGCAGAGGAAGGACAAATCTTCTCTCTTTGCTTAAACAAAGGCATCCCTCCTCTGCCTTTGGACATCAGCACTTCTGATTCTCAAGCTTTTGTAATCAGACCAGGACTTAGAACCTTCAGCCCCCGGATTCTCTTTGGACTCAGACAGAATTACACCACCAGTTTTCCTGATTCTCTAGCTTGCAGATGGCAGACTGTGGGACTTCTCAGCCTCCATAACCACATCAGCCTATTCCTACAATCAATCTGTCAATATTGATTATGTTTTTCTGAAGAAACCTTGACTAATAAAGATACTAAAAGCAAAGTCATTAAGCAATTCACCAGGAGAAAATATTAAAACATATAGGGTATATTAATAAGAATAAGATAAACAAAACCAACCACAGAAAAGGAAAAGGAAATGAATAGGCAAGTCAAAGGAGAGAAGAGACAATAAACACATTTTAGAAAGCATAACCTTAATAATGGTTAAGAAAATGAACGTTAAAAACACAATGAGATAATATTTTCTAGTCACAATTGGAAAATGAAATTTACATCGAAAACCTTCAGTATCAAACAGGTAATTGTATATGCTTCTGATGGTAGTGTGCATTACTATAATCATTTAATAAGATAACCTACTATTGTTTATTTAAGCAAACATACCTAAACTTTAAGCAGTTGAACTTATGGAAATTTATTTAACAAAATATGAATTCAGAAAAACATACATAAAAAGATAATACAGCATTATTTGCATCAGTAAAAAACAAACAAAAAATAAAAGTTAAAATAAATAAAATGTATAATCTTACAATGAATATTATGTAGCCATTAAAATAAATAAGATAGACTTATCACTTAGTAGGATGTGCACATTGCAAAGTTAAGTAAAACTGCAAATAGATGAAGATCATGTATTTCTGATTATATTTTTTAATTAAGTGAACAGAGATCTCAATTGCATAAATAGACATAGAGGATATTGTGGAGTGTTCTACCCAGATACCCAGGCTATCTCCCAGTTGCTGGGATTATCGACTGATGACGGCTCTGAGTTTTGTCCTTCTCTGGAAACTACTCACCCAAGATTGTACCTCTTCCCAGGGGTTGGCTAATGACTTTGAGAATACAAAATTCCAGTTCCTTGTCTCAATTTGGGACCACTCTGAGAGGTCTCATGGAGCTTGAGGATTTTCCCATGAGTTTGATGAGGCCTCAACTGCAACTTTATTTTAGTCAGCTTGTCCCTCTTCCCCCTGCTGCCTCCCTCACTTCCTTAGGTGTGTATTTAGAGGTGTATCTCCCAAGAGATCACCGCAGTGAACATTTTGAACTCAACACCCTGTCATCAGAGAGCTCAATCTAAAATAACGTTTGTGTCTCTGTATGTTAATAAATGCAGAGGGAAAAGTACCAGAGAAGATCCGTAGCAGGTCATTTATACTAGGTAATCAAGGGTATAGGATTAAAAGAGGATTGGCAAAGGAGAGTATTTCACTTATTCATGTCTTCATTGTTTTAATAATTAAATTCCGAGATTGTTTTTTCTGTAATTTAAGTCACCTAGAATGTATTTTGTGAAACGTCATAGGGAACGATTCCTTTTGTGTATATAATGCTAAGGAAAATACACTAAAATACATTTTGCATGTAGTAAGGGAGATCCATTCCCATGCCTTCTAGCTCCTTTAACTTGCTTTAGAAGGAAACTTTTTCAAAGTTTCTTTTAAACCACTCAAACAAGTAAGTCATCAAGCTTCCCAAATGGGCATATTCTGCGCTTTTAATTTTATGCTGGCAGAGAACACAATCAATCAATTATTGCTGTTTGTGAAACATTTACTTTTATAATTCTAACATATGTTAACTCCTAGGGTTACCAGAATGTTTTTTTTTTTCACATTATTTGACAGCTGAAATTAAACAAATCCTATTCAACTACAAGGCTAATAGAAGGTTTACTATGTGTGTCATTAGCACCATCCATATAAGGTAACGGAAAATATGAGGTGTGGATTTTTAAAATATGATAAAATGAGAACGCTGTTAGATGCACAGGAAGGTGTGACTTCAGGCCTGGCATTTTCTTATTAGAATAAAACTGCCTCTGTTTTATTTTACTAAAATAATCAGCCTTATGTGTTTTTGAGTTGACATCTTTCAAATTATTTTATCAAATCAAAAATATGTACCTTAGTTGAAATAAGTCTTAACTATCATGTCACTTTAATGTAATATATGGCATAATAGATTGCTCCGTAATAGGCTGCTAAAGATTTTTGTGTTCAAGGATATCATGGTTAGAATGAAGAAATGTAATTTATTTGCTTATATTTTTTAACCCTTATCACTTTTGCAACATGCTTTTTATGATTGAATAGAAGACTTTTAGGAAAGTATAAAAGCACATAAAAATTGCCCAAAATATTTTAAATGTAAGCATGAGAGAATATACATGTAATATGTGTATATATATTTACATGTATATAAATCTTAATGAGTACATTTATTCATAATCACAATACTTAGATTATGTATTATCATACTAAAGCAGCTTCTAATCTTGAGATTGCCTTTTTCCTACTTTGCATTTATAGAACTCCTTTCATTCAGAGATATTCTAAGAATACTACACACAAAGAACAAGGGGGTTATACAGCCTATCTATAGACAGGAAGAGACAGCGGAGCCTTCATTCTTTTTAAAAAACATACAAACGGATGTCCCCAGGATATACTGAGTGCCAGTTGAGTTGTATAATCCCTAAAGCATATTATTTTTATTTCTAAGCCTGTTTATGCCAGTAGTTATTGTAATTTCATAACTTAACTAAATACATGAAATAAGTATAAGTATGTAAAGAGAGTTGTTATTAAGAAAATCAAAATGATTAATGTGTTAAACTTGATGAAGACAATTTTTTTTACAAAAAGTAATTGCTGTGCATTTAGGTGTGGATGAGACAAGTACAAAACATTAGAAACTAAATTTGTAAGAATCTAGAATAGAACTTCACTTATATTCCTTTACAAATGTTTTTGCACCCTTTAAAGATACTGAAATTCAAGGTTGTGAAAGACAAAGTATGGATATGGTTTATGCAAGAAAATACTGTGGAACTTTAGTCAGTAGATCTATCCTTAAAGAATACTCTTTCACTCTACATCAAAAAATAAAGTAAAATTTTAAAAAATGATGAATGACCCTATATTTATATATTTTAAATGATATCTTGTGCGTGTATATTTGTATTTTTTTTTTTATGGTTCTTCTCTTAACTGACCAGTTGCTGACCCAACTGTTTTTTGTTAAAAGGCTTCTGCTGTGGCCAAATACTCAGACTGCTTTGGTCCCATTACAAACACCAACATTTAATACATGTGGAGGTTTGAGCAAGTGAATCTTAAGTTTCTTCATCTGATAAAAGACAGTAATAGTTGGACCAGCCCTATAGTGTTGGGTGAGAATTAGTTGTTCATCACTGAGCAAAAACTGAGCACAGTACCTAGCAATCAGTAAATACTCAGTTAATGCCAGCTGATATGTAATGGGATGTGGATAGGACTATGAATTTGTATTTGCTGCCATCAATGATTTGCATTTTTTTTCCTCACAACTCCCAGATTTTTTTTTTAAATAAAGGGCTATGTATAAAAAGCAAATGTAATATAATTTTAGTGTTACTAGTATTCAGACTATGGGATGCCGAACCTTCTTGCTTTTAAAATTAAGAGCAGAATATATTAAAAGTGCAATCTGTGAATAAAACATATTCTAAATATGCTGTGTTTATGCATCAAAATTCATAATTATGTGAAAAAATCTAAGATTATATGAACTGATGGCATAATGAAGTTAAAACTAGGAAAAAAACTGTAAATCCACTTTCATTATGACTATCTTTGATAGGAACAAAATCTCAAGGGTTACTAAAGTCACAAAACTATACCCTATATCCTTTTTTACTTAAACATATTTTAATATGCACATTGTTCATTCTTCTTTCAGAAACAATGTGAGACAATAGGCCCTTAAGTTATACAGTATGTGACTTATTTTGGAGAACAAGTTTCAAAAAGTATACACCATTTTTTAGGTACCCAGTGTTCCTGTTTACAACATGGTACCCATTTATAAATGTATGGTTCACTATAACCAGCCCCTTTTTAAAGAAGTGTGGAATTCCGTATCCAATTTCAAGAGTCAGTGAAATGTTGCCTTTTTCTAAATTGACCAGTAGTGTTTGCATGATTCAGGTGACAACCTTTAGCCTTGTTTTTAGATATGACTGAGGAAGAATTTTTATACATATGCATCAAAAGAAAAATTGAGTCTTAGGAACTGTCAGAGTTTCTTAAATTTTAAACTTAGTGTTTTCATTGTATATTATTTCAAATGGTTTTCAGTTTTTTTAGTAAAAAGAAGTTTTTAATTCCAAAACTTATTAAATTTGTTCAGTTTGGGATCAAGAAGATGAATGTCATTGCTCCTGTGTTTGGCAATGTAATTTGTTCTTATTGGTCTTTACTCAGTATATGCTAAGGCAATTATTTTTGTTGACACCATCCTGCTGTATGTGATAGGAAATGAGTATATTTCTTATGCCCAATGAAATTATCTTAAATTTAGGCTACCTATGGATTCTTAGGGATAAAGGTCCTATAACCAATTAGCCCATTATTTAGTAAAATTTTCTGATAGCACTTATTCTAACAACTAGCTTAATACTAAATGTTATTAAAGAATAAACTTCTTTTATAATAATTTGTTGGGGAAAAAAAGCAAACTTTACCGTAGGTGACCTGAATTTTTTCACATTGCACAATGTTGATTAAATAATACAAACTTCATCAAGAATGCTTTTTGTCTGTAGAATTATATCAAACAATTGCCAAAATATACTATTTTTATCCTCCTTATTCTCTCTTCTCCAAGTACAATAGATAGAGGAAAGATAGTTTGGTAATGAAAAAGAATTATCTCTAAGTAAACATCAAGATTATTCAACTCAATAGACTCATTTTCTTAGCCAAAATTAATAATAACTATGATAATAACCTTGAAGAATAGTATACAACTTTTCTTTTCTGTGAGCTCTGTTAAACTGGGAAAATACAAAGATCTCCTCATCCATCATTTCTGATTACATTATTTGAAAGACTGGTTTCTTTAAGAAGGGGAAAATTGAGAAAGGAACTTTGCTTATTATTGCCTTAGAAGTAGTATAGATTAATCTAAAAATATTCTAAAAGGCTTTGAAACATAAAGCTATTTCAAATTTTTAAAAATTTTAGTTGGGAAATACTTTTCCAGAAATACCAATTTCATATTAACATATGTGCTTCACTATAAACCATTGCAAACTTCATAGGTTGTGCAGGCTGCATTTCCCTCCCATGATGTCACAGGAAAGCTCACTGTACCTTGTCAAATTGGGTTTGGAAGCTAGGCTTCAGATACCATCACCACCACTACCTTTATCACATCTTATAGGTGAACAGTGCTTTCTAGTGTTAAAAGTTCATGCAGAGTGAACAGATGTACCTGTTTGCCCAAGATAGTCCTGATTTGTGCATATTGCCTCAGTATCATTATAAGCGCCTCCCTCCTTCTGTCTCAGAAGTGTCCTGGTACAGATGACAAAATAATATAGTCATCCTGACTTTAACCAGCATTAACTTATATGGCCAATCTATGAAGTCCAAGAATCTGTCAGAAAATTAGCACTGTCCTAATATAACAGATAAGAAAACAGATGAGGTCTTAAAAACTAACTCACTGTCAAGTGAGTAACAAACTAAACTAGGTCTTTTGGCTCATTTTTCAAGGCTCTTTCCTTGCTACATATTAAGTTTACAGAGCCAAATCCTGAATGCTTCAGGACTGCCTGAACTCAGGCCAAAATGCTGCTTTCCTGAAATCTTATACTATATTCAAAAGACATTTATTCTTTATGAGGTATGGATTAGGGATTGTTCCAGGATTCTAACTTTTTCTTATTAGTTGATTGTGTGCATGTGTGTGTTTATGTGTGAGTGTGTGATAGGTCTCATTCTTGGTTACATTCTTAAGGACCAAAGAGAATTTTCTTATGGTCCACACTGCCCAGTCTTCTGATGGGGCTCACAGCAAAAGTGATTGTACATGACTTCACTATTTCACAGTGCCACAGGACAGACCCGGGAACTTCCAGATCCCCTGGCAGCTGCTCTCGCTACTGAACTTGTAGGTGCCTGATTTCTGGATCTACCCAGTAGGAACTGTGTCAATCCTGTCTCTCCACCCAGTTTATGACACATATTGTCATACCAACAAGTTCCAAGTACCAAACTAGGTCAGAGAGTAGTTTCTCTGTGTTCATAAGCTTATCTAGTGAAAGCTTTATAAGTTACAGAATCTTGTCCCTCCCCCAAGTTTAATTTTTTTCCGTCTTAGAAATCTGAGTGTTTATCAAAATGGTTTAAACAATTGCAAGATAAAAGCAAATGCTAAGCAACAATTCAGTTACTTTTTTTTATTGGAGTATAATTGCTTTACAATGTTGTGTTTCTGCTGTAGAACAAAGTGAATCAGCTGAATTTGCCTGAGAGAAAATATTTTTAGAAATTTGCTGAATTTTAGAGTTCATGTTATTTCACAATTAAAAATAATCTCAAAAGTAATAGCACAGCTTAAAAGAAGAAAGTACAAAAAGAATTTATTATGAAACAAGTAGATGCCTTTAAAAAGAAAGAAGCATTTAATTACATCTTAGTATATTTGCAGTGATTCATGAGGGCTATTTACATCAAATGATTTTTTAAATATTAAATATTAAATCCATTTAAATGCAATAAGTTGTATGGAGAATTTCATCCTTATTTCAGAGTCATGCTACTTTAAAATTCGTCATTAGAGTTAATAAGAAATTATATTAGAACTACTCTGTACATTTAAATGAAGCATAAATCAATTATTGAAGCCAGGAATTTTTTCATCATTGTAATAATTATCGGAATAAATTTAGTTCTTCAGTGCTGTCTAATGATATCTTCAAAACAAAAAAAATTGTGCAAAGAATTTTTACTAGGAATTCTTTCAATGTGCTTATAACATCTTTTTTCAGGCAAAAATATTTTAGAGAATTTTCATGCAGTCTTGGAAGGCTCTAAATGCCAGATTCAGTTATCCTCAATACCCTGGAAACCAAAATTAGATTCAGAATCAATATACTGTATTATCCATTTAACATCTAGTACACCAAACACTAACAACATTTATGAAAGAGTAACAGACTCAAAAAGGTTAAGCTAGTAAAACCAATCAATATAGCAAGTAGTATTATTAGAAGGGAGAATTTTGTAAGTCTGTGACTCGCTCAGGTGTGACCCAGGAAGGCTAGTTTGCTTTTGGATGAATATCTTTTGGAATTCACTTGACAATCCCTTTAGTCAAGCATGAGGCATGGATTCTTGCTGTACCCTGCACTTTGAACTTCTCACCTTTTGTGGAGAACAAAATAGGGCAAAATCTAAAATCATTGTTTGGCTGACTTGCTGATTACATCCTGGTGTGAGTTAATAGAATTATTTAATAATCATTATTATTGTTGTTAGTAAGTGCATACTGTGTGCCTGGAATTTGGGAGGCGTTTGCATATACATTATCTCACTCAGTCCTCAAAACACTCTCTTTCATTTTTCTGATAAGAAAACAGACACTGAGAGGAAAACTGACCTACCAGGGTTACCCTGCTGGGAGGTGGCCAATTTGGAACCCCCAATCTGTTTACCTGATGACAAAGACTGTCCCACTAACCATACACAAGTGTGCTGAAGTGTGATTTGCAGCATTCCCAGGGACTCCAGATTCTATGAATCAAAGGGAAAATGAAATGGTGATATTTGTCATTATACTCCCATACACATTATTCAGATTTATCAATAGAATTGAACCCTTAAAAAGTTCTGAAAATTGATCTACACCTAAAGAATTTTAAATACACACAAAGAAATAATAGTCTGGCAAATGTCTTTCCATGTTCTGTGACTTCTAGTCCAGGCAATGCCGGATAATACAAGTGTTCCTAATAGAGTAGACCATCAGAAGGTGAAAAGGTCACCTCAGTGGGTAATTCATTGCCCCTCAGGCAGATCCGCTTTATCTCCTTCTGAGACAGGAGTGATCCCAACCAGTGCTGTCTTGATACTTTGATATAGCTTATCACTTATGAAGTGAATTACTGAGAACAGCTGATACACTAATTCTTGAAAATTATAGAGAGATGATGAGAGAGAGAGTTTAATTTGTTACTTTAAAAATGAAGCTTTGGGCTTCCCTGGTGGCGCAGTGGTTGAGGGTCCGCCTGCCGATGCAGGGGACGCGGGTTCGTGCCCCGGTCCGGGAAGATCCCGCGTGCCGCGGAGCGGCTGGACCCGTGAGTCATGGCCGCTGAGCCTGCGCGTCCGGAGCCTGTGCTCCGCAATGGGAGGGGCTGCGACAGTGAGAGGCCCGCGTACCGCAAAAAAAAAAAAAAAAATGAAGCTTTCATGCAGATATGCTTTCTTGAATGTGAGAAAAGAGGGATGGAGTTTCAACTAACCTTTAGGGCAGTGGTCCCCAACCTTTTTGGCACCAGGGACCCATTTCATGGAAGACAGTTTTTCCACGGAATGGGGTGTGTGGGGGGATGGTTTCAGGATGATTCAAACACGTTATGTTCATGGTGCCCTTTATTTCTATTATTATTACATTGTAATATGTAATGAAATAGTTATACAACTCACGATAATGCAGAATCAGTGGGAGCCCTGAGCTTGTTTTCCTGAAACTAAATGGTCCCATCTGGGGTGATGGGAGACAGTGACACCCGAAGTGTGTTACTTATGTCCAGTCTACTCCATAAGATGCAGCTTAATTGTCACTTGCCACTCACTGATAGGGTTTTGATATGAGTCTGCAAGCAATTGATTTATTATGGTCTCTGTGCAGTCAAACCTCTCTGCTAACGATAATCTGTATTTGCAGCCACTCCCCAGTGCTAGCATCACCACCTCAGCTCCCCCTCAGATCATCAGGCATTAGATTCTCATAAGGAATGTGCAACCTAGATCCCTCACATGCACAGTTCACAGTAGGGCTTGAGCTCCTATGAGAATCTGATGTGCTGCTGATCTGACAGGAGGCGGAGCTCAGGCGGTAATGCGGGCAATGGGGAGTGGCTGTAAATACACATGAGGCTTTGCTCGCTGGCCCACTGCTCACCTCCTGCTGAGTGACCTGGTTCCTAACAGGCCACGGACCAGTACCAGTCCATGGCCCAGGGGTTGTGGGCCCCTGCTTTAGAGAATTTGCTTATTGGGAGGGTATCACTGATATTAATATCATCTTATGTGTATTTTCTGTAACAGGGGAAAGGTTTACAGCTACTCAAAGAAGAACCAGAATAAGAAATTTTCCACTTGGACTCAGGTACCAGCAAACACATTCAGAACAAACCAATCAAAATAAGGGATGAAGGTAGGACATGCTATATCTATACCTACTCATTATGTTATATTGTCTAGAGATGTCACGATTTAGATTTCAAATTACTCCTTCTTTGACTTCAACCAATAAAGACTAAGAAACGTTTTGTTTTTTGGCATAGCTAGAAAATTTTCTGTCTGAGTTTACATGCTTATAAGAAATCCAATTTATAAATACATAGTAATCTATATGAATACATTTATATTGATGGGAACAAATCTGGATAACCTCAAAGAGAATTGTATATATAAGATTAAATTAATCTTTTTTCTGATTTTGCTAACAACTGCTAGGAGGTAGATGATTACACTTTCACTAACAAAATTCTACAGAGATGTGCTTAAATACAGAATTACTTAATAAATATTTTCTAGATGCGTCACACTTCACTCAGCTGTCAATACATTATATGAAAGAAAATGAATTTTAAAAGGAAGCTAAGAGGACACAAAACTACTATTGTAAACATTTGATTCCATACTCATTTTTCCACTTAGAATCTGGCAAAACAAGCCAATTACAGTACCCTGAGACAGGAAACTAGACATATGAACACTGGCGCAGGTGTCAGAATCCAGCCAAGCCTCGCTCAGCCACTTGTTAGCTCAGTGGTCTTTATCAAGTGTTTTGACTTTTCTGGTTCCCAATCTTATCATCTGTGCAAAAAGGGGATTAATGAATATACTTACAGTTCTAAAATTATTGATAAGGACTTTAAATTGGATAATACAAAATTATTCAAGAGATATTTGAATGGTTATTTATAAAACAATATTTAATAGGTTTCTTTCTCTTTCATTTTTCACCCAAGATCAGTTTTTTTCCTCTTGATAAAGACTACAGAAAGTGAGTTTTATACTGAATAATATGGGTGTATCTATACCTCACAATAATTCTGCAAAGGAAGTCACCACGACCATGCCCATTTCATAGAGAAAAGAACTGAGGCCTAGCACTACTGACACTCCTGGAGGTTAAGTGTCTTAGATGCCATTAAACCAACCATCTACCCACACAGGAATCCCTTCTATGGTTTTCCTGAGGGCCAATCACACGGTTTCTTTTTCAGCAGGAAGATCATAATATCTCAAGTGGCTACACGTTGTTGAAGATTTGGGTTTATTTTTAGAAATTCCCCTTATACTGAGCTTACTCACTGTCCTAGTTCTGCTGTCTATGCTTTCATTTGTCTGCATGCCATTGTCTGCATAAAATGCATAATGAGCTTAGATTTAGCTCCTGTCCCAGGGTTTGAGAACCCTGCTTGTGTTGGGTAGAGAATTTCGAACAGTGGGAGAAGGGGGAGCAGGCTTATAGACATTTATAAACTTATGTATCCTCAACATTAAAAGGCAGGTGTTTAAATTTTACGATGAAATAGTAGAATCACTATGGATGGTGAATTCACAGAGGTCATTGAGTATGAATTGTCTTACCCTCCCATATATAAAGAAAGTCAATTGGTCTTGGATTCAGAATTATGATCCCATCCCTTAGTGAGTAGGTAATAGCTTGGCAACTTAAACTATCGGAGCTTAATGAGCTAATGTATATGAAAATGTGTACTGTAGTATCTGGTCTGGTACGTGATAGATTTCCTTCTTTTCTAATCACATAGTTGTGACGTTTACCATCATCCCAGAAACCTTTCCTAATTTTTAACATTAGTAGTCCACTATTAGAAAACTAAAACGGTATAAAACAAATTTCTAAAACCTTCATATAGATATGTTCAGTGCCTGTGTTCTGGTGGATGAGGCTGGATCTTGTCTTTTTGTTGGGCAGGACCGCCTCTGGTGGTGTGTTTTGGGGTGTCTGTGAACTTAGTTTGATTTTAGGCAGCCTCTCTGCTAATAGCTGGGTTTGTGTTCCTGTCTTGGTAGTTGTTTGGCATGGAGTGTCCAGCACTGGAGCTTGCTGTCCGTTGAGTGGAGCTGGGTCTTAGCGTTGAGACGGAAATCTCTGGGAGATCTCTCACTGATTGATATTACGTGGGGCCAGGAGGTCTCTGGTGGTCCAATGTCCTGAACTCGGCTCTCCCACCTCGGAGGCTCAGCCCTGACACCTGACCAGAACACCAAGACCGTGTCAGCCAAACAGCTCAGAAGAAAAGGGAAAAAAAAAAAGGAAAGGAAGAAAAATAAATAAAATGAAATCAAGTTAGTAAAATAAAAAAATTTTAAAAGTAATTTAAAAAAAGGAGAGAGCAACCAAACCAATAAACAAATCCACCAGTGATAACAAGTGGTAAAAACTAAAGTAAGATAAACATATAAATCAGAAACTAGTAAGTTGCATACAGGAAACTCCGAGTCTACACTTGCTCCCAAAGTCCACCACCTCAATTTGGGATGATTCGTTGTCTATTCAGGTATTCCACAGTTGCATGGTACATCAAGTTGATTGTGGAGATTTAATCCGCTGCTTCTGAGGCTGCTGGGAGAGATTTCCCTTTCTCTTCTTTGTTTGCACAGTTCCTGGGGTTCAGCTTTGGATTTGGCCCCACCTCTACATGTAGGTCACCCTCTGGTGTCTGTTCTTCGCCCAGACAGGAGGGGGTTAAAGTAGCAGCTGATTAGGGGGCTCTGGCTCACTCTGGCTGGGGGTAGGGGAGGGGTACGGAATGCGGGGCAAGCCTGCAGAGGCAGAGGCCAATGTAATGTCGCAACAGCCTGAGGTACACTGTGTGATCTCCTGGGGAAGTTGTCCCTGGATCACAGGACCCTGGCATTGGCAGGCTGCACAGGCCCCTGCGCTGGGTGGTGTGGATAGTGACCTGTGCTTGCACACAGGCTTCTTGGTGGCTGTAGAAGCAACCTTAGCGTTTCATGCCCGTCTCTGGTGTCCATGCGGATAGCTGTGGCTCACGCCCATCTCTGAAGCTCATTTAGGCGGTGCTCTGAATCCCCTCTCCTTGCGCACCCCAAAACGATATTCTCTTGCCTCTTAGGCAGTTCCAGACTTTTTCCGGATTCCCTCCTGGTTAGCTGTGGTGCACTATAGCCCCCTTCAGGCTGTGTTCATGCAGCCAACCCCAGTCCTCTCCCTGGGATCTGACCTCTGAAGCCTGAGCCTCAGTTCCCAGCCCCCACCCGTCCCACTGGGTGAGCAGACAAGCCTCTCAGGCTGGTGAGTGCTGGCTGGCACCAGTCCTCTGTGCAGGAATCTCCGCTTTGCCCTCTGCACCCCTGTTGCTACGCTCTCCTCCGTGGCTCTGAAGCTTCCGCACCCACCCACCCACTCCCTGTCTCTGCCAGTGAAGGGGCTTCCTAGTGTGTGGAAACTTTTCCTCCTTCACAGCTCCCTCCCAGAGGTGCAGGTCCTGTCCCTATTCTTTTGTCTCTGTTTTTCTTTTGCCCTACCCAGGTAAATGGGGAGTTTCTTGCCTTTTGGGAAGTCTGAAGTCTTCTGCCAGCATTCAGTAGGTGTTCTGTAGGAGTTATTCCACATGTAGATGTATTTCTGATGTATTTGTGTGGAGGAAGGTGATCTCCATGTGCTACTCCTCTGCCATCTTGAAGGTCTTCCTATTTTATATATAGTAGTTTGTATCTGCTAATCCCAAACTTCTAATTTATCCCTCCCCCACACTTTCCCCTTTGGTAACCATAAGTTTGTTTTCTATGTCTGTGGGTCAGTTTCTGTTTTGTAATTAAGTTCACTTGCATCATTTTTTTAGTTTCCAGAGATAAGTGATGTCATGTGATATTTGTCTTTCTCTGTCTGACTTACCTCACTTAGTATGATCATCTCTAGGCCTATCCATGTTCCTGCAACTTACCTCACTTAGTATGATCATCTCTAGGCCTATCCATGTTCCTGCAAATGGCATTATTTTATTCCTTTTTATGACAGAGTAATATTCCCTTGTATATACATACACCACATCTTCATTACCCATTCCTCTGTCGATTGACATTTAGGTTGCTTCCATGTCTTGGCTATTATAAATAGTGGTGCTATGAACATTGGGGTGCATGTATCTTTTCAAATTAGAGTTTTCTCCAGATATATGCTCAGCAGTAGGATTGCTGGATCATATGGTAGTTCTATTTTTAGTTTCTTAAGGAACCTCCATACTGTTTTCCATAGTGGCTGCACCAATTTACATTCCCACCAATAGTATAGGAGGGTTCCCTTTTCTCCACACCCTCTCCAGAATTTATTATTTGTAGGCTTTTTAGTGATGGCCATTCTGACCAGTGTGAAGTGGTACCTCATTGTGGTTTTGATTTGCATTTCTCTAATAATCAGTAATGTTGAGCATGTTTTCATGTGCCTTTTGGCCATTTGGATGTCTTCTTTGGAGAAATGTCTATTTAGGTCTTCTGCCCATTTTTTGATTGTTGTTCATTGTTTTTTTGATATTGAGTTGTATGAGATGTTTGTATATTTTGGAAATTAAGCCCTCATCAGTCACATCATTTGCAAGTATTTTCTACCAGTCTGTAGCTGTCTTTTGGTTTTGTTTATCGTTTCTTTTGCTGTGCTTATAAGTTTGGTTAGGTCCCATTTGTTTATTTTTGCTTTTATTTCTATTGCGTTGGAAGACTGACCTAAGAAAACATTGGTATGATTTATGTCAGAAAATGTTTTGCCTATGTTCTCTTCTAGGAGTTTTATGGTGTCCTATCTTATATTTAAGTCTTTAAGCCATTTTGAATTTATTTTTGTGTATGGTATGAGGCTGTGTTCTAACTTCACTGATTTACATGAGGTTGTCCAGCGTTCCCAGCACCACTTGTTGAAGAGACTGTCTTTATCCATTGTATATTCTTGCCTCCTTTGTCAAAGATTAATTGACCACAGGTGTGTGGGTTTATTTCTCAGCTCTCTATTCTTTTCCATTGATCCATATGTCTGTCTTGTGCCAATACCATGCTGTTTGGATTACTGTAGCTATGTAGTATTGTCTGGTCTGGGATGGTTATGCCTCCAGCTTTGTTCTTTTTCCTCAGGATTGCTTCAGCAATTCTGGGTCTTTTGTGGTTCCATACACGTTTTAGTATTATTTGTTCTAGTTCCGTGAAGAAAATCATGGATATTTTGATAGGGATTGCATTAAATCTGTAGATTGCTATGGGTAGTATGGCCATTTTAACAATATGTATTCTTCCAGTGCAAGAGCATGAGATATCTTTCCATTTCTCTGAATCATCTTCAGTTTCCTTTATCAATGAGAAACCTCATTTATAAAGTTTTGCCATCTACCAATTTGTCATACTTATATTTATTTGGTCTAAATTTAATCCCTTAAATTAAACTCTTAAATCTGCAAATGCTTTCTTCTAATTCTATATGCATTGTTGACTACATTATTGAAGCTAGTCATACCTACACATCTTCTCTACTACTAACAGTAATCAGAAGATTAACATGATAGGATAGCTTTGTTAAAAGTAATAATTTATATTAAGTAATAACATCCAAATATGCTTTGAAAAAGTTTAAAGTATGATAGACTACAAAGTTTTTACACTTCCAGCTTAATTACCTGGCATGGTATAAACAGGACATCATGGTACACTTAACATTTTAGTTACCTGAGGCTCAAGAAATTTCTGTGGCTAAATCCCCTTAAAAAGGGACACTGCTGATGAGAATGGGATTTTAGTACCAGGCAGTTTCACTATAAACTGTATTATGCTGGTTGATTTCTTGGTTATGATAATTTAGAAAAATAGTACTTTACCAATAGTGAAACCAAAAACTTCAGCATCTATGTATTTTGAAAGAGGTCTCATAAGAACGCAGTGAACATGAAGCTGGATACATGGTAGACACAGTAAATGTGCTGCTTACCTTTTCTACTCATCTTCCCACTCATTTTTGTGTTTGTAATTATTTTATTTATCATTCAACATCACCTATGCCTAGCATCCCCATTCTGTTGGCTAGGAACCCATTCCACTTAGAAAGCACACCCATGCCTGATAACAAATGTATCCAGTAAATGACACTGTGTGGCACTTGTTCCCACGTAGTATTTGTCCGTGGATATAAATAGAGGAAAGCTCAAAGACCAAGTTGTCAAAAGATCATCATAGGTGAGTAGTGAGAAAGAATAAGAATTCCCTATTCTGATATCCAAAGACAAGTGGCAGGGAATATAAAAGATATACACGAAAGAAATGCACTGTACTTAGAAACATGTGAATTTTTGCAAATCTGCCATTCCTATTACCGCTTTCTATGATATTTTAAAATAGATAAAATTTTTATAAAAGCATTTTTAGAGATATCTTCGTGGGAAATACTTTTTGTTTTTCATATTCAGATAGGAGTAATTTTTTTCTTCCATAGAACTCAACGATTCATTATCTTTGCAATACCCATACATATGACAGATTTCTTTGGTCCCATTGCACAGGTAGAGAAAGTAAAGTATTGAAAAACTATAACTAAGTCAGGCTCAGGGATGATGCTGGTTATTGAATTCACTTTCATAATTCCCTAGTTTAAGGAAGGAGTCTTTGGGCCAGGACTTCTTGAATGTAGCATATATCAGATCACACTGATTTTGACAGTGGTTTTGACAGAAAAGGAAACATATCTAAATTAAATCATTTCCCCAGTCAAACCTAGTAGAAATGCTTTGTCAGCAGTGACAAAGTTTTTGTGTTTAAGTTACAGAGTCACAGAATTTTGAGCTGAAAGGGGCCATAGAGATAATGTAATCTTCTCATTTTCCAAATGAGGAAACCAATTCCCAGAGAAATGATGCCAATTACCCAAGGTGACACAGTTAATCCATGCCAGGGTTGGGACAAGAGCCAAGACTCCTTACTCCAAGGCAATTGTCCCCCTACCATTTTGTCCTGTATATTCCCAAGGAATGTTTAGAACTAAAAATAAATTTAGACCCTGAAAGGTCCCAATAGATCCTTTTATCCAGTAACTAGTCTACTAGTCATTCTCTCACTGTAACACACTCTCTTTCATACTTTTTACTTCCTCTGCCTAGAAATATCTACCCTTCCTTCACCACATGGAGAAGCCCACTTCATTCTCATAAGACCCACTTCAAATGTTACTTTTGGTGTGAAACCTTCCCCCAGTTCCATCTGACAGTCCCTTGTTCTCCTCTCTACAACATCTTGCCATATGTTACATGACTGGATTGTGAGCCTATTTTTCCCATTTGACCATAGGCTTAGATATAAACACAGTGCCCAAATTAGTTAATACCTTTTAGGTTACAAATAAAGGGAACCCATCTGAACGAACATCAGCAAAGAGTTTTGTTTTCTTTTGTCTTGTTTTGTTTTAAAAATCTGTAGGACAGCTTCCACAATATAGGGCAGGGAAGCAGCCCCTTCTCAGGGATGGACTGAATGCAGGACTGCAGGGTTACAAGGCACCAGGAGGACCTCTCCCTATTTCTCTTGTTCCTGCTTCTCTCTGTGCATCTGCTTCATTCTTTGCTGTTCCCACAGAGCAGCTGTCTCACTTTCCCCGTCCCCAGAGTTGGAAATGGACACTGCTGATAACTGTCCAGTTGACAGCACTTCCACTCAAGAATAAGCCAGATCAATTTGGAATCTCCTTGTCTTAAATACAATTCCTAGGAAAGCCTGGACCCACCAGGACAAGTGCCCACTCCTCTACCAGTCAGCTGTGACCACAGGACAGACATGTCATATTAACATGGCTGCTCTGACTATAACTGTGGGGATGGCAGAGAAGAAAGTCTCCAGGGAGGGGAGCAGAGCAGACTCAGCAGACAAAACTGGGTTTCTACTACAGAGTTTTATTCATCGTGTATTCCTGTCTCCCCTTACCAACACGCTGATGAACTTAGTTCTTAGAACTGTGATAGACCAAAGTTTTGAAAGAATTAATTTAAAATATTTTACATATGCCTATAATTTTATACATGAGTAAACTGAGAACAAGAGAGAATAAGTGACTCCTTCAGTGACACACAAATGGTTAGTAATCAAAGGAAAATTCAGACTTCCAGAACTTTAGCATTAGGCTTTAATTTAAACATTTATTAAGTATTTATTCTCATACCAGGTAATTTGCCAAGTTCTTTACCAACATTATCTCAAGTCATCCTCATGAAACATTATGGTGAACACTACTATTATGCAAGAAGGAATCTGAGACTTGGAGAAATTAGGCTTCAACGGACCAGAGCCGGGATTCAAAGCCAGGTCTACCTTACTAGAGATCTCTAAACCAGTGCTGCCCAATAAAATAAAATGTGAGCTACATAGGTGATTTTAAATTTTCTAATAGTCACATTTTTTTACGTACAAAGAAGAAATAGGTGAATTTTTAATTTTAGTTATAAACCCGATATATCTAAAATATTATAATTTCTATATGCATTAAGTATAAAAATTATTATATCTCATTTCTTTCTTTGAACTAAGTCATTGCTAAAGAGCCACATCTGGCTAGTAGCTACCACACTGGACAGTGCAGTTCTAAATGACTGTGCTCAGCTGCCTATCAGAACTAGTTTACATGAATTTTGAGGCAACATAGGACAAATCATCTATCAGACTTTATTACATCCGGCCTTCCCCTCAGATACCATATCCAATATTGCACTGCCCAGCCCAAGGCAGATTACACTAATTTGGAATCTCTTTCCTCTGCCTCTGGATGAGATCCCTGCAATGCTACTGTAAGCATAACGGAAGACCACCTGGCAAAAGCCCGACCTGGGGCTCACACAGTTCTCTGCCCTCACAGCAGAGGGACTTATCCCTAGAAAAGCTACCCTGAAATCTGGGCTTCACTGCGTGCTATATCAAGTTCAGTTTAGTCTCAGTTACTCAAGAAATTCAAAAACACAAGTAGTTCAGCATACCTTATCTTTGGTTCTGCTCTCAAAATGCCCCTTTCAGTAGATAACAAGAACTAGATGTGTTTTGACTCAGAAGGTTTTCCAAGTTCGGGTGTAGACCATCAGCAAGCATGTTAGAACCCATTTAGATGAAGGGGGAAGGGCCTTACATTAGGCATATGTTGAGCATCCATCTCCGCCTCATTTCTTAGGCTGTGGGCAGCAATTAACATCACCAGCTGACAATGCTTGTCCTCTTTTCAACACCATTTTCAACAACACTGGGAAGCAACTATACATAATGAGAAGAAGCAGGAAGATTGTTGAGAAGCTCACTAATATATGAGAATACATAAGGTGAAAAGTGAGGAAAGATAATTATGTAAGCCACATCTATAAGTGATGAAAAATAACCAGTTTAGAATTCCATGAGCTCACAGTTCTGCAGTATCTTATTACTAATTTCTGAAACATTTATTTCATTCCTGTAAATCTGAGTACTTTATTTTATTAATGAACAAATCTAAAGAGATTAGGAACTATTCTAGAATTTAAACAGTTAGGAATTAAGTACCATATCTGCTATTGATCTACCTTTTAAAATATTGTGTTTTTATAAGCTCCCTTCTTCTACATACAATATTGAAGAGTTCAGAACAACCCACACTTAAATATGTTAATAAGAAATAAGATGTGTTAAAATGAATACATTTACATCACACCCATTTTTGATATCCATAATCTATTTTCTTCTAGGTAGAGTAGTGCTCATTTGCAAATTAATCATAAAGACATTTGTTTTTCCATTTTGTTAAGTTTTTGTCACATGCTTTTGTCACTGATCACATTATAGAACAAATGAGAAGAATTTAAAACAATAGACACAGTACCTCCCTTAAAGAAATATGTAACTTAAATTCTTTCTTGGAGAGACAAGACAAACAAGATAAATTACTACATGACTTCAGTAACTGCCAGGATAGATAGAAGAGAAACAAACAGAAAGAACTGTGCTAGTTGATTGAAGAAAGGTGAATAATAAATCTGAGATGGCTACCTGGGAGAGCTCTAAGCCCCAGCAAAGTAGGACTCAACTAAAAAAAATAATAAAGTTGGGAATGAGAGTAAAAGGAAAACCACTGGGTGACATGAAGAGAGATTGCGCAGAATTTAGTTTACAAAACAGAGAATTGAAATAGGCGCTAAAAAGGGAGAAGCAGAAAGGAAGAGAATCTTGAAGATAACCTCAAATACCTAGGACATAGTAAGCCTTAAATAGATGTTTATTATAATTAAGTGCAAAGAATGGTGAGGATAATTCATAGGAAGACAATGAACAATATCAACAGAATGGCTGAAATGACTTGAGAATTATTTTAGCTGTAACATTCTATGGTGAAAACTGGCTGGAGTCTGGGAAACCAAGAAGAATGGAGAAATAGAAGTGGAAGGACCTGGTAGAGAGAAAACAAAAAGAAATGGGCAAGAATAGAACAATGTTTGGGAGAAACAATTGCCTAATTGTGAAGAGTTGCTACAGAGTACTGATGATTTAATAAAAAACCCAAAATGATGATGTCACTCATCCTTAGTCTTTATGGGTATAAGTGCAGACTAGCCTTAAAGTTGGCTCTTCCTTGAATAAAAACAAATCATAACATTTCCTGTGTTCAGTTTTTTTTTTGTTTTTGTTTTTGTTTTGTTGTTGTTTTTGAGAGAGGGGAGAGGAAGGAACGGAAGGAGTAAAAGAGAAAGACAACAGTTCTGGCCCCGTCTATAACGTCACAGTACTAAAAAGCTCGTTTAATATCTCTGCGTTTTTTTAAAAAGGTAGAATTATATAATTTCAAAATGACATTGTCATTACTGTTGTGTTTAATGAAAATCTCATGCTATATTATCAGCTTTTTCCCTTTTCTGTCTTCACAGAATTTTTTCTCTTTACAGTCTATGGCCTAATTCATACCATGTTGCATTTTTCAAAGGAATGAACAAAGATAAATTCTCTGGCTAGACATGCTTACCTGACATTTTGTACCAAATAGTATGTTATAAATTCCATTTTTAAAGTCAAGAAACTAGGTTTAGTTATATGGAATTTATAATATTTTTAATTATAGGGATTTACAAAGCCTGAGTCTACCTTTACGTTTCTAAGCTGTTTGTACACTTAAGCTACTTTTTAATGATTTCCCATCATTTCTGATGTCTATGCCTTGCTTTCTGTTTCAATTATAAACTACCCCAAAATCCTGTGGCTTAAAATAAAAGCAGTCATTTATTTAGCTCATACGTCTGCAAATTGGGCAGGGTGCTATGAGAAGGCTTGCCTTTCTCCACATAGGTCAGCTGAAGTGTCTCAACTGAGGCTGTAGGATCTGGTTCCAAGATGGCTCATTCACCCAACTGGCCAGTTGATATTGGCTGTCATCTGGGAGCTCAGCCAGAGCAGAGGATTATGGGTCTTAGTTCTTCTCCCTATGAATCTCTCCATTTGGGCCTTTCCATGAGTTGCTTTCACTTCCTTGCAGCATGGAGGCTGGTTTTCAAGAGTGAGAATTCCATAAGAACCAGGCAGTGGCTGTATCCGGTTTTTTTTATTTTTTTTATTTATTTATTTTTGGCTGCGTTGGGTCTTCGCTGCTGTGCGCGGGCTTTCTCTAGTTGCGGCGAGCAGGGGCTACTCTTTGTTGCAGTGCATGGGCTCTCATTGTGGTGGCTTCTCTTGTTGCAGAGCACAGGCTCTAGGGTGTGTGGGCTTCAGTAGTTGTGGCACACGGGCTTAGTTGCTCCCTTGCATGTTGGATCTTCACGGATCAGGGGTTGAACCCGTATCCCCTGCATTGGCAGGTGGACTCTCAACCACTGCGCCACCAGGGAAGCCCGTGTATCAGTTTTTGTGACCTAGGCTTGGGCGTCATAGATCATGCTTTCTGCCATAGTCACAAGTCAGCCCAGATCTAAGGGAGAGACTCTAGACCCTACCTCTCAACCAGACGAATGTTAAAATCACAGGATAGTAAGAGTTATGTGGGATGCGAGATAACTGTTATGACTATTTTTGGAAAACACAACTGTTGCAGATTCAAAATCTGTCCAATTCTAAATAAAGAAAACAAACTTCTGATTCACTGCTCTCCCTGTGTCCTTACCCAAATCTCATTGCTCAGGAATCCAAAAGTCTTCCTTGGGGCTATTGGCTCTTTAGAAATAACCTTGAGGAAAGGGTAGGGAACAGAAAGCCACTGCCATCTGTGCTTACTAGAGAGATCACTATTAGCTCCGGACTGACTTTAAAACCCTGACAGATATTCAGCTTTAGATGGTGACTCACTGAATCCAGACTTACTTGACCAGAATGCCAGTGCAAGCCATATTCCTAGTCTTTAATGCTCTAGAGAAGAATCCCTCAGTATCTCTTAAGAGTGATCACTGTTAGCTCTGAAGTCTAAAGCTGCACCCTTCCAAGAGACCACTTGGTATATCTGTTACAAATCACTGTACCTTTGATTTTATATTCATAGCTTAGCAAGTCACAACCCCCAATGCCTCCCTCTACACAAATTCTGGAGTAAATCTAGAGAAAAGTAGGGAACATGTAACTTGGAAAACCGCCTAAGTCAGACAACACACACACCAGGAAATAGACAACAGCATGGTTTCTATTGAACATTATATTCAAGAGTTGCCTTAAAGAATTGTGCATTCGAAAAGATAGACTGAAGAAAATACTTGATCTTGGTTGAGTCCTTGTTCAGATCTAGGGGGCCATGTGCATAGTAGAAGAAACATGGACTCTCAAACAGATTTTGGTTATAATTCAGCTCTGCACTTAACTGTGTGATCTTGGGCAAGTCTCTTAATCTCTTTGAGACTCATTTCCCTTGTTTGTTAGGCAAGAATAATAATACCTATCTCACAGGATTTTGGTAAGGACTAAATAATGTAATGTGAGAAAACCCTTATAACTAGCATATGGCAGGCCCTCAATAAATGAATTCTCTCCCCCTTTTCTCTATTGTTGACTCACTATGCTTTAGAGCACCTACTTTTCCTGAATCTCAGTTATCCCATTTTATAGTGAAGGAACTCAGATGAATTTGACCATTATACCTCAAACCAGCAAGTTGATAGCAATGTCAAGAACAATGTAAATATATTACAATCTGAAATGTATTAAATGCTCTTCATATGCAAAGGATGCATAAGTACAGTGAAACCCCATCATCATGGTTTCTAAAAATCAAAAATCAATCTCCCCCCCCAACTGGAGACATTTAAAAGGAAGATATTGCACATTTATATAAATGAGGATTCTCTAAAGAAAAAGACCACATAGAGAATCTTTACCGGAATATATGGTTACATGTGGATTTTCACTATGTAGAATAATTTTGTATACATGTGCTGTGTATACAATTTAGATTGAGAAGAATGCAAGTGAATATGACAGTTGGGGGGTTAGAAAATGGTATGTTTGCCTAAAAGCTTACAGAGAACTTAGATTCAGTGATGAAATCATCAAGAACATACCATTGCTTTTCAAGTTTATCATTTTGCTCTGGGTGTATATGACTGGCCTTTCTCTGTTTTATTGCTCCAGTCTCTGTTTATAATGAAACCAGCAAATAGAGGAATGTTGGCAGACTTCACACACGCTTCATGCCCTGAACTCAGTGGGGGAACAGTAGCAAGTTTGTAATGTTTGCCAAAATGGCCTGGAGTCACTTGCTAGACTCAGTTTAAAACGCTGGCAAATATCCAGCTTTAGATGGTGACTCACGGAATCCAGACTTATTTGACCAGAATGCCAGTGCAGGCCGTATTCCTAATCTTTAATGCTCTAGAGAGGAATCCCTCAGCATCACTTAAGTGCTCACTATGTACTATCATTTAGTCTATACTCATGATACCGTGTTAAATCCATCTCAACATAGGCCAGGTTTCTGTGGCTTTGACGGCTATGGATTTGTGGTTTGAAGATGTTCTAGAAAATTCCATTCTTATTTTAGTTATTTTCCATTTGAGTCATTTTAAATTTGCAGGTAGCCCAAGGGGCCATTACCTGCCTTAACAGAATCAGTTAGTATCCTGTTAGCAACCATACGTCCAGGAAAACAGAAAGGAACCAGTCAACCTAGTTTGAAAAGGGACTCAGTTTCTTCATCTGTAAACTGTATTCCTGTTTCACAAGTTGCTATAATGATCAGTTGAGAAAATATTTTTGAATGCATTTTTTAAATTCTACAAAGGCAAGGTGATAGGAAGGAGGTCAGATTCATTATACTGAGAAACTCTGAGGAGTCATCGTAGGGTCCTGAGAAAGAAATGCTAAAAGCAAGCTCTCACAGTAAAGCATTCAATCAGGAGCACTTAGAGTCAGGGAAGCAGGCTGGGGTCAGAAACTAAGGTCCCTTTCCAGATCAAGTGATATCATCTCAGGTCTGGAACCCAGGAGATGGGGGTGGGGGCCATTACGGAAGCACCAAGGCGCAGGCACGAGAGTTGGAGCAGAGAGATATAAAAGGTTAAGTTTGCCATTCAGCACAGGTGGCCTGGGGAACTGTAATTGCCTGTTCCCTGTTTTTATGTGTTTATGGTCTAGCCTGACTGTTCTCCTCAAGAAAAAAAATGCTTAATATTCAGTATGAGGACAGAGTTTGCCTAGCAAAGCCAACCTAAGGAGAGCAGTATAACTTGTTAATGCGTCTTCTAAACTCTTGTTCCCACCAATGCCCACCTCCACTGTTTTCAGCCTCCCTTAGATGATCCAGCTTCCCGTTAGGTGCCTAGCAACCCACCCCCAGGGTTCTCTGAGAAGTAATGCTGCCCAAATTCCTCAATACACCCACTTCAAGAGAATATCTTAATGTATCTTGGCATTTGCAATTCTTCAACCCAATCAAAATATACCCGTATTATGTCCCCTTCCCTTGAACATTTGGTCTCCGTTCAGCTGACCATTTTCTCTTGGGATACGACAGTAGTGACCAATAGTGGCTCACATGTTTTTTCTCCTAAGTAGCAATTTTGCAATAGGGAGTTTTTAATGCCATGACCCCCAAAATTGAAGATGTCATGGTATATTGCTCATGGAAATGAAACTCTGGCCATGTTTCAGACATGCTTCAAATCACCCTAGCAAGGTGGGCACTGCCACCGACTGCTCATAAGGTGTCAAGCAGGAAGAAATAAGTAGGTGGGCCCATTTCAGTAGGGGGTGCTTCATGGAGGTGGCAGTGAGGGTGGGATGGTAGTCATTCATTTGCAAACCGACATATATGCAAAATACTTGGAGAGGAAATGATAGATAATTCACCAGTTTTCATGATTTTCTTGACTAATGTAGTAAATGGTCTGAGACCATGCATACAATTACCATAATATTAATTTATTCAACAAATGTTTATTGAGCATTTACCATATGCTGGGCACCATGCCAGGTCTGGAATATACAGTGAACAAGAAGACACAAATTCAAGCACCCGGATAAATAATTTGAAATCGTGTTGGTTGTTCTGAAAGAAGATGCAGGGTAGTGGGAGAGAGTAATAATGTGGAATCGAGACTTGAACTGAGAGTTAGGCAAAGTGTCTCTGGGGAAGTGTCCTGAAGGATTAATAGGAATTAGGTGAAAAAACAGAAGGAAGAACTTTCTAGTTGCTGAGATATGAAAAAAATTTGGTTATTTGTGTAGGAATTGAAAAGAATGGCAGTGTGTCTGTAACCAGAAAGCCAGAGGAAAAGTAAGTGAAGGATCTGGAGGGGTAAACATCCTACAACTTCCTGTAGGTTTTTGTAAAGAATTTTGGAGTCTATCCTAAGTGTAGTAGAAACCCATGGGCAGTGGGGGATGGGGGAGAGCATTTAATTTAGGGGAATGATGTGCTATTTAAATTTCAGGAAATCATTCTGGCTCTTGTGGGGATGAAATTATATCAGGGGCAGGGGATGTCACATAGGCAAGAGAAGGAAGCTTGGACTAGAAGGGTGGCAACAGGAAGAGAGGACAGACTCCAGATATATTCTATGAGGAGATTCTGAAAAATTTAATCATGGATCACTTGGGGCAGGGGTTCTGTGGGACAGAAGAGGTGTCAGGAAGCTCTCTCTTATTTCTGGCATCAGCACCTAGGTATATGGAGGAGCCATTAATGGAGATGAGTAGGCTCTCACAAACTGAAGGGGTTTCAACCAGCATAAAGTGCAGACGGTGTGGATATAGGCCTTACCTTCTAATATTCAATGAAAATGGCAATGCCAGTCGTCATCCTTATTTGAGTGTGTCTGTGTGTGTGTGACAGTGACTGTTTTTGTGCTTTGTGGAGAGGAGCACAGGGGCTTAAAAAGGAAAATTGCAAACAAGTAGGTACCTAAAATGATGGGAAAATGATCGCTGACTAGTACAGATGCTGCTGGGGAGTCTTTCTGATGCAAATACATACCTAAGTTAGCTCAGCTTTCACCTCAGGTACAAAAAAAATAAAAGAAAGAAAAGCAAGGTTCAGAAAAGAAACACTGCCACCACAAGCTACAGATTCCATTGTTTCTAGAGAAAAATTCATTTACATCAAATATCTGAAGCTGTCAGTGCACACAAAGACTTTGAAAGCATTTGTTTGGAGCTAATACTGTACTTTCTATTTATATTCTAATACCTCTTCCACCCCCTTCTGATTCTTTGTGAACTTGCTCACGTTTTGGTTTTACTATACTTTTATTTTTTTTTCCCCTGAGACACACTTGTAATCTTTAAAGACTTGTTCCAAGAGCAAAGAAACGGATCATTAAAGAAAGAATGAAATGTCATTTAATGGTGTGCCTGCTGCTTTCTTTGTGGAGAATCTATTCCCATAGCATGTAAAACTGGAGAGGCTGCATGCCACGAAGTTAAGGACCAGATTAGACCTGGTCAAGGTCAGAAAACACATGTTCTACCCGCCCCCTTCCAAGAAGATGAATTCTGAAGCTGAAAGATGCCTGGTATTTCTAATTGTTTTTAACGAGAGCAACCTTTTTGTGACCTGTCTCAGAAGTGATAAACGGCCTCTGAAAATGAAATCTAAGGTAGACAATGGACACCAAGCTCTCATAAGATAAATAATAATAATAATAATAACAAATAATAATAATAATAACAAAACTTTAGTAAAGATAGGGGTAATAAAAATCAGATCTGAAATAATGAGACATTGTCTGACAGAATCATTGGCCACTTGAAGTTCTGATGATATTGGTCTGGAAGAAAATATATGAAATCTTCAGGAAATTTTCAAATCTTACATGAAAAGAACCTATATCAAAGCTAGATCGAGAGTTTCAGAACTAGTAAGAAAGAAGGGGATATAAAAACTACACATGTATCTGCTAATTTTGGAAAATAAATACAGGAAGAATGAACCAGAAACGAAACTAAAGAGATTGGTCCTCTAGAGGGGGTGAGTAGAGAAGTGACAGAAAAATTGTAGAATAGGATTGAGTAGAGATGGGGAGGGAGTGACATCTCCCTGAGTATACCATTTTGTATAGCTCTGACTTTTAAAATCATGATATTATTTTACATTCCAATAAGATAATGAATCAAAGTTGATCAGGATGTGGGGGAACCCAAATGGAATGCAAACTACAACAAATAAACCTTACCGTACAGCTGTATTTCAAATGAGTAACATA
Source organism: Tursiops truncatus (assembly GCF_011762595.2). Classification (NCBI taxonomy): domain Eukaryota; kingdom Metazoa; phylum Chordata; class Mammalia; order Artiodactyla; family Delphinidae; genus Tursiops; species Tursiops truncatus. The sequence goes on along the minus strand of NC_047035.1, from coordinate 80,708,972 downwards.
ACCACACTGAAGGGGTGGGGAACCAAAGAACTGATCTGCATAACTGAGGAAAACAGTGTCTTGGCTGGATATTCTAACGCTAAGGAACAACAGAACTGTACAAAACCAAAAAAATTAGTGGCGGGCTTCCCTGGTGGCGCAGTGGTTGAGAGTCCGCCTGCCGATTCGGGGGACATGGGTTCGTGCCCCGGTGCGGGAAGATCCCACATGCCGCGGAGTGGCTGGGCCCGTGAGTCATGGCCGCTGACCCTGCGCGTCCGGAGCCGGTGCTCCGCAATGGGAGAGGCCACGGCAGTGAGAGGCCCGTGTACCGCAAAAAAAAAAAAAAAAATTAGTGGCATAATTAGTGAAATTCAAATTTGGTCTCTAGTTTAATTAGTAGACTTGTACTGACACGAACTTCTGGTTTTGATACTGGTACTATGGTTATATAGGACAACTAGAGGAAGCTGAATAAGAGGTATATAGGAACTCTGTGTACTTTTTGCACACTTTTCTGTAAATTCAAAATTATTTCAAAATAAAGTTAGAAAAAGAAGTATCAAAATAGTACAGTTCTTAGAGTTTGACAGTTGAAATGGGCAATTTGAGTGTGGTAGACGAAAGTGAATTTTACTTCTAAAAGGCTACTAAAACATCTGTTCTGCTATTAAAGTGAACAGTAGAAAATTCCTCTGTCACGATTTATTTTACTCTGTACTTCTGACTAAACTCTTGTAACTTAAGACTTTTGACTAAATCCTTACTTGGATTTGGTGTCCTAATTTCCTAAATTTAATCTGTCACTTCCTCAATTTCATATCTTGGTCTTTGTTTATTCATAGCTTTCTCTTATAATGAAAAGTAAGAAATAAGATGATATTTCAAGGGAGTCGAAAACTTCTTTTTAAGAAGAGTACCAGGCCCATTTAAGGGAAAACCCCTCAGTTTCATGTTCCAGTTATTATTTCAACAAGCAAATAAGGTATCTTGAACTTGCAAGCAAAATTCCCAGAAAAAGAAGCAAGTTAGAACGTTTAACTCATAGACCATTTGTTTCTCTCCAAGGAATCTTGGGGTTTCAGGAGACATTTTAGAAATAGTATCAATCTTTTATTTAATGAATAATATTCATTCAATTTATGTTAGATTTATGTTCTTACAAGATGACTCCATCAGTCTTATAGTGAGAACAGTTGTTCATCTAATGACCTTTTATTACTTGATACATGCTGGGAAAACCTCATTATAATCCTAGTTTCTATACTTGGTATTTCATAATCCTCCCAAGACATTAAAGCAGGATATACACAGACTAGGGAAAAGTGGAGAGAGAACACAATCCCGTAGGTCTTTCTTAGCTCTCTAATCCCAATATGAGAAATACAAAGTTACAGGAAGTAGTTTACAAGATAAAGATTTCCCAACAGGTAAGAGTGGGTAGGAAATAAGTTGGATTGTAGTAGCCACAGGGGCTTTATGTGATAATAGAGTAAAGCATTATCTTGAATTTTCTAAGATGCCTTCTACTTTCCAAAATCTTCCTCCTATAATTGCTAATAATCGAATAGCTTTAATAGAAGACAAAATTCTCATTTCATAATTAACATGAAATCAAAGAGATACAATGTTTGTAGATCATACCAATAAATAAAGGACTGCTAACGGATCCTATTTCCAAAGTTGACCGTGATAGGAACGAGAACCTTAACAGAGAAGTACATTATGTTTTACTTAAAATATTCGTTATTTTTCTCTAAAAATTTATCTGATTAGGTGAGAGAAAAATGATGGGAAAATTAACAATAATGAGTTAATCTCTACTGAGTTTTTGCTCAATACTAGGCATTGTTCTAAGCACTATTAGCCATTTAGTCATTTAATCTCCAAATAACTGAAAACGTAGGTATTTTTATTATCCCCATTTTGTGGATGAGTAAACTGAGGAAAGAAGAGCTAACCAGTCTGGAGCAGCAAGGTACTTGCTGCCTTGAAGAAAGTAAAAATAATGCCTTTACTCCTGAGAGTAACACTGTTGTCAGCAGAGTAAATGTAGTTTTTAATATTTAGGAATAACATATTTCCACATGCAAGTGTTGCTATAGAGCTGTGTTAAATTCTCTAGGATTCACAGGTAGATCAATGATTATTGAGGAACTCATGTCCCTGGTACTAATCCTGATGTAATCCTTTCAGTCATGGGCCTTACTTCCAAAACAGCATAACAACTAGATATGGAAGGAAAGATTATTGGAGAAAAGGACAAAAAGGTGCATAGAAGAGGTCAGAGCTACTCCTTATTGCAACCACAGAACTTTCTGGGATCCATGCTTCTATGTACAATGAGCTCTAATTTCTTGTACGTTAATTTTCCATAGATTCATTTTTAAAATTTCTGAGTGCATTATACTCATTTGTGTACGAAGAAAAAAAAAGACATACCACAAGTAAACGTTAACAATTAAAATTTTGTAACATATAGAGGAATACTAGGTACAGAAGCAAAGAGGTTTTAAAAAGCAAGACTAAAGCAGTTCATAATGGCTAGAAAACTGGAACTAGGTACAGGAGAGCTCTGCAGGAAACAGATCCTAAGGGTTTACATGCCGTGAGAGGGTATTATTTTATTTGTGTGTCTGTGCATGTGTGTGTTTGCAGTAAATTCACTCCAGGCTTGGTATGAAGAAGAGATTAAAGGGGATGAAGCATGGAGTTGGGTAAAGAGTTCACCCTAATAAGCAATGATGGGATATTTTCAAGGGATTTTGGGTGACCAGAGAGTTACAGAATCTGTTGATTACTGGACATTGCAATCTCTAGGAGAAGACTAATAACAAGGGAAGAACAAGCTTATGAAGGAGACTGAAGAAAGGAAAGGGATCAGAATGGTGGAGGAGAATCAAGAGAGAATAACTTCAGGCTGAGAAAGCAAGTGGTTTGGATTTCGACTTTCACGTAGGAACAGTTGATGACATAGGGAATTGGAGCTGAGATCCTTACAAGACATGGGACTCCAGAAATGCTACATCCTTAGTGGAAAAGTAGATTAGGAAAAGAAAAAAGTCTCTCATATTGTGCAGGGAAATGACAGTTACTTGTGTCTCTGAGCCTCGTCTCTGGTGAGAAAATACTCTCCTCTGAGAATCCTAAAACTTGGACCTACTCCCATTTGGATTTTTAGTTTGAATTAAACTACAAATGTGGTCTAAGAATTATCAAAAATAGGACAACATAAAAAGTGATCTTCAGCCATCGATAATCCTAGAATAACTGCCAGAAGCAAAAAATATCTTGGGAAGGATGTACCTTCAACCCCAGAAGCAAAAGGAGACCACATGACTGCCCTGCTGAAGATGAGCTGAAGTTTATAGTCCAAAGTGTACACACACACAACACTAACGTGTACACACGCAGAAGAAACAATGTATCATGGGAAAGGATCATGCTGATGTTTCAGGAAGATTGTAGACCCTCAGAATTTGTCATGATAGAACTATCAAATAGAGACTTTAAAAAGTGGTTGGTGAAAATAATAAAGTAAAATAAAGAGGAAACATGAGGGGAAGAAACTCAATAAATACTAGGAAATTTGGGAGGAAAGTTACTATTTTTAAAAATAAAAATACACAGCAAAAAACACAGTCATTGACACTAAAACAAAGTTTAAACATGAGACAGACAGGTAAACAACAGAAGCAACAAAGTTGAGAGGAATAGTGAACTAGAAGAAAGATCTGAGGAAGTTGCCCTGATGCCACACAAGAGAATATATATTTGGAAAATATGAAGAAAGATTAGAAACATGGAAACTGGAATGTGAGGGTCCAACATACACCTATAAAACATTCTAAAAAGAAAAATAGAATGTGGGAGAGGCAGTATTTGAGAAAAATAATAGCTGAGAATCGATAAAAGCCACAAATACTCAGATTTAGAAAGGATAAGACATAAATGTAAATGGCAGGTGGGAAGCTAGTCCTTTGAGAGGCTTGACCATGAGAAGGAAAAGCTAGATGAAAAAATGCTGCTAATGAAAGACTTTCTTAAAGGTATGTGAGATTTATGTTTTTCTACCTCAGGCAAAAAGCCAGTTTGAGGAAGAGGTTGAAGATAGAGGAGAAAGTAGACTAATGACGATCTGAGATTGTAGACCCTCAGAATTTGTCATTGAATAAATGGTGTAATGCAAAATAAATAATTAAATAAAGGACAGAGGACAGGCTCCTTTGCTGATGGTGGTCAGTGCAGGAATTATAATGGAATCCAGTTTTTTCCTTTGTCACTGATTATACTGTTAGTTGATCACAGATTGTAAACTGTGATAAATCTTGATCCCATTCTTGACACAGGCACATGTTAGCAATGTGGCTTATTCCAAGTGAATTAACCTGTCTTAGCCTCAATTTTTTTTTTCTGAAAAAAAAAAAAAAGGCTATGTAAGGATTTGAGAAATTTGGACAAAGAACAGAAAAATTCTGAATTAATAGTATCAATTGTGCACTTCCACCATTTGTATCTAGTGCAATGCTAAAATAAGCTCTTTTATGGTTCATTCTAAGTCTCTAGTGAGTTTATGTTTATCACATACCATATTAAAAAGCAGAGGCAAGGAGGCTTACCAATACATTCTACTCCTCTAACTCCCTAACCCTCCAGGAGTTATTCAAAGATTCCAAGCTTCTGAGATGTTCTATGACATTTCCTCCTATTCTCATTGTCTCTGTTTCTAAACCATAGTTTTATATATATATATATATATACACACACACACACACACACACACACACACACACATATAAAACTGAAATATATATATGAAATTATATCCATAAGTATTCATAGCTATTATTTTAGCTTAAAAGTCTGCAGCAAATTCATTTGTAAGAATCTTAAAATAGATGAAAACCTATAAAAAAAAGAATGGCCTGGGACTTCCCTGGCGGTCCAGTGGTTAAGACTCCGCACTTCCATTGCAGGGGGCGTGGATTCAATCCCTGGTTGAGGAACTAAGATCCTGCATGCCTCGCTGTGTGGCTCCCCAAAAAAAGGAATGGCACCTAATTGGGTGTGTGGTGGGTGGGATGGGTTATGACAACAGTTCTGACAGATAGTTTGTTCATACATAGCATAAACATTTTAGTTAATTCTAAAAAACAGATTTAGATCTAGAAAAGCACCCTCAATCAACACCTTCATTATACAGATGAATAAATCCAGAAAAGCTAAGCAACTTGTTCAAGGCGCACAGCCTTGCATTCCCAGTCCAGTTTGTAGAATGTAAGTGGTAGCAACCACATGTGTATCCTCCCTTTCTTCTATACAGAGAACCCTACACATAGCTCAGAAAGGCAGTGTACCCAAATTCACAAAGCAAGAAGAGGGCAGCAGGGCTGCAATTAGAAAGCCCTCTTTCTACACCCTGTTTGTGACCATCATCTTTGATGGACTACCCATACATCATCTTTGTATGGGTAGTTTCCTTATTCTTCTCGGCTTCATAAGAAAGAGGAAAAATCCATTTGACCCACAGTGTCTAGCACAATGATTGACACATAGTGATAACTGTGAGCTGAAGCTAAGTTTAACAGTGAGTGATGGACGCTACATCACAAACAGAGGTCACAGACAAAGCAGGAATCAGAAGCGGGATTTGTGAACTTCATGCTAGGAAGACAATTCACCTGAATAATTAAAACAATAATCCAGTTATTTGGGAAGAGGAGTGAGATTCTAATTCTATAAATCAGCTGCTTATATGGATCTAATATCTCAGTCGCTCATCCCGACTTTTTTGCCATTCTTTGGCTAAACTTGCTTGCAATCTTAATTCTGAAGTTTAGAACATCACTACTTGAGAAACTTTACTTTCTTCAAATCAGGAATAAAGTTGAACGCTAACTGGATGTACTGCACAATCTTATAGTTTGTCACTGTTTGTTTCCTTTACAACCTTTTGACTTGCCTCTGCATTTTTACCATCTTCTTTTGATAGTAACAGGGACTTACATAAAATTCCTTTGTTCCACTGTTTGCTATTTCAAGTTCCATTGTTTTGCTATTATCTTAAAAGAGGTACATGATCTCTAAAGAGTTGCAATGATAATGTTTTGACACTGTAATTTAACATGGCAATGTGGTCTCAATAATCTTTCAATGACATTGTTTTACCATTGTCTTGACATTGTAAAATGGTCTCTCTAGACTTACATTTTACTTTCGCCTTGACATTGTAATATGGTTTCTATAGATTTGCATTGAAATTTGTTTTGTCATTGTCTTGATATCATAATGTCCTCTCCACGGACTTCTTTTCACATATATAATCCTCTCCAAAGACCTGAATGTCAGCCCCATTACAAGAGCAATGTGCACTGTTAACTTCCCATTCAGGTGAACTGGGAATGATCTTTCATGCTTTCTACTTAACAGTAACTATCACATCTCATCAGTAACTATTTTCAAACTCTTTTATCTAAACTCTTCCCAAATTTCATTCCTGATGCAGGGTTTTTACCAAGAAGCAAAGTGGACAAATTCCCAGTAAGTAAAATCTGCCTGCACATTTTTCATTTTGAATATTAAATTCACTCACTTTAAAAGCATTAAAGTGGAGCAGATCATGAGGGAGTCTGCCACTCTCTAACCGATAATGGGGAACTATTTCATAGAGTAGATCCAACCCGTACAATAGCATAGCAGACTACATTAGAAAGAGAAAATCTTGATACGTTCCCTACTCATGAAATACCTTGGTAAATGCTGTTCCCCTTATTAATGTCGTCACTTTTAATGCTTACTGCTTCAGACAATGCACTGCATATATCATCTTTCCCCGTTTTTGTGTACCCTAAAAACACTACAGGTATTTAATATCCACGTTTCCATCCACTCTTCTACATGCATGCCTCAATGGAATCATTTTTTCTTAGTCACAAAATGCAAGTTTAAACAAAAGCACGCTCATTTAGTGTTATCATGAATTTTCCCCAGAAAAATTGAATCTTTTCATTTGAGCCCCATGGGGGGAACTAAGAAATTGAGTACGTCTCTGATAGTTAGACTGTTCATGGAATGCAGCCCCTGCTGACTGAATGCTCGCCCCACTATCATTGGAACGTTAGGAGCACATTTATAACATTTAGTGAATTCCTGCACTATGCCAAGCACTTTCTGTGCATAACCTAGACTCTACCAACCCATAAACTCCATAAATTCTGTTATCACCTCCCCCTTTGGGAGCTTAGAGAGCCTAGGTCACTTGCTAAGATAACACAGATGTTACTTGCTAGCAGTGGGATTTAAACCCAGTTCGTTTGGACACCTGACTAGAGGTTCTTAATTCAAAGGGCATTTAAAGGGGCAGAATCATATCTGAATTGCCCTAACTTCTAACTGATGTGTATTGTTCTTTCAGCTATGAACACAGGCAATAAAGCAAGTGATATTAGCAGTGCTTGTGACTTTGACACCAAGAGAAAACACAGATATTTTCCTATCACATGGCAGTTACTGCAGATCTCTCAAAATAGCACTTATGCTCATCACTACTTCAAAACTGTGATCACTATTAGACCTGCTTCTAGAACTAGTTATTTAATATCTTAAAGAAGCATGTATATTACTATATTATAATTTTTTTTCTAATGTTTTGATAATTACACTTCAATATAATTGGTTTCCTCCCATGATTTCCTTCTATGAATTTTACCATGTCCACCCACCACTTGTATTTTTATTTATATAATGTTTTCCTTCAGATAATTGATAACTGTTTTACTCAATGAATTCTTTATTGAGGAAATTTTCTCTTTCTCCTGTTACAATAACTAATTATATTTTTGAAAACATTAAAATAAATATACAGTGATTAGAATTTTAATAAGAAGAATCTTTAGCTCACATTCCACATTTTGAGAAATTCTAAACTAAGGCATAAAATACCAGGTCTGGCACTATCTTGGCAAAAGCAGTCTGCTTTGCTAAAAGGTCAGTAGTCACTGAATGATCAGGAGGTTTCTCTAAGGGCTATTCTGTAAATGCAAAGCTGCTTCACACAGAGCTCATGGCAGCTCTTGCTGTAGGGATAGGCTACATGAGGCAATTTCCCTATGAGATGGAAAGAACCTGGCTTTGGAGTCACATTGTGGTATAGATTCTTCTCAGCTACCTGCCAGCTATTCAGTCTTAGCTAAATCACTCAAGCCTAGCTGATTTACACCATCTACCCCATATTCCAGTAAAGAGTAAAACCCTAAAGAAAAAAACTGTTAAAAATAATAAAGGATTTCAGTAAAGTTGCAGATACAAAGCCAACATACAAAAAACAGTTGTGTTTCTATACAGTAACAGTGAACTATCTGAAAAAGAAATTAAGAAAACCCCATTTATTGTAGCATCAAAACAATAAAATGTTTAAGAATAAAATTAGCTAAGGGGATGAAAGATCTAAACTCTGAAAACTATAACATGTTGATAAAAAATTAAAGACATAAATAAATGGAAATATATCCTGTTTTCATTTAATGGAAGAATTAATATTATTAAAATGTCCATACTGCCCAACGCTATGTAAGATTCAGTAAAATCCCTATCCAAATTCCAATGGCGTTTTTCATGGATATAGAAAAAACAGTCCTAAAATTAGTATGGGATTACAGAAGACCTTGAGTAGCCAAAGACATTCTGGGAAAAAAAAAAAAGAACAAAGCTGGAGGCATCACACTTCCTGTGGTATAGACTATACCACAAAGATACAATGAAAACAGTATGATAATGGCATAAAAAAGACAAAGACCAGTGGAACAGAATTGAGAGCCCAGAAATAAACCTACACGTATACAGTCAACTAATATTTGATCTGACAAGGGAGCCAAGAATACACAATGAGGAAAGGATAGCCTTTTCAACAAATGGTGCTGGGAAACTGGATATCCACATGCAAAAGAATGAAGTTGGTCCCCTGTCTTACACCATACACAAAAATTAACTCAAAATGAATTAAAATCAAACATAGTAACTACAACCATATACTCTAGGAACAGCTCTTTGACATTGGTCTTGGCAAAGACTTTTTGGATATGACCAAAAGCACAGGCAACAAAAGCAAAAGTAAACAAGTGGAACTACATCAAACAAAAAAGCTTCTGCACAGCAAAGGAAACCATCAACAAAATTAAAAGGCAACCTACAGAATGTGAGAAAATATTTGCAAGCCATATATCTGATAGGTGGTTAATATCTAAAATATATAAAGAACTCATACAACTCAATAGCATAAAAAACAAACAAACAATCCCATTTAAAAGTGGGCAGGGGGCTTCCCTGGTGGCACAGTGATTGGGAACCTGCCTGCCAATTCAGGGGACACGGGTTCGAGCCCTAGTCCAGGAAGATCCCACATGCCACGGAGCAACTAAGCCCAATTGCCATAACTGCTGAGCCTGCGCTCTGGAGCCTACGTGCCACAACTACTGAAGCCCATGCACCTAGAGCCTATTCTCCGCAACGAGAGAAGCCACTGCAATGAGAAGCCCATGTACCGCAACAAAGAGTAGCCCCCGCTCGCCGCAACTAGAGAAAGCCCGTGCACAGCAATGAAGACCCAGTGCGGCCAAAAAAATAAATAAATAAAATAAATATATTTATTTAAAAAATAAAATAAAAATTAAAATGGGCAGGGAATTCCCCGGTAGTCCAATGGTTTGGACTCAACACTTTCACTGCTGAGGGTCTGGATTCAGTCCCTGGTTGGGGAACTGAGATCCTGCAAGCCTCACAGCACAGCCAAAAAAATAAATTAAATAAAATAAAGGACTCTTTAAATAAATAAACAGACAAAGGACCTGAACAGACATTTTTCCAAAGATAACATACAAATGGCCAAGTGGTATATGAAAGGTGCTCAAAAGCACTAATCATCAGGGAAATACAGATCAAAACTACAAAGAGATATCACTTTACACATGTTAGAATGGCTATTAACAAAAAGACAAGAGCTAAGTACTGGCAGGAATGTGGAGAAAAAGGAATCCTTGTGCACTGTTGGTGGCAATATAAATTAAAATAGCTACTACAAAAAACATTATGGAGGTTCCTTTAAAAATTAAAAATAGAACTACTACATAATCCGACAATCCCATTTGTGGGTATGCATTCAAAAGGCTTGAAATCAGTATCTCAAAAAAAAATCTGCATCCCATGTTCACTGTAGCACTATTCACAATAGCCAAGATATGGAAACAGCCTACATGTCTGTTGATGGATTAATGGATAAAGAAAATGTGGTATATAATGGAATACTACTCAGCCATAAAGAAGAAAATCCTGCCATTTGCAACAACATGGATAAACCTAAAGAGCATTATGCTAAGTGAAATAAGCCAGAGAATAAAAACAAATACTGTACGGTGTCACTTATATGTGGAATCTAAAAGTCAAACTCATAGAAACAGAGACTAGCATGGTGGTTGCCAAAGGCTGGGGGGACAGAGGGGAAATGGGGAGATGTTGGTCAAAGGGTACAAAATTTCAGTTATAAAATAATTTCTGAGGGTCTAATGTTCAGTATGCTAATTATAATTAATAATATTGTATTGTATACTTGAAATTTGCTAGAGAGTAAATCTTGCGTTCGCACCACACACCAAAAAAAGTTACTATGAGGTGATATATGTGTTAATTAACTTGATTGTGGTAGTGATTTTGCAATACATATGTATAACAAATCATCACATTGTACACCTAAATATATACCATTTTATTGTCAATTATACCCCCAATAAATCTGGGGAGAAAAAGAGCAAATGGCATGCCATTCAAGAGGCCTGATGCTAATTAAGTGCTCACAGAATGCTTGTTCTCTTCCCTACTCCCACTCCCCACTACTCTTTCTCTTGGTTAGGAGGATAAGGAGAAGACTGCAAGCTGAACAGAAAGACAAATGATTTCAGTGGCGTGGTATCATAGTACTGTGTCTGACAGGTAAAGACTTTGAGTGGGGTCTAGGGTGATAGAAGATGTACCCAATTCAGAAAATCTGGATTCCTGCTGTCCACACATTCCCAGGTGATTTTGGACCAATGAACCTCCGTGACTATCAAATTTTCTTATCTCTACATGTACATCACTGGTTTGTGCTAATAATTACATGAAAGACATGCAAGAGTACTTTGTCCACAACATACAGGAAAATCTTACAGTTATCTCTTTGGCTTCTGAACTTATTTGTAACTTTCCTGGATGACTCAGTTATCATTATGAGCATCCATTATTTTACTAGGTGGTAGGGCAAATTGTTTCTAGAATTTCTGTTCCTTTCTTACAGTACTGGACTACAATACTGTCCCACCTGCTCTATGTTTATTACTTTATTTATGTATTCAAAAAATTGTATTATTGATTATCTACAATATGTCAAACCATAGTGGTAACCATAGCTAATAGGAAAACCTAACACTTAAATAGAACTGAGTATTTGTCAAATACTATTGAAAGCATTTTATGTAATATATAAAATGCTTTTAATAGTGTCTGACACATTAAGTCCAAGGATTAAACATATATATATGTTTGTTTGTTTTCGGTACGCGGGCCTCTCACCGTTGTGGCCTCTCCCGTTGCGGAGCACAGGCTCCGGACGCGCAGGCTCAGCGGCCATGGCTCACGGGCCCAGCCGCTCCGTGGCACGTGGGATCCTCCCGGACCGGGGCATGAACCCGTGTCCCCTGCATCTGCAGGCAGACCCTCAACCACTGCGCCACCAGGGAAGCCCAACATATATATATATTTAATCCTCACATCAATTCTATGATCTCTAATTTGCAGATGAGGAAACTAAAATACAAAGAGGTTAAGTAACTTGCCCAAGGTCACACAGCTAGTAACTGTCAGAGCTAGAAGTCATCTGATGCAGTCTAACTCGAGTCTCTGTTCTAATTACTACATTACACCCCTTTTTAAGACAACAAATTAGGCATCATATTTTCCTTCATGGAGCTCCTGTGTAATAAGTGCCTCCCAACAATACTAAGGAAAAAGAGCTTTGCAGTTTCCTGAGCATTTTCACAATAGTGTTTCATTTGATTTCTTCAATGACCCTGGAGACAGAAAGGGATGATATTACCATCTTCAGGATATAGATAAGAAAAATGTGACCATTTTAAAGTGCTGGAAAAGATATCAAAAATTGAGAAGCAAAGACCTCAACTTGAAATTTTAACAGGACTAAAACATGTTTTCATGGATGTTCTCTTCTCCTGTTACACTATGCAGGGTTATTATGAAGATCAAATAACATGATAGATGAGGAAATACTTTGTAAATTACAAAGAACTATATATTACTATCTATCTCTTAAGATAGTAGCAGCAGCAGTAGTAGTAGTAGTGGTAGTTGTAGTGGTTGTAGTCGTAGCAGTATTTTCAGGGGCCACTGAAATCTGAATTTCCACTCAGGGTTAGTCTAATTTAATCTAGAGCCATCAGCTTTATAATAACCTCAAACCCCAAAGATCATTTTGCCATTAAACCCACAGATAACAATGCAAATAGAACTATCTGCTAACATAACTGTTGTAGGATATTTCAAACCCAGCCATGAAGCCAACCTACCGTGAGGTGGGATTCAGCTGCAAAACTCTGAGCTTAGTATCATCATCTGCAAAATAGCTGATGGAAGTAACAACAACAACAAAAGAGTCCTCTTCAACTCTCCTGTTGTCTTTGTGGTTTTTCCCTCCACCCCCTTATCTCCTGTGCCCACATCCCATTTCTAATACTCTCTTTATACTCTGTCTACCATAGGCATTTGTTCAGTACTCACACTATGAATGGCATTTGTCAGCCTGCCTTTGGTGATAAAGGAAATCTAATTTTTCTTGGGAATAATTAGAGAATTGGGTTAATATTCTTCCCCTAACACACTATGTTCCTACATTGCAATATACCAATTGGAGAGATCTTGATTCCACAAAAGTTCAACATGCTTTTTAATATGTATGTTCAAGACCAGAAACATTGCCAAGACTGCAGAAAGCTTCTTTAATAGCAGAAATTCTCTTTGATTCAAACTTTTGTAGTCTCATTCATTGACTTCATCCATTTTGTGAGGTAGATAGAGCTTGGGCTTTGGAGTCTGACAAGTCTAAAGTCTGAGTCCCGATGTACTCATCTGTAAAGTTAAAATAATACCATCTCCCTCACAGGGTTGTTCAGAAGAGAACTGAAATGATGAGAGGGAATCCCTTTGCATAGTGCCCAGCACATAGTAGATACTAACTCATCGTTCATTTCTCCCTGTACTGTCCTTCTGCCCTGCTTTGACTACATTTGAAGCCCACATTCAAAGGTTCAGAATTTGGCACTTCATGCTTGGTAGATTTTGTCAGATAGGAGCCTTGATTTAGTATTTTGTGGGTAACTATAATGATAACAACAATCACTTATGGGGGACTTCCCTGGCAGTCCAGTGGTTAAGACTCCACACTTCCAATGCAATAGGAGTGGGTTTCATCCCTGGTCAGGGGACTAAGATCCCACATGCTGGAGATTTGGAGAGAATGGCAGCCTGGAGAAGGCATGGAAGCTCTGAGCCCTCTCTCCCTACCCTTCCCTCTGCATCTCTCCCATCTGGCTGTTCCTGAGTTTTATCTTTTGTAATGAGCTGGTGATCTAATGGCAGAGTAGGAAGACATGGAGTTCGCATCTTCTCACAGGCCCCAGGGAATATTAATCAGTGTGAGCTCTCCCAGAGGTCCTCATCTTGGCACCAAGACCCAGCTCCACAAAACTGCCTAAACTCCAGTGCTGGACACCTCAGGCCAAATACCAGCAAAACAGGAACACAGCCCCACACATCAACAAAAATGAGATGACAGAGAAATACGCTACAGACAAAGGAGCAAGGTAAAAACCTACAAGACCAAATAAATGAAGAGGAAATAGGCAATCTACCTGAAAAAGAATTCAGAGTAATGACAGTAAAGATGATCCAAAATCTCAGAAATAGAATGGAGACACGGATGGAGAAAATACATGAAATGTTTAACAAGGACCTAGAGGAACTAAAGAACAAACAAACGGTGATGAACGACACAATAACTTAAATGAAAGCTACACTAGAAGGAATCAATAGTAGAATAACTGAGGCAGAAGAACGGATAAGTGATCTGGAGGACAGAATGGTGGAATTCACTGCTGTGGACCAGAATAAGGGAAGAAGAATGAAAAGAAATGAAAGAAATGAGGACAGTTTCAGAGACCTCTGGGACAACATTAAATGCACCAACATTCGAATTTTAGGGGTCCCAGAAGAAGAAGAGGAAGAGAAAGTGTCTGAGAAAATATTTGAAGAGATTATAGTTGAAAACTTCCCTAACATGGGAAATGAAATAGCCACCCAAGTCCAGGAAGCACAGAGAGTCCCATACAGGATAAACCCAGGGAGAAACATGACAAGACACATATTAATCAAACCAACAAAAGTTAAATTCAAAGAAAAAATATTAAAAGCAGCAAGGAAAAAGCAACAAATAACATACAAGGGAATCCCCATAAGGTTATCAGCTGATTTTTCAGCAGAAACTCTGCACGCCAGAAGAGAGTGGCAGGATATATTTAAAGTGATGAAAGGGAAAACGAAGATTACTCTACCCAGCAAGGATATCATTCAGGTTCAATGGAGAAATCAAAAGCTTTACAGACAAGCAAAAGCTAAGAAAATTCAGCACCACCAAAGCTGCTCTACAACAAATGCTAAAGGAACTTCTCTAGGCAGGAAACACAAGAGAAGAAAAAGACCTACAAAAAAAACCCAAAACAATTAAAATAGTAATAGGAACATACATATTGATAATTACCTTAAATGTAAATGGATTAAATGCTCCAATCAAGAGACACAGACTGCTGAATGGGTACAAAAACAACACGTGTATATATGCTGTCTACAAGAGACCCAGTTCAGACCTAGGGCCACATACAGACTGAAAGTGAGGGGGTGGAAAAAGATATTCCATGCAAATGGAAATCAAAAGAAAGCTGGAGGGCTTCCCTGGTGGCGCAGGGGTTGAGAGTCCTCCTGCCGATGCAGGGGACACGGGTTCATGCCCCGGTCTGGGAAGATCCCACATGCTGCGGAGTGGCTGGGCCTGTGAGCCATGGCCACTGAGCCTGAGCGTCTGGAGCCTGTGCTCTGCAATGGGAGAGGCCACAACAGTGAGAGGCTCACGTACCGCAAAAAAAAAAAAAAAAAAAAAAAAAGGTGGAGTAGCAGTACTCACATCAGATAAAATAGACTTTAAAATAAGAATGTTACAAGAGACAAGGAAGGACATTACATAATGATCAAGGGATCAATCTAAGAAGAAGATATAATAATTATAAATATTTATGCACCCAATATAGGAACACCTCAATACATAAGGCAAATGCTAACAGCCATAAAAGGGGAAATTGACAGTAACACAATAATGGGAATGTCAACACCCCACTTTCACCAATGGACCGATCATCCAGACAGATAATTAATAAGGAAACACAAACTTTAAATGACAAATTAGACCAGGTAGACTTAATTGATATTTATAGGACATTCCATCCGAAAGCAACAGAATACACTTTCTTCTCAAGTGCTCATGGAACATCTCCAGGATAGATCATATCTTGGGTCACAAATCAAGCCTCAGTAAATTTAAGAAAATTGAAATCATATCAAGTATCTTTTCTGATCACAGTGCTATGAGATTAGAAATCAATTACAGGAAAAAAACTGTAAAAAATACAAACACATGGAGACTATATAGAAATAAATGACAACAAAAACATGATGACCCAGAACCTATGGGATGCAGCAAAAGCAGTTCTAAGAGGGAAGTTTATATCGGTACAATCCTACCTTAAGAAACAAGAAAAATCTCAAATAAACAACCTAACTTTACACCTAAAGCAACTAGAGAAAGAACAACAACAACAACAACAAAAGAACAAAGTTAGTAGAAGGAAATAAATTATAAAAATCAGAGCAGAAATAAATGAAATAGAAGCAAAGAAAGCAATAGAAAAGATCAATGAAACTAAAAGCTTGTTCCTTGAGAAGGTAAACCAAATTGATAAACCTTTAGCCAGACTCATCAAAAAAAAATCAGTAAAATTAGAAATGAAAAAGGAGAAGTTACAACTGACACCACAGTAATACAAAGGATCATAAGAGACTACTACAAGCAACAATGTCAATAAAATGGGTGACCTGGAAGAAGTGGAAAAATTATTGGAAAGGTACAACCTTCCAAGACTGAACCAGGAAGAAATAAAAAATATGAACAAACCAATCACAAGTACTGAAATTGAAACTGTGATTAAAAATCTTCCAACAAACAAAAGTCCTGGACCAGATGGCTTCACAGGCAAATTCTATCAAACATTTAGAGAATAGCTGACACCCATCCTTCTTAGACTCTTCTGAAGAATTGCAGAGGAAGGAACACTCCCAAGCTCATTCTATGAGGCCACCATCACCCTGATACCAGACAAAAATTCACACACAAAAAATAAAATTACGGATCAATATAACTCATGAACAAAGATGAAAACTCCTCAACAAAATACTAGCAAACAGAATCCAAAAACACATTAAAAGGATCGTACACCATGATCAAGTGGGATTTATCCCAGGGATGCAAGGATTCTTCAATATATGCAAATCAACCAATGTGATACACCATATTAACAAATTGAAGAATAAAAACCATATAATCTTCTTAATAGATGCAGAAAATGCTTTTGACAAAATTCAACACCCATTTATGATAAAAACTCTCCAGAAAGTGGGCATAGTGAGAACATACCTCAACGTAATAAAGGCCATATACAACAAACCCACAGCAAACGTCATTCTCAATGGTGAAAACTGAAAGCATTTCCTCTAAAATCAGGAACGAGACAAGGATGTTCACTCTCATCACTTTTATTCAACATAGTTTTGGACGTCCTAGCCACAGCAATCATAGAAGGAAAAGAAATAAAAGGAATCCAAATTGGAAAAGAAGAAGTAAAAGTGTCATTGTTTGCAGATTACATGGTACTATACATAGCAAATCCTAAAGATGCCACCAGAAAACTACTGGTACTAATCGATGAATTTGGTAAAGCTGCAGGATACAAAATTAATGCACAGAAATCTCTTGCATTCCTATACACTAGCAATGAAAGATCAGAAAGAGAAATTAAGAAAACAATCCTATTTACCATTGCAGCAAAAAGAATAAAATACCTGGAATAAACCTACCTAAGAAGGCAAAAGACCTGTATTCAGAAATCTAGAAGATACTGATGAAAGAAATCAAATACAGCACAGACAGATGGAGAGATATACCATGTTCTTGGATTGGAAGAATCAATATTGTGAAAATGACTATACTACCCAAAACAATCTATAGATTCAGTGCAATCTCTATCAAATTACCAATGGCATTTTTCACAGAATTAGAACAAAAACTTTTGCACTTTGTGTGGAAACACAAAAGACCCTGAATAGCTAAAGCAATCTTGAGAGAAAAATGGAGCTAGAGGAATCAGGCTCCCTGACTTCAGACTATACTACAAACCTACAGTAATCAAGAAAGTATGGTACTGGCACAAAAGCAGAAGTATAGACCAGGATAGAAAGCCTGGAACAAAATAGAAAGCCCAGAGATTAACCAACGCACCTATGGTACCCTAATCTATGACAAAGGAAACAAGTATATGTAATGGAGAAAAGACAATCTCTTTAATAAGTGGTGCTGGGAAAACTGGACAGCTACACGTAAAAAAATGAAATTAGAACACTCCCTAACATCATGTACAAAGATAAGCTCAAAATAGATTAAAGACCTAAATGTAAGGCTGGACAGTCTAAAACTCTTAGAGGAAAACATAGGCAGAACACCCTTTGACATAAATCACAGCAAGGTCTTTTTTGACCCACCTCCTAGAGTAATGGAAATAAAAATAAACAAATGAGATCTAATTAAACTTAAAAGCTTTTGCACAGCAAAGGAAACCATAAACAAGATGAAGAGACAACCTCAGAATGGGAGAAAATATCTGCAAATGCAGCAACTGACAAGGGATTAATCTCCAAAATATACAAACAGCATGCAGCTCAATATCAAAAAAAAACCAACAAGCTGATCAAATAATGGTTGGAAGACCTAAATAGACTTTTCTCCAAAGAAGACATACAAATGGCCAAGGGGCACCTGAAAAGATGCTCAACATCACTAAATATTAGAGAAATCCAGATCAAAACTACAATGAGGTACCACCTCACACAGGTCAGAGTGGCCATTATCCAAAATATCTAGAAACAATAAATGCTGGAGAGGGTGTGGAGAAAGGGGAACCCTCTTACACGGGTGGGAATGTAAATTGATACAGCCACTATGGAGAACAGTATGGAGGTTCCTTAAAAAACTAAAAATAGAACTGCCATATGACCCAGCAATCCCACTCCTGGGCATATACCCAGAGAAAACCATAATTCAAAAAGTCACATGCACCCCAATGTTCATTGCAGCACTATTTACAATATCCAGGACATGGAAGCAACCTAAATGTCCATCAACAGAGCAATGGATATAGAAGATGTGGTACATATATACAATGGAATATTACTCAGTGTTAAAAAGGAACAAAATCGTGCTATTTTCGGAGATGTGGATGGACCTAGAGACTGTTACACAGAGTGAAGTAAGTCAGAAAGAGAAAAATATCATATATTTATGCATATATGTGGAATTTAGAAAAATGGTACAGATGAACCTATTTGCATAGCAGAAATAGAGACACAGACATAGAGAACAAATGTATGGACACCAAGTGGGGGGGGATGAATTGGGAGGGGAGATTGGGATTGATGTATGTATACCACTATGTATGAAGTAGATGGCTGGTGAGTGCCTACTATATAGTTCAGGGGAAAAAAGTTACAAACTGTTTGCAGGACATGTATTAAGTTAACCTTAAAAATGCATTCCAATACGCATTAGGTGCAGACAAATACTGTTTGATTCCACTTATTCTAGGTACCTAGAATAGTCAAATTCATAGAGTCAGAAAGTACACTGGTAGATGCAGGGGGGTGGTGTGAGGAAGGGGTATGGTGAGTTAGCGTTTAAAGGGGACAGAGTTTCAGTTTAGGAAAGGAAAAATTTGGGAGATGGATGATGGTGAGTGTTGCACAACAATGTGAATGTACTTGGTGCCACTGAACTCTACAGTTAAATATGGTTAATATAGTATACTTTATATTATGTGACTTTTACCACAATAGAAAAACATTAAAAAAAAAAAGATCCTACATGCTGTGTGGCATGGCCCCAAACAACAACAACAACAACAAAAAACAGCAATCACTTATGTAAGTGTTTAAAATCAATTGATTTTCCTTGTTTAAAAGAAAAAGCACCAAAAGTTTATCAACTTGTAAAAGCCTGTTCCCAGGCACCTCACCCTCTACTGGAACATGAGGAGCAGAATTATTGTCCCTTATATTCATTATAACTTTCACAACATAAATCACCAGCAGACTTTTTCAAGACCATTAGTTGTAATGACACCAGTTTTGTGCAAAGACCACATTCCAGTGTTTTTTGGCACTTGTATAATTCTTATTTTTCAAATTGAAAAGGGCTATTCAGATTAGATTCCAATGCCAGCCTTGTCATTAATTTGGAAGGCTTGCCTAGAAATAGGCAACATTTAATGGAAAAGAACCTCACTAAAACCAATTGTCCATTCAATATATAACACTAATCAATTAAAGATGTCCCAGAAGTACGTGCATATAAGTAATCATTTTTCATGTAGTCCATGCAAAAATAAAAAAGTGTTGAGTGATAGGCATATCTTCCAAAGACAATAGTGCAGTACAAAAGGAAGCTTCTTGTGTTACAGCTAAAGTTTAACATTTGGTTTTCATTCCACACCATTCAGTTTTACATGCATGGAATTCTCAGTCATATCGACATAGGGAAAGCAGAGTATCAGTCAAATCCACCAGACAGGTGTGAAAATTGAATTTTTCCAGTAAGTTATAATGTAAAAGGAAATACTGGTACATTGCAGGGTTAGATAGGAACATTGCGTGAAGATGAGGGCTGCAACTATAGCAACGTGGGAAATTGTGATTATAAAAATCAGAGGAAGAACTGTATGGATAGAGATGAGTAAGGGCAAAGGAATTTTCCCCTAATGATTCAGATGTTCGAGACTAAAATATATGTAAGAGATAAGCTAGTCTTTCACCCACACTACCATCCAGGTAACAATGCCCAGGCAGAGAAGGATGCTGTGATTACAGACTGCAGCCTTGCCTAAGCACAGACTGCTCTCCTGCCAAACATGTGCTGTGTGGCTTTGATAAGAAATACACTGATCTTATAAGCTTCACTTATTTATTCCATGGGAGAATAAATATGATTAAAACCTCAGCTCACCCTCAAGTTTCTAACAGTTTCACGTGTGTTACAAGAAGTACACATAAATAATTCTGTTTAGGATAGAGAATGGTCATGGTGACTTAAGAAACAAATAATAAATAATATTTGTCTAGTCATAATATTATGCTTTCACATTTGTTATCTTGTTGAAACATTTCATAACTCCATGATGTAGATATTATTAATGTTACTCCAATTCTATAGATACACTCATTGTAGTTAAATTTGGGGACATTTCTATAACCAAGCATGGGGTACATGACCTTTGGGGGACTTAACCCCTGCTTGTAGCTGTTGTTTTTACTTCTTATTCTACTTTTGGAAACCCCATACTGTTGCTCGCATTAACATATGCTTGCAAACTTTATAAAAGTTTTTTCTTCTGTGTTATCTCATAATAAATCATGCAACTACCCTGTGAAGTAGGTATTATTACCCGTATTTTACCTATTTTATGGTGAAAAAAAACTGGGACTGAGAGAAGTTAGTGTCTTGCTAAAATGTCACAAATGGTAATAGCAGAAAGAGGGTTCCAGCCAAGGTCTTTTTTTTTTTTTAACATCTTTATTGGAGTATAATTGCTTTACAGTGTTGTGTTAGTTTCTGCTGTATAACATAGTAATCAGCTATATGCATACATATATCCCCATATCCCCTACCTTTTGCATCTCCCTCCCACCCTCTCTATCCTACCCCTCTAGGTGGTCACAAAGCGCCAAGCTGATCTCCCTGTGCCATGCAGCTGCTTCCCACTAGCTATCTGTTTTACTTTTGGTAGTGTATATTTGTCAATGCTACTCTCTCACTTCGTCCCAGCTTACCCTTCCCCCTCCCTATGTCCTCAAGTCCACTCTCTACATCTATGTCTCTATTCCTGTCCTGCCCCTAGGTTCATCAGAACCATTTTTTTTTTTAGATTCCATATATATATGTGTTAGCATATGGTATTTGTTTTTCTCTTTCTGACTTACTTCACTCTGTATGACAGACTCTAGGTCCATCCACCTCACTACAAATAACTCAATTTCGTTTCTTTTTATGGCTGAGTAATATTCCTTCATATATATGTTCCACAACTTTATCGATTCATCTGTTGATGGACACTTAGGTTGCTTCCATGTCCTGGCTATTGTAAATAGTGCTGCAGTGAACATTGTGGTACATGACTCTTTTTGAATATTGGTTTTCTCAGGGTATATGCCCAGTAGTGGGATTGCTGGGTCATATGGTAGTTCTTTTGATCACACAATGGCTGTTTAAGAACTCAGAAGATGGGCTTCCCTGGTGGCGCAGTGGTTGAGAGTCCACCTGCTGATGCAGGGGACATGGGTTCGTGCCCTGGTCCGGGAAGATCCCACATGCCGCGGAGCGGCTGGGCCTGTGAGCCATGGCTGCTGAGCCTGTGCGTCCAGAGCCTGTGCTCCACAACGGGAGAGGCCACAACAGTGAGAGGCCCGCGTACTGCAAAAAACAAAAACAAGAACTCAGAAGATGAAGATACTGTTTCTGACTATTATAAGCAACATTTTGCTGGGTCTTGAAAACTAAACAAGAAGATGTTGGCAGAGAGGAGAGTAACGCAGTGGAGGGACCATATCAAACAAAAGAATGCAGTAGGTCACACAGTCCAAGAAACCAAGAGTATAGGATGTATTGGGATAGAAAATGAAATCAGACTGGAATCAGTTGTTGGAAAGTCTTAACTGACTTTTCAGAAAGTTTGAAATTTATTCTTTGGGAATGGGGAGCTTTGATGATAGATGATAATGTATTTTTTTTTTATTATTCTTTGTTGTGTTTTTGTCTTTAATCCAGTAATGGCACAAGAATGTGCTTTAAGAAGGAGAGACAGTCAGGGAAGGCAGTATGAAAATTACTGTAATAGTATAGACAAGCAGTAATGAAATTATGAACTGGGTATTGGCAGTAGGAATGAAAATCAAAATAATTATCCCTATTTTGCAGATGAGGAAACTGAGGCATGAAAAGATGTTTTAGATTTATGCAAGGTTTCTCCTGGGTTATTATAAGCAATTAGAGTTGGTAAATGTGATGCTAAATTAATACTTTAAAATATGGGGTTCAATAGCTGATTCACTTTGTTACAGAGCAGAAACTAACACTCCATTGTAAAGCAATTATACTCCAATAAAGATGTTAAAAAAAACAAACAAACATGGAGTTCAAGGTTCTTCTCAGCTTGGACATTCCTAACAGCCTATTTCCCATGCCACATACCCTTCTCAGATTCCCCAAACTACACACCACACCCTAATGTACTCAGTTCTGTGTGCCATTCAAAACTGATCTCTCTACCATGGAACCCTTTTCTCCTGGAGAACACTTGCTTTATCCTCCATCCACAACCAAGTTCACTCTGAAGAACCTTCTCCAACAGCCCCAGTGTGCAGCTAAACTACCCCATCTTTTATTGCATGTGCATCTATTACAGCATTAATCACACTGTACTAACATTTATATATGTGTCTGTCTTGCCTAGAAGCCAAAAGCTAAATTGCAATCATCTTCATGTCCCTAGAACCTTAATATTTTAAGGACCCTATAGTTGACTGAATGAATATATTGAGCATCTTCATCGTTAATAATCATAGATTATTTGATTCTAGGATACAGGGACATAGTAAGTACAGAAGCTATCTAACCCCCTGGTTTCCCAGTCTCTAAAATGACACAGCAAAGATATAGTTTGGGCCAGAATATATTTCTGAGTTACAATTTTAAATGTAGATAGGCATCCAGCTATATGCAAAGCAATAGAAAGAAGATGTGCGTTCTTATGTGTTTGATTATTCAAATGGTTTTCATTTCTAGGACTCTTTCTCCACCCACCACCGCCACCCCAACCTTGTTGTCCCCTTTATTCAACTCTCCTCTGCCTCCCTTGTCCCTTGCTCCAGAGTGATTACCTGATCTCCATCTCACCTGACACCTTATTTCTTTTCGTGGGCTGTCCCATGACCTAATTAGGCAGCTGAGCACACAGCACTGCTGCTGCCTCTGCCTCTGCCTCACAGGAGGATTCTCTGGAAACACCCAATTCCCTGCCCTGGATGGAGATTGCAGCCACAGTCCTGAATGGAAAGGCATTTTGTTGCTAACATGATCAGTGTTATGTTGCGGGGAGGGTGGAGTATGCGACGTGTGTTTCCTGGAAGGTTTTTCTCTCTTCAGTGCTTACATCACATCTACTTTCATCAGACAAATAAGGATATGCAAAAATGAGATGTGAAATGATTCAGACATTTTTGACAAAGCACCATGCAGAGAAGACAAAAGAATGTATTTAAAGGGGAACATACTCATTTCAAACCAAGTTTCATGTGTTCGATATAGATTTCTTGTTGTCCCCTCAAAGGACAGAGTGGACAACAAGGTGCTTTGGTGTATCCCTGTCAGAAGATACAGGGAATCCACGATCTAAGTTTATTGGGCCTTTAGAGAGAGCTCTATTGACGTAGTAATGATTTCTAAGCTAGAAAGTCAAGGTTGAGTATAAATTTTACTCGATTAGTTTATGCACGCTCTTAAATTTGCAAATGAGAATATTGGGTCACAGTACAAAATACGAATGAGGGAAAACGAGTTAAGATAAGTTTGTTTCAAACTCCATACCCTTTGGACGGAAGAAGTTTTATAAATATTGTGAGCAAGTTCATTATCCAGAATATCTAGACAACTGCAATCCTTCTAGTTAGTATGACTGTTAAGACCTTGGTTCACGAGTGAGAACTTATTGGTGAAAATCCCTGGTCTTACCATTGATAGCTTTTTGAACTTGGGAAATTTCCTTCACCTATATGAGCCTCTATTATGGAAATAACATAAATACCTACCTTATAGACTTGTTGAAAGGATTAAATGAGTTAAAGATATGATGTGTGTTAGTATCTACATAGTAATGCATAAAAATAGATACTGTGTAAATATTATTAGCATGCTTCACTGGCTTTTAACTTTTTCAGGAATTACTATCATAGGGAAACAGCTATTCTTTCTTTGAATAGCCCTTAATATTAATTATGTATTGGCCAACTTCTGCATCTACTATAAAAGGTTGATAATATAAAACTAAATGATCGAAAGAAGCTCTGTGTTCAAAACAAAATGTTATCATGTAGAAAGTTCTGCTGTTTGGTGATCATGGTGGTCTACAAATATTTTCACTCCTCCCATAAAAAAGGAGAGTTTAATTCCTCTCCCCTTGAATGGAGGTTGGTCTAGTGACTCACTTCTAGCAACAGAACATGGAGGAAATAACACTGTATGATTTCCAAGGCTGGATAGGGAAAAGTGGTGTGACTACCCTGGCTCTGTTAGGACACACACCTACGTCCAGCCCTGGGTCTCCATGCTGCAGACCATGTGGAAAGATCACCTAGAGATAGAAGATGCCCAAGGAGCCCCAGACTGTTCTAGCTTCTCAGCTGTTTAATCCCCTGCATCAACCACCAGACATATGAATGAAAGCACTAGGTGATTCCTAGATGATAATTAATGGAGCAGAGACAAGATATTTCCATGAATCCCTGCCCAAATTACAGCTTTGGGATCAAAATAAATATTGCTGTTTTCATCCACTAAGGTTTGGGGTGGTTGGTTATGCAGTAATAGTTACTGGGAAAAATGACCAATTTGTGTGCATCTGTGTGTATGAAATGTTTCACTTATAAGGAAGGTTGGTTACTTACATAGGTACCAAACTTTGGCCAACTTGAAATTTTAACTATGTGTGATGTGCTCTAGACATGCTCCAAAAGATGTTGCTAAACAGTTAGCACACAATAGCATTTTCCTACAAAGAACCTTAGCTGTAGTGTAGTCTAACCTTTTTTTTTTTTTAAACCAAACTCAAAGAGGTCATGTAATTTTCCCTATATTTTACAGCAAGATGGTACCACCAGTTCAACTGGCTATTTGCTTTCCTGATGCTTTGCAGAGCACTCACTAAAGGGCACTCCCTTGGCGTCTCATAGCTGTCGTGATTATTGCCCCTATTACATTGTAGTTTGATTACTGCTTCATCCCCTATCCCTACTAGGGATACTGTTAGACTATTCGCTCCTTGAAAACTTTTTTGTTTTTCATTTTTGTATACATAGAAACTGGCATGTCCTTAATTAGTTAAATGTGCATTGATAAAAGACTTTTGGCAAAATGTATAACTTGGCATTTTTTCTAATGGATATAGGTTAGTAGTTCTCAGTCTAGAAATACTGATGTCAAGGTCATACTCTAGGGACTCATTGAATTAGCCTAGAGTGGAACCTGGTATCTGCAAATTTTAAAATTTCCTAAGCTAAGCCATGCAAACAGCTCTATTGTCATAGGTCGTTACCAATTGTGCTTCCCTGGGCAAGTCATTTCCCCAGCACTGCATCTACACAGAAGCAGTGACCTAAAAGAGGTCTCTTAGAGGACAAATTTAATTCATCTTTTATCTCCATTCATAACTCTAATGAATAGTTATGTCACTAGATATTGAGGACAGGGGCAGGAGAAGTAGCAGAGGTAGTACCGCAAATGAAGCAAACCTTCCCACCACCATACACATGGGTTGGTTGGTTTGTTTTAACCTCCTAGAAGTCGTCCCTTTGACCACCTAAGTTCATTGTGATGCTTAAGGGAGAAACCTGGTTCCTGAAAGAGCATTTATCTATAAAGGTCTACCCTGAGGCTTTGTCTACCCTTGAATTGAGTGCAGAAGAAGAGGAAATGGTTAAATAGTTTTACCTATCTTAACTTGACCCTAAAAAAGCGTAGTGGAGTCTGCTGAAGAATGCTATTTGAACATCCAAAGAACCATAAACCCAGCTATTTTCTTTATTTAAACATCCAAACTGATTAAATACTTCTATATGCTTTTATTTACCTGTTTGTTCATTTTTCCTTGGCAAAATAGATGATTAGACCCCTCTCATATGGGAAAACAAATTAAGCCCTATACAAATAAGTGAAATAAACAAATATAGGGCATATTTTAAACATAAGATTATAATAGCTGCAAAAACAATATAGTGCAGCTGAACACACAGAGCCATGGGCATCACACAGGTCTCTTACTACCGTGGAGCTGTGCTTAATTTAACTCTATTCACTTCAGTTTCCTCATTTGTAAAATATCAAACGTAAAGGACTGAGATTACAATCAATGAGGCACTCCAGTCTAATCATCAGAAAAACATCAGAAAAATTTTCATAGAGGGGCATTCTACAAAATACCTGACCTGTATATTCCTCAAAACTGTCAAGGTTATCAAAAAACAAGGAAAGACTGAGAAGCTGTCATAGCCAAGAGAAGCCTAAGGAAAAATGACAAGCAAATGTAATGTGGTATCCTGGATGGGATTCTGGAACAGAAAATAAGCATCGGATAGGAACTAAGGAAATCTAAATAAAGGAGGGAGTTCAGTTAATAACTATGGATCAGTATTGGTTCAGTAATTGTGACAAAGGTACCATACTAATATAGATGTTAATAATCGGAGAAACTGGGTTCAAGATATACGCGAACTCTCTGTATGTACTATTTTTCAGTTTTTCTATGAACCTAAAACTGTTCTCAAAATTAAAGTCTATTTTTTAAAATATTCAAGTGAGGAAATATCCCTAGAAGCACAGAGTTGGTGCTCTGTAAATGTTACCTCTTCTCTTCTAGACACATGGACAAACTGTTGTGTATGTCCTGCTATATCTTTTCCCCTTCCTAATCCAACCAGAGGATTCTGGGGAAAGTCTGAGCCATCTCCATGTTTTCATTTGTATGTTGCCAGGAGTAAGAATGGTTACACGGGTATTTTAATTATGTTTATGAGGTAGTTTCTGCTACATGCAGAATGATTCTTGTTGGACCCTACTGGGTTCTTCTGACCCAGATCCCCCCAAAATAACCTTACAAACCCTTAAGCCAATTCAATGTATCAGTGCCTACCCAATTCATTTTGGCTCCTTGCAAGAAACTTTGGTACATTAAAGGTATTTTAAAATTAGGAACAAGATCTATATAAAAATGTTTTCTTACACAAATACAGTGTACAAGCTATCCAAATGACTTCATATGCCTTAAATAGAAAGAATTCCACCTCCCTTTCCCTTTTTCTGACTTGGTTCTTTAGAAAAGTGTTTCTTCTTACTTTCCTTTTCAGCCTCTCTCTTATTGTCCCAGCAACTCACAACCCAAAGATGAAATAACTAAAGACTTTACTTTTTAGAATATAGATAAAAATATTAAAAATTAAAATCTTGTTTTCCAAGTTACATGATGGATTTTAGTATATAAATCATATAGACTTTTAAGTAAACTTTTACTTTGGCAAGTAAGGATCCTAGGCAAAATTTACTATGTGGTTTGACCACTATCTTAAATACCTCTCAACTTGTGATGTGGAGTATTATTTTTATCTGCATATTATATATTTTAAGTCATTTTAATATTAAGGCATAAGATATCTCTTCCTAAACCAGGAGAGGCATTCCTAAGTTTCCATATATTTTCCTCCCATCAAAGAAGTTGCACCTAAAATTTAAGCCATTTCTCCTCAAATTTTGATGTAGGGAAATGAAGAAAGAGTGCTAATGTGAGGCTTGACTAAATTCCCATACTGTGCTGGGATTCAGATTCTCACTCCTGAGGTCTTTGTTAGGCAGTGTGCCCAGTGAATCTCAGCCCAGGATTTAAGATTCCTTA
The DNA here is from genome assembly GCF_011762595.2 of Tursiops truncatus. Taxonomy (NCBI): domain Eukaryota; kingdom Metazoa; phylum Chordata; class Mammalia; order Artiodactyla; family Delphinidae; genus Tursiops; species Tursiops truncatus. Next base: position 80,680,815 of record NC_047035.1, on the reverse strand, counting down.
GCTACGTTAACATATTTGAAAACATTATTCTAATCAGTAGTCTCTAAGTGCCTTCATTTTTTCAAGTACAAAATGGACATAATTGAATATTTACTACATCTTAGAGAACTGTGCAGCTTTCAGAACACTGAAACATTTAAGAGGCTCAGATGAAAGATTAAAGAATTAAGTGTACAAACCGTCTTTCTTAATTTTGATCCAAGTGGGTAATATTCAGTATGATGTAATACAACAGGATACATAGCATAATTTGGCATATGGAGCAAAGTATCTCAAAAAAGCACTAGATAGACCTAAACTGAACCCAATCACCTGCTCTGTTAGTATCTAATATTATTAGGAAGATAATGTAGCTAATATTTTACAACTGCCTTTTTTCCTTTAAAGCAAAACCCACTTCCTTGTTTATTGGACTGTTCTTGGACTTTCATTTAGGTGAATAATTCGCTCATTCCTTGTTAAGGATGATAAGAGAAAGTGTGATAAAGAAAAAAATAAATAAAATTCTAATTCCTAAGACTATGAAGTTACTACATATATCTAAATAATTTCCTGTATAGCCTTCAAGATTCAAAATATTTTTTACAAATATATAATGTTATATAAATATATATATATATGTATATCCCAGGATGTAACTACTATTTTATTATTTGGTTGCTTCAATGCAGTCTTCCTTATAGTTCTTATGTTGCAGAATTCAGTATCATTTTTATCTAACCTTCTTCCTCTAATGGGTTTCACAATTCTTTGTGTTTAAATTATAACTATTCATTATATTAAAATATATTTTATTCTAAATTGCTTAGTACTACTGAAAAAGAGGATTGCTGAGTGAAACACTGCAACCTTTTATTTTGATATGCCCAATAAGTTAGATCGATAGCAAAATTCTGAAAGAGGAAAAAGATAATCTACTTTCTGATATTGTATGTCCTTTGTTACTTCAACCATTAACATCTGTGAGCTGCTGTCAGTAATTTCTTTAATGAGATTATTGTGTTTTTCTTTTAGAAATGTAACTGTCAGGCACTTTACATTTGTTCTTACTAATAATTCCCCAGGCCTTTATTAAAGAGATTTACAGATTTCTTAAATCCACAGACCTGCATCACTCTGATACTGACTTCCAATAAAATAATAAATTAGATTTTATTCTTCACCTTATCCTCACAAATGAGCAAATAAAAAAATGTTTACTGAATAAGTTGTCCAAAGCCAGAATAAATCTTATGCTTCTCTTTTCCAAGCGTTTGGATAGCTATAAATGAGCATCTACTTGACATTGAATAAAATGATCATTTTAACATTATACATTTTTATAAAAATGAGAACTTCATAATGGGAAAAGAAGCATTGCGGTTCAGGTGCTTTTCAAAACAAACATCCAAATGATAGCAAAGTAATTAAATATTTCCTCTACAACCATTTTTTTACTTTCGGTAGGTTTGCCTGAGAAAACATGCTAAATGGCAAAATGCTTTTTTTTTTCCCAATTCTGACTCACTTGAGTAGATCCGTTTAGCTAAGTAGCTTGAGATGTATGATTTAGAAATATTTTCAAACATCTTCACCATAA